>NC_090026.1:20170716-21415716 GCF_037176765.1 Anolis sagrei | reverse complement strand
CCAGTATATGATAGGATGAGAATTTTGCATCCTGATATGGTTAGAGTATAGGTTCCAGAAGACTTAGCTGAAATAGACAGTGATGAAGAATGCAAGGGGCTGTAATGCAACAGGTTGTGGATCCTTCTACACACTAGTTTTATGGGTGCAAACTTAGTTGTTGTGCAACACATCATGAAGGAACCAGGATAGGAAAGGCTACACTAACTTTCCTGGGATGAGTTCCATCTGTGATCTTGCAGGCTTCACACAAGGAAGGTTTAGGCTTGGACTTGGGGATGATAGCAGCCAGAATTCTCTTAACCTGGGAGTTCTGCGTGTTTTCATGTCTCACCCCTGCCCCCCCCCCCCCAAAATCCCCAATGGTGCTACATTGGGCTGTTTATTCCTAAAATGGCTGCTGCTTTCCCAGGAACGTCTGGAAAAGGCTTTGGAGATGACACGCTTGAGGCTGGAGGAATGTAAAGGTCAAGACGCCACGATGGAGAAAATTGGCTTCCAGCAAAGACAGCTGCAGGATGAACTGGTGCAAATCCGAGCTCGTCTCTGCGACCTGGCTCTGGTGAGTGGCTTTCCAGCCAGGATGGCACCCAGTTAGGAATGGAAAGAAAATCTGTGAGCAAATAACCAGGAGTGTATTTGGAATACTGAATGAGTCTTCTTGATACAAATAACACCATGCCTTCATGCTGCATTATTTAATTAGAAGTCTAGTCCAGGCAGTCTCGTAAAATACATCATGTTTGCTGCCTTCTTCATCAATCACTAACAATAGAAATAACATCAGAGGCAAAATGTATGCCCTTAACTCTAATGTGAGACCCTTCTACAGTGCCATATTCAGATTGTCTGCTTTGAACTGGATTATATGGCAGGTTAATCTATATGCAGTAAATCTTGCCAATTGAAAGGTTGACAGTTCAAAGCCTGGGTCGGGGTGAGCTCCTGGCCTTTAGCCCAGCTTCTGCCTACTTAGCAGTTTGAAAGCAAATTGTGAGTAGATAAATAGGTACTGCTTAAAAAGTTGGGAGATATTTAAGGCACCCATAACGAAATGCCAGAAAAATGCCAGCGATTTAAGGAGGAAGTTTACAAACAAAGCTCTTTGGTAGGGATGATGGAGTGGCAGCACACCACCCCCTCCCCCCCCCTCCCGGTGGCTGGAACTGAGCCCAGGCCTCCAAGATGCCGAAGATGGAAAAAGCCTATATATACCTCTATCTATATACAATTGTCTGTCTTTTCAGTTTATAAACGACACTGAATGTTTGCCGTATATGTGTGTTCTGTGATCTGCCCTGAGTCCCCTTGAGGGTGAGAAGGGCAGAATATAAAGACTGTAAGTAAATAAATAACGTGGATTATCTGCTTTGATAATCTGAATTATATGGCAGTATAGAAGGGACCATGGTTACTTTTCCTCCCCCGTATGATTTTTGACATCTTTGCTTGATGAATTCAGTGAAGTCAATAAAAGTATTGCTGTCCTATGGATTTTGGGTAATGTGTTATATTAAAAGACATAACCATGCTAATCTGTATTAATTTATGTAGGGAACTGGTACCACCTTTAAGACTGACTGAGAGAGAGAAGGTAGTGACATAAGCTTTTGTACATTCAGTTTTGTTTTAAATTTTGCACAGGACAGTGAACGAGCCTGGGAGGATTATACTGCCCTCGAATCCGAACTGCAAATGCTGAAGGGCTCCTTAGAACATATCCGGAGTGTAGGGCATCCCCAGGTACATACTTTCTACACCCAAACCTCTGTCTAACAGCCTCAGTGAAAGGACTCATTGAATAATTAATACATACCACATACTTTCAGAACACGAACAACAAAAGATGAAACTCTGAAAAGCCACAGCTTGTAAGATGAATATAAACTATGCTAATGTTGATCTCTTTTCCTTCTTTTGTGCAGATTGTTTTATTTATAAACATAAATGTTTTTAAAGTTGTGAAATGTTTTGCATGAAACACCAGCTTTGGCTGTGATGACTTAACACTGCTGTTCATACCAAATTGGTCTGCATTTAAAAAATTAAAATTTTATGTATGAGAGTTATCCAGAAAGTAAGGTTACAAGGCATGTAGCTCTTGCAAGGAATTTTCTCGGGGGAAATTGGTATCGCTGCTGTGTAGTGGTAAGCCAGCGGAAGTGAGTGAGCAGTGCCAGTCATCGGTAGCTCATCGACTGGCATTGTGGTGAAGGCTAGAGATGAACATCCGCATTTCGTTTCCCTCCAAGTTTGAAGTTCGTGCTGTAATACTCTACCTAAATGTTAAGGGCATGAACACCGCTGCGATTCATCACGAAATCATTTTGGTTTTTGGAGAGGATGTAATGTCAAGACAGCAAGTGACAAAATGGATAAATAATATATTGTGAAACCATGAAGAAACTTTGCAGAGCCATCCAAAACAAATGTCATGGGATGCTGATGTCAGAAGTCTGTCTCCTTCATTACAATGCATGTTTGCACACCGCTCATGCAACACAAGAGTTGTTGACTTCATTTGGTTGGAATGTTTTAAGCCACCCCTCTCACAGCCCCAATCCCGCATCCAGTGACTATCACCTCTTCACTAAATTGAAGGAACACCTTGGTGGAAAACACTTTTCCAAGGACAACAAGGTGAAAATTGAAGTGACGACATCAAAAACTTGTCCCATGGATGACAAAATGTATTGAATTAAATGGTGATCATTTGGAAAAATAATGTAATACCTATGTTACCATGAGAAAATCCAACCAGTCAATACTTCAGGAAATAAAGCCCAACTGCTCATTGGAGGGAAGGATATTAGAGGCCAAGATGAAGTACTTTGGCCACATAATGGGAAGACAGGAAAGCTTAGAGAAGACAATGATGCTGGGGAAAATGGAAGGAAAAAGGAAGAAGGGCCAACCAAGGGCAAGGTGGATGGATGGTATCCTTGAAGTGACTGGCTTGACATTGAAGGAGCTGGGGGTGGCTACGGCCGACAGGGAGCTCTGGCGAGGGCTGGTCCATGAGGTCACAAAGACTCGGAAGCAACTGAACGAATAAACAACAACTACCTATGTTATAATCCATGTAAGTTTTATTAAAATATATTCATTCTTAGTATTTTTTTTACAAAACTTGTAACTTTACCTTCCGAATAACTCTTGTATATAAAGTTTTAAACACTTTTAAACTAGATGCAAGACTATTCGTGGTCACTGGTACTTGGCAGTTTAATTTTGATCCTTGCACTGCCTATGTATTATTTTATTGTTCTATGTGTATTTTCCCTGTTGATTTGGTTATCCCTTTTTGTTCATTTTGGGGCAGGGAAAAGAAACTTGTGCAGAATATTACATTCTTCTTTTCTTTTTCTGTTGAAGCTCTCTTTGGTTCTTTCCCTTCATTTTGGGGGTTCATGTTTCTAGGTTAGCTGCTGTCATGAGAACTGCAGAGTTATTACAAAAAAATCCCTCACAAATGATGCAAAGATAACTAGTTTTTGTACAATGAGACTTTGTTGCCAGGGCATAATTTACCAAGCAAATTATCTGCCTCAGAAACTTCTGTGGGCATTTTAATTCCTGGAATTGGTCCTAGATAGTGCCGAAAATTTCACTTTAGAGATTATATTTATTATTTATGTATTTACCACACTTGAACCCCACCCTTCTCACCCAGAAGGGGACTCAGGGCAGCCTCACAAAGGCAAAATTCAATGCCGTATATACATATTCATATCGTAAATAAATAACTGCATTATAATCAATCCAATTAAAAACATAAGCTTTAAACATCAGTTAACATAACAATATCAAAATCATATTCTAGGGCCAACCCGAGTCATCATTCCGTTATTTGTAGTCTCTTACTGCGTTGCTTACGGACCAAAAGCTTGTTCCCAAAGCCATGGCTTAGTTTTTTTCCTGAAGGTCAGGAGGAAGGGGGCCAATTTAATTTTACTAGGGAGGGAGGGCCATAGATTCCATATATGGAATGGAATCAATGGATGGAGATGAAACACTGATTTAGCTTATCTCTTTTGGTCTGATTCATTCTTCTTTAGGACCAAACCGCTGCTCAGCAAGATCTGTGGCGGATCCATGACATCCTGGCAGGATTGAGATGCAGCACAGTAAACTATCACAACCTGGAAAACAGACGATCAGGTGCCTAATCCAGTCCTTTTAACAATACTAATTGAGGGTGGTCTGTTGACATACAATCATCAGTGTAAAGCGTGTGTGTATATATCTCATTAGTATATTTTGTATTTTCTACTGTAGACGTGTCTTCAGCCATGATACCAGCCCTGGATTCTCACCTGGGAACAAATCACAATGGAACAGAGGTATTGTTTGATCTTTGGATTGAAAGGGATACAAACCATAGTTAGGGTATCATTTGGGCATTTAGCTTGCTTTGAGGAGTCCATATAATAATGAGAGACCTTAGTAGAAATGTTGCTGCTGTCAGCTTAGTCTCTTGCCTCATGAGGAAACACAGTCTTATTATCACAGAAATGTAGTGCCATGGTGTATGGTGGTGTCTTTTAGATGCTGTGACTGGTGGAGGGTGCTGAGAGATGTAGTCTGCCTCATCTAGAGACATCACAATGGGAAAATTTATTTATTTATTTATTTATTTATTTATTTATTTATTTATTTACTGTATTTGTATACCGCCCCTCTCAGCCTTCTGGCGACTCAAGGTGGTTTACAAGACAAAATTCAATGCAATCAGAAACACACTTACAATATAAAAACTTTAACATCAGTAAAATCATAACAACTGTAATAAAACATAATTCAATAAATACTCATTAAAACAATGTCCAATCCCATCTTGTGGTTGATTCCGTTCTTATGACCGTTACTCAGTATTTGCAAATGGCTGCTCAAATAGCCATGTCTTGAGTTTTTTCCGAAATGCTAAAAGTGAAGAAGCCGATCTAATCTCCATAGGAAGGCGTTCCATAGCCAAGGGGCCACCAGAAAGAAGGCCCTGTCTCTCGTCCCCGCCAGCCGTGCTTGTGATGATGGCGGGACCGAGAGCAGGGCCTCTCCTGATGATCTTAAAGTCCTCAAAAAGCTGTGACAGAGTGGCAGAATCTCCTTTCTTGGAGTTTTTAAAGCAAAGGCTGGATGACCATCTGTTGGGAGTGTTTTGATTGTCCATTTTGTTCATGGCAGGGGGTTGGACTAGATGGCCTTCTGCCAACTATCTGATTATGTCATATTGTTTTCAGACTTAAGGGTGTTTCATTGATATGTATTCTCCCCTCACCCTCCCGAAACAGAAACACAGTGATTGTGTCACTAATTTATGTTCATTTTCTTATTTATGGAAACTAGAAGGAATCTGAAATGGCCATTCCACCCAAATCCAACCTCACCTTCCACGAATTCACATCCAGCCATGTCTTAGTCTCAGGGGACTCAGCCCGAGTTGTTCGCCAGTCAGAAAACAGGCAGCAGGATGCGTTCAGTGGAAGAGATCTGCCTGTAAGTCTAGGCTGTGATTCCTGCTCATTTCTCCTCCCTAGCCCTGTTTTCCTTCTCTTGTATTTGCTAAATGGATGTCTTTTGGATTCTTTGCCAGAGGAGCCCACCTGCCTCTAGCAGGAAGCAGCGAGAGAATATGTCACGCTGTTTGGAGGGGATTCGAAGGTCCCAAAACTCTGGTGACCCCCCAGAATCGGAGAAAGGACATGCCATGAGGGGAACGGATGCAGCTTGCCTAGGTGAGTAAGATATGGAAAAGAACATCTAAGGTGCCTTCTTGATTTTTATACTGAGTGCAATTGGTGAGGGAAATGCAATCAAACCCTATCTGAAAATACTGCAGATTTATCTCTTTGTTGTACCCTGCCCCAAGCCATGAGGAGAGGCAGGTAGTCTATTAAGAAAAAAACTAAAAACAAACCCCCTAAAAATGCTTTAGAAAAATTATATTCCACTCTGTTTTATTTATGCAGAATGTATGTATTTACTTACTGTATATATGCAAGTATAAGTCTGGAAATTTTAGGTAAAAATATTTATACTTATACATACAAAATGATGATGGCCAGAGGCAGGTGGCAATGAAATACATTTTATTAGTTTTGGCCGAACACACAACTCCCTCAATTTGATGAGTGTGACTTTTGTTCCATTGACTGGCCAGCTGAACAAAATGAACAGAAGACAAAATGTGTTTAGTCTGAAGAAGAGAAGGATGAGAGGAGATATGATAGCCATGTATAAATATGTGAGAGGAAGCCACAGGGAGGAGGGAGCAAGCTTGTTTACTGCTTCCATGGAGATTAGGACAAGGAACAATGGCTTCAAACTACAAGAAAGGAGATTCCATCTGAACATGAGGAAGAACTTCCTGGCTGTGAGAGCCGTTCAGCAGTGGAACTCTTTGCTCCGGAGTGTGGTGGAGGCTCCTTCTTTGGAAGCTTTTAAACAGAGGCTGGATGGCCATCTGTCAGGGGTGATTTGAATGCAATATTCCTGCTTCTTGGCAGGGGGTTGGACTGGATGGCCCATGAGGTCTCTTCCAACTCTTTGATTCTATGATTCTATGACTATGAAATAGAGCACTTTAAGGTGGCCACGGATAGTGAGATCTGAGCCGTGGATACTAGAACCTGAGCCGCAGTAACCGAGACCTGATACACAGTTACCGGTATCATCGTCAGGCCATCCTGTAGGTGCCTGGTGAACAAAGAAGTCCACTTGGCCAGCTGAGCGAAATGAACAGAAGACAAAATATGAGTATGAAATAGAGCACTTTAAAGTGTCTGTGGCTAGTGAGATCCAAGTCGTGGATACTGAATCCAGAGCTGCAGTTACCAAGATTCAATATGCGGTTACCGGCACCGGCATTGGGCCATCCTGTAGGTTCGTGTGCCTGGTGAGCAAAGAAGCCCAGTTGGCCAGCTGAGCAAAATCAACAGACGACAAAATGTGACTATTAAATAGAGCACTTTAAAGCGCCCGCACATAGTGAGATCTGAGCCACGGATACAGGAACTTGAGCTGCAGTTACCAAGACCCGATATGTGGTTACCGATACTGGCGCCAGGCCGTCCTGTAGACCCATGTGCCTGGTGACTGAAGAAGTCCGATCAAGGGGGGCATAATGCGGAAGCAATTTCTTCCTTTTTGTTCCTCAGTACTTTAGTTTATTTAAAGCTGTTCCCTCAGTTCATCTTTTAAAATTATCCACAGTTCCCTTTGCCTCTCTGCACTTCCAGTCTGCATTCTCCTTGTTTAGAAACAAGAGGAACAAGATTTCATTTCTATGAAGCAATGTTTATCCTGCACCAGTCTTGAAGAAACCCTGAAGAAAAAAGAACATGCGAGAATGGCTTTGGGGCTCATTGCTTCCATTGTAGAAGTAGAATCTAAGGAAAGGCAGGAAAATTGCCCTAGGAACAAAAGGCTTAAAAGTTAAAGGGGTGTTTTTCTTGTCTTCCTTTCTCTCCATAGGTCATGGCAATCACATTAATCATCTAAGCAAAGATGTTGAGCCCAGCATCGCAAAGGTACAAAATAATCTATTTGGATTAAGAAAAAGAATCTAGATAGCAGACTGAATAGAGGGGTGAAGATGTGTTTGTTTATTTATCTGAAAATTAAATTACTTTAAAAACGATTCATGTAAAAATACAATATAAAGAGCTCTTTTATTGAGCCTGAAGAATGTAACAGTATCCAAAAGTCCCAGGCTCAGCCAGACCAATCAGCTTCCTGAGTCTTATTCTACAGTTGACATACATGCATGCATACACACACACACACACACACACACACACACACACACACACACACACACACAAACAAATTGATTTCTTACGTACTCCAACAGATTTCTCTTCCTAGGAGTAGATTATTTATTTATTTTATTATTTACTTTACTTCTATACCGCTGTTCTCAGCCCAGAGGCGACTCACAGCGGTTCACAACACACAGGAAACAGCAAAATTCAATGCACCAATATAAAAACAGTTAACAACCTAATCTAATACACAGTTAGTACACAATTACTATAATAACCATTCACTAGCGTCTCATCACTAAAAAACACGATCCAGATTCGTCATCCATTGTTCCATTCCTATGTCATTACCAATCATTGCACTAATTATTCGAACGCCTGCAAGTCTTTACTTTTTTGCGGAATACCATTAGAGATGGTGCTAATCTTACCTCCCAATTCCTGTTGTCTCACTCCTGTTCTTAACTATCAGTCATTTGTAGCCCAGGGACTGCCTGCAGATCAGTGGTTCTCAACTTTCCTAGTGCAGCAACCCCTTAATACAGTTCCTCATGTTGTGGTGACCACCGACCATAACATTATTTTCGTTGCTACTTCATAACCGTCATTTTGTTCCTGTTATGAATTGTCATGTAAATATATGATATGCAGGATGTATTTTCATTCACTGGACCAAATTTGGCACAAATACCTGATACACCCAAATTGGAATACTAGTTGGGGGGAAATAGAACTTGTCATTTGGGAGTTGTAGTTGCTGGGATTTATGGTTCACCTACAATCAAAGAGCATCCTGAACTCCACCAACAATGGAATTGAACCAAACTTGGCACAAAGAACTCCCATGACCAACAGAAAATACTGGAAGGATTTGGTGGGCATTGACCTTGAGTTTGGGAGTTGCAGCTCACCTAAATCCTGAGAGCACTGTGGACTCAAAAGAATGATGGATCGGGACCAAACTTGGCATGAAAATCAACATGCCCAAATGTGAACTCTGGTGGAGTTTGGGGAATTGTAGTTGCTGGGATTTATAGTTCACCTACATTCAAAGAGCCTTCTGAACCCCACCAACAATAGAATTGGGCCAGACTTGCCACACACAACCCCCATGACCAACAGAAAATGCTGTGTTTTCTGATGGTCCTTGGCGACCCCTCTGACACCCCCTCGCGACCCCTCCAGGGGTCCTAACCCCCAGGTTGAGAAACACTGCTGTAGATCTTCAGCAATGTAACAGTAACAGTTTCAAGTTACGTTTATATTTTCAGGGGATATGTAGCTTAGAGTCTTTAAAAATAACTATTCCAGTTAGTTCTGAATAAAGAAAAGTAAACTGTAACAGAATGAATTCCTCCTAATCTTTGATTTCCTCCACTTCCAGGTAGCTCCCTCGGAAGCGAGTGCCCCTCGCAGTGGCCGCATGAGCGCTCAGGAACAGCTGATCAGGATGCAGAGGAATCAGGAGGCCAAAAGAAAAGCTGAAGCTGCCCAGTCCAACCCTTCGGGTCCCTGCCGAGAGTCTCTCAAACGTGGGTCTAGCCGGGTGGGTGTCAAGCCTTGTGGGGAGGAAGACTCTGGACTTGAGAGAGTGGCAAGAGGCAGCGACAAGGTCTCAGCCGTCCTTTTTCTTGAGTCACCAAGGCTTTGATTCTTCTAGTCTGGGGAGCAGTGGTGTAGTGGTGCATTTTGAATGATATTCGGATCATTCCAATCTGAAGTTTGCTCTGCTCAAAGAGTTTGAAAAAAACAGGCAGCTCTCTTAATATCTAACCACAAACCAATTCTAGCAGATTTTCATTTCCACCAGTAGCAGAACTGTAGTAAAGCTTTGTTGTTGTGTTCCTTCAAGTTGTCTTGACCTACAGCGATCGTATCATGGGATTTCCTTTGCTTTCCTCTGAGGCTGAAAGAGTTTGACTTTCCCAAGGTCAACCAGTGGATTTCCATCGAGTGACCTTGGAGCAGTCATGGGCTAATAGGAATTGTGGGAGTTGAAGTCCTAAACACCCAGAGGGCCAAATTTTGCCCATGACTGCCTTGGAGAGTCAAACTCTGGTCTCCAAAGTCATTGCTCAATGCTCAAACCAATGGGAAAGCGAATGGACTTTAAGTGCTCAGACCAAGCTTTCATACTTTGTATTACAACAGGGAGAGCTCACAACAACATATTCTTGCTAGAAACGTCTGTTTTCCCTCTACCTTAATAAGTTTATGGCTCCATTCACCATGGAAGAGGGAAACCAGAAAGGGTTTAGATGACGCCATTGTCCCCACTGATCCAAAAAAAGCCTTGGCAGTTTGGGAAGTCCATGTTCTAGTAAACCACTGCTGCAAAGTGGTTGTTGGTGGTGGGTGGATAGGTTAGGAAAGCTTCTATGATACATAAATGGATGGGGCAATATATGCTGGGCACTGCTAATGAGGATAGGTTTATGGGTTTCCTTCTTCCATTGAGTGACGGGCGAGAAAGTAGGATTTTTGCAGTCTCTGTGAAGGAGTGGAAAAGCCTGACAATATGAGGCATACAAAATGAAAATCCAAGGATCCTTGGTTTTCTGGTACTGAAGGAAGTTGGGCTTATCGGATCCTTAAAAACATAGAATAAGATACCATGGGCCTAAACCCAGTTGCTAGTCCCATATAGTTGAGAGCTGTTGAATAGTTTTGCTTGCTATTCAGCAGTAGATTCAATGTCTATACAGTCAGCCCATCACATTTGTAAGTTTCACTTTTGCAGATTTGATTATTCACTGATATGAATAATATGCTCTCTAGGAATCCTTAGATTCTCAGTCATGACTGTCAACTGTTGTACTGCAGTTGTGCTAGGAGGCTTAAAGACTGGGTTGCTGTGAGTTTTCCAGGCTATATGGCCATGTTCCAGAAGCATTCTCTCCTGATGTTTCGACCATATCTATAACAGGTATCCTCAGAGGCTGTAGGTCTCTTAGAAACTATGCAAGGGAGGTTTATATATCTATGGAATGTCCAGAGTGGGAGAAAGAACTCATGTCTGCTTGAGGCAAGTGTGAATGTTGCAATTGACCACCTTGATTAGCATTGAATGACCATGCAGCTTCAAAGACTGGTTGCTACCTGCCTGGGGGAATCCTCACAACCTCTGAGGATGCCTGCCATAGATGTGGGTGAAATGTCAGGAGAGAATGCTTCTGGAACATATAGCCTGGAAAACTCACAACAACCCAGTGATTCCAGCCATGAAAGCCATCGATTTAACGATTCCTGGAGAGTTTTTTTCTCAGGTTGAAAAAGGGTGAGGGTTTTGTTTGTGAAAAGTCTAGTGCTCATAACCCCAGTGAATGTGGAGGGCTGAGTGTATTCCCTTTGGGATTAGCAATTGGATTAGGGTCTGAGGAAGGTTTGGGAAAGGGGTGAGATTGAGCACCCTAGCCAATCTCTACTTTATCCAGTTATTTGGAATTGTTCGCCAACTCTTTAATTAAAACTACAAGGACTGTCTCTGTTGATGTTATTAATTGCTTTGTAGCAAAGGGTGTTCTTTGGAGATGTGGTGGGGAGGGGGTGCAGATAGAACGGGGCGCAGATAGAACTGTCTTGCTCATGCCCCCCTCCCCTTCCCGGGATTTAATCTCTCCTTTAGCCCCTCCCCAATAGCCCCCCTGAGCCATCACCCAAGGAGAGCGTGCACACTGGGGGACTCAAGCCTTCTCGATCCTCCCCAACCCCTGAGTGGGAAAGACAACGAGTCATCCAGCTTTCCTATGCACTGGCAGCAGAGGCTTCGCAACAGCGGGAGAAACGCATTGCAGGTACTTAGCAAGAAGCTGTGTGACTTACTGGGCTTACTTAAATCAGTGGTTCCCAACCTTCCTAATGCCATGACTCCTTAATACAGTTTCTCATGTTGTGGTGACCCCCAACCATAACATTATTTTCATTGCTACTTCATAACTGTAATTTCGCTACTGTTATGAATTGTCATGTAAATATCTGATATGGATGTATTTTCATTCACTGGATCAAAATTGGCACAAATAGCCAATATACCCAAATCTGAATACTCGTGGAGTTTTGCGGGGGGGGGGGGGGGGGAGGTATTTTGTCATTTGGGAGTTGTAGTTACATCGCCGATACATCACACAGTCTTAGACACTTGGGAAGTGTCCGATGTGTGATCCAATACAAGAGCCATCAAAGTGTCTTCTGTGGACTCATCTTGTGTTGTTTCAAATATTAATAATAATAGAAATCTTTATTTATACCCTGCCACCATCGCCCTGAAGGGGACTCAGGGCGGTTAACATGAGGCCAAGCCCAAAGATACAATACAGCAAAATAAAATACAAAGTGCAAACAACAAAAATTACATCATAATAAAATACATACAATAGCAAAATAAAATAAAGCAAAATAACATAATATAAAATCTAACACAATGGGCGGGTCAATTGGACAGGTAAACTGAGAAAACCCTGGGTGAGGTAGGAGTGGAAAAAGTGCATTTGAGAGGAGCCCAAAAAGGATGAACAGTGGGGTTAGGTTTTCAGTTTAGAATGGGGAAAAGTGCATCATAAGGGCAACACTGTAGATGGAACAGACAGAAACGGGATAAATGGACATTCTCCAAAGACACATCGGAATAGCCAGGAATAAAGTTGCTATTGCCAAGATCACACTAGAATAGCTACCAAACGTGAAATTGTCTGGAACATGCCATGTTATCTGACAAAACATCCTTGTTTCTTGGTTCTTGGATATAATCCAAGTCATTGTGGGTTCACAATTCTAGTCAAGAACATCTTGTAGCCTATGAATCAACCATTATTATATCTATATCAATTGATCATGTGTGGTGGTCACAGAACTTAAGTGTCTAAATGATGGATGGATTTTTGTGATTTTGTTTCCCTGCCCAGGAAGGACCAGTTCTCACTCCTCTCTCGATGACATCTCTGCATCCCGTGATAACTTGAGCCATCAGCACCTTCCCAGTAATGCCACCTCCAAAGACTCAGAGTCCAGAAATAAGATATCTGAGCATGACCAAAGAGCCCCACGAAACCTAAGCTGTACCTCCAGCCCAGCAAATCAGGCACGATCTTCATCTCAAACTGCCAATCAAATATCATACACTTTGGAAGCATTTAATCGCTCATATCCTCATGCTGAGGAAGACAACCAATTGTCCTCAAAGCCCAAGACTCCGCAGTTGACGCCTGGTTTGCTAGAATCAAACAATGAGAAGCCATCTACGATTCACATTCCTCACCGGGGATCTCCTTTGCCTCAGTCTGCCAATGGGAAGTTGTCTTTTTCTAGGGGTTCTCCTCCACCATGGGATTGTGAGGTGTGGGCATCTGAGCAAAATCTTCTTGGTAGTCAGGGCCCAGCCCATGGCAGGCGTCTCAGGTCAAAAGGTAAGCAGAAGTCCCCCCAAGTTGCGAGGTATGTTGGAGATATTGCACGGCCTGTCAAAGTCACATTGGCGAAATCCAGTTTTTAAGTCACATTGGTAGAGAAGGCAGGGTCCTGCAGTGTGATAAAGGGCCGTAGACTTGACAGTCCCAAAATTGGCAGCTCCCATGGTCATCCCTTTGTGTAGCACTACAAACAGTAGGAATCATTCCCCATCTTTATAATCTTGCTTTAAAATTATTGTCTTAAATCCCAGGGCTCTGGCTTGCAGAATTACAGAGATGATCTCTTAGGACCCTTCCACACAGCCATGTCACCCAGAATATCAAGGCAGAATAACCCACAAAGTCTGCTTTGAACTGGGTTATCTGAGTCCACACTGCCATATATCTCAGTTCAAAGTAGATGTTGTGGAATTTTATTCAGGTGTGTGGAAGGGGCCTTACATGCAGGCACCCAATTAAAAAACATACATATTTATCTGGATATAAAAGTATACGAACTATCCACCTGCATCATACTACGAATGGAGTATGGGATAGAGCAGTGGTTCTCAACCTGTGGGTCCCCAGGTGTTTTGGCCTTCAACTCCCAGAAATCCTAACAGCTGGTAAACTAGCTGGGATTTCTGGGAGTTGTAGGCCAAAACACCTGGGGACCCACGGGTTGAGAACCACTGCTCACTGGGATACAGAGTTGTTTTGGACTTTCAGGCATGCCTATACTGGCAACCCGTTCTGCTAGGTGGGTTTGGCTGGACATGGCTTTGCAAGGCATCTTTGTCTCTGTGGTGCATTTTTAGTGTTTTCAGGGTAATTGACAGGGTGATGCAGCAGATGTTTTTTTTGGATGGCTTGCAGTTTGCTAAGTATTATATCTACTTTGAAAAAAGAGGGGTGTGACTTTTGCTTCCAGGCAGTTCAGTAGTCACTCAAAGTTGTATAATGGCAGGAAAATAAAGTAAGGCAAAGATGTCTTTTATTGAGATGGGTGAGTTGGCATTGTGCATACAATTGAGGGTCGATGGAGGAAACGAAAATGATTAATTGATCTAGGAGGAGGAATGATTCAGGCATTGTATAGTCTCAGATACAGTATTAGGGGATACCTATCCCAGCAAGCAAAAGAGATATCTTCTGTAGTGTAGTCCTAGCAAAAAGGAATGGAACCCGCGGTGGTGCAATGGGTTAAACTATCATGCCGGCAGGACTGCTGACTGATAGGTCAGCTGTTCGAATCCCGGGAGAGTGGGTTGAGCACCCTCTGTCAGCTCCAACTCCTCATGCGGGGTCATGAGAGAAGGATGGTAAAACATCAACTATCTGGGTGTCCCCTGGGCAGTCTCCTTGCAGATGGCTAATTCTCTCACACCAGAAGCCACTTGGAGTTTATCAAGTTGTTCCTGAAACCAACAAACAAACAAACAAACAAAAAAACAAGAACTAGCACCTTGAATAGAAATTGTGTGGACTAGGCAAACTGTGTGCTGGTATGGATTACCAGGCATGGATGTATACTCGGATACCAAAGATCAACTGAGAAAGAGGCGAGGAAGTAGATGGCAGGAGAATGAATCTGGAGAGGTGATGGTGGAGCTTGCAAATCATGAAATGAGTAAGGAAAGAGGTAAGAAGTGACTTTGTTATTGAAAAGCAGTATCATCACTTTTGGTTTTAACAACAGTTTCCTCTGTGACTCACCTAGACATTGATTAGAGAGTTATCTTGGTTGCAAAGAGCCTGGGAAAGGATTTGTATCAGAGGAGAAGTGATGGAGAAGGAAGCTGATTTAGTAGTTGAGGTAGAGGGCAGGGGTGAAGGTGACTCTCCTCTTTCAGAAGCTGGATTACAAGTCTTCAAGGTAATTCTACTTCATCTGCTACCACTTTGAAGGTTTAATGGAGCAATCACTGCCCAATTGTTGGAGGAGGTGTCCATTACTCCACCATGGTGTCCTCTTCCAACCACATCTTTGCTTCTCCAACCCAGAGCTCTGCCAAGAAATAGTCCCTTCCCATTGTATTCTCAGATGGAAATTTAGTGTGAGTTTTAGCAAACTGTCCCTAAATTTGGACTGTAAAATCCCCTTCTACAAGACCCCTTTCCTAGATCAAAAAAGAGGTCAAGAGATCCCAGAGTGAGGCAGACTGGAGAAATTATCCCTGCTGCAACAGGAGCCCACATACCAAGAGTAAAGGTTTCTTAATATTGGGAGTATAAGGAAGGATTGGGAAAATTTGAATCCCTGGATGAATACTTGTTCCCACCCAAGGAAATGTCTGCTGCAATTTCCCCTTTGTATTTTAAAACTAACAACACCAAAGCCGTCTTCTCATATGTGAACAATTCCAATTTGTATACTCAATAAACATTTAATGCTACACATCTCTGTGTTCGGCTTTTCTTATTTCAAAGCCTTGTTGTATTTGATTGTGCTTTCCTTCACACTTCTTGGATTACAGTTATGCTTTGTATCTCAAAGAGACTTTCATCTAATAGGCATGGGAAGAAAAGAACAGTGCCTTTTTAATTTGCATTTAATATTTCAACATTAATCTACTTTAGAACTCAGAGTGGCATATCTTGTTATTTCCCTTCTTTACCATCTCTCTTTAGATCAGTGGTTCCCAACCTGTGGTCCGTGGACCATCAATGGTCCCCAAGAACTAAAATATGATCCGCAGCCTCACTGTTATTATACCATAACAAGAGCAACTGGTCTCGTGAAACCCTCTTATAGTGCTGAAGTAGTGGAGATGTCTGGAGGGGAGAGGCTGACTACCCACGAAAACAACAATAAGCCTCCTGACTGCTGCTTCTCCTCCTCCTCCTTCCCCCTGAGTGGTGTAGCACCTGGAAGTGGGGGCACCTTGGTGTCTTCATTTTTAGGCCTATTCCTTGGGTTATTTAGGGTACTGATTCAGAAAATTGCATTGGATAGACCACATCAGCTCTAGATTATTAAATATGGTTTTCTGTGGGTGAGCAGATGGCAACTACTGGATGGCATATGCTCTGTATCAGAGACTAGAGCCGATGTGGTCTATCCAATGCAGTTTTCTGAATTGGCACGCCAAATAACCAAACTGAATCTAAAGTTGACCAAAAGCTTTACCTGTCCGAACGTATCTCTTACCTGTCCATACGTATCTCTCCTTATGAATCATCTAGGACTTTAAGATTGCCTGGGGAGGCCCTGCTCTTGGTCCTGCCTCCTTTGTAGGTGCGACTGGCAGGGATGAGAGACGGTCTACTCAGTGGTGGCCCCTCGGCTGTGGAATGCCCTCCCTAGGGATGTTAGATTGGCTCCCTCCCTCTTGACATTTCGCAAAAAAGTCAAAACCTGCTCTTCGAACAAGCTTTTGCAAATGCAGCGTAATAGGTAAATATGGAACTACAGAACGGCTTAGATGATACGATTGGAAAATGAATTTAATGTTGATGATTTATGTTTTCTAATGGTTCTTTGTATGGTTTTATATTATATGCTATATGTTTTTAAACTATATTTTATGTCTGCTGAGGCATCAAATTGCTGCCAACTTGTAAGCCGTCTTGAGTTGCCTTCAGGCTGAGAAAGGCAGGATATAAATACTGTAAGTAAGTAAATAAATAATAATAAATAAACTGATTCATAACCCTTTTGGTACTAACGTTGGAGAGTGGTCCCTGGTCAAAATGGTCTCTGGTCAAAGTGATCCCTGGTCAAAAAAGGGTTGGGAACCACTGCTTTAGATCAACCCTATGAGGAAGGTTGAGGCTGAGAGAAACTGGCTGAAATGTCATTGGAAACCACATCTCCCCAGTCCTAAAACAACAGTATTTTTCAGCCTGGTGCTCTCCAAATGTTCTGGACTACAATCCCTGTTAACCCTAGGCACCATAGCTATGCACTCCATATACTAAACTAAGATGTCATTGTGCATTTTTAAGGCACCCTAAGGTGATCCCAGACTAGGGTTTCCTTTTATACAGTAATTGCCTCACTATAAGACAGAAAGTGTCACTTGCTCAAGGTTACACTGAAGGTTTCCATGGTTAAGTGGAAATTCAAATCCTGGTTTCCTGAAGTACTAGTCCAAAACTCAGACCACTATAATATCCTGATGCCCGGTAGGTCTAAGCTGTGCTGAAGCTTCCAGATTTCTGCATAATCAGAGTATTAAGAACTTGTTTTTATAATTATTCTTTAATGTAGACAATCACACTAACATTCAGAAGCAAAGAGATGAGAGAAACAAAAAAAAAAAACAAAAAAAAAAGGAAAAGAAGCAAAGACTACAGCTAAACTAGAATCATAGAGCTGGAAGAGACCTTGTGGGCCATCCAGTCCAACCCCCTGCCAAGAAGCAGGAAAATTGCATTCCAAGCCAAAACTCAAACACAATATTAAAACAATAGTGCTAAAAACATAAATCTTTGTATATAATAAAAGTAAAAAAATATGGATGGATGTATCCATTTTCTAGAATGCCTCCCATATTTAGAGAGCCATGCCAATTCCATGGATGATGGATCTGAACCAAACTTGGCATGCATGCCCATCTTGACCTGCTGAAAATATATGACTTCTCAAATATTTATATATGACTATGCCATTGCTGTGGCCCACATGGGGGTTCTGTGTGGGAGGTTTGGCCCTATTCTATCGTTGGTGGGGTTCAGAATGCTCTGCGATTGTAGGTGAACTATAAATCCCAGCAACTACAACTCTCAAATGACAAAATCATTTTTTTGAGTGAAGGACATACATTGGGTTGTTAGGTGTCTTGTGTCCAAATTTGGTGTCAATTCGTCCAGTAGTTTTTGAGTTCTGTTAATCCCACAAACGAACATTACATTTTTATTTATATAGGCTATCATATCTTCTCTCAGCCTTCTCTTCTGCAGGCTTCCAAGGGCCTCTTGGCAGTGGGTCTGTATGTGACTGTGGAGATCAGTTTTGGATCTGCATGGTCTGTCACAGTGAGGACATAGATTTCCAAGGGTTTGACTGACATGCCTTCCCATCGATACATTTCTCCCTTTCACCCTCAATTTCTTCCTCTTCAAAATCCATAGAACTCTTAGTAACAGCTGACTTCCGGTTAGTTCGTATTTATTATCCCATGTCTTATCCTTCATGCTCAGCAAAACATTTCTGGTAACACTGCAAAATTTATCATTAAAATGTGCTGAAAAAAATCCTTTACCTCAGCATCCTAACGTTTACAAACTTTTAGAAACATTTATTTGTAGATACCTTATTTGGAGCCATATCTTATCCATACATGTTTTCTTTTAAATTACTGCATAAGGCAAAATTTATGTTTTAATCTAGATTTTCCCCTTATTGTGCTACTTTAAAATCGTGTCGCTAATTTTGGGCACACCTTCTCGTAATCTTTGACTGTAATCCTCACATAATTATAAGCGAAAATTATTTTCTCCACTACCACCCTCTAGATCTCTTTGATCTTGATTAAACATCTCTTTTTAACCTCAAACAGTTTTAAGAGCTTCTGAGGACATCTCCATTTCTGAGGCAAAGTTTTCAGTGGGAATTGGACAAAACCGCTTATTCAGATGCTTGGATTTTGTGTTTGCAGACGCAAAGAGATATTGATCTTTGTGCGCTTTCAAGTAATTTCCTCAGGCTGTTCTGTGTACAAGGTGTAAACAAAATAAAAATAATTTCTTGCATATACTTGAGATGTTACAAGATATCCCATTCTGTACATGCAAATATATCCAAAATCTGAAAAGTGCCCAAAGCTAAAACATGTCAGTTCCCAAAAACTCCAGATAAGGGATGCTCAGCCTCTCATGGCATCTTGAGGGGTGTGTGTGCACAGTTGGGGAAACTACATGCTGCTGTATGTATTTAAAAGATCAGCTGGATGCTGGAAACATCAGGCAGAACTGCAAGAGGAGCTGTGATGGCAACTGCGCTGCTATATCCTGACAAGGTGGTCATAGTAACCGGGGGCACCCGGGGCATCGGTGAAGCCATTGTCAGAGAATTTGGTGAGTTGAGAGACAGAAAGAGCAAGAAAACTGGGGTGGGAATTAAAATAATGTATTATAAGTAGGAGTTATTTTAAAATAACCAAGCAACAGGGTTAAAGGGTGCGGCTACTCTGTAGAATTAATGCAGTTTGGTCTAACTTTGGAACCCTGGGAGTTGTTGTTTGGTAAGGCACCAGCTCTCTTTTTATCAGAGAAAACTAAAGTCCTTGTAAATCCAGATCTTTCAGAATTCCACATCTTTGAACCTCAACAGTTAAAGTGTTTTCTATGCTGTATTTAATTACATAATAGTCTCACTTATTACCCCCCCCCCCCCTTTTCAGTTTAAAAATGGGGGTATGACTATCATGCATTGGCAACTATTACATACTGAAATAAGATTTAGTCACAACCTGGAAAGTAAGATGCCATTCATACGCGCGCGCACACACATGCACATGGTAATTTTAACTGAATTACAATTAAGATCATAAAACTACATAGATAATCATATATACATGATTACTTTTTATCTAGTCTTTGTCCTACTTTTTGTCCTGCCTCCTGTGTCAAAATAATTGGAGCACTTTTAAAAACTATGCACTTTCAGAAATAGGCTGGAGAACAGATTCTGCTGTCTCCAGTTCAGGTAGCAAAATGCCATGAGTCACCTTGATGAAGATGGAGCCCCAGGTGGTGCAATGGGTTAAACCCTTGAGTTGACAGGACTGATGACTGACAGGTTGGAGGTTTGAATTTGAGGAGAGTGGGTGGAGCGCACTCTGTCAGCTCCAGCTCCCCATGCAGGGACATGAGAGAAGCCTCCCACAAGGAAGGTAAAACCACAAAAACATCTGGGCATCCCCTGGGCAATGTACTTGCAGATGGCCAATTCTCTCACACCAGAAGCGACTTGCAGTTTCTCAAGTCACTCTTGACACAACACAAAAACAAAAGCAAAACAAGACCTTGATGATCTCTGGAGACATGTGGTGGCCCTCCTCCTTCCATTGCAATCCAAACACAGATGAATTAAATGCTCTCTGGGCTGATATTGGATTTGTGGTATGATGCATCCCTTCATCCCTATTTATGATTAGTTTGCTAGACATCTTATTGGACATCTGGACATCTTATTGGAGTAGGCTGGTATAGCGCTGAATTGAAATACAGGTTGAATATTCTATATCAAAACTACTTGGGACCATAAGTAGTTTGGATTTCTTTTCAGATTTTGGAATTGTTGCTGCTGTGGCTAATAACAACAATAATAATTTAGGGTTAATAATAATAATAATAATAATAATAACAACAACAACAACAACAATTTGTTACCTGCCTCTTCTTGTGGCTGGGGGAAGGATACAGCACAGTCAAAACACTTCAACATAAAATACATCCAAGAAAAAATATATATCAGAACACATCGGTATAAAATACATGCACCAAAACTCATGGTGGATTTGGAACCCAAGTCTAAACTCAAATCTCATTTATGTCTCATATACACCTTATATACACATAGCTTGGAGATCATTGTATACGCTATTTTAAATAATTTTGTTCATTAAATGTGTACACTGAACCATGAGAAAGCAAAGATGTCAATGTCTCAGCCATTTATGTGGGTGATTTTGGATTTTGGAGAATTTCAGATTTTCTGGTAGGAGATTCCAGTACTTTATCTGCAATGGTATATTTAGGATATTTTCCCCCATTTCAATCCATTAGTGTGCATGTGTGAACAAAGTTTTTAGATTTTGTCTGGCATTCGTTTACCCTGCTTCTTTTCCTTCCCAGTCCACCAAGGAGCCAAAGTTGTGTTCTGTGCTCCAGAAAGAGAAGGTGAGAATTTTTTTTCATAGCTAAACATTATGAAAGAGTCCATTGTTTCCATATTAGCATGTTTAAACTACAGGGATGTGAGTGTGGAGTTGTAACTATCCCTTCTCTGATCAGTGGTCATGAATAGGAAGGTTGATAGGACCTTGAGTCCAAGAAGAGCAAGTCAGTAGCCATGATGTAGGCATATGAAAGACAGAATTAGTGCTTTTTTATCCTATTTGAGGTAGAAATGTAAGAGGTTCTGCTAAGGGGAGAAATGCAAGAATGAGAAAGCTGTCCTTTGTATCTGCTTGGCTTTGGTTCAAGATCTCTCAATGGATGCCAAAATCTGTGTGTGCTCATTATATACAATGACATATAAAAATAGTGTCCCTTATATAAAATGACAAAATCAAGGTTTGCTTCTTTATTTTAAGGTCATAGATGGCTGATTGCTTGGATACAGAAGTGACAATTCATTTCCTTGCAAATTTATTTATTTATTTACAGTATTTATATTCTGCCCTTCTTACCTCGCAGAGGACTCGGTGGATTACAATGTACATATACATGGCAAACATTCAATGCCATAGATACACAACATGTATGGACAGACACAGAGGCTATTTAACATTCCAGCTTTTTTGATGAGGGTATTCTGGCCACCAGGGAGCTGCCGCTTCACCGTCCATCTATGACACTGATGAAGTACTTCCTCATTCTTTGCATGCTTGCTGGAGATTTTTATGGCATCGTAAATTAGTTCAATTAGCCTCCCTGCATAAGCGGTACCTAAATTTCCTACTTGACAGATGCAACTGTCTTTCAGGCTGCAAAGGTCGACAGCAAGCTACACAATCAACCAAGCAAGATGTGCCAGATGGGTGCATTGCTGCTATGTAGGTGATAGGATGGGAATTGTAGTCCAGCACTCCAAGAAGACCCCAGGCTTGGGGAAGACTGTCAGTAGCTCTACAGGGGTTCATATGTTTCCCAGATGTATCTGGAAATGAAATGGGGTGAGCCTAAGCCTCTTGTAGATGCTTTTTAATTATTGAGTTGCAGTTACAGTACAGTCTCGCTTATCCAACGTTCTGTAGGTGACACCTTCTGCTGTCAAGAATTCAATGACTGCACGTTGCTTAAGTCACATTGACCATCCGTCTGTGCAGGGTTCCATACTTCTCACTTTACCAACACAACTGTTCAATGCTAAGAATTCCCGCCAAAATGCAACTGTAGAAGAGAGACTACTGAACAAGCCAGTACCTATCACATACCAGTACTGCCATCTGTTGAGGAGTTACAAAGGTGGAAGCATTACTTTTCATTCAACCCTTGTATGTTGGTATATTCTTCTTTCATCTCAATTTATCTCTCTTTTCATTTGCAGTATGCTCTACCTTACCTCCGAAAAACAAAAGGGAACATCATCAATCTCTCTAGTATTGCCCATATTGTTGGAGGCGGTCATGAACTGCCCTATACCTCAAGCAAGGTAGGCTGGAGCAATAGAACCTGAAATTATCCCCACCTCCCCTACTGTTCTAATGCAAGGGTTGCCAACATTTCTTCAAAGCTCCCGCTGCAGTGATTTTTAGCAGCAAGGAATGAGGTTTGTCTCCAAGCCTCTTTCAAAGGCCACAAGAACAGGCCAGGTTATTATTGTTTCCTTTTAGTCAAATTCTGTCCAATGGTCAGAAAAGTTACATTTGGAGACCATAGATGTTACCCCTTGTACTACATTTGGAACAACCATGGAATGAGGAAAGAAGTGCTTTTCTTTGGTAGCCCCATTCTTATTAAAAACCAGTTTTCTTCACTCCCTTCTTGATTATGGTCAAGGGGCAAATAGTTTTTCAACCCACTTTGATTGAAATATAGGCCTTTTATTTACATTGTGACTTTTAGTGTTCTGGCTGTTCTTAATTTTTTTTTAATGTAGCCTTTCATCAATTGTATTTTATATTGCATTGTTTCAGTGTTTTGCCTGATGGTCTGCTTCATATAAGGTTCTGCTTCCAAAGACCGTATAGAAAATATTCAAAAATAAGTATAATAAAATAACTCTTTCAACTTGTAGGGTGCCATTAGAGCGATGACAAAATCCCTGGCCATCGATGAGAGCAAATATTGTGTCCGAGTCAACAGGTAAGACTTTTGCCAACAATTAAAGATTTGTGTATTGTCAAAGGCTTTCATGGCTGGAATCACTGGGTTGTTGTTCGCCATGGTCTAGAGGCATTCTCTCCTGACGTTTCTCCTGACATTTCGCCAGGTATCTCTGAGGATGCTTGCCATAGATGCAGGCGAAACGTCAGGAGAGAATGCCTCTAGATCATGGCCATGTAGCCCGAAAAAACCTACAACAACCCAATTAAAGATTTGGTTTCTTTTCCCTGAAAATAACTAGGACAACATAATGGCTCACACATTTTGGTCTTCCACATGGCCATCTGCTCCCAGTGTCCCTCCCTGTTGTTTACACTAGCCAATGCTTTACTGGTTGAGATGGAGATTTGCCCAGTGACCTCTCCTATTGGCCACGTTGCAATTCAAATATCCAGAGTGACAAATGCTTCCAAGAAACCCTCATCTTGGCAGAAGATTCAAGGTATTTTGGAAAACATGTTTAAAATTTCGATATAGCTGAATGTGAAGAGATTACAAAAACAAAAAAAGCATTTTAAAATAAACAGATAAACTGCGACAACAATAGCAGAGCAAAGCAGAAGCATACTGTCTAGATCTAGGGAAGTAATGCTACCCCTCTATTCCGCTTTGGTTAGACAACACCTGGAATATTGTGTCCAATTCTGGGCACCACAATTCAAGAGAGATATTGACAAGCTGGAATGTGTCCAGAGGAGGGCGACTAAAATGATCAAGGGTCTGGAGAACAAGCCCTATGAGGAGCGGCTTAAGGAGCTGAGCATGTTTAGCCTGAAGAAGAGAAGGCTGAGAGGAGATATGATAGGCATGTATAAATGTGTGAGAGGAAGCCACAGGGAGGAGGGAGCAAGCTTGTTTTCTGCTTCCTTGGAGACTAGGACGCAGAACAATGGCTTCAAACTACAAGAGAGGAGATTCCATCTGAACACGAGGAAGAACTTCCTGACTGTGAGAGCCGTTCAGCAGTGGAACTCTCTGCCCCAGAGTGTGGTGGAGGCTCCTTCTTTGGAAGCTTTTAAACAGAGGCTGGATGGCTATCTGTCAGGGGTGATTTGAATGCAACATTCCTGCTTCTTGGCAGGGGGTTGGACTGGATGGCCCATGAGGTCTCTTCCAACTCTTTGATTCTATGATTCTATGATTCTGAGCAGGGCAGGAGCGTGAATGAGCTGAAGCAATCAAAGGAGCAGAGTCAGGCTTTAAATGTTAGAAAAACCTTTACTGGAAAGAACTATGTTTCTAAATAGGAAAGTTCAGGAATTATTTGTATTTCACTATGTCTGGAACAAGCTGCCATTATGTCTCTGTTATCTCTATGGAGAACAAAAAGGAAGAGAGACCAAACTCCCATGAGGTCTCTAATTTAGGAAAGTAAAGGTTTTCCTGAGAATATCAGTCTAAGGGCAGTTCCAGACAGGCTGTTATTCCAGGAGCACCCGAGTTTAAAAAATGCAGATATTCCTGAGGGTCCATCTACACTTACCATAGAAAGTGTGCGCTTTCTAAAATATCAAATTAATTCACCATAAACCAGGGTTTTCCTGGTTTGTGGGGAATTAATTCTGGTTTGTCCAGGATGTCATCTGGACAGACCCCTTTTTATGCAGCAACTCCCGCATTAAAGGGACTGTCTAGATGTCCCCTAAGGACCTTATCCCAAGATCTGATCCCAGGTTTTCTGCTTTAAACCGGATTTTATGATTCCACATTGCCAGATAATCTGGGATAAACACAAAACCTGGGTTCAGATCCTGTGATATAGGGCCTGTCTAGAAGGGCCCTTGCTCAGGAATTTGGAGGAAACAAGGAGGGACAGACAAAGAGAGCTATAGAGGAGGACCTTTCCCTATAAACTAACATCAGCTGCCTATCTGTTTCCTTGTTGAGAACTAGAAACAGGATATGGTTGACTCCCAATACGGAATTGTTAAGTAACATATGGAAACTTTGGGGTGTGGTGGCTTTTATACTTCTAGGAATCTTAAAATATATCCCACTATGTGGGAATGGATTTGCTTACTCTTCTGTGCTGCACCTTCCAAACCTGGCTTTACTCCTTTAAAAATATCCAAACAATTTGAATTCTAGCATTTCACCTGGCCATATCTGGACTCCAATGCAGGAATGGTTTCGAAACAAACAACCTGATCCAGAAGCAGCAATCCAGGAAAGCAAAGATTCTCAGGCAAGTGCATAATGGAGGTGGGCTACTGTATAGGGTGGGTTTCTATTTTATAGTAGGAACTGCATATACAGCCCTCCATAAAAATACCAATAAAATTCTGTGTGCACAAGAAAAAACCCCTGCCTCCTCTACCTCAGTTTTTCTCAACCTTCCTAATGCTGCAACTCCTTAATATAGTTCTTCATGTTGTGGCGACTTCTAACCATAACATTATTTTCGTGGCTACTTCATAACTATAATTTTGCTCCTGTTCTGATTTGTCATGTAAATATCTGATATGCAGGGCGTATTTTCATTCACTGGATCAAATTTGGCACATTTGAATACTGGTGGGGTTGGGGGGATTGATTTTGTCATTTGAGAGTTGTAGTTGCTGGGATTTATAGTTCACCTACAATCAAAGAGCATTCTGAATTCCACCAACAATGGAATTGAACCAAATTTGGTACAAAGAACTCCCATGACCAACAGAAAGTACTGGAAGGGTTTGGTGGGCATTGACCTTCAGTTTTGGAGTTGTAGTTCACCTACATCTAGAGAGCACTATGGACTTAAACAATGATGGATGTGAACACTGGTGGAGTTTGCTGAAAATAGACCTTGACAATCTGTTCCTGATTTGAAAGTGTTATTCCCTGTTTCATTGGGTGGTCTTTACTTTGAAAGTAGTTGTTCTACTCCAGAAACTTTGTTTGTGTGGCACAAACGGTGCTAAATTGGCTTTCACAAACTACAACAATAGTTGTGCTTAGCCATGCCCACCTCATCCCTCCTTGCATCACCGGGGAGGGAAAGCATGAGATTTTAAAACTTTTTAGGCTTTACCAAAGTTGCTTAATTGTTGTGAAAATTAAAATAACCTTGAGAGACATCTGAACATTATGGATTTTTTTTAAAAAAAGGTAAGTGGTTCAAAATCGGATCCCCCCCCCCCCAACTTTTCCTGCATGATTCAAAACTGCTTCGGAAGTCAAAATTCAGAAATGTTTTCCAACTTTTAGGCTCTTCCAAATGAACCTATCCAACCTTAGTAGACACACTCACACACACACAAACACATCTCTATTCCATTTGTTTTCTTCTTCCAAGAATCATTGTCTTCAGTCGAAATAAATAAAAAGTGTCTGGTTTTTAAGCGTATAAGAGAAGCTTATGAGCTCTCAGAAATTACAAGGACAAACTCCAAAGGATTTCCATTAGGGTTGGATAGGTTCATTTGGAAATGACTAAAATTTGGAAGAAAACATCTGAATTTGGACATCTAATGCAATTTTGAACCATGCAGGAAAGGGGGGGGGGGGGGGAGAATCCAAACACTAACCTCCCCCCCCCCCCCTAATTATCCTATAATGTTTGGATGTATCCTGAGGTTATTTTAATTTTCACAACCATTAAGCAACTTTGGTAAAGGCAAGGGATTTTTTTTAATCTCATTCTTTCCACCAGTGGTGCCAAAAGAGATGAGGTGGGTGTGGCTAATCATAGTCACCTTTAACTGTAGTTTGTGAAGGCAAGGCCCCCAATGGTAGAGATTGCAAAAGGCCCTGCTGTTAAACTACATTTCCCACAATGCACAGCTGCTCATTAGCCAAAATGGCTGAAGAACCCTAAAAATAGCTGTCTGTAGCAGTCTTCGTCTAGCTATAAAATAAACTGATTGAATCTACAAAGGAGTCTAAAGAAAGCAGCAAAGCAATAAGCAACTTTTGCAAAACCAAGAGAACATAAACTGCTTACAAAGCAATCCTTTTACTTAGGCCTGATTGCCACAGGCAGCCAGCCAGTCCCTTAAAGTCCGTCAGTAAGTAATGATAAAATGAAACGATTGATTGCATTTGCAAAAAGGAATAAACAGATGGATGTGTCTTGAGGGTCCCCTCCAACTCAATAGAGGAAGCAAATGGATGTCAGGAGAGTTTGGATGGTGCCTTTGTGCCCAGAAGAAGGGGATCAGTCTAGATGTCTCTTGATGGGGTCTGTAATATGATTCCTGTTCTCCATCAATTTATCAGTTTCAGAAGTAAAACAACTACTTTCCAGTAAATACCACCCAATGAAATAGGAAATAACACTTTCAAGTCAGGAACAGATTTTCTTTATTATTAAAAATGTTTTATTTATAAAAAACTTTTTGCCAAAAATCCATGGATAAGTCAAAGGTTATGAAATTTAGTGAGCTAACAATCGTCTGTGTGTTCTACTACTGTAGCAAGTATAATCAGGATTGGTCTAAAAATGAGGGAGGGAGAATCTCCTGAATTTTTCCCAGTGACAGTGCTGTTTTTTCCTACTGCACATGCGTGTCTGCCATTAACAATGTGGTTTGGAAGTTTCGGAAGATTTGGAAAGTTTTGAATTCTTTTTTTAAAAAAAATTAGAAGTGATTTTAGAATTGAACCACCAGTGCCCACTACATCCGAAATGGGTTTTGAAAATCTTTTTTTTTTATCAACCAAGCCTAGTGTCTAGCCATGAGATTGTCCTCAAGCACTAATTTTGCACCACCCTTTTTCTTCTCCATTGTGTCCATAGCTTATGGGACGGATGGGGACCCCTGCAGAGATTGCGAAGGCTGCCCTGTTCCTTGCTGCCGATGCCACGTTCTGCACAGGATGTGACCTTGTGGCCAGTGGTGGAGCTGAGCTTGGCTTTGGCCATAAGAGTCAAGTTATTCCCAGATGTGGCTCTAAAAACTAGTAGAGTCAACCAGGATGGGAGGATTGCAGTGGCTACAAAGTAGAATGCCAATCTATTTGATTTCCGTTCAGGTCGAGGCAGGCCCATAGCCAGGATTTCGATTTGTGGGGGGGGGCTGAGTTTTTTTCAAGGGGGGGGGTTTCGGGGTGGGCTGAGTTTCGGGGGGGGGGGGGGCTGAGTCTGAGTGAAAGAGGGTCTGCCCTAGCAAACCTTTCGTATCATTACCACAATACCCCTATGCATATGGGATATATTGAGTATGGTGATGAGATCATGATATGAATAAACATAACAGTTTAAATAATGCACCAGTAAGGCCTTTTCGCGAACCACCATGAGAATTTAGGGGGGGGGGGGGCTGAAGACCCTCAAGCCCCCCCCCCCCCCCCTGGCTACTTGCCTGGGTCGAGGGCTATCTCACAAGGTAGTTGTATCTGCATTACCCATATAAGAAAAGATCAAAAAACTTTTGTAATTCTAGATCTGTGATTTCCAGCATTTAGTCCTCCAGTTGTTTTGGTGCCCCATTCCAACCACATCCTTCAACCCAGAGTTCTGCCAAGGAATAGGTCCCTTCCCATAACGTTCCCAGATGGGAACAGAGGCATGAGGTTTAGCAAATTGTCCCCAAATCTGTTGTAAAATCCACTTTTAAAAAACCTGCCTCTCAGATCAGAAAATGTCAAGAGACCCAGAGTGTGCAGATTAGATGAACTATCCCTGTTGGAACAGCTACCTGCATGGCAAAGGGAAATGCTGCTTAATATTGAGGACATAGGGAAAGTATAGGAAACGTTCAATTCTTGGATAAATACTTCTCCCCACTCAAGGAAATGATGGCAATCTCCCCTTGATATTAAAATGCTAACAACAAACATGTCTTCTCATATATGAACAATTCCAATCTGTATACTCAATAAACATTTAATGCTACGCATCTCAAAGAGTCTTGGCTGTTTTATTTCAGATCCCTGTCTTTTTTGTTTGTTTTCTTTTTGCATTTCTTGGATCTCAACTAAGCTTTGTACCTCAGAGTAAATGGCATGGGAAGAAAAGAGCAGTTGTTAGGCTTTATTCTTATCTTTTAAATTTGCATTCAAATTACTCAGAGTGACATACAGCGTGTATTCTTTTCCTTCTCATCCACTTCTCCTCTCCACACCAACAATATGAGGAAGGTTGAGGCCAGATACCATTACACTCCCTGTGTGTGAACCAGAGATGGGACATAAGCTATGGGTTAGGCCCTTCCTGGATCTCAGCAGGAGCCCATCTGCCTGTTGTGCAGAACTTCCCTTTCGGGGATCTCAGCTATCCACAGGACAAAGGTTGCCTTGATTGCAATTGCATCAACAATATACATCTTTGGGACTCTTTCTTTGTCTCCCCAGCATGGGAAGATGTCTGGGACAACAACCCCCATGGTCTTCTCTGGCGGGGTCCGGTATCTTCATAATCTTGGCAAATCTTCTTTTGGACTTTTCTTTGTCTCCAGCTACATATCTAGGGGTTGGCTCAACCCCATGGGACCTCACTGCCCCCAAGACCACCTCAGCCAGCCCATTGGAAGCCCTGGAATCTCCCTGCCCAGCTGGGAGGAGATCCCCAGCTACATCACCGCCACCTCCTCCAATGATGGCACGCACTGGCTAAGACCCACCTCCTGACCAATCAGAGGTCTGGAGGACACCAGCTGGCTTCTCGCTGCTGGCCAATCAGGAGAAAGGGAGGGAGTTTCAAAATGTAGCAATGTTGATGCATGAGAATTCTTGTGTATAAAAATGTTTGCTTATGATTTTGCTTTTGCACTTGTACCCTTTGAGCATCCGTGCTGTATGAGTGTCCCTTTTATGTAAATTAAATAAACCCTTCAACCTGGTGAGATTCCTGGTTCCTGATTTGCAAAATCTGCAGTTAGCGAAGCTTGACAGGCAAGCCGTCCTGAGTCCCTTAGAAGGACGGAGTAGAAATACTGGAAATAAAAAATAAATGAATATATCCCTAGGTATCTACGGGACTTAGAAAAACTCCAAATTTCCAGTATCATAAGGACACTTCTAAGTACTACAAGATAAAGAAAAATGAATCTTGAGCATTTGGAAATAAATATTGCTTTTCTTCATGGAGATCTAACAGAAGGTATTTACATTGAGCAACTCTCAGGATTTGAGGACAAGAATAACAAAAGCATTGTATGTAAACTGCAAAAGAGCATCTCTGGACTAAAGAAAGGAGCAAGAGCATGAATTAAACACTTGAATAAAATGCTTCTTGAAAAAGGAAAGGCTACAGTGTATCCTGGCAGACAATGAAATTAATATTAACTAAATTTGGATTTGGAGAAAAATTTAGAAACCTAATTGATAAATTATATTCCAAAAATTGTGCCCAAGTAATGGTGAATGATGGTTTAACAGGGAAAATAGATATAACACGAGGCACGCGACAGGGATGTCCTCTTTCCCCAATTTTATTCGCAATTGTAATGGAACTATTAGCTAATGTAATTAGAGACGATAGTAGTATAAAAGGAATAGGAATAAAACAGAAATATAAAATAAATTTGTTTGCAGATGACACCCTTTTATCAATGGAACATCCAATAAAACAATGGGAAAAAATTGAGGCTCATTTAACAGAATTTGGATTAATGACAGGGTTACAAATGGTGATATTTAATTATCGAGAAGAAGAGATAAAAATATAAAACAGGAGGGGAAAATTAAAATCAAAGAAACTATTAAATATTTAGGAATAAATATAACTAAAGATTTTAAAAAAATAGAAATAAATAATCTAACCAAATTAGGAAAGGAAATTGATAAGAAATTGCTGGAATACAATAAGCTCAAATTATCATGGTTCGGTAGGATAGCATTAATTAAAATGAAGATATTACCCAAACTAAATTTTCTATTTAGAATGCTACCTGTAAAAATTTCAGATCAAGAAATAAAAATCTGGCAAAACATGTTAAATCTGTACTGTAATGGAAACAAAAAAGCTAGAATAAATAAAAGTTTATGGTATAAGTCACAGAAAGCGGGAGGTCTTGGATTACCAAACCTCAAGTTATATTATCAATCAAATCAAATTAGGTATATAGTAGAAAGTTTAGCAAAACAAAAGAGCTTGGAGTGGTTAGAAGAAGATGATAAAAAATTAGAACTGAAATTAGAATACATTTTTATAGGGGTAATAGAGAAAATGGTAAAAAGAAATGGTATAACAATTTAAATAACCCCTTTCTAAAAATATTTTAGAGATTTCGGGGAGATATAAAAAAACCCTAATGCCAGGTATTTCTCCTATCATGCCAGTTTTAATGACAGAAATCTTCCCAGAAAATTTTAAAAAAGAACTTGAAGTAGAACTTATTGGAAGAGGTTTAATGAAAGTTAAAGACTGGGATCTGAAAATGGTAAATATGGAAAGAATAAAAGAGGAATTAGGAGACTTAGATTGGTATAAGTATTTACAATTGGGTAAATGGTCAAGTGATATAAGGAAAAAGTATAATGGAGGTAGAGAATACACAAAAATAGAAAAGATGATAACTCAAAGGGAGACTAAAGAAGAGAATATAACATTAAAAGGCACAGTAAGTCAGATCTATAAACTGTTATTAATGAATGAACAGGAACAAGATTATTTGAAGGAAGTATGGGAAGCAGACTTGGGGGAAAAATGAATAATCAAGAATGGGCAAACATATGGAATATGAGAATACTAAAAATATATCTATCAGAATTAAAGAAAATTACTACAAAATGATATGGAGGTGGTATCTAACCCCTATTAGATTAAATCAGATTGATAAAAAATATTCAAATCAGTGTTGGAGAGGTTGTTAAGAAATAGGGACATATCTTCATATGTGGTGGTCATGTTATACAAAAATTTTGGGAAAGCATATTCAAAGAAATAAAAGCAATAATAAAAATAGAGACTGAGATTACACCAAAATTAGCTTTATTACTTATACATGATAATATAATTCCTGTACAAGAGGAGAAAGAATTGGTTTCTAATTTGATAATAGCAGCTAAATTGTTAATAGCAAAAAATTGGAAGGAAAAAAAAGAAATTAAATTAGAAGAATGGTATAGAGAAATTTGGAATACAGCGATTAATGATAAGGAGAGCGACTAAAATGATAAAAGGTCTGGAGAACAAGCCCTATGAGGAGCGGCTAAAGGAGCTGGGCATGTTTAGCCTGAAGAAGAGAAGGCTGAGAGGGGATATGATAGCCATGTATAAATACGTGAGAGGAAGCCACAGAGAGGAGGGAGCAAGCTTGTTTTCTGCTTCCCTGGAGACTAGGACGCGGAACAATGGCTTCAAACTACAAGAGAGGAGATTCCATCTGAACATAAGGACTTCCTGACTGTGAGAGCCGTTCTTCCTGACTGTGAGAGCCGTTCAGCAGTGGAACTCTCTGCCCCGGAGTGTGGTGGAGGCTCCTTCTTTGGAAGCTTTTAAACAGAGGCTGGATGGCCATCTGTCAGGGGTGATTTGAATGCAATATTCCTGCTTCTTGGCAGGGGGTTGGACTGGATGGCCCATGAGGTCTCTTCCAACTCTTTGATTCTATGATTCTATGATTCTATAAGCTAACTTGCAATATTAAAATTAAAAGGGGAATATGTAAACAAGCAGACTTTTGGAAAATATGAGGAAAATTTATCGAGTATGTGTTTAATGAGGGAAAGGGGTATAAGCCAGCAAGAGAAACAATGATATTTTGGAATGGTGAAACAACATGAGTTGGTTGGTCCTGGTGGAGGGGGCACAAACTAAGGGGAAGGGGAAGAGGGAAATAATAATAATAACAATGATAATAATAATAATAATATATTTAAAAAAAGAAAAAGGAAAGGCTGACAGTTGCCCTTACTCCCAATACAAATATAACAAACTGACATATATTCTGACTTGTTGATGACATAATGATTAGTTATGAAGAAAAATGTGATATTAATGAAACTGTGGAACATCTGAATAAACAAATAAAAGTGTTTCAATACTTATTACAAAATTAAGGGATGATTCCAAAATTGGACAGGGTCTGTATTGTAACTATAATGAGTTTCTACTTTTTTGTTATTTTTTTTTGTTAAGTAATTAATTGTGCCAACGGGGAAACTTCAGGGCACCTTTCTCCCTCATTGTTATAGCTATTGGCAGGAAACTTTCTATGTTTATAAAATGCATTTACCACAGTTAGCCCATCTAATTTCAGAACATTTAAAAAACCTACATGAGCTATCTCCTTGAATTTTCTATACAATGATACAGGATAACAGGGGATCATTCCCCCCAAGTTTCAGAAATATTCATACACCTCCTGATTTTTAAAAAAGTTTCAGCAAAAACATTTTTTAAAAGCCAAAACTATCTCATTGAATGTCTCTCATATTAACCAATATAACTTCAATTTAGGGATTTCTTCCCTGATTTACTTAATAGTGTCCATCTGTTCTCCTCTTTGGAGATTCAACAATTTATTGGAACTGGCTGATGCTAGGAGGGAAAAATCTCCCCCTATCTTAATTGGAGCTTTCTGATGCTCAGCAGAATTCTGGGAAATGTAGTTTAGGGTGGTGACTTTTGAATTCTTTGCTGCTCGACTTCCCAAACTATATTTCCCAGAATTCTGTGCTCTCTCAGTCTTTCTCCGTCTCTTTTCCAGCTCACTAACTCCCATCGACAATGGATCTGAACCAAACTTGGCACACATGCCCATCAGGACCTGCTGAAAATACTTGCAAAATGTGGGGGGTTTTTTGGGGGGGGGGAGGGGGTTCACAGAGTATAATGTTAGCTGTAGCCAATCCGTATCCAAAGACCTATGCGTTTCCTAGAACCGGAGTACCATTTGTATTTCCAATGGGACCATTCATAAAAATCAAAACCATCATTATACATCACAGATGGTCACTCATGGTCGAGAATGATTGTCTTCCAGAGGTCTCTTGACAGTGAGTCTGTAAGTGACTGTAGAGACCTGTTTTGGATCCGCATGGTCTGTCACAGTGAGAACATAGGTTTTCAGGTGGACATGGGTTTAATTGACATGCCTTCCCCTTGGTACATTTCTCCCTTTCACCCTCCATTCATGCCTCTTCAAAATCCATAGCACCGTTGGTAGCAACTCACCTCCAGTTGGTTCATATTTTTTCTTCAATGTCTTATCCAGCACAGCTTACTTGTCCGAATGCATCTACAATCCACCTCGGAGTTTACGATCATCAGGGGAGGTCCTGCTCTCGATCCCGCCACCCTCACAAGTGTGGCTGGTGGGGATGTGGTGCCCCCCCCCCCCCCACCTATGGAACACACTCCCCAGAGAAATTAGGATGATCCCTTCACTTCTCTCCTTTAGGAAAAAGGTCAAATCATGGCTCTGTGACCAAGTATTTGGCAGCTAGTCGAGCATCAACGGCAATAAATGTATGAGAACTAACCAAGAATAGACTTCGGACTGGAACTTTGGATGCTGATTTGTGATTTGGACCTTGTTTTAATTTTAATGTATAATTATACTTTAATTATCTTTCATGCTCAGCAAAACATTTCTGGTGACCCTGCAAAATATATCTTTCAAATGTGCTGAATTATCATATGCATTTTTTACACCCACTAGATCTCTCTGATCCTGATTAAACCTCTCTCTTTAATCTCAAGCAGTTTTGAGATCTTCTCCATTTCCGAAGCAAAGGTTTTATAGGCATTTGGACAAAACCACTTATTCAGATGCTTGGATTGTGGGTTTGCTGACTGGAAGAGATCTTGATCTTTGTGTCCTTTCAAGCGGCTTCCTCAGGCAGTTGTGTGCAAGGTGTAAACAAAACATAAATTAATTTCTTGTGCATTCTCGAGATATTACAAGATGCTCAGCCTCTCAGGGCATCTTGAGAGTTGTGCATGCTCAGATGAGGAAATCACATGGTGCTGTGTGCATTTAAAAGGTCGGCTGGGTGCGGGAAACGTCAGGCAGAACTGCAAGAGGAGCTGCGATGGCAACTGGGCTGCGGTATCCCAACAAGGTGGTGATAGTAACTGGGGGCACCCGGGGCATCGGTGAAGCCATTGTCAGAGAATTTGGTGAGTTGAGAGACAGAAAGAGAGAGAAAACTGGCGTAGGAATTAAAATAATATATTAGAAGTAGGAGTTGTTTTAAAATAACCAAGCTTCAAGGTTATAGGGTGCAGCTACTCTGCAGAATTAATGCAGTTTGGTGTAACTATGGAACCCTGGGAACTGCAGTTTGCTAATGCACCAGCTTTCTTTGACAGACAAAACTAAAGCCCTTGTGAAACCAGATCTTCCAAAATTCCACAGCTATGAGCCATAGCAGTTAAAGTGGTTTATATACTGCATTTAATTGCATAATAGTTGCACTTTATATCCCTCTTTTTCAGTGAAAAAAATGGGGGTACAACTATCATGCATTGGGGACTATTATGCAATGAAATACAATATTAGTAGATAACCTTTAGTTACCGCCTGGCAAGTAAGAAGTCTCTCTCTCTCACACACACACACACAGTAATTTTAACTGAAATACAATTTCTTTATTTCTATTTATCATTTCAGAAGCAAGTTGAGGGTACAGTTAAAATGCATTTAAAAACAAAACAAAGTTTGTTTTTTGTTTTTTACAAAGGACATGGTATTATGCTAAATGTCCTTTGACCAGCCACTTGGAGTGCCTCTGGTTTCACTGTGAGAAGGTCCTCCACTGGGCATGTGGGAGGGCTCAGGTTGCATTGTAGTAGGTGGTCTGTGGTTTTCTCTTCTCCGCACTAGCATGTTGTGGACTCCACTTTGTAGCCCAATTTCTTAAGGTTGGAGCTGCATCTTATGGTGTCAGAGCGCAGCCTGTTCAGTGCCTTCCAGGTTGTGCACTCCTCTGTGTGCCCAGGAGGGAAGTTTTCATCCAGTCTCAGCCACTGATTGAGGTGCTGGGTTTTAGCCTGCCACTTTTGGACTCTCACTTGCGGAAGTGTTCCTGTGAGTATCTCTGTCGATCTTAGGAAGCTGTTTCTTGATTTAAGATGTTGGCATCCTGGCTTATATCTGAAAAGAGAATGGGCCGAAGATGTCACTGCCTTGGTCCTTTCATTGCTGGCTGCTACTTCCTGGCAGATGTCAGGTGGTGCAATAGCAGCTAAGCAGTGTAATTTATCAGTGATGTGGGACATAGACATCTTGTGATAATGCAGCATGTCTCATTAAGGGACACATTCACTGTTTTAAGGTGGTGAGATGTTTTCCACACTGGGCATGCGTACTCAGCATCAGAGTAGCAAAGTGCAAGGGCAGATGTCTTCACTGTGTCTGTTTGTGACCCCCAGGGTGTGCCAGTCAGCTTTTGTATGATATTATTTCTAGAACTCACTTTTTGCTTGATATTCAAGCAGTGCTTCTTATACATCAGAGCATGGTCCAGAGAGAGTCCCAGGTATTTTGGTGTGTTGCAATGCTCCAGTGGAATTCCTTCCCAGAGTTCAAGATGCTTCTCTGTTCTTAAAATGAAAAGTACACGTCTGTGTTTCAGATGGATTAGGAATTAGATGGTTTTCCTGTAATAGCCAGTAAGAGCACCTAATTCATGCTGCTATGGGTTACAATAACAATCATAATAATTTACAGTTAACAACAACAACAATTTGTTATCTGCCTCTTCTCTTGGCTGGGGGCAGGGTACAGCACACTTGAAACACTTTAATATAAAATACATAGAAGGAAATATGTATTTCAAAACACACCACTATAAAATACATACAGCAAAACCCATGGTACATACACTGGATTTGTGACCCAAGTTTAAACTCAAATTTAATTTATGTTTCATATACACCTTATATACACATAGCCTGGATGTCATTTTATACAATATTTCAAATCATTTTGTTCATGAAATCTGTACACTGAAACATGAGAAAGTAAAGATGTCAATGTCACAGCCATTTATGTGGACAGTTTTGAATTTTGGAGAATTTCAGATTTTCTGATATGGGATACTCCATATGGAATGGAATATTTCGTGTATTTTTTCCATTTTTAATCCATTAATGTGCATGTGCGAACAGAGTTGTTAGATTTTGTCTGGCATGCGTTTACCCTGCTTCTTTTCCTTCCCAGTCCACCAAGGAGCCAAAGTGGTGTTCTGTGCCCCAGAAAGTGAAGGTGAGAATTATTTTTTTATACCTAAACGTTATGAGAGAGTCCATTGTTTTTATATTAGCATGTTTAAACTACACTGATGTGAGCATGGAGTTGTAATTATCCCTTCTCTGATCATTGGTCATGAATGGGAAGGCTGATAGCACCTGGAGTCCAAGAATAGCAAGTCACCAACCATCATTGTAGACAAATGAAAGAATTAGTGCTTTTTTTCTTACATTTCTGCTATTTGAGGCAGAAATGTAAGAAGTTCTGCTAAGGGGAGAAATGCAAGAATGAGAAAACTGTCCTTTGTATCTGCTTGGCTTTGGTTCAATAACCCTCAATGGATGACAAAATCTGTGGATGCTCATTATGTGGTTCTCTAGTTATTGTTGAACTGAAACTCCTGCCCAGTGGCTATACTGGCTGTGGATGCCGGATTTGCAGTCAGAGAACAACTGTGTGATTTCTGCTTCACCCTTGCCTGGTGTGATTATTAAAAACCCACCGTAACAGTAGGAATGTGGGACACTGGATTATTCTTAGCATGAAGAGTAGATATCGGTGACTGTTGGATCTGTGTCCAGTTGAGTTTCTGTGTCTCAAATTCTCATTGGACACCAAGTATGGGTTCATATAGAGGCTTGCATCCTGTAGTCTCAACTAAAGGAGACCCATTGGCTCATGGATGAATGGTAAGTCAACCCAGAAACAAAGCCCAAGGAGGCAGTCTCACCCCTTCATCAAAAAGCTGGAACTGCCCTCCAAACTCCTCATGAACTTTGTTTGCAACTGTCTTTGCAGAAGAACAGGGGAAGAAGATTGTGCAGGAATTGGAATTTTGTGGGGGCCCTGGAGAAGTTTATTTTCAGATCTGCGATGTTCGCTGCGAAAAAGCTATTCAGGTAAGCCTATGAGGAAAATGTTGGTTTGGCAGAACCTCTTCGTTGCTATGTACCTTTATGTTATTTCCGACTTATGACAACCCTAAAGTGATGCTATCATAGGGCTTTCTGGGGCTGAGAATGTCTGACTCACCCAATGGATTTCCATGGTCAAGGGGGAATTGAATGCTGGTCTCCAGAGTTGTAGTCCAGTGCTACTACACTATACTTCTTTAGTGGCTTCAAAACAAATTTTCCCTTGCCACAAATCCATTCTTAAAACCTGGACTTGAATATGTAGTTCTTTAGATAACATCCCAGGATCCTCCAATGATTGTGGATGGATTTGGAAGATGAAGTCTAAAATTGTGGGAATGATGACTGTCCCAGTTTAGTTGTAGTGCCTTTCCCAATACAATGTTTTTCATATGAGTTGGGTTGCATCTTACCTCTTCCCTGATTATACCTATCTTGGCTGGGGATGGTGGGAGTTGTAATCAGCACATGTGCATTGTGGAAGGCTGTCCAGGTAGCTTTCAGATATAAACAAAATAATTGTGTTTCATCTTTTGCTAACCGTCTTCCATGTTTTATTTCTTCCCTTTTTGCTAACCGTATCCCTTTCCATAGAATTTGGTTGCTGTGACCATTGAACTTTATGGAAAACTTGACTGCCTGGTAAACAATGCTGGAATTGGTAAGTCAATCCCAAAAACCTGCCTGGGAAAGATCTGGGTTTCCTTGTTTTTTGCGCCTGGGGCTTTTTTACTTTGTGTTCAAGGTCAACACAATCACCCTGCTTTTTTCCATACCACCCTGCATGTCTTTGTTGGTGTTTTACGGTGTACACGAAGTTCTCATGTAGTGCCACATTTCAAATAATATGATCTCCTTCCTATCAATTTGCACGGCTGTGTAGCTTTCCTAATCATACACATCTATCTATGCAATAGATAATTCTGATTTTGGTATTTAATTATGTATCTTCACATTTGTGGAACCTATCAATGGCAGTTCCTTCATAGTGACCCTTACAAAATAAATCCCGATGACAGGAATAAGTCCATTATAAAAAAGATACAATAAACAAAGAGACAGGGAATTATTCGTGGCTCCAGTCCTTCCTGGAGGGTCGTTCCCAGATGGTGAAGCTGGGAGACAATTGCTCGGACCCCTGGCCTTTGACCTGTGGGGTCTCGCAAGGTTCCATTCTGTCCCCCATGCTTTTCAACATCTACATGAAACCACTGGGTGAGGTCATCTGGAGTTTTGGAGTTGGGTGCCATCTCTACGCAGATGACGCCCAACTCTACTACTCTTTTCCACCTAACTCCATGGAAGCCCCTCAGGTGCTGGACGAGTGCCTGGCTGCTGTGACTGTCTGGATGAGGATGAATAAGCTGAGGATCAATCCCGACAAGACAGAAGTCCTCCTGGTCAATCGTAAGCTGGATCGGGGTATAGGGTGGCAACCTGTGCTGGATGGGGTTATACTCCCCCAGAAGTCACAGGTCCGCAGCCTGGGTGTCCTCCTGGACTTATCACTTACGCTTGAAGCTCAGGCGTTGGTGGTAGCCGGGAGGGCCTTCGCACAATTAAGACTCATGCGCCAGCTGCGACCGTACCTCATGAAGTCGGATTTGGCCAGTGTGGTCCATGCCTTAGTCAGCTCCAGATTGGATTACTATAATGCACACTATATGGGGCTGCCCTTGAAAATGACCCAGAAATTTCAATTGGTACAATGGGCGGCAGCCAGGTTACTAACTGGTGCGACTTACAGGGAGCGGTCAACCCCACTGTTTAAGGAGCTACATTGGCTGCCGTTCATCTTCTAGTCCCAATTCAAGGTGCAGCTTCTTACCTACAAAGCCCTGAATGTTTTGGGACCCGCCTATCTACGTGACCACATTTCTGTGTACGAACCCACACAATCTCTTTGATCATCTGGAGAGGCCCTGCTTGCACTCCCGCCTCCCTCGCAGGTGCGATTGGTGGGATGAGGGAGAGGGCCTACTCGGTGGGGGCCCCCCGACGCTGGAACTCACTTCCAAAGGATATCAGGCATGCCCCAACATTGGCAGTCTTTAGGAGAAGCCTGAAAACATGGCTATTCCAGTGTGCCTTCCCAGAATAAAGGAATAACCCCCAGCAAAATGTCCTTACAGATGCACTTTAACCATTGGGTTGCGTTGGACTGTACCCCTCACTTTTTAAAACCCTCACTTAAAAAACCTCCCCTCCTACGAGATATATCCTATCTTGTCATATCCAGCGTTATTTTTTAAATTTTAAATAATTACATCTGGCCTGGCCATAAGCTTTGAAATCCTGTGTGTTATTGTTATACGTGATTTATATTATTTTGTATTGCTTTGTATTGTTGTTATTGCTTTTTCTGTTGTGATGTGTTGTTGGACTTGGCCTCATGTAAGCCGCTCCGAGTCCCTTGGGGAGATGGTGGCGGGGTATAAATAAATAAATAAATAATAATTATAATAATTATTATTATTATTCTGACTCTTCTGTGAAATTCTCTTGTTTTTTACATCTACCTGCCCACAGTTTCCAGTCCCAAACCCATCGATAACATCACCACAAAAGAATTCCACAATGTCATGGACACCAATGTTGTCGGCTCCTTCTTAGCATCTAAGGTGAGTAATATCAAGAAATTCACAGGAAGCTGCTTTATATAACATCAGACCCTTGTTCTCTTGAGTTTAGTGGTGGAGCCATGGAGCTGCTCAGGCACTGTTGGATTGTGCGTCCCAGCATCCCTCACCAGTGTAGGCAATGGAAAGGAATTCTCAGAATTGCAGTCCAACAAACTGACTAAGCTGAGTATTATCATCACCCCCAACCAAGCAAGATGTGCCAGATGGGTCAGTTTCTGCTATCACTCATGTAGGTGAGAAGATGGGAATTGTAGTCCAGCACTCCAAGAAAAACCCAGACCTGGGGAAAACTGATAGCAGCTCTGCGGGGGTAAAGATGTTTCCCAGATGTACTAGAAATGCAGTGGGGTGAACCCTTTTGCAGATGCTTTTTTATTATTGAGTTGCAATTACAGTACAGTCTTGCTTATCCAACCTTTGCTCATTCAACGTTCTGTATTATCCAATACAGTCTGCCTCCTGCCCGGATCCACATTTGTTTCAGTACATTGCAATGTTTTGGTGTTAAATTCGCAAATACAGTCATTACTACATAACATTACTGTGTATTGAACTGTTTTTTCTGTCGATTTGCTGTAAAACATGATGTTTTGGAAATTAATTTGTAAAATCATAATGTAATTTGACGTTTAATAGGCTTTTCCTTAAACCCTCCTTATTATCCAACATTTTCGCTTATCAAACATTCTGCTGGCCCGTTTATGTAGAATAAGCGAGACTCTGCTGTATTGCCAGAATGAATAAATCATGTCCTCTACCACTGGTTAACCACCCATATAGAATGTTGTTTGCCCTGAGACAATGCTTTAGCTAACCATTTGTAGAATCCCTACACAATCATTGTCACGGGACTTGTAGTCCAGCAAAGCACTTATCGGCTTTTTCCAGAGATGTAAGGCAAGGGATAGGATGGGAAATTAAATGTTCAGCTTGGAGTTTGGAGGTGGCAGTATTTTTACCAGTAAGTACCAATTCTCTGTTTAATAATGAGAGTATGTGGCATTCCATAAAGTGCCATTCTACCCCACAATGCTTTTCAACATTTGAAGTCACTTGAAGAGATCATCTGGAGGCATTGGGCAGGGTGCTATCAGAATGTCTCTGACATCCAAATGTATTTCCTTACGCTTTCAAAACAGCCTTAAATAAGTATATTGTGTCTTTTCTGAATAAATACCTTGAGAATATAATGGGCTGGATGAAGAAAAACAATTTGAAGCCAAATTCAGACAAGACACATATGCTTACAATTAATAGTCCTAAACTGGGATTGGAGGTATGTCAGCCAGTTCCCAAGAGGGTTACACTTGCCCTGAAAGATTGTCATCTCAGCTTAGGAATGCTTCTGGATTTGCCTCTCAAAATGTCAGTCTAAGTCAGTGGTTCATAACCTGTGGTCTGTGGACCACCAGTGGTCCACAAGAACAAAAATATGGTCCGTGACTTCACCATTACTACACCGTTGCCTTGAAACCACATGGCAACAACAGCGACTTGTCTCGTAAAACCCTCTTATAGTGCTGAGGCAATGAGAATGTTGGGAGGAGAGAGGCTGACTACCCACAAAAGATTACTACCACCACATCAGCACTATATTATTAAATGTGGTTTTCTGTGGGTGAACAGATGGTGACTACTGGATGGCACATGTTCTGTATCAGAAAATAGAGCTGATGTGGTTTATCAAATGTAATTTTCTGAATCAACATCCCAAATAACCAAACCCAATCTAAAATTGACCAAAAACTGATTCGTAACCCTTTTGGTACTAATGTTGGAGAGTATTCCCTGGTCAAAGTGGTCCCTGATCAAGTGGTCACTGGTAAAAAAAATGATTGGGAGCCACTGATCTAGACACTGTACTCCTTTTGATACAGCCCAAAATCCCTGGGCTTTTTTAGCTGCTGCATCCCATTGTTGGCTCATGCTCAACTTGTTGTCTATTAAGACTCCAAGATCTCTTTCATATGTACTGTTGACATTTCACTGTTATCGAACAAGGTGTCACCCATCCTATATATCTGCCTTTTGTTTTTTTTCTGCCCTACTTTCCAACATTTCTCCTTGTAGAAATTCATTTTGTTAGTTTTAGGTCAATCCTAATCTGTTAAAGTCATTTTGGATTCTGATCCTGTCTTCTGGAGTATTAGCTATCCCTCATTTGGTGTCATCTGCAAACTTGATAAGCATGCCCTCTAAACTTTCATTCAAGTCATGAAATAAAGATGTTGAGCAGCACTAGGCTTAGGACAAAACCCCACTGCAGCACCCCACTAGTCACCTCTTTCCAGGATGAAGAGGAATAATTGGCGAGCACCCTTTGGGTTCAATTGCTTAACCAATTACAAATCCACCCAACAGTAGTATTGTCTAGCTATTCTCAAAGTGTGTTCTGTGGAGCCCTTGGGGCTCCATGAAACATACTGAGTGGCTCCACAGATGATGATGATAATGATGATGATAATCTTTATGTATTACACCTCCTCCTCCTCCTCCTCCTCCTTCTCCAAGCTTTCCCTTTTTCCTCCTCCTTCTCCTCCTCGCCCCATCTCCCTTTCCCTCAAAAGCCTTTTTTTCCCCTCACCTCCTTCCCTCACTCTCAAAAGCCTTTTCCTTCATTGCTTCCAAACCCTTATTTCCCTCCCACTGATCAGGGGATGCTTTGATTGTGCTTTTCCTGCATGGCTCCATATTGCTCAAGTTGAACATTGATTTCCTTTTCGGAGAAGACTCTGAGGCATAGAAGGCAAATAGTTGTTCTGTGTTTTTAATATATGTATTTAATGGTCTTGTGGTTTATCTGTATATTTTAATTGTGTTGTACTTGGTCTGGAATCACATAGAGAGGCACATAACAAATACAATTTATGTTGTTGTTGTTGTTGTTGTTGTTGTTGTTGTTACCTGTGTGATGTTCCCCCTCCTCAACTACAATGATTGAGGTTATTTAGTTATATGTTCATATATTCTTCTTCCATCTCAATGTATCTCTCTTCTTATTTGCAGTATGCTCTGCCTTACCTCCGAAAAACAAAAGGGAACATCATCAATCTCTCCAGTATTGTACATATCATTGGAGTCGGGCACTCAGTGCCCTATACCTCAAGCAAGGTAGGCTGGAGCAATAGGACCTGAAATTATCCCCACCTCCCCTATTGTTCCAATGCAAGGGTTGCCAAAATTTATTAAAAGCTACTGCTGCAGTGACTTTTAGCAGTAAGGAATGAGGCTTATCTCCAAGCCTCTGTGTAAGAGCACAAGAACAGGCCAGGTTGTTATTGTTTCCTTCTTGTCATATTTTGCCCAGTGGTCAGGAAAGTTGATTTTGGAGACTACATATGTTATCCCTTGTACTACATTTGGAACAGCCGAAGAATGAGGAAAGCAGGTCTTTCCTTTGGTAGTCCCATTCTTTTTTTTTTAAAACAGTTTTCTTCACTCCCTTGGGCATGTGTCCCAGTGTGGAACACATCTCACCACGCTAAAACAATGGATGTGGCTCTTAATGAGACATGCCATATTATCATGGGGTGTCTGCATCCTACACCACTGGAAAAATTACACTGTTTAGCCAGTATTGCACCACCTGACACTCGTCGGAAGTAGCAAACACTAGTGGAAGAACCAAGGCAGTGATATCTCCAGCCCACCCCCTGCTTGAGTATCGGCCAGCATGCGAATGACTTAAATCAAGAACACCTCAGCAAGTGAGAATCCAAAAGTGACAGGCTCAAACCCAGAACCTCAATCAATGGCTGATACCAACTGAGAGACTCCCGCCTGGGCACACAGAAAACTGGGCGACTTGGAAGGCGCTGAACAGACTGCACTCTGGCACCACGAGATGGGGAGCCAACCTTAAGGAATGGGGCTACAAAGTGGAATCCATGACATGTGAGTGTGGAGAAGAGCAAACCGCTGACCACCTGCTGCAATGCAACCTGAACCCCGCCACATGCACAATAGAGGACCTTCTTGGAGCAACACCAGAGGCACATCAAATGGCCAGCTACTGGTCAACAGACATTTAATAGAATGCCAAGTTTGCAAACTTTGGTTTTTAAAATTTTTAATACAATACAACTGTTTGGTTCGCTCCTGACACGATAAATAAATTCACTCCCCTTTTGATTATCGTCAGGGGCCAAATGGTTTTTCAACTCACTTTGACAGAATTGTAGGCCTTTCTTTTACATTGTGATTTTTAGTGTTCTGGCTGTTTTGATTTTTTTTAATGTAGCCTTTTATTAACAGAATTTCATATTGCATTGTTTCAATGTTTTGCCTAATTGACTGCTTCATATGAGGTTCTGCCTCCAAAGATTCTATAGAAAAAAATCAAATCTAAGTATAATAAAATTAATCTTTCAACTTGTAGGGTGCTATTAGTGCGATGACAAAAGCCCTGGCCATTGATGAGAGCAAATATTGTGTCCGAGTCAACAGGTAAGATTGTTGTTAGCAGAGGGTATTCAGTTTTTGAGATCAATGAGGTTTTGAGAACTGAAACAAATAGGTCATTTTCCTTTTCCCTGAAAATTTCCAGGACAATGTAACAGCTCACACAATTTGGTCTTCCACGTGTTTTGATCATCTGCTCCCAGTGTCCCTCCCTATTGTCCACACTAACTGGTCCCTCGCTGGTTGAGGTGACTATTCCTATTGGCCACATTATAATTCAAAATATCCGGAGTGACAAATGCTTCCAAGAAATCCTGGCAGCAAATCTAAAGTATTTCAGAAAACATGATTGGGAATCTAATATATCCAAATGTTGAGGCATTTAAAAAACAAAAAACAAAACAAGCAGCAACAATAAGCGGTTTGCAGGACAGAAGCTTCTGAGAATGGCAGGAAGACAAATGAGCTTACGTAATTAAGGGAGTGGAATCAGGCTTTAAAAGTTACAAAAAGGTTTACTGGAAAGAACTACATTTCTGTATTGTCGAAGGCAATAAATGTGAATATTCTCCTTAATGGTTCCGGCCCAGGCCAACTGTCCGAACTTTTCTTCTGCTACGAACCACCTAGGACCTTAAGATCGTTCGGGGAGGCCCTGCTTGCTGTCCCCCCACCATCGCAATTGTGTTTGGTGGGAACAAGAGACAGAGCCTTCTCCATGGTGGCCCCTCGGCTATGGAATTCCCTTCCAAGTGAAATCAGATCTGCTCCATCTCTCCTGACCTTCCAGAAAAAGTGAAATCCTGGCTGTGGGATCAGGCCTTTGTGGAGTAGACAGATTTGATGGAGAAGCTATGGTTTTAACAGACTCTGGTAGACTGCTTTTAGGATGATGACTTAAATTGGCGATTGTTTTAATGTTTTTATATTGTTTTTATTTAATATGTATATTTATGTTTTTGTTGTTAGCTGCCCTGAGTCCCTCTGCGGAGGTCAAGATAGGACAGGATATAAATGACCTAAATAAATAAATAAATTGAAAAAATAAGACATCCCCTGAAAATAAGACCTAGCGCATCTTTGGGAGCAAAAATTAATATAAGGCGCTGCCTTATTTTTGAGGAAACAGGGTATTTCCTTGTTGAAAACTATAAAAATGTGCAGGATATGGTTGGCTTCCAACACTGAACTGTAGAAGTAAAATTCACAGGTAACATATGGAAACTCTGGTGTGTGTATGTGGGGGGTGCTATTATACTTCTAAGAATCTTGGCATATAGCTCACCATGTGGGAACTGATTTGCTTACTCTTCTGTGATGCACCTTCCAGACCTGTCTTCCCTCCTTTTAAAAAATCCAAATAATTTGAATTCTAGCATTTCACCTGGCATTATCTGGACTCCAATGCAGGAATGGGTTGTGAATCAACAACCTGATCCAGAGGCAGCAATCCGGGATAGCAAAGATTCTCAGGCAAGTGCATGATGGGCCTGGGCTGCTATATAGGGTGGCTTTCTAGTTTATAGAAGGAACTGCGTGTACAATGTCAAAATACCAATAAAACTGTGCATGCAGAAGGAAAACCCATGTTCTGCATCCTCTACCTGATGTGCAGTTTTGCAAATGTATATATTTTAGCGGTTGATCGGCTACATTTGCGGGTTTCACTTTTGTTTATTTGATTATTCATGGATTGGATTAACATGGTCTGTTTGGTTCTCCAGTATGAATTCATGACCAAATTCTGAAGAAAATTGATAAGGTTTCTGCTGGAGGACTCCCAGGGTGGTCTCATAGCTTTTTTTTTTTGATTTGTGGTTTTCCCAGTTTTGCAAGGGTCCTGTGTTTTAATTCCAGCAAATGTGGAGGTTTTGACTGTGGATGTTTATTCTATTTTCATTTAAAGGAAAAAAAGTATTTCAGATGGAAGTTTGAAATTTAAGTACTGAAATCCTTTGGAGTTTGTCTTTCTAATGTATAGGCTTAAAGATCAGAAACTTTTGATTTATTTTGATTGAGGGCAATGACACTGGGGGGAAGAAAACAAATGGAATATAAATGTGTGTGTTTGTTTGTGTCTAGCCCTGAGATTGCCCTCAAGCACTAATTTTGCACCACCCCTTTTCTTCTCCATTGTGTCCATAGCTTATGGGACGGATGGGGACTCCTGCGGAGATTGCGAAGGCTGCCCTGTTCCTTGCTGCCGATGCCACATTCTGCACAGGATTTGACCTTGTGGCCAGTGGTGGAGCTGAGCTTGGCTTTGCCCATAAGAGTCAAGTTACTCCTGGATGTGGCTCTAAAAACTAGTGGTGTTGACCAGGATGGGAGGATTGCAGTGGCTACAAAGTTGAATGCCAATCTATTTGATTTCCATTCAGGTCGAAGGCTATCTCGCAAAGTAGATGTGTCTGCATTACCCATATAAGAAAAGACAAAAAAGGTTTTAGAATTCAAGATCTGTGGTTTCCAGCATTTAGTCCTCCAGTTGTTTTGGTGCCCTATTCCAACCACATCCTTCAACCCAGAGCTCTGCCAAAGAATAGTTCCCTTCCCATATTATTCCCAGATGGAAACTCAGGCATCAGATTTTGCAAATTGCCCCCAAATCTGGACTGTAAAATTCCCTTCCAAAATACCTGCCTCCCAGATGAAAAAAGGTCAAGAGATCCAGAGTGGTGCAGTGTCGCACCTTAGGTTAGATTCACCTTGCTTAAAACACCAAACTGCACACAGGCTGAAGTCTTTGTAGTTTATTAGAAAGGAAAAGATAATAAGTTCTTAAAAGCAAAAGTAAAGTTCCAAAAGTTCAGGTCAAAATAAAACTTTACAGAAATGTATATATATATATTCATATTTTCCTTTGTGCTAGTGGCCTTCCCTTGACCTTTTTCCTTCCCATTCCCTATGAGGAAATCCCACCAGGAAATTGCAGAGCCAAAGCAGTCACAAAGAACTTAATCCATAAATCTTTTGCATGGACAGAAACAAAGGCGACACCCTTGCCCTCGGAGTTTTGCCCAGCAGGGGTGTCGCCCCTTGGCAAACTTTGATTACATTTCTAATTGGGAGATGGGGGCGCCTTCGAAAAGCATCCCCCTTCCACCCTGTTGCCCCATTCAATCATCCACCAAGGAACATTCATCCAGTTTCGCCCCTTTTGTCCTCCTGTTTTGCCGCCTGAAAAGTTCCGGTTCTTTCTTGTTTACATTCACTCACACCAATCATACAACAATAGGATTGCCTGACTGGCAGGCTCTATAGAGACTCGTGAGGCTCCAGGCATTTCCTGATTTCACAATTCATTCACGAGTCCCATTGTGTCTCCTTGGCCCGCCTCTCTCTCTCCTGATTCGTTGCTGCCTCAAGGCAGCAGAAGCTTCCTGATTGGCTCCAGTGCACCACAGGAGCTTTCTGATTGTGCAGGAGGCAGGAGGGCCACCTCCCAGCTGTTAGCCCACCAGCCAATAGCAACGAAGACCGGCAGGGAGGCAGGGGCAGGCGATTTGAACCATGCAACTCTGTATTTCCTATAAGAATGGCTGTTTTGATGTAACATTTCATGCTCTGCTTGGTGAATAATTGCTGCTCTGCATCCTTTTCAGCTGAATTGCTAATAAACCTCGATGGCTTTTCTTCAACTTGGTGAGACCTTTCATTGGGAAAATCAGGGAAAAATATTGGGTGCTTCCCTGTCTCGCCAGGGAAAAGGAACTCTTTGATGAGTCTAATTGGTCTCTGCCTCCTGGCAAAAACCCCTAAATTCTCGATTTCAAAAGCATGAATACAAAGAAGCGCCAGCAAAACAGAGTCCCATTGGAATGTGGCAAACTCCCAAGGCCATGAACACAAGAACTGCAAGATAGTCCAGGCAAACGAGAACGAGATTCTTGGTTGCACGGAAAGTTGCTCTGACAAAGTTTGTCTCCAAAACACACAGCTTAATACTCTTTGCAAAACATGAAAGCATTTCTTTGGCCTCTGACCTCCTTCTTGTTAGCTATTCTCACACTCCTTCGAACCTTGAATTCCAAACGGTCAGTCCAATCTAAGGTTCCCGACTTCCCATATCATCAAGGTCAGGCTGCTTGTTAGTGTCAGCCTGCTTGCCTTCCTGCATACTATCAGGCTGAGAACTGTCCTCCTTTTCTGAGTCAATTAGCACCTGGCTAGTTTCAGTATCAACAACATCATCCCTTGCTGTGGGAAACTGAACTTCCACACCCTGTTCCTCATCATCTCTAACAGGGACATTTTGAGCCTGATTGTGAACCTGAATCCCATCATCCTCATCAGAGTCACCCTGGCAATCTCCCCTTGATATTGTACTACTAACAACAAACATGTCTTCTCATATATGAACAATCCTGATTGGTGGGTTGTTGTAGGTTTTTTGGCCTATATGGCCATGTTCTCGAAGCATTCTTTCCTGACGTTTTGCCTACATCTATGGCAGGCATCCTCGGAGGTTGTGAGGACATATAGATCGAAAAACCTACAACAACCCAGTGATTCCAGCCATGAAAGCCTTTGACAATACAATTCTAATTTGTATATTCAGTAAACATTTGATGCTGTACATCTCAAAGAGTCTTGGCTGTTTTATTTCAGAGCCCTGTCTTTTTTGTTTCTGCTTTTCTTTTGCATTTCTTGGATCTCAATTAGGCTTTGTATGTCAGAGTAAATGGAATAGGAGGAAAAGTGCAGTTGTAAGGCTTAATTCTTATCTTTTAAAATTTGCGTTTAAAGAACTCAGAACCTCTGACCACTTTTTTTTTTCCTTCTCACCCACCTCTCCTCTTCACACCAACATTATGAAGAAGGTTGAGGCTGAGGGAAATTGGCCAAAGTCATCCAAGGAGCTCTAGCTGTAGAAGAGTCTGAAACTACAGTGTTCCCTCACTGTATTTCTCCTATTTGCAGATTTAACAATTTATTGGAAGTCTGGCTGCTGCTAGGAGGGAAAAATCTCTCCCCTATCCTAATTGGAGCTTTCTGATGCTAAGCAGAATTTTGGGAAATGTAGTTGAGGGCAGTGATTTTGAATTCTTTACTGCTCAACTTCCTAAACTACATTTCCCAGAATTCTGTGCTCTACCTCAGTCTCTTTCCCAGCTCACTCGGCTTGTCCCACCCTGCTGCTTTCCTCTCTTCATGGCGAGAGGTGGCCTATCTCTTCTTAATTTAGAGATGGCAGTCCATTTGGCTTTGCCTCACTTCCGCTGAAAATGAAACTGGCTTCTGAGAATTACAGAATTGAAAAAAAAAAGTACTGGGTGAGTTTTGATTCTTAAGTTTTTGTGTGTTTCTTAGTATCTGTTTGTGAAATTGAACACAAATTTGGGGGTCTTGCCTTGAGGACAGAGACCGACCAGACCCACCAAAAATGATCAGTTGACCCTGGTGAGAAGAAAGCACCAAAAGAAATTTTCCCTAATTTTCCAAATAAATCTCAACAAAGTTGAAGAAAATGCCACTGAGTTGTTTATTCCATTCCAGCTGTAGCGGATGTCAAACTGCAATCATTTGCCAAAAGCTGACATACCCACAGAGTAAAACAGTACAGCTTATATAGACAAAACAGAGCTGTCAAATTCAAATTTCCTGCTCCTGCCCCCCTCACCAGCTTTGCGTTAATTGGATGTGAGTTCCTGGAGAATACATCCTTGTCCAAGCTGAAAGTCAGACCCTTTTGTTGCTCTTAGGTCCTGGATATGGGATTTGTAGATGATAACTTGGATCAGCATCAGCCAGCTTGGTTGACACAATGGAGGGAGACTGAGGTGACCAAACACCTTTTGTGAGAGATGATTGAATTGTCCATAGGATCCATCTCCCAGGTGGGCTAACCCTTTGGCCATCTGAAGCCTCGGGAGTAGAGTCATTTATTTTATCAGTCATGCAAAGAGTTCTTGGTCCTTTTGTTCAAGGATTAGCTGGCTCAGGAAGTGAGAGAAGGCTTCCCAAAGCCACGAGGTGCTGGGTTTGCGAAAGAGTGGCATTCCTTCATATTTCATATGGGGATATGGGGAGGGGAAGATGTACAAAGAGAACAGGGGAGAATGTTATGAAATCAGAGGGGATCATAGAGGGATAATTCATAGGAGTGATATAGAAATCATATCAACCCTCCCTCCTGCCAGAGTCCATAAAAGTTCATAAGAGATGCCATGAGTTCATGATGTTTGAGGGAAAGAAGTTTCCAAAAGTTTTTAAAGTTTTTCAATAGTTTCAATAGTTGGCAAATAAAAAGTTTGAAGAGTTCATGCGGAGCACATCTGGGGCCATTGTGGGTGCTGAGGGTCAGAATCAATTCATTTGGGAGAAGAAAACTACAAATCCAATCTCGTCTAAGGGCCAGGATGACCTGCCCATGGTCTGGGGGTCCCAAGGGGTGACCGCAGCAGGTTCCCTGCGGTCAGCAGGCTTCTGGGCATCAGCAAGATGGAGGCAGGAATGTTGTTGCAATGTGGAGCCATGGATCGTGATCAGCTGGTCTCCGCACAAGGTTTTTGGGTAAAAATGGTTATTCCCGGAGCGTAGGGGTCCATAATGCAAAAAGCGAGATAGCAGTTAGTCTTAGAATTAGTCAAGGAGAAGAACAGCATTGGTTTGGAGTCGATCAGTTGACTCGCGGATATGGGGGCCTGATGGGTTTCTGTATTCGCGGTTCAGAGGAATGCAGTTCCGGCCTCCCCGGGACACTATAGGAGCATCCCGGGTGAGCCAGCGGCGATCCATGGCTCGGGAAAGGAAAAGTTCATATTAGAGATGGTTAGAGGCAATAAAAGGTACACAATGTATCACTACGGAGAGAAAGAAAGTTAAAATTAATGGATACTTTTATTGGGGGATTGGTTACAATGTTAGGATAGGAGAGAAGAAAGAAAACAGAAACATGACTTCTTAGTTGAGGCTGCTGCTGTGGCAGAGTCCCATCGATGCTGGCTCAACCAGACATTTTGCAACTGTGGAACTCCCTGCTGCAGGTCAGAACAACTTGAAGACAGGGGCCTGCGTGTTGCCCAGTATCATTTGTATATACAAAACTTACAAATTAGATACAACTAATGATTATAAAACGTTAAGATTTGCACACCCCTACTAGGCACCATAGCTATGCACTCCATATACTAAACTAAGTCGGCTTAGTGTGTTTTAAAGTTGTTTCCAACCTTGGGGGATCCTAAGGTGATCCTAGACTAGGGATTTCTTAACCAGATTTGTTTAGTGACAGTTTCCTCACTATTGGGCAGACTCCTGGTTTCCTGGAGTGCTCGTCCAACATTCAATCCACTACAATATTCTGATGTCAGGTGAATCTAAGCTGTGCTAAAGTTTCAGGATTTCCACAGTATTAAGAATTTCTTTTAATAACAATTCTTTAATGTAGACAATAAAATCAACATTCAGAAGCAAAGAACATGAGAGAAACAAAAAAAGAGGGAAAAGAAGCAATGACTGTGGCTAAACTAAGCCAAAACTCAAAAAAATATTTAAACACTAATGCTAAAAATGTAACTTTTTGTATATAATAAAAGTAAAACTATGGATGGATGTCAATACCATGGATGATGGACCAAACTTGGCACACATGCCCATCAGGACGTGCTGAAAATACTTGCAAGATGGGTTTTTTTTTTTGCGGGGGGAGGGGTATACAGAGGATAATGGTAGCTGTAGCCAATCCGTATCCAAAGACCTATGTGTTTCCTAGAACCAGAGAAACAATTGTATTTCCAATGGGACCATTCATAAAAATTAAAACCATCATCATACATCACAGTTGGTCACTCATGGTTGAGAATGATTTTCTTCCAGAGGTCTCTTGACAGTGGGCCTGTAAGTGATTGTGGAGACCTGTTTTGGGTTTGCATGGTCTGTCAGTGTGAGAACATAGGTTTCCAGGTGGACAAGGGTTCAATTGGCATGCCTTCCCCTTGGCACATTTCTCCCTTTCACCCTCCATTTATCTCCCTCTATGATGCACCTCGGAGTTTACGATCATCAGGGGAGGTCTTGCTCTCGATTCTGCACGTCCTCACAAGCGCGGCTGGCGGGGATGAGAGACAGGGCCTTCTCGGTGGTGGCCTATGGAACACACTCCTCAGCGAAATTAGGATGATCCCTTCACTTCTCTCCTTTAGGAAAAAGGTCAAATCATGGCTCTGGAACCAAGCATTTGGCACCTAGCCGAACATCAACGGCAATAAATGTATGAGAACTAACCAAGAATAGACTTTGGACTGGAACTTTGGATGCTGATTTGTGATTTGGACCTGGCTCTGTTTTAATTTTAATGTATATTTTAAACTTGTGTTTACATATTTGTAAATTTGTTGTAATATGATTAATGTTGTTGTCGGCATCTAATGACTGCCATTGTAAGGCACCCTGAGTCCCCCCTCGGGGGCTGAGAAGGACGGGCAAGAAATGTTTGAAATAAATAAATAAATAATCCTTCATGCTCAGCAAAATATTTCTGGCGACACTGCAAAATCTACCTTTAAAATGTGCTGAATATCTATATGAATTTTCTTACAAATCCACCTTTTGCTCTGTATTTGTGCCTCTTCAAAATCCACAGCACTGTTGGTAACAGCTGACTTCCAGTTAGAAGGCTCAAGTGTCTAGGGTTCCCAGTTCTTGGTGTTTATTCCACATTTTTAAAGGATAGCTTTAAGCTCATTTCGTTTTCCATTCTTGAACTGAGAATAAAGTGCTTCCATTTATTTCCAAGTTTGAGGAATCAGAATTAACATGAATTGGTGCATATTTATTATTCAATGCCTTACCCTTCATGCTCAGCAAAACATTTCTGGTGACCCTGCAAAATCTATCTTTCAAATGTGCTGAATTACCATATGCATTTTTATTACACCCACTAGATCTCTCTGATCTCGATTAAACTTCTCTCTTTAATCTCAAGCAGTTTTAAGATCTTCTCCATTTCTGAAGCAAAGTTTTTAGAGGCATTTGGACAAAACCGCGTATTCAGATGCTTGAATTGTGAGTTTGCTGACTGGAAGAGATCTTGATCTTTGTGTGCTTTCAAGTGCCTTCCTCAGGCAGTTGCGTGCAAGGTGTAAACACAACATGAATTAATTCCTTGTGCATACTTGAGATATTACAAGATATTTCATTATGTACATGCAAATATATCCAAAGCCAAAACACATCCGTTCCCAAGAATTCCAGATAAGGGATGCTCAGCCTCTCAGGGCATCTTGAGAGTTGTGCATGCTCAGTGGGGGAAACCACATGGTGCTGTGTGCATTTAAAAGGTCGGCTGGGTGCGGGAAACGTCAGGCAGAACTGCAAGAGGAGCTGCGATGGCAACCGGGCTACGGTATCCCAACAAGGTGGTGATAGTAACCGGGGGCACCAGTGGCATCGGTGAAGCCATTGTCAGAGAATTTGGTGAGTTGAGAGACAGAAAGAGAGGAAAAACTGGAGTAGGGATTAAAATGATATATTATAGGTAGGAGTTGTTTTAAAATAACCCTTCAAGGTTATAGGGTGCAGCTACTCTGCAGAATTAATGCAGTTTGGTGTAACTATGGAACCCTGGGAATTGCAGTTTGGTAAGGCACCAGCTTTCTTTGACAGACAAAACTAAAGCCTTTGTGAAACCTGATCTTCCAGAATTCGACAGCTATGAGCCACAGCAGTTAAAGTGGTTTATATACTGCATTTAATTGCATAATAGTTGCACTTTCTATCCCCCCTTTTCAGTGAAAAAAATGGGGATACGACTATCATGCATTGGCGACTATTATGCAATGAAATACTGGCATACTACATGTATGGCCTTCTGTCTGTCTCCTATTGCGCAATATGAATAAACCTGTGTAGATATTAGTAGATAACCTGTAGTTACCACCTGGCAAGTAAAAAGTCACACACACACAGTAATTTTAATTGAAATACAATTTGTTTATTTCTATTTATCATGTCAGAAGTGAGTTGAGGGTACAGTTAAAAATGCATTGAAAAACACAAAGTTTTTTTTTACAAAGAACTTGGTATTATGCTAAATGTCTTTTGACCAGCCACTTGGAGTGCCTCTGGTTTCGTTGTGAGAAGGTCCACCATTGTGCATGTGGCAGGGCTCAGGTTGCATTGTAGTAGGTGATCTGTGGTTTTCTCTTCTCCGCACTTGCATATTATGGACTCCACGTTGTAGCAAAATTCCTTAAGGTTAGAGTTGCATCTTGTGGTGTCAGAGCGCAGCCTGCTCAGCGCCTTCCAGGTTGTACACTCTTCTTGGTGCCCAGGAGGGAGGTTTTCATCCAGTCTCAGCCACTGATTGAGGTGCTAGGTTTTAGCCTGCCACTTTTGGACTCTTGCTTGCTGAGATGTTCCTGTGAGTATCTCTGTTGATCTTAGGAAGCTGTTTTTTATTTAAGATGTCGGCATCCTGGCTGATATCTGAAAAGAGTATGGGCCGAAGATGTCACTGCCTTGGTCCTTTCATTGCTGGCTGCTACTTCCCAGCGGATGTCAGGTGGTGCAATACCAGCTAAACAGTTTAATTTCTCAGTGATGTGGAGCATAGACATCCTGTGATAATGCGGCATGTCTCATTAAGAGCTACATTCACTGTTTTAAGGTGGTGAGATGTTTTCCACATTGGGCATGCGTATTCAACATATCTTTTTCCATTTTTAATCCATTAATCTACGTGGGGTTGCCTTTGAAGACAGCCCGGAAGCTCCAATTAGTCCAACGGGCGGCAGCCATGGTACTAACAGGAGCAGGGCGCAGGGAGCACACAACTCCTCTGCTGCACCAGCTCCACTGGCTGCCGATATGCTACCGGGCCCAATTCAAAGTGCTGGCGTTGGCCTTTAAAGCCCTAAACGGTTCTGGCCCAACTTATCTATCCGAACGTATCTCAGCCTATCAGCCCACCAGGACCCTAAGATCTTCTGGAGAGTCCCTGCTCTCTATCCCGCCGGCTTCACAAGTGCGGCTGGCTGGAACGAGAGACAGGGCCTTTTCTGTGGTGGCCCCTCGGCTTTGGAACACCCTCCCTATAGAGGTACGATCAGCATCCACGCTGATGGTGTTTCGGAAGAGATTGAAGACATGGATGTTTAAACAAGCATTCGGTTAATCCGTTGCAACGAATTTTGATGACTAAAGGACTGGTAATCATGGACGACGAATTTTGGGTTGTGATTTTAGTTACGAGATGCATGGGATTATTATTGGTGGCCCAATAATTTGTATTGTATATGTGTTTTATGTTTTAAATTGAATACTGTTTTTTAATTGTTGTAAACCGCAATGAGTCGCCGACTTAGGCTGAGATATTAGCGGTATACAAGCGTATAAATAAATAAATAAATAAATAAATAAATAAATTAATTAATGTGCATGTGCAAACAGATTTGTTAGATTTTGTCTGGCATTCGTTTACCCTGCTTCTTTTCCTTCCTAGTCCACCAAGGAGCCAAAGTTGTGTTCTGTGCCCGAGAAAGTGAAGGTGAGAATTATTTTTTCATACCTACACATTATGAGAGAGTCCATTGTTTCTATATTTGCATGTTTAAACTACAGGGATGTGAGCATGGAGTTGTAACTATCCCTTCTCTGATCATTGGACATGAATGGGAAGACTGATAGGACCTGGAGTCCAAGAATAGCAAGTCACCAAGCATCATGTAAACAAATGAAAGAATTGGTGCTTTTTCCCTTACATTTCTGCTAAGGGGAGAAATGCAAGAATGGAGAAGGCTGTCCTTTGTATCTGCTTGGCTTTGGTTCAAGAACCCTCAATGGAAGCCAAAATCTGTGAATGCTCATTATATACTATGACATATAAAATAGTGTCCCTTATATAAAATGGGTCCTCCAACACAACTTTATAGTGGAAATTAACCATAGTGTTTCACCGGAGAACCTAGATACTTCTAGAGAGGTGTTTGTCACACAAAAGCGCTGGAAAGGCACCTTTAAACCAATCTCACACTCCAGAGTTTGGTTATAACAAAAGCAGTTTATTAAAATATAAATGTAGCTTCAGCAAAAAATGGTAGAAAGATAAAATGTCAATGCAAAATATAATCCATGTAGAACAAGGCACTTGGAAACAATAATCCATGAGACCAGAATGCAAGGAAGATCTTTAAACTGGAATCTTGACTGAACACAGCAATCCAGAAGATCAAAAATACATGGTAGCAATAACAAAGATTCAAAAATACATGAGTCCATGAAACCACTTGATTCTTGAAGCAATACAGAAAACCAGGAAAACACTTGATACTTAGAACAATGTGCATGAATCCCATACCATGAGAGAAACGAAAGAGAGAGGAACGTAGAACATGTTACTTCTATCCAGATGTTGATTTCTCTAATGGATAGCCCAAGTCAAATCTGCTTTATACCTAAAAAACGATGTCTCTTCCCTTCAGAACTCTCAAGAGGGCCTTTTCTCATTAAGAGGCACTGTGACCAGCGCCTCCCTTCAGCTGCCTGTCTTTGCTCTTCTCCTGTCTAACTCATGGGAGTCAGAAGAATCTACATCTCCAGTAACCACATTCCAATCAGAGTCTGACCTTGGTTCTCTTGAGAAAGCTAACTCAGGCCTGTCAGCCTCTGAGTCTGTCTCCAACTGGAAATCTACTGCTGGCCTAACATTCCCAGAATCCCCAGCCCCATCAGGTACAGAATCAGACTCCTGTGAATCCCGAATCCCATCAGGTACAGAACTAGACTCCTGGGAGCCTACAGTGGCTTGCTCACTGTCCTCTGAAACCTCAGGCAGTGAAACAATCACAGGCTGAACCACAACAGTATTCTCACTTTATTAAAACACTGTTTTTATTCAGTTTCCCACTTTGGCAGGCGTCCAGAGCCCCTAACTCCAGCAAATATAGAAGGTCTCTGTAATTTGAGAATCAGGGGTTCTCAAATTGTGCTCCATGTAGCCCTTGAGGTTCCGCGAATCATAGTGGAGGACTCTGTGGCACCATACCGCTTCAAATCTCCTCTTTCCCCCTCCTCCAAAACAGAAGCAGCATTCTCTTGGGGCAAAGACCCCCTCACCTTACCCTCGCTGTCCAGGCTATTTTTCTCACCATCCAGATATTCCCCCTCTTCCCGCCTTCTTTCCTTCCAAAACCTAATTTCCCTTCCACTGCTCAGGGGATGCTTTAATTGTACTTTTCCTGCATGGCAGAAGGGAATTGAGCTAGATAGACCCTGGGGTTTCTATTACTAATACTACTTCTACTAGTAGTAGTATATAATATATAATATAATATATGTATAATAGAAGATGTAAACATTTCTTGGGGCTCCATGGCTGAAAATGATTAAGAAGCCTTGCTTTAAAGGCCTTTTATTCCTCCTTTGTTCTAATCCAAACCAGTGCTAAAACTCAACACTAGTGGAACTGCTTTCCTGTATTTTTCTGCCCTATAGAGTCTTTTGTTTTGCAGTTGGGAAGGATCTGACAGAAAGTGCCAGTTTGTTTACAGTATAGTACTAGAACTCTCTAGTACAGAATTCTACGTACAATATTTCACCAACTTACAAGTCCCAACATTCCATAGTATAGAGCTATGGTAGTTAAAGTAGTACAAAACTGCCATGACTGTGCAGTGTGGACAAATCTTAGGAGAGAAGTAGGAAGCATGTAGTTCTCTAGTTGTTTTTGAACCAAAACTCCTGACCAGTGGATTTGCAATCAAAGAACAACTGTGATTTCTGCTTCACCCTTGCCTGGCGTGATTCCTGAAAAGTCATCGTAACAATAGGAATATGGGACACTGGATTAATCTTAGCATGAAGAGTAGATATCAATGACTGTTGAATCTATGACCAGCTGAATCTCTGTGCTTCAAAGCCTCATTGGACACCAAGTATGGGCTCAGATAGAGACTTGCATCCTGTTGGTAAGTCTCAACTAAAGGAGACCCATTGGCTCATGGTTGAATAGTAAGTCAACCCAGAAATAAAGCCCAAGGAGGCAGTATTATCTTACTCTTTCATCAACTGGAGCTAGAACTACTCTCCAAACTCTTCATGAACTTTGTTTGCGACTTTCTTTGCAGAAGAACAGGGGAAGAAAATTGTGCAGGAACTGGAGTTTTGTGGGGGTCCTGGGGAAATTTACTTCCAGATCTGCGATGTTCGCTGTGAAAAAGCTATTCAGGTAGGCCTATGGGGAAAGATGTTGGTTTGGGGGAACCTCTTTGTTGCTATGTACCTTTATGTTACCTCTGACTTATGACAATCCCAAAGTGATGCTATCATAGGGCTTTCTGGGGCTGAGAATGTGTGACTCACCCAATGGGTTTCCATGACCAAGATGGAATTGAACCCTGGTCTCCAGAGTCATTATCCAGTGCTACTACACTATGCTTCTTTAATGGCTTCAAAATCAGTTTTCCTTTGCCACAAATCCATTCTTAAAGTCCGGACTTGAACATGTAGTTCTTTACATAACATACCAAGATCCTCCAATGATTGTGGATGGATTTTGGAAGATGAAGTCTAAAATTGTGGGAATGATGACTATCCCAGTTTAGTTGTAGCGCCTTCCCCATTACACCTCTTCCCTGATTATACCTATCTTGGTTGGGGATGGTGGGAGTTGTAATTAGCATATGTGTTTTATCTTTTGCTAACCACCTCCCATACTCCATTTCTTCCCTTTTGCTAACCATGTCCCTTTCCATAGAATTTGGTTGCTGTGACCATTGAACTTTATGGAAAACTTGACTGCCTGGTAAACAATGCTGGAATTGGTAAGTCAATCCTGAAAACCTGCCCAGGAAACAGGCATGTAGCCGGGGGGGGGGGGGGGGGGGGCTTGAGGGGTTTCAGCCCCCCCCCCCAATATTCTCATGGTGGTCCACGAGAAGGCCTTACTGGTACATTATTTAAACTATTATGTTTATTCATATCATGATCTGATCACCATGCTCAATATATCCCATATGCATGGGGTTAGTGGGTTAACGATACAAAAAGCAACCCCCCCCCCCGGAATCAAACTCAGCCCCCCCCCCCCCCCGAATCAAAATGGCTACGGGTCTGCTGGGAAATATCTGGGTTCCTTTGTTTTTTGTGCCTGGGGCTTTTCAGTATGTGTACAAGGACAGGTCTAGTGGTCGTGGATGAAATGCGACTTTGCGGTCTGATGTTCACCGGCATACATAGCCATCATTTATATTTATTAGACAATTTGTTAACATTTTCCTGTATAGCATCAGCTATAGGGGTGAGTGAAATTATTTGCACTCTGACTGTCAAATTTATTTCAATCATCTTTCAGAAAAGACAAATACAACACAATCACCCTGCTTTTTTCCATACCACCCTGCTTGTCTTCTTGTCTTCTTTGGTATTTTATGGTGTACATGAAGTTCTTTTTTATATCTACCTTCCCACAGCTTCCAAACTCAAACCAATCGATAATATCACTATGGAAGAATTCCACAATGTCATGGACACCAATGCTGTCGGCTCCTTCTTAACATCTAAGGTGAGTATCCATTTATCCATTTATGTAGGATAAGCAAGACTCTACTATATTGCCAGAATGAATAAATCATATCCACTACCACTGGTTAACCACCCATATAGATTGTTGTTTGCCTTGAGACAATTCTTTAGCCGACTATTTGTAGAATCCCTATACAACCATTGCCACATGACTTGTAGTCCAGCAAACCACTTACTAGCTTTTTCCAGAGATGTAAGGCAAGGGATAGGATGGGAAATTAAATGTTCAGCCTGGAGTTTGGAGGTGGCAATATTTTTACCAGTAACTACCAATTCTCTGTTTAATAAGGAGAATTGGCATTCCATAAAGTGCCATTTTAACCCCCCAATGCTTTTTAACATTTGAAGTCACTTGGAGAGATCATCTGGAGGCGTAGGGCTGGGTGCTATCAGAATGTCTCAGACACCCAAATGTGTTTTCTTATGCTTTCAAAACAGCCTTAACTAAGGACATTGTGCCTTTTTGAATAAATACCTCGAGAATCTAATGGGCTGGATGAATGAAAACAATTTGAAGCTGAATTCAGACAAGACACATGCTTATAATTAATGGTCCTAAAATGGGATTGGAGGTATGACAGTCAGTTCTGGAGAGGATTACGCTCACCCTGAAAGATTTTCATCTCAGTTTAGGAATGCTTCTGGATCTGTCTTTCAAAATGTTTGTCTAGGTCAGTGGTTCCCAACCTGTGGTCCACAAAAACGAAAATATGGTCCGTGACCTCACCATTACTACACCGTTGCCTTGAAACCACACGGCAACAGGAGTGACTGGTCTCTTAAAACCTCTCATAGAGTCGAGGCAATGGGGATGTTGGGAGGGGAGAGGCTGACTACCCACAAAAGATTACTGCTACCACAGCAGCTCTAGATTATTAAATATGGTTTTCTGTGGGTGAACAGATGGTGACTACTGGATGGCATATGTTCTGTATCAGAAACTAGAGTTGATGTGGTCTATCCAATGCAATTTTCTCAATCAGCACCCCAAATAACCAAACCAAAACTAAAGTTGACCAAAAACTGATTTGTAAGCCTTTTGGTACTAATGTTGGAGAATGGTCCCTGGTCAAAGTGGTCCTTGGTCAAGTGGTCCCTGATCAAGTGGTCACTGGTCAAAAAAGGTTGAGAACTCCTGATCTAGACATCTAAAAAAGTGCAGCTAAACATCCCTGCACTTTTTAAAGCTGTTGCATCCCATTGTTGGCTCATGTTCAACTTGTTGTCAATTAAGATTCCAAGATCTCTTTCGTATGTACTGTTGACATTTCACTGTTGTCGAAATAGGTGTCATCCATCCTATATCTGTGTCTTTTTTTTTCTGCCTTACTATCTAACATTTCTCCTTGTTGAAATTCATTTTGTTAGTTTTAGGTCAATCCTAATCTGTTAAAGTCATTTTGGATTCTGATCCTGTCTTCTGGAGTATTAGCTATCCACTCATTTGGTGTCATCTGCATGCCCTCTAAACCTTCATTCAAGTCATTAAATAGAGATGTTGAACAGCACTAGACTTAGGACAAAACCTCACTGCAGCACCCCACTAGTCACTTCTTTCCAGGATGAAGAGGAACCATTGGTGAGCACCCTTTGGGTTTGGTTGCTTAACCAATTACAAATCCACCTAACAGTAGTATTGTCCAGCTATTCTCAAAGTGTGTTCAGTGGAGCCCTTGGGGCTCCATGAAACATACTGAGTGGCTCCACAGATGATGATGATAATGATGATGATGACGACGATAATCTTTATGTCCTCCTCCTCCTCCTCCTCCTCCTCCTCCTCCTCCTCCTCCTCCTCCTTTAGTATTGTCTATACCAGCTGTTCTCAAAGTGTGCTCCGTGGAGCCCTTGGGGTTCCACTAAACATACTGAGTGGCTCCACAGAAAATGACGATGTAGATGAAGATGAAGATGATGATGATGATGATGATGATGATGATGATCTTTACTTATTATCCTTCTCCCCTCCAAGCTCTCCCTCTTTTCTTTTCCTCCTCCTCCTCTCCCCATCTTCCTTGCTCCCAGAAGCCTTTTTTTCCTCACATCCCTCACTCTCTAAAGCCTTTTCCCTTAATGTCCTTGCTTCCAAAACCAAACTCTATTTCTCTCCCACTGATCAAGTGGTGCTTTGATTGAGATTTTCCTGCATGGCTCCATATTGCTCAAGTTGAACACTGATTTCCTTTTGGGAGAAGACTGAGGCATAGAAGGCAAACCGTTGTTCTATGTTTTAATATATGTATGTAATGGTCTTGTGGTTTATCTGTATATTTTAATTGTGTTGTACTCAGTCTGGAATCACACAGAGAGGCAAAAAACAAACACAATTGATGTTCTTGTTGTTATTGTTGTTGTTACCTGGGTGATTTCCCCCCTCCTCAAATACAATGATAGAGGTTACTTAGTTATATGTTGGTATATTCTTCTTCCATCTCAACTTATTACTCTTCTTAATTGCAGTATGCTCTGCCTTATCTCCGAAAAACAAAAGGGAACATCATCAATATCTCCAGTGTTTCACATATCATTGGAGCCAAGCACGCAGTGCCCTACATCTCAAGCAAGGTAGGCTGGAGCAATAGGACCTGAAATTATCCCCACCTCCCCTATTGTTCTAATGCAAGGGTTACCAACATTTCTTAAAAGCTACTGCTGCAGTGACTTTTAGCAGTAAGGAATGAGGCTTATCTCCAAGCCTCTGTTAAAGAGCACAAGAACAGGCCAGGTTGTTATTATTTCCTTCTAGTCAAAGTTTATCCAGTAGTCAGAAAAGTTACTTTTGGAGACTACACATGTTATCCCTTGTACTACATTTGGAACAGCCAAAGAATGAGGAAAGCAGGGCTTCCCTTTGGTAGCCCCATCCTTATTTAAAAAAACGGTTTTCTTCACTCCCTTGGCATGTGTCCCAGTGTGGAACACATCTCACCACGCTAAAACAGTGGATGTGGCTCTTAATGAGACATGCCGCATTATCACGGGGTGTCTGTGCCCTAAACCACTGGAGAAATTGTTTAGCCGGTATTGCACCACCTGACATCCGCTGGAAAGTAGCAACCAATAGTGAAAGGACCAGGGCAGTGACAACTCCAGCTCATCCCCTGTTTGGATATCAGCCATCACACCAATGACTTAAATCAAGAAACAGTCTTCTAAGGTCTACAGAGACACTCGCTGGAACACCTCAGCAAGTGTCCGAACGCATCCACCCCTATCCCCCACCTTGAAACCTATGATCATCCAGGGAGGCCCTGCTCTCGCTCCTGTCAACAGCACAAATGCACAAATGTGGTGGTCCCCCGCCTATGGAACACACTCCCAACTGAGGTAAGATCAGCCACCTCCCTCCTAGTTTTTCGAAAGAAATTAAAGGCATGGTTTTGGGACCAGGCTTTTGGGTAATAGATGAAAGCAGCACTTTAAGGAAATGTGACTGGAATGACGATATGGCTGATGAGACTGTTTTACTGTTTTAACGATGGCTTATGTATTGTTAATTATGCTTTTATGTCTAACTGTGGTTTTAATTTTGTAATTTGTTATGTAATGGCTTCGGAATGGGGCCCATTGTAAGCCATCCTGAGTCCCCCTTCGGGGGCTGAGAAGGATGGGATAGAAATGCGAGAAATAAATAAATAAATAATAAAAGTGTCAGACTCAAACCCAGAACCTCAATCAATGGCTGATACCAACTGAGAGACTCCCCCCTGGGCACACAGAAAACTGGGTGACTGGGAAGGCACTGAACAGACTGCGCTTTGGCACCACGAGATGCAAAGCCAACCTTAAGAAATGGGGCTACAAAGTGGAATCCATGACATGCGAGTGTGGAGAAGAGCAAACCACCGACCACCTACTACAATGCAACCCGAGCCCTGCCACATACACAATGGAGGATCTCCTTATAGCAACACCAGAGGCACTCCAAGTGGCCAGCTACTGGTTAAAGGACATTTAATAGAATGCTAAGTTTGCAAACTTTGTTTTGTTTTGTTTTTTGTTTTGTTGTTTTTGGTTCGCTCCTGACACAATAAATAAATTCACTCCCTTCTTGATTATGGTCAGGGGCCAAATGGTTTTTCAATTCACTTTGACTGAACTGTAGGCCTTTGTTTTACATTGTGATTTTTAGTGTTTTGGCTGTTTTTAATTTTTTTTATGTAGCCTTTCATCAACAGAATTTCATATTGCATTGTTTCAATGCTTTGCCTAATTGACTGCTTCATATGAGGTTCTGCCTCCAAAGATCGTATAGAAAAAATTCAAATCTAAGTATAATAAAATAAATCTTTCAACTTGTAGGGTGCTATTAGTGCGATGACAAAAGCCCTGGCCATCGATGAGAGCAAATATTGTGTCCGGGTCAACAGGTAAGACTGTTGTTAGCAGAGGGTTATCAACAATCAAGTATTCAGTTTTTGGGATCAATGAGGTTTTGAAAACCGAAACAAATAGGTCATTTTCTTTTCTCTGAAAATTACCAGGACACTGTAATAGCTCACACATTTTGGTCTTCCACATGTTTTGATCATCTGCTCCCAGTGTCCCTCCCTATTGTCCACACTAGCTGGTCCTTTGCTGGTTGGGGTGACCACTCCTATTGGCCACATTATAATTCAAAATATCCAGAGTGACAAGTGCGTCCAAGAAATCCTGGCAGCAAATCTGAAGTATTTCAGAAAACATGATTGGGAATTTATTATATTGGAATGTTGGGGGAGGGTTAAAAAAATTAAAAACAAGCAGCAGCAACAATAAGCAGTTTAGCAGGACAGAAGCTTCCGAGAATGGCAGGAAAGCAAATGAGCTTCATCAGTTAAGGGAATTGAGTCAGGCTTTAAAAGTTACAAAAACTTTACTGGAAAAAACTACATTTCTGTATTGTCAAAGGTTTACATGGCCAGAATAACTGGGTTATTGTAGGTTTTTCGGTCTGTGTGGCTATGTTCTAGAAGCATTATCTCCAGATGTTTCGCCTGCATCTATGGCTGGCATCCTCAGAGGTTGTGAATCTGTTGGAAACTAGGAAAACTGGGCTTATATCTCTGTGGAAAGTCCAGGGTGGGAGAAAGAATTCTTGTCTGTTGGAGCTGGGTGAGAACCTTTCAATTGGCCACCTTGATTAGCATTTGATGCTAAATGCAAATCGTTGCCCAACTTTCCTACTTAGAAATGTAGTTGGGTTATTGTAAGTTTTTTGGGCTGTATGGCCATGTTCTACAAGCATTTTCTCCTGATGTTTTGCCCAAATCTAACGGTTTTTAGGTGCACCTTGTTACTGCCTGAGGGAATTCTTTGTTGAGAGGTGATTAGCTGTTCCTGATTGTTTCTTTTCTGGAGTTTGCCTGTGTTTGAGTTTTGTTCTTTGCTGTTATAATTTATAAACTCTAAAATTATAACAGTAAATAAAAAACAAAACTAAAAACAAAACTTATTTGTTCAACAATAAATGTGAATATTCTCCTTCATGGAAAAATAAGACATCCCCTGAAAATAAGACCTAGCACATCTTTGGGAGCAAAAATTAATATTATTTATTTATTTACAGTATTTATATTCTGCCTTACTCACCCCGCAGAGGACTCAGGGCGGATTACAATGTACATATCCATGGCAAACATTCAATGCCATAGACACACAACATATATAGACAGACATGCAGAGACCATTTAACATTCCAGCTTCATGAGGGTATTCTGGCCAACAGGGGAGCTGTTGCTTCACTGTCCATTTGTGACACTGATGGAGTGCTTCCTCATTCTTTGCAGGCTTGCTGGAGATTTTATGGCATTGTAAATTAGTTAAATTAGCCTCCCTGCATAAGCAGTGCCTACATTTCCTACTTCACAGTTGCAACTGTCCTTTGGGCTGCAAAGGTCAACAGCAAGCTACACAATAGTCAGAAGCTCACTCCGACCCGGGCTGGCTTCAGACTCATGACCTTTTGATCAGTAGTGATCTAATGAAGCTGACTCCCAGCCAGCTGCGCCACAGTCCCAGCGCTGCCTTATTTTTGGGGAAACAGGGTATTTCCTTGTTGAAGACTATAAATATGCGCAGGATATGGTTGACTGAAATGTAGAAGTAAAATACACAGGTAACATATGGAAACTCTGGTGTGTGTGTGTGGGGTGGGGGGTGGGGGAGGCACTATTATACTTCTAGGAATATTAACATAGCTCACCATGTGGGAACTGATTTGCTTACCTTTCTGTCCTGCACATTCCAAGCCTGCCTTCCCTCCTTTAAAAAAATCCAAACAATTTGAATTCTAGCATTTCGCCTGGCATTATCTGGACTCCACTGCAAGAAGAGATTGTGAATCAACAACCTGATCCAAAGGCAGCAATCCAGGAAAGCAAAGATTCTCAGGCAAGTGAAGGGAAAAAGTATTTCAGATGGAAATATAACTACTGAAAGCCTTTGGAGTTTGTCTTTCTAATGCTTGAGACCTCTTATAGGCTTAAAGACCAGAAACCTTTGATTTATTTTGACAGAAGACAATGACTCTTATTTTGACAGAAGACAATGACAATGGAATAGAGATGTGTGTATGTTTGTGTCTACCCATGAGATTATCCTTAAGCACTAATTTTGCACTACCCTTTTTTCTCCATTGGGTCTATAGCTTTTGGGACGGATGGGGACCCCTGCAGAGATTGCGAAGGCTGCCCTGTTCCTTGCTGCCGATGCCACATTCTGCACAGGATTTGACCTTGTGGCCAGCGGTGGAGCAGAGCTTGGATTTGCCCATAAGAGTCAAGTTACTTCTGGATGTGGCTCTAAAGACTAGTGGAGTCAACCAATATGGGAGGATTGCAGTGGTTACAAAGTAGAATGCCAATCTATTTGATTTCCATTTAGGTCGAGGACTATCTCACAAGGTAGTTGTATCTGCATTACCCATATAAGAAAAGACCAAAAAGCTTTTAGAATTCTAGATCTGTGGTTTCCAGCATTTGGTCCTCCAGTTGTTTTGGTGCCCCATTCCAACCACATCCTCCAACCCAGAGCTCTGTCAAGGAATAGGTCCCTTTCCATATTATTCCCAGATGTGAACTCAGAAATTGCCCCCAAATTTGGACTGTAAAATCCACTTCCAAAAGACCTGCCTCCCAGATGAAAAAAGGTCAAGAGACCCAGAGTGGTGCAGATTGGATGAACTAGCCCTGTTGGAACATCTGCCTGCATGGCAAAGGGAAATGCTGCTTTATATTGGGGGCATCACAAAAATGTGGGGGCTGTTCAATCCCTGGATGAATACTTTTTCCCACCCAAGGAAATGATGGCAATCTCCCTTTGATATTGTAACACTAACCACAAACATGTCTCATATATGAACATTTCTAATTTTTGGGTTTTCATAGGTTTTTTGGGCTACATGACCATGTTCTAGAAGCATTCTCTCCTGATGTTTTGCCTGCATCTATGGTAGGCATCCTCGGAGGTTGTAAGGACCTTACAACCTCAGAGGATGCCTGCCATAGATGCAGGCGAAACGTCAAGAGGGAATGCTTCTAGAACATGGCCATATATAGTCCAAAAAACCTACAAGTGACCCCAGCCACGAAAACCTTTGACAATACAATTCTAATTTGTATACTCAATAAACATTTGATGCTATACATCTCAAAGAGTTTGGGCTGTTTTATTTCAGAGCCCTTTTTTGTTTCTGCTTTTTTCTTTTGCATTTCTTGGATCTCAATTAGGCTTCATACCTCAGAGTAAATGGAACGGGAAGAAAAGAGCAGTTGTAAGGCTTAATTCTTATCTTTTAAAATTTGTGTTTAAAGGACTTAGAGTGACATACACTATTATTGTCCTTCTCACCCACCTTGCCTCTTTACACACTATGAGGAATGTTGAGGCTGAAGGAAACTAGCCAAAGTCATCCAAGGCGCTCTATAGCTGAAGAAGAGTTTGAAACTACATCTCTCAAACCATAGGCCAACAGTATTTTTCTGTCCATATGTTCTGGAATTCAATCCCTATCACTTTTAGACACCATAACTATGCTCTTGGGCCTTTCCACACAGCCATATAACCCAGAATATCAAGGCTGAAAATCCCATAATATCTGCTTTGAACTGGGTTATCTAAGTCCACACTGCCATATATTCCAGTTCAAAGCAGATAATGTGGGATTTTATTCAGTGGCATGGAAGGGGCCTCCATATACCATAGTAGGTAGGTCTTGTTATGTGTCTTCAAGTTGTTTCTGATTTATGGAGATCCTACGATGATCCTAGGCTGGGATTTTCTGAATAGGATTGGCTCAGACACAGTTTGTAATTGCCAACTACAAGGCTGAAAGAGTGTGACTTGCTCAAGGTCACTATGAAGATTTCCGTGATCAAGTAGATTCAAACCTTGGTTTCCTGGAATACTAGTCCAACCTCAAAGCACTACATCATGCTGGCTGTCAGCGGTGCCAAAATTTGAAAATGTATGCAAACTCCTGAAAGAGTGTTAAGATCTTTTTATAATTATTCTTTTATTAGTTTTATTGCAGGCAATCTAATATACATTGAAAAGAAAAAGAGGTACCAGAAACAAAGGGGGTGGGGTCAGAGTGGAAGCAAAGTCGACAACTAAGCACTAAGTAAAGCCCCATCTACACTGCCATATAAAATCCAGTGTAGATTCATATAATCCAGTTCAAAGCAGATAATCTAGATAAAATATAAACAAATAAGGCAAATGACCTTTTCCATCTTACACTCAGCAATGGTGAGACCGTTACTCTTCATCCCCTCTTCCTCCTCTATAAACCTATAGAAAGCATCACACAAACTCTCTTATATCTTTTTAGATTATTATTTGAAACACAAGAATAGTCCACAGCAAACAAGATCACTATGCTGATTGTTGTATTGGATCACATGTCAGACACTTCTCAAGTGTCTAGGACTATGTGATATATTGGCAAATAATGAGTGCAGATCCCAGTAGGGTGGCCTTTTGCAGCTGGCAGATGGTAATTTTGTCAGCGCCAATTGTGTTTAAATGCAGGCCAAGGTCTTTAGGCACTGCACCCAGTGTGCTAATCACTACTGGGACCACCTTGACTGGCTTGTGCCAGGGTCATCATCATCATCATCATCATCATCATCATCATCATCTATAAAATGAAGGTAAATGTACATGAACATATGAACTCCATTAACTTCTCTTGAGCAATTCTAGATACCCATTCCACTCCCTGTGTGAGAACCAGAGATGGGACATAAGCTATGGGACAAAGGACCTTCCTGGATCTCAGTGGGAACCCATCTGCCCGTTGCCCAGAACTTCCTATTCGGAGATCTCAGCTATCCGTGGAACAAAGATCCAGGATGTAACCTTGATTGCAATCGCATCAATAATATACATCTTTATATGTCTCCCCAGAATGGAAAGATGTCTGGGACAACAACCCTTGTTGTCTTCTCTGGCAGGGTCCACTATCTGCATAATTCTGGCAAATCATATTTTGGACTTTTCTTTATCTCCAGCTAGACACCTAGGGGTTGATTTGACCCCTAAGGACCTCACTGCCCCCAAGACCACCTCTGCCAGCCCATTGGAAGCCCCGGAGTCTCCCTGCCCAGCTGGGAGGAGATCCCCAGCTATGTCATCACCATCTCCTCCAATCATGGCACTTACTGTCTAAGACTCGCTTCCTGACCAATCAGAGGCCTGGGGGACACAGGCCGGCTTCTTGCTGCTAGCTAATCAGGAGAAAGGGAGGGAGTTTCAAAACATAGCAATGTTAATGCAAGAGAATTCTTGTGTATAAAAATGTCTGCTTATGATTATGCTTTTGCACTTGTACCCTTTGAGTATCCATGCTATATAAGTGTCCCTTTTGCATACATTGAATAAAGCCTTCAACCTGGTGAGATTCCTGATTCCTGATTCGTGACATCCAGAGTTAGCGAAGCTTGCCAGGCATCCCTAGGTATCCATGGGACTTATAAAAACTCCAAATTTCTGGCACCATAAGGACACTTCTAGTACTGCAACATAAAGAAAAATGAATATTGAGCATTTGGACATAAATACTGCTTTTCTTCATGGAGTTCTAACAGAAGGTAATTGAGCAACTCTCAGGATTTGAAGACAATAACAAAAATATTGCATGTAAACTGCAAAAGAGCATCTATAGACTAAAGAAAGGAGCTAGGGAATGGAATGAAAAATTGAATGAAAAGTGGTTTATTCAAGGAAAGACTCCCAATACAAAGGTAACAAGTGAACATATATTCTGGCTTGCTGATGATGTAATGATTAGTTATGACGTTATGAGGAAAATGGCAAGGGATGTTGTTTTAGAAGATGTTTCTGATCTTAGTGAAACTTCCCAGGTGCAGGTGGCTCCGTCTGAGAGCTCTCTCCCTGCCGATTCTCAGGCTGCTGATTCTCAGTCCCAGGATAATGAGTTATTTGATCTTGAAGACTCTGCAGATTTAGATAGTTAGGATCGCTTGCAATTCAGGGTACACCACAGTGCTCGGCTTGCTAACAAGCGAGAGTTTAGAGGTCAACTGAATGCTTTCATGCTAGGAAAGTATATTTAACGAACTGATTGAAGTCAACCCTTTGTCAGTGCAACTTTTGCGAACACCCTGTTAACTTCTCTGGATTGCCTCAGCTCATGCTGCCATGGACTCTTGTTTGATCAATGCCTATGGATTATGCTTCATGTTATTTGCCTTTGGACTTTGGGAACTCTGCCTTTGCATTTAGGACTCTGTTTTGCTATTGAACTTTTACAAACTTACCTTTGTGTTTATGACTTTGCTTTTTCTTCAATAAACTACAAAACCTACAACCTTGGTGTGGTGTGGTGTTCTGATCAAGGTGAATCTATCCTGAGTTGCGACAGTTCCCTCTCTATGAGACAGAAAACTGGTTTCCTGCAGCGCTAGTCCAACACTCAAACCACTACAATATTCTGATGTCAGTTGAGTCTAAGCTGTGCTGAAGCTTCAAGATTTCTGCATATGTCTGAGTATTAAGAACTTCTTTTAATAACTATTCTTTAATGTAGACAATTCAATCAACATTCAAAAACAAAAAAATGAGAGAAACAAAGAAAGGGCAAAAATAAACAATGACTATGGCTAAATTAAGCCAAAAACTCTAAAAAAAAAAAAAAATTTAAACCGCTAGTACTAAAAACGTAAATCTTTGTATAAAATATAAGTAAAACTATGGATGGATGTATCCATTTTCTAGGATGTCTCCCATTTCCAGAAAACCATGTCAATCCCATGGACAATGGATCTGAACCAAACTTGGCACACATGCCCATCAGGACCTGCTGAAAATACTTGCAACATGTCTTTTTGAGGGGGGCGGGGAGGGTTCACAGAGTATAATGTTAGATGTAGCCAATCCGTATCCAAAGACTTATGTGTTTCCTAGAATCAGAGAACCATTTGTATTTCCAATGGGACCATTAATAAAAATCAAAACCATCATCATACATCACAGATGGTCACTCATGGTCGAGAGTGATTGTCATCCAGAGGTCTCTTCACAGTGGGTCTGTAAGTGACTGGGGAGACCTGTTTTGCATCCGCATGGTCTGTCACAGTGAGAACATAGGTTTCAGGTGGACAAGGGTTCAATTGACATGCCTTCCCCTTGGCACATTTCTCCCTTTCACCCTCCTCTTCATGCCTCTTCAAAATCCATAGCACTGTTGGTAACAGCTGACCTCTAGTACGTTCATATTATTCAATGTCTTATCCTTCAGACTCAGAAAAACATTTCTGGTCTCACTGCAAAATCTACCTTTAAAATGTGCTGAATGTCCATACGCATTGTCTTACAAATTCACCTATTGCTCTGTATTTGTGACTCTTCAAAATCCACAGCACTGTTGGTAACAGCTGACCTCCAGTTAGAAGGCTTGAGTGCCAGGGCTTCCCAGTTCTTGGTGTTTATTCCACATTTTTGTTAGCTTTAAACTCATCTTCAAATCTCTTTTGCTGTCCACCAACATTTTGTTTTCCATTCTTGAACTGAGAATAAAGTGCTTCCATTTATTTCCAAGTTTGAGGAAACAGAATTAACATGAATCAAAGAACTGGTCCATATTTATTATCCAATGCCATATCCTTTATGCTCAGCAAAACATTTCTGGTAACCCTGCAAAACCTACCTTTCAAATGTGCTGAATTACAATATGCATTTTTCTTACACCCACTAGATCCCTCTGATCCTGATTAAACCTCTCTCTTTAATCTCAAGCAGTTTTGAGATCTTCTCCATTTCTGAAGCAAAGTTTTTAGAGGCATTTGGACAAAACCGCTTATTCAGATGCTTGGATTGTGGGTTTGCTGACTGGAAGAGATCTTGATCTTTGTGTGCTTTGGAGTGGCTTCCTCAGGCAGTTCTGTGTACAAGGTGTAAACACAACATAAACTAATTTCTTGTGCATACTCGAGATATTACAAGATATTTTATTCTGTACGTGCAAATATATCCAAAGCCAAAACGCATCTATTCCCAAGAATTCCAGATAAGGGATGCTCATCCTCTCAGGGCATCTTGTGGGGTGTGCATGCTCAGTGGAAGAAACCACATGGTGCTGTGTGTATTTAAAAGGTTGGCTGGGTGCGGGCAACATCGGGCAGAACTGTAAGAGGAGCTGCGATGGCAACTGGGCTGCGGTATCCCAACAAGGTGGTGATAGTAACCGGGGGCACCCGGGGCATCGGTGAAGCCATTGTCAGAGAATTTGGTAAGTTGAGAGAGAGAGAAAGAGAGAGAAACTGGGGTGGGAATTAAAATAATATATTATACGTATATTATATTTGAAAAAACCAAGCAGAAAGGTTTGAGGGTTTAGCTACTCTGCAGAATTAATGCAGTTTGGCCCGACTTTAACTGCCATGGCTTAATGCTATGGAATCCTGGGGTTTGCAGTTTAGTAAGTCACTAGCTGTCTTTGATTCACAGTAGTTAAAGCAGTTTCAAACTGCGCCAATTCTACAGTATAATTATTATGAGAAGGTAAATACTGTATTTAATTGCATATTAGGCACACTTTTAATCCCATTTTTTTCAGTGAAAAAAGGAGGGGTGAAGCTATCATGAGTTGGCGACAGGCATGTAGCCGGGGGGGGGGGGGGGGGGGGGGCTTGAGAGGCTTCAGCCCCCCCCCCCCAATTCTCATGGTAGTTCGCGAAAAGGCCTTACTGGTGCATTATTTAAACTGTTATGTTTATTCATATCATGATCTGATCACCATGCTCAATATATCCCATATGCATGGGGGTATTGGGGTAATGATACAAAAGGTTTGCTAGGGTAGACCCTCTTTCACTCAGACTCAGCCCCCCCCCCCCGAAACTCAGCCCCCCCCCGAAAAAAACTCAGCCCCCCCCCCCCCCCAAATCGAAATCCTGGCTACGGGCCTGGTCGGCGACTAGTATGGAATGAAATACAATATTACTAGATAACTTATAGTTATAACCTGGCAAGTGTGAAATCATTCATACACACATACACACACAGAGTAATTTTAACTTAATTATAATCTATATAAATAAAAATGTAATGTTCGTTTGTGGGATTATCATAACTCAAAAACCACTGGACGAATTGACAGCATATTTGGGCACAATACACCCATCAGGCCAACGAGTGACCACCACTCATAAAAACACAGCAGAAGGGACTTAAAAATGACCTCTACCTCTGAGGATGCTTGCCATAGATGTAGGCGAAACGTCAGGAGAAAATGCCTCTAGAACATGGCCATATAGCCCGAAAAAAACCTACAACAACCCATTGATTCCGACCATGAAAGCCTTCGACAATACATTGGGACTTAAAAAGCCTAAAAAGCACAAAGATGCTACAGCGCATGCACAAAAACGACTCCCCCAACAAACTGACTACAGCTCCCAGCATCCCCTAGACCAAATTGGGAGGGATAGCCAATACTCAAGAAGATAGCAGCAGAATTCAAAATGATCCTAATAGATTAGAGAGATGGGCCAAAACTAATAAAATGAAGTTCAACAGAGACAAATACAAGATACTACACTTAGGCAGAAAAAATGAAATGCAAAGATACAGAATGGGGGGTGATGCCTTGCTCAACAGCAGTACACGTGAAAAAGATCTTGGAGTACTTGTGGACAACAAATTAAACATGAGCCAACAATGTGATGCTGCAGCTAAAAAAGCCAATGGGATTTTGGCCTGCATCAATAGGAGTATAGTGCCTAGATCCAGGGAAGTCATGCTACCCCTCTATTCTGCTTTGGTCAGACCACACCTGGAATACTCTGCCCAATTCTGGGCACCACAATTGAATGGAGATGTTGACAAGGTGGAATGTGTCCAGAGGAGGGCAACTAAAATGATCAAGGGTCTGGAGAACAAGCCCTATGAGGAGCGGCTTAAAGAGCTGGGCATGTTTAGCCTGCAGAAGAGAAGACTGAGAGGAAACATGACAAGAGCCATGTATAAATATGTGAAAAGAAGTCACAGGGAGGAGGGAGCAAGCTTGTTTTCTGCTGCTCTTGAGACTAGGACGCGGAACAATGGCTTGAAACTACATGAAAGGAGATTCCACCTGAACATTAGGAAGAACTTCCTGACTGTGAGAGCCGTTCAGCAGTGGAACTCTCTACCTTGAAGTGTGGTGGAGGCTCCTTCTATGGAGACTTTTAAACAGAGGCTGGATGGCCATCTGTTGGGGGTGCTTTGAACGTGATTGTCTTGCTCTTGGCAGGGGGTTGCACTGGATGTCCCACGAGGTCTCTCTCTTCCAACTCTATGATTCTATAAATCTATAATTCTATGAAAATAGATCGGGCTGGAGAGGAATTCAATTCTCCCTGTGGGACCTTAAGGGAGTCAAGCTATCCCCTCCCTTCACTAAACCACCCCAATATTTAAGCAAAAATGCCCTTTCACAGCCCCCTTACCAAAATGCACCCCCCCCCCACACACACACACACTTCCCTAGTGAAATAGTAAAAAGAAGGACTGAAAGATATGAAACTAAGAAAATTTAATTGGAATTGGGTCCAACAGCAGGCGATCTCAAGAGCAGCGATGGCACTGAGATAGAACACAAAGCTAGCTAGCACACAATCTCTGTATCTCAGAAGCCAGGAGGCCACAGGAAGATGGAGCTGCTCGTCCTGATATATATAGACCAGTTTGGCAAAAATACACATGATCCACTTTCTTGCTCTGATAGGCTCAGGCAAGGTTAAGGGGGGAAATCCCTGTTCCTGGTTGGGGCTATGGCACAGCTAAAAGTAGCTGTTTTTGGTGCCCACATGATCCATTTTGGCCAAGTAAATTTGGGCCCCACCATCTGGACATTCAGTTGCTGGATCTGCCAAATGTACCAAATCCCGTTTTGAAAAACAGTACCGTGCACAGCCCTAATAAGTAGTTTGGATTTCCCCCCAAGTTTTTGGAATACCAGCATTTACTGCTGCAGCAGCTGCTGCTGATCATCATCATCGTCATTTTGTACAATATTTTAAATAATTTTGATATTGGAATGTGTACACTGAACCACAAGAAAGTAAAGATGTCAATGTCTCATCCACTTATGTAGACGGTTTTGGATTTTTGAGTATTTCAGATTTTCAAATAAGGGATGCTTTATCAGTAATGGAATAGTAAGTGTGTGTGTGTGTGTGTGTGTGTGTATAATTTTATTCCATTAATGTGCATGTGTGAACAGAGATGATAGATTTTGTCTGGCATTCATTTATCCCCTTCTACCTTCCCAGTCCACCAAGGAGCCAAAGTGGTGTTCTGTGCCCCAGAATGTGAAGGTGAGATTTCCTCCCACCCCTCATACTTAAACATTATGAGAAAGTCTATTGTTTCCATATTAGTGTGTTTAAACTACAGGGATGTGAGCATGGAGCTGTAACCATCCCTTCTCTGATCATTGGTCATGAATGGGAAGGCTGATAGGACCTGGAGTCCAGGAATAGCAAGTCACCAATCATCATGTAGACAAATAAAAGACAGAATCAGTGTTTTTTAAAATCCTATTTTTATCCTATTTGAGGCAGAAAGAGGTTCTGCTAAGGGGAAGAAATGCAAGAATGAGAACAATGTCATTTGTATCTGCTTGGATTTGGTACAAGAATTTTCCATGGAGATCAAAATATGTGGATGCAGAAGTGACAATCCAATTCTTTGCAAATGTACCAACTGCAAGTATGTTTGGTCCACATTAAAACATGACCTGGTATTGAGTCATTGAAGGTCATACCATGTGTACTTCATAATTGATTAATATGATGTCTTAGGTGATCTCTAGGTCCACCAACACAACTTTATACATAGAGTTTCACTGGAGGACCTAGATACTTAAAGAGAGGTGATCCCACTTTTTTAAAAAAACCCAATGTTTTTTAATCCACAGTTTCCCCACTTCTGCAGGGGCCCAGAGCCCCTTACTCCAGCAAATGTAGAAGGTCTACTGCAATTCCTTACAGACATTTTTCTCCTTTGCTCCAGTCTAGACCAATGCTAATTTCCAGCACTAGGCGGAACTGCTTCCCTGTATTTTCTGCCCTATAGAATATTGTTATTTGCAGTTGGGAAAGATAGTGTTCTCTGATAGAAAGTGTCTGTTTGTTCACTATAGAACTCTCTAGTACAGAATTCTACGTACAATATTTCACCAACTTACAAATCCCAACATTCCACATTATAGAACTATGGTAGTTAAAGTGGTTCAAAACTGCTATGATTGTTCTGTGTGTACAAATAGTAGGGGGGAAGTAGGAAGCATGTGGTTCTCTAGTTGTTGCTTAACTGAGACTCCCAGCTTTCCTGACCAGTGGCTATACTGGCTAGGGATGCTGGGATTTGCAATCAAAGAACAACTGTGTGATTTCTGCTTCGTGCTTGCCTGGTGTGTTTTCTGAAAACCCACTGTAACAGTAGGAATGTGGGACCTTGGATTAATCTTAGTACGAAGAGTAGATATCAGTGACCGTTGGATCTGTGTCCAGTTGAGTCTCTGTGTCTCAAATTCTCATTGGACACCAAGTATGGGTTCCGATAGAGGCTTGCATTCTGTTGGTTAGTCTCAACTAAAGGTGACCCATTGTCTCATGGCTGAATGGCAAGTCAATCCAGAGACAAGGAGGCAGTATTGTCTTACTCCTTCATCAACTGGAACTGGAACTGCCCTCCAAACTCCTCATGGACTCTTGTTTGCAACTGTCTTTGCAGAAGAACAAGGGAAGAAGATTGTGCAGGAATCGGAGTTTTGTGGGGGCCCTGGGGAAGTTTACTTTCAGATCTGCGATGTTCGTTGTGAGAAAGCTATTCAGGTAGGCCTATGGGGAAAGATGTTGGTTTGGGAGAGCCTCTTTGTTGTTATGTGCCTTTATGCTATCTCTGACTTATGACAACCCCAAAGCGACGCTATCATAGAGCTTTCTGGGACTGAAAATATGTGACTCGCCCAAGGTCACCCACTGGGTTTCCATGAGCAAGGGGGAATTGAAACCTGGTCTTTAGTGTCATTGTCCAGTGCTACCACACTATGCTTCATTAGTGGCTTCGAAACCAGTTTTCCCTTAGCACAAATCCATTCTTAAACCTGGACTTGAAAATGTAGTTATTTAGATAACATCCCAGGATCCTCCAATGATTGTGGATGGATTTTGGAAGATGAAGTCTAAAATGGTGGGAATGATGACTGTCCCAGTTTAGTTGTAGCGCCTTCCCCAATACAATGTTTTTCATATGGGTTGCATCTTACCTCTTTCCTGATTATACCTATCTTGGCTGGGGATGGTGGGAGTTGTAATCAGCATATGTGAAATTATGGAAGGCTGCCTGGGGCAGCTTTCAAATGTAAACATAAAAGAATTGTGTTTCATCTTTTGCTAACCACCTCCCATGCTTCATTTCTTCACTTTTGCTAACCTTGTCCATTTCCATAGAATCTGGTTGCTGTGACTATTGAACTTTATGGACAACTTGACTGCCTGGTGAACAATGCTGCAGTGTGTAAGTCAATCCCCAATGCCTGCCCGGGAAAAATTGGGGTGGTCCCTTTTTTTGTGCCTGGGGCTTTTTAGTATGTGTTAAAGGACAGGTCTAGGGGCTGTGGATGAAATGCAACAATGCAGTCTGGTGTTTACTGGCATACATAGCCAATGTCTATATTCCTTTGATAGTTAGTTGACAGTGGGTTGTTGTAGGTTTTTCAGACTATATAGCCATGTTTTAGAAGCATTCTCTCCTGAAGTTTCACCTGCATCTATGGCAGGTATCCTCAGAGGATGTGAGGTCTGACATCCTGCTCTCGCCTTTTATTTGTATAGCATCATGTACAGATGTGAGTCAGTTATTTGCACTCTGGCTGTGGAATTTATTTTAATCATCTTTCAGAAAAGACAAATACAACACAATCGCCTGCTTTTTTCCATATACTTTGTCAATTGGTCAACAAGTTTTTGCATTCCATTATTTAAACTGTTTTAGGCTGAGCTACGAGTGCTTATTTATTTATTTCGTATCAAAAGCATTGTATAAATTAGTATAAAACTGATAAAAATAGAAGGTGTGCAGGCGCCTAAATATCTTTTGACCAAAAATGGGCAACGGCATTGTGTGTAGCCTCCAACAATTCCTCCTCTGTATATGAGGCAGGGCACAATGGATAAGCATACATATGCAGAGTTGTCTGTTCTGCTCCACAGTCACACAAAGTATGGGATTCTTTTAGGCAGAGCCATTTTGCCAGGTTGTCTTTTGATCTGCCCACTCCACTTCTGAGTCTATTCAGGGATTTTCAAGTTGCCCATTCTTGGTTTGCCCCTGGAGGAAGACCCTCGGGGGGGGGGGGGCATCCAGTTAGGATTTCCTGATTTAGCTGCCCAGGAGGATACCCTTGCTGTTGCTGGGGGGACGCCAAGAGGAGTGGTAGTTCTCATAAAGCTTTTCCTTGATTTGAGTCTACTGGGAGGAGGCTGGTAGCCATGTAGTGGATGGCTTTCAGTGTTCAACCTTATTTCTCTCACATTTCGCACCAACTTCCTGTCACACATTAGGGGGTGCAATGCCAGCTACCTTGTAGAGTTTATCAACAGGTGTAGGTTTAAGACACCCCGTGATTATTCTGCATGTTTCATTCAATGCTATGTTCACCTGCTTTGCATGGGCAGACCTATGCCAAACAGAGCAGGCAAACTCAGCAGTTGAGTAAGACAAGGCCAGGGCTGATGTTCTTATTAATTTTGGGTCTGCACCCCATGTGCTGCCAGTAAGTTTTCGCAGGATGTTATTGCGTGCAGCTACTTTGTGCTTGGTGTTCAAGCAGTGTTTCCTATATGCTAGTGTTCGATCTAAGGTGACACCGAGATATTTAGGATGGAAACAATGTTCAAGTTCTTGACCTTCCCAGGTGACTGTCAATTTCCTGCTGGCTTCACGGTTGCGTAAATGGAAAGCACATACTTGTGTTTTGGCAGGGTTAGGCTTCAGGTGGTTATCTTTGTAATAGCTGGCGAGATTAGAGTGCACTGCTGTCTTCCCCTCTATCAAACATGAATCTTGTAGGGCTTCCTTCAGTGGACCGAACAGGTGAAAATCCTATGGGGCAAGAGCAGGACTCTAGGGAGGATGTTTTAACATTTAAGAACAATTTTTGAGGGTGCTGACAGTATGGAGGTGGTGTCTGGATGTTCATTATCATGCAACAACACAATGCCCTTGGATAATAGTCCTTGCAACTAAACACTTCTCCATACGGTGTCCAAAGTCTAAATATTGGCACCAAACACACCCTCGAACCACAAAAAAAATGGGTCACTGATCTGCTTTCTTGCAAAGCACAAGGTGATAGCCATTTTTTCTTTCACCGCAATCGCAAATTAATTGACGGAATACTTTCAAAACTGCACAGCAGCGACTTGGGAGACAGCAGCCTCATACGTATATTACCGATAAGAAATTAAATTTTGAGAGAAGATGTTAGTGCTTTTTGGAGTTTACACTCCAAAGACAGGCAACAGAGGGAAGGAAATGTGCTACCAAAAGAACATTCCATTATTTCAATTAGGTGCCTTAGGCTTAGTGAGATACCAGTGAGATACCACTGAAATGTAAACAGAAGCACAGAGGTAGAGTGTTTTGCCCAAGACCACTGTCGAACCCAGGTAGGAAGGCAGAAAGTGAGACTTGATGGTTCTCAACTCAAATTCTTAGTCACTTAATGCCAGTTGTGTTGTCTATTCCTTCTGAGTGTGCCTTTGGACTCAAGCAAGAGGCACATCCTTGCTAGTACAGGATCTAATATGACATGTCAAGATATGAACTCTAAATAATTATGTATTTGAAATAAGTTCTATTTCAAAGGAAGAAACTGGCAAAGTCACTTCTGAGGAAAGCATTCATAGGGTGATCCTGACAGGGGACATGAATGCAGTCTCTTCCTTTTTCTACTGCTTCCCACTTTACCAAGCATTATTACATTTTCTAATCTATATAAATAAAAATGTTATGTTCGTTTGTGGGATTAACATAACTCAATAACCACTGGATGAACTGGCACCAAATTTGGACACAAGACACCTATCGGGCCAACAAGTGACCATCACTCATGAAAACACTGAAAAACACAGCAGAAGAGACTTAAAAAGCCAAAAAACAAAAATACATTACAACGCATGTGCAAAACCACATGTATACGCAAACAACCATATATACACATATACACAAATATATATACACACATATACACAGATGGCCAGTGAATCATATCATCTCACAATATGTCCAAAGTATAATGCCTCTGTTAGTGATTTTGGCTTCCAGTGAGAGTTCAAACTTGTTTTGCTCGCAGGCCAGCTTATCGTTTTTGGTGTATACATGAAGCTCTCATGTAGTGTCATATTTCAAATAACATGATCCCTTTCCTATCAGTTTGCTCTGCTGTATAGCTTTCTCAATAATGCAATAGATAATTCTGACTTTGGTATCTAATAATGTATTTTTACATTTGTGGAGCCTTTCAATGGCAGTTCCTTCATAGTGACCCTTACAAATAAATCACAGTGACGGGAATAAGTACATTTTTATGAAAATGGTATAATAAACAAAGAGACGGAATTATTCTGGCTCTCCTGTGAAATTCTCTTCTTTTTTATATCTACCTGCCCACAGATCCCAGCACCAAACCAATTGATAACGTCACTACAGAAGAATTCCACTGTGTCATGGACATCAATGTTGTCGGCACCTTCTTAGCATCTAAGGTGATTAATATCAAAAAAAATTCACAGGAAGCTGCTTTATATAACATCAGACCCTCATTCCCTTGAGTTTAGTGATGGAGCCATGCAGCTGCTCAGGAAATATTGGACTGTGCATCCCAGCATCTCTAGCCAGTGTAGGCAGTGGAAAGAAATTCTCAGAACTGCAGTCCAACAAACTGACCCAGCTGAGTATTATCATCAGCCCCAATCAAGCAAGATGGGTTCATCACTGCTATGTAGGTGAGAGGATGGGAATTGTAGTCTAGCACTCCAAGATGACCCCAGGTCTGGGGAAGACTGGTAGTAGCTCTGCAGGGATTCAGATGTTTCCCAGATGTACCTAGAAATGCAGTGGGGTGAACCTAAGCCTTTTGCATGCACTTTCTTATCATTGATTGACAGTTACTACCAGAGTGAATAAATCATGATCTCTACCACTGGGTAACCACTCATATAGGTTGTTGTTTGCCTTGAGACAATTATTTAGCCAAAAGTTTGTAGAATACCTTCACCCATATCCATGATCAGAACTCAGATTATCTGCTTTGAACTGGATTATAGAGGGCCCTTCCACACAGCCATATAACCCAGGTTCCTTCCACACAGTATAAAAAATCCACATTTTTTTCAATTTTATTTACTGGTGTTTAATTTATTGTTTTACCATCTTCCCACCCTCCACCCTTCCTGTTGGATGTACAGTTTGTACAAATGTACAGAAATTACATTTGAAAAATTCGTCTTATTCTCAGCTTTTCCACTCCACATCTTAATATATTCTCTAAGCAATTCCTAACAGGATCTCACATATTTTTAATGATCATATCATTTTCTATTTTATCTATATTATTCAATTTACAATTTGATATTTCCACATTTAACATATTAACTATACAATTATACTAATTTGTCAGAGTCCATTTTGTTTTATCTTTCCAATCCTTTGCAAAAACAATTTGAGCACGTGCTATTCATGTGTCAACCACTCTTTCCTTTTGCACATTATACACTCCTGGTATCCTTGCATGTAATACGTTTTTATTGATTATTATTTGAAGATTTAACATTCTATTAATTTATCTCCAGTATGCCTGTACTTTATCACATTCCCATATCATGCAATTAAACACACAACCATGCCAACACCTGTCTTTTACCCCTCGTAAAAAACGTAAAAGTTGTGCAGGAATCCTGTACCATTTTTGTAGCATTTTCCTTCTTACTTCCCTTAGTACAGCATATTTTTCCTTTACTATAATACTTTTTCCCCTTTGGATATTTTCCTCAGAATTTCAATACCCATTTTCCATGTTTGCAATATTTCCTCTATTATTTCCTGTTTTACCCTTATAATTTGTTTGTATACAAGTCTCCTGTCACTTTTTTCTCATCTCTCAGACATTTCCTAATTACCTTCTCAAATGGACCGTCTTGTTCCCTAAGTTTCTCCCTCTGTCTATAAATATTTTGTCTTATAGCCCAACTTTGGATCCAATTTCCTGGTCCTATCTAGTTCTGAATTTCTTTTTGCTCTACAGGATTTCCATCTTCTGTATACAAGTCCTTAACTAGTCTTCTCCCTTAACTTTGGATTAATCTCAATGTTCTGCCTATATTTATATCATTGTTGTGATTAATTTGCCATATTGCTGCCAGCTTATTCTCATTGTATGAAGAAATTATTCTAATTTCTTCTTTCTTTTTTCCACACTTTTTTGTTCCTTTAAACAGTTCTTTACATTCTGTTGCTTCTCTCCTATTCCATTCCTTAAATATATTCTTTTTCTTTAATATTATTTATTATTTTTCCATATTTTTCCCTAGTATACTGTATTTTTAACCATCTTAATTTGAAATGCATCATGATATGCTTCTAAACTTGGTATTCCCCGGCCTCATTCTTCCTCTTTTGCATTTAACCATTTATCTCTTATTCTGGGCCTTTTTCCTTTAACTGTCCATTTTTCAATTCTTCTATCTCATATCTTTAACACCTCCATTTCCACTGTATTTGGTAATGTTTGGAATACATATAACATTCAGTTCTTGTGGGTTTTTTCGGGCTATATGGCCATGTTCTAGAGGCATTTCTCCTGACGTTTCGCCTGCATCTATGGCAAGCATCCTCAGATGCTTGCCATAGATGCAGGCGAAACGTCAGGAGAAATGCCTCTAGAACATGGCCATATAGCCCGAAAAAACCCACAAGAACTGAGTGATTCCGGCCATGAAAGCCTTCGACAATACATAGATATAACATTTTTGGTATTATAAGCATTTTTAAGGCCCTTATTTTACCCACTCTTGTTAATGTTTTCACTTCCTATTTCTTGAATTGTTTCTCTACTGCTTTCCATATTTTCTTATAATTCCCCTTAACTATACTCTTCGGGTTTTTGTTCTTGATCTCCAATTGTTCCCTTGGTGGGGTATTAAGGCACAGTATCTCTGATTTGTTGATGTTATCATATAATCCTCATAAATTCTTAAATCCCTCCATTTTTAAAATCATATCTTTCACCATAAATAATTGTTGAGTTGTAATAAGCATTGTATCATCCACAAAAAGATTCAGTCTTATTTTTTCCTTCTCTATTCCGTCCTTCTCTACTTCATAAACTATCCAGTTAGGGCTATCACTGATACTATTAGCTAATATTTCTATAGTTATTACAAATAGAGTTGGGCATAGTGGTCAACATTGTTTGTATCATTTAAGATTGGTATTTCTCCTGTTCTTCCATCATTCACCCATGTTCTTGCTTTACAGTTACTATACTATCGTTGCAGTGTTTTTCAAAAAAATTCTCCCATGATTCACTTTATCAAAAGCTTTATAGACATCCAATTTAAGAATTCCATTTTTTTCTTATTTGAATTTGCATGATCCATTGCAATTACCACATTTTTAATGTGATCCCCAATTCTTTTTCCCTCCACAACTCCATATTGACCTTTTGAAAATTATTTTTGGCATTATTGTTTCCAGTCTATTCGCCAGAATCTTAGTAAATATTTTATAGTCCTCATTGCATAGATTAATAGGTCTATACAACCCTAGCTGTGCTAAGTCTCTTCCCTCCTTCAGTCTGCTGGGATTTCTCTTTGTCTCTAAAATTCTCAGATACTAATGGCAGTGGTTCTGAAATTACTTCTAGTTGTTTCTTCAATACTCTTGGATGTAGTTCATCTTGCCCTGGAGACTTGAATTCATTTAGAGTAGCCGGGCATTGATAGACTACTCTTATCAGGTTGCATTTCCTCTATTGCCTCATCTGCTCCATACTGCTCATGTTGAACACTGATTTCCTTTTGGGAGGAGACTGAGACATAGAAGGCAAATCGTTGTTCTGTGTTTTAATATATGTATTCAATGATTTTGTGGTTTATCTGTGTATTTTAATTGTGTTGTACTCTGTCTGGAGTCACAAGGAAAGGCAGGTAACAAATAAAGTCATTGTTTTGTTGTTGTTGTTACCTTGGTGAGGGTCCACTCAAAATATAAAGTAAACAAATAATTAAAAACATCTGACTCCAAACCTGAGAGAGTTGTCTCAGTCTGCCTAATGATAAGAGGTTGTTCAGTTATATGGTTGGTATATTCTTCTTTCACCTCAATTTCTCTCTTTTTTATTTGCAGTATGCTCTGCCTTACCTTCGAAAAACAAAAGGGAACATCATCAATCTCTGCAGTATAGTCCATATTACTGGGCAAAAGCACTGTGTACCCTATACCTCAAGCAAGGTAGGCTGGAGCAATAGGACTTGAAATTATCCCCACATCCACAAGGGTTGCCAACATTTCTTAAAAGCTACTGCTGCAGTGACTTTTAGCCGTAAGGAATGAAGCTTGTCTCCAAGCCTGTTAAAGACAGGCCAGGTTGTTATTGTTTCCTTCTAATCAGATACTGCCCAATGGTCAGAAAGTTACTTTTGGAGACCACGGATGTTACCCCTTGTACCACAGTTGGAACAGCTGAGATATGAGGAAGGCAGGGCTTTTCTTTGGTAGCCCATCCTTATTAAAACCAGTTTTCTTGACTCCCTTCCTGATTATGGACAGGGGCCAAATGGTTTTTCAACTCACTTTGATTGAATTGTACGCCTTTCTTTTACATTGTGATATTTAGTGTTTGATAATCTATATAAATAAAAATGAAATGTTTGTTTGTGGGATTAACATAACTCAAAAACCACTAGACAAATTGACACCAAATTTGGACACAATTCACCTATCAGGCCAAAGAATGACCATCACTCATAAAAACACTGAAAAACACAGCCAAAGAGACTTAAAAAGCAAAAAAAAAACCCCACAAAAATTAATTACAACATATGCACAAAACCACACACATACACAAACACACATATACAAATATATACACACACAAATACACATACAAAACACATATACTAAGACTGGGCCACAGCAACACGTGGTGCGCAAAACCACACACACACCCACACACACACACATATATATATATACGCAAACACACACATACACAAATATATGCACACACATACAGACACAAAACACATATACACAGTCTGGGTCACAGCAATGCATGGTAGGGAATGGCTAGTCTATATAAATAAAAATGTAATGTTCGTTTGTGGGATTAGCATAACTCAAAAACCACTGGATGAATTGACACCAAATTTGGACACAAGACACCTCTCAGGCCAACTAGTGACCATCACTCATAAAAACACTGAAAAACAGCAGAAGAGACTTAAAACGCCAAAAAACAAAAATTACAATACAATGTATGCGCAAAACCACATATATACATATATACACAAATATATATACACACATATACACACACAGAACACATATACACAGACTGGGCCACAGCAATGTATGGCAGGGGATGGCTAGTAGTAGTAATAATAATAATTTATTTATATTCCACTCTATCTCCCTGGAGGGTCTTAGGGCAGATTCCAAACATAAAAGGCAAACATTCAATGCCTGAATACAATAACAATACATCCATGCTAACCAAAATTAATACCCCAACATATAACAACAAATTATGACTTAACAACTAAAATTAAATTAAAAAAAACACAGTCTGTTATAACAGACATAAGACAAAACATTAAACATCGGACAAAAGCAGCAAATAGATTCATCATTGCTCAAGATATCTATTGAGCTGGTGGGGTGAGCAGGGCACAGATACGGATCATAGCTATTAATCAGAGGTATAATGGTAGTATTACCAACTCCAACTCCTCCTCCTCATAAGCCAGTGAGCAAAGGCACGTCTTCAGTTTTATCTTGAAAGCAGGGAGGGAGGGGACCATCTTTAACTCCTTAGGTAAGGGGTTCCAGAGGTGGGGCGCAGCCATGGAGAAAACCCTTTCTCTCGTTCCCACCAGCTGTGCTTGGGGCAGGGGTGGGGCTGAGAGGGGGGGGGGGCTCCACCAATGACCGCAGTGTCCAAGTTGGTCTGTAGTGGGAGATGTGGTTGGTCAAATAGTCTGGCTATTTTTTTTTAATGTAGTCTTTCATCAATTCTTATTTTATATTGCATTGTTTCAATGTTTTGCTCAATGGACTGCTTTATGAGAGGTTCTGCCTCTAAAGACGGTATAGAAACATTTCAAATACAAGTATAATAAATCAACTCTTTTAACTTGTAGGGTGCTATTAGTGCAATGACAAAAGCCCTGGCCATCGATGAGAGCAAATATTGTGTCCGAGTCAACAGGTAAGACTGTTGTTAGTAGAGGACTATCAACAAGTAAGGATTCGGTTTCTTGGATCAATGAGTTTTTGAGAACTGAAACAAATTGTCCTTTTCTTTTCTCTGAAAATTACCAGGACATCGTAATGGCTCACACATTTTGGTCTTCCACATGTTTTGATCATCTGCTCCCAGTGTCCTTCCCAATTGTCCACTCTAGCCAATCATTTACTGGTTGAGGTGGAGATTTGCCCAGTGACCTCTCCTCACCCTGTCCATTCTCATCTTGGCAGCAAATTCGAGGTATTTTGAAAAACATTCTTAGGATTTCAATATACCTTAAATCTAGAGATTTCAAAAATAAAAAGCATTTTAAAATAAGCAGCAACAACAATAGCAGAGCGGAGCAAAGCAGAAGCTTCTGAGCAGGTTGGGAGAGTGCCGTATAAAAGCCGACCCAAATATAAGCCTAGGCACCTAATTTTACCACAGAAAACTGGGGAAATGTATTGACTCGAGTATAAGCCAGAGGTGAGAAATACAGCAGTTACTGGTACATTTCAAAATAAAAATAGATAGAAATAAAAATAAAAAAATACATTAATTGAGGCATCAGTAAGTTAAATGTTTGTGAATATTTACATAAAACTGTAATTTAAGATAAAACAGTCCAACTCTGATTAAACCATTATCCTAACCTTTTTAAATGTAAATGTGCTTACATATCCTTCCAATAATAATAAAGAGAGTAAAATAATAAATGTAAAAAATAATAGAGTAAAATAATGGAAAGGTAATAATTACAGTAATAATAGAGTAAAATAATAAATAATTTTATCATAATAAAGTTAAATTAGAAATGTAATAATAATAAAAATAGCGTAAAATAATAAATTTTGTAACAACAACAACAACAAAGTAAAATAATAAATAACCTTGACTCGAGTATAAGCTTTTTCAGACTTAAACTCAAGTATATACTGTAAATGAGCTTAAGCAATTAAAGCAATTAAACGTTAGAAAAACGTTTACTGGAAAGAACTAAATTTCTAAAATAGGAAAGTTAGGGAAACATATGTATTTCACTATGTCTGTTACAAGCTGCTATTACGTCTCCCTCAACTCTACGGAGAACAAAAGAGAAGAGAGATAAAACACCCATGAAGTCTCTAATTTAGGAAAGTAGAGGTTATCCTGAGAATATCAGCCTAAGGGCCTCTCCAGACAGGCCCTATAACCCAGGATATGATTCCAGCTTTTCTGGTTTAAACTGGATTATATGAGTCCGCACTGCCAGATAATCTGGGATAAACAGAAAACCTGGAATCAGATCCTGGGATATAGGGCCGGTCTGAAAGGGCACTTACTCAAGAAATTGGAGGAGACAAGGAGGGACAGACAAAGAGAGCAATAGAGGAGGAGCTTTCCCTATAAGCTAACATCAGCTGCCTATCTATTTCCCTGTTGAGAACTAGAAACTTGTGAAACGTAGAAATAAAATTCACAGATAACATATTGAAGCTGTGTGTGTGTGTGTGTGTGTGCAGAGGCGGCCCTAGATAATTTGCAACGGTAAGCAAACAGTATTTTGCCCCCCCCCCCCCCAACCAATCACTGATATATATATTTTCTGTTCATTGTGGGAGTTCTATGTGCCATATTTGGTTCAATTCCATCATTGGTGGAGTTCAGAATGCTCTTTGATTGTAGGTGAAATATACATCCCAGTAACTACAACTCGCATATGTCAAGGTCTATTTCCCCCCAAGAGCGCCTCAAGAGCACCCCTGGGCAAAATCAATTATACTGCAAATGCTTACTTTGCGTAATGGGTTGAGCCGCCCCTGTGTGTGTGTGTGGGGGGGGGGGGGGGGTAGGGTATTATACTTCAAGGAATCTTGACACAGCTCACCAAGTGGAAACAGATTTGCTTACTCTTCTGTGATGCCCCATCCAAACTTGGCTTCCTTCCTTTAAATATTGGAAAATGCGAATCTCTATAACCATTTGGGAAATAGGATTTGTAACCTTTTCTGGAAATATATACAGCAGAGTTTCAGAAGTGTTCCTTTAGTTGCCCCAAAAACATCTCTCCCTTAAAATATATCTTCCTTTAAAACATGCTCTCAAGAGAGAAATTAAGCAGTCTTCTTTAAAAGCAAAATAGTTGGTTTACTCACAAACTTCATGTGTACAGCATACAGGCACTTTGCATATGAATCCAATTACAATAGAATTTTAAGTAGTTTCTCTGTGTAGGCAACACAGGACATCTTCCTTAGAATAAAGGCATCTCTTTGTTTTGAAAGTCTAATACAGGGGCCCTCAAACTTTTTAAACAGATGGCCAGGTCACAGTTCCTCAAACTATTGGAGAGCCGGATTATAATTTGAAAAAAAAATGAATTAATTCCTATGCACACTGCACATACCTTATTTGTAGTGCAAAAAACACTTTAAAACAATACAATAATTAAAATAAAGATTTTTTTTAACAAATATAAACTTATTAGTATTTCAATGGGAAGTGTGGGCTTACTTTTGCCTGATGAGAGGATTGTTGTTGTGTGCTTTCAAGTACCGTTGTTTCAGACTCAGGTTGACCCTGAGTGAGGGCCATGTTAATGACCCTGGAGGGCCGCATCTGGCCCTTGGGCCTTAGTTTGAGGACCCCTGGTCTAATAAGTCTAGAAGCATACTGTTCCTGCATTGAAGTCTGAAAGCAAACTTCTCTACTGGCTTCTCAAAGCAAACACCTCCACTGAAGTCTACGGGTCCTTCCACACAGCCCTATATCCCAGAATATCAAGGTAGAAAATCCCACAATATCTGCTTTGAACTGGGTTATCTGAGTCTGCACCCAGATAATGTGAGTTTTTCTGCCTTGATATTCTGGGATATAGCGCTGTGTGGAAGGGCCCTAAGAGTCTAATGGCTTCTAAAAACAAACTGTTCTTACTGAAGTCTAAAGGCACCTGCCGATCTAAAATTGAGTCCTGAACATGCCCAATTCTGATTACATGGTCTGCAGCCCCTCCCACAACAAAGAAGTTAAGTAAACTGCATACCAACACACCACATATACAATACAGTAAGAAATCTGAATTATATACACAATAAATAACTAGTAGGGGCTTGAGATGGTTGCTATTGCCAACATTTAAAAAATCCTAATGATTTGAATTCTAGCATTTCACCTGGCAATATCTGGACTCCAGCATGGGCAAGGGTGGCAAGCGAAGCACCCGATCCAGAGGAAGTAATCCAGAAAGCAAAAGGTCATCAGGCAAGTGCATGAGGGACCTGGGGCTACGGGATAGGATGGATTTCTAGTTTGTACAAAGAACTGCAGGTACAACACTCTGTAAAAACACCATTACAATTCTGCGGACATGAAGAAAAGCCAGAAATTGCATCCTCCACCTGATGTGCAATTTTGCAGATATACATAATTTAGCTGGGGTTTTTTTTAAGTTGGTTTGTTACATTTGCCAGTTTAACTTTGTGTATTTGATTATTCACGGATTGGATTAACATGTCTGTTGGGTTCTCCAGTGCGAATTCATGACGAAGTTCTCAAGAAAATTGGTAAGGTTTGTGCTGGGTGGTTTAGTAGTATTTTTTCATTTGTGGCTTTTCTAGTTTTGCAAGGGTCCTGTGTCCTAATCCCAGCAAATGTGGAGGTTTAACTATGAATGTTTTTACTGAAAGGGAAAAGGTATTTCAGATGGTCATTTGAAATGTAAGCACTGGAAATCTTTTGGAATATGAGCTTCTAATTTCTGAGACTTCATAAGATTCTCTTATGTGTTCAGAGAAGGGTGACTAAAATGATAAAGGGTCTGGAGAACATGCCCTATGAGGAGCGGCTTAAAGAGCTGGGCATGTTTAGCCTGAAGAAGAGAAGGCTGAGAGGAGACATGATAGACATGTATAAATATGTGAGAGGAAGTTATAGGGAGGAGGGAGCAAGCTTGTTTTCTGCTACCGTGAAGACTAGGACGCGGAGCAATGGCTTCAAACTACAGGAAAGGAGATTCCACCTGAACATTAGGAAGGACTTCCTAACTGTGAGAGCTGCCCAGCAGTGGAACTCTCTACACCAGGGGTCCTCAAACTTTTTAAACAGAGGGCCAAGTCACAGTCCCTCAAACTGTTGGAGGGCCAGATTATAATTTGAAAAAAACATGAATGAATTCCTATGCACACTGCATGTATCTTATTTGTAGTACAAAAACACTTAAAAACAATACAATGATTAAAATGAAGAACAATTTCAACAAATATAAAATTATTAGTATTTCAGTGAGAAGTGTGGGCCTACTTTTGGCTGCGATAGGATTGTTGTTGTTGTGTGCTTTCAAGTAATTTCAGACTTAGGTTGACCCTGAGTAAGGGCCGGGTAAATGACCTTGGAGGGCCGCATCCGGCCCCCGGGCCATAGTTTGAGGACCCCTGCTCTACACCAAAGTGTGGTGGAGGCTCCTTCTATGGAGGCTTTTAAACAGAGGCTGGATGGCCATCTGTTGGGGCTGCTTTGAACGCGATTGTCCTGCTTCTTGGCAGGAGGTTGGACTGGATGGCCCACGAGGTTTCATCCAACTCTATAATTCTAAACATTTGAGGTACTATTTGTTGTAAAGACAATGAAGGAAACAAATGGAATAGAGATGTGTTTGTGTCTACCCATCAGATTATCCTCAAGCACTAATTTTGCATCACCTTTTGTCTTCTCCATTGTGTCCATAGCTTATGGGACGGTTGGGGAACCCTGAAGAGATTGCGAAGGCTGCCCTGTTCCTTGCTGCCGATGCCACGTTCTGCACAGGATTTGACCTTGTGGCCAGCGGCGGAGCTGAGCTTGGCTTTGGCCCTAAGAGTCAAGTTACTTCCGGTTGTGGCTCTAAAAACTAGTGGAGTAGAGTGCCAATCTATGTGATTTCCATTCAGGTAGAGGGCTACCTCACAAGGTCGTTGTATGCATGCATTGCAGCTCATGCAGAAAAGTTTGTGGGAGGATTTCATTCCTCCTTTTAAATGTTTGCTTGACTATAACTCCCAGCAGCCATCAGCTAATACAGCATACGAGAAGAAAGCACTGGATGTTGTAGTCCAGCAACATCTGGAGGTCCATATGATTCTTGAGTAATCATGAGGTTCTTTAGACAGAGATATAATAAATTCAGATATGATAAGGATGAAGAAGGTGCTTTTCCCCAGGACTCTCTTCTTGTTTGGAAAGCAGAATGGCAACAGGTACAGCTCTTCCTATATCTGCATTATCCATATAAGAAAAGACTAAAAAGCTTTTGGAATTCTAGATCTGTGGATTCCAGCATTTAGTCCTCCAGTTGTTTCCAGTACTTACTCTTCCAGTGTCCCATTCCAACCACATCCTTCAATCCAGAGCTCTGCCAAGGAATAGTTCCCTTCCCATATTATTCCCAGATGGGAATGCAAGCATGAGAATTTGCAAATTGCCCCCAAATCAGGACTATAAAATCCACTTCCAAAAGACCTTCCAAAAAAGGTCAAGAGACCCAGGGTGGATCTAGACACCCCCTTTATGCAGAAACTTCCTGGTTTGTGGAGAATTAATTTCCAGGAAAACTTCCAGAAAAACCCTGGTTTGTGGAGAATTCATTTGATAGTGGGTTTATTCCATGCCTTCTTGGAAGGTGTGGGATAAACCTACTACTTCTGGTGTCTGGACTGCAGTCCAGACACCATTCCCACAGTTTTCCGGCCTAAATTAGCCTGGAAAACTGTGGGAATACCCACCCCTCCTCCAAAGTCCTAACCCCCCCCCCCTTTAGAAAATAAAAGTACTTACCGACCTCCATAAGAGAGCTGTGGCAGCTCCCCTGGTATGTAGAAATGACATACCAGGCGAAGGGAGCGGGGAGGAAAATTGTTTCTCCCCTCTCCTTTCGCCTGGCGCATCATTTCTACATGCCAGGAGAGCTGCTACATGCCAGGAGAGCTGCTATGGAGGCCGGGTAAGTACTTTTATTTTTAAAAGGGGGATTTAAGGCTTTTGGGGAGGCGAGTAGATTCTCCAGGTATACTCCAGGGCTAGTCTCGGAAGAACATCTGGACACCCACCCCAGAAAGCATTTGCTTTCTGGGGTATGTGTGGACAGGGCCCCACGTACATCCACATTTTTTAAACACGGATGCTGCTGGGATAACGGCCTGTCTAGAAAGGCCCCCAGAGTGGTGCACATTGGATGAACTTTCCTGTTGGAACAGCTGCCCGCATGTCAAAGGGAAATCCTGCTTAATATTGGGGGCATAGGGAAAGTGTGGGGGGCATTCAATACCTGGATGAATACTTTTTCCCATCCAAGGGAGTGATGGCAATCTCCCCTTGATATTGTAACATCTTCTCATATATGAACAATTCCAATCTGTATACTCAGTAAACATTTAATGCTACACATCTCAGAGTCTTGGCTGTTTTATTTCATAGAACTGTCTTTTTGTTTCTTCTTTCTTTTTGCATTTCTTGGATCTCAGACTTTGTACCTCAGAGACTCTCATCTAAATGGCATGGAAAGAAAAGAGTAGGCTTAATTCATACCTTTTCAGTTTGCATTTAAAAAACTCAGAGCAACATATGCTATGATTGCACACCAACCCTATGAGGAAGTTTGAGGCCCAAGATCATCCAAGGAGCTCTATAGCTGAGGAAGAATTTGAAACTACATCTCTCCAATTAACAGCCATCTGTACTTTTTATCTCCAGATGTTCTGGACTATAATCCCTATTACTTTTAGGCACCATAACTATGCAATCCATATCTTATCGACATTGGGAAGAAAAAGAAGTAACAAAAACAAAGGGGGGGCAGGGAAGACTACAACTAACCACTAAATATAAAACACAAAGGAACTATAAGTCTCCAATCTAAACTGTAGTGAAAAAAGAACAAGAAATAAGGGGAAAGGGTGGGGGAGAAGAAAGATAAAGGTTAAGGGTAAAGGTTTTCCCCTGACATTAAGTCCAGCTGTGTCCGACTCTAGGGGTTGGTGCTCATGTCCATTTCTAAGCCGAAGAGCTGGAGTTGTCCGTAGACATTAGGGCTGGGCGGTTTCATTTCGTTAATTCGTAATTCGTTAATAATTCGTTAATTTTTTCAATTACAAAACGATAACGAACCATTCTGGAGCAATTTTTTTTAAAAAACGAATTTTTAAATAGTTTTGTAAATGCTTCGTATTTCGTTATTGTATTCGTTTCGTTATTGTTCTGAGGTCGTTTCGTTATTATTTCCGCATGTCTGGGGCAAGTTTTTTGTTTAATTAGTGAAAAAAAATTATAATATCACACCAACAGAGGGAGAGGGAAGCTTCAGAAGTTTTTGGAGGTTTTTTAGCGTATTTCGCGGTCGCGTCCGCCACTAACGAATCGATTCGTTATTGTTTCGGAAATCTATTCGTTAATGTTTTGTAATTTTTTTCACATTTACGAAATTTCGTAAATATCAAACTTTTTAAAAGGAAAATTTTGTAATTATTTTAAATAACGAAACGCAAAAAACCCCAAAAAACGAATCGATTTTAGAAACAAATTTTTCCGTTGTTACCCAGGCCTAGTAGACATCTCCAAGGTCATGTGTCTTACTTTGTCAAAGAGGAGGAATTGCAGGAATCATTCTCATAGGCTAAGCTACAAAGGTTGTCAGTGAGCAAAAAAGAAAAACTGAGAAATGCAGCATTAGAGAAACTTGACTTTTTGCACAAAAACCAAACATGGACACTTTCAGAACTTCCAAGAGGAAGTAATGTTATTGGCTGTTAAACAGTTCTCAAGATCAAGATTAAAAGTTAGATTTGTTGGAAAGGGATATTCACAGGACTTTGGACAAGACTTTGACCAGATTTTTGCAGTGGTCGTGAAACATAGTACACTAAGGACACTTCTAAAAATTGCAGCATCAATATTTAGACATAAAGAGGGCTTTTCTTCATAGAGATCTAACAGAAGGTATTTACACAGAGTAACCCCTAGGATCTGAGGACAAGAATAACAAAAAAAGCTTGTATGTAAACTGCTAAAGAGCATCTATGGACTAAAGCACGGAGCTAGAGCATGGAGTGAAAAAAATTGTCTCCTGCTTCTTGAAAAGGGGTTTATTCAAGAAGAGACTGACAGTTACCCTTACTACAGATACAAAGATAACAAATGAATATATACTCTTGACTGGTTGATGACATAATGATTAGTTATGAAAAAAAATGTGAAATTAATAAAATTGTGGAACATCTGAATAAACACATTGAAGCCAAGGAACTGGGGAACATATCCTATTATCTAGGAATACAAATTGAGAGATTTTTCCACCAGTTGTGAAAGTACACTAAGGACACTTCTAAGTAGTGCAGGATCAAGGAACTGGGGAACATCTCATATTACCTAGGAATACAAATTAAGAGAGAAGTAGTTTTATTCTCAACCAAAATCAGAAAATAATAGACTTAATGGACTAACTGAAACACACCTAATTGGGACTGGCATAGGGAACAGTTATTAGAAACATACATGAGAGATTGAACCTGATTTATTAACTTAGGTGATCCCTCGTAGCCTGAGGATGATAGCCCTCCAAGTGTAGTGTCTTGGAGGTGGGTCCATAGGTGGCTGTGGAGCCCTATTCCTGATCCATGTGTTCTCCCACAGTGAGGACATCGGTTTCTGGGTGGAAGGCGGTCCCAGTCATACCCCTTCCTCTTAGCATGTTTCTCCCTTTCACCCTCCATTCTTGCCTCTTCAAATCCTGCAGCACTGCTGATCACAGCTGACCTCCAGTTAGAGCGCTCAAGGGCCAGGGCTTCCCAGTTCTTGGTGTCCCTGCCTCAGTTTTGAGCCAATCTTTAAATCTCTTTTCCTGTCCACCAACATTACATTTCCCGTTCTTGAGTTGGGAGTTTAGTAACTGCTTTGGGAGACAGTTATCGGGTATTCAGACAATGTGGCTAGTCCTATGGAGTTGATGTAGGAGCATCGCTTCAATGCTGGAGGTTTTTGCTTCTTCCAGTATGCTGACATTTGTCCACCTGTCTTCCCAAGAGATTTGCAGGATTTTTCAGAGGCAACGTTGATGGAGTCGTTCCAGGAGTTGAGTGTGATGTCTGTAGACAGCCCACGCTTCGCATGCGTATAGCAGGGTTGGGAGGACAAAGTGACAAGACCAGCCATATCAGCAGTTGTTGCAATTTTGTGTAGAAAAGCAGCTCTCAAAATAAATATGATTGAAATGCAGCGAAAAGTGTGGTAATAAATTTAAAAGGAACCATACATCTGAAACTTAGCATACAAGCCACCAGCAATCCTATATTGAAGGGATTGGCTGATTTGGCCAATGATGTGGAAGACTGAAAATCAACAAGTGAATACTTGTTCTTCTATAGAAATGTACTAATCGATTGGGTCATACCGAAGCAGACGGCTGTTTCATCCACAGAAACTGAATATGCCTCAGCCTCTGAAGCATGCAAAGAGCTGAAATGGCGATACATGCTACAACTGGATTTTGGAATAGAAGAACCAACATGATCACCCTCAACTCAAGCATGTTGACACAAAGTATCACCTCATAAAGAATGCACGCAACTGAGGACTTGTTAGACTTAAATATTGGCCAGCAAATATTGTCAAATAATTTGATCAAAATCAACAATGTTGGTGCTTCGGTTCATTTCCAATTTGAGCAAATAGTACGATTGCCATGTGTACTGAAATGTATAATTAAAATGTAAGTTTTGGGTATGTTTATTATTGTCAGCTGATGGGAGTTGTAGTTCACCTACATCCAGAGAGCACTGTGGACTCAAACAATGATGGATCTGGACCAAACTTGGCCCAAATATTCCATATACCCAAATATGAACTCGGAGTTTTGGGGAAAATAGACCTTGACATTTGGGAGTTGTAGTTACTGGGATTTATAGTTCTCCTACAATCCAAGAGCATGCTGATCCCTACCAACAACACAATTGGGGCGAACTTCCCACACAGAAGCCCATGACCAACAGAAAATACTTAAGGCCATCCAGTCCAATTCCTTTCACCAGGACAAGAAAACTTAATCAAAGCCCTCCTGACAAAAAGCCATCCAGCCATAGATATAGATAGATAGATATGATTCACACACACACACAGATATAGTATCATAGATTTGAAAGGGACCCCTAAAGAGGGACAATTATATGTTGTACTAGCCGCCCCCTGCCACACATTGCTGTGGCCCAGTCTATGTATATGTGTTTTGTGTGTGTATAATATATATGTGTGTATATATATTTGTGCATATGTGTATATATGTGGTTTTGCACATGCATTGTAATGTAAATTTTTTGGCTTTTAAAGTCTCTTCCACTGTGTTTTTCAGTGTTTTTATGAGTGATGGTCATTCATTGGTCAGATAGATGTATTGTGTCCAAATTTGGTGTCAATTCACCCAGTGGTTTTTGAGTTATGTTAATCCCACAAACGGACATTACATTTTTATTTATATAGATGTTCCAGATTGGGCAGACCAGACAATCTCCACATCAACACTCACAAAGAAACAACAAGAAATACTGTTTACCCACAAGCAGAAAGAAATGACATATATTAGAAACGAACACTTTCTCAATATTTTATTTTTCAGATCACCAGACTGGCAGGGGACGGCTAGTGTCTTCATAAAAGAATATTCACATCTTTGTAACCAACAAGCAGGCATGTAGCCGGGGGGGGGGGGGGGGGGGGGCTTGAGGGGCTTCAGGCCCCCTCCCCCCCGAAATTTTCATGGTGGTTCGCGAAAAGGCCTTATTGGTGCATTATTTAAACTGTTATGTTTATTCATATCATGATCTGATCGCCATACTCAATATATCCCATATGCATGGGGGTATTGGGGTAATGATACAAAAGGTTTGCTAGGCTAGACCCTCTTTCACTCAGACTCAGCCCCCCCTGAAACTCAGCCCCCCCCGAAACCCCCCCTGAAAAAAAATCAGCCCCCCCCCCCCCCCCCGAAACGAAATCCTGGCTTCGGGCCTGCCAACAAGCATTTATACTTTTGAAAACATTACACTTTTGTCACAAGAATGATGCAAATAACTGTTACTGTTTCCCTTTAAGCAATGTCTCTCAATTTCATCCCTTACATAATTAGTGGCAGCTTCATTGAGTTAAAGACGTACTTTCGTTTCACCATGCTAGTATGCACTGAAGAAGTAGTGCTTATTTATTATCCATTTTTCACATCCTAAATACACAGCAAAACATTTATGATGGCATGGCAAAATTTACCTTTAGAATTTATTAAGTTATCATAAAAAAAATCACTATCCACGTGTGGATAAAAACTATGTTGATACCTTAGTAATGGCAACATCGACTTAAACCTTTTTAAAACGACATTTATTTTAGAGATAACTTATTTGGCACTAAATCATTTTATACACTTATAAAACATATTTTCTTTTAAATTGCAGCATAAGGTAAACTTTATGCCTTTAATTCAGATGTTTTCCTCCATTAACCCATTTGAACACCATGTCCCAAATTTTGGGCACACCTTATCCTGTAATTTATACTGGTTCATCTTCCTTTGCCAATTTCTTAATGGTATTTACACTTTCCAAAAAATATTAATGACTCTAATTTTTACACAATTGTGGGCAAAGCTCATTTTCTCCAGCGTCACTAATTAGATCTCTTGATTAAATCTCTGATTTAAATCTTAAGTAGTATGAGGAGCTTTTGAGGAGATCTCCACCTCTAAAGGCGAGATACGTGTTTGTCTATTTTTGATGTCGAGTGGATAAAACTGCTTGTTCAGATGCTTTAATTTTGATTTTGCTGACTAGAAGAGATGTGATTATTCTTTGCAAAATTTGAGATATGTTCTGGGCCTTTAGTTGGTTTCCTCAGGAAATATGTGTACAAGGTTTACAGGAAACAATTAATTTCTTGCTTAGACTTGAGATATTTCCAAGATACCTCAATACACCAAAATCCAAAAACTCCCCAAAGCCCAAACATATCTCTTCCCAACCATTCCAAAAAAGAGAGGCTTCATTTTGGTGAGTGTGCATGCGCAGTGAGGGAAACCACATATGTATTTAAAAGATCAGCTGGATGTGGAGCCATCAGTCAGAACCGTGAGAGGCACTGCGATGGCAACTGAGCTGCGATATCTGGGGAAGGTGGTCATAGTAACGGGGGGCACGAAGGGCATCGGCAAAGGCATCGTCAGAGAATTTGGTGAGAGACAACTGGGGGACAGAGGAAGATATATATAACTTAAACATCTTATAATTCTGGATTTTTTTTATTTGCTTCCCATCACTATGGACTTAACCCCAAATGCGTGTATCCTTAAACAAGGTGCATCTACACTGGAGAATGAATGCAGTTTGGCACCATTTGAACTCTCTTGGCTCAAAGCAATTAAACATTGGGATTTGTAGAGTGATGACACACCAGCATTGTTTTGGAAGAGAAGAGTAAAGCCCTCATAAAATTACAACTCTCTGATTTCCATAGCACTGGGCCATGGCAATGAAAGTGGTGCCAAACTGCATTCATTCTACAGTGTAGCTGCACCCTTAAGTGATGTATATATGGGGAAAAGTTGGGGAATAGAAGTTGTTTTATGCTTCTGTAGTTAATTAAAATAATATTAAAGTAATGTTAAAACAGTAGATAAGTTAAATATTTATCCATAAAGGTAAAGGTTTTCCCTGACATTAAGTGAAGTCGTGTTGGACTCTGGGGGGTGGTGCTCATCTCCATTCCTAAACCAAAGAGCCGGCATTGTCTGTCTCCAAGGCCATGTGGCCATCATGACTGAATGGAGTGCTGTTATCTCCCTGCAGAGGCAGTACCTATTGATCTACTCACGTTTGCATGTTTTTGAACTGCTAGGTTGGCAGAAGCTGGGGCTAACAGTGGGAACTCACTCAATATCTATCCATATTAATCAATACTGAGGAAAGAAATATAATAGATAACCTATCATTACAGTTTTTTCCCATCCCACCCCCTAATGTACCCTTAACAGAATCAAAGATTCCCAAAGAAACTACATTATACTGGGATAACAATTTGAACAAATTGAACATCTTGCCTAAAACTGAAAGGTGTAACTCTGTATAAATCATTATAATTGTATCTATTCTTAAATAGGTATTGTTACAGTTACTTAGACTTCATTGTAGTTAGGCTGGATCTACACTGCAGTATAATGCAGTTTCAGAATTCAGTTTAACCTCATTGAACTAGATTATATGGCAGTGTAGATGCTCAGTTCAATGCAGTTAAATTGCTTTTTGAAACTGCATTATTTGCAAGTGGAGATCCAACCTTTCACTTAGGAGCTCATCACATAGGGAAAATTCCCCCTTGTAGAACACTTCACCTATGGAGTCAGCACGGAGCCTGCCAGATCTCATCACATGACACACATCTACTTCCGGCGGGCTCCATGCCGGCTGCAATGGCGAATTATTATATGAGGGGGAAAGCTCGACATGGAAGGCTACCCAGGTTTAGATAGAAAATTATCAATCAGAATAAAAGAAAAATTACTACAAGATGATATAGAAATGGTACTTGACCCCGATAATATGGATAAGAACCATTCAAAAAAAATGTTGGAGGGGTTGGCAAGAAATGGGAACATTAACTCACAATGTAAATATGTAGAGAGGTTCTAGGGAAAAGTTCTAATAGAGATATAAAGCATTATGAAGAAAAAAGTAATAGAAATCTGGCATCTATATTGTTATCTTTATACGATACAGATGATTGGAAAGAAAACTAAAAGAATTTGATAACAATGTTGTGAATGACTGCAAAGCTATGAATAGCAAAAATTAGAAAGGAAGGGTAGAAATTAAGATAGAAGAATGGTAAAGGAAATATGGCAAGCTATTTAACCTCAGCAGACTGAAAGCCAAAACCAAGGTTCTAACAACATCTGTTATAGAACTCCAATATGCTGATGACAACACCATCTGTGCACATTCAGAAGAAGACCCACAAGGCACTCTAAACACCTTCGCAGAAGCATATGAGAAGCTCGGCCTGTCATTGAACATCGAGAAAACCAAAGTGCTCTTCCAGCAGGCACCAGCCAATCCATCTGCAATGCCAGAAATACAGCTTAATGGTGTAACGTTATAAATGGGAAGAAATAAATATATGAATTATATAATTGTATTTTGTTTTTGTTGTTCATTCGTTCAGTCGTCTCCGACTCTTTGTGACCTCATGGACCAGCCCACACCAGAGCTCCCTGTCGGCCGTCACCACCCCCAGCTCCTTCAAGGTCAGTCCAGTCACTTCAAGGATGCCATCCATCCATCTTGCCCTTGGTCGGCCCCTCTTCCTTTTGCCTTCCACTTTCCCCAGCATAATTGTCTTCTCTAGGCTTTGCTGTCTCCTCATGATGTGGCCAAAGTACTTCAACTTTGTCTCAAATATCCTTCCCTCCAGTGAGCAGTCGGGCTTTATTTCCTGGAGGATGGACTGGTTGGATCTTCTCGCAGTCCAAGGCATTCTCAGAACCTTCCTCCAACACCACAGCTCAAAAGTATCTATCTTCCTTCGCTCAGCCTTCCCTAAGGTCCAGCTCTCACATCCGTAGGTTACTACAGGGAATACCATGGCTTTGACTAGGCGGATCTTTGTTGCCAGTCTGATGTCTCTACTCTTTACTATTTTATCGAGACTGGACATTGCTCTCCTCCCAAGAAGTAAGTGTCTTCTGATTTCCTGGCTACAGTCTGCATCTGCAGTGATCTTTGCACCTAGAAATACAAAGTCTGTCACAGCTTCCACATTTTCTCCCTCTATTTTCCAGTTGTCAGTCATTCTTGTTGCCATAATCTTGGTTTTTTTTATGTTTAGCTGCAACCCAGCTTTTGCGCTTTCTTCTTTCACCTTGATTAGAAGGCTCCTCAGCTCCTCCTCGCTTTTGGCCATCAGAGTGGTGTCATCTGCATATCTGAGGTTGTTAATGTTTCTTCCAGCAATTTTTACCCCAGCTTTGCATTCATCAAGCCCCGCACATCGCATGATGTATTCTGCATACAAGTTAATGAAATGAAATGGAATTAAAATGTGATAAAATTATAATAATAATTTTAATAATAAAATTTTAATGATAATTAAAAAAATAATGGGGCACTCCTTGGAAAGGGACACTTTCCAGTGTGTGATAGGCAAGTCGGTGATGGGGGTGATGCGGAGCACTTGGTGACAAATTCGCCCTGCTACTCCATGATTTGTCCCGCTGCTCTACAGATCCTCCTGCTGTTCCCCATAACACATGGAGGTCCGTAGTGGTGCGAAGTGCCAGCTCAGTAGGCTGATATATAGAAACAAGATGAAATACAAGTTGAGTATCCCTTATCCAAAATGCTTGAAGTGTTAGGGATTTTGGGGGGATTTTGGAATACACGTAATAACGTGTGACTGTAGTTAGTAGATTTTGTTTGCCATTCATTTGCTCTCTTTGTTTTCCTTCCCAGTTCTCCAAGGAGCCAGCGTGGTTTTCTGTGCACCAGAATCTGGTGGTAAGCATCTCCAAGTAGGAATGTTCCTCTTGTGAACTCAAGCTATAGTCCTTGTAGTGGAAGAACTACATTTTAAATGCATTTTCAAAGAAATGTAGGGTGAATAGAGAAACCCAGGAACCCAAGGAAAGCACTGGTTGGTTCCACTTGCCCAGCATCCATGACCCAAAGAGAGATGACTGCCAAAATTTAATAGAACAGCCTTCCCCAACATAGCACTCTCTACTATCTCTGAGTGTACTTCCCCTGGCTGAGTATGATGGGAGTTTAAGTTCAATATATCTGCAAAGAGTGAAGTTGTGGAAAGCTTTTCTGTCAGCCTTCAGATGCAACGTCACAGGAATTGTCCTTTGCCTCCTTTCTCACCACTTTTCCTGATTCAGATCCCTTATTCTCCTTTTACAGGTTTTGGTTTCAGTGTCCTCACCTAGCTTTCTTGAGGTCACAACCCATTGGCAGGCGGGAGGAGGTGTCAGAGCATCCATCCATAATTTTGCAGACTCCTTTGAAGTGGATGCACAAATACAGGCCAGAGAAAATGAAAGTGTACAAGGACAGAAATGGAAAGGAGGAAAAGGTCCTATGGCACATGTCTTCTTCAGTGGTAACCCTTCCGAACCTGGAGCTAGTACCTCCAAATTTCCCTACTTTGGCAGGAGTCCCAAGCCCCTAACTCCAGAATAGAGGGCTTACATTAAAACATTGGTTCTTAATCTTTTTCTTCACCATGGACTCGCTTTTAAATCTGTTTTGTGGCTGTGAACTCCCATGTCTTAACTCAAGATTTAGGTACTAGTTTGCACCAAACAATTGTTTCAATTTTCTCCTGGCTGTCCTTTAAATTTAGAGAGAAGGAGATATAAATCATGCACACACTTCTATCTAGCTACATAATAGCCAGTTGGAGGATATTCTGCACTTGGTGGCAACTTTTAAAGAAATGGGACACTCGGTAAATATTGGCATGAAGAGTAAATATCGGTGACTATTACTTTCCAGTTGTTTCATCAAAACATTGAGTGTCTCTGCCTCAAATACTCATTAGACTCCAAGTATGGGGCTCAGATAGAGACCTGCAGCTTGTCAATGAGTCCCACCCAGGCATGTAGCCGGGGGGGGGGGGGGGGGGGGGCTTGGGGAGCTTCAGCCCCCCCCCCTAAATTTTCATGGTGGTCCGTGAGAAGGCCTTCCTGGTACATTATTTAAACTGTTATGTTTATTCATATCATGATCTGATCACCATGCTCAATATATCCCATATGCATGGGGGTATTGGGGTAAAAAAACAGAAGGTTTGCTAGGGTAGACCCTCTTTCACTCAGACTCAGACCCCCCCCAAACCAAACTCAGCCCCCCCCCCAAAAAAAAACAAAATCCTGGCTATGGGCCTGGTCGCACCTAAAGGAGATCCATTGAATCGATGATTAAATGGTAAAGCCCTATGAGGCAGAATTTTCTTGCACTTGTTCCTTCATCACCTGGAGTTGGAACTGCCCTTCAAATTCCTCACAAACTCTGTTTGCGGCTGTCTTTGCAGAAGAACAGGGGAAGGCCATTGAACAGGAACTGCAGAATTGTGGGGCTGCTGGGGAAGCTCACTTTCAGATCTGCGATGTTCGCTATGAAAAAGCAATTCAGGTAGGCAGGGACTGTGGGGAAAGATGTTGGTTTGGGAGACCTTCCTTGTTGATATGTGTCTTCATATGGCAACCACAAAATCAAGCTATCACAGATCTTTCTGGGGCTGAAACCTAAGGTCACCCAATAGGTTTCCATGGCCAAGGGGGAATTGAACCCTTGTCTCTACAATCATAGTCCAGCACCACGACAACATGCTTCTTTGGTGGCTTCAATTTTTTTCCCTTAGCACAATTTTATTCTTAAAGCCTGGACTTGAAAATGTAGTTCTTTAAAGGATATCCCAGAATCCTCCAGTGACAGGGGTGTTTGATGGATTTTGAAGACTTAGTCTAAAATTGTGGGAATGATTAATGTCATAATCCAGTTTAGTAGAAGCACCTTCCTCAATACAATGTTTTTTATATGAGCTGGGTTACACCTTACCTCTTCCCTGATTTTACCTATCCTGGCTGGGGATGGTGGGAGTTGTAATCAGCACATGTACTCTGTGGAAGGCTTTCCAGGCAACTTTCAGATGTAAACCATCTCCCATGCTTCATTTCTCCCCTTTTGCTAACCTTGTCCCTTTCCATAGAATCTGGTTGCTGTGACCATTGAACTTTATGGACGCCTTGACTGCCTGGTGAACAATGTTGGAATCCGTAAGTCATTCCCAAAACACTGGCAGGGAAGGTTCATAAATCAGGTGCCTTGTTTCTTGGACCTGATGGCTTTTTTGTATGTGTTAAAGGCCAGATCAAGGAGCTGCCAATGAACTGCAACTTTTGTTGTTCACTGCTGTAGAAGGCCATCATGTATATTGTGTTTAATTGCATAATAATCCCCACCATGTAACAGTCACATCCCCTTTTTGGGTGGCATAATTAGTATTTTTGTGTTTCTTCATAATAGTCACAAAGCCATTTGGGGCTCACCATCCCTCCCCTCCTTCTCTCTCCAAATGCAAGGCAGTTTTCTAAAAATCTGAAATAGAGGTTTCTAGAAGTCAGGACTGTCTTCCTTCTTCCTTTCTACAAAGCTCTCCATGTCAAATTTTTCGAAGTGCCTTGCCTTTGGAGAAAGAAGGAAGGGAACAGAGAACCACCAAAGGAGAAACAAAGCTATTTGAGGCTGGATCATCGCTCTTCTTTCTGCTGTTTCAGAGGTTAGGGCAGGTTAACAAAAGAAAGAAACCAAAGAATTAAAGGCCTTTTCATCATGTTATAGTCACAACCCAATTTTCAATTAAAAAAGGCATTAAAAGTGCGACTATTATGAGATGAAATGCTGTCTTTATTTGACAATTGGTTGACATGTTCCTTTGTCCTATTATGAGAGGATACACCACTGCTCCTTGGGGCTTACACTCAAGAAATCAAGGCCAGGCAAATGGCAGAGGACAATGCGCCACAGAAAGAATAGCCAATTATTTCAATTAAATGCTTTTTAGCCTTAGGGCCCATCTACACTGCCAGATAAAATCCAGATTATCTGCTTTGAACTGGATTATATGGCAGTGTAGACTAAGGGTGGATCCAGACAGGACTTTATCCCAGGAGAAGTGTGCACTTTCCTGGGGGCCTGTCCACACCTACCCCAAAAAGTGCATGCTTTCTGGAATGAGTGTCTAGATGTTCTCTTGGGACTAGCCAGAGAAAATGTCTGGAGGCCTTACCCCCTGCAAACCCCCAGAACCCATAGAAAATGAATGAAAACATACCTGGCCTCCATTACAGGCTTTGTCCAGCCCTCCTGGCACATAGAAATGATGCGCCAGGAGAGTGTGGGGAGGGGTAGTGATTTTCCTCCCTTCTCCCTCTCCCCTGTTCTCCTGGTGCATCATTTCTACGCGCCCATAATGCCCATAACGCACCCATAAAGCCCATAATGGAGGCCGGGTAAGTTTTCATTCATTTTCTAAGGGGTCTGGGGTCACGGGGCTTAGGACGGTGAGTATTCACACAGTTTACTGGGCTTATTTAGCCTGGTAAAGTGTGGGAATATTGTCTGGACTGCAGTATTCTGCAGTCCAGAACTGGAAATAGCAGGTTTATCCTGTGCCTTCCAAGAAGGCACGGAATAAACCCACTATCTAATTAATTTGCTACAAACCAGGGTTTTCCTGGTTTCTAGTGAATTAATACGGGACTGTCCAGAACGTTGTCTGGACAGCCCCTCCTTTATCTCAGTACTGTCTAATATAATCGAGTTCAAAGCAGATAACCTGGATTGTTTCTGGCAGTGTAGAATGGGACTTAGTGTGATATTAGATTTCTTGATGTAAGCAGAGAGAGGGGGGAATGGTTTGTTCAAGACCACTGCCAAACTCGGGTAGGGTGAAAAGTGGAAGTTGATGGTTCTTGGCTCAAATTCTTAGTGCCAGTTGCCTTGTTTGATCCTTCTGAGTGTGCCTTCTGATTTAGGCAAGAGGAACATCCTTCCATATTTGTGGAACCCAACTAGGATTTCATCATGATTTACTAAAGTTCTGGTTTACTGGAATAAGTGCATTAAAAAAGGTTAAAGAAAGAAAGAAACAGGAAGGTATTCTGGTTCTTACTTCCTGTGAAATTCTTTTCCTTTTCATATCTGCCTGTCCACAGATCCCTCTAATAAAACAATCGATGATTTCACAGCAGAAGATTTCCGCAACCTCATGGCCATCAATGCTGTCAGCTACTTCTTAGCATCTAAGGTGATTAAGATCATGAAATTAACAGGAAGCTGCATTATTTAAACTTATGTCCTTAGTCTCTTGAGTTTAGTGGTGGAGCCAGGCAGCTGCCCAGGGGTTTTGGATTGTGCATCTCAGCAGCCCTAGCCAGTGGAAGTAGTGGAAAGGCATTCTCAGAATTGCAGCCTAACAATCTGACCCAGCTGAGAATGATCATCAAGCAAAATGAGCTAGAGCTGCCATCATTCCTGTATGTGAGCAACATGGAAATTGTAGTCCAGCACAAAGACCAGAGGCCTGAGGAATACTGATAGCACTATGTAACAATTTTTTTTGTTCCTGGGTTATAAATGTATTATTTATTTATTTATTTACAATATTTTTATTCCACCCTTTTCACCCCGCAGGGCACTCAGGGCAGATTACAATGTACATATACATGGCAAACATTCAGTGCCATAGACATACAACATATATAGACAGACACACAGAGGCTGTTTAACATTCCAGCTTCATGAGGGTATTCTGACCACCAGGGGAGCTGTTGCTTCACCATCTATTTGTGACACTGATGGAGTACTTCCTCATTCTTTGCATTCTTGATGGAGATTTTATGGTGATGTAAATTAGTTAAATTAGCCTCCCTGCATAAGCTGTACCTATACTTCCTATTTGACAGATGCAACTGTCTTTTGGGCTGCAAAGGTCGACAGCAAGCTACACAATTGGTCCAAAGCTCTCTGACCCAGGCTGGCTTCAAACACATGACCTTTCAGTCAGTCTCAACCAGTTCAACATTGGGTTGCTATGAGTTTTTTGGGCTGTATGGCCATGTTCCAGTAGCATTCTCTCCTGATGTTTTACCTACATCTGTGGCAGGCATCCTCAGAGGTTTGTTCAGAGGTCTGGAAATGAGGCAAGTGGGGTGTATTTATATCTCCACAGATTTCTCGCATTTCTTCTATTTGCAGTATGCTCTGCCTTACCTCCGAAAAACAAAAGGGAACATCGTAAACATTTCCAGCCTTAGCCATGTTATTGGAAGCAAGCAGTCAGTAACCTATGGTGCAACCAAGGTAGGCTGGGGAAATATGACTTGAAGTTAGGTGTAACCCCCCCCCCCCCCACACACACACACACATTGTTCTAATGCACTGGTTCTCAACCTTCCTAATACTGTGACCACTTAATACAGCTCCTCATGTTGTGGTGACCCCCAACCACAACATTATTTTCGTTGCTACTTCATAACTGTAATTTTGCTACTGTTATGAATTGTAATGTAAATATGCAGGATGTATTTTCATTCACTGGACCAAATTTGGCATAAATACCCGATACACCCAAATTTGAATATGGATGGGTTGGTGGGGGTGGGGGGTGGGGTGGGGTGATTTTGTCATTTGGGAATTGTAGTTGCTGGGATTTATAGTTCACCTATCATCAAAGAACATTCTGAATTCCACCAATGATGAAATTGAACCAATCTTGGCACACAGAACTCCCATGGCCAACAGAAGATACTGGGAGGTTCTGGTGGGCATTGACATTGAGTTTGGAAGTTGTAGCTCACCTACATCCAGAGAGCACTGTGGACTCAAACAATGATGGATCTAGACCAAACTTGGCACAAATACTCAATATACCCAAATGTGAACACTGGTGGAGTTTGGGGAAAATAGACCTTGACATTTGGGAGGTGTAGTTGCTGGGATTTATAGTTCACCTTCAATCCAAGAGCATTCTGAACCCCACCAATGATAAAATTGGGCCAAACTTCTGACACAGAACCCCCAAGAACAACAGAAAATACTGTGTTTTCTGATGGTCTTTGGCAACCTCTCAGATACCTTTTCACAACTCCTGCAGGGGTTCCGACTCCCAGGTGAGGGTTGCCAGCATTTCAAGCTTCTGCTCCACTCACTTTAAGCAGCAAGAAGTGAGGCTTGTCTCCAAGCTACTGTTCAAAGCTACAAGAACATGCTATTAGGCAAACTTTGCCCCCCCCCCCCAGGTGTTCTGGATTTCAATTCCCACAAATCCTGGGAGTTGCAGTCCAAACATCTGGAGGGCCAAAGTTTGCCCATGCCTGTGGTATTGTTATTGTTTCTTTCTAGTCAAATGCTACCCAGTGGTAACTAAAATTACATTTAGAGGCTGCAACTGTTACCCCTTGTGCTACATTTGGAACAACTGAGGACCCTTCCACAAAACCATATAACCCAGAATATCAAGGCAGATAATCCAGAATATCTGCTTTGAACTGGATTATCTAAATCCATGTTGCCATATAATTCAGTTAATTGTGGATTTTATACATCTGTGTGGAAGGGGTTTGAGAGATGAGGAAAGCAGGGTTTTTCTGTAGCAACTCCATCCTTATTTTAAAGATCCCGATTTTCTTGACTCCCTTCTTGATTATGTTTATTCAAACCATTTTGACTGAAATGTAGACCTTTCTTTTGCACTGTTATTTTGATTGATCTGCCTGTTTTAAAATGTTTTATGTATGTTGCTATCAGCTGAATGTTATATTGTGTTGTTTCAATGTTTGGCCTGTTGGACTGCTTCATATAAGGTTCTGCCTCCAAAGGCCATATAGAAACATATACGTATCATAAAATAAATCATTCTACTTGTAGGGTGCGGTTAGTGCAATGACAAAAGCTCTGGCCATTGATGAGAGCAAGAATTGTGTTCGAGTCAACAGGTAAGACTATTGTTAAAAGGGAGCTATCAACAATACCGGGCTTCGGGATACTGGGATCAATGATATTTTGAGAACTGAAACAAGTGCGACTTTATTCTTTTCATTGAAACATGCTAGGATAATGTCAATTGGCCCTAAACATTGGTCTTCCACATGTTTTGACCATCTGCTCCCAATGTCCCTCCTCCCTACTGTCCACACTAGCTAGTTCTTTACTGGATGTGATGGACGTTTGCCCAATACCCTTTCCTATTGGCCACATTATAATTCAAACTATCTGAAGTGCCAAATTCTGGAGTGCCAAACAACCCTAGCTATTCTCATTTTGGCAGCAAATTAAAGTATTTCAGGAAACATGCCTGGAATTCCAACATATCTGAATGCTGGGGGATTTTTAAAAAGCATTTAAAAATAAGCAGCAGCAACAATAGCAGAGCAGAAGCTTCTGAGCATGGAAAGAGAGTGAATGAGGCCAAGCAATTAAAGGAGCGGAGTCAGGCTTTAAAAGTTACAAAAAGGGAACTTTTTGTGGGAAGAACTACATTTCTAAACATGTAACCTGGAGATGTTGGAAATTACAACCTTCTTCAAGCCTCCTCTAGTACTGGTAATTTGTTTATCTATAATCCTGTTGCTTACTTATTGTATGTATGTTCTGATACGCTTACTATTTACTTACTATTTTTGATGCCTCCTCTGAACTTGTCTTCTCTCCTTTAAAAATATCCAAACAATTTGAATTCTAGCATTTCACCTAGCTGTATCTGGACTCCAGCATGGGCAAGGGAGGCAAGCGAAACACCCGATCCAGAGGCAACAATCCAGAAAGGAAAAGATTTTCAGGCAAGTGCATGATGGGCCTGGGGCCACTGGATAGAATAGATTCTAGTTTATACAAGGAATTGTAAGTACAACACTCTGTAAAAAATACCATTAAAATTCAGCATGCATGAGGAAAACCCAGATTCTGCATCTTCTACCTGATTTGCAGTTTCACAATTGTACCTATTTTAGCTGTTATTTGAAAAACAGTTGGTCTTTTATATTTGCAGGTTTAACTTTTGTGTATTTAATTATTTACAGACTGGATTAACATGATCTGTTTGGTTCTCCAGTGTGAATTCATGACCAAATTCTGAAGAAAATTGATAAGGGTTGTGCTGGAGTACCCCAAAATTCCTAAGGTGGTTTAATAGCATTTTTTTTTAATTTGGGGCTTTTCCAGTTTTGCAGGGGTCCTGTATCCTAATTCTAGAAAAGGTGGAGGTTTGACTGTGGATGTTTATTCTATTTTCACTGGAAGAGCAAATGTAGTATGGATGGCATATGAATTCTGAACAATAAGTATTATTTGGAACATGCTTTTCTAATTACTGAGATCTCAGAAACTTGTGGGGTGTTATTTGTTGTGAATCAAGGCAACAACTCTTTGAGGAAGAAAAGAAATGGATGTGTTTGTGTCTGTGTACCCATGAGATTATCCTGAAGCACTAATTTTGCACCACCCTCTTTGTTCTCTATTATGTCCATAGCTTATGGGACGGATGGGGACCCCTGCGGAGATTGCAAAGGCTGCCCTGTTCCTTGCCACCGATGCCACATTCTGCACAGGATGTGACCTTGTGGCCAGTGGTGGAGCTGAGCTTGGCTTTGCCCATAAGAGCCCATTTACTCCTGGATGTGACTCTATAAACTAGTGGAGTTGACAAGAAAGGGAGAATTGCATTAGCTTCAAGATAGAATGCCAATCTATATGCTTTCCATCCAGGTAGAGGGCTATCTCACAAGGTAGTTGCATCCACTATCCATGTATTGCAGCCCATACAAAGAAGTTTGCTGGAAGATTCATGCCTATTTCTATATGGCTATATCTCCCAACACCCAGCAGCTAATTCAGCCTATGTGAAGAAAACACTGGAAACTGCAATCCAGCAACATCTGGAGGGCCACATGATTCCCATGTAACACTTCAGAGGCATAATAATTTCATATATGCTACAAGGATTAAGAAGGTGCTTTGCCCCAGAGCTCCTTTCCTGTTTTTGAAAGCAGAACTGCAGCAGGTACAGTTTTTTCAATCTGTGCATAACCATAACTTAAAAGCCTGTGGTCTTCTAGAATTGTGATTTCTCACATTTAGACCTCCAGGTGTTTTGATGCCCTATTCCAACCACACTTTGTTTCTTCAACATAGACTCACCCTCTTAATGTTTCACAAAAAAGTTAAAACCTGGCTATATGAGCAGGCTTTCCCAAACGCAGTGTAGCTATTAAACTGATCTCGGAACAGCTGGACAACGTGACTGGATAATGACTGGTAATGAAATGTGGAGAACTTATGTTTTTTATTATGATTATCGATGTTAAATGTAATGAATCTTTTATCCATGTTAAATGTTTTTAATGTGGGCATCAAATTGTGCCGCTTTGTAAACCGCCATGAGTCGCCCTTGGGCTGAGAATGGCGGTATAGAAGCATAGTAGCCAAATAAATAAATAAATAGATTCTGCCAAGGAATAGCTCCCTTCCCATATCATTTCCAGATGGGAACTCAGATATGGGATTTAGCAAATTGCCCCCCAAATCTGGGGTGTAAAATTCACTTCCAAAGACCTGACTCCCAGATTTTTTTAAAAGGCCAGGAGACTCCAGAGTGATGCAAACTAGATGAACTATCCCTTTTGGAAGAGATGCCTGCGTGGGAAAGGGAAATGCTGCTTAATATTGAGGACATAGGGAAAGTATGAGGAAGGTTCAATCGCTAGATGAATCCTTGTTCCAATCCAAGGAAATGAGTGTTAAAATTTCTCCTTGATGTTGTAACACTAAAAACAAATATATAGTTTCATATGTAAACAATTCCAATGTGTATACTCAATAAACATTTAATGCTGCACATCTCAGAAAGTAGTTGTTTTATTTCAGTACCCCGTTTTGTTTGTTTGTGTTTTCTTTTGCCCTTCTGGACCCCAATTATACCTTGTATTGCAAAGAGACTTCCATCTAAATTGCATGGGAAGAAAAGAGCAGATGTAAAGCGTAATTCTTATCTTTTCAATTTGCTTTTAAAAGAATTCAGAGTGACATATAATAATAATAATAATAATAATAATAATAATAATAATAATAATACAATAAACTTTATTTATATGCCTCCACCATCTCCCCAAAGGGGACTCAATGTGGCTAACATGAGGCCAAGCCTGAAAATACAATATAGCAAAATAAAATACAAAACAACGGAAAATTATATCACAATAAAATACATAAAGTAACAAGGTAAAATAAACAGTGCAAAATAACATAATGAAAAGTTGAACACAATGGGCAGGCCAAATGCACAAGATGAGATAGAAGTGGGAAAAGTGTATTTGTGAGGGAGGAGCCTAAAAAGGATGAACAGTGGGGTTAGGCCTTCATTAAGGATGGGGAAAGTGCATCATGAGCTGGAACAGACAGAAATGGGATATATGGTCACTCTCCAAAGGCATATGCTATTCTTTTCCTATATGCTATTCTATTGACTACTTTTGCTACTTTGGCAGCCACCTCTCCACAAAAAATTGACATTGATGCAAAAATACAATGCCTTCTGAACTCTGTGAGTACAGCCTTTTTTCAAATGAAGACGAGAGTGTACAAAGATAGAGACATCCATAGAGGTACCAAGATGCTTTTTAATAAAGCTATTGTCCTTCCAGTTTCAAAGCATGTATAATCTACAAACATCACTCTCGACTTCTGGAACTATTCCAACAGCATTACCTCCCAAAATCCTGCAAATCTCCTGGGAGGACAGGCCGACAAACACCAGCATTCTGGAAGAAACAAAGACCATCAGCACTGAAGGATGGTTCTCCACCATCAACCTCACTGGACTGGCCATGTTATCTGAATGCGCGACCACCATCTCCAAAAGCAGTTACGTTATTCCCAAAGTAAGAATGGAAAATGAACTATTACCAATGGTGCTGTGGATATTGAGGAAGCACGAATAGAGGGTGAAAGAGAAAAACATGCTGAGAGGAAGGCACGTCAAGCAAGCCTTTGTCATGACTACCTTCCACCTGGAAACATTAGCCCGCATTGTGACAGGCCCACACAAATCAAGAATAGGTCTCCACAGTCACTTACGAACCCATCGCCAAGACTCTACCATTGGAAAACAATCATTCTTGACCACAAGGGATTGCCTGACATCTTAGACCTGTGGTTATCAACCTGTGGGTCCCCAGATGTTTTGGCCTTCAACTCCCAGAAATTCTAACAGCTGGTAAAGTGACTGGGATTTATGGGAGTTGTAGGCCAAAACACCTGGGGACCCACAGGTTGAGAACCAGCTTTTCACTTTCTTTCAAGTTTATCACATGTGGAAAAATGCTTCATGCCTTGACAACCCCAACATATATCTGTAGAGAGCTTATTTGAAAAAAAAAATCACCTGAACATCATATTATTGTATGTACATTCCCTTTGAAATCACTGTAAAATAAATTTTATGTCTATAATCCAGATTTTGCCCATATACCCATTTGAATACCATATCCCCAATCTTAGGCATACCTTCTCATACACTTTTAGAGGTTTGTTTTTCTAAATTTTAACCAGTAGATTTCTACTTCTGAGGCTGAGGTAAAATGCTGTTTTTTGTATTTTCAGTGGGAATTGTATAAAATTGCTTATTCAGATGATTTAATTTTGGTTTTGCTGACTGGACGAGTATGAGCTATGATGTGGTTGTTGTGTAGCTTCAAGTGGCTTTCTCAGGCTGTTGTGTATACAAGATGTAAATGAAAATACATTAATTTCTTGCTTAGACCTGAAATATCCCCAAGATATCTCATTCTCTACATGCAAAAATATCCAATATCTGAAAAATCCAAAGCTAAAGCACATTCCAGATAAGGGATGCTCAACCCCTCAGGGCATCTTGAGGGGTGTGCACGCGCAGTGGGGGAAATCACATGGTGTTGTGTGTATTTAAAAGACCAGCTGGATGTGGGGTCATCAGGCAGAATTTTAAGAGGAGCTGCGATGGCAACTGGGCTGCGGTATCCGGGGAAGGTGGTCATAGTAACAGGGGGCACCCGGGGCATCGGTGAAGCGATCGTCACAGAATTTGGTGAGTTGAGAGAGAAGACAAACTGATGGTATTATTTAAAATCAGACACTGATACTTTTGCTGTCTGATGTCTCTGACATCTATGTGGACAGTTTTGGTTTCTAATAGAATATTTAGTATAATCCATTTTTCTGTTTTTAATCCATTAAACAGAGTTGTTAGATTTTGTCTGCCATTCATTTACCCTTCATCTTTTTCTTCCCAGTCCACCAAGGAGCCAAAGTGGTTTTCTGTGCCCCAGAATGTGAAGGTAAGCTCTCCCCTCCCCAATACCAAATCATTATGAGAGAGTCCATTCATTATCCAATGTTTCCATATTAATTTCATTAAACTACAGGCAGAGGCGGCCCTAGGTAATTTTCAATGGTAAGCAAACAGTATTTTGGCAACACCCCCCCCCCCCCCGCCCAAACCAATCACTGATATATATTTTCTGTTCGTCATGGGAGTTCTGTGTACCATATTTGGTTCAATTCCATCATTGGTGGAGTTCAGAATGCTCTTTGATTATAGGTGAACTATACATCCCAGTAACTACAACTCACATATGTCAAGATCTATTTTCCCCCAAGAGTGCCTCAAGAGTGCCTCAAGAGTGCCCCTGGGCAAAATCAACTATACTGCAAATGCTTACTTTGCGTAATGGGTTGAGCCGCCCCTGACTATAGGGAATATGAGCATGGGGGTGTAACCATACTTTCTCTGAAGGATTACATTAAATGAGTATGTAAATCAGAGACAAGGAATGGTCCCTAATTTACATGTCTGGAAATCATTTCCCCATTTCTGGATTGATTCTTATCATTGGTTGTGAATGGGAAGGCTGATAGGATCTTCCCATTCACCAATTCAGATGTAAACTGATGAAAGTCAGAGTCAGTGATAGTAAAATGGTAAAATCAAGGTATCTTTTTGGGAATTTTTGGGAGAAGGAATATTTTAAAACTGTAGATGGTTGTTTCTGTGGATACAAAAGATTGACTGTCTTTGCTGAATTTCGTATTTCAAATGCCCTATCATACAGAAGTGACAAATTAATTCCCAGCATATGTTCTCACTGCATCCATATCTGGTCCTGCGGATTATAAATTTGATGTGGGATTGAAACTAAAGTCATACCATGTCTACTATGATAATACAATTGGCCTTCACATTTGCAGTTAACTGTTGTGCATTTGATTATTTGTACATTTGATGAATACAATGCCTCCAGTTCCTCAAGTGCAACTGTTTGGCAGATTTCTAGGGAGGTGTTCTTTGTTCAAAATCGCAGGGCTTTTTTATTTGCAGTTTCCCCACTTTTGCAGATGTTTAGTGATCCATTGAATCAATGATTAAATGGTAAGTCAAGTGAGACTTGCACTTTCATCACCTAGAGCTGGAATTGCTCTCCAAACTTCTCACAAACTCTGTTTGCGACTGTCTTTGCAGAAGAACAGGGGAAGGCGATTGTGCAGGAACTGGAGTACTGTGGGGCCCCTGGGGAAGCTTACTTTCAGATCTGTGATGTTCGCTGTGAAAGAGCTATTCAGGTAGGTGGGAGCTCTGCAAGGAAAAGTGCCGGTTTAATGCTATGTTTAATTTTTATTTATTTATTTGATAAATGTATATCCCGCCTTTCTCTGAGCACAGACCCAAGGTGGTTGAAACAGAACAGAAACATACAATACAAAAGTGAAATCAACCCATTAAAACATAAATATTTGAAACAGCAGACCACGTGAACATTAAAACCAAGATAAAAACCCAGAGATTCTACTATCCTTTGCTTGGCTTTATTAAATGCTTTCTCGAAAAGGAACATCTTCAAACCATTCCGGAATGCCATTAAAGAAGGGGCCAATCTTAATGCTTTAGGCAGTGTGTTTAATAGCGTAGTGGCCACCCAAAAAAACGAGTCCTCCCTGGTCCTCTTAAAGTGCATACTAGAAGGTACCTGGGTCCATACCAAGATCTCCCTGCTGGACGTTAGTTGTCTGCCAGGTTTCTATAAGGGGACATGGTGTCTCAAGTAGGTAAAGGTAAAGGTAGTCCCCTGACATTAAGTCCAGTCATGTCTGACTCTGGGGTGTGGTGCTCATCTCCATTTCTAAGCCGAAGAGCCAGCATTGTCCGTAGACACCTCCAAGGTCATGTGGCCGGCATGACTGCATGGAGCACTGTTACCTTCCCGCTGGAGCGGTACCTATTGATCTACTCACATTTGCATGTTTTCGAACTGCTAGGTTGGCAGAAGCTAGGGCTGACAGCGGAAGCTCACGCCGCTCCCCGGAATCGAACCTGCGACCTTTAGCCTGGACCAAAGCCGTGTAGGACTTTATAGGTTAAGACCAGCACCTTGAATTGGGCCTGGAAACAAACTGGCAACCAGTGGAGCTGTCTCAGTAGAGGGGTGGTATGTTCTCTGAGGGTAGCTCCTAGTAGAAGTCTGGCTGCCATCCTCTGTATGATTTGGAGTTTCCGAAAACTTTTCAAGGGGAAACCCTTGAAAACGCATTACAGTAGTCCAAACAGGATGTCATCAGTACGTGTACCATGGTGGTCATGTTTGATTTCTTCAGAAATTGTTGCAGTTGGTGCACAAGCTATAACTGCAAAGTCAGTCCTAGTCACTACTGCCACCTGGGCATCAAGATTTAAGGCAGAGTCCATAATCACCCCCAGACTGTGGACCTGAGATTTCAGGGGGAGTGTAAACCCATCCAGCTCAAGTTGCTACCTTATTCCTGGATCAGTAGTACTTCCATCTTATCCAGATTGAGTTTTAACTTATTTATCCTCATCCACTCCATTATCACCTCCAGACAGCAGTTAAGGGCGGCTTCCTTGGCATCAGGTGAAAAGGAGTAGCAGAGTTGAGCATCATCTGTGTACAGATGATACCAAACTCCAAAGCTCCAATTGATCTCTCCCAGTGGTTTCATGTAGATGTTGAACAACATCAGGGATAAAGATAATCCCTGCAGGAGCCCACGGTCCAGGGGCCATGGGGTCAAGCAGGACTCTCTCAGAACCACCTTCTGAATACAGTCCATGAGAAAGGACTGGAATCACTGTAGAACAGTGCCTCCCAGTCCCATCCCCACAAGTTGCACCAGAAAGATACTATGGTCGATAGTCATGGCTGAGAGGTCCAGAAGAGCACTTCGCCTGTCCAGCTCTCCACAAAGATCATCCACCAAGGTGACCAAAGCCGTCTCTATCCCATATCCCAGCCTGAAGCCTGATTAAAATCATCCAGAAATCCTTGGAGTTGCCTGCCCATCACCCACTCCAAGATTTTACTAATGAATGGCAAATTTGACACAGGCCTGCAGTTGTCAAGCATGGTAGGATTAAGGGATTGTTTTTTCAGCAGTGGTCTCACCACAGCTTCTTTCAGTGCTGTGAGGACCTTGCCTTGGTGGATCAAGGCATTAATTAACTCCCTTATCCAAAGAATGCTTCCCTTGGCTTGTTTTATTAACCAAGAGGGACAGGGATCAAGAATGCAGGAGGTGGCTCTAACTTCTCCCAGGATTCTGTCGGCATCCTCGGGTAAGTCAAGGTGAAAAGAATCCATAAGAACATGATCAGGTGGTGCCATGGCTACATCCACTGGAGCTGCAACAAAAGTAACATACAAATCAGCATGAATCTGACTAATCTTGGAGGCAAAATTGTGGGCAAAGTCCTCACAGTGTGTAGTGAAGGCAATCTTGGTCAGGGGAATGTCACTCCGATAGACCACCACGACCCCTCCTCTCCATCCCCCTTGTCTTGCCTGCTACTGGGCCACAGAGCTCAGAGGACAGACCATGCCAGATTGGTCTGTCCATCCATGATCAGATTCTGAATGGACGCAGTTTTTCCGTTAACCAATCTGGCATTCACCAGCAGCAAGCAGAGGTATAGAAGTTGGCTATCAGGGGAATCCAGGGTATTTGAGAGAGGGTATCTAGGGGGCATGCTATGTGCTTTCGGGTTGTTTTCCACTTATGCCAACCCTAAAGTGAAGCTATCACAGGACTTTCTGGGGCTGAGAATGTGTGACTCACTCAAGATCACCCAATGGGTTTCCATGACCAGGGGGGAATTGAACCTGGTCTCCAGAATCATCGTCCAGCGCCACTACACTATGCTTTAGTGGCTATGAAACCAGTTTTCCCTTGGCACAAATCCATTCTTAAAGCCTGCGCTTCAAAATGTAGTTCTTTGGATGATTATTCCCAGAATCCTCCAGTGGCTGTGGTGTGTGATGGTTTTTGGAAGATAAAGTCTTTAAAAGTACAGTTTCCTAGCCTTGCTTAAAATGTGTTCTGGGGTTGTTAATTGTGGGAATGATTACTGTTATAACCCAATTTAGTTGTAGTACCTTCCCGAATACAATGTTTCCACATTAGATGAAGATTACACCCTACATCTTTCCTGGTTGTACCTATCCTGACTGGGGTGAGATGAGAATGGGAGTGTGCATTGTGGAAAGCTGTCCTGGGAGCTTTCACATGTAAATATGTAGGATTTGTGTTTCATTTTTTGCCAACCATCTCCCTTGCTTCATCTCTCCCCTTTTGCTAACCTTGTCCCTTTCCCCAGAATCTGGTTGCTGTGACCATTGAACTTTATGGATGCCTTGACTGCCTGGTGAATAATGTTGGAGTCCGTAAGTCATTTCTGAGACACTGGTGGGGAAGGGCATGTTAGAAGAACTGGTGTCTCTTGGTTTTTTTGGGGGGTGGGGGGACTTAGGGTTTTTAAAGATATGTTAAAGGCCAGCTCAAGGGGCTGTGAATGTAATGTAACATTGAGATTTTGATGTTCACTGACAGAGAAGGCCATAATGAGGTATACCATATTTCATTGCATAATAGGTGCACCCCAATTTTTGGGGTGGCAAATTGCTATTTTTTTGTGTTCCTTCATAATCGATGCATAGAGCCATTTCGGGGTAATTCCCTTCCTTCTTAATCTGAAGTCAAGGCAATCTGGATCTTTCCTCTTTTCTCAAAAACGCTCCATTTCAGATCTTCCCTCTTCCTTCCTCCTTTCTCTGAGGCAAGGCAAGACAGTTTAAAAATCAAATAAATGGAAATGTTTAAGGCACTTAATTTAAAAAACAAACAAACCCAAAAACTGGAAAATCAGACACAATTTCTTTAGGCTTAATGTGATATTAGAGTAATTGAATATTCGACCTAAGCAAAAAAAATAAGGAGTGGTTTGCCCAGTCCATTGCCGAATCCGGGCTTTAGCACAGCTGGTTAATCACCAGTAGCAATAAATCACAGCAATTGAAAGGGCTGGGAGTTCGAAGCCCGGGTTGGAGTGAGCACCTGACCTTCAGCCCAGCTCACTGTCCACCTAAGCAGTTTGAAACCAGCTGTGAGCTGTGAGTAGAAAAATTAGGCACTGCTTAAGAAGGGAGGTATTTTATGGCAACCTAAAGAGGAAATACCAGAAAATGTCCGCAATCAAAGAAAGGAGAAAGTCTGTGATCAAGGGCTCTTCCATCATAGAGCATGGGGCAACAGCACTGCCCTCTGATTGAAATTGAGCACAACCTCCAGGACACAGACATTGGGAAAAATGCCAACGTGTTGTCTGTTGTCTGTCTTATATGTTTAAGGGCATTGAATGTTTGCCGTGTATATGTTCTGTGATCTGCCCTGAGTTCCTTTTGAGGTGAGAAGGGCGGAATATAAATACTATAAATACAATAAATAGGAAGGTGGAAAGTGGAAGTTGATAGTTCTCAGCTCAAATTCTCAGTGCCAGTTGCCTTGTCTTATCCTTCTGAATGTGCCCCCAGACACATGCAGGAGGAACATCCTTCTACATTTGTGGAATCTACCTGCAGTAGTTCCCTCATAGTTGCCATCATAAATGAATCATGATAGGAATCACAATTTACTAAAGCCCCATAAATAAGCCCAGGTTAACTGGAATAAATGCATTTTTTTTAAAAAAAAATGTGCTATAAAGAAATAGAGAGGAAGTTATTCTGGTATATACCTTGTTTGAAAATCTCTTCATTTTCATATCCACCTCCCCACAGATCCCCCTTTCCAAAGAATTGATTATTCCACCACAGAAGATTTCCACAACTTCATGGCTATTAATACTGTCAGCTCCTTCTTAGCATCTAAGGTGAGTAATATCAATAAATTTGCAGGAAGATGCCTTAGAATCATAGAATCAAAGAGTTGGAAGAGACCTCATGGGCCATCCAGTCCAACCCCCTGCCAAGAAGCAGGAATATTGCATTCAAATCACCCCTGACAGATGGCCATCCAGCCTCTGTTTAAAGGCTTCCAAAGAAGGAGCCTCCACCACACTCCGGGGCAGAGAGTTCCACTGCTGAACGGCTCTCACAGTCAGGAAGTTCTTCCTCATGTTCAGATGGAATCTCAGATGGAAGCCATTGTTCCGTGTCCTAGTCTCCAGGGAAGGAGAAAACAAGCTTGCTCCCTCCTCCCTGTGGCTTCCTCTCACATATTTATACATGGCTATCATATCCCCTCTCAGCCTTCTCTTCTTCAGGCTAAACATGCCCAGCTCCTTAAGCCACTCCTCATAGGGCTTGTTCTCCAGACCTTTTATCATTTTAGTCGCTCTCCTCTGGACACATTCAAGCTTGTCAATATCTCTCTTGAATAACATCAGTCTCTTGAGCTTAGTGGTGGAGTCATGAAGATGCCCAGGAGGTTTTGAACTGTGCATCCTAGCTTCCCTAGTCAGTGGAAGCAGTGAAAGGGGATTCTCAAAATTGCAGCCCAACAAATTGACCCAACTGAGAATTGTCATCAACTCCATCCAAACAAGATATGCCAGACGGGCCCATAGTTGCCATCACTCATATAGATGAGGAAGATGGGAATTGTAGTCCAGCACTTCACAAAGCCTCCAGGCCTTAGGAAGACTGACAGTAGCTGTGCAAAAGTTCAGATGTTTCCTGTAGGTACCTAGAAATGCAGTGGGATGGACCTAGGCTTTTTGCAATTACTTTGAGTGGCAGATAGTGCAGAATGAATAAATTATGTTCTCTACCACACTATTTAGGTTAATGTCTTCCCTGAGATAACTGATAATTGTCAGGCACTGGGAAAGCTATTCTTTGGGGTCACGGTTTGTAGACACTCTCCACAACCAAAGCCATGGGACTGCTCTTCCGTAAAAGCTACTTTTCTGAGCTCTGAAAAACAACACACACTTTATAGACAAATTGGTCCAGGTTTAATAAGGAGCTGTTGTGTGGCATGAAAACTGTCAGAGAAATCATCTGATAACAAGGAATAGTGCTACTTGTATTCCGATTAAATCCAAATATATTTCTAAGTGCCTTCAAAAACAGCTTTGGTTAAGGATAGTGTGTCTGTGTCTCTTCTGGATGAATACCTAGAAGAGCTTTGTTGGGCTCTGCTGCAAGAGGGACCCTGGGGCCGAGTATTGCCATCCAGCTTTGCTCAGCCCTGGGCCTTCAGCCAGAATCTGAATAGCAACTGTCACCCAGAGGACCTTTCATTCTTATTCTTACTTGGGTGATGTCTTCCCCGCCCTCCAGATTACAAAGTGAATACATAACTGAATAATCAAAAACATGACACCCAAAACCTAAGACAGCAGTCTCTCTCTGTCCAATGATAGAGGTGGTTGAGCTATATATGGACTCAGTGTGGACCAGTTTCAAATATCTGTATATTCTTCTTCCATCTTGATTTCACCTACTTTTTTCCATTTGTAGTATGCTTTGCCTTACCTTCGTAAAACAAAAGGGAACATCATAAATATGTCCAGCATTGTTGGCACTTTTGGAGACGTGGAATCCGTAATTCTTGCCGCAACCAAGGTAGGCTGGAGAAATAGAACCTGAATAGCCCCCCCCCCCCCCACTCCCCCACCCCCACATTGTTTAACGTTTCTTACAAGGTTGTGTTAGAAGCCACAAGAACAGTTCAGGTTATTATTGTTCTCTTCTGTTGTCCAATGGTCAGAAAAAATATTTTTGGATACTACAAATGTCAACCCTTTTATTGGATATTGGAAAGTATGGTCTTTCTGTGGTAACCCCATTCTTATAAGAAAAATCAAATTTCTTGATTATGATTAGGAGGCTGATATTTGAAATGTAAGACTTTCTTTTACATTGTGATTTTTATTAATCTGGCTCCTTTAAATGTTTTATGTGGGTTTTAATCAACTGTCTTTGATATTGCCTTGTTTCAATGTTTTGCCTGACGGACTGCTTTGTATGAGGTTCTGCCTCCAAAGGCCATATAAAAATATTTCAAATATAAGTATAGTAAAACAAATCATTCAACTTATAGGGTGCTGTTACTGCAATGACAAAAGCTCTGGCCATCGATGAGAGCAAATATTGTGTCCGAGTCAACAGGTAAGACTGTTGTTAATAGAGGGCTACAGTATTAACAATATCAAAAAGGAGCAAGATTCTGGGATCAGTGATCTTTTGGGAACAGAAACAAATAGGGCCTTATTCTTTTCATTGAAACTAATATTTTCATTGGGATAATTTTAGTAATGTGGTATTAATGGCTCACAAATATTGGTCTTCCACGTGTTTTGGTCTTCTGCTCCCAGTGTCCCTTCCTCTTGTCCACACTAGCTGATACTTTACTGGTTGAGATGAAAATTTGCCCAATCCCCTTTCCTATTGGCAACATTATAGTTCAAAATATATGGAGGGCAATGGGGCGAGGTGGGAGGGAGGACTTAGCCTTTAAACCAGCATTTCCCAAGGGTTCAGGACCTCAGGGGGGCAAGGTCGCAAGGGGGTTTCAGAGGGGTTGCCAAAGACCATCAGAAAACATATATTTCTGGTGGTCTTAGGAACCCCTTTGTCACAGAAAGCTGAAGATCTCTTCACCTGCCCTTCTCTTCCTTTTTGGAACAGATGGCAAATCTTCCCACCAAAAGCCCTCCTCCACTGTGATTGACTGGTCTCTCGGCTGGCCTCTCAGCCAAGGGAAGGGTTGTTTCTGAGACTCCAAGGACCTCATCGCACTAGAGAATGAATCCACTTTAAATCTGGTTGCTGCCTCCTGCAGAATTCTGGGGTTTGTAGTTTAGGGAGGAGCCTTTAACAGCCTCACTAAACTACAAACTCCAGAATTATGCAGGAGGCAGAAAGCAGATTTAAAGTAGATTCATTTTCTAGTGTGATGAAGTAGCAAGAGGAGAGGGGAGAGCAGGTGTGCTCTGTGCATGGCAGCATAGTGCGCGTCTGCAGGCGAGCAAAAGTGTGCAGGTTGGAGGGAGGCTCATGCCAGTGAGTCCCTTCAAAGCATGGGGGTTCTGTGTGGGAAGTTTGGCCCAATTCTATCACTGGTGGGGTTCAGAAGTGAACTATAAATCTCAATGACTAAAACTCTCAATGTCAAGATCTATTTTCCCCAAACTCCACCAGTGTTCATATTTGGGCATATTGAGTATTCGTGCCAAGTTTAGCCCAGATCTAACATTGTTTAAGTCCACAGTGCTCTCTAGATGTAGATGAACTACAACTTCAAAACTCAAGGTCAATGCCCAACAAACCCTTCCAGTATTTTTTGTTGGTCACGGGAGTTTTCTGCACCAAGTTTGGTTCAATTCCATCATTGGTGGAGTTCAGAATGCTCTTTGATTGTATGTGAACTACAAATCCCAGCAACTACAACTCCCAAATGACAAAATCAAATTTACACGTATCGTGTATTTGTGCCAAATTTGGTCCAGTGAATGAAAATACATCCTGCATGTCAGATATTCACATGACGATTCATAACAGCAGCAAAATTACAGTTATGAAGTAGAAACACAAATAATTTTATGGCTGGGCATTACCACAACATGAGGAACTGTATTAAGAGGTCGTGGCATTAGGAAGGTTGAGAAACACTGCTTTAAACTAACCTCAGCTGCCTATCTATCTCATTGTTGAGGACTATAAAAGTGTGCAGGATATGGTTGACTTCCAACATTGAAATGTAAATGTAAGAATCACAGGAGACATGGAAACACTGGGAAGGGAGGTGTTATACTTCTAGGAATCTTGACACATAGTTCACCATATGGTAATAGATTTGCTTATTGTTCAGTGGTGCTTCCTCCAAACCTGTCTTCCCGCCTTTTTAAAAAAATCTAGCATCTCACCTTCCAATATCTGGACTCCAGCATGGCCAAAGTTTGCAAATGAACAACCAGATCCAGAGGCAGTGATCCAGAAATATAAAGATGCTCAGGCAAGTGCATGATGGGCCCAGGGCTACTGGATAAGGTCGTTTTCTAGTTTATGCAAGGAACTTGTGAGGAGGAGTGAGGATTTGATTATTCACTGATTGGATTAACACGGTTTTTCTAGGGCCTTTAGTGTGAATCTATAGTCAACTTCTGATGGAAATGACATGAGTTGTGCTTGAGGTCCTCAAAATACCTAGAATGGCTTAATAGGGGTTTTTTTTTAATGTAGCTTTTCCAGTTCTGCAGGATTCTTGTGCCTTAATCCTAACAAAAGTGGAGGTTTGACTGCAGATTTCTTTTTTCCACTGAAACGTCAAATTTCCGAGACCTTATAAACTTGTCTTATAGGTTTTCAGGCCAGAAACTTGGGAGGTGTCATTTTTTTTTAAATTGAAAGCAATAACTTACAGAGGTGTGTGTGTATCTGTGCTCACTCATGGAGGTATCCTGAAGCACTAATTTTGCACCATCCTCTTTCTTCTCCATTGTGTCCATAGCTTATGGGACGGATGGGGACTCCTGTGGAGATTGCGAAGGCTGCCCTGTTCCTTGCTGCCGATGCCACGTTCTGCACAGGATTTGACCTTGTGACCAGCGGTGGAGCTGAGCTTGGCTTTGCACATAAGAGTCAAGTTACTCCTGGATGTGGCTCTAAAAACTAGTGGAGTTGACCAGGATGGGAGGATTGCGGTGGCTACAAGGCAGAATGTCAATCTATCTGATTTCCATCCAGTTAGAGGGCTACCTCACAAGGTAGTTGTATTGTAGCCCATACAGAGAAGTGTGCAGGAAGATTCATACCCCTTTCTAAATGTTCATATAACTCCCAACACCTAGCAGAAAACACTGTAAATTTCAGTCCAGCAATATCTGGAAGGCTACATGATTCCCATGTAATCATAGGGCACTTCAGAGGCATCATAATTTCATATATGCTACAAGGATTAAGGAGGTGTTTTGCCTCAGGGCTCCTTTCCTGTTTTTGAAAACAGAACTGCAGCAAGTATAGTTTTACAATCTCTGCATTATCATATAGGATAAGGCTAAAAAGCCTGTGGTCTTCAAGAGTTGTGATTTCTAGCATTTAGTCCTTTAGTAAGCAAAGTTTATTGATTAGTCCACTGACTGTATCAACATTAAAAACATAAACAGAAACGTACAGAAACGTCCTTTAGATATTTTGGTGCTCCATTCCAACCACACTTTACTTCTTCAACATAGACTCTGCCAAGGAATAGCCCCCTTCTCATATCATTTCCAGATGGGAACTCAGATATGGAATTCAGCAAATTGCCCGCCCGCCCCCCCCCCCCCCCACCCCAATCTGGGCTGTAAAATCCACTTCCAAAAGACCAGACTTCCAGCTCAAAAAAGGTCAGGAGACTCCAGAGTGATGTAACCTGGATAAACTATCCCTGTTGGAAGAGATGCCTGCATGGGAAAGGGAAATGCTGCTTAATATTGGGGACTTAGGGAAAGTGTGAAGAAGGTTCAATCCCTGGATGAATCCTGGTTCCCATCCAAGGAAATGAGTGCTAAAATTTCTCCTTGATATTGTAACACTAAAAACAAATATGTCTTTTCATATGTAAACAATTGCAATGTATATACTCAATAAACATTTAATGCTGCACATCTCAAAGACTAGCTGTTTTATTTCAGTGCCCCATCTTGTTTGTTTGTGTTTTCTTTTGCCCTTCTGGACCCCAATTGCACCTACATCTAAATGGCATGGGAAGAAAAAGAGCAGGTGTAAGGCTTAATTCTTATCTTTTCAATTTGCATTTAGAAGAACTCAGAGCGACATGTGCTATTCTTTTCCTTCCCACCCACCTCTCCTTTGAACTCCAATCGTATATGGAAAGTTGAGGCTAGGAGAGGAATCATTAGAAGTTCTTGTGTCCGAACATATTTAGTATAAAATATTCACAGTGGAACCTGGGAATCACTCAACCAAGTTAATCAACCTTAAGTCCATCAGCCTCTGTAAGAGATGAATGCTCGACAGTGGTTAAATATTTAGTTCAGGTGCGTTTAAAGCTAGCAGTATGCCCCCAATGGGGAACAGTTTATGCTCATATACCTTTTACTACCTCAGACCTTCTAAAGTGGAAATCACAGTCAGGGAACTATAGAGAAAATCTGAATAAACCAGCTGATTAAAGAAAAGCTATTTTCACAACCCACAATCCTAATTGTTCAGACATATAGGCACTGCTGAGTACCTTTCTAACATCAGAAGAAAGGAATTTAGTCACAGGGACTAGTAGTGGCTGAATGGGAAATCCTCTGCATGGGGCCAATGCAATTCCAGTGGCAGATCCTGTGACCCAAAGAAGGATGGGAGTAGACAGTCATGACAGATATAGACAATACATTCTGAAAGGTCTTAGGCGAGCAATTCCTAAGTGGCAAGACCAAAATAAAGCAAGACTGTTAAAAAAAAAAACAGATGAATTTTCCTCTGAATAAATGACAAAGTTAAGGGAAGGAATAAAAACATGATGTAGATCCTGATGCTTGGAGAAATCACAATATTATTAATACATGGTTTGTGCAGAATGCCAACCTGGACATCAGAAAAAAAAACCTTCAGAAACAGGAAGCCTGGAGAATGATGAGTAGTGACCATAGCATTCAAAGTGTATAGTACCAAACCAGAAGCAGCACATTTATTTATTTATTTATTTATTATCAAGAGAGGTCTCATTATCAAGAGAGGTCTACCCCTCTGTTTAAGGAGCTCCACTGGCTGCCATTTATTTTCCGAGCCCAATTCAAGGTGCAGGTGCTCACCTACAAAGCCCTAAACGGTTTGGAACCACCCTACCTGCGTGACCGCATCACCATCTACGAACCCACACGCTCGCTTCGGTCATCTGGAGAGGCCCTGCTCGTGATCCCACCCACGTCGCAAGCACGCTTGGTGGGGACACGGGACAGGGCCTTTTCTGTGGCGGCCCCCCGACTTTGGAACGCCCTCCCAAAAGATCTCAGACAGGCCCCTACTCTAGCCGTTTTCAGAAGGAATTTAAAAACTTGGCTGTTCCGTTGTGCCTTCTCAGACTAGGAATCCCCACCCCAAGTCCTAGTAGCACCTTAGCATAACTAATCGTCGCTGCACACCGCACTTTTAATCCTACGTGCCTCCTGCCATTTCAGCACTTTTAACCCTTGTACCCCAGTGCGCCGGCCGAACCAGTTTTTAATAATGTCTTGATGTACTGCCATTGTCGTTATTTTGCTTATTGTTTTGATTTGCTTTGCTATTGTTGTGTTATGTTCTCTATTGTATTGTGTTTTGAGGCTTCGGCCTGTGTAAGCCGCATCGAGTCCTTCGGGAGATGCTAGCGGGGTACAAATAAAGTTAATAAATAATAAATAAATAATAATTTATTTATTTATTTATTTATGACATTCCTACCCCCTCTTTCTCCACCCCGGAAGGAACTCAAGGTGGTTTACACATAAGCAACTATTCAATGCCATTAAAAATAATATATAGTTAAAATGAGCATTTTAAATAGGACTATAAAATACATAAAACATTTAAAAACATTTAAGACAGTACATTCACAATTAATTACATAATCCTCAAGCATAATCTGGGCTGTTCCAATGGTCATTTCACGTCATTCTATATCTATCTATTGCACAAGTTCTCCAAAGGTTTGGTCACAGACCATATTTTCACTCTCTTATGGAAGGTCAGGAGGGAGGGGGCTGAACTAATATCCCTAGGGAGGGAATTATACAGCCAAGGAGCCACCATGAAAACGTCCTGTCTCTTGTCCCCTATGCTACAATGGTAAAAAAGGCTCAGAAATTCACATTGGGGGGAAACTGAACCATTTGTAGCACATGACATTAAAGTATTGTTGGAAATTAAGAGCCCATTATGGATGTCATCAGGATGATAGAACAGGATGTTGTCCATATAAGCTGTATGAGCTGTGATGTTGGAAATAATTTACCTGACTGCCCTGGCCTTCAACTCAGTGAATCATAATGCTCTCTCGACCATACTCTTAAAAATCAGATGCCCTGATAAATTTGTGAACATCCTGTGGCTCCTCCACGAAGGCATGACGGTAACAATCTTTGACAGCAACGGTTCCTAATGTGACCCATTTAAAGTGGATCTCAAATAGGGATGGGTTATTGTCCCAACTTTATTTTCCATCTTCATAGCCATGATTCTACAACTTGTTGATGGGAAACTTCCCATTGGTGTAAAAGTCACACATTGGACAGATTGTAAATCCGTCAACCTTAGCAAGCTGAAAGCCAAAAGTGAGTTCACAATATCTTCTAATAGAACTCCCCCAGACTGAGAACAGCGGTATATAAGCAAAGTAAATAAATAAAATAAATAAATAACTCCAATATTCTGACATTAATATACAGGGTTAGTCAAAATGCATAGGCCAATCTGCCATTCAATTGAATGGCAGATTGGCCTATGCATTTTGACTAACCCTGTAGTATGTGCTCTTTCAGAGGAAGACCTATAAGCCATAGTAAACACCTTTGCAGAAGAATATGAAAGGCTTCAATAGCACACATAATATTGAAAAGAAAGACTCAAAGTGCTCTACTAGCAGACACCAACGAATCCCTCTGTAATGCCAGAAATAACGCTTAATGGTTTAATGCTAGAAAATGTTGACCACTTCTGCTACTTTGGCAGCCACCGCTCCACAAAAATTGACATTGATGCAAAAATACAACACCTTCTGAACTCTGTGAATACAGCCTTTTTTCAAATGAAGAAGAGAGTGTTTGAAGATAGAGACATTCGTAGGGGTACCAAGACGCTTTTTAATAAAGCTATTGTCCTCCCAACTTCAAAACATGGATAATCTCCAAACATCTCTCTTAACTTTTGGAACTATTCTATCAGCATTGCCTCCAAAAATCCTGCAAATCTCCTGGGAGGACAGACCAACAAACATCAGCATTCTGGAAGAAATAAAGTTCTCCATCAGAAATAAAGACCATCAGCACTGAAGGATGGCTCTCCACCATCAACTTTGTTGGACTGGCCATATTGTCCGAATGGGTGACCACCATTTCCGAAAGCAGTTGCTTTATTCCCAAAGTAAGAATGGAAAATGGAATGTAGGTAGGCAACAAAAAAAGTGGTATTAACAACAAAAACTGGTAAAGCCTGGCACTTGAGCGTTCTAACTGGAGGTTGGATGTTACCAACGGTGCTATGGATGTTGAGGAGGCATGAATAGAGCGCAAAAGAAAAGTGGAATACCAATAGATAACAAATGAGATTTTTAAATGGACATAAGACTAAATTTAAAATGTGGTATAAACACTGAGAACTGAGAAGCCATGACACTTGAAAAGCCTAATTGGAGGTGAACTTTTACCAATGGTGCTGTGGATTTTGAGGAAGCACGAATAGAGAATGAAAAATAGAAACATGCTGAGAGAAAGACAAGTCATGGAAACCCTTGTCATGACTGTCTTCCACCTGGAAACATTTGCCCACATTGTGACAGACCCATGCACATCCAGAATAGGTCTCCGAAGTCCCTTACGAACCTATCACCAAGACTCTACCATTGGAAAACCATCATTCTTGGCCACAACGGATCACCTGACAACCAATAGCTTTTCACTTTCTTTCAAGTTTATCACAAGTGGAAAATGCTTCGTGCCTTGACAATCCCAGCATCTATCTACAGAGAGCTTATTTAAAGCAAAAGATCACCTAAACATCATATTATTGTATATATGTTCTCTTTGAAATCACTGTAAGGTAAACTTCACAATCTTAGGCATACCTTCTAATACATTTTTAGATCTTCATCTTTTCAAATCTTAACCAGTAGATTTCTTTTTCTGAGGCTGAGGTAAAATGCTGTTTTTTGCATTTTCAGTGGAAATTGGATAAAACTGCTTATTCAAATGATTTAATTTTGGTTTTGCTGACTGGACGAGTATGATCTATGATGTGGTTGTTGTGTAGCTTCAAGTGGTTTCCTCAGGATGCTGTGTATACAAGATGTAAATGAAACATACATTAATTTCGTGCTTATACCTGAAATATCACCAAGAAATCTCATTCTCTACATGCAAAAATATCCAATATCTGAAAAAACCCAAAACCAAAACACATGTTCCCAAGCATTCCAGATAAAGGGATGCTCAACCTCTCAGGGCATCCTGAAGGGTGTGCATGCACAGTGGGGGAAACCACATAGTGTTGCATGTGTTTAAAAGGCCAACTGGATGTGGGGTCATCAGCCAGACTTGCAAGAGGAGCTGTGATGACAACTGGGCTGCAGTATCCGGGGAAGGTGGTCATAGTAACGGGGGGTACCCGGGGCATCGGTGAAGCCATCGTCAAAGAATTTGGTGAGTTGTAGAGAAAACAAACTGGTGGTGGTAATTAAAATCATATATTATATGTAGAGGTTGTTTTAAAACAATCAACAAGACTAAAAAGTGCATCTACACTGCAGAATAAATGCAGTTTGTTATCACTTTACCTACCATGGCTCAATGCTATGGAATCCCGGAATTTCTAGATTGGTAAGGTACCAACTCTCTTTGGCAGAGAAAGTCATTGTAAAACCAGAATTCCCAGGAATCTGTAGCATAGAGCTGTGACAGTGGCATCAAAATGCATTAATTCCACAGTGTAGATGCACTCTGTATAATAAATAATAAAGAGGGATATGCAGTAGATAATGTATAATTGCAATCTGGCAAGTGGGAAGACATATACCGTATTTTTATAATTGTAAGATGCCATTGATTGTAAGACACACTTAATTTCAGTACCACCAGCGTAGCAACAAAAATATATAGAAACTACTTGCAATTATATATTTAGAAATGTTTCTATAGGAAACATCTCTAAAAATATAATTTTCTGGTGGATTGAAACCGAAAAAGCGCAAAACTTGCAGGACAATTACTGAACACTCAAGAGACAAGACACATAAAGGGACTTGAACTGAAGAGTCCGGGAAGGTCCACAAGGTGCGGAACACGGTAAGGAACACTGGCCTTGGCCAGAAAGGACGCCAGCCTGGGCATTGAAATTTAACAACATTATAATGTAATACAATGTACTACCACTACCAATAATAATAATAATATATTATAATTATATATTTTATATTATATGTAATATTGCTAATAATATTACAGTATAATGGTATAGTACAATATAGTAATATATAATGCTGATATTGTGTTATGCTAATAATATATATATATATATATATAAAATCTTGTAAGCCGCTTTGAGTCCCCTTCAGGGTGAGAAGGGCGGCATATAAATGCCATAAATAAATAAATAAATAAATAAATAAATAAAGGAATATTTAGTGTAATCAATTCTTTTGTTTTCACTTCATTAATATGCAGGTGTTAGATTTTGTCTGGCATTCATTTTCCCTTCTTCTTTTCATTTCCAGTCCACCAAGGAGCCAAGGTGGTTTTCTGTGCCACAGAAAGAGAAGGTGAGATTCCCCCACCCAATACTTAAGCATTATAAGAGATTCCATTCACTATCAAGTGTTTTCATATCAGCTTGCTTAAACTGCAGGGAATATGAGTCTCCTTCAGCATAGAGTTGTAACTATCCTTTCTCTGGACTATGTAAATCAGAGAAAGGGAATGGTTCCTGAGCTACATTTCTGGAAATCATGTCCCCATTTCTGGATTGCAGCACTCATTCATTCTTATCATTGGTTGTGAATGGGAAGGATGATAGGACCTGGAGTCCAAGAATACCAACTCGCCAATTCAGATTTAAACATGACAGTAAAAGTAAAATGGTATCCCTTATATAAAATGGTAAAATCAAAGTTGGAATATTTTAAGCTGCAGATTGCTGATTCTGTGGATACAGAGGATTAACTGCCTTTGATGAATTTGGTAGTTGTATCTCAAATACCCTATCATACAGAATTGGCAAATTAATTCCCAGCATAAATTTGTGTGGTCCCACGGATTATAAATTTGAGCTGGGATTGAAACTAAAGTCATATCATGTTTGCTACAATAATACAGTTTGCCTCCACATTTTCAGGGTTAACTTTTGTGCATTTGATTATTTGCACACTTTATAAATACGATGTCTCTAGTTCCTCAAGTGCAACTCTTTTGCAGAAGGTGACCACATAATTGAACCTAGAGATTTCTAGAGAGATGTTCTCAGGTAAAAATAGTAGTTTTTTATTTGCAGATTCCCCATATTTGCAAATATTTAGAGACCCATTATTATTTATTAATTATTAAATGGTAAGACAACACAGACTTACTCCTTAATCATCCGGAGCTGGAATTGCTCTCCAAACTCCTCACAAGCTCTGTTTGCAACTGTCTTCACAGAAGATCAGGGGCAGGCGATTGTGCAGGAACTGAAGCATTGTGGGGGTCCTGGAGAAGCGTATTTTCAGATCTGCGATGTTCGCTGTGAAAGAGCTATTCAGGTAGGTGAGGACTCTGCAGGGAACTGTGTCAGGTTGGGAGAGCTTTTTTATTGCTATTTGCCTTCAGATTGTTTTCCACTTATGCCAACCCCAAAGCAAAGCTATCATGGGGGCTTTCAGGGGCTGAGAGTGTGTGACTCAACCTAATAATAATAATAATAATAATAATAATAATAATAATAATACACTGCTCTATCTCCCCGAGGGGACTCAGAGCAAATTACAGTATACACATATATATGAAAACATTCAATGCCTTTTATACAGTGAGCAATGATATACAATATGCAAACAAAGGCAAAGGTTTCCCTTTCCATCTCTGGCATCTGGAGGCGATGCTCAACTCTGGCCATGGGAGGTGCTCTTGTTCCACTTTCCATGCAAAGGAGCCTGTTGTCCATAGGTTGTGTTTTGCCAGCATGGCTGCATGGGTGCCTTTTACCTTTCCTATTGATCTACTCACATTACATGTTTTCAAACTGCTAGGTTGGCAGGAGCTAGGGATGACAGCCAGGAGCTTACCCCAACCCGTGGCTTTGAACTGCCAACCTTCCAGTCAGTAAATTTTTCTGTAGTTAGTGGTTTACCCAATGGGTTTCCAGGTCAAGGGCAAATCAACCCCTGGTCTACAGAATTAACATTCAGCGCCACTTCTTTGGTGTCTTCAAAACCAGTTTTCCCTTGGCACAAATGCATTTTTAAAGGCTACAACTAAAAATGTAGTTCTTTAGATAATAACTCCCAGGATTTTGGAAGTTTAAAAAGTAAGGTTTCCCAGCCTCGCTTAAAATGTGTTCTGGGGGTTGTTAATTGTGAGAATCACGACTGTCATAACACCGTTTAGTTGTAGCACCTTCCCAAATACAATGTTTCCACATGAGCTGGGGATGACACCCTACATCTTCCCTGGTTGTACCTACCGGGCGAGGAGTGGGTGAGCTTGGGGGGAGTGTGCTTTGTGCTTTATCTTTTGCTAACCATCTTCTTTATTTCATCTCTCTCCTTTTGCTTACCTTGTCTCCTTCCAAGAATCTGATTGCTGTGACCATTGAACTTTATGGATGCCTTGACTGCTTGGTGAACAATGTTGGAGTCCGTAAGTCATTTCCAAAACACTGGTGGGGAAGGGCATATTGGAAGAATGGGGATCCCTTATTTTTTTGAGTATGGAGCCTTTTTTGGATGTGTTAAAAAGCAGGTGTACGTTCTGTGGTTGGAGCGAGACTTTGAGGTTTTGGTGTTAATTGAGGTAGAATGTCATCAGGGTCCCTTGTTTTTTGAGCGCGAAACCTTTTTTAAAGATATGTGGATGAAATGCAACTTTGAAATTTTGGAGTTCACTGATATAGAAGGCCATAATGTGGTGTACTATAGTTCATCACATAATAGTTGCCACTGCGTAATAGTCACACTCCCATTTTTTGGGTGACAAAATTGCTATTTTTTGGTTTTTTCATAATAGATGCATAGAGACATTTGGGGATAATTCCCTTCCTCCTCCGGAGTGTGCTTTTGGATACAGACAAGAAGAACATCCTTCCACATTTGTGGAACCTATCTACAATAGTTTCCTCATAGTTGCCCTTACAAATAAATCATGACGATAGGTATCACGATTTACTGTAGTCCCATACATAAGTCCTAGTTTACTGGAATAAATGCATTTTAAAGAGCAATACCTGGTTCTTACCTTATTTGAAAATCTCTTCCTTTTCATATCCACCTGCCCACAGATCCCCCTTACCGAACAATCGATGAATGCACAGCGGAAGATTTCCACAACCTCATGGCCATCAATGCTGGCAGCTACTTCTTAGCATCTAAGGTGAGTAATATCAAGAAATTTGTGGAAAGCATCATTATATAAAATCAGTCCCTTGGTCCCTTGAGCTTAGCAGTAGAACCATGCAGCTGCTCAGGAACTTTTAGACTATGCATCTCAGCATCCCTAGCCAGTGTAGGCAGTGGAAAGGCATTATCTGAACTGCACTCCAACAAACTCACCCAACCGAGTATTATCATCCAATTAAGCAACATGTGCAAGATGGGTCCATAGTTGCCATCACTCAGGTAGGTGAGAAGATAGGAATTGTAGTCCAGCACTTCAAGAGGACCCCAGGCCTGAGGAAGGCTGATAGTAGTGTTAAAGATTTTTAGATGTTTCCCAGATGTACCTAGAGATGCAGTGGGATGGACCTAGACTTCTTGCATTTACTTTCTTTGAGTAACAGTTAATACCTGAATGTTCTCTACTACTGGGTAACTGCCCCTAATGTAATGCAAGGTAAAGGTTTTCCCCTGACATTAAGTCCAGTTGTGTCTGACTCTGGGGGTTGGTGCTCATCTCTATTTCTAAGCCGAAGATCTGATGTTGTCCATAGACACCTCCAAAGACATGTGGCCAGCGTGACTGCATGGAGTGCTGCTACTTTCCCGCGGAGCGGTACCTATTGATCTACTCACATTTGCATGTTTTTGAACTGCTAGGCTGGTAGAAGCTGGACCAAACAGTGGGAGTGCATGCTGCTCGCCAGTTTCGAACCTGCGACATTTCCATCAGCAAGTTCAGCAGCTCGGCGGTTTAACCCACTATGCCACCAGGAGCTCCAACTGCTCCTATATAGGTTAATGATTGCCCTAGGATAATTGATAATTGTCAGGCATTGGGAAAGCTATTCTTTGGGGCAACATTTTGTTGAGTCTCCCTATAACCATAGTCATGGGACTTGTAGTCCAGCAAAGTACCGTTCCCCCCGAAAAGCTTCTTTTCTGAGCTCTGAAAAACAGCACACACTTTATAGACAAATGGCTCCAGGTTTAATAAGGACGTGTCATGTGACATGAACCTGCTAGGAGAAATTGTCTGATGGCAAGGGTGGGTGCTATCAGTATGCTGATGACACCCAAATATGCTTCTCCGTGCCTTCAAAAACAGCTTTAGCCAAGGATAATGTGTCTCTTCTGAATGAATACACTGAGGTAATGGGCTGTGTGAAGAAAAAAACAAATTAAAACTTAATCCAGATAAGACAGATATGCTTTTCATTAAGAGATTGGAGGTGTGTCAACCAGTTCTGGATGGCGTTACACTCCCCTTGAAAGACTGTGTTTGCAACTTTAGCATGCCTCTGGATTCGTCTCTTCAACTGTAGCCCAGGTAGATGGGACGGTCAGAAAGTCTTATTACCAGCTTTGGCTGATATGCCAGCTGCACCCCTTCCTAGAGTTGGAGGAACTAAAGATGGCAATGCACATGCTGGTAACCTCAACAACAGGGGGTCTGAAATGCACTGTATATTGGGCTTCCTCTGTAACAAGCTCCAGTTGGAAACTCCATTTAGTTCAGTGTTTCTCAACCTTCCTAATGTCATGACCCCTTACTACCGTTCCTCATGTTATGGTGACCCCCAACCATAACATTATTTTGGTTGCTACTTCATAAATGGTCTCAAACAATGATGGATGTGAATACTGGTGGAATTTGGGGAAAATAGACCTTGACATTAGGGAGTTGTAGTTGTTGGTATTTATGGTTCACCTATAAAGAGCATTCTGAACCCCACCAATGATAGAACTGGGCCAAACTTCCCACATAGAACCCCCATGACCAACAGAAAAGGGATTTGTAAGGAATTGACAGTGATCTTGTGGGTTTTTTCGGGCTATAGGGCCATGTTCTAGAGGCATTTCTCCTGACGTTTCGCCTGCATCTATGGCAAGCATCCTTAGAGGTGAGGTCTGTTGGAAATAGGACAATGGGTTTATATATCTGTGGAATGGCTGGGATGGGGCAAAGAGCTCTTCCTTGCTAGAGCTAGGTGTGAATGTTTCAACCTTCATTAGCATTCACACCTAGCTCTAGCAAGGAAGAGCTCTTTGCCCCACCGCAGCCATTCCACAGATATATAAACCCATTGTCCTATTTCCAACAGACCTCACTACCTCTGAGGATGCTTGCCATAGATGCAGGCGAAACGTCAGGAGAAATGCCTCTAGAACATGGCCCTATAGCCCGAAAAAACCCACAAGAACCTAGTGATTCCAGCCATGAAAGCCTTCGACAATAAATTTACAGTGAGTTAGGGGAGTTGTAGTTCACCTACATCTGGAGAGCACTGTAAACCCAAACGACTATGCCAAAGATGTTCCTAAGACCACCAGAAATATGTGTTTTCTGGTGTTCTTTGGCAACCCCTCAGAAACCCCCTCACAACCCCTCCGTTGAAAAACACTGATTTAGTTGAAATCATGGCAGCCAGGCTGGTTATAGGAACATTTAGGAGTGCAATATGCTAAAATGATTCCATTGGTTGCCAGTTAGTTTCCTGGCAAAGTACAAAGGGTTGGTTTTGACCTTTAAAGTTCTACGTAATATGGGTCCAGCTTACCTACAATATTGACCATCTGCCCTATACAGTTATGTCTTCAGCGAGAACCAGGATAGCAGCTGTCATCCAGAGGACCTTTAATTCTTATTCTTCTTATTACTAGTCCTACCTGGATGATGTCCCTCCTACTCTTCCATGGAGAACAAAGTGAATAAACAATTGAAGAATTAAAAATATGACACCCCAAACCTGAAACAGCTGATAGAGGTGGTTGGGCTAAACATGGAATCAATGTGGACCAGTTTCAAATGTTCGTATATTCTTCTTCTTTCTCAATATCACCTACTTTTTCCATTTGCAGTATGCTTTGCCATTCCTACGTAAGACAAAAGGGAACATCATCAACATGTCCAGCATTGTTGGCAATTTTGGAGACAGAAAATCCCCAATTTTTGTCGCAACTAAGGTAGGTTGGAACAATAGGACCTACATACAGGGGTCCCCCCACTTCCCCACCCCCATATAGTTCTAATATTTCTTACAAGCTACTGTTAGAACCCATAAGAACTGTCCAGGTTATTATTGTTTGATTCTAGGCCAGGTTATTATTGTTTGCTTTGGCCAGGTTATTATTGTTTGATTCTAGGCCAGGTTTTTATTGTTTGCTTTGGCCAGGTTATTATTGTTTGCTTCTGCTGTCCCATGACCAGGAAAAATATTTTTGGATACTACAAATGTTACCCCTTCTACTAGATATAGGAAAGCAGAGCCTTTTTGTCCTAGCCCCATTCTTATAAGAAAACCCAATTTTCTTGACTCCCTTCTTGATTAGGGGGTTGATATCAGAAATCTAAGGCCTTTCCACACAGCCCTTTATCCCAGAATATCAAGGTAAAAAAATCCCACATCTGCTTTGAACTGGGTTATCTAAATCCACACTCAGATAATGTGGGATTTTCTGCCTTGATATTCTGGGATATAGGGCTGTGTGGAAGGGCCCTCAGTCTTTCTTTTGCGTTGTGATTTTTATTGAACTGCCTGCTTTAAATGTTTTATGTGGGTTATCATCAATTGTTATGGTATTGCTTTATTTCAATGTTTTTCCTGATGGACCGCTTCGTATGTGGTTCTGCCTCCAAAGGCCATATAGAAATATTTCAAATATAAGTATAATAAAATTAATGATTCAACTTGTAGGGTGCTATTGCTGCGATGACAAAAGCTCTGGCCATCGATGAGAGCAAGCATTGTGTCCGAGTCAACAGGTAAGATTGATGTTAATGGGGGCTATTAACAATGCAGTGGTTAATGGATATTAAATATGACACCACTTGAGGGGTCACCTGACTTTTCCCTCAATCTGCTGCTGATCTTACCCCATACCCCACTTGAGGGGAAAGCAGGACTTAAAATAACTCCCATGCCAGTTTCAGGAAGCAGGATTTTGGGGGAGAAATGTCAATGTTTCATAGCAGATTACCCATAGAAAAACTCCTTACTCAGCATCACTGAAGCGATTCAACTTGGGCATATTTGACTGGTTTGGGTTGTTTTCTTCAGTTATATCCTGGCTCATGAGTCCAGAAGACAATCTCTGACTATCTTCTCCCCATTTCCTTTTTTTGGACTGTTTCAGATGTTTCCCTTGTGCAGTGGTTCTCAACCTTCCTAATGACGCGACCCCTTAATACAGTCCCTCATGTTGTGGTGATCTCCAACCATGAAATTATTTTCATTGCTACATCATAACTGTAATTTTGCTACTGTTATGAATCGTCATGTAAATATCTGATATGCAGGATGTATTTTCATTCACTGGACCAAATTTGGCACAAATACCCGAGACGCCCAAATTGGAATACTGGTGGGGTTTGGGGGGGATTGATTTTGTCATTTGGGAGTTGTAGTTGCTGTGATTTATAGTTCACCTACAATCAAAGAGCGTTCTGAACTCCACCAATGATGGAATTGAACCAACGTGGCACACAGAACTCCCATGACCGACAGAAAATACTGGAAGGATTTGGTGGGCATTGACCTTGAGTTTTGGAGTTATAGATCATCTACATCCAGAGAGCACTGTGGACTCAAGCAAGGATGGATCTGGATCAAACTTGGCACGAATACTTAATATGCCCAAATGTGAACACTGATGGAATTTGGGTGGAAATGGACTTTGACATTTGGGAGCTGAAGTTGCTGGGATTTATAGTTTATCTACAATCAAAGAGCATTCTGGACCCCACCAGTGATAGAATTGGGCCAAAGTTCCCACACAGAACCCCCATGACCAACAGAAAATACTGTGTTTTCTGATGGTCTTTGGTGACCTCTCTGACACCCCCTCATGACCCCCAGGTTGAAAAATACTGCCCTAACAGATGCTGACAGGAAGTTCCCCTGCGTCGTACCCTCAATGGACTCTTAATTGTTTAGAAACGGGGAAGGAAGGGCAGTGTTCATCATGTGGGAACAGATTTGCTTACTCTTCTATGATGCCCCTTCCAAACTTTTATTCCTTCCTTTAAAAAAATTCTAGCATCTCACCTGCCAATGTCTGGACTTCAATGTGGGCAAAACTTGCAAATGAAGACTCTGATCCAGAGGCAACAATCCAGAAAGGCAAAGATTTTCAGGCAAGTGCATGATTGGTTTGGGGGTACCAGATATGGTGGTTTTTGAGTTTTAAAAAGGAACTTGTGACTAGAAGTGAGAAAATTGATGGAAATTAACAAGAGTTGTGTTTGAGGTCCTCGAAATTTCTGGAAAGGCTTAATTGAGGTTTTTTTTTAGTTGTGGCTTTTCCAATTCTGTGAGGTTATTATGCCTTAACCCCAACAAAATGTGGAGGTTTGAATGCACATATTTTTAGTTTTAACACATATTTGTCTTATAGACATTTGGCCCAAAACATGTGGGGTTTTTTTCCTGAAAGAAATGACTTTCAAACATTGGTATGTGTTTGTGCATACTCATGAGATTGTCATCAAGCAATAATTTTGCATCACTCTGTTGCTTCTCCATTGTGTCCATAGCTTATGGGACGGATGGGGACTCCTGCAGAGATTGCCAAGGCTGCCCTGTTCCTTGCCACCGATGCCACATTCTGCACAGGATTTGACCTTGTGGCCAGCGGTGGAGCTGAGCTTGGCTTTGCCCATAAGAGTCAAGTTACTCCTGGATGTGGCTCTAAAAACTAGTGGAGTCAACTAGGTGGAATGCCAATCTATCTGACTGCCACCTCATAAGGTAGTTGTATCCATGCATTGTAGTCTATGCAGAAAAAAATGTGGAAGGATTCATGCTTCTTTCTCAATGTTTGTTTGATTATAACTCTCAGCAGCTAATACAGTCCATGTGAAGAAAGCACTGGATGTTGCAGTCCAGCAACATCTGGAGGGCCACATGATTCCCAGGTAATCACCCAAGTAATATAATAAATTCAGATATGATAAGAATGAAGGAGGTGCTTTGCTCCAGGACTATCTTCTTGTTTTGGAAAGCAGAATGGCAACAGGTACAGTTTTCCAATCTCTCCATTACCCATATAGGAAAAGGCTAAAAGTTGTTACTCCTGGATGTGGATCTAAAAACTAGTGGAGTCAATCAGGATGGGAGGATTGCATTGGCTACATTTGGAATGCCAGTCTATTTGATTTCCATTCAGGTAGAGGGCTACCTCACAAGGTAGTTGTATCTATATATTGTAGCCCATGCAGAAAAGTTTGTGGGAGGATCCATTCCTCCTTCTTAATGTTTGTTTGACTATAACTCCCAGTAGCCAGCAGCTAATACAGCGTATGAGAAGAAAGCGCTGGATGTTGCATTCCAGCAGCATCTGGAGGACCGTATTATTCCCATGTAATCATGAGGTACTTCAGACAGAGATATAAATTCAGATATGATAAGGATGAAGAAGGTCCTTTGCTCAAGGGCTGTTTTCAAAAGCAGAATGGCAACAGGTACAGCTTTTCCAAACTCTGCATTACCTATATAAGAAAAGGCTAAACGGTTTGTGGAATTTTAAATCTGTGGTTTCCAGCATTTAGTCCTCCAGTTTTTTTGGGGGGAGGGAGGGGGGTTGGTGCCCCATTTCAACCACATCCTTCAACCCAGAGCTCTGCCAAGGAATAGGTCCCATCCCATATCATTCCCAGATGGAAACTCAGGTTTGAGATTTAGCATATTGTCCCCAAATCTGGACTGTGAAATCCACTTCCAAAAGACCTGCCTCCCAGATCAAAAAGATCAAGAAACTCCAGAATGATGCAGATTGGATGAGCTATCCCTGTTGGAACAGTTGCCTGCTTTGCAAAGATAAATGCTGCTTAATATTGGGGGCAAACATTGCCCCTGCCTTTCTTTTTTACCACACAGAAAATCCTTAATAAAAATTATTTAAAAAAATATTGGGGGCAAAGTGAAAGTGTGGGGAAGACCTCCTTGGATGAATCCTTGTTCCCATCCAAGAAAATGACTGCATATCTTTTCATATGTGAGCAATTCCAATTTGTATACTCAATAAACATTTAATGATACACATCTCTAAGAGTCTGAGTCGCTTTCTTTCGGTACCCTGTCTTGTTCGTTTGTGCTTTCTTTTGCCCTTCTTGGATCACAATTACAATTTTACAAGGAGACTTTCGTCTCAATGGCATGGGAACAAAAGAACAGGTGTAAAGCTTGGTTCTTATCTTTTCAATTTGCCTTTAAAGAACTCAGAGGCAACATATGCTATTCTTTTCCTTCTCATCCACCTCTCCTCTGCACACCAACCCTATGAGGAAAGTTGAGGCTAGGAGAGGAATCATGAAATGTACTAGTGTCAGAACATTTTTAGAGGAAAATATTCACAGTGGAATCTGGGAACGAGATCGCTCAACAAAGTTAATCAACCCTACGTCCATCTGCCCCTGTCATGGATGGAATACTTGACAGTCGGTGAATATTTAGTTCATGTGCCTTTTAGGCAGACAGTAGACCGCCAAGGGGGAACAGTTTATGTCCATGTACCTTTTACCACCTCAGACCTTCTAAAGTGGAAATCACAGTCAAGGAACAGTCAAGATGCGTTCATACAGGTAAGTTGGGCCAAAACAGTTTATTTAGTTCAGGTGTCTTTAAGCCTAGCAGTATGCCCCCAAGGGGGAACGATTTATGTTCGTGTTCATGTACCTTTTCCTACCTCAGACCTTCTAAAGTGGAAATCACAGTCAGGGAACTATAGAGAAAATCTGAATAAAACAGCTGATTAAAGAGAAGGTATTTTCACAACCCACAATCCTAATTGTACAGATATCTAGGCATTTCTGAGCCCCTTGCTAACACCAGAAGAAAGACATTTAGTTATCTCAAAGTTACAGGGACTAGCAGTGGCTGGGTGGGAAATCCTCTGCAGCAGCAGGTCCTAACAGGGACCCAAACAGGGACGGGAGTAGACAGTCATTACAGAGATATTGACAACACATTCTGAAAGGTTTTAGGCAAGCAATTCCTAAGCAGCAAGACCAAAATAAAGTGAGATTGTCCAAACACCAGGTGATTTTCCCTCTGAATAAATGACAAAGTTTATGAAGCAATAAAGACATGATGTAGACCCAGATGCTTGGGGAAATTGCAATATTATTAACACATGGTTTGTGCAGAATGCCACCCTGTACATCGGAATAAAGCTTCAGAAACAGGAAGCCTGGTGGGAAGCCATGAGCTGAGACCATAGCATTCAAAGTGTATAGCAACAGAACAGGAACAGCAAAAGCAGGAGGATAAAAGGAAGTCACAGTAGCATATGGAATAAGGCGTGTAGGAGGAGGTTGAGGATAAGGCAGAGGCAGAGGAAAGGTAAGATTAAGGAAGTAGGTAGAGATAGATGAATAGATGTGTCAAAGTTGGGAGCTAACCAATGTGCCATATGTAGAGAGGAGGACCATTGGGAAAGTGAGTGTCCCAAGAAAGAGAAGCCAGAGAAGCCAGTGGTGCTTGAGGGAGAAAGGCAGATGGAAGAGGGTACAAGGAGAAGATCTAGATAACTGAGGAGGGGGAAAATGAATAACAGTGACTCATAATGCTCTCTGGACTATCCTCTTGAAAATCAGATGCCCTGATAAATTTGTGAACATCCTATGGCTCCTCCATGAATGTATGACGGCAACGATTTTGGACAGCAAAGGCTCCCAATGTGACCCATTTAAAGTGGGATCAGGTGTCAAACAGGGTTATTGTCCCAACCTTATTTTCCATCTTCATAACCATGATTCTACTCTTTGCTGATGGAAAACTTCCCATTGGTGTGGGAAGTCACGCATCGGACAGATTGCAAATTCCTCAACCTCAACAAGCTGAAAAAAAAAGTGAGTTCACAATACCTTCTCTTATAGAACTCCAGTATTCTGACATTACTTTAATATGGGCTCTTTCAGAGGAAGACCTACAAGCCATTGTAAATGCTTTTGCAGAAGTATATTAAAAGCTTCAATGCCACATTTAATACTTGGGGGGGGGGGGGGGGGGGACAAAGTGCTCTATCAGCAGGCACCAACATATTCCTCTACAATGCCAGAAGTAAAGCTTAATGGTGTAATGCTAGAAAATGTTGACTACTTCGATAGCCACCTTTCCACAAAAATTGACACTGATGCAAAAATACAACACCTGAGTTCTGTGAGTACAGCATTTTTTCAAACAAAGAAGGGAGTGTTCGAAGGTAGAGAGATTCGTAGGTGTACCAAGATGCTTTTTAATAAAGCTATTAGCCTTCCAACTTAATTGTACTCCTTCAAAGCATGGATAATCTACAAATATCACTCTTGACTTCTGGAACTATTCCATCAGCATTGCCTCCAAAAATCCTGCAAATCTCCTGGGAGGACAGGCCAACAAATATCAGTATTCTGGAAGAAACAAACACCATCAGCACCAAAAGATGGTTCTCCACCATCAACTTTGCTGGACTGGCCATGTTGTCTGAATGCCCAGCCACCATCTCCCAAATCAGTTACTTTATTCCCAAAATTAGAATGGAAAATGGAATGTAGGTGGGCAACAAAAATATTTAAAGATGGGCTCAAAGTAAACAAAAAAATGTGGTATACACACCAAACTGGTAAACCCTGGCACTTGAGTGTTCTAACTGGGAGTTGGCTTTTATCAACAGTGTTGTGGATTTTGAGAAGGCAGGAATAGAGGGCAAATGGAAGAAACGTGCAAAGAGGAAGGCACATCAAGCAAGCCCTTGTCATGACTGCCTTCCATCTGGAAATCTGTTAGAGAATGTAAAAAATCAGTTTGTAAGTGTGTTAATTGAAAAATGCAAAACACAAAGCTGATTGGTTGGGTTATACCCAATAAGATAGCTGAGCCTGGGATTTTTGGCAACAGTTACATATCTAGGTTTTAGCTGTGCAGAAGCTTACAGTGTGACAGTTCTTGCTTCATGAGCTGCTGGAAGAAGATGTTTCACATGGGTACCTAAAAACCATTTGAATCTTTCTCAAAGGATATTGTGTGAGCAGAGGTGGCCCTAGGTAATTTTCAATGGTAAGCAAACAGTATTTTGTGCCCCCCCCCCCCCCCCACCAATTACTGATATATATTTTCTGTTTGTCGTGGGAGTTCTGTGTGCCATATTTGGTTCAATTCCATCATTGGTGGAGTTCAGAATGCTCTTTGATTGTAGGTGAACTATACATCCCAGTAACTACAACTCGCATATGTCAAGGTCTATTTCCCCCCCAAGAGCACCCCTGGGCAAAATCAACTATACTGCAAATGCTTACTTTGCGTAATGGGTTGAGCCACCCGTGTGTGAGTCAATGCAACTGTTCACATGATTGTATATATGTTGCTCTTTATTACAGAGAGTAAACTCCTTGTTCTTTACTGATCATCTGTGTGACATATTTCTTTTTCTGGCAAGACTGTGTGTGTACTGGTAAAACATGAACTACACGTAATTTTCATTCCGCCACAAAATCTATGTCCTCATTTTGAAAGGCCATGTGGATCCAAAATAGCTTTTCATAGCCACTTACAGACCCACCGCCAAGACTCTACCCTTGGAAGATAATCATACTTGGCCATGAGTGAGTGCCCATGATGACATCTTAATTAGACCAATAGCTTTATATTTTCTAAGTCCATCATGTATGAACTTGCCTTTACAACCACATCATATATTTGTAGAGAGCTTATTTGGAACTAAAGATCACCTATACATCATCTTACTGTATATAAGTTGTCTTTTTAATCACTGTTTGTTGTTGTTCATTTGTTCAGTCATCTCCGACTCTTCGTGACCTCATGGACCAGCCCACGCCAGAGCTCCCTGTCAGCCGTCACCACCCCCAGCTCCTTCAAGGTCAGTCCAGTCACTTCAAGGATGCCATCCATCCATCTTGCCCTTGGTCGGCCCCTCTTCCTTTTACCTTCTACTTTCCTCAGCATAATTGTCTTCTCTAGGCTTTGCTGTCTCCTCATGATGTGGCCAAAGTACTTCAACTTTGTCTCTAGTATCCTTCCCTCCAATGTATCACTGTATAAGGTAAATATTATGTTTTTATTAATATTAATATTAATGTTTTTAATCACTGTATAAGGTAAATATTATGTTTTTAATAATATTAATATTAATATTAATGTTTTTAATCACTGTATAGGGTAAATATTATGTTTTTCGACTTCATCACAAAGGCCAGGTGAAGTGTACCACTTCACATGGTTTTGCCACCAGGCAGACAGCAGGGTGAATCTGTCATTCTGTTCGCAGCTCCCTCTCCGCGATGCTTTCCCTATCACACGTGGGAAGTGTTGCCCTCCCTGTGAGAACAGACTCTCATGTTGGCACAGAGGCGTACAAGGATGTTTCCACCCTGACTTGGGGCAAAGCCTCTGTCAGAAATCAAATGATGGCTGGCATGGGACTTCATTCCCAAAACAGGGTGGAAGCGTCCTAGGATTCTAAAATTGCCCCATCTGATGAGGCTCAATTCAAGATAGTTCCCACTGAGCCATTTGAACATCATGTCCTGAATTTTGGGCAGAGCTTTTCTTGTAATTTTGACAGGTTCATCATTTTAAATCTGAATCATTAGATCTGCATCTGAGAGCAAGGTAAAATGCTGTTTTTTCTGTATTTTTAGTAGTAGTTGGATAAAACTGCTTAATCAGATGCTTTAATTATGGTTTTGAGGATTAGAAGAGATGTAATTTTGCTTCATAAAGCATGGGATATGATATGGTTGTGTGGCTTTATGTGGTTTCTGTTTTGTGTACAATGTGTAAATGAAACACATATTAATTTCTTGCTTAGACTTGAGATGTCACCAAGATATCTCATTCTGTACATGCAAATATATTAAAAATGTGGAAGAAAATCCAACGCCAAAACACATTTGTTCCCAGGCATTCCAGATAAGAGATGCTCAACCTCTCAGTGAATACTGAGGGGTGTGTATGCTCAGTGAAGGAAGCCACACGATGCTGTGCATATTTAAAACATCATCTGGATGTGGGGACATCAGGCAGAACGGAAAGAGGAGCTGTGATGGCAACTGAGTTGCGGTATCCTGACAAGGTGGTCATAGTAACAGGGGGCACCAGGGGCATCGGCGAAGCAATTGTCAGAGAATTTGGTGAGTTAAAAGAGACAGAACTGGGAGTGGAAATTAGAACCATATATGCTAGTAGAGAAAAAAGCCCGTGTAAAACTTGAACTCTCAGGATCCCATAACATTGAGCTATGGCAGTCATGGTGGTATCTAATTGTATTAATTCTACAGCGTAGATGCATCCTGTAATCAATAATCAATAATGAGATGGACTATATATGGTGTCTGTGTTTGTGTGTGTGTATAAGCAATCATTTGTAGCTGAGTATGATTGTCTTACAAGAGTAGAGTCTTGGCGGTGGGCCCATAAATGACTGTAGAGACTATTCTGCTTCCATATGGTCTTTCACAACGAGGACATGGATTTCCAGATGGAAGGTGGTTCAGACAAGGGTTTGCTTGATGTGCCTTCATCTTGGCACATTTCTCCCTTTCACCCTCTTTTCATGCCTCTTCAAAAGTCAGAGAACTGTTGATAACAGCTGACTTCCAGATACAACCTTTGAACAGCTGACCTCCAGTTACAACCTTAGAAAGTGCCAGGGCTTCCCAGTTCTCTGTGTTTATACCAATTTTTCTTAGGTTAGCTTTTAGCCCATCTTTAAATCTCTTTTGCTGTCCATCGACATTGCATTTTCTCTTCTAGAGCTGAGACTGAAGTAACTGTTTTGGGTGACGTCGATCAGACATTCAGGCAACATGGCCAGTCCAGTTAAGTTGATGGTGCAGGATCATCGCTTCAGTCCAAGTCATTTTTGCTTCTTCCAGAATGCCTGTCCTCCCAAGAGATTTGCAGGATGTTTCAAAGGCAACACTGATGGAATCTTTTCAGAAGCTGAGAGTGATGTTTGTAGGCAGTCTATGTACCGCAGGCATACATAGAGTTAAAAGTACAATAGCTTTGCAAACAAGCATCTTGGTATACCTGTGAACGCACAAATCCTAGAATATTCTCTAGGATCTGTGTGGTATATGTGATATGTGTGGTATATGTGATATGGTGCTAGAATGTAAGAGTCTAAAGGAGGTATGGGCAAACTTTGGCCCTCAAGGTGTTTTGGACTTCAATGTCCAAAACACCTGAAGGGACAAAGTTTGCCCTTGTCTCGTCTAAACTCTCTCTGTGTGTGTATGTGTGTGTGTGTGCATGCGCACATGTGTGTGCTGACAAGGTATTTCCCCTCCAGTGTAACTTGTCTAGCCTGGTATTAAATTGCTGTGATAAGATGGGTAGGGCGTTATTAATTTTATGATATTTTAATTTAAATTTTAGACATTTGTCAGCAAACAGAGAACTATTTATTCAGCACTGGCTGTGGTAGGAAATGCTGAGCAATGTAATTTAGCAGCATGCCACATAATTCCCATCCTATCCTCTTGAACCTGATGTCCTGAAGATATGTTGGTCAACACATCCCATCATCCCCATCCAGCATAGGATTGGTGGGAGTTCTAGTTTAACCTAATTGGACATCATATTGAAGTAGGCTGGTGTAGGGATGAGATGTAAAACAAGGAGTATTCCATATCCAAAATGCTTGGGACCAGAAATATTTTGGATTTTCCCTCCAGATTTTTTAATTCCTGTATTTGATGATAATGATGATGATGGTGGCAAATTTTATTTATGACCCGCCTCTCCTCATGGTTTGAGGCAGGGTACAGCAGTCAAAACACTTCAACATAAATACATACAGCAAAATACATATCACAATGCTCACTAATAGAAAATGCATACACCAAACACATGGTGCATATACAAGATTCAACTCTAAGTCTAATCACAAAATTCATTTATGTTTCATAAACATCATATACATGTAGCATGGAAGCCATTTTATATAATATTTTAAATCATAATATTTGTGCCTGAAGTATGTAGGCAAAAGTGTCACTTTTTTAGCTACCTATATGGACAGGTTTTTTTTTTTTGCAATGCTCAATCTGTAATGGAACATATGGTATAATCCATTTTTTTGTTTTCAACACATTAATGTGCAGGTATGAACAGAATTATTAGATTTTGTCTGGTATTCATTTACACATCTTCTTTTCCTTCGCAGTCCACCAAGGAGCCAAAGTGGTTTTCTGTGCCCCAGAAAGTGAAGGTGAGAATTTTTTTCCTCCATGCCAAAACATTATGAGAATGTCCATTCATTTTCCAATGTTTCCATATCAGTTTGGCTAGGAGCCCCAGTGGTGCAATGGGTTAAATCCTTGTGCCGGCAGGACTGCTGACTTAAAGGTCGGTGGTTCGAATCCGAAGAGCAGGATGAGCTCTTGTCTATCAGCTCCAGCTTCTCATGTGAGGACATGAAAGAAGCCCCCCACAGGATGGTAAAAGATCTGGGTGTCCCCTGTAGACGGCCAATTCTCTCACACCAGAAGTAACTAGCAATTTCTCAAGTTGCTCTTGACACACACACACACACACACACACAAGTTTGGCTAAACTACAGGGAATATGAGCATGAAGTTGTAATCATCCCTGATCTACATTTTTGCAAAGCATTTCCCTATTTCTGGATTGCGGCACTCATCCATTCTGATCATTGGTAGTGAATGGGGAGGATGATTGAACCTGATGTCCAAAAATACCAGTCCTGACATAGACAACAGGCTTTTTTGGTCCTATTTGAGGCAGAAACGTAAGAGGTGCTGCTAAGGGGAGAAATGCAGGAATGAGAAAGCTGTATAGTGAGTAGTTTGTATCTGCTGAATTTTGGTTCCAGAACTCCCTATGGATATCAAAATCTATGGATACTAATTGTACACAGCAACTTATAAAAATGGTACCCCTTATATAAAATGCAAACTTAAGGTTTGCTACTGAGATATTTTTAAATTGTGGATGGTTGGTTTTGTGAATACAGAGGGTCAGTTCTTGTGGGTTTTTTCGGGCTATATGGCCATGTTCTAGAGGCATTTCTCCTGACGTTTCGCCTGCATCTATGGCAAGCATCCTCAGAGGTGAGGTCTGCTGGAACTGGAAAAAAAGGGGTTTATATATCTGTGGAATGACCAGGGTGAGACTGTATTTGTTCAATTTGTTCAATTCAAATACAGAGGGTCAACTGTATTTGTTCAATTAGCAACGTAAAGTCTCAGCATTACATCATATAATAATAATAATAATAATAATAATAATAATAATAATGTCTCAGCATTACATCAGATAGTTAACATGGTATGAAGCTGCTATGATTGTGCAGTTTGAATAAATGCTAGAAGGGAACTAGGAAGCTGGGAGTTACAATCAAATCTGGAGCATTATGTGATTTCTACTTCCCTTGGATAATATTCTGCACATGGTGGAGACTTGTTGAGAAATGGTACACTGAATTAATCATAGGGCCCTTCCACACAGCCCTATATCCCAGAATATCAAGACAGAAAATCCCACATTATTTGAGTGTGAACTCAGATAACCCAGTTCAAAGCAGACATTGTGGGATTTTCTGCCTTGATATTTTGGGATATAGGGCTGTGTGGAAGGGCCCTTAGCACGAAGAATAGATATTGGTAGCTGCTGGATCTGTGTCCAGTTGTTTGGCGAAAACATTAAATCTCTGTGCCTCAAATTCACATTGGCCACCAAGTATGGGCTCAGAGAGAGTAGCCTGCATTCTGCCAATTAGTCTAAAATAAAGGAGATCAGTGGCTGAATGGTAAGTCAAACCAAAGACCAACTTCTAGGAAACAGCATTATTGTCTTGCTCTTACCCCTTCATCAGCTCGAACTGCTGTCCAAACTCCTCACGAATTCTGTTTGCAACTGTCTTTGCAGAAGAAAAAGGGAAGGTGATTGTGCAGGAACTGCAAGATTGTGATGGCCCTGGGGAAGCTTACTTTCAGATCTGCGATGTTCGCTGCGAAAAAGCTATTAAGGTAGGCAGGAACTCTGTGGGGAAAGATGCTGGCTTGGGAGAGCATCTTTGTCACTTTGTGCCTTCAAGTTCTTACTAATTATGCCAATCCCAAAGCAAAATTATCACAGGGCTTTCTGAAGCTGACTCACCCAAGCTCACTCAGTGAGTTTCCATGGCCAAGGGGGAATTGAACTCTGGTCTCCAGAATCATCGTCCAGTGCCACTACACCAAGCTTCTTTAGAGACCCCGAAACCATTTTTCCATTGGCATAAATCCATTCTTAAAACCTGGACTTGGAAATGTAGTTTTTGGATGACAACTCCCAGAATCTTCTAATTGCTGTGGTATTACATGAACTTTGGAAGACTCTGTATCTTTTTTTGCTTGAAGTCTAAAAAAGCAATGCTTCCAAGTCTCACTTAAAATGTGCTCTTAGGAGAATGATGAGTTTCATAGTCCAATTTAGTAGTAGAGTCTTCCCCAATACAATGGCTCCACATGAATTGGGGGATATACCCTACATCTTCCCTGATTGTACCTATCCTAGCTGGGGATACTGAGAGTTGTAGTCCAGCATACATGCAAAGTAGAAGGCTCTCCAGGCAGATATAAACATGCAGGAATTATGTTTCCTCTTTTGCCAACAGTCTCCCCTGCTTCATCTCTCCTCTTTGGTTAACTTTGTCCCTTTCCATAGAATCTGGTTGATGTGACCATTGAACTTCATGGATACCTTGACTGTCTGGTGAACAATGTTGGAGTCTGTAAGTCATTCCCAAACCACTGGTAGGGAAGGGCATGTTGGAAGAATGGGGGTCCCTTGTTTTTTGGAATCGCTTTTGGATGTGTCAAAGAGCAGGTCTAGGGTCTGTGGATGGAATGAGACTTTGAGGTTCTGATGTTCATTGAGGTAGAAGGCCATCATGTATATCGTATTTCACTGCATAATAGTTGTACACCAATTTTATGTGTCGCAAAATTAGTATTTTTGTGTCCCTTCATAATAGTTGTTGAGTCATTTGGAACTGATTCTCTCTCCCTTCCTTTCTTCTCTAGTGGCAAGGCAATTTTTAAAAAATCTGAAATTGAGGTAATTGGAACTCTGAACTTTCCCCCTTTCTTCAAAGAGCTCCTCTTCAGATTTGCAAACTGTCCTGTTTTTGGAGAAGGAAGGAAGGTAGCTGTTTGTTTGAGGCTGGAGAATCCCTCCTCCTCCTCCTCCTCCTCCTCCTGTCTCAGAGGTTAAGGGAGATTTTTTGTGTGTTTTTTCAAAAAATCCAAAAACCAGAGAATCAAAGGCTTTTAAAATCAAATAATAGTTGCACCCCTGTTTTTTTTTCTATCAAAAAGGGATAAGAAGTGTGACAATTATGTAATGAGCCCCCTGGTGGTGCAGCAGGTTAAACTGCTGAGCTGCTGAATTTGCTGACTGAAAGGTTGGTGGTTCAAATCTGGAGAATGGGGTGAGCTTGCGCTGTTAGCCCCAACTTCTGCCAACTTAGCAGTTTGAAAACATGCAAATATGAGTACATCAATAGATACCTACTTCTGCAGAAAGGTAACGGCATTCCATGCAGTCATGTTGGCCACATGACCTTGGAGGTGTATACAGACAACGCCGGCTCTTCGGCTTAGAAACAGAGATGAGTACCACTCCCTTGAGTTGGACACAACCAGACTTAGTGCCAGGGGAAACCTTTACATTTACCTTTACTATTATGTAACGAAATACAGTGTTTATTTTACAATTAGTTGACATGTTTCTACAGCATCATCTACATTCTTGGTGTTGTATCAAATTATCAGAGGCTACATCACTGCCCCTTAGGGCTTACATTTTAGAAATCAGTGCAAGACAGAAGGAGAGGGAAGGAAATGAGCTATGGAAAGAACACCCAATTATTTCCACTTAGAAAAAACCCGAGCTCTTAAAAATGGCGAAAGATCGAACATTTTGGGGGTTTGGAACTTCAAGGTGCTAAAGTGGGGATCTTCTGAAGTTACACAATTTCTAATATATAAGTAAAATAAAATGAATTTTTAAAAACCCTGCAAGGCTAGGATCAAGTGGCTGGATTTTGGGATACTACCAGCACATCACTGCTTTGTAGGCTAAATCGATTAAATGTGGTTGAATCTGGCAGATCCCATCCCACATGTTTTTTTTACTGTTTTCTCCTTTTTCAAAGCAATTGCTGAGCTCAGGAGACAATTTCTGCCTTCTTCCCCCCAACCTAAATATCAAAACACTTCAGTATCCCTGCATCGTGTGATAGGCTCCGAGTAACTATGTTTATAAAATGCTTTAGAAGTAGCAGTGCGGGAAGTGTGTGTGTCTGGGAAAACGTCCAAAATATCTTTAGGCTTAGTGTGATATTAAAAAGTAAAGGTTTCACCTTGACATTAAGTCTAGTCGTGTCCAACTCTCAGGGGTGCTGCTCATCTCCATTTCTAAACTGAAAAGTCAGCGTTGTCCATAGACACCTCCAAGGTCATGTGGCCAGCATGATTGCATGGAGCACCATTACCTTCCTGCTGGAGTGGTACCTATGGATCTACTCACATTTGTATGTTTTCGGACTGCTGGGTTGGCAGAAGCTGGGGCTAACAGTGGGAGCTCACCCCGCTCCTCGGATTCAAACCTGCAACCTTTCGGTCAGCAAGTTCAGCAGCTCAGTGGTTTAACCCACTGATTCACCAGGGGCTCCTAATGTGATATTAGATGCACTGAATTGTAGACTTAAGCAGAAAGAGGGTGAGTTTTGCCCAGACCACTGCCAAATTTGAGTAGGAATGTGGAAGTTGATGGTTGTCAGTTCAAGTGCCAGCTGCCTTGTCTTATTTTTCTGAATGTGCCTTTGGACTCAGGCAAGAGGAACATCCTTCCACATTTGTAGAACCTATCTACAGTAGTTCCTTCATAGTTGCCCTTACAAATAAATCATGATGATAGGACTTAATTACAATTTACTTAAGTCCTCATTTAGCAGAATAAGTGCTTTAAAAAAGATAAGATAAAATAAACAAAGAGACTGGGAATTATTCTAAATCTTACCTCTAATTCTCTTCTTTTTCATGTCCACCTGGCCATCAGATTTATCTTACAAAACAATTGATGATTTCACTTCAGAAGAATTCCATGAATATATGGACATCAATGCTGTCAGCTATTTCTTAGCATCTAAGGCAAGTAGTATCAAGAAATTCACAGGAAGCAGCATTATATATCATCAGAACCTTGGTTCCTTGAGCGTGGTGGTGGAGTCATGCAGTTGCTGTGCATTGCAGCATCCCTAGCCAGTGTAGGCAGTGGAAAGGAATTCTCAGAATTGCAGCCCAACAACCTGACCCAGATTATTATTATTTTTCGTGTCAGGAGCAATTTGAGAAATTGATGGCGCAATGGGTTAAACCCTTGTGCCAACAAGACTGCTGACCAAAAGGTCAGTGATTCGAATCCGGGGAGCAGGGTGAGCTCCCGTCTATCTGCTTCAATTTTCCATGCAGGGACATGAGAGAAGCCTCCCACAGGATGGTAAAACATCCGGGCTTCCCCTTGGCAATGTCCTTGCAGACGACCAATTCTCTGACACCAGAAGCCGCCTGATCCAGATGAGACTTATTATCACATGTGCCAGATGGGTTCATAGTTGCCATCACTAATGTAGGTGACGAAGATAGGAATTGTAGTCCAGCACATCAAGAAGACCCCAGGCCTGAGGAAGGCTGATAGTACCTCTGCAGCAGTTCAGATGTTTTCAGGTCTACCTAAAGCTGCAGGGATGAACCTAGGGCTTTTGAATATACTTTCTTATCGGAGAAATCATGTTCTCTACCATGGGTTAACTACCCTTACTTAGGTTGCTGTCTACCCTGAGATAACTGTCAGACACCGGGAAAGCTATTTTTTGGGGCCACAGTTTCTAGAATCTTCATAACCATACTCATGGGACTTGTGGTCCAGCAATATACCTCTTCCTATTTTGCAGTAGGCACAATGGGTTGAACCCTTGTGCCGGCAGGACTGCTGACCGAAAGGTCAGCAGTTGAAATCTGGGAAGCAGGATGAGCTCCTGTCTGTCAGCTCCAGCTTTTCATATGGGGACATGAGAGAAGCCTCTCACAGATGGTAAAACATCAAAACATCCAGGCATCTCCTGGGCAACGTCCTTGCAGACAGTCAATTCTCTCACATCAGAAGCAACTTGCAGTTTCTCAAGCCGCTCCTGATATGAAAAAAGCTTCTTCCTCCTCCTACTGTTCTTCTTCTGCCTCTTCTTCCTCCTTCTCCTCTTCTTCTGCTTCCTCCTCCTTCTCCTCCTCTTCTTCCTCCTATTCCTACTCTTCTTCTGCTTACTCCTCTTATTTCCACTTCTTCTTCTGCTTCTTCCTCCTCCTCCTCTTATTTCCACTTCTTCTGCTTCCTCCTCCTCCTACTGTTCTTCTTCTGCCTCTTCTTCCTCCTTCTCTTCTTCTTCTGCTTCCTCTTCCTGCTTCTTCCTCCTCCTACTGTTCTTCTTCTTCTTCTTCTGCTTCCTCCTCCTCCTACTGTTCTTCTGCTTCTTCTTCCTCCTCCTCCTCCTTCTGCTTCTTGTTGTTCTTCCTCCTTCTCCTTCTCCTCCTCCTCTTCTACTTCTTCTTCCTCTTTCTCCTTCCCCTCTTCCTCTTCTGCTTCCTCCTGCTGCTGCTTCTCCTCCTCCTCCTTCCTCCTCCTTCTTCTCACTACTTCCTGGGTGATGTTCCCAACCCCAAAGTACAAAGTAAAAAAAATGATAGAGTTATTAAAAACATGACACTTCAAACCTGAGGCACCTATCTCACTCTGCCCAATGATAGAGGTGGTTGAGCTATGCATGGACTCAGTGTGGACCAATTTCAAACGTTGGTTTAATCTTCTCATATATTTTTTTCTCCATTTGCAGTACGCCCTGCCTTATCTCCGAAAAACAAAAGGGAACATTGTTAATATCTCCAGCACTGTCAATATCGTTGGAAACAAGCAGTCCTTACCCTATGTAGCAACCAAGGTAGGCTGGAGCAATAGGACCTGAAGTTAGAGCAGGCATGGGCAAACTTGGGCCCTCCAAGTGTTTTGGATTTCAACTCCCACAATTCCTTTTTAAAAAAAAATATTTTTATTGTTTTATAGTGTATGCAGAAAACAAAACAAACAAACAAAAGCAAAAAAGTAAACAAAGAAAACATATGCAAAAAAATTACAAAAGAGTCAACATTCAGCGCTCATCAAACATATGTACAATCAGATTTGGTTGTACAATTATTTATACCTTAACATTACCTAACCCTCTATTCCCCACCCGTGAACCCCACCCCCTGACCTCCAACACCCCTTAAAACAGGATCGCATTCCAAAACAACAACTACCCAAATATCTTCTTTCACTGAATCCCCTTTATGGCAATCTTCAACTCCCACAATTCCTAACAGCCTTAGGCCCTTTGCTTGTCCCCCTCAGCTGCTTAAAGTCCAAAACACCTGGAGGTCCCAAGTTTGCCCATGCCTGAGTTAGAAGCACCTTCTTTCATTGTTCTAATGTGAGGGTTGTCAATATTTCAAGCTTCTGCTGTAGTCAATTTTAGCAGCAAGAAATCAAGCTTGCCGAAGGCTTTCATGGCGGGAATCACTGGGTTGTTGTAGGTTTTTCCGGGTTATATGGCCATGTTCTAGAGGCATTTTCTCCTGACGTTTCGCCTGCATCTATGGCAAGCATCCTCAGAGGTAGTGAGCTCACTACCTCTGAGGATGCTTGCCATAGATGCAGGCGAAACGTCAGGAGAAAATGCCTCTAGAACATGGCCACATACCCCGGAAAACCTGCAACAACCCAATCAAGCTTGCCTCCAAGCTGCTGTTCAAAGCTACAAGAACAGGCCATATTGTTATTATTCCCTGCCCAGTGGTAGCAAAATTGACTTTTGTAATGATAGAGGTATGAGGAAAGCAGGGTTTTTTTTTCTGGCAGCGCAATCTTATTTTTTTTTCAAAACCTTTTTTCAAAACTCCTTTCTTGATTATGGATAGGAGGTCAAATGGTTTTTCTACCCATTTTGACTGAAATTTCTTTTGTAATGCGATTTTTATTGATCTTTTTACAATGTTTTATGTAGGTTTCCATTCACTGTAATTTATATTGCATCGTTTCAACGTTTTGAATGTTGAACTGCTTCGTATGAGATTCTGCCTCTAGAAATATTTCAGATATAAGCATAATAATTATTCATCTTATAGGGTGCTATTACTGCGATGACAAAAGCTCTGGCCATCGATGAGAGCAAGTATTGTGTCCGAGTCAACTGGTAAGACTGTTATTAATAAAAGACTATTAACAATTAAGGATGAAGATTTTGGGATCAATGCTCTTTTGAGAAATTAAAAAAAATGTACTTTATTCTTTTCACTGAAACATACTAGGATAATGTCAGTGATGTGTCAGTAATGGGCCACAAATTTTGATCTTCTACATATTTTGGTCTTCTGCTTTCAGTGTCCCTCACTAGCTGGTGCTTTACTGGTGATGATTGAGGTTTGGCCAATGCCGTTTCCTATTGTCATATTATAATTCAAAATATCTGGAGTGCCAAATGTATCCAGTCAACCCTGGATATTTTCATTTTGGCAGCAAATCCAACTTGTTTCAGGAAAACATGCTTGGGGCTCCTCCTAGACTGCCATATAATCCAAATTATCAAAGCAGATAATCCACATTATCTCCTTTGAACTGGATTATATGATTCTACACTGCCATATAATCCAGTTCAAAGCAGATAATCTGGATTTTATATGGCAGTGTAAAAGGGGCCTGAGATTCCAATATACCTGAATGTTAGAGGATTTCAAAAAGGAAAAAAAGTATTAAAATATGCCCAATTAAATGTACAATTCTAGACGTTAGCCAGAAGAGATAAGGAACTGGGTTGTTGTAGGTTTTTTTGGGCTGTATGGCCATGGTCTAGAGGCATTCTCTCCTGACATTTCACCTGAACTTTGGCAAGCATCCTCAGAGGTAGTTTTTTTGTTTTTTTGGGTTTTTTGGTGTGTCAGGAGCAACCGCTCCTGGTGTGAGAGAATTGGCCATCTGCAAGGATGTTGCCCAGGGGACGCCTGGATGATTTTTGATGTTTTATCATCCTTGTGGGAGGCTTCTCTCATGTCCCCGCATGAGGAGCTGGAGCTAATAGAGGGAGCTCATCCGCCTCTCCCCGGATTCGAACCTGCGACCTGTCGGTCTTCAGTCCTGCCGGCACAGGGGTTTAACCCACTGCGCCACCGGGGGCTCCTCTCAGAGGTAGTGAGGATAAGGAACTATTTTTAAACAAGCAATATATGGAAGTGAAAAAAGACAATAGAATAGGAAGAATAAGAGATCCCTTCCAGAAAATTAGAAACACTGGAGATGACGGGATCCCAGCTGAACTGTTTAAAATCTTGAAAGATGATGCAGTCAAGGTGATGCATGCCACATGTCAGCAAATATGGAAAACACAAGAATGGCCATCAGACTGGGGGAAAATCACCCTACATCCCCATACCAAAAATGGGAAATGCTAAAAAATGCTCAACCTTCCATAGCGTCACTTTTTTGGATGGGCACTGCCTCTGGCCTGAAAGGTTTCCTGCCAAACCACTTTTAGGCTTAGTAAGTGATTAGATTAATCCTCCCAGGAATGTTTGAGGTTGGGCTGCTATAAACCTAGCTAACATTTGTAAATATATGTTTTAAATTTATAGTTATATTAGAGGAAGGGGGTTGTTTTTTTTTAAAAAAAAAACCATGGAGATAGATAATCATGATGTCTCTCTTATCTTTAAGGAGAACAAAAAGGAAGAGAGACCAAACTTTACTTTTAGTAGAATAGGCATTTTCCTGAGAATATCAGGAAATGGGAGGGGAGAGAGACAGACAGGGGGCAATGGAGAAAGGACTTTCCTTGTAAACTAACCTCTACTGCCTGTTTATCTCCTTGTTGAGGACTATAAACTTGTGCAGGATATGGTTAGTTGAAATGTAGAAGCAAGGTTCACAAATAACATATGAAAACCTGGGCGGAGGATTATACTTTTATGAATATTGACCCATAGTTCACCATATGGGAATGGATTTGCTTGCTCTTCTGTGAAACCCCCTCTGAACATGTCTTCCCTCTTTTGAAAAATTTCTAGCATCTCACCTGCCAATGTTTGGACTCCACTGAATGCAGGACTTATAAATGGCTCACCCGATCCAGAGAAAGCATTCCACGAAGCCAAAGATGCTCAGGCAAGTGCATGATGGGCTGTGGGCTACTGGATAGGATGGGTGTCTACTTTATACAAGAAACTTGTGCAGAGAAGTGCAGGCTTTATTATTCACAAATTTGATTGTTCACTTATTTGTTTAATATGGTCTCTAGATCCTGCAGTGTGACTCTACGCTTAACTTCTGATTGAAAATTGATAATAGTTGTGCTTGAGGACCTTGTAATTCACAGAGTCGTTTAACAGTATCTTTTTATTTATGGCTTTTCCAGTTTTCTGGGGGTTCTATACCCTAATCCCAGAAAATGTGGAGGTTTGACTGTGGATGTTTATCACTGGAAGAGCAAAGTTATTTCAAATGACAAAGACATTTCAGATAGCTAATGAAATCTAAGAACTGGAAACCCTTTGAAGCATGTCCTTCTGATTTCTGAGACCTCATAAACTTCTCTTATAGACTTAAGGACTAACATTTATAGGGTGTGAATTGGGGAAAGAAAACAAATTGAAAAGAGATGTGTTTGCTTCTACTCATGAGATAAGCATCAAACACTAATTTTGCACCACCCTCTTTGTTTTCTATTATGTCCATAGCTTATGGGACGGATGGGGACCCCTGCGGAGATTGCAAAGGCTGCCCTGTTCCTTGCCGCCGATGCCACATTCTGCACAGGATGTGACCTTGTGGCCAGTGGTGGAGCTGAGCTTGGCTTTGCCCATAAGAGCCCATTTACTCCCGGATGTGACTCTAAAAACTAGAAGAGCCAGACAGGATGGGAGTGCTACAGTGACTAAAACAAGGCAAGATGGGGATAACTTTTAGAATACGAACCTGCATCCAGGTAGAGGGCTGCCTCATAAGGATGTTCTATCCATTAGGCCTGGGTAACAACGCAAAAATTTGTTTCTAAAATCGATTTGTAATTGGGGTGTTTTTTTGTTTCGATATTTAAAATAATTACAAAATTTTCCAAAAAAAAAAGTTCGGTATTTACGAAATTTCGTAAATATTTACAAAACATTTTGTAAAGATGGCGCCCTTTTTTTTCAATATTTTTTAAATATTTTTTAAATTTAATTATTAATTTTGTAGAATAGGGAGGAGAAATTATTATTGAGGGAAGGCAGGCACTCACTCTGGCGGGCCCTCTCGCTCGCCGCTCGCTCGCCGCTCGCCCTCTCGCTCGCCCTCTCGCTCGCCCTCTCGCTCGCCCTCTCGCTCGCCGCTCGCCCTCTCGCTCGCCCTCTCGCTCGCCGCTCGCCCTCTCGCTCGCCCTCTCGCTTGCTCAGCCGGCGCCGAGAGAGGAGAGCTCCCAGCAAGCCAGGCGGCCATCTTACGTATTTCCGAAATGGACGGAAATACAAAAATTTTTGGCGCCTGCTGTTTCGATATTTAAAAACACTTCCAGGGTTAAAAATAAGTTTTGTAATCGTTTCGTAATTCAAAAATTAACGAATTTTTTAACGAATTACGAATTAACGAAACGAATTGACCAGCCCTACTATCCATGTATTGTATTCCAGAAATTGGTGGGTCCAAACCTTTGGTCTTCCAAGTATTTTAGACTTCAGCTCCTACAATTCCTAACAGCTGGTAAAATTGCTGGAATTTCTGGGAGTTAAAGTCCAAAACACCTGCTTTGATAATCTGGATTATGTGGCTGTCTAAATCCAAACTAATACATAAAATGAGCACATGCACTGGAGCAGTCCACACAGGGTATATGAACAAAATCGTGTATTTTACTTGATTGTAGGGATATACAGTGATGCAAATATGCACATTCTTCAGTCGAAATCGGAGTTTAAGCACATATTTTAACACGTGTTTTCCAGCTGTTAATGTTGTGGCTCAGCAAGTGGCTAGAGATTTCTCAGAGGATGAGGGGAATAATGGGTTTCAAAATGTCTGTGTGAGATCGGGAAAAATTGCAGGCCTTAGTTTAGAGAGAATTGCAGGCAGATGAAGACAAGGCAGAGGATATTTTAGATTCCGATGTTTGTTCCTTAGCAACAGGGAAAAAGGGAAACTGGTGAAAGGTCCATTTCTCTTGGGAAAGGGCCTTCAGTCAATGGGGAGTTTTCCCATGAAGTCAGATTAAGTCTCCGGACGGAGGGAGTGAAAGCCAGATTAATTAGGCATGCTGAGAGACTCCATGAGAAGTCCCTGAAGTCTTGATGCGTTCAGCATGATCTAATGGCATCTTGGTCTGGCTTGGTCTTAAATTAAGTGGTGTTTATTTGGTGTCTCTTAGAGGAGACAATATTGCCGTAAGATGTGGGTTCCTATCTCAGCTCTCAAGTTCGATTCAAGTTTCCTGTGTTTGCTGGTGTTCCTGGAAGAGTTTGCCTTGAAAAAGGTTCTTGTTTTCATTGATTCATACCTGTGATTTTGACTCTCTTGACATCATGTACTTTGCCATTTTTGGATTACTGCTTTTTTGTATATGTACTTCTGTTATTTTGTATTTCCTTCTCTACTACTCTTTTGGAAAATGCCCTTTTTCTCTTTGTACATGCTTTTCTAATAAACTGCTTTAGTTAATACTACTAAACTCTGTGTTTTTGTGTGTCAGGAGTAACTTGAGAAACTGCAAGTCACTTCTGGTGCGAGAGAATTGGTCATTTGCAGGGATATTGCTCAGGGGACGCCCGGACTTTTGATGTTTTACCATCCTGTGGGAGGCTTCTCTCCTGTTCCTATATGAGAAGCTAGAGTTTGACAGACAGGAGTTTGCCCCACTCCTTGGATTCGAACCGCCAATCTTTCAGTTGACTAGTTCATCCGGCACAAGGGTTTAATCAATTGCACCATCCGGGGCTCTTGAATTCTGGTATGGTCCTGGGTGAAAAGCTGTCAAGACTAGAGTGCAACAATTGAACCAAATCAGTGCACATTTTCATGAAACATCATTCAGCCACCTCCCTTTTATCTCTGTTTCTTCTGTGTTTTAGGGCATGTGTAGAAAGGCCCTTAGAGAGACCCTAAGATGATCCTAGATTAGGGTTTTTTTAACAAAGTTTATAATTTCCTTATTATGAGGCTGGGAGAGTATGAGATCACTCCAAAGGTGTCCATTGTCAAGTAGATATTTGAGCTCCAGTTTTCCTGGAGTGCTAGTCCAAAACTCAAAGCACTACACTATCATGACTGTCTAAGCCCCCAATCCAAATGTACTAGAATAAAATGGGAGAAAACTTTTTTCTCCCATTATATGTAGATCTACCTAAGTTAAACTTACTAAGGCTACAAACATTTCTAGAAACAATAACTGCGCATTATGACATTACCGTATTAGCATTTCCTATTGCACAAAAGGTCCCTTAAAGGTTTTCATTCTTTCAAAAAGTCTTAATTTGCTTTATATTTCAAAATCCTTGTTAGTTTGAGCTAAATCAGCAACTTTGACAATTAATTTATGGCGTTTCCATTCATTTCTAGGTTTGCGCAAACAGTATTATAATATGAATCGAAGGAGGACTTCAGAGTTCTTATGGAATGTCTTATCCCTGATACTCAGCAAAACGTTTTTGATTACATTGCAAAATCTTGCTTTGAAATTTGTTGAATTATCACGTACTGTATATACTTTAGTATAAGCCGACCCAAATATAAGCAGAGGCACGTAATTTTACCACAAAAAAATTGGGAAAACATATTGACTCGAGTATAAGCTGAACGTGAGAAATGCAGCTGCTGCTGGTAATCATCAGTAGGTTAAATGTTTTTGAGTATTTACATAAAATTGTAATTTAAGATTGTCCAACTCTGATTAAACCATTATTCTAATCTTCTTCGATGTAAATGTGCTTACGTATCCTTCCAATAATAATAAAGAGGATAAAATAATAAATTAATAATAATAATAATAATAATAATAGAGTAAATAATGGAAATGTAATAATAACAGTAATAATACAGTAAAATAATAAATGTAATAAAACCAATAATAAATAGATTAAAATAATAATAAATGTAATAATAATAGAGAAAAATAATAAATGTAATACAAATAGTACAGTGAAATAATGTAAATGTAGTTATTATTATTATTATTATTATAGAGTAAAATAATAAATGTAATAAATTAATACTAATAACAGAGTAAAACAATAAATAACCTTGACTCGAGTATAAGCTGAAGGGGACTTTTTCAGCCTTAAAAGGGGCTGAAAATCTAGGCTTATAATCAAGTTTATACAGTAAATCTTAAACCCATTGCTTTTCACTTTCTTGCAAATCCAGTACATGTGGGGGGAAAAACCCAATTTATCTTCACAACCTTGGCAATGAATTTAAACTATTCGAGACATTTATTTGTAGACAGCTTCTTTGGAGCTGGATATCATTTCTACATCACCTTACTACATCTATGTTTTCTTTTAAATTACTGTAGAAGGTACATTTTATGTTCTTAGTCCAGATGTTTTTTTCATTCAGGCACTTGAACAACATGTCCCCAATTTTGGACACACCTTATCCTGTAATTTTTACATATTCATCTTCCGTCTCCAATTTCAAAAAGTATTTACGTACTTTTTAAATTACATGACTAGTACATCCTTGCACAATTCCAAGAAAACTCCAGATCTCTTTGATCTTGATTAAATCTCTCTTTCAAATCTCAAGTAGGATTAAGATCTCCACCTCTAAGGGTGCGTGGATGGCTGTTTTTGCCTGTTTTCTGTGGCAATAGATGCAGTCCCCGAGTTACAGACATCTGACTTACAAATGACTCATAGTGAAGAACGGGGGAGAGACAAGTGAGAAAAATCTATCCCTAGGAAGGGAAATTCACCCCATTTCTGCTATGTGCACCACTATCTGTTTGAATAATAATTAAAAAGGAGTTTTGGGACTGAAGCAAAATAGAAAGTTTTGGGAAGGAAATGTCACAAACAGAGGAAACATAAAATATAGATGGGAAGCTTTCACAGCCTGTTGCAAAAGCCACTGAGCAAAGAAGAATGCCCCCAAAAGAAGATAAAACAACTGAGTGACAGGATGCTAATCAGAAGGTCAAGAAGGTTCGAGAAGATAGAAAGAGAGCTTACTTACTTAGGCAATCCCACGTAGCTTGAGGATGATTGTCTTCCAGATGTGGTGTCTTGGCGGTGGGTCCATATGTGGCTGTGGAGCCCTACTCTTGATACGCATGCTCTCCCACAGTGAGGACATCGGTTTCCAGATGGAAGGCGGTCCTGGTCAGCTTTGGCTTGACATGCCTTCCTCTTGACACATTTCTCCCTTTCACCCTCCATTTGTGCCTCTTCAAATTCTGCAGCACTGCTGGTCACAGCTGATCTCCAGTTAGTGCGCTCAAGGGCCAAGGCTTCCCAGTTTTCGATGTCTATGCCACAGTTTTTGAGGTTGGCTTTAAGCTCATCTTTCCATCTCTTTTCCTGTCCACCAATATTCCGTTTTCCATTCTTGAATTTGGAGTAGAGCAACTGCTTTGGGAGATGGTTATTGGGCATTCAGACAACATGGCCAGTCCAGTGGAGTTGATGGCGGAGGAGCATCACTTCAATGCTTGCTTCTTCCAGCACACAGACATTTGTCCACCTGTCTTCCCAAGAGATTTGCAGGATTTTTCAGAGGCAGCGCTGATGGAATCATTCTAGGAGTTGTGTATTACGTCTGTAAACAGTCCATGTCTCGCAGGCGTATAGCAGGGTTGGGAGGACAATGGATTTATAAACAAAAAGAGCATAGAAGATCATGATAGGAAAGGGGCAAGCCCTGATTTGACCAAACCAATTTAGAGCTTTGACTCATGAAACTCATTATACCCATACAAACCTGGGTCAGGACTCACCTTGACCCAGGTTTGAACTGCCAACCTTTTGATTTGCAGGATTATATGAATCCCTCTCTGCACTGCCATATAATTCAGTTTCTGAATCCAGATAATCAGCTTTGAACTGGATGCTGTTGCTCCATCTTCCATGCCGAGGAGCTTTTGTTGTCCTCCCGATCAAATTGCGGGCATGTCCTTATGGGTGCCTTTTTATTAACTTCCCATTTAAAGCGGTACCTATTTATCTACTCACATTGCTGTTTTCGATCGGCTAGGCGAGCAGAAGCTGGGCTGACGGTGAGGAACTCACCCTGACCCAGGTTTGAATAGTCAACCTTTTGATTTGCAGGATTATATGAATCCTTCTCTGCCCTGCCATATAATTCAGTTTCTGAATCCAGATAATCAGCTTTGAACTGGATAGTATAGCAGTGTAGACAAATATAATCCAGTTCAAAGCAAATCAGTAGGATTCAGAAACTGGATTACATAGCAGGGTAGATCCAGCTTGAATCTACACTGCCATATAATAGGGTTCAATCTGCATTATAATGGCAATGTAGGCTCGATCTACACTGATATATAATCCAGATTATCAAATAAAATAATCCAGATTATCTGCTTTGAACTGGAATATATGGCCCCTTCAACACAGCTGTATAAAATCCCCATTGAACTGGATTATATGGCAGTGTGGACCCAGATAACCCAGTTCAAAGCAGATATTGTGGATTTTCTGACTTGATATTCTGGGTTATATAACTGTGCGGAAAAGCCCTATGAGGCCCCTTCTACACTGCCATATAAAATCCAGATTATCTGCTTTAAACCGGATTATCTGGCAGTGTTGACTCAGATAACCCAGTTCAAACCAGATATTGTGGATTGTCTGCCTTGATATTCTGGCTTATATAGCTGTGTGGAAAAGCCCTATGAGACCCCTTCTACACTGCCACATAAAATCCAGATTATCTAAGAAGCTTGAAGCTGTTTCATTTCTAAAAACACATAGTATCTGGTTTATATGAACTGGATTATATGGCAGTGTAGAGTGAATCACACAACCCAGTTCATAGCAGATATTGTGGATTATCTGCCTTGATATTCTGGGTTATATAGCTGTGCAAAAGGGTCCTATGAGGCCACTTCTACATTGCCTTATAAAATCCAGATTATCTGCTTTGAACTGGATTATATGGCAGTGTTGACTGACTCATATAATCCAGTTCAAAGCAGATCACGTGGATTGTCTGCCTTGATATTCTGGATTATTTGCTGTGCGGAAGGGCCCTATAAAATATAAAATCCAAATTATTTGATTTGAACTGGATTATATTGCAGTGTAGACTGACTCATATAATCCAATTCAAAGCAGATCACGTGGATGGTGTGCCTTGATATTCTGGGTTATATATAGCTGTGCGGAAGGGCCCTATAAAATATAAAATCCAGATTATGTTATTTGAACTGGATTATGTGGCAGTGTAGACTGACTCATATAATCCAGTTCAAAGCAGATCATGTGGATTATCTGCTTTGACAATCTGGTTTGAAAGATGTCCAAGAGATCACATTGTGTTTAGGCAAATATTCAAAAGCTGAAGACCAAAATTAAAAAGAAATAGTAATATAATATGCCAAACCCTTCTGCTGCTTAGCATTCCAGCAAGGGCTGGTGGCTAACTTGGCAATGGAATGTTGGACTCCACTTCCTGGTGAGCCGAGGGAGGCGTGAGCATGCGCAGTGGGGGAAAACAAACACATGGGGCAGCTGTGTATTTAAGATCAGCTGGCTGAGGAGTCATCAGGCAGAACTGCCAGGGAAGTTATAATGGCAACTGGGCTTCGTTATCCGGGGAAGGTGGTCATAGTAACGGGGGGCAGCAGGGGCATTGGCGAAGGCATCGTCAGAGAATTTGGTGAGTTCAGAGAGAGGAGTTTTATTTTAAGTGGAAGTTAAATTTAGGCTGTATTAGTTCATTGAGTACAGTGGTTGGACAAGGTTAGAAGATGCACCTGCCGTCCAGGTGTTTTGGACTTCAACTCCCACAATTCCTAACAGCCTACCGGCTGTTAGGAATTGTGGGAGTTGAAGTCCAAAACACCTGGAGGGCCCAAGCTTGCCTATCTAATGTTAAAAGATATATTTAAATATATATTGGTTTAATCTCCAGTTTGCCTGTCAAATAGAATTACTGTGTTGCGAAATGATGCATATCTTCAAAGTGTATCACCAACTCTTTGAAAGTTCTCCTTTAAGGGGATACAAGGATCACACAGGCTCTTTTGCCACTATAGTAGAGGTAAAGGTTTCCCCTGACTTTAAGTCTACTTGTGTCCAACTCCAGGGGTTGGTGCGCATGTCCATTTCTAAGTTGTCTGTAGATGCCTCCAAGGTCATGTGGCCAGCATGACTGCATACCGTGCTGTTACCTTTCCGCAGAAGCAGTACCTATTGATCTACTTACACTTGTATATTTTTGAACTGCTAGGTTGGCAGAAGCTGGGCCTAATTGCAGGAGCTCACCCCGCTCCACGGATTCAAACAGTCAGTTTAATCCTGTTTTAATGTTTGCCTATTGACATATTTTAAATTGTATGCTAATGCTCTTACGTTAATCTGTTTTGAGTTCCTTTTGGGAGAGATAAAGCGGGGTATAAATAAATGTAATAATAATAATAATAATAATAATTGAAACACAACAAGATGAGTCCACAGCAGACAAGATCACTTTGCTGGCTGTTGTATTGGATCACACGTCGGACACTTCCCAAGTGTCTAGGACTGTGTGATGTATCGGGTTTGGTTGTTTGTTTGTTTTCATGTCAGGAGCGATTTGAGAAACTGCAAGTCGCTTCTAGTGTGAGAGAATTGGCTGTCTGCAAGGACGTTGCCCAGGGGACGCCCGGATGATTTGACGTTTTTATCATCCTTGTGGGAGGCTTCTCTCATGTCCCCACTTGGGGAGCTGGAGCTGACAGAGGGGCTCATCCACCTCTCCCTGGATTTGAACCTGCGACCTGTCAGTCTTCAGTCCTGCCAAGGCAATGACATCTGTGGACCATCCTCTGTTTGGATATCAGCCAGCATGCCTACTCCTTAAATCAAGAAACACTTTCATACGTTCCACAGAGATATTCGCAGGAACACCTCAGCAAGCTAGAGTCCAAAAGTGGCAGGCTAAAAACCAGAACCACAACCCATTGCTGAGACTGGATGAGAGATTCCCTCCTGGGCACACAGAAGACTGGGCAACTTGGAAGGCGCTGAAATTTCCTTTCACCAGATGCAGAGCCGACCTTAAGAAATGGAGCCACAAAGTGGAATCCACGGCATGCGAGTACGGAGAAGAGCAAACCACAGACCACTTACTACAATGCAGTCTGACCCCTGCCACATGCACAATGGAGGACCTTCTTACAGTGACACCAGAGGCACTCCAGCTGGACAGCATCTGGTCAAAGGAAATGTAGTATAATGCCAAGTTGTTAACTTTGTGTTTTTAAATACACAATAACTGTACCCTCAATTTGCTTCTAACACGATAAATAGTGCTCAGCTCTAGGCTGCAGATGAGACTCAGGAAGTGTGAAAGCTGATAGGAGGAAATGAGTTTGGAAATGGGTGGAGTAATCCTTCAAAACAGGAAATGGTGTCCAGAATAAAAATTAGAAGTTTAATTTACGTCTAGCCACCGTCAGTAATGGATTGACCAAACACACACGCAGATTATTATTGTGTTTGAATGAGAAAAAAACTGGGTGAGCATTAGCTGTTGAATTGCACCCAGTGAGGTGACATTATTAAAGATGCAGGGTAAATAAGATAATTATAAAAAAGGTACAATAGTTTAGTGGCACCTTAAAAGCTAACACTTTTAATGTGGTGGACATGTTTGTGATCATAGCCTGATAACATTTCATTTTGAAAACCTAATGTTATGCTCAGATGGTATATTCTTTTTACCTCTTGCAGGCATGCACATATGTATGCATGTGCATGCATAGAGGAAAATATATGAAAAGCGGGGCAAAAATACCATAAGACACAAGTGCTAATATTTAAAATAAGCCTTTTTGATAGGTATGCACATCACAAGGTATGCTAAACAAAGCCAATGGGAGCTGTAACCCAACTACATCTCAAAGGCTGCACATTCACCCGAATTGTATGCATTTGGGTGAATGTGCAGCCTTTGGGATGTAGTTGGGTTACAGCTCCCACTGGCTTTGTTCAGCATACCTAATAATATAATAACAGTAAAGGTAAAGGTTTCTGCTGATGTTAAGTGTAGTTGCGTCCGACTCTGGGAGCTGGTGCTCATCTCCATTTGTAAGCCAAAGAGCCAGCGTTGTCCATAGACACCTCCAAGGTAATGTGACCAGCATGACTGCATGGAGTGCCGTTACCTTCCCGCCAAGGTGGTACCTATTAATCTACTCACATTTGCATGTTTTCGAACTGCTAGGTTGGTAAAAGGTGGAGCTAACTGTGGGAGCTCACCCTGCTCCCCAGATTTGAACCGCCAACCTTTTGATCAGCAAGTTCAACCCGCTGCACCACCAGGGGGCCAATAATAATAATAATAATAATAATAATAATAATACTTTACTTATATTCTACTCTGTCTCCCCGTGGGTACTCAGAACGGATTACAGAACACCTATATGGCAAACATTCAATGCCGTTATGCAGTTAACAAGGACTGACAACACATAAATATGTAGAGGTAAATGCTTTCCGGCATTTGGAGGCTGTGCTCAACCCCAGCCACGGGGAGATACTGTCGCTCCATCTTCCATGCCGAGGAGCTTTTGTTGTCCATAAACGTCCTCCCAATCAAATTGCCAGCTTGTCCTTATGGGTGCCTTTTTATTACCTCCCCACTTAAAGCGGTACCTATTTACCTACTCTGCTGTTTTCGATCAGCTAGGTGAGCAGAAGCTAGGCTGACAGTTAGGAACTCACCCTGATCCAGGTTTGAACTGTCAACCTTTTGATTTGCAGCTGGTGGTTATCCCACCGTGCTAAAGCCCGGGCTTTCCATCATCTAGTGATGGAAGTTGCACACCTACAACATCTGGAGAGGTCAAATTTCCCATCTATAAATCTGAGGGTTACATAGTCTGTCAGCTGTTGTTGAACTGCCACTCCTAGCATGCACCACCATTTACTCTGCTTGGAGTTTCAGTTCAACATTTGGAAAGCCACACAATTCCCTTCCTAATTTTGATCTGTGTCCAGATAGAGAGACAAGAATACTGTCGGTCACAGTGTGCAGCTGAAGATCTGCAGAATGTTGTAAACTCAGCAGGTTGTTACAAGATAGAGACAGCCCATTTCTAAACTTTGTATGTCTTGTGCAATTCTCTATAGGCTTTGCCCTACTTTGTGTATCCAGTCATTTTTGGCAGTGTCCGGATGTGCTTTTTTTCAAAGATTAACTCAAATCATTACACGGTTTGTGTGTACTGTAATGGAAGAAGCTCTAAAAAGTTGTGGTTTATCTTTCGGCAGGACATTGCTCTTATGTTCTACCGAATGTTTTTCCTATTCTAAAAAACCACACTGATTTTTTGCTGGGGACTGATAGGATTTCCTTATTAAGTTGACCACTACAGAATTATTTCCCAGCCTCTTTCATTGTGTGGTAAGGGGTGGAGGTGAAGGAATGTAAGAGCCCAAAGCATTGTTTGTGTCCTTACAAGGTGTTTCCCCTCTAGTGTAACTTGTCTGACTCAATATTAAATTGTTGCAGTTAGATGGGTGGGGGGGGTATTCATTTGTACTATTGCTTTAATTTTAGGCATTTGTCAGCAAACAAATCACTACCATGTTTATTCAGCATAGGTAGTGGTAGGAAATGCCGGGCAGTCTCATTTAACAACATGCCACATAATTTCCATCCCATCCTCCCTGAACATGACATCCTGAAGGTGTGTTGGTCAACACTTCCCTCATGAGGTTGGTGGGAGTTGTAGTCTAACACAACTGGGCATCATATTGGATGGTGTAAAATGAGTTAAAATACAAGTTGAGCATTCTGTATCCAAAATGCTAGATACCAGTATATTGCCCCCCCCCCCCCCCGATTTTGAAATCTCTGTATTTGCTGCTGATTATTTATTTATACATTTAAAAACACAAACAAAATTAAAAACTTGGCATTATACTAAATGTCCTTTGATCAGAAGCTGGCCACTTGGAGTGCCTCTGGTGTCACTGTAAGAGGTCCTCATTGTGCATGTAGCAGGGCTCAGACTACATTGTAGTAAGTAGTATGAGATTTGCTTTTCTCCACACTCGCATGTTGTGGACTCCATTTTGTAGCTCCATTTCCTATGGTTGGCTCTGCATCTTGTGGTTCAGGACACAGTCTGTTCAGTGCCTTCCAAGTCACCCAGCCTTCTGTGTGCCCAGAAGAGAGTTTCTCATCTAGTATCAGCCACTGATTGAGGTTCTGAATTCTAGCCTGCCACTTTTGGACTCTCACTTGCTGAGGGGTTTCTGCGAGTATCTCTGTAGATCTTAGAAAGCTGTTTCTTGATTTAAGATGTTGGCTTGATAGCTGATATTCGGACATAGGATGGGTAGGAGAGGTCACTGTCTTGGTTCTTTCATTACAGGCAGCCACTTCCTGATGGATGTTAGGTGGTGCAATACTGACTAAACAGTATAATTCTCCAGTGGTGTAGGGCATAGACATCCTGTGACAATGTGTCATATCTCATTAAGAGCCACATCCACTGTTTTAACGTGGTGAGATGTTTTCCACACTGGGCATGAGTATTCAGCAGCAGAGTAGCAAAGTGCAAGGGCAGATGTCTTCACTGTGTCTGGTTGTGATCCCTAGGTTGTGCCAGTTAGCTTTAATATGGTATTATTTCTATCACCCACTTTTTGCTTGATAGTCAGGCAATAACTATCAGGAATGAGGTGAAATACAAGTTGAGTATTCTGTATCCAAAATACTTGCGACCAGTATTTTGGATTTTTTTTTCCAGATTTTGAAATGTCTGTTTTTGCTGCTTCTGCTGATAATAGTAACAACAACAACAACAATCACATAGTCCTTGGGAAGTGTTCGACTTGTGATTTTGTGATACGAAATCCAGCATTTGCTGTGACATACTGTGTTTTTATGTCAGTAAAATAACAACAATGAGTCATTTAATACAATGTTATATAATTTTGCATGTGTACATGAAACTATCAGAAAGCAAAAGTATCACTGACTGAGATGCTTACATGGATTTTGGAGTATTTCGGGATGCTCAGTCTGTAATGGAATTGTAATCCAATTGTTTTGTTTTTAATCCATTAATGGGCTCCTATTAACAGAGTTGTAAGGTTTTTTCTGGCATTCATTTCCACTCCTTCTTTTCCTTCCCAGTTTTCCAAGGAGCCAAAGTGGTTTTCTGTGCCCCAGAATGTGAAGGTGAGATTCCCCCCCCCCCCCCCCCCGCCTTTAATACCTAAACATTATGAGAGAGTCCATTCACTGTCTTGTTCTGAATATTTCATATTAGGTTGATTAATCCAAAGGAAATGTGAACTTTCTACACCATGGAGTTGTAATTATCCTTTCCTGGAAGAAAGATGAGTATGTAAAACAGTGACCTGGAATGTCTTTGATGTACATTTCGGATAAGCATTTCCCCATTTCTGGATTGCAGCACTCACCCACTCTGATTTTTGGGTGTGATGATCAAGGCTGATAGGACTTAAAGGTCCAATAATATCTGATAGGCCATCAGTTCTTCGATCTTGATATAGACTGATGAAAGTCAGAATCAGCAATTTCCTTCTCTTGTTTGTGGCAGAAATTAAAGAGGATTTAATTGTTAAGCTGAGAGATGCAAGGACAAGAATTCTGAATTGGTTGAATTTATCATTTGTATAGCTATTCTACAAGAATCCAGAAGTGACCCCCATTTTCCAGCATGTGTTCGCATTGCAAAACCAAAATTTGCTTTGCATTTCAGGGAACACTTTTCTTCTCCTTTTCCACCCAACAACTCTGAATTGGGGGTGGGGAGGGGGGTGGGTGGGATTTGTATGGTTCTGTGGCAGACATGGCCAAACTGTTAGGAATTGTGGGAAGATGAAGTCCAAAACACCTGAAGGGCTGAAGTTTGCCCATGCCTGGTTTACGGACTAGAAAGTTGATGTGTTTTTGAAACTTGGATCATATTATGTCTACCACAATAATTCAGAAGGCCCTCCACATGTGCTTTTCCTGGGTTTAATGAATATGGTTTTTCTAGAGATTCCTAAAGAAGTGTTCTTGTAGTTCAGTTTTTCGGGCTGTATGACCATTGTTCCGTCTCCCAGGAGCCTGATTTGCCTTAATTTAAAGGTGCTTGAGGTTGCTTCCTCTTGCATTTTCTCCCAGGGCTGCTGCATCTTTGCAAGAGTCCTAAAAGTTAATAGTATCAGAGTCTGCAGGCCTCTTTGCAACTATTGGCTTAGAGAGCAGCTCTGAGTTTAGGGACCGCCTTTTCTCCCAGGGAAAGATCCCCATTTTAGATTCTCCCCTGCCTTTTCAGTTTGAGGAAAGATTTCAGACATGCTGATGGCTAAGCAGTTAGCTCTGGGAAAACCATTGCAAAAACTACTCTTTAGATAAGTATTAAGCTAAACTGAGTAAGCTATATTGAGTTAATATAGATAGTATATTGTGTATTGAGGTGTACTGAGATATTTTAGACAGATAAGCTTAGTTGAGAAGATTGAGTTATATAGTTATAGAGAGATAGTTGTGACTGCTTTGTCTCCAGAACTAACCTTAAGTTATAGATAGGGAAAAAACCTGCTTTTTTTCTAAACCACAACAGCTTGCGGTTAGGGTGTTAAGATTCCAGAATCTTATCTGCTATCTGGAAGAAAGGGTTACCTCTGTAACTAAAGAAAAGAAAGAATATTTTTGTAGTTTCATCTATTGACTGTTTATTTGCAACTTTGATGAACTGTGCCAAGTCTTCAAGGACTTTGTGTAAATATTCTTTTTTGATGTTTAAAACCAGTTGCTTAATATCTTAAGTTTTCAAGATAGACAGCTGCAGTTCACTCAGCCATAGAGAGAAGCATGTAGCAGTTTTAGTTTTTATATCATCTGGGTGGACGGCACAACCATGTTCTAGAAGCATTCTCTCTTGACGTTTCGCCTGCATCTATGGCAGGCATCCTCAGCCCGAAAAATCTACAACAGCCCATTGATTCCGGCAAAGAAAGACTTCAACAATACAGTGTTCTTTACTTTTTAAAATAAATCTTTTTTGAAATTTGGAGTTTTCCCACTTTTACAGGGGCTCTGTGTCCCTAACTCCAACAAATGTGAAGAACCTAATGCAATTCCTTGAAGGTTTTTCTTTCTTCCCTTGCAGTCCCAATTCCCAACACCAGGTGCTGCTGCTTTCCTGCATGTTTTGCCCTGTGGAATCCAGAGGTCTATTGTTTGGAAAGATTTAACAGTTTTGTACTATAGATCTAGAACTCTCTAGTACAGAATTGAAAGTACGACACCAACCTATAAGTCCCAGCATTCCATAGTATAGAGCAGGCATGGGGAAAGTTCAGCCCTCCAGGACTTCAACTCCCACAATTCCTAACAGCTAGTAAGATGGATGGGGTTTCTGGGAGTTGGAGTCCAGAACACCTGGAGGGTTGAAGTTTGCCCATGCCTGGTATAGAACTAGGGTAGTTACCAAACTACCATCACTATGGCAACGGACATCTGGGCAACTATAATTTCTGTTAAGGTATATAGAAAACTGGGTAAGTTTTTGTGAGGATCATCACTAAGGTTATTGCAGATGTGTGTGTGTAAAGAAAGCAAGAATCCACATGCAGGTGCACTTCATGTGTCAGTGAAGGCAAGTGATTTCACTGTCAGTGGTTGCACTGACACGATAAATAAATAAATAGTGATTTCTCTTACTACAATCAGTAGGGTGTAACAACAGAGGTTATAGTATATCATTGGGAGCTCTTTACAAACTCTTACTGTGCGTGCTGAGCTTTCTGTTTTTCCTGAAGATTGTAGGTACTATGCACTCTGGGAAGGACCATTTGTTTTACATGTAAGTTCGCAAAGCTGAATTAAGCAATATTTGTTTTGCATACTGAAGGACTGTATTTTCTACTATGTTCGAAGAAGACTTTTATTTTTTCTGCTGGAAAGAGTAAAGTATTTCTTTTGTGCAAGCCTGTTGCAACCCTGGTGTTATTTTGTCTTCAAGGGGGCTGCAGCCGAACCTTAAGTTTAGTGCTGTGGGGGACGGATTATTTTCCTGACACTAAACGCAACAATTTCTACTTATCCTTTGAGGATATTCAGCAGGTGGTTAGGACATATAGCAAAATGGGATGATGGTTAATCTTAGCATAAAGAGCAGATATGGGTAACTGTTAGATCTGCATCCAGTTTTCTGACCAAAATATTGAGTCTCTGTGCCTCAAATTCACGTTGGCTGCCAAGTATGGGCTCAAATAGTGGCCTGCATCATGTCTCAACTGAAGGAGATCCATTGACTCAATGGTTGAATGGTACATCAACCCAAAGACAAGCTCCTAGGAGGCAATATTATCCTGCTGTTACCCCTTCATCACCTGGAATTGGAACTGCCCTCCAAACTCCTCACAAACTCTGTTTGCAACTGTCTTTGCAGAAGAACAGGGGAGGGCGATTGAACAGGAACTGCAGGATTGTGGGGCTGCTGGGGAAGCTCACTTTCAGATCTGTGATGTTCGCTGCGAAAAAGCAATTCAGGTAGGTGGGAACTGGAAAGGTCTTGGTTTGGGAGAACTTCTTTGTAGTTTAGTGCTTTCAAGTTTCTGGGGATGAGATTGTGTGGCTCACCCAAGGTCACCCAGTGGCTTTCCATGGCCAAAAGGGAATCAGATCCTGGTTTCCAAAGTAATTGTCTATGCCATTACCCAGTGCCATTTTCAGTGTTTGGATTTTGGTGTCTCTCCCCCCCCCCCCCCCCCATCTGTTTTTCAGGAGGCTCCCAAGTTTTTGTTGTTGTTGTTCATTCGTTCAGTCGTTTCCGACTCTTCGTGACCTCATGGACCAGCCCAAGCTAGAGCTCCATGTCGGTCATCACCACCCCCAGCTCCTTCAAGGTCAATCCAGGCACTTCAAGGATCCCACCCATCCATCTTGCCCTTTGTCGGCCCCTCATCCTTTTCTCCTTCCATTTTTCCTCAGCATCATTGTCTTCCCTAAGCTTTCCTTTCTTCTCATGATGTGGCCAAAGTACTTCATCTTTGCCTCTAATATACTTCCCTCCAGTGAGCAGTTGGGCTTTATTTTCTGAAGTATGGACTGGTTGGATCTTCTCGCAGTTCAAGGCACTCTTAGAACTTTCCTCCAGCACCACAGTTCAAAAGCATCTATCTTCCTTCGCTCAGCCTTCCCTATGGTCCAGCTCTCACATCCCTAGGTGACTACAGGGAATACCATTGCTTTGACCATGCGGATCTTGGTTACCAGTGTGATGTCTGTACTCTTCACTATTTTATTGTGATTGGACATTGCTCTCCTCCCAAGAAGCAAACGTCTTCTGATGTCCTGGCTGCAGTCTGCTTCTGCAGTAATCTTTTCACCTAGAAATACAAAGTCTGTCACTGTCTCCACGTTTTCTCCCTCTGTTTCCCAGTTGTCAATCATTCTTGTTGCCATAATCTTGTTGTTTTTTTTTATGTTTAACTGCAACCCAGCTTTAGCACTTTCTTCTTTCACCTTGGTTAGAAGGCTCCTCAGCTCCTCGTCACTTTTGGCCATCAAAGTGGTGTCATCTACATATCTAAGGTTGTTAATGTTTCTTCCAGCAATTCTCCCAAACTTGGGCAGGCAAAATTTCATTTTTCAATCTGGCAGCCGAAAGATCCTTTTTCAATATATTGTCGAAGGCTTTCATGGCCGGAAACACTGGGTTGTCGAGAACATGACCATACAGCCTGAAAAACCTACAACAACCCAGATGCTTTTTCGCTCTGGGAAGATCCAGCCCATTGGCAGCAATGGGGGAACTTCTGAGGCTTTGATTATCTTCAAAGTGTGCATTATGGATGACTATCCTGACAGCTCTCAGGTGTAAACTCTTGCTAACCATCTTCCCTGCTTCTTCTTTCCTCTTTTACAGAATCTGGTTGCTGTGACCATTGAACATTATGGATGCCTTGACTGCCTGGTGAACAATGTTGGCGTCCGTAAGTCATTTCTAAAATCCTGGCGGGGAAGGACGTATGGGAACAATTGGGGCTCCTGTTTTTTGGGCCTGGGGAATTTTGGGGATGTGTTAAAGGCCAGGAAAAGGGCTGTGAATGAAATGCACAAATTGAGGTTTTATTGTTAACTGACATATATGGCCATCATTTATATTTATTTGGCAATTAGTAGACATGTTCATTTAAACAGAGGTCCAGGTCACAGTCCCTCAAACTGTTGGAGGGCCGGATTATAATTTAAAAAACACATAAATGAATTCTTATGCTCACTGCACATGTCTTATTTGTAGTGCAAAAACTCTTAAAACAATAAAATAATTAAAATGAAGAACAATTTAAACAAATATAAACTTCTTAGTATTTTAATGGGAAGTGTGAGCCTGCTTTTAGCTGATGAGATAGGATTGTTGTTGTTATTGTTGTTGTTGTTGTTGTGTGCTTTCAGACTTAGGTTGAACCTGAGCGAGGGCCGGGTAAATGACCTTGGAGGGCCGTATGCGGCCCCCGGGCCTTAGTTTGAGGACCCCTGATCTATATCTTTTGTGTGATGTAAAATTATGAGAGGATATATCAGTACCTTTGGGGTTTGCACTCCAGAAATCAATGCAAGACAGACAGCAGAGGGAAGGAAATATGCTATGGAAAGAACACCTAGTTATTTCAATTAGATGTCTTTAGGCTTAGTGAGATATTAGATGCACTGAAACTTAGGCCCTTTCTACACAGATGAATAAAATCTGCTTTGAACTTGGATATATGGCAGTGTGGACTCAGATAACCCAGTTCAAAGCAGATATCAAGGCAGATGTGGGATTTCTGCCTTGATATTCTGGGGAATGTGGCCATGTGGAAGGGTCCTTGGACATAGGGAGGAGGGAGCAAGCTTGTTTGCTGCTACCCTGGAGACCAGGATGCAGAACAATGGCTTCAAACTATAAGAAAGGAGATTCCACTTGAACATTAGGAAGAACTTCCTGACTGCGAGAGCTGTTCAGCAGTGGAACTCTCTGCCCCGGCGTGTAGTGGAGGCTCCTTCTTTGTAGGCTTTTAAACAGAGGCTGGATGGCTATATGTCAGGGTGCTTTGAATACGATTTTCCTGCTTCTTGTCAGGGGACAAGATTGGACAGGATGGCCCATGAGGTCTCTTCCAACTCTATGAGTCTATGATTCTATAGGCAGAGTGTTTGCTGAATCTGAGTAGGAAGGTAGAGAGTGGAACTTAATGGTTCTCCAGTCAGATTGTTGCTCAGTTATTGCCAGCTTCCCTGTCTTACTCTTCTGAGTGTGCCTTTGGACTTGGTCAAGAGGAACATCTTTTTACACTTGTGGAACCTATCTACAGTAGTTCTTGCATAGTTGCCCTTACAACTAAGTCATCATGATAGGACTTAATCATGATTTCCTTCCGTTCCATAAATAAGTCGTGGGTTAGTGGAGTAGTGCCTTTCCTTTTTTAAAAAAAGTACAATAAACAAAGAGACAATGAGTTATTCTGGATCTTACCTGCTGTGAAAACCTCTGCTTTTTTATATCCACCTGCCCTCAGATCCCCCTTACAAAACAATCGATGATTTCACTGCAGAAGATTTCCGCGACCTCATGGAAGTCAATACTGTCAGCTACTTCTTAGCATCTAAGGTAAGTAATGTCAAGAAATCTAATTTTTAATATTTCTGACATAATCTTCCATCTCAATTTCTCCTATTTTTCCATTTGCAGTATGCTCTTCCTTACCTCCGAAAAACAAAAGGGAATATCGTCAATATCTCCAGCATTGTCAATATTATTGGAGATAAGCAATCCGTAACCTATTCTGCAACCAAGGTAGGCTGGAGCAATAGCCCCCCCCCCCCCCCTATTGTTCTAATGTGAGGGTTGCTATCATGTCATGCTTCTGCTGGGAAAACAGTGGGATATAAATAAATTATGATGATGCAGATGATGCATAAACTGTATTATCACCTTGTTTCAATGTTTTCCCTGTTGGGACCACTTCAGATGAGGTTCTGCCTCTAAAGGCTGTATAGAAGTATTTCAAATATATGTGTAATAAAACAAATCATTCAACTTATAGGGTGCTGTTACTGCGATGACAAAAGCTCTGGCCATCGATGAGAGCAAGCATTGTGTCCGAGTCAATTGGTAAGATTCTTATTAATAAGGGGCTGTCAAGATTCTGGGATCAATGATCTTTTGAGTTTTCCTTGAAACATACTAGGTCAATGTAATGTCTCATAAATTTTGGTAGTTCACATGTTTTGGTCTTTTGTTCCAAGTGTCCCTCTGTATTGTCTATACTAGCTGGTGTTTTACTGTTTTGAGGGGGAGATTGGCCCATTGCCCTTTCCTATGTGCCACATTATAAGTCAACATATCTAGAATGCCAAATGCTTCAAAATAATTCAGACTGTTCTCATTTTGGCTGTAATTCCAAGGTATTTCAAGAAAACATGCTTGGGATTCCCATATATCTGAATTGTGTGCTTCACGTGGCCTCAAATAGGATGAAATGAGCCCATATGAGGTTGACACTTTGGCACTTTAGTTGTAATCGGAAGGCAGCTATTTTAACTACAATGGTCTGTGTTTTAAACTGTGTATTTATTTTATTTTATGTGTTAATAGTGGTTGTTTTTATAACTTTTATGTGATACTGTTTTTATACTCATACTGTTTATGTTATATACTACACTTGTGGTGCCTTGTAAGCCACCCCGAGTCCCTTTTGGGAGATGGTGGTGGGATATAAAAGTTGTTTATTATTATTAGTCACAGTGTGTCACAGCAAACAAGATTTATATGCTGGATTTCTTCTTCTTCTTCTTCTTCTTCTTCTTATTATTATTATTCTGTTGGGACGTGTTATGCTTCTAGGAATCTTGACATATAGCTCACCATGTGGGGAATGCTTTGCTTCATTTCTGTGATCTCTTTCCAAACCTATCTTTGCTCCTTTGAAAAAGTTTAAACAATTTGGATTTTAGCATCTCACCTGCCAATATCTGGACTCCATTGTGGGCAAGGCTTGCAAGCGAAACACCTGATCCAGAAGCAGCGATCCAGCAAGGAAAAGATGCTCAGGCAAGTCCATGATGGGCCTGGGGCAACTGGATAGGAGGGATTTCTAGTTTATACAAGGAAATCGTGAGGAGGAGTGTGGATTTGCTTATTCATGGATTTGATTGTTAGTGGATTTGATTAGTATAGTCTCTCTACATCCTTCACACATGACCTTGGGGGTGTCTAAGGACAACGCTGGCTCTTTGGTTTAGAAATGGAGATGAGCACCAACCCCCCAGAATTGGACATGACTGGACTTAATGTCAGGAGAAAACCTTTAACTTTACCTTTAGATCCTCCAGTGTGAATCTATGGTCAGCTTCTGATTGAAATTGACAAGAATTGTGCTGGAGGACCTTGAAATTCCTAGGGTGGTTTAATCATATTTTTTATTTGTGCCTTTCCCAGTTTTGTGGGGGTTCTGTGCCCTAATCCAAGCAAATTTAGAGGTTTGACTGTGGATGTTTTGTCTGTTTTCACTGGGAAGGCATAGGTATTTCAGTTAGCATGCCAAATCTAAGCATTAGATATCCTTTGGAGCATACTTTCTAATTTCTGAGGTTTTTTTTATAAGCTTATTTTATAGGCTTATGGGTGAGAAACTTGTGGGTGTTATTTTTTTTAACTGAAGGCAAAAACTCTTGGAGGAAGAAAACAAATGGAATAGAGATGCGTATCTATGTTTGTATCCACTCCTGAGAATAAGCATAGAGTACTAATTTTGCAACATCTTCTTTCTTCTTCATTGTGTCTATAGCTTTTGGGACGGATGGGGACTCCTGCAGAGATTGCCAAGGCCGCCCTGTACCTTGCTGCCGATGCCACATTCTGCACAGGATTTGACCTTGTGCTTAGCGGTGGAGCTGAGCTTGGCTATGGTCATAAGAGCCCATTTACTCCTGGATGTGACTCTAAAAAGTAGTGGAGCCAACCAAGATGGGAGGACTGCAATGGCTACAACAAGGTAGGGTGGGGAGAGCTGTTAGAACATCAATCTGCCGGATTTCCATTGAGGTAGATGATTACTTCATAGGGTAGTTTATCCCTCTGTTGTAGGCCATGTCTACTTCTAGATCAGGCATGCACAATCTGTGGCCTTCTAGGAGTTTGGATACTCCAACTCCCAGTAGCCCTAGCCAGCTTGTCCAGTGGTCATGAATTCAGGAAGTCCCAAAAACTTGGAGGACCACAGACAGTGCAGACCAGTTCTAGATGTTTGTTTGAATATAACTCCCAGCAGCCAGCAGCTAACACAGCCTATGGAAAGAAAACACTGAAAGTTGCAGTCCATGTGATTCCCGTTCTTGCATTAATTGCGGTGTTCTTCAGAAACATGATAAATTCAGATATGCTACAAAGATGAAGAAGGTGCTTTGTCCTAAGGGACTCTTGCTGTTTTTGAAAACAGAATGACAACAGCTGCAGCTTTTCCAATCACTGCATAAGCTTATACCAGGGGTCCTCAAACTAAGGCCCAGGGGCCAGATACGGCCCTCCAAGATCATTTGCCTGGCACTCGCTCAGGGTCAACCTAAGTCCGAAACGACTTGAAAGCACACAACAACAATCCTATCTCATCAGCCAAAAACAGCCCCACACTTCCCATTGAAATGTTAATAAGTTTATATTTGTTAAAATTGTTCTTCATTTTAATTATTTATTGTTTTAAGTGTTTTTTGCACTACAAATAATATATGTGCAGTGTGCACAGGAAATGGTTCATTCTTTTTTTAAATTATAATCCGGCCCTCCAACAATTTGCGGGACTGTGACCTGGCCCTCTGTTTAGAAAGTTTGAGGACCCTTGCCTTATAAGATAAGGCTGGAAAAAAAACCCTCTGTGTTCTTCTCGATCTGTGGTTTCCAGCATTTAGTCCTTCAAGTGTTTTGCACTTCAGCTCCCATAATTTTTTCTGTTTTCTGCTGCCCTGGAGACTAGTTGTTGACTTCATTTGTTGACTTCATTTGGTTGGTAAGTTTTAAGGCACCCCTCTCACAGCCCCCATCTCACACCCAGTGACTATCATCTGTTCACTAAATTGAAGGAACATCTTGGTGGAAAACGTTTTTCCGCTGATGAGGAGCCCCCATCTTTTCCGCTGACGAGGAGGTGAAAATCAAAGTGACGAACTCGCTGAAAAAGGCGGAGCGAAACTTCTATGACACAGGCATCAAAAACTTGTCCCACAGATGAAAAAATGCATTGAACTGAATGGTGATTACGTGGAAAAATAATGTAATGCTTATGCTACACTAAGTAAGTTTTATTAAAATATATTCATTCTTGGTATATATATATTTTAAATCGTGTATCCTTACTTTCCAAATAACCCCCATATAACTAGAGAGCATTTTTGTAAAATGCTGGAGCAACTATAGAACTTTGTACCAAGAAGATCAGAGCAATATGTGATTAACTCCAAAGTTTCTATAAGGAATTCTGCCTGCTGTATACAGTGCACTTCCCTCTCCCACTGCGGAAGGGGCAGAGCTCCATTTGTTGAATTTCCTGTTGGTAAAATGTGCAAAACTGTTCTGAACCACAGCCTATCTGTTGCCTTTTGAATTATAAGTGGGCACATTGAAGTTACACAGCTGCCTCCAAAATGCAAGAATCTAGGGCATCTTTGTGATCTTTAAGCCTCCGACAAACAAGGTTTTCAAAAAATAACTTCAGGTAACAAGTACTTTCTACTTTGTTTTTAAAAACATGTTTATTAAATTTAATTTGAAAAAATAGGAAGTAAAAATTGTATAAAGAAAATGCATGAACATCATAAACACACCTGCCCACCGATACAAATTATAAACCATCGCCAGTGTGTTCAAAGGGCTTCTGCTTCTACTTTTAGTCACCTTTGTAACAAGTAATCAATTTCTAGCTTGAGATTAACCTTGCATTGGGCTATAATTTGCTCTGGGAAAAGAGCAGGAACAGTCATTAATAATGTGTGTGCAAATAAGAGCAGCCTTCCATTAAGATACCAAAAATTTATGATTACTTACAAACCTGTTTCTTTTTTCAAAAACAGGGAAGAAACAAGCCAAATAGTGCCTTGTCATGGATGAGCAAACGTGTTTGCATTGATGTCCAGAAGACTTCGGAATTTGAACTCATGATTGTCACACGCCAGCACTGGAACAAAACCTGCTTTGAGATGTGAAAATCCGATTTAACCATCAATTCAATGGGAACATAATTCAGGAGTTTCTCCTGGGTGCATGTGCAGTGTAGAATAAAGAGTTTGGCACCACTAACTGCCATTGCTCAATGCTACAGAGTGTTGTGAGTTGTAGTTTTTCAAGCTCTTTAACCTTCACTGCCAGAGGGCTCGTGCCTCACCAAACTACAACTCCCATGATTGCATAGCATTGAGACATTGCTGTTAAAGTGGCATCAAACTGCACTAATTCTACAGTATAGATCAGGCATGGGCAAACTTCGGCCCTCCAGGTGTTTTGGACTGCCACTCCCACAATTCCTAACAGCCTTGGCTGTTAGGAATTGTGGGAGTTGAAATCAAAAACACCTGGAGGGCCAAAGTTTGCCCATGCCTGTTATAGATGCTATCTTTTTTTGTAAATAGCAAGTCATTTATCTCTCATATGCTTTCCCGTAGCTATATTTAGTTTAGGAAGCTTTGTTTTCTCCTTGATGCATCCTTTCTGTCTAAAGCAATGAATTAAAAAAAAATCAACACTGGATGTGTAAGTTTCTCCTTCTTCATCATTTCAAGTCCTAAGCTTTTGAGAAAGTTATTGGTTTAAACAAACAATACACTCCCAAAATGATTTCTAGAGTTTGCACATGTTCTTGTTCTCCTTCCTTATTATTTGCCCTGTTACTGCTTCTAGCTGTGCATGCATTTATTCCTGTGTGAAGCAAGCAAACACATGTGCTCCTTGAAGAGTGTTCCTACATTCACAGGTACATACTGAGTAATGCCTTAAGCACACACAAATAACTTTCTCAACATCCTTCTCCTTTTATTCTCCCTTGTGCCATAAATGTTTCTGATCGTAGCCCATCCTTCAACATTTTTCCTTGAATGACCTATTTCTATTCGGTGAGCTTTTGGGGCACTGTCTTAGAGATAAGACAGGCATTTGATCTGTAGCTCATCTGAAAAGTATGAGCTACAGAAGTAGGTTTTAAACATAGACTGGGTGACGATCTGTCAGTGTTTTTGAAGTATTTTTATTGAAAGAGAAAAAAACAATAAAATAAACTATATATGTGTATATATACACACACACAGTGTGTCTGTCTCTATGTTGATGTCTAATATTTATGTTTTGTTTATCTGCTTTTATGGTCGCACTTTGCAGCATAGACTATTTTCTGCTGTATGTTGTGAACCGCCCTGAGTCCCCATTGGAGAGATAGGGCAGGATAGATATAAAGTATTATTATTATTATTATCATTATTATATTATGTGTGTGTGTGCACACACCTCTAGAATATTATCTATCTGGTGTGTATGTGTGTATATGTATACATATAATAGAGGAAGATAAAAACCTTCAGACAGTGCGAGGTCCATAGATTAGCCTTTTGGTTAGACAGATTTGTTTTTGTACATGTGTGTGCACTTGTTTTAGCTTTGTGTTTGTTTTGTTATTTGTACCACATATTTAGTTGTAGTGTTGTAATAGTGGTAGCTTGTGAGTAATCAGGAGTGCTTTAATTGTGTCTTCCTGCATGGAAGGCAGAATGGGGTTGGATTATATGGCCCTTATGGTCTCTTCCAACTTTTCAATTCTATGTAGACTCTCAAGCAGCTGGCAAAGAAAATTCAACTAAAATTGCATATTATCTTCACAAAGTTGTTTTTACAATACAGTAAAATTTATGTATTACGTTTCCCTTAACATAAGTTTAAATTGCGGTATTTCAATATTGATACCAAGTCAATACAGAAGTTATGGTATAGGGTAGAAAATTATAGGCAGTCTGCAAGTTACGGACAAGATAGGTTCTGTAGGTTTGTTCTTACGTTGAATTTGTTTTTAAGCCAGAACAGGGACATTTTAAAAGTGTAACTCCAGTCACTTCCTGTTAGAGAAAGGGAAACACATTCACCACCACTCAATGTCTTTTGTCTCTTTACAAGCCAACTGCTCAGCAAAGCCTCCTTTCTGTGATTGGTCAGAATTGGAGACTTGTCAAATTAGCTTCGCTACAGCGGATGTTGCTGCAGTGGGAAACTTGATATTATTGTGTATAAAAGAGGCTGTATTTTCTGATTATTCTAGGAATGTATCACAAGCTAGGATCTTATCTGCAGATAATAAAATCTTCCTTGGCTGAAATCACTTCTCACTTTGCTGGGTTATTTCATTGGAGCTGATCTGTATGCTTGCCACAGCAGGGACTCACAAGGGGCAGCTCAGTCTGTTAAATGCTTTTATGAAGGAATACCTTTGGGTTTGTTTTAAAAAACTTTCTCTGTCTCTCTCCCTCTGCAGAAGGGATAAAACTTCAGCTAAAGTATTGGAGGTTCCATGTGTATAAAATGACCTTAAGTTGCTAACCTTCCCTTGTTATTTCTTTGCCCCAGAACCTATCTCTCTGTTAACCAAACAAAATATTCCCTTCTTGTGTTGCTTAATCTCTCTTTCCCTTTCAATGTTACAGAGAGCCCATGACCTCTACAATTCTAACAAAGGCTCTCTCTCTCTCTTTCTAAAGCCTTCCTGCCCCAAGGGGAAATGTGCCCTTTTTCCTAAACTGTAAGCTAGCTCTTTTCCCCACTTCCTGCTTTAGAAGTTAAATCATTGTCTCCCCTCTTCCTTGCTGGGACTTGTAGTTCCCCCAAGTCCTCTTTGTCCTTCCTCTCTAAAGCTTGAACTCTTCCTTTCTGTGGTCTAGACCCTCTCTCCTAGGACAGGCAAGGCTCTCATTGCCTTCAGCTCCCCTCTCCCTCTATCTTTCCTGGATGCAAGTGTGTGGATGTTTTTCTTTCCCCTAATAATCCTTTTAAACTGTTCTAACACTAAGAAAGGCACTGCATGTCTAAGGCATCTTGGCACGTGAAGACCGCTGGCAGCTGATCCAGGTCCCCTTGTGCAAGTTGGACTACAGGACCCATCATCCATTCCTGCTGCAACAAGCCACCATGGGAAGCTGGGGCCGGGGGCTAGTCCTGAGGGCGCCTGGAGAAAATAAAAATCGGACCTTGGGCAACCACCGGAGGAGTCGGATTGTGCTTTGTCATGGTCTACCACGTGCAGATCTGCCCTTGATGGAGCTATAGGCCCTTTCCTGTGAGGCAAGCCCAGTTACTAGGTCGCCCAAGGAAGATGGCCCCACTTGAGGTTGGCACAGGACTGAAAGGGTCTTTGAGTGAAATTTGCAAATGCTAAGCAAGGGGCTTTGAATGAAATTAACAGCGAAAGAGAAATATACCCTTTCTCTGTAGAAAAGGAGCAACATGGAAGAAAATGTTTTTAAGAAATGAGATGTGACATGTAGAGGTCATACAAAGTTCAAGCCTACATAGGAAGTAGTTGTGTTGTGGTTAAGTTCAAAGGTTGTGGTTAAGTGCAGAGTCTGCAGGTACAAGAAGGTACTTGCCATCAAAAGGTCAAGGGAGGGGGGCTGGAAAGAGAATATGTTCTATGACTTATTACTTGAGTATAAAAGTCAGCAAAAAAAGAGGAGGGGTGCGGCAGTCACTTGAAGGGTAGGATCTGCGTATGCTGCCAGGCTGTCCGCCTTCTTCATGAAGAAACTAAAATAAACCTTGTTTTTTTATCTTTTTGGGGGGACTGTCTCCTTCCTTATGTGCTCCCATGATGTGGACCTAAGAAGACCCAATTTAGGGTCTCTAACAGGACCAAGGCCGACCCTAGGTAATTTTCAAGTATAAGCAAACAGTATTTTGGCGCTCCCCCCCCCAAACCGATCATTGAAAAATAAAAGGTAGAAGGTAGAGATGAATAAAAGAGTTACCTTACAAACCAGAAGTTTACTTACAACATATTATGTTCATGTAATTATATTACATAGAATTAACACAAATTAACTTTTTTTAACCCAACAACTAACTCTTACAAAAGCATGCAAAAGGAGGCCCCTCATGCATCTTATGTAATTTATTTTTTGATTTTTTTTGTTGTGTTTTTGTGTTTATATTGTGTTTACTGTATTGATGGGCGTAGCCTTATGTCAGCCGCCCCGAGTCCCCTTGGGGGAGATGGAAGCGGGGTATAAATAAAGTTTATTATTATTAATAATAATGTGCATCAATGCTCAGCAGTGTGTGTAGTCATTATCTGGACCTCAAACGGGTCCCAGGATTTCCTATGAGTAGATCAATCTACACTGTAGAAAACATGTGATTTGGCTCGGCTTTAACTACCACGAATCACTGTTATGGAAACATGGGAATTGTAGTCACTCTGCTGTCTGGGGGCCCTTCCACACAGCCCTATATCCTAGAATTTCAAGGCAGAAAACCTCACATTATCTGAGTGTGGACTCAGATAACCCAGTTCAAATTGTGGAATTTTCTGCCTTGATCTTCTGGGATATAGGGCTGTGTGGAATGGGTCATAAGCCCCTTCTATCAAAACAGATAATCAACACATCTGCTTTGAACTGGATTATATGAATCTATGCTGCCAATTCAATTCAAAGCAGATAATCTGGATGTTATGTGGCAGTGTAGAAGGGGCCAAAGAGTGCTGGTGCCTGATATCAAAGGACAAATTCCATGAACCATAGCAGTCAGTGGTGCCAATTTGCATTCACTCCACAGTATAGAATAGGAACCCTAAGGACAGCGAAGCCACGTTCTTCAAATCACCTTGGGGTCACTATACGTTAAAATTGACTTCAATATACAGAAAAACCAACAAGATGTCATAAGTAACTGGTCGCAAAAAAAATGTGGTCCCTTCAACACTGACATACAATTCAGATTATCAGATCAATCAATCCACAAAAAATCATAGAATCAAAAGAGTTGGAAGAGACCTCATGGGCCATCCAGTGCAACCCCCTGCCAAGAAGCAGGAATATTGCATTTAAATCATCCTGACAGATGGCCATCCAGCCTGTAGACGGTCCTCGTTTCGCAGGCGTACAGCAGGGTTGGGGGGACAATGGCTTTATAAACAAAAAGAGCATAGAAGATCATGATAGGAAAGGGGCAAGCCCTCATTTGACCAAATCAATGAATCCCTTTCTGCACTGCCATATAATTCAGTTTCTGAATCCAGATAATCAGCTTTGAACTGGATTGTATAGCAGTGTAGACAAATATAATCCAGTTCAAAGCAAATCATCTGGATTCAGAAACTGGATTACATAGCAGGGTAGATCCAGCCTGAATCTACACTGCCATATAATCTGGTTCAATCTGCATTATAATGGCAATGCAGGCTCTATCTACACTGATATATAATCCAGATTATCAAATAAAACAGTCCAGATTATCTGCTTTGAATGGAATATATGGCCCCTTCCACACAGCTGTATAAAATCCATATTGATTTGAGTTATTTGGCAGTGTGGACTAAAATAACCCAGTTCAAAGCAGATATTGTGGATTTTCTGCCTTGATATTCTGGATTATATGGCTATGTGGAAGGGCCCCATGCGACCCCTTTTACACTGCCATAAAAATCCAGATTATCTGCTTTAAATTGGATTATATGGCAGTGTAAACTCAGATAATCCAGTTCAAAGCAGATATTGTGGATAGTCTGCCTTGATATTCTGGGTTATATATAGCTGTGCAGAAAACCTATATAAAAATCAGATTATTTTATTTGAACTGGATTATATGGCAGTGTAGACTGATTTATATAATCCAATTCAAAGCAGATCACTGCCTTGATGTTCTGGGTTATATATAGCTGTGCGAAAGGGCCCTATAAAATCTAAAATCCAGATTATTTGATTTGAACTGGATTATATGGCAGTGTAGACTGACTCATATAATCCAGTTCAAAGCAGATCACGTGTATGGTCTACCTTGATATTCTGAGTTATAGATAGCTGTGCAGAAGGGTCCTATAAAATATAAAATTCGGATTATCTGCTTTGAACTGGATTATATGGCAGTACAGACTGATTATATGAGTCAGTCTGCACTGCTATATAATCCAGTTCAAAGTAGATCACGTGTATGGTCTGCCTTGATATCCTGGGTTATAGATAGCTGTGCAGAAGCGCCCTATAAAATATAAAATGCAGATTATTTTATTTGAACTGGATTATATGGCAGTGTAGACTGACTCATATAATCCAGTTCAAAGCAGCTCACGTGGATGATGCGCCTTGATATCCTGGGTTATAGATAGCTGTGCGGAAGGGCCCTATAAAATCTAAAATCCAGATTATTTGATTTGAACTGGATTATATGGCAGTGTAGACTGACTCATATAATCCAGTTCAAAGCAGATCACGTGTATGGTCTGCCTTGATATTCTGGGTTATAGATAGCTGTGCAGAAGGGCCCTATAAAATATAAAATCCGGATTATTTTATGTGAACTGGATTATATGGCAGTATAGACTGATTCATATAAACCAGTTCAAAGCAAATCATGTGGATGATCTGCTTTGATAATCTGGTTTGAAAGATGTCCAAGAGATCTCATTGTGTTTAGGCAAATATTCAAAAGCTGAAGACCAAAATTACAAAAATAGTAATATCATATGCCAAACCCTTCTGCTGCTTAGCATTCCAGCAAGGGCTAACTTGGCAATGGAATATTGGACTCCACTTCCTGGTGAGCCGAGGGAGGCGTGAGCATGCGCAGTGGGGGGAAACAAACACAAGGGGCAGCTGTGTATTTAAGATCAGCTGGCTGAGGAGTCATCAGGCAGAACTGCAAGGGAAGTTACAATGGCAACTGGGCTTCGTTATCCGGGGAAGGTGGTCATAGTAACGGGGGGCAGCAGGGGCATTGGCGAAGGCATCGTCAGAGAATTTGGTGAGTTCAGAGAGAGAGAGAGGAGTTTTATTTTCAAGTAGAGGAAGTTTAGGTTTCATTAGTGCATAAGTAGAGTGGTTAAGGTTGCTCCATGCAGTCATGCCGGCTGCATGACCTTGGAGGTGTCTACGGACAAGACCGGCTCTTCGGCTTAGAAATGGAGATGAGCACCAACCTCCAGAGTCGGACACAACTGGACTTAATGTCAGGGGAAATCTTTACCTTTACCTTAGAGTGGTTAGACAAGGTTAGAAGGTGCAGCTGCCCTCCAGGTGTTTTGGACTTCAACTCCCACAATTCCTAACAGCCGGTAGGCTGTTAGGAATTGTGGGAGTTGAAGTCCAAAACACCTGGAGGGCCCAAGTTTGCATATGACTGGTATACACACTTATTATTATTTATTTATACCCTGCTTTAACTCTCCCAAAGTGGCTGTGTGTTGTGACATGTTGCCGTATGTAGATATGTCACGAGAATGTAGTTAGAAACCTCTGACTGTATGCGAAATAAGCAACCAATTAAATAATTTTAAAATTGCTGGCATGTCCTTATGGATGCCTTTTGACTACCTCCTCCCTTAAAGCGGTACCTATTTATCTACTCATATTGCTGTTTTCAATCTGCTAGGCGAGCAGAAGATGGGCTGACGAGTAGGAAATCACCCTGACCTGGGTTTGAACTGTCAACCTTTGGATTGGCAGGATTTTATGCAGCTGGTGGTTAACCCACTGTGCTAAAGCCCGGCCCTTCCATCACCAAGGGCTTCCATCACCTCTGAACATGAGGAAGAACTTCCTGACTGTGAGAGCCGTTCAGCAGTGGAACTCTCTGCCCCGGAGTGTGGTGGAGGCTCCTTCTTTGGAAGCTTTTAAACAGAGGCTGGATGGCCATCTGTCAGGGGTGATTTGAATGCAATATTCCTGCTTCTTGGCAGGGGGTTGGACTGGATGGCCCAGGAGGTCTCTTCCAACTCTTTGATTCTATGATTCTATGAATTGCAAAAATACAATATCTAGAGAGTTCAAATTCCCCATCTATAAATTTGAGGGTTACATAGCATGCACCACCATTTACTCTACTTGGAGTTTCAGTTCAACATTTGGAAAGCCACACAATTCCCTTCCTAATTTAAATCTGTGTCCAGATAGAGAGACAAGAATACTGTCGGTCACAGTGTGCAGTTGAAGATCTGCAATTTAAACTTGGCAGGTTGTTACAAGATAGAGACAGCCCATTTCTAAACTTTGTACGTCCTGTGCAATTCTCTATAGGCTTTGCCCTACTTTGTGTATCCAGTCATTTTTGGCAGGGTCTGGATGTGCTTTTTTTTCAAAGATTAACTCAAATCGTTACACGGTTTGTGTGTACTGTAATGGAAGAAGCTCTGAAAAGTTGTGGTTTATCTTTCAGCAGGACATTGTTCTTTTGTTCTACCGAATGTTTTTCCTATTCTAAACAACAACAACACTGATTTATTGCTGGGGACTGATAGGATTTCTTTATTAAGTTGACAACTATAGAATTATTTCCAAGCCTCTTTAATTCATCTCAAGAACAGAGAAGCATCCCGAGTTCTGAAGATCACCTGGGAAGGAATCCCACTGGAGCATTGCAGCGCACCCAAATACCTGGGAGTCACTCTGGACCGTGCTCTTACCTACAAGAAGCACTGCCTGATCATCAAGCAAAAAGTGGGTGCTAGAAACAATATCATACGAAAGCTGACTGGCACAACCTGGGGATCACAACCAGATACAGTGAAGACATCTGCCCTTGTGCTGTGCTACTCTGCTGCTGAGTATGCATGCCCAGTGTGGAACACATCTCACCATACTAAAACAGTGGATGTGGCTCTTAATGAGACATGCCGCATTATCACGGGGTGTCTGCGCCCTACACCACTGGAGAAATTACACTGCTTAGCCGGTATTGCACCGCCTGACATCCACCGGGAAGTTGCAGCCAATAGTGAAAGGACCAAGGCAGAGACATCTCCAGCTCATCCCCTGTTTGGGTATCAGCCAGCACGCCAACGACTTAAATCTAGACATAGTTTTCTAAGATCTACAGAGACACTCGCTGGAACACCTCAGCAAGCGAGAGTCCAAAGGTGGCAGGCTCAAACCCAACGCTTCAACCAATGGCTGATACCAAATGAGAGACTCCCTCCTGGGCACACAGAGGACTGGGTGACTTGGAAAGCATTGAACAGACTGCGCTCTGGCACCACGAGATGCAGAGCCAACCTTCAGAAATGGGGCCACAAAGTGGAATCCACGCCATGCGAGTGTGGAAAAGAGGAAACCACTGACCACCTGCTGCAATGCAACCTGAGCCCTGCCACATGCACAATGGAGGACCTTCTTGCAGCAACACCAGAAGCACTCCAAGTGGCCAGATACTGGTCAAGGGACATTTAACCAGCTACCAAACTCACAAGTTGTGTATTTTTCTGTTTGTTTGCTTTGTTCTATTAGAAATGTAATATAATGGACTGGCTGCTCTGACACGACAAATAAAATAAATAAATTGTTTGGTAAGGGGTGGAGGTGAAGGAATGTAAACGGTTCCGGCCCAGTTTACCTGTCCCAATGGATTCTCCCCTATGAGCCATTAAGGTTGTTAAGATCTTCTGGAAGGGCCCTGCTCTCGGTCCCACCACCTTCACAACTGCGTCTGGTGGGGACGAGAGGCAGGGACTTCTCGGTGGTGGCCCCTCGGCTGTGGCACTCTCTCCGGATGGAGATTAGATCGGCCCCTTCCCTCCTGACTTTCAGAAAGCTAGTGAAATCCTGGCTCTGGGACATAGCTTTCTCAGAATGATTGGTGAGTCAGCAATAACCTAATAACTTCTGACCACACTGGTGGATTGAGATGAACGTGATTTTATCTTGGCAATTTGGCTTTATGTATTGATTTTGTTTGTATTTTAACTTATTATGATTATGATGATATTAGGTTTTTAGTTGTATTTGTGTACGTATTTTCTGTTGTTAGCTATCCTGAGTCCCTCCGCGGATGTTGAGAAGACCGGGATATAAAAGTCTTAAATAAATAAATAAATAAGAGCCCAAAGCATTGTTTGTGTCCTTACAAGGTGTTTCCCCTCTAGTGTAACTTGTCTGACTCAGTATTAGATTGTTGCAGTTAGATGGGTGGGGGGTATTCATTTGTACTATTGCTTTAATTTTAGGCATTTGTCAGCAAACAAATCACTACTATGTTTATTCAGCATGGGCAGTGGTAGAAAATGCTGGGCAGTCACATTTAACAACATACCACATAATTTCCATCCCATCTTCCCTGAACATGACATCCTGAAGGTGTGTTGATCAACATTTTCCATCATGAGGTTGGTGGGAGTTCTGGTCTAACACAACTGGGCATCATATTGGATGGTGCAGGAATGAGTTAAAATACAAGTTGATTACTCTGTATCCAAAATGCTTTCTATCAATATTTTGCCCCCCCCCCCCCCCCAAATTCTGAAATCTCTATATTGGCTGCTGATTATTGATTTATTGTGTCAGGTGTGAGTTGAAGGTGCAGTTATAATGTATTTAAAAACACAAACAAATTTAAAAACTTGGCATTATACTAAATGTCCTTTGATCAGAAGCTGGCCACTTCAAGCCTCTCTTGTGTCGTAAGAAAGTCCTCCATTGTGCGTGTGGTGGTGCTCAGGGTGCATTGCAGTAGGTGGTCTTTGGTTTGCTCATCTCCACACTCGCATGTTGTGGACTCCACTTTGTAGCTCCATTTCCTAAGGTTGGCTCTGCATCTCATGGTTCCAGAGCACAGTCTGTTCAGTGCATTCCAAGTCACCCAGCCTTCAGTGTGCCCAGAAGGGTATCAGCCACTGATAGAGGTTCCGGGTTCTAGCCTGCCACTTTTGGTCTCTCGCTTGCTGATGTGTTCCTGCGAGTATCTCTGTAGATCTTAAAAAGCTGTTTCTTTATTTAAGATGTTGGCTTACTGACTGATATTTGGACAGAGGATGGGCAGGAGAGGTCACTGTCTTGGTCCTATCATTACAGGCTGCTACTTCCTGACGGATGTCAGGTGGTGCAATACTGACTAAACAGTATCATTCTCCAGTGGTGTAGGGCATAGACATCCTGTGATAATGCGGCATATCTCATTGAGCCACATCCACTGTTTTAATGTGGTGAGATGCGTTCCACACTTGGCATGTGTATTCAGCAGCAGAGTAGCAAAGTGCAAGGGGAGATGTCTTCACTGTATCTGGTTGTGATCCCCAGGTTGTGCAAGTCAGCTTTCATATGATATTATTTCTAGCACCTACTTTTTGTTTGATAGTCAGACAATAACTATCAGGAATGAAGTAAAATACAAGTTGAGTATTCCGTATCCAAAATGCTTGAGGCCAGTATTTTGGATTTTTTTCCAGATTTTGAAATGTCTTTTTTTGCTGCATCTGCTGCTGCTGCAGCTGATAACAACAACAACAAGTCATTTAATACAATGTTGTATAATTTTGCATGTGTATATTAAACTATCAGAAAGCAAAAGTATCACTGACTAAGACTTACATGGATTTTGGAGTATTTCGAGATGCTCAATCTGTAACGGAATTGGAATCCAATTGTTTTGTTTTTAATCCATTAATGTGCACGTTATTAACAGAGTTGTTAGCTTTTGTCTGGTATTCATTTCCACTCTTTCTTTTCCTTTCCAGTTCTCCAAGGAGCCAAAGTGGTTTTCTGTGGCCTAGAATTTGAAGGTGAGATTTCCCCCTTTAATACCTAAACATTATGAGAGAGTCCATTCACTTAACATGAAATATTGTTCTCAATATTTCATATTAAGTTGATTAATCCAAAGGAAGTGTGAACTTTCTACACCATGAAGTTGTAATTATCATTTCCTGGAAGAAAGATGAGATCGGAGTATGTAAATCAGTGAACTGGAATGTCTTTGATGTACATTTCTGATATGCATTTCCCAATTTCTGAATAGCAGCACTCACCCATTCTGATTTTTGGGGTGTGATGATGAAGGCAGATAGACTTAAAAGTACAATAATATCTGATAGACCATCAGTTCTTTAATTCTCATATAGACAGATGAAAGTCAGAATCAGTAAATTCTTTCTTGTGTTTGTGGTAGAAATGAAAGAGGATTTAATTGTTAAGCTGAGAGATGCAAGGATGAGGATGCTGAGTTGGTTGAATTGGTCATTTGTATGGTTGTTCTACAAGAATCCTATCAAGACAGAGGTGAATCCCCCATTTCCAAGCATGTGTTCACATTGCAAAACCAATATTTGCATTGCATTTCAGGGAACACTTTTCTTCTCCTTTACCAACCAACAACTCTGAATTGGAGGGGGGTATTTGTATGGTTCTATGGCAGACATGGCCAAACTGTTAGGAATTGTGGGGAGATGAAGTCCAAAACACCTGCAGGGCTGAAGTTTGCCCATGCCTGTTTTATGGACTAGAAAGTTGATCTGGTTTTGAAACTTGGACCATATTATGTCTACCACAATAATTCAGTTGGCCCTCCACATATGCTTGTCCTGGGTTTAATGAATATGGTTTTCCTAGAGATTCCTAAAGAAGTGTTCTTGTAGTTGGGCTGTTGCAGGGTTTTCGGGCTGTATGACTGAGAGGGGTGATATGCTATAATTGGAGATATTCTGGGTATTTTAGGCTTGCATGCTGCATAGTTGGGAACAATATAGGGGCCTGGAGCAGGCATGCAACACCTGGTGATGATATGACACCTGTGATAAACAAGACGGGTGACCCAGGGCATGTTGACTCTCTGATTGTTTAGCCTTGATTAATAAGCAGAGTACATGATTACAAACTACACAGTGATTGATAAACAGGGTATATGGTTGCTTCACATCCACTGATAAATAGGGTGCATGGTTTGGCTGCTTACAACTAATTACTAATTACAACTAATTACTGATACGTAATGATTAACTACAGGATGTAGACTTTGAAACATGATTGTTAAATGTTTGATTGTAAGATGATTGCCTAAGGGTATATGAGGTCTGAGGCTGTGCCATTAAGCACGCAGGGCCGGCCCTAGGTAATCTTCAAGTGCAAATGAACAGTATTTTGGCGCCCCCCCCCCCAAATCTATATAAATAAAAATGTAATGTTCGTTTGTGGGGTTAACAGAACTCAAAAACCACTGGACGAATTGACGCCAAATTTGGACACAAGACACCTAACAACCCAATGTATGTCCTTCACTAAAAAAAAAATTGATTTTGTCATTTGGGAGTTGTAGTTGCTGGATTTATAGTTCACCTACAATCAAAGAACATTCTGAACCCCACCAACGATGGAATTGAACCAAACTTGGCACACATGACTAACAGAAAATACTGGAAGGGTTTGGTGGGCAGTGTCCTTTGGTTTCGGAGTTGTAGTTCACCTACATCCAGAGGTCACTGTGGACTCAAAGAATGATGGATCTGGACCAAACTCTACAAGAATACTCAATATGCCCAAATGTGAACACTGGTGGAATTTGGGGAAAATAGAATCTTGACATTTGGGAGTTGTAGTTGCTGGGATTTATAGTTCACCTACAATCAAAGAGCATTCTGAACCCCACCAAAGATGGAATTGGGCCAAACCTCCCACACAGAACCCCCATGTGGGCCACAGCAACGTGTGGCAGGGGATAGCTAGTCACTGAATAAATATAACATATTTATGGTAGAACCACTCCAACTGAGGGTTATTTTGACCCTAACAACAGCTCAGATTCCCCAGCACTTTTATCAAATAGGATTCAATTGTCACCAACAGACTTTGACCAGCTCCTTTCCTTCCCTAAACTCAACCTGTTTGCCTTCAAATTCTTCTGAAATCTCCCCAAAAGTGAAGGGAGGGGAGAGCGCAGGGAAACAGAAAGGAGGGGACCCATCTCATTGGCGATTTGCAAAGCCTCATTAACATCTCGCTTTAAGTGAATGTTAATGGTAACTAAAGCCTTCTCTCGATAGTTCGAACAAAGCAACCATAAAGCAGTAGGTGGTCACCAGGCAAGGGGGAAGGAGGGAGGGAAGCGGGGGGAGGGGGAGGGTTTATACTAGTGTAGATGCACCCAAATGCACTTCCCATTGGATGTCAATATCCACCAATTTGCCTTTCAGGTGAAAAGACAAATGCAGAGAGTCCTAAGCACTTGAGCTTCCACCTCCATTGGGCAAGACCCCAAATCAATCTGATTTCATTTGGAAGAAAGCCCATTTAATTCCATTGAGACTCATGCTGAAATCTTTCCACGGATTGGAGGCAGAAAGAGGCGAGGAAGAAATAATACTGTAATGCCGTCTATATTGCTATATAATCCGGTGCAAAGCAGATAATCTGGATTTAATATGGCAGCATAGATTTTATATGGTCCCTATTACCCAGAATTTGATCCTAGATTAACTGGCAGTGGAGACGCATAGATTCCAGTTTAAAACACTGGAGACTCATATACCCCGGTTTAAAGGAGTGGAGACTCATATACTCCGGTCTTAAAAACTGGAGACTCATATACTCCAGTTTAAAACAGTGGAGACTCATATACTCTAGTTTAAAATACTCTAGACTCTTATACTCTGGCTTAAAACCATGGAGACTCATATACTCCAATTTAGAACAGAGGAGACTCATATACTCCGGTTTAAAACTGGAGATGTGTATCCAGTTTAAAAGTCCAAAACACCTGGAGGTCTGAAGTTTGCCCATGCCTGGTCTACACTGACCATATAATGCAACATTTGGCAATGTAGATTATTTGGCAATGGGATCAGATCCTGGGATACAGGGCAGTGTAGATCCAGCCTAACACTGAAAACAAAAATGAACCCTGCTTCCTCCCATGACCAACAGAAAATTCTGGAGGGGTTTGGAGGAAACAGACCCTGATATTTGGGAGTTGCAGTTGTGTGGATTTATAGTTCCCCTTCGATCAAAGAGCATTCTGAACTTCACCAGCAATAGAATTGAACCAAACTTGGCATACAACTGTGCTCCCTCCCCTCCTCATAGGCCTCCTCCAGGGTGTCCAGAGAGTGGCCAAAGAAAGGCAAACTTTTCTGTCCAGGGAGGACGGGATCAGTTACTAAGGGAGGGAAAGGGAGAAGGCTTCCCCGGTTCAAGCTCAGCTCACTCTCCCCAAATGACATAGATCTCTCCCTCTTTCTTTCCCTTCGGCCCCTGGATGCGTGCTCCCAGGGCCTCTTCCCAACCCTGGGAGAGAGGTGCCTTGGCATTGGCAAGTGCGTGGGGGAAAGAGGGATGAAGCACGGCCCCTGGATGCAAACTCCCAGGGACTATTCCTCGCACACTTGCCAATGCTGGGAAAGGGACAGGCCCGGCGTTAGCAACGGGGCGCCCCTTGGCAATGGGCGCCCTAAGCAAATGCTTAATTTGCCTAATAGTTCAGCCGCCCCTGTAAGCGCGGCAGCTTGGTACCAGCGTCACGGTTGCGTGTGCTGTCTGTGTTCTTGCTCCTAGCTGTTTGGGCTCTGTGTGATCCATAGTGATCTGGCAAGATCCTGAAGGTAGGGACAGTGTTCCCTAACATGTTCTAGAAGCATTGTCTGTTGACGTTTCGCCTGCATCTATGGCAGGCATCCTCAACCCGAAAAATCTACAACAGCCCAGTGATTTCAGCCAGGAAAGCCTTCAACAGTACATTGTTCTTGTAGTTAAAAAAATCATATTTTTTTTTTAGTTTTCCCACTTTATAGGGGCTCTGTGTCCCAAACTCCAACAAATGTGAAGAACCTAATGCAATTCCTTGAAGGCTTTTCTTCCTTCCCTTGCAGTCCCAATTCCCAACACCAGGTGGTGCTGCTTTGCCACATTTTTTGTCATGTGGAAACCAAATGTCTATTGTTTGGAAAGATTTAACAGTTTTGTACTATAGATCTAGAACTCTCTAATATAGAATTGAAAGTACGTCACCAACCTATAAGTCCCAGCATTCCATAGTATAGAGCAGGCATGGGGAAAGTTTCGCCCTCCAGGTGCTTTGGACTTCAACTCCTACAATTCCTAACAGCCGGTAAGATGGATGGGATTTCTGGGAGTTGAAGTCCAGAACACCAGGAGGGCTGAAGTCTGCCCATGCCTGGTATGGAGCTATGGTAGTTAAAGTGTTACCAAACTGCTATGACTATGGAAACGAACATCTGGAAAACTATAATTTCTGAAAAGGTATATAGAAAACTGGGTAAGTTTTTGTGAGGCTCATCACTAAGGTTATCGCAGATGTATGTGTGTAAAGAAAGCAAGAATCCACATGGAGGTGCACTTCATGTGTCAGTAAAAGCAAGTGATTTCTCTTACTACAATCAGAAGGGTATAACAACAGAGGTTACAGTATACCATTGGGAGCTCTTTACAAACTCTTGCTGTGTGTTTCTACTCACCCTTTGAGGATATTCAGCAGGTGGTTAGGACATATAGTAAAATGGGATGATGGTTAATCTTAGCATAAAGAGTAGATATGGGTAACTGTTAAATCTGCGTCCATTTTTTGACCAAAATATTGAGTCTCTGAGCCTCAAATTCACATTGACTACCAAGTATGGGCTCAAATAGTAACCTGCATCATGTCTCAACTGAAGGAGATCCATAGAGTCAATGGTTGAGTGGTACATCAACCCAAATACAAGCTTCAAGGAGGCAATATTATCTTTCTCTTACTCCTTCATTGCCTGTAGTTGGAACTGCCCTCCAAACTCCTCACAAACTCTGTTTGCAACTGTCTTTGCAGAAAAACAGGGGAGGGCGATTGAGCAGGAACTGAAGAATAGTGGAGCTGCTGGGGAAGCTTACTTTCAGATCTGCGATGTTCGCAGCGAAAAAGAAATTCAGGTAGGTGGGAACTGGAAAGGTCTTGGTTTGGGAGAACTTCTTTGTGATTTAGTGCTTTCAAGTTTCTGGGGATGAGATTGTGTGGCTCACCCAAGGTCACCCAGTGGCTTTCAATGGCCAAGAGGGAATCGAACCCTGGTTTCTAGAGTAATTGCCCATTCCATTACACTATGCCAGCTTCTGTTGGGGTGTGCAATTCGGTTAAACCCAGTGCCATTTTCAGTGTTTGGATTTTGGTGTCTCTCCCCTTCCCCACTCTCTGTTTTTCAGGAGGCTCCCAAACTTGAGCAGCCAAAATTCCATTTTTTCAATCTGGCAGTCGAAAGATCCTTTTTCATTGTATTGTCAAAGGCTTTCATGGCTGGAGTCACTGGGTTGTTGTAGGTTTTATGGGCTGTATGGCCATGTTCTAAAACAGGGGTCCTCAAACTTTTTAAACAGAGGGCCAGGTCACAGTCCCTCAAACTGTTGGAGGGCGAGATCATAATTTGAAAAAAACATGAATGAATTCCTATGCACACTGCACATATTTTATTTGTAGTGTAAAAAACAGTTAAAAACAATACAATAATTAAAATGAAGGACAATTTTAACAAATATAAACTTATTAGTATTTCAATGGGAAGTGTGGGCCTGCTTTTGTTATTGGTGTTGTTGTGTGCTTTCAAGTCATTTCAGACATAGGTTCACCCTGAGCGAGGGCCAGGTAAATGACGTTGGAGGGCCGCATCTGGCCCCCGGGCCTTAGTTTGAGGACCCCTGTTCTAAAACATGGCCATACAGCCCGAAAAACCTACAACAAACCAGATCCTTTTTCGCTCTGGGAAGATCCGGCCCATTGGCAGCAATGGGGGAACTTCTGAAGCTTTGATTATCTTCAAAGTGTGCATTAGGAATGGCTATCCTGACAGTTTTCAGGTGTAAACTTGCATGAATTGTATTTTGTCTTGCTAACCATTTTCCCTGCTGCTTCTCTCCTTTTTTGTAGAATCTGGTTGCTGTGACCATTAAACGTTATGGATCCCTTGACTGCCTGGTGAACAATGTTGGCGTCCGTAAGTCATTTCTAAAATCATGGCGGGGAAGGACATTTGGGAACAATTGGGGCCCCTGTTTTTTGGGCCTGGGGAGTTTTAGGGATGTGTTAAAGGCCAAGAGTAGGACTGTGAATGAAATGCACAAGTTGAGGTTTTAGTGTTAACTTACATATAAGGCCATCATTTATATTTATTTGACAATTAGTAGACATGTTCCTTTAGCCTTTTATTTCTACATTATCATCTATATCTTTTGTGTGATGTAAAATTATGAGAGGATATATCAGTGCCTTTGGGGTTTGCACTCCAGAAATCAATGCAGGACAGACAGCAGAGGGAAGGAAATATGCTATGGAAAGAACACCTAGTTATTTCAGTTAGATGTCTTTAGGCTTAGTGAGATATTAGATGCACTGAAACTTAGGCCCCTTCCACACAGCTGAATAAAATCCCAGATGATCTGCTTTGAACTGGGATATATTGCAATATGGGCTCGGATAGCCCAGTTCAAAGCAGATATCAAGGCAGATGTGGGATTTCTGCCTTGATATTCTGGGTTATATGGCTATGTGGAAGGGCCCTTAGACATAGGGAGGGAGGAAGCTTGCTGTCTGCTGCCCTGGAGACCAGGATGCGGAACAATGGCTTCAAACTACAAGAAAGGAGATTTCACCTGAACATTAGGAAGAACTTCCTGACTGCGAGAGCTGTTCAGCAGTGGAACTCTCTGCTCCGGCGTGTAGTGGAGGCTTCTTTGTAGGCTTTTAAACAGAGGCTGGATGGCCATCTGTCGGGGGTGCTTTGAATGCAGTTTTCCTGCTTCTTGTCAGGGGACAAGATTGGACAGGATGGCCCATGAGGTCTCTTCCAACTCTATGATTCTATGATCCTATAGGCAGAGTGTTTGCTGAATCTGAGTAGGAAGGTAGAAAGTGGAACTTAATGGTTCTCCAGTCAGATTCTTAGTCGGTTATTGCCAGCTTCCTTGTCTTACTCTTCTGAGTGTGCCTTTGGACTTGGTCAAGAGGAACATCTTTTTACATTTGTGGAACCTATCTGCAGTAGTTCTTGCATCGTTGCCCTTACAACTAAATCATCATGATAGGACTTAATCATGATTTCCTTCAGTTCCATAAATAAGTTGTGGGTTAGTGGAGTAGTGCCTTTTTTTAAAAAAAGTACAATAAACAAAGAGACAAGGAGTTATTCTGGATCTTACCTGCTGTGAAAACCTCTGCTTTTTTATATCCACCTGCCCACAGATCCCCCTTACAAAACAATCGATGATTTCACTGCAGAAGAATTCCGCGACCTCATGGAAGTCAATACTGTCAGCTACTTCTTAGCATCTAAGGTAAGTAATGTCAAGAAATTCATAGGAATGCTGTGAGTTTTCTGGGCTGTATGGCCATGTTCCGGGAGCATTCTCTCCTGACGTTTTGCCCACATCTATGGCAGGCATCCTCAGAGGTTGTGAGGTCTGATGGAAACTAGGCAAGTGGGATTTTATATATCTGTGGAATGCCCAGTGGGAGAAATAATTCTTGTCTATTTGAGACAAGTGTGAATGTTGATTAACATTGAATGGCCTTGCAGCTTCAAAGCCTGGCTGGTTGCTGCCTGGGGTATCCTTTAAGGGGCGTTTTAGCTGGCCCTGATTGTTTCATGTCTGGAATTCCCCTGTTTTCTGAGGGTTCCTCTTTATTTACTGTCCCGATTTTATAATTTTTAAATACTGGTAGCCAGATTTTGTTCATTTTTATGGTTTCCTCCTTTCAGGCTTTGAAGCTCCAAGGCCATTCAGTGCTAATCAAGGTGGCCAATTACAACATTCACACTTGCCCCAAGCAGACAAGAGTACTTTCTCCCACCCTGAGCATTCCACAGACACATAAACAGCACTTGCCTAGTTTCCAACAGACCTCACAACCTCAGAGGATGCCTGCCATAGACGTGGGCGAAACATCAGGAGAGAGTCATGCAGCTACACAAGAGTTTCATAATCATCACCATCATCAACACCTGGATGATGTCTCCACACACACACACACACACACACACATATCGAAGTACAAGGGAATAAATGACTGAATAATTTAAAACTTGACACCCTAAACCTGTCTCACTCTGCCCAGTTATAGAGGTGGGTGAGCTATACATGGATTCAATGTGGGCCAGTTTCAAATATTGGTATAATCTGTTGGGCAAGTGGCCTTATTGACAAAAGACCCTTCCCATTAATGTACAGCAGAGTGACTTATTAGCAGAACCAGTAGCCCAAAGTGATAAAAAGAATAAAAACACACAAATCAATGTTAGATCTTCCATAGGAGGCTTTTATTTGTAGTAAAATAATATAGTTGCACTATTTACAATAACAAGGTTTCAACAACACAAATAAAGTCCTTTATACTTCCTTCTTATGCAGATAAACAGCTTCACTCTTACAGAGCCTTCTCTCAAACCAGAATTATACAGGACCTTCACTAGTAGCTTTACACACAGCAGCCTTCACACTGGAGGTTTCTCACACGAGGCTTCTCTCACACGGAGGTTTACCTCACACTCCCCAGGAGAACACTGGCTTTGCCCCACTGATTATAACAGACTTTGGCCTACTAACTCTTTCAGTGCTTGACTCAGGGAGCATACCACCCCCCTGCTGTGTCAGCTCCACTGGCTGCCAAGCACAATTCAAAGTGCTGGTCTTGACCTATAAAGCCCTATACGGTTCCGGCCCAGCTCATCTTCCTCTACGTCCTGCTTCGCAGTTTAAGACCATCCAGGGAAGCCTTGCTCTAGGTTCCACCAACCTCACAAGAGCGCTTGTTGGGGAGGAGGGGCAGGGCCTTCTTGCCGGTGGCCTCACACCTATGGAACTCGATCCCCAGTGAAATCAGGTTGGCGTCTTCCCTCCTTTCTTTAAGGAAGAAGGTTGAATCATGGTTCTGGGACCAAGCCTTTGGACAGCAAACATGACTGCACTTTGGATCAGACTGGAATTGGCAATATGGATTGCTGACAATTTTTCAATATGTTTTTAATCTGTTTTTAACTTAATGTTCTATTTACTGTTTTAAATTGATGTTTATTTGTTTATATTTGTATTATTTTGCGGCATAGAATTGTTGCTGGTGTAAGTCGCCCTGAGTCCCCCCTCAGGGGTTGAGAAGGACGGGTTAGAAAGGTTCTAAATAAATAATAAATAAATACATTGACTCACACTTTTGTAATAAAAAACACCCAATTACTTTTTAATATTTCTGACATAATCTTCTTCCATCTCATGTTCTCCTATTTTTTCCATTTGCAGTATGCTCTGCCTTACCTCCGAAAAACAAAAGGGAATATCATCAATATCTCCAGCATTGTCAATATTATTGGAGACAAGCAATCCATAAGCTATGCTGCATCCAAGGTAGGCTGGAACAATAGGACTTAAAGTGAGGGCTAACCCCCCCCCCCCCCCAATTGTTCTAATGTGAGGATTGCTAGCATTTCATGCTTCTGCTGGGAGAAAAGTGGGATATAAATAAATAAATGATGATGATGATGATGATGATGATGCATCAACTGTATTTAGTATTACCTTGCTTCAATGTTTTCCCTGTTGGGACCGCTTCAAGTGAGGTTCTGCCTCCAAAGGCTGTATAGAAGTATTTCAAATATATGTATAATAAAACAAATCATTCAACTTGTAGGGTGCTGTTACTGCGATGACAAAAACTCTGGCCATTGATGAGAGCAAGCATTCTGTCCGAGTCAATTGGTAAGACTGTTGTTAATAGGGGGCTATCAAGATTCTGGGATCAATGATATTTTGAGAACTCAGTTTCCCTGGAAACATACTAGGACAATGTAAGGTCTCATAAATGTTAATTATTGACATGCTTTGGTTTTCTGTTCCCAGTGTCACTCTGTATTGGCCACGCTAGCTGGTGTTTTACTGTCCGAGGTGGAGATTGGCCCATTGCCGTTTCCTATTGACCACATTGTAATTCAAAATATCTGGAGTGTCAAAGGCTTCCAACCAAATCCGACTGTTCTCATTTTGGTATTTCAAGAAAACATGATTGGGATTCCCATATATCTGAATTGTGAGCTTCACATGACCTTGAGTAGGCTGAAATGGGCCCATATGAGTTTGACACTTTGGCACTTTAGTTGTGATGAGAAGGCAGCTAATTTTAACTACAGATGGTCTGTGTTTTAAAATGTGTTTTTATTTTATGTGTTAATAGTAGTTATTTTTATACTCATGTACTGTTTATGTCATATACTAGACTTGTAGTGCCTTGTAAGCTGCCCGAGTCCCTTTTGCGAGATGATGGCAGGAAATAAAGATTATTATTATTATTATTATTATTATTATTATTATTATTCTGTTGGGGCATGTTATGCTCTAGGTATCTTGACACATAGCTCACCATGTGGGGAATGCTTTGCTTTATTTCTGTGATCTCTTTCCAAACCTATCTTCGCTCCTTTGAAAAAGTTTAAACAATTTGAATTCTAGCATATCACCTGCCAATATCTGGACTCCAATGTGGGAAAAGCTTGCAAGCGAAGCACCTGATCCAGAAGCACTGATCCAGAAAGGCAAAGATGCTCAGGCAAGTCCATGATGGGCCTGGGGCTACTGGATAGGAGGGATTTCTAGTTTATACAAGGAAAACGTGAAGAGGAGTGTGGATTTGCTTATTCATGGATTTGATTGTTAGTGGATTTGATTAGTATAGTCTCTCTACATCCTCCACACATGACCTTGGGGGGATGTTTTGTCTTGTTTCACTGGGAAGGCATAGGTATTTCAGTTACCATGCTAAATCTAAGCATTATTATTATTATTATTATTTTATTTATACCCCGCCACCATCTCCCCAATGGGGACTCGGGGCGGCTTACATGAGGCCAAGCCCAATCAACAGATTGCAACAAAATAAAATCAAAAACACATGCAATAAACAACAACATAATTACATAAAACATATGAATACATTATAAATCCTTTGGAGCATGCCTTCTAATTTCTGAGGTTTTTTTACAAGCTTATTTTATAGGCTTATGGGTGAGAAATTTGTGGGTGTTATTTATTTTAACTGAAGGCTCTTGGAGGAAGAAAACAAATGGAATAGAGATGTGTGTGCATGTTTGTATGCACTCATGAGAATAAGCATAGAGTATTAATTTTGCACCATCTTCTTTCTTCTCCATTTTGTACATAGCTTTTGGGACGGATGGCGACCACTGCAGAGATTGGCAAGACCGTCCTGTACCTTGCTGCCGATGCCACATTCTGCACAGGAATTGACCTTGTGTTTAGTGGTGGAGCTGAGCTTGGCTATGGTCATAAGAGCCCATTTACTCCTGGATGTGACTCTAAAAAGTAGTGGAGCCAACCAGGATGGGAGGACTGCAATGGCTACAACAAGGTAGGGTGGGGAGAGCTGTTAGAACACCAACCTGCCTGATTTCCATATTTCCATCCAGGTAGAGGGCTACTTCACAAGGTAGTTCTATCCATCTGTTATAGACCATGATGAAAAGCTGGAGGAGGATCCATGCCTACTTCGAGATCAGGCATGCACAATCTGTGGCCCTCTAGGAGTTTGGGGACTCCAGCTCCCAGTAGCTCTAACCAGCTTATCCAATGATCAGGAATTCATGGAGTGGAAGCCCGAAAGACCTGGAGGACCACAGGTTGTGCAGGCCAGTTCTAGATGTTTGTTTGACTATAGCTCCCAGTAGCTAATGAAGTCTATGGAAAGAAAACACTGAAAGTTGCAGTCCAGCAACATCTGAAGGGCCATGTGATTCCCATTCTTGCACTGAGTAATTATGAAGTGCTTCAGAAGCATGATAAATTCAGATATGCTACCAAGATGAAGGTGTTCTGTCCTAGGGGACTCTTGCTGTCTTTGAAAACAGAATGACAACAGCTGCAGCTTTTCCAATCACTGCATTACCATATAAGATAAGGCTGGGGAAAAAAATGCCTTGTGTTCTTCTCGATCTGTGGTTTCTAGCATTTAGTCCTTCAGGTGTTTTGCACTTCAGCTTCCAGAATTGCTGTCTGTTAGCGAATCTATCCAAAGCTTCTGAGAGCTGAAGTCCAAAACGCCTAGAAGACTAAAGACTGGTAACCACTTCTTCATTTGGGCCAACTTGACTTATGGGAAAATGGATTTCGGAAACATCATGGTTCCATACCTCAATTGTAACAGTTGGGTAACAAGACAACAGGAGAAATATTTCTACTATTTGCATTGTTATTTTGGTTCAAAATCAGTTGCAGGAGCATTATTGGACAAAAAGGTGGTTGTCTTTGTTACTGCTTTAGAAATAATTGAAAACAGGTTCTGCAGCCTAAGCCTTATCTCCAGTTAAGTCCTTGATAATACCAGGTACCTATTTTTCACACAGTTATAAGCAAGGTGAACTAGACGTTGACGGAGAACATTAAAAAGAGAGCTTTGTTCAGTGGAAATGTTTAACTTTTACTTTTTGATCAGTGACCATGAAAGTATAAACGCACTGGATAAACAGGTCAGAAAATGTTGCCTTTAGTTTTTAGTGCCTAGAATGATTCTTGTTGCTATTAACTACCATCAGATCAATTTCTTCAAGTCGCTCTGACATCAACAACTCTGCCTCAGACATCACTCTAACGTCCAATCAACATTTTAATTCATTTGTTTTTATAAAAAGTTTATAGAACCAGTTCAGCTCTGTTTGTTTTCACAACAATCTTTTGAAGGGAAAGTTACCCAGGGTCACCAGGTTCAGGGTGATTAGGGTAATTCAAATCTCTTTGGCTCCAGTGACACACTAATCAAGTCATTCACATATCCAGAAGTGGAACAGCTCCTACACCTTTGCGTTAATCCAGGATGGTTTGATGCCAGTCCCTCCTCTGTCCAGCAGTCGAACTGTATAGTTGGCCCTTCTTATCTTTTACATCTGGCCACTATTGGTAAGACCACAGCAAATGGTTGAGATAAGTGGAAAACCTCAGATGCTGGTACTAAATTTGGCCATTACAAAGATCATGTCTAGGCCTTTGGAATTCCCCACATTTTTCTTCTTTAAGACGCCAATATTTTGTGGTTTTCAGCTTTGGTGCAGCTTTTCCCTTTACTCTAAAATTGTGAACTGCCTCCCTCAAGGTTTGGTTACCAAGAGGTAAGACCTTTAACCTCAAATGAAGCCAGCCCTTTATATCCATGGATTCAACTATTGCATTGGAGCCCCTGCTGGCACTATGGGTTAAACCCTTGTGCTGGTAGGACTGCTGACAGACGAGTCAGTGGTTCATATCTGGGGAGAGCGGGTTGAGCTCCCTTTATCAGCTCCAGATCCCCATGTGGGCACATGAGAGAAGCCTCCCACAAGGATGGTAAAACATCAAACATCCTCATATAATATTAGAGGGCATTTTTGTAAAACACTGGAGCAACTCTATAACCAAGAAGATCAGAGCAATATGTGATTAACTCCAAAGTTTGTATAAGGAATTCTGCCTGCTGTATACAGTGTGCTTCCCTCTCCCACTGCGGAAGGGGCAGAGCTCCATTTGTTGAATTTCCTGTTGGTAAAAGGTGCAAAGCTGTTCTGAACCACAGCCTATCTGTTGCCTTTTGAATTATGAGTGGGCACATTGCAGTTACACAGCTGCCTCCAAAATGCAAGAATCTAGGGCATGTATGTGATCTTTAAGCCTCTGACATACAAGGTTTTCAAAAAATAACCTCAGGAAACAAGTGCTTTCTACTTTGTTTTTAAAAACATGTTTATTAACTTTAATTTGAAAAAATAGGAAGTAAAAATTGTATAAAGAAAATGCATGAACATCATAAACACATCTGCCCACCGATACAAATTATAAACCATTGCCAGTGTGTTCAAAGGACTTCTGCTTCTACTTTTAGTCACCTTTGTAACAAGTAATCAATTTTTAGCTTGAGCTTAACCTTGCATTGGGCTATAATTTGCTCTGGGAAAAGAATAGGAGCAGTCATTAATAATGTGTGCAAATAAGAGCAGCCTTCCATTAAGATACCGAAGATTTATGATCACTTACAAACCTGTTTCTTTTTTCAAAAACAGGGAAGAAACAAGCCAAATAGTGCCTTGTCATGGATGAGCAAATGTGTTTGCATTGATGTCCAGAAGACTTCGGAATTTCAACTCATGATTGTCACACGCCAGCACTGAAACAAAACCTGTTTTGAGATGTGAAAATCCGATTTAACAATTAATTTAATGGGAACATAATTCAGGAGTTTCTCCTGGGTGTATGTGCAGTGTAGAATAAATAGTTTGGCACCACTTTAACTGCCATTGCCCAATGCTACAGAGTGTTGTGAGTTGTAGTTTTTCAAGGTCTTTAACCTTCACTGCTAGAGGGCTCATGCCTCACCAAACTACAACTCCCATGATTGCATAGTATTAAGACATTGGTGTTAAAGTGGCATCAAACTGCACTAATTCTACAGTATAGATCAGGCATGGGCAAACTTCGGCCTTCCAGGTGTTTTGGACTGCCACTCCCACAATTCCTAACAGCTGGTAGATGCATCCCTAACTATATTTTTTTGTAAACAGCAAGTCCTTTATATCTAACATGCTTTCCCATGGCTGTATTTAATCCAGGAAGCTTTGTTTTCCGCTTGATGCATCCTTTCTGTTTAAACCAATGAATTAAAAAAAATCAATATTGGATGTGTAAGTTTCTCCTTCTTTACTTTTGCAAGTCCTAAGCTTTTGGGAAAGTTATGGGTTTAAACAAACAATACACTCCCCAAATGACGTCTAGAGTTCGCACATGTTCTTGTTCTCCTTCCTTATTATTTGCCATGTGCCTCTGTTGCTGCTGCTAGCAGTGCTTGCATTCCTGTGTGAAGCAAGCAAACACATGTGCTCCTTGAAGAGTGTTCCTATATGAAACTGCAGGCCTTGCCATTGGCTGTCTTGGAGGGCGTGTGTGCAGAGGGAAGCTGTGATTGGCAGCAATTCCCCAATCCTTTAGTGCAGGCGGGTGCCAAGAACAACTACAGTGATGTTTTCTTTTAATTCACAGGTACATACTGACTAATGCCTTAAGCCCACACAAGTAACTTTCTCAACGTCCTTCTCCTTTTATTCTCCCTTGTGCCATAAATGTTTCTGATCGTAGCCCATCCTTCAACATTTTTCCTTGAATGGCCTATTTCTATTTGGTGAGCTTTTGGGGCACTGTCTTAGAGATAAGACAGGCATTTGATCTGTAGCTCATCTGAGAAGTATAAGAGGGAAGGCTTTAAACATAGACTGGGTGACAATCTGTCAGTGTTTTTAAAGTATTTTTATTGAAAGAGAAAAAAACAATAAAATAAACTATACACACACACACTGTGTCTATCTCTATGCTGAAATCTAATATTTATGGGGTTTTGTTTTTGGTTTTTTGGTCACACTTTACGGCATTGAATATTTTCTGCTGTATGATGTGAACCGCCCTGAGTCCCCATTGGAGAGATAGGGCAGGATAGATATAAAGTATCATCATCATCATCATCTTGTGTGTGTGTGTGTACACACACCTCTAGAATATTATCTATCTATCTGGTGTGTGTGTGTGTGTGTGTGTACATATAATAGAGGAAGATAACCTTCAGACAGTGTGAGGTATATAGTTTAGCCTTTTTGTTAGACAGATTTGTTTTTGTATATGTGTGTGCACTTGTTTTAGCTTTGTGTTTGTTTTATTATTTGTACAACATATTTAGTTGTGTTGTAATAGTAGTAGCTTGTGGGTAATCAGGAGTGCTTTAATTATGTCTTCCTGCATGGAAGACAGGATGGAACCTCATTCTGCTTCGCAGAATGGGGTTGGATTATATGGCTCTTATGGTCTCTTCCAACTTTTCAAATCTATGTAGACTCTCAAGCAGCTAGCAAAGAAAATTAAGCTACAATTGCATACTATCTTCACAAAGCTGTTTTTACAATAATTTATTTTACAATAAACTGTTTTTACAATACATTTCCCTTAATATAAGTTTAAATTGCGGTATTTCAATATTGATACCATGTCAATACAGAAGTTATGGTATAGGGTAGAAAATTATAGGCAGTCTGCAAGTTACGAACAAGATAGGTTCTGTAGGTTTGTTCTTAAGTTGAATTTGTTTTTAAGTCAGAACAGGGACATTTTTAAAGTGTAACTCCAGTCAAAAATACATGTATGTTTAGCTTTGGATAGCATAGGAGAGGATTAACACCCCTGTGATGTTTGTTTTCTTCTCACTTTCTGTTCCTGTAATAACTGTATTTTGAAAAAAATAGCTTGTTGTGGAAACTAGGATTGGTGATAAAGCTTCAGTGAAAACATATTTTCCCCATGATAACACTTTCAGGATTGAATTGCCCTTCTGAGGCGAAGATTACTCTCACTTCCTGTTGTCTCACCCCATTCCCTGGTGGCGCAATGGGTTAAATACTTGTGCTGGATCGGTCAGCAGTTTGAATCCTGGGAGATCAGGTTGTGCTCCCTCTGTCAGCTCCAGCTCCCCATGCGGGGACATGAGAGAAACCTCACACGAGGATGGTAAAACATCAAACATCTTGGCATCCCCTGGGCAATGTCCTTGCAGATGGCAAATTATCTCACACCAGAAGCAACTTATAGTTTCTCAAGTTGCTCCTGACACATATAAAAACCCTGTTCTTAACTATGAGTTGTTTGTAAGTCAGATGGCTAACTTGCAGACTGCTTGTAAATTGGGCTTCTTTTTAAATAGTAATACTTAACCTAAAATTGCCTTAATCTGGCATCTACCAAACTCCATGGGTGCGGGTTAACTGAGGCCCTTCTGCACAGCCGTACAAAATCCACATTGAATTGAATTATCTGCCAGTGTGGACTCAGATAACCCAGTTCAAAGCAGATATTGTGGATTATCTGCCTTGATATTCTGGGCTATAGGGCTGTGTGGAAGGACCCTATGTCATCATCCATCAATGTTAATGAGACTATAAACCATTATAGTGTTGAGACTAAGTGCCGTTCCACACAGCCACATAACCCAGAATACCAAAGCAGATAATCCACAATATCTGGTTTGAAGTGGATTATCTTGAGTTCACACTGTCAGATAATCCAGTTCAATTTGGATTTTATATAGCTGTTGTGGAAGGGTCCATAGTTCCTATAATGGGTTGATGGCACAATGCTGCCCACACCATATCATGCCATGTTATGTTATGCTGACATTTTCACATTATAACATAACTGTTATAACTATATATATTATTAATATATATAATTATAACATTATGGCCCCATCCACACAGCTGAATAAAATCCCTCATTATCTGCTTTGATCTGGATTCTATGGCAGTGTTTACTCAGATAACCCAAGGCCCTTCCACACAGCCCTATATCCCAGAATCTCAAGGCAGAAAATTCCACATTTATCTGATTGTGGACTTAGGTAATCCAGTTCAAAGCAGATATTATGGGATTTTCTGCCTTGATATTCTGGAGATATAGGGCTGTGTTTACTCAGATAACCCAGGGCCCTTCCACAGAGCCCTATATTCCAGAATATCAAGGCAGAAAATCCCACACTTATCTTAGTGTGGACTCAGATAATCCAGTTCAAAGCAGATATTATGGGATTTGTGCCCTGATATTCCTGGATATAGGGCTGTGTGGAAGGGCCTTTAGCATGAAGAATAGATATTGGTGACTGCTGGATCTATGTCCAGTTGTTTGACCAAAACATGAAGTCTTTGTGCCTCAAATTCACATTGGCCACCAAGTATGGGCTCAGATAGTGGCCTATTGTTGTTCATTCATTCAGTCGTTTCCGACTCTTCGTGACTTCATGGACCAGTCCACGCCATAACTCCCTGTCGGCCGTCACTACCCCCCGCTCCTTCAAGGTCAATCCAGTCACTTCAAGGATACCATCAATCCATCTTGCCCTTGGTCGGCCCCTCTTCCTTTTTCTTCCATTTTCCCCAGCATAATTGTCTTCTCTAAGCTTTCGTTTCTTCTCATGATGTGGCCAAAGTACTTCATCTTGGCCTCTACTATTCTTCCCTCCAATGAGCAGTCAGGCTTTATTTCCTGAAGTATGGACTGGTTGGATCTTCTCACTGTCCAAGGCACTCAAAGAACTTTCCTCCAGCACCACAGTTCAAAAGAATCTATCTTCCTTCACTCAGCCTTCCCTATTGTCCAGCTCTCACATTCGTAGGTTACTACGAGGAATTCAATTGCTTTGACTATGTGGATCTTTGTTGCCAGTGTGATGTCTCTACTCTTCACTATTTTATCAAGATTGGTCATTGCTCTCCTCCCAATGAAAGGGTCTTTGAGTGAAATTTGCAAATGCTAAGCAAGGGGCTTTGAATGAAATTAACAGCAAAAGAGAAACATACCCTTTATCTGTAGAAAAAGAGCAACACGGAAGAAAATGTTTTTAAGAAACAAGACGCGACATGTAGAGGTCGGAAGTTGTATTGTGGTTAAATTCAAAGGATGTGGTTAAGCACAGAGTCTGCAGGTACAAGAAGGTGTTTTCCATCAAAAGGTCAAGGGAGGGGGCTGGAAAGAGAGTACTTTCCATGACAAAGAAAAAGTTGTTTACTTGAGGTTATATCAATATATATATGTCTGAGAACCACATATGTAGGGCTGATTAGGGTAAATTGTAGGGGTGATAATGAAATATGATGTATATACTCAGATTGATAAGTTTATCAGTTTTATCACGTTTTATCATTTATTTACTGTATTGTTATAAGTCTCGTATTTTAATTTCCTAAGTGGAGTGTGATAAGGTCTTGACAGTCCTTATTGTTCTGTTTCTTATTGTGGTATGGCCTAAGGGCTAATCAATAAAATCACTTACTTACTTACTTACTTGAGGTTATATATCGGTGGTTAAAAAGCCAAGGGGACGCGGCAGTCACTGGAAGGATAGCATCTGCATATGCTGCCAGGCTGTCCGTCTTCTTCATGAAGAAACTAAAATAAACCTTGTTTTTTTATCTTTTTGGGGGGGGGGGGGGACTGTCTCCTTCCTTTCGTGCTCCCATAATGTGGACCTAAGAAGACCCAATTTAGGGTCTCTAACACCAAGAAGTAAGCGTCTCCTGATTTCCTGGCTGCAGTCTGCGTCTGCAGTCATCTTTGTACCTAGAAATACAAAGTCTGTCATAGCCTCCACGTTTTCTCCCTCTATTTCCTAGTTGTCAATCATTCTTGTTGCCATAATCTTGGTTTTTTTTTTATGTTTAACTGCAACCCAGCTTTTGCGCTTTCTTCTTTCACCTTGATTAGAAGGCTCCTCAGCTCCTCCTCGCTTTTGGCCAACAAAGTGGTGTCATCTGCATATCTAAGGTTGTTAATGTTTCTTCCAGCAATTTTTACCCCAGCCTTGCATTTGTCAAGCCCCGCACATCGCATGATGTGTTCTGCATACAAGTTGAATAGGTTGGGGGAGAGTATACAATAGGTTGGGGGAGAGTATACAAGCCTTTCCCAATCATAGAATCAAAGACTTGGAAGAGACCTCATGGGCCATCCAGTCCAACCCCTTGCCAAGAAGCAGGAATATTGCATTCAAATCACCCCTGACAGATGGCCATCCAGCCTCTGTTTAAAAGCTTCCAAAGAAGGAGCCTCCAGCACACTCCGGGGCAGAACCACTCTTGAACCAGTCTGTTGTTCCATGGTCAGTTCTTACTGTTGCTTTTTGTTGTTCATTCGTTCAGTTGTCTCCGACTCTTCGTGACCTCATGGACCAGCCCACGCCAGAGCTCCCTGTCAGCCGTCACCACCCCCAGCTCCTTCAAGGTCAGTCCAGTCACTTCAAGGATGCCAAATCCATCCATCTTGCCCTTGGTCGGCCCCTCTTGCTTTTACCTTCCACTTTCCCCAGCATAATTGTCTTCTCCAGGCTTTGCTGTCTCCTCATGATGTGGCCAAAGTACTTCAACGTTGTCTCTAGTATCCTTCCCTCCAGTGAGCATTTCTTGGAGGATGGAGTGATTGGATCTTCTCATAGTCCAAGGCACTCTCAGCACTTTCCTCCAGCACCACAGCTCAAAAGCATCGATCTTCCTTCGCTCAGACTTCCCTAAGGTCCAGCTCTCACATCCGTAGGTTACTACAGGGAATACCATGGCTTTGACTAGGCGGATCTTGGTTGCCAGTGTGATGTCTCTACTCTTTACTATTTTATCGAGACTGGACATTGCTCTCCTCCCAAGAAGTAAGCGTCTCCTGATTTCCTGGCCACAGTCTGCGTCTGCAGTAATCTTTGCACCTAGAAATACAAAGTCTGTCACGGCCTCCACATTTTCTCCCTCTATTTTCCAGTTGTCAATCATTCTTGTTGCCATAATCTTGGGGTTTTTTTATGTTTAGCTTTCTTCTTTCACCTTGATTAGAAGGCTCCTCAGCTCCTCCTCGCTTTCGGCCATCAGAGTGGTGTCATCTGCATATCTGAGGTTGTTAATGTTTCTTCCAGCAATTTTCACCCCAGCTTTGCATTCATCCAGCCCCGCACATCGCATGATGTGTTCTGCATAAAAGTTGAATAGGTTGGGGGAGAATATACAATAGGTTGGGGGAGAGTATACAATCCTTTCCCAATCATAGAATCAAAGAGTTGGAAGAGACCTCATGGGCCATCCAGTCCAACCCCTTGCCAAGAAGCAGGAATATTGCATTCAAATCACCTCTGACAGATGGCCATCCAGCCTCTGTTTAAAAGCTTCCAAAGAAGGAGCATCCAGCACACTCCGGGGCAGAGAGTTCCACTGCTGAACGGCTCTTGAATCTTGAACCAGTCTGTTGTTCCATGGTCAGTTCTTACTGTTGCTACTTGGTCCTTATACAGATTCCTCAGGAGAGAGATAAGGTGTATTGTCGAAGGCTTTCATGGCTGGAATCACTAGGTTCTTGTGGGTTTTTTCGGGCTATATGGCCATGTTCTAGAGGCATTTTCTCCTGACGTTTCGCCTGCATCTATGGCAAGCATCCTCAGAGGTAGTGAGGTCTGTTGGAATTAGGAAAATGGGTGTATATATCTGTGGAATGACTGGGGTGGGTGGGGCGAAGAGCTCTTCTCTGCTGGAGCTAGGTGTGAATGTTTCAACTGACCACCTTCATTAGCATTTGAAGGCCTGGCTGAGCCTGGAGGAATCTTTTGTTGAAAGGTGTTAAGATGTGCCTAGTTGTTTCCTCTCTGCTGTTTTGCTGTTGTAATTTTAGAGTTTTTTAATACTGGTAGACAGATTTTGTTCATTTTCATGGTTTCCTCCTTTCTGTTGAAATTGTCCACATGCTTGTGGATTTCAATGGCTTCTCTGTGTAGTCTGACATGGTGGTTGTTGGAGTGGTCCAGCATTTCTGTGTTCTCAAATAATATGCTGTGTCCAGGCTGGTTCATCAGGTGCTCTGCTATGGCTGACTTCTCTGGTTGAAGAGATAAGGTGATTTAGTATGCCCATACCACCAAGAACTTGCCACAATTTATTATGATCCACACAGTCAAAGGCTTTAGAATAGTCAATGAAGCAGAAATAGTGGTCTGCATCCTGTCAACTGGCCTAAAATAAAGGAGATCCAGTGAATCAAGGGTCCTTAGTTCAAAGCAGATATTGTGGGATTTTCTGCCTTGATATTCTGGGTTATATGGCTTTGTGGAAGGGCCCTGAGTCCACACACAGATGTTGTGGGATTTTGTGCCTTGATATTCTGGATTATATGGCAGTCTGGAAGGGCCCTATGTCATGCTGACATGTTCACGGCTTACTCCCAGCTCAAAACAAGACTCCCGGGGTTTGTATCCCAAGCCTGGAGAAGGTAAACAGAGGCGGGGCTGGGGGCGGAACCTTTCTCCGCGGCTCCCGCAGGCCCCTCCCCGCCGGGCCCATTAGGAAGGAACACCCCAGCGGCATGGCAGCGGCGATGAGCGTCCCGAGGGCAGCTCGGCGGGTAAGCCAGCCAGGGGAGTGGGACCAAAGGGGAAGGGGCGGCGCTTCCGGGAGGGGTGGCGGAAAGAGCTCCGGGCGGAAACGTGAACCCCCCTCCCCACCTTTTACAGTCACCCCCAATTCCTGCACTCATTTCCTACAGCCTGACATGGGAGGGAAATAAAGAGATATTGTGGGCATCTCGACACAGATCTGCCTCCACACTGAGGAATTAATGCGCTTTGACACCGCTTAGAATAATAGAATCAAAGAGTTGGAAGAGACCTTATAGGCCATCCAGTCCAACCCCCTGCCAAGAAGCAGGAATATTGAATTCAAAGCAGCCCTGACAGATGGCCATCCAGCCTCTGTTTAAAAGCTTCCAAAGAAGGAGCCTCCAGCACACTTGTAGCTTGAACTGCCATGGAATCCAGGGAGTTGTAGTTCTGCAAGGTCTTTAGCCACCCCTTCTGCCAGATAGTGCTGGTGCTTCACCAAACCCCATGATTCCATAGCATTGAGCCATGGCAGGGTGAAGTGGTGTCAAACTGTGTTAATTCCACAGTGTAGACGCACCCAGAGTTTTGCCTCCCAGATCTTACCATTCATGACTTGGCTCCCTTGTAAAACTGTGTTTCTTCTTCTGATAGGCCAGGCATGGGCAAACTTGGGCCCTCCAGGTGTTTTGGACTTCAACTCCCACAATTCCTAACAGCCTACTACAACTCCCACAATTCCTAACAGCCGGTAAGCTGTTAGGAATTGTGGGAGTTGTAGTAGGCTGTTAGGAATTGTGGGAGTTGAAGTCCAAAACACCTGGAAGGCCCAAGTTTGCCCAGGCCTGCAATAGATTACCTCTTTTCTTGGTTCAGCAGTCAAGCCTGGCTTTCTGTTTTTGGCCAGTTACAGTCCCAGAATAGCATCCATGCCAACCTGAAAGGGGACAAGAATAGTTATTATTGCAATGCTTTTTATCCACAAGCTTTGGCCTCAATAAAAAGGTATGCTACCAAACCAGGTTTGGGCAAACTTGGGCCCTCCAGGTGTTTTGAACTTCAACTCCCACAATTGTGGGAGTTGAAGTCCAAAGCACCTGGAGGGACTTCCAACTCCCAGAGACCCCAACTAGCTTGTCCAAGTATTAGGAATGATGGGAGCGGAAATACTTGAAATTCCAAAGCTTGGGAACTACTTCCTTAGGCCCTTTCCACACTACCTCTATATCCTAGGATCTGACTCCAGATTATCTGTTTATCCCTGGTTATCCGATGGTGGAGACTCATATAATCTGTTTTAAAGGGAATAATCTGGGATCAGATCCTGGGATAAAGGGTCATGTAGGAAGGAATGTAGAGACAAGGATTGGGTGAAATAATTTGCCTCCGGGCACACAAGATGCTTCTTAAGATTGCTTTAAAAAGCTGCAACAGATGCTTGATTTTGTGATGACTGATAGCAAGTCCCCTTTAGAACTGTAAATGTGCGGCTTTCCATATGTTGTTGGATTCAAACTCACATCAGTCCTAGCCTAGTCTTGGGCCTAGAGGGAATTGTATTCTAATATCTAGAACAGGGGTCCTCAAACTAAGGTCCGAGGGCCAGATACGGCCCTCCAAGGTCATTTACCTGGTCCTCGCTCAGGGTCACCCTAAATTGAAACGACTTAAAAGCACACAACAACAACAAAAACAACAATCCTATTTCATCAGCCAAAAGCAGACCCACTCTTCCCATTGAAATACTAATAAGTTTATATTTGTTAAAATTGTTATTCATTTTAATTAAAGTGTTTTTGCACTACAAATAAGATATGTACAGCGTCCATAGGAATTCATTCATGTTTTCTTCAAATTATAATCCAGCCCTCCAACAGTTTGAGGGACTGTGACCTGGACCTCTGTTTAAACCGTTTGAGGACAACTGATCTAGAAGATCATTTATTTCCCAACCTTTTATATATACAACTAGCTTGGGTACCTGGCATTGAAAGGGTTATTTGAAAAAAAAGTCATTTTTAAAAATTGTACAACATGCATAAGGGTGAGGGAAAATTACAACTGACATCATGCCAGGTTAACCCTGAAAAACTCCCATCTGTACTTCAAGTTTGTTATATTGGGAAAGTTTGCTCTAGAGCAGGCATGGGCAACCGTGGCCCTTCAGGTCTTTTGGACTGCAACTCCCACAATTCCTAACAGCTGGTAGGTTGTAAGGAATTGTGGGAGTTGGAGTCCAAAACAACTGGAGGGCCCAAGTTTGTCCATGCCTGATCGAGATGCATCGTTGGTGGGGTTCAGTGTGCTCTCTGGCTGTGGGGTAAACTACGTCTCCCACTATGATGAGTCAGTCCCCTCAAACTCTTCCAGTAGGTTGAGTTAGTCATGGGGGTTCTGTGTGCCACAGTTGGTCCAGGTCCATCATTGGTGGAGTTCAGAGTGCTCCTAGATTGCCGGTGAACTATACGTCCCAGTACCTACAATTTCTATAAATCATAGAGAATTTTCCACAGACCTCTCTAGTATATTCATAAAAAAGAATAGGAAAGGATTAAGGGAGAAGTAGTGGGTGGGGTCATGCAGATTCCCACTAATGGAGAGAGTAAGGAACACTGGGATGTTTGTGGTGGAGGAAACACATAAAATCTAGGGTGGAATTGACTTTGTATGAAAGCCTTCACTTGGGTGGCGGGTAGTATGGTGTTTGTGGCGGACATTGGCAGGGCTCTTAGACATGTTCATGGTGCTTGCTATAACCTGCAGCGTCATCAGAGGGAGGGCCATTGGTGTCTCCTGAATAGTGGGAGCTATAACTGTTTGTGGAGGCAGGAGCTTGTCTGTGTAAATTGACACCCCAACCACACACACACACATATTTTCACTTTTATTATGTGTATAGGTAGATAGGAACATTTCCTGGTGTACTTTTCTCTTAATCCAGAAGCAATGCCTTTTCCACTCCTGCTTTAAGTGTTTCCATTAACCCTTAACAACTGATTCATGATTAAAAAGAGAGTACAGTAATAACACTCATGTTCTTCTAAGTGATTTTGGAAAAGTTTTCATCTAGGGCCCTTCCACACAGCCATATAACCCAGAATATCAAGGCAGATAATCCACAATATCTGCGTTGAACAGGGTCATCTGAGGCCACACTGCCAAATAATCCAGTTCAATGTGGATTTTATACAGCTGTGTGGAAGGGGTCCTTGTTACTCTTCTTTTATGACTTTTTGAATGGAGGGATTGAACTGTGAAGCCTTGGGCTTAGTGGAAAAAACCCAGTTTCCCTTTGTTTATTTCTGGGTTTCCACATCTCTTGGTAAGATTAAGTAAAATGGTCTTTGGAAGCAGGCAGAAGTTTAGAATAACCATTCTTTTCATTTTCAGTATGTTTCTAATTCTAGCCGTTCAGCTACACTTTAATAAAACACATGGGCTTAGCAAGAGGGTTATAGAAGGTCACGTTTACTTATGAGAAGTCACAGATTTGGACATACAGCAGCCCCACCTACTGAGGAAAGCAGGCTGAGGCACAGCAGAGGCTTCCCAGCAAGGTTCCAACTCACAATGAACAGGCAAATAAACCTGGAACCTCCTTTTTTCTCATCAATGGGACAAGATTACTCTTAGGATATAAAATAAACTCATATCAACTATTTTTAATACTCCCATCACTACAATGCACACCTCAGCTCTCTGTCCTGCAACTGACCTGTTTTGGAGGATGAGAAAATGCTTCCATAAGACCTATTCATTGAGATTCCACTTACGTAATCTTAAACTGAATGTTTACTGCATAAACAGGAGTCTAGTGTCTAGATCCAGGTAAATCATGCTACCCCTCTAGTCTGCCTTGGTCAGACCACACCTAGAATCACACTGTGTCCAATTCTGCGCACCACAAGTGAAGGGAGATGTTGACAAGCTGGAATGTGTCCAGACAAGAACAACTATAATGATCAAGGATCTGGAAGCCCTGTGAGGAGCAGCTTAAAGAGCTGGGCATGTTTAGCCTGCAGAAGAGAAGGCTGAGAGGAGATATGATGAGGGCCATGTTTCAATAGATCAGGGAAAGTCATAAGGAGGAGGGATATAGCTTGTTTTCTGCTGCCCTGCAGGCTAGGACGTCAAACTACAGGAAAGGAGATTCCACCTGAACATTAGCAAGAACTTCCTAACTCTGAGAGCTGTTCAACAGTGGAACTCTCTGCCCCAGAGTGTGGTGGAGGCTTTTAAACAGAGACTGGATGGCCATCTGTTGGGGGGCGCTTTGAATGCAATTTTCATGCTTCTTGGCAAAATGGGGTTGGACTGGATGGCCCACAAGGTCTCTTCCAACTCTATGATTTTATGATTCTATGTTTGCATACTCTTAGTTTGTAGAAATGACGTGGCCCTCCAGGAGCAGCTGGACCACAGCTCCATCGGTTCTAGCAAGTAGCAGGCACCTGGGAGCTGTAGGTCATCCATTCTCCATTCCAGACCTACTTCGTCTCGTTCCAAGACTTCTACATTGTTGGTTCACTACCTGACCCTGTGTCCTAATCCTGGAGCTGCCCTTCCCTTCACAACCATGATCCCTCCTCAGTACACCTCCCACTTTCTTTATTTAAGTTGGCACAAGATCCTTACCTTGAACATGGTGTTCTCTCTTCCGCTTTGTGTTTTTCCTCCCTCCCCTTTTTGACATGCATCTTCTGGAGAGCTGAAACTTCCTGATAAACGTGGCACATTGTGTCTAGAGGCCCAGACTGCGTTTCTGTCGGAGAAAAGGAGAGACAAAGCTATCACTTGCCAGGGATTAGAAGCAAGTGCTACAAAAGTCCACAGTATAGAGGGACTACATTCAGGGCAGCCACTATCATTGTGTGTGCTCCATTCCCATCTTTTCAACGCTTCTTTTCTCCAGTTGCAATAAGATCAAGTCCAGATCATGTTGGACTTATTTGACCGGGCTGCATACAGCCCATACCGAGAAATTCTAAATGTTTAGCAAGTTAACTTTGGTGCATTTTCAGCAGATCAGTAAAGTGATGTGGCATACATCCAACAGTCTCTAAAAGTGTACCAGGAAAATCACAACTTCCTTCCTCATCCTTCCATGGTGTCAAAAAGCCATTGTAGACTATTCCTCAATCCTCTGAAACAATTCCTGGGATGCATAGCTGCTGTGCTGGGATAACACTTCTGGTTCGACCAGGTGGCATGAGTATGCAATTGAATCCAACTGTTGAAAAAGAACAATTACCACTTTGCTGGGAGAATAAAGGAGCTGCATTTTAAAAACAACCTTTTCAAGCTCTAAAAAAAGACCACAGGTGTTTTCCCTTTGTCTGATGAGGAGGCTGTTAGAATCTTTGATCCGTAGTATCTCAGAACTTCTACATAGTAGACTTCCAGATATTTGGTTACTGGGAACTGGTGCCTTCTCTTTAAACCACCACTTTGTCCATTGTATTGTCGAAGGCTTTCATGGCTGGAATCACTGGGTTGTTGTAGGTTTATTCAGACTATATGGCCATATTCTAGAGGCATTCTCTCCTGACGTTTCGCCTGCATCTATGGCAAGTATCCTCAGAGGTAGTGAGACCTCACTACCTTTGAGGATGCTTGCCATAGATGCAGGCGAAACGTCAGGAGAGAATGCCTCTAGAATATGGGCATATAGCCTGAAAAAAACCCTACAACAACCCACTTTGTCCATGTTTGCTTGACTCTGATTGAGGAACGATTATTGTAAAAAAAAATCCAAACGAGATGACACAGTTCCATTGTTCTGCCCACATCTGCTTGAGCTCCTTGTGACCCTTTAACGGGTTGCCTCGGGTGAGACAAACCAGAACAACCACTACTATTTCCAACAAGTGTTGGCTGGGCTTCTGTTGAAGAGGAAAAGGGGAGAGACATAAAACAAAACAAGAAAAAATATAGCCTGTAGAGTCCCACGTTGCATCTTCAGCCCTGGATATAAAAGAACCAAGTGTTCTAAGGTTAAGTGACTTGGTGTCCTCCAGATGTTTTGCATTCCAACTTCTATCACATCTGACTATCTGCTTTCCTTTCCAAATCATCTCGTATAGCAGGCCTGCACAACCTGCAGCCCTGCAACTGTTTTGGCCTCTAACTTCCAGAAGCCCTAGCCAGCTTGCCCAATGGCCAGGAATCCTGGGAGTTGAAGGACAAAACAGCTGGAGGGCCACAGGTTGCACAGATCTGTTCTGTAGAGATCATGTTGGCTTAAACTTAAAGTAAAGGTAAAGGTTTCCCCTGACTTTAAGTCTTGTTGTGTGTGATACTTGGGAGTGGTGCTCATCTCCATTTCTACGCTGAAGAGCTGACTTTGTCCATAGACACCTCCAAGGTCATTTGGCCAGCATGACTGCGTGGAGCACCGTTAACCTTCCTGTAGAAGCTGTATCTATTCTCACATTTGCATCTTTTCGAACGGCTAGGTTGGCAGAAGCTGGGGCTAACATCAGGAGTTCACCCTGCTCTCCAGATTTGAACCGCCAACCTTTTGGTCAGCAAGTTCAGCAGCTCAGCAATTTAACCCGCTTCACTACCAGGGGTAGTGAATAAGTACGATATATACATATTTCATTTCCATATTTGCTTTTCTGCTTAATCAACATAAAAAGCTTTGTTCTGAACATGATTAGTATATAGCATTGTAATTTTTGGCTTATTAATGAAATGGAAAATTTGAAAATTTAGTTTTATACAAGGAGAATTTTGACTATACCATACATTGAAGAGATGGCTGCAAGTCAGACCTCACAATCTCTGAGGATGCTTGCCATAGATGCAGGCAAAACGTCAGGAGAAAATGCTTCTGGAAGATGGGTATACAGCCCAGAAAACGCACAACAACCCAGTGATTCCGGCCATGAAAGCCTTCAATACCTGAGTATGATCAAGATGGCAGATGTATTAATAAGGAAGCCCAGAGAGGCTGCAGCCGTTTGCTGTTCATCCAGAATAGTGGCGAAGGGAAAGATTCAGCCCCTTTTCTCTTGTGTAAAGTTCATTCACTACAACCAATTTTGAACTCAGTTTGCAGCAACTGAAATAGGCTGAGAACACAGGGAGAAACTGGGACACTTTAAAGTAGGGTGACGTAATAGGGAATGTCCCTGCTAAATTGGGACCATTAGAGGGTATGTACCTATCACTCTGTGGAATTAGGTTGTGGACGTGGGATTATGTGAATTTGCATAATATGCATGAGTTTGAGACAAAGCCGCTTTTGAAGTGGAAGTGAGTAAGAGGTCAGAAGAGAGGAATGTGAGCAAAAGCTATTAACGGCCCTTCCACACAGCCCTAAATCCCAGAATATCAGGCAGAAAATTCCATATTTTCTGCTTTGAACTGGAATATATGGCAGTGTGGACTTAGATAACCCAGTTCAAAGCAGATATTCTGGGATATACGGCTGTGTGGAAGGGTTTTCCAATAGCAAAATTAGAATGTGGAATGCTCCATTGGGTTTGAGCAGCCTATATGGCTTTTGCGATAGGGGATCCATGTTGAATGTTTCTTTTACTATAGAATTGCCAGTGTACTGGTTTGGATTGGGATCCTGGAGACTAAGGTTTGAATCCCTGCTTGGCCACGGAGACCCACCTTTGGGAAGTCACACTCTTCTAGCCCCACAGCACGGCAAAGCCAAACAAACTCTGAACAAATCCTGCCAGGAAAACTCCTTTATAAGTTCGTTCTAGGGTCAACCTAAATCGGCAGGGGTTTGAAGGCACACGAGAACAAATTAAAGGCTCCCTCAAGCAGATGTGAATAATATCTCCTGTGTTTCCTAATTGCCTTAAATTAGTGGTTGACTTTAGTGCTGGAGGATAGGGTTTCACATTTGATGTGATTTCTCCCTGCCACATGCAGGGTTATTATGCAATGCTTCTTGGAAATAGATCCCATCCCTTTCCTGGCCCCTTGGCAGGGTGTCCCTTATTTTGCTTCCGTTGTTGCAGCGTCTGCTTTCGCTGGGATTTTAAAAAGGGAGCAAGGAAAAGAGACCAGGAATGGAAGGAAGGCAGCAATTGAGGGATTTGGGGCAGAGCGCCAAGGAGATTGGGAGGCCCTTCCGCAGATGGCAAACAGGCCAAGATCTGCAATGGGTTTTCTTAGCCGAAGAGGAGTTCCATCTTGCACTCCATGGCCCTGGGCTATTTACACAGCTTATGTAACACTCTTCCTACACAGAAGTGTGCTGTTGTATAGTCTTTAAGGGATTGGTTGTCAACCTGTGGATCCCCAGATGTTTTGGCCTTCAACTCCCAGAAATCCTAACAGCTGCTAAACTGGCTGGGATTTCTGGGAGTTGTAGCTCAAAACACCTGGAGACCCACAGGTTGAGAACCACTGCTTCAAGGCTAGGACTCGGGAGATGTGGTTTTTCATCCACACTCAACATTTAAACTCACAGTGTGGCTTTTGGTCAGTTGCATTTTTTCAGCTTCGTCTACCTCGCAGGGTTGTTTTGAGGATAGAAATGTGAGAGGAGGAGGAGCACTGCACTCCTTGAAAAAAAGGTTGCATTGAATACATACTGTAGATCAGGGTTTCTCAACCTGGGGGTCGGGACCCCTGGTGGGGGGGGGGGAGGGTGCAAGGAATTGTCAGAGGGATCGCCAAAGACCAGAAAACACAGTATTTTCTGTTGGTCATGGGGGTTCTGTATGGGACGTTTGGCGCAATTCCATAATTGGTGGGGTTCAGAATGCTCTTTGATTGTAGGAGAACTATCAATCCCAGTAACTACAAATCCCAAATGTCAAGGTTTATTTTGACCAAACTCCACCAGTGTTCACATTTGGGCATATTGAGTATTCGTGCCAAGTTTGGTCCAGATCTATCATTGTTTGAGTCCACAGTGCTCTCTGGATGTAGGAGAACTACAACTCCAAAACTCAAGGTCAATGCTAACAAAACACTTCCAGTATTTTCAGTTTGTCATGGGAGTTCTGTGTGTCAAGCTTTGTTCAATTCCATTGTTGGTGGAATTCAGAATGCTCTTTGATTGTAGGTGAACTATAAATCCCAGCAACTCCAACTCCCAAATGGCAAAATCAATAATGACTCCCCAACCCCACCAGTATTCAAATTTGGGCATATTGGGTATTTGTGCCAAATTTGGTCCAGTGAATGAAAATATATCCTGCATATCACATATTTACATTACAATTCATAACAGTAGAAAAAATACATTTCTGAAGTAACAACAAAAATAATGTTATGATTGGGAGTAACCACAACAGGAGGACTGTATTAAGGGGTTGCGGCAATAGGAAGGTCAAGAACCACTGTTGTAGGCTCTCAGACCCCACCTACACTGCCATATCATTCTATTTCTGAATCCATATCATCTGTTTTGAACTGGGTTATATGACATCGTAGACTCAAATAATCCAGTTCAAGGTGGATAATATGGATTCAGAAACAGGATTATATGGCTGTGTATATGGGGCCTGAGAGTCTAAAGCAGGCATCCTCAAACTGCGGCCCTCCAACTGTTTGGGCCTCCAACTCCCAGAAGCCCTAATGAGGAATTCTGGGAGTTGAAGTCCCAAACAGCTGGAGGGCAGCAGTTTGAGGATGCTTGGTCTAAAGTATGTATTCAGTGTAAAGTTAACCAGAGCTCAAACAACTGAAATTCTTAAACAACTGAAGGAAATAGAAGAAATAATACTTTAAATAAAACACTGTTTTATAATGCAGTAAAACTGTGTTATATTAGGTAAAGGTAAAGATTTCCCCTGAAATTAAGTCTAGTTGTGTCTGACTCTGGGCGTTGGTGCTCATCTCCATTTCTAAGCCGAAGAGCCGGTTTTATCCATAGATACTTCAAAGGTCATGTGGCCAGCGTGACTGGCTGGAGCGCCCTTACCCTCCCACCAAGGCGGCACCTACTGATCTACTTACATTTGCATGTTTTCAAACTGCTAGGTTGGCAGAAGCTGGGGCTAACAGCAGGAGCTCACCCCACTCCCCAGATTCGAACCGCCGACCTTTCGGTCAGCACGTTTCAGCAGCTCAGCAGTTTAACCTGCTATGCCACCAGCGAGCCCTTGTTACATAAAGTTAAGTCTAAATGGCTAAAAGCAGTTTGATTTTCTGGAAACTGAATGTGACAGTTTTTGACACGGTGCAGACATAATTCAGAAAGTAAGGCAGGATGGGGAACCTTTGGCTTGCCTGATGGTTTGACCTTCAACTCTGAAAACCCAGACAATGTGTTCTAGAATAATGGATTATGTAGTCCAAAGCATCAGGTGAGCCAAAGAATCCGCATACTGTTAAAAAAAAAACCCTTTATACAGAACTGAAGTAACTTCCAACTATATGCAAAATTAGACACCTCAAGAGAAGGGAATCTTCTTTAAACTGGAAAGTGGTTGGTCATTTCAGGCCATCAGGATACTATAGTCTGTGTGTGATTATGTTTGTTTATTTATCACATACTTTCCTGCATTTCTTGCCTCTTGCTGCCCCCTGCTGTTCAAACAGTTTTTTGCATCTCTTTTCACAATCTGTTTTTGTGAAGGGCTTTTCTGAGGATGAGGCTAAATCTATGCTGCCATATAATCCAGTTTCGGAATCCAGATTATATGTTTTGAACTGGATTATATGAGTCTATACTGCCATATAATCCAATTCAAAGATGATAATATGGATTCAGAAACTGGATTATATGGTGGTATAGCAAAGGCTGTGTGATGTCGCCAAGGCACTCAGTAACCAGTTGAGGATTTGGACTCTTCCTCATAGTTGTAAGCCAGTGTTTTGGTTCTTAATAAGGGCAAAGTCAGTTTCCCACAAATTTTGATGTTTTCCCTCTGGGATAGCTATATTTTGCAAACTTTTTTTCCAGGCCCTTGTTTCATCTTTGTCTTCTATCAATTTGAAGCTTTGTTAAAAAAGCTAAAATCAGCATTGCAAGAGTGGTGAAAGCAAGCTGGATAAACACAGGGTGCATCTACACTGTAGAATTAATGCAGTTTGACACCATTTTAACTGCCATGTCTCAATCCTATGAATCCCAGGGAGTCTTGAGTCTTCTCAAGACAAAGAGTGCTGATTCATTACCAAACTACATATCCCAGCATTCAGTGACATTGAGCCATGCCAAAGTGGTGTCAAATGACATTAACTCTACAGTGGAGATGTACCACAGATTTCCAGTATCCTACCTTTGTTGCTACCTTTGTGTCTTCCTTGAAGGAAGAATGTTTAATTACACTGTGTAACAAAATGTGGAAAAAAATCTGTTCCTGATTTGAAAGTGTTATTTTCTGTTTAATTGTGCAGTACTTACTTTGAAAGTAGTTGTTATACTCCATAAACTTCATTTTTGTGGCTGCCACAAACTAGGTTGAATTGATTAAGACTTGATGAGATATTCATTGAAAAACTATAGCAAAATGTGCTGCAGTATGTCCCACAAAAAAGTTTTTGCAGTTTAATACACTTTTCCTATGTTTTTATGATAGAATCAATTAGGAAGCAACATTTATAACACAGGAACAAAAATCATGTTACATAATGTTATAATGCAATTTAATTGAATTCTTTTTCAGATCTTATCCCTTATCTTGGGGTGTATCTACACCAGGCATGGGCAAATTTCGGCCCTCCGGGTGTTTTGGGCTTCAACTCCCACAATTCCTAACAGCCAGTAGGCTGTTAGGAATTGTGGGAGTTGAAGTCCAAAACACCCGAAGGGCCAAAGTTTGCCCATGTGTGATCTACAATGTAGAATTAATGCAGCTTGACACTACTTTACCTGGAATTGCTCAGTGCTATGGAATCATGGGATCCAAAGTTTTGCAAAGTATTTTTGCCTTCTCTGTTAAAGAGTGGTTGTGCCTCACCAAACTACAACTTCCATGATTCCATAGCATTGAGCTATGTTAAAGTGGTGTCAAAGTGCATTAATTCTACAGTGTAGCAACACCAGTAGTCCAATTATGGTATATATATATTTAGATGGCAAAGGAAGGACTGATGCTCTATCTGCTGAAAGAGATAATTTTATAGCAGCTTTTCTCAACCTGGGGGTCAGGGCCCTGGGGGGAGGGGTTACGGGGGTGTCACAGGGGTCGCCAAAGACCACCAGAAAACACAGTGTTTTCTGTTGGTCATGGGGGTTCTGTATGGGAGGTTTGGCCCAATTCTATTGTTGGAGTTCAGAATGCTCTTTGATTGTAGGTGAACTATAAATCCCAGCAACTACAACTCTCAAATGGCAAGGTCTATTTTACCCAAACTCCAACAGTGTTCACATTTGGGCATATTGAGGATTCATGCCAAGTTTGGTCCAGATCCATCATTATTTGTGTCCACAGTGCTCTCTGGATGTAGGTGAACTACAACTCCAAAACTCAAGGTCAATGCCTGCCAAACCCTTCCAGGATTTTCTATTTGTCATGGGAGTTCTGTGTGCCAAGTTTGGTTCAATTCCATCATTGGTGGGGTTCGGAATGCTCTTAGATTGTAGGCGAACTATAAATCCCAGCAACCACAACTCCCCAAATGACAAAATCTCCCCCTACCCAACCCCACCAGAATTCAAATGTGGGCGTATTGGATATTGCCAAATTTGGTCCAGTAAATGAAAATACATCCTGCATATCAAATATTTACATTACAATTCATAACAGTAGCAAAATTAGAGTTATGAAGTAGCAATGGAAATATTGTTATGGCTGGGGGTCGCCACAACATAAGGAAATGTATTAAGGGGTCACGGCATTAGGAAGTTTGAGACCCACTGCCTTAGACCTTGCCATTGTTGTTTAAAAATAAGCTACAAAGAGTTCACCCTTTGTGGCCTGGTGAAGAATACTGCATGATTTTCAAGAATATGTTTCTCTTTTAAGTCCTTGGAAACAAAATCTCCCCTCTTCTCATTTTTGAATATCCCCTTCGCTTGTGCAAGAAGGAGCCGGAGTAGAGTTACAAATAATGATCCATACAAATAATGATCCATGCAGACTTACCTTTTGAGATCCCCCCTCTTTTTCTTCACCAGCGAAGCCTGCAATTTCTTGTCTAAAGTGGGCGAAAACTACAGGCCATGTTGCATTCCTTCTGGCTGTTTGATCCTTTGCCTTTCCACTCTTGCCTGGAGTGATTCAACAGGGGCTGAAGTTCAACCCTGGGGAGATTACAAACAACAAGATAGGAAGGAAAGAGGGGGGAGGAATCTCTTCCTAAGTCCGACTGGAGAATGACCACCTTAGCAGAAACGGAGAGGGCCTTGTTCCCACGCTTGGATTCTCAATTGCTGGCTTTGTGCTCCTCTTGCTTGGTTCACGTTGGGCATATTGATGAAGGCAGCTCTTTTGAAAACCTTGGTGCCGGTTGGCAGCCTTGCAAAGGCAGGGAAAGGAGGATAAAATGGGATCAGATCTCCCTCCCCTCCTTCGCCAGATCATGGGATGGCACCTATTTAGATCCCGGTGGGCCCCTTCGTCTTGGCTCCTTTTCTGCTTCTGGATTACACATTAACTTGAGCTGTTTGCTTAAGGGGACTGGGTGATTAGAGATGGCCGGTTAGCACATCTCAGTTTCTGAGGATTTAGAAGGGAAAAAGTCACAATGCAAAATTGCTTCCTTTTTTTAGTAGTACCAAACATTTCTCTGAATGACTCCCCGGTCTAAGCTTTCCTCTTGTCGATAAGAACACCACAAGGTTGTATGGACATTTTCCAGAAGCATTCTCTCCTGATGTTTTGCCCACATCTATGGCAGGCATCCTCAGAGGAACACCCCTTTGAGGACATGAAGCTCTCTTGTATCAAATATGATCAACAATCTGCTTAGAAGGCATCTAGACTCTGGAATTAATGCAGTTTGACACCACTTTGACTGCCAGAGCTCAATGCTATGGGATCATGGGAATTGTAGGTTTGCCAAAGTGTCGGTGCCCCACTAAACTGCAAATCTCAGGATTCCATGGGGCTTCAAATGCAGTGCCCAAAACCTGTTTTTGGTCAATGGTCCTCCACTGCTGATGGATAGAACGGAGGCCAAAGGTATATGGGACCACCAACATAAAGGGCATGAAGATATTTATTTTCTATTATTTTTATTAAATCAATGCAACTCCCTTTTGGAGCCCCGGTGGCACAGGGAAGTTAAATCACTGAGCTGCTGAACTTGCTTACTGAAGGGTCACAGGTTCAAATCTGGGGAGCAGTGTGAGTTCCTGCTGTTAGTCCCAGCTTCTGCCAACCTAGCAGTTTGAAAACATGCAAATGTGAGCAGATCAATAGGTACTGCTCCAGCAGGAAGGTAACAGTGCTTCATGCAGTCATGCCAGCCACATGACCTTGGAGGTGTCTACAGACAACACCGGCTCTTTGGTTTAGAAATGGAGATGAGCACCAACCCCCAGAGTCGGACACGACTGGACTTAACGTCAGGGGAAACCTTTACTTTTACTAACTCCCTTTTGTTTCTCCATCTTGCATCACACTGCAACTCCCATCCAGTTCCTTTTGGTCACTTTTGGTGGAGAAGAGCAAACCACTGACCATCTATTACAATGCATTCTGAGCCCTTCCACATGCACAATGGAGGACCTTCTCATAACAACACCAGAAGCACTTCAATTGGTCAGGTCCTATTATCCACAAATCTCTATTTACTTGCTCAACCACAAAGTCTTATTAGTGACTCCTATTAGAAAAAGGGTTCCTTCCTGCTCACATTTAATCCTCTTTCTTGTTTCTTTCTAGGTTTTGAGAGGAAGGGCCTGCAATGCTCTAGCTCCACTTCTTGGTCCTCAGAGGTTTTTAAGCACCACATTCAAGGTGAGAAAATCTAAGAGACTGAGGCCCCTTCCACACAGCTGAATTAAAATCCCACATTTTCTGCTTTGAACTGGAATATATGGTAGTGTGGACTCAGATAACCCAGTTCAAAGCAGATATTGTGGGATTTTCTGTCTTGATATTCTGGGTTATATGGCTGTGCAGAAGGGCCCTGAGAGCTACAGAATGTGGGGGTCCATTTGGTGCTTGGGGAGGTGGTTGAAGTATAGTTTCTCTGTGTTGGTACCATCCTTGGAGTTGTGGTTGTAGCAGGTTTCTTTTCCTCATGGACAATAGAGTTTAATGGCCATTGGTTCTTTTCTAGGCTTCTGACCTCCAGACTGAATTGACCAAGGACCCAAAGCCCAAACCAGACCCTGCCAAACTGGTCTTTGGCAAAGCATTCACTGACCACATGCTCACCGTGGAATGGAGCAAAGAGAAAGGTTGGGGGAAACCACACATCAAGCCTTTTCAGAATTTGTCTCTCCACCCAGCTTTGTCCGGCTTGCACTACTCAGTCCAGGTAACTTCCTTTCTGGGAAGGATCGCCATCTTCGTAACCTGTTCACATTGCCAGTGGGAATCTGCATGAGTGACTTCTCCCATGGATGCCTCTTTCCTTCCACCAGAAAGTGAAATCTTATTTATTCTGAAAGGAATTGGCACCCGTAAACTTTTCCTGTCTTTTAATTTTATATTTTAATTCCACTTTAAAACCACTTTTAATGTTTATTATTGGTATCTTTTTAATAATAATAATAATAATAATAATAATAATAATACACTTTATTTATATTCCACTTTATCTCCCTGGAGGGACTTAGAGTGGATTACAGAACATATATAAGGCAAGCATTCAATGCTTTTTTACACCACCAACAACGTACAGTACACAAATAAGGTAAAGGTCTTCCCCTTTTTCCATCCCCAGCATCTAGTGGTGATGCTTAACTTCCAGCCATGGGGAGGTGCTCTTGTCATTTTCAATGCCAAAGGAGCCTGCTGTCCATAGACATCTCCGATCTTTTTTGCTGGCATGTCTGCATGGGGCGCCCTTTTACTTTCCCACAGAGACGGTACCTATTAATCTCGCATTGCATGCTTTTGAACTGCTAGGTTGGCAGGAGCTATCTCCTTATGCAGTTCTCTTACTCTGCATCATATTCCATATATAAACAGGTTTTCTTCTTCTTTATGAATTTTCCCTACCTCCACCATCTAGCTCTTTGAGGGGATGAAGGCTTTCCGGGGCCAAGATAAGTGTGTCCGCCTTTTCCGTCCTATGATGAACATGGATCGCATGTTACGTTCTGCTCTTCGTTCTTGTTTGCCTGTGAGTACATCTGTGAAATCCCCTCTCACCCCAAAACTAGCATCAGGTACAACTTACTTTCCTCAAATAATTTTGTAAGTATGCAGTTTTAAATCAACATGTAGAATTCTCCTCAAACTCCAACTTGATCTACACAGTACCATGGCAATCTGGTACAGATATGTTTCAAAGCCTTGATGGTCACTAGTCCAACTCAAGATGAGTACTGAAACAGTAGAGCCTAACCTACCGAATTAGACCTATCCATCTCTCTGTCTCCACTACAGTCCACAGAGTGCTCCTTCAGAATATGGGAGATCTTTATGCCCTGCCCTGCATTAGTATTCCTGAGGAGTTACTATTGGGCTAAGGGATGTGTACCTCTCCAAATGTCACTCCCATCATCTGTCCGCACCAGACTTTGGGGACTACAACTTGCAGGATCCTTAGTCAAATAGCAGGAGAATTCTGTGAGTTGCAATGAATGATTGTTCAAAGGTGCCACAAACAATATTTGGGGATATTTGTTTTTGCAGTGGAGGGTGCAGCTTTCCAGGATCTTATGGGGAGGGGAAGGGGTTGATGTGATTTGTCAGAACAGACAATGTTGTTTTGGATGGTCAAATCAACATGAGCTGGTGTAAGGCAGTTGTAAATTACAGATAGTAGAAGCAAATCCTTTGGTGACTGGGAAGGAATGGGGACATCATTGCATTTATTTATTTACCAAATTTATATGCCGCCCTTCTCACCCCGAAGGGGACTCAGAGCGGCTTACTATACACAGACACACACAGAGACACAAACACACACACACACACACACACACACACATATACATATATACATACAATATATTATATTATTAGCATAATACACATACAATATATTATATTATTAGCATAGTACAATATCAGTATTAAATATTACTATATTGTACTATACCATTGTATTGTAATATTATTAGTAATATTACATGTAATATAAATATATAATTATAATATTATGTTATTATTAATAATATTATATTGCATTATAAATATTATATGTACATACTATATATTATATTACATTATATTACATTATATTATTAGAATAGCACAGGAGACAAAGTGGAACTGTCTTCTGCCCCCCTCTCTCTTCAATTCTTTGTCTCCCTTCCCCATTTAGTCCTTTGACAAGTCCGAGCTCCTTGAATGTATTCGGCAGTTAATCCACTTGGACAGAGACTGGGTCCCTGACCGTGACAGCACCAGCCTCTACATCCGGCCCACCTTCATTGGTACCGAGGTGAGTATTTACTTTCCAAACAAGTGGGTATAAGGGGCAATTTCACCATATTTTTGGCTTTCTCCAAGCCCATTTGGGTCCAAAATAGGGTTTTATTTCAACAGGAAGTGACCTGGAATCAAATTTCTGGATAATCTCTATTGTCCCTAAAATATGGAAAAATTGCCTCCTACATGTACAGGTGGGAATTTGGGACTCCCCCCCCCTCCCCACCCATCCTTCTTGGATATGGGGACCCTTTATGCATTCTGTGCCCTGAACTCCTTCTTTCTCCAGTTTCTGACAGTCCTCACTGTTAGGAAAAACTAAAATGTAGCAAAGCATCCAAAAACAAACAGGATGCAAAAGTTGAGCATCAGCTTAATAGCGAGCAGAGCGTGACGTGCTGTGTGATGTGACTGCAAAGAATTAAGAACTTAGACAGGCAAAGATGCAGAGTCCAATCTTAAAAATCACAAAAAGGTTTATTTACAATAATAAAGAACGAACTACATTTCTTCATAATCAAGAACTGGGTCTGAGCTACTCTAACACCCATCTCTTCTAAGGTGTCAAAGAGAGGGAAGAAACAGCAATCACTGCATTTCTTCTGACACACACGCAGAGAGAGATCTCAAAGCACACAGCATATACTCAGATGTAAGAAACAGAAGTCAAAGTAAAGGCTTGCAGTAGAAAAGTATTCATTCTACACAACCAATCAGAATGAGAGCAGAAACAGAGAGGAGAAAAGAAATACAGTAGAGTTTCACTTATTCAACCTTTGCTCATCCAACATTCTGTATTATCCAACACAGTCTGTTTCCCGCCCTGATCCACAGTTGTTTCAATACATTGCGATGTTTTGGTGCTAAATTCGTAAATACAGTAATTACTACATAACGTTACTGTGTATTAAACTGCTTTTTCTGTTGGTTTGTTGTAAAACATGATGTTTTTGTTTAATTTGTAAAATCATAACGTAATTTGACATTTAAAAGGCTTTTCCTTAATCCCTCCTTATTATCCAACATTTTCGCTTATCCAATGTTCTCCTGGCCCGTTTATGTTGGATAAGCGAGACTCTACTGTAGATACATTCCCAACTGTCATACAGGAGACATAGGGGAATGGAAAACCCTCAGCCTATTCTAAGTTAACTAAACTGTTCCTCATTGAGGACTTGAGACTTGGGCAGTGTGGGGTTGAATTCCAACACTTACCAGTATATCTGCTTAGTTCCCCTGCTAACTAAGTCTTGAATAATGTCCTTTTTAATGAAAGGAAGCCACAGACCCAGAGCTCCACTCCAACTCTGGTTTGTGCTTCCAGAGCCCTGTTCCTTGTCCCTCCTCAAATTGCATTGCTGTAGATTCTGGATTTCCTTGCCTGCCAACATTTTCTCTTGCCCTTCTCTCTGCACAGCCTTCCTTGGGGGTCACCACATCCAACCATGCCTTACTGTATGTGATCCTGGGTCCCGTAGGCCCTTATTTCGCCACTGGCTCCTTCAACCCTGTTTCTCTCCTGGCCGATCCCCGCTTTGTCCGTGCCTGGGTTGGTGGCGTTGGTGACAGCAAACTGGGCGGGTAAGTAGGGCTTCTGTTTTTTAACAGCTGGTTGTTGACATTGTTTACTGCAGATACACACAATGTGATACCTTTCTGATGTTTTGCATCTCGACCTCCATAATTTCAGGAGAGTGGGTACATGCAGTCCCTAAGTTACGAACAAAATAGATTCTATAGGTTTGTTCTTAAGTTGAATTTGTATGTAAGTCGGAACAGGTACATTTTTAAAGTATGTATATATATGTGTGTGTGTGTGCGCACGCGCACGCGTGCCTTTGAATAGCATAGGGAAGGGTTAACACACCTGTGGTGTTTGTTTTGCTGTCTGTGCCTCTGTTTAGAAGATTTCACCTCATTTTTCTGTCCCTGTGGGAATTGAATTTTGGAAAAAAAGGCTTTTTAGAGGGAAAGGATTAGTGATAAAGTTTCAGTCGAGACGCCTTTTCCCCATGATAACACTTTTAGGAGTGAATTTCCCTTCCTTGTTGTATCATCCTTGTTCTTAACTATGATCCATTTGCAAGTCAGTTCTTAGTAACTCAGAGACTGCTTGTATCCTAGGGCTGATGGTGACATTCCCCAAGAGTTTAATACGCAAAGGTTTAAATTTCCCATGGTGTGGTTTGAACTTGGGACTTTCTGAACACAAGATCCATATTGTACCATAAATGCACATGCATGGGTCTCAGTTGCGTTCCACCCTTGTAGTCTAGAGTTGATGGGACTCCCATTGCTATCCAGATATTTGTATTTGTTTGATTCAGGTACCAACTTGTTTCTGTCTTCCCTTTAGCAATTATGGCCCCACTATTTATGTACAAAACGAGGCTTCCAAAGAGGGTTGCCAGCAGGTATTGTGGCTCTATGGGGATGACCATCAGATCACTGAAGTTGGGACTATGAACATCTTCGTGTTTTGGAAGAACCAGCAAGGAGGTGAGGAACTTCTTGTCAGGAGGTCTTTCAGCTGCAGGAAGTACTTGTGACCTTCCAGATGTTTTGGACTTCCAATTTCCAAAAGCCCTAGTCAGCCTGGCTGGTAATAAAAGATTATTGAACCTGCAGTGTAACCATCTCTAGAAGGATAAAAGATTCCCATGCTTTAGCTTAGATGCTTAGTCAATTCATTGATTAATGTGTATTTGATCAATGAAAATTTCTGTTTATTGAACTGACCAGCAGATTTATAAATAATTCAAATATATATTTAATATAAAGGTAAAGTAAAAGTTTCCCCTGACATTAAGTCTACTCGTTTCTGACTCTGGAGAGTGGTACTCATCTCCATTTCTGAGTCAAAGAGCCGGCATTGTCCATAGACACCTCCAAGGTCATGTGCCCGAATGACTGCATAATGTGCATGTTTTTGAACTGCTAGGTTGGCAGAAGCTGGGCCTAACAGTAGGAGCTCACCCCGCTCCCCGGATTCAAACCACCAACCTTTTGGTCAGCAAGTTCAGCAGCTCAGCGGTTTAACTACTGCGTATATTTATATTAAATATGTAATTAATATATATTATGAAAATAATAAAAGTAGCAAATGTAAAGAAAGCCTTTCTTCTAGTATGCAAGTCTCTGCTGATCAATTCTTGCTTTATTTAAATAGAATATTTTATGAATAAGTATTTATTTAAAATAATGTACACAGATTAAATCCAACTAAACCTAATATAACCAGTTAGCAAAGATTCCTTTAGTTGGGGTGATAGCCCTTGTTCCTATATACATGTACTCTTTTCATCAAAACCTTTTGAAAACATTTGAAATACATTTCAAAAGGTGTGTTCTCTTAATTTTTTAAAATGTACAAATGATCTCTTAGCCCAATATTGTGGTGTAATGTAAAATAAACCACATATAGTTCATGCCTGATCAGCCTACACACTGCCTTGCTAGAGAAAGAAAATATGCCACACAGGTGAACAATGAATAACAAGTAGTTTACTATTCAAAGTTCAGAACAACATATGTTCAATGTGATCAGTTGTATCAACTCACTTTTTTTTTGTCGTGCCAGGAGCGACTTGAGAAACTGTAAGTCGCTTCAGGTGTGAGAGAATTGGCTGTCTGCAAGGACGTTGCCCAGGGGACGCCTGGATGATTTGATGTTTTTATCATCCTTGTGGGAGGCTTCTGTCATGTCCCCTGCATGAGGAGCTGGAGCTGATAGAGGGAGCTCATCCGCCTCTCCCCAGATTCGAACCTGCGACCTGTCGGTCTTCAGTCCTGTCAGCACAGGGGTTTAACCCACTGTGCCACCGGGGGCTCATCAACTCACATAATGTCTTTGTATGAGAGATTCAAAATAGTCTTTCTTTGTCTATGTAGATAAACTTCTTCAGTGGTTCATGAAGCAAGAGCACCTTCCAAACTCTGTCTTATTTATTTATTTATTTATTTATTTGATGCATTTATTAACCGCCATTCTCAGCCCTTTAGGGCGACTCATGGCGGTGTACACACATATAAAAGACAATTTACAGAGGCAATTGCTACAACATATAAACCACACAACAATTACAAAACTACACTAAAAATCCGCTTTCTCTCTCTCTGCTTCCTTCGCTCTCTCTACTGCTCTCTCTACTGCTCCAAGTACCTGCATAACTGAAGCCTGAACAAAAATGTAACAGTATCCAAAAGTCCCAGGCTCAGCTAGCTCCCCGGGCATAGCCCGACCAATCAGCTTCATGCATCTTATTTTACAGTTGACACACACACACTCACTGATTCCTTACATGCTCCAACAAGCATGACATCTAATTTTGAATTAATTTGGTAGAGATGGGGTAGGGGATTGTAGCTTTCTGGATGACTGTTGTTGTTTATTCATTCAGTCGCTTCCAACTCTTTGTGACCTCATGGACCAGAGCTCCCTGTCTGCCATCACCACCCCCAGCTCCTTCAAAGTCAAGCCAGTCACTTCAAGGACACCATTCATCTACCTTGCCCTTGGTTGGCCCCTCTTCTTTTTTCCTTCCATTTTCCCCAGCATTATTGTTTTCGCCAAGCTTTCCTGTCTTCTCATTATGTGCCCAAAGTAGAATCATAGAATCTAAGAGTTGGAAGAGACCTCATGGGCCATCCAGTCCAACCCCCTGCCAAGAAGCAGGAACAAGTACTTCATCTTTGCCTGTAATAGCCTTCCCTCCAGTGAGCAGTTGGGCTTTATTTCCTGAAGTATGGACTGGTTGGACCTTCTCACGGTCCAAGGCACTCTCAGAATTTTCCTCCAACACCACAGTTCAAAAGCGTCTATCTTCCTTCGCTCAGCCTTCCTTATGGTCTAAATCTCACATCCATAGATTACAACAGGGAATACCATTGCTTTAACTATGTGGATCTTTGTTGCCAGCGTGTTGTCTCTACTCTTTACTGTTTTATTGAGATTGGTCATTTCTCTCCTCCCAAGAAGAAAACGTCTTCTGATTTCCTTGCTGAAGTGTGCGTCTGCAGTAATTTTCGCTCCTAGAAATACAGAGTCTGTCATTGCCTTCACGTTTTCTCCCTCTATTTACCAGTTATCAAGCAGTCCGGTTGCCATAATCTTGGTTTTTGATGTTTAGCATCAACCCAGCTTTTGCACTTTCTTCTTTCACCTTGGTTAGAAGGCTCCTCTGCTCCTCCTCGCTTTCAGCCATACCTGTCAGTCTTGACCAACCTATTCAATACATTGGAGCTGAAATTTAGCACACCCAGAGACCTACAAACTCTTTCTCTTTGCTATGCTATGTAAACAATAGGGATTTTTCATTTTTAAAAGCCCGTAGTTACACAAGTGTTATTGCTTACATATGTTCTATATATCAATAAAAAAAACGCAATTTTTGTAAACAGCAGATCAAATATACTCCAGAACTGGACTAACATTTGAGGCACCAAAATATGTGTTGGTGCCTCAACACATATTTGTGCCTGTGTTGGTTTATGTGTTATAAAATGAGGTTTTTTTAAATATATATATAAGAAAATGAAAGCTGAAGTTTTTAGGTGCGGGTAGGACCGGACCATTGCCTGACTAATAGATCAACATATTTGGTACTCTTGCCATGTAACACCAGCCATTTCTACATGTAACATAACTTTTTCCTTCCAGATCTGGAGCTAGTCACCCCTCCACTAAATGGAATCATTTTGCCTGGTGTGATCCGACGAAGCCTCCTAGATCTGGCACAGAAATGGGTGAGTGTCAAGAGGACCAGAAGCTTGAGATGACAATGAAATGGGTGTTTAAGGACAGGTGGGGAATTTGGAAAAGAAAACTTTGTTTTCTATGTAAATCATCTATATAAATAAAAATGTAATGTTCGTGCGTGGGATTAACATAACTCAAAAACCACAGGGCAAATTGCTGCCAAATTTGGCCACAATACACCTAACAACCCAATGTATGTCCTTCATTCAAAAGATTGATTTTGTAATTTGGGAGTTGTAGTTGCTGGGATTTATAGTACACCCACAATCAAAGAGCATTCTGAGCTCCACCAATGATGGAATTGAACCAGTCTTGGGACACAGAACTACCATGACCAACAGAAAACACTAGAAGGGTTTTGTGGGCATTTACCTTGAGTTTGGGAGTTGTAGTTCACCAACATCCAAAGAGCACTTTGGACTCAAACAATGATGGATCTGGACCAAACTTGGTACGAATATTCCATTTGCCCAAATACACACACAAATGGAGTTTGGGGAAATAGACCTTGAAATTTGGGAGTTGTAGTTGCTGGGATTTATAGTTCACCTACAATCAAAGAGCATTCTGAACCCCACCGACAGAATTGGGGCAAACTTCCCACACAGAACCCCCATGACCAACAGAAAATACTTAAGGCCATCTAGTCCATCTCCCTTCACCAGGGCAAGAAAATGTAGTCAAAGCCTTCCTGTCAAAGAGCCATCCAGCCATAGATATAGATTGATATATATGATTCACACACACACACAGATATAGTCTCTAAGGAGGACAAAGACACAAACACTTCTGAACAATAATCTTGCAAAGAAAACCCTGTGATAGAGTTTGTCATAAGTCATAAGTGGCTTTTCAGGCATGTAAGAATAATAAATTAAACAAAAGACCAGTATTGCTTATTCTGATGGGATTCCAAAGTGTTAAATACTGCAAGTCACTTCCGGTGTGAGAGAATCGGCCATCTACAAAGACATTTCCCACGAGACACCCCCCCCCCCCCCAGATGTGTTACCATCCTGTGGGGAGGCATGTTCGTGTGCTTTTCATCTTAAGAACACACAAGCATCTCAAGCTCTGAGGGTTACTTGGGAAAGAATCCCATTGGAGCATCACAGCACACCCAAATAACTGGGAGTTACCCTGGACTGTGCTCTGACTTATACGAAGCACTGCTTGAATATCAAGCAAAAAGTGGGTGCTAGAAATAATATCATATGAAAGCTGACTGGCACAACCTGGGGATCACAACCAGACACAGTGAAGACACCTGTCCTTGCACTTTGCTACTCTACTGCTGCGCATGCATGCCAAGTCTGGAACACATCTCACCATGCTGAAATAGTGGATGTGGCTCTTAATGAGACATGCAACATTATCACAGGATGTCTACACTCTACACCACTGGAGAAATTAGTATTGCACCACCTGACATCCATCCGCCGGGAAGTAGTGGCCTGTAATGAAAGGACCAAGGCATTGACATCTTCGGCTCCTCCTCTGTTCGGATACCAGCCAGCAAGCTAATGCCTTAAATTAAGGAATAGCTTTCTAAGATCTACAAAGATACTTGCAGGAACACCTCAGCAAGCGAGAATCCAAAAGTGGCAGGCTAAAACAACAATCACAAGCTGCCTTAAAACTAGTGAAACCAGTATTATCTCCACTGGCTGACAGAGCCTTGCAGGTTTTTAGGTTGGGTCTCTTTCAACTATATAATGAGATGCTGGGTCCCAGGTTTAACCCCAGTATCACCTGAACTATGACCCTATATTAATACCAGTATTAAAGAACTCAAAAATTACAACAGCAAAACAACAGAGGAAACAAACAAGGACATCTAATCACCTTTCAACAAAAGATTTCCCCAGGCACTGCCAGGCCATCAAATGATAATCAAGGTGGTCAGTTGAAACATTCACACCCAGCTCCAACAGGCAAGAGTCCACCCTGGTCATTCCACAGACATATAAACCCTTTTTCCTAGTTCCAACAGACCTCACTACCTCTGAGGATGCTTGCAGGCGAAATGTCAGAAGAGAATGCCTCTAGAACATGGCCATATAGCCCGGAAAAACCTACACCAACCCTATGACCCTATAATTGACCAATATGTTTCATTAGTTATATGTTTGTTTGTTTTTTACAGTGAGTACTAATAAAATTTAAATGGATTCTTGATTATCTTTCCACCCAGGGGGAATTCAAAGTTTCTGAGCGGATTATCACAATGGGCGACTTGATCAAAGGTCTGGAAGAAAACAGGGTGAAGGAAATGTTTGGCTCTGGCACCGCATGTGTGGTTTGTCCTGTGAACCGAATCCTCTACCAGGGCAAGGTGAGAGCCTGTTATACCCCCAATGGTGGCCTTTCAGGGGCATACCCCAAATATATTTCCCCTTGTGCTTCATTGTGGAATTTGTTCTGTCTTACTCCAGAATTACCACATTCCCACGATGGAAAACGGACCCGAGATTGCAAAACGGTTTCTGAAAGAGTTGACAGACATTCAGGTAAATGAAATAGGGCAAAGAAAGAGGTTTAAATTTGAAGACAACTATTGATGACGCAGCGGGTTAAACCACTGAGCTGCTGAACTTTCTGACCGAAAGATTGTTGGTTCAAATCTGGGGATCAGGGTGAGCTCCCACTGTTAGCCCCAGCTTCTGCCAACCTAGCAGTTCGAAAACATGCAAATGTGAGTTCTGCGGGAACGTAACGGTGCTCCATGCAGTCATGCTGACCACATGATCTTGAAGGTGTCTATGGACAACATTGGCTCTTTGACTTAGAAATGGAGGTGAGTACCACCCCCCAGAGTTGGACATGACTAGACTTAATCCTAATTCTAACCCTTTACTTTTCTGGAATTTGGATATCTGATCTATCAGTCATTCCTACTTTGGACCACAAGAGGGCAGAATAGCTTTGCAGATGCAGAGTAATTTGCAATAGGTGTCCAAATAAAGTTTATCAGATTGGATCTTAGAACCTGATAAATCAGAACACCGAACTGTTTAGGGCTTTGTAGGTCATAACTTGCAGCTTGAATTGGGACTGGAAACTTATTGGCAACCAGTGGAGCTGCTTTAATAGGGGTGTCATGCTCTCCCTATAATTAGCTCCAGTTAGAAGCCTGGCTTCCAGCCTTTGTATCAGTTGTAGTTTCTGGGCCGTCTTCAAAGGCAGCCCCACGTAGCGTGCATTGCAGTAACCTAATCTGAATGTAAGCAAGGCATGGGCCACCATGGCCAAGTTGGGCTTCTTGAGGTACGGCCACAGCTAGTGCATAGGCTTTAACTGTACAAAGGCCCTCCCGGCTGACACCTGAACATCAAGCGTCAACGATGAGTCCAGGAGGACCCCCAGACTGCGGACCTGTGTCGTCAAGGGGAGTGCAACCCCGACAAGTACAGGTTTCCCCCGAATACCTCGATCAGCCTCGTGAATGACCAGGTGGACATCTGTCTTGTCTGGATTAAGCTTCAGCTTGTTAGCCCTCATCACTTTTCCAGGCACTGGTCCAGGATCCAGGGAGCTTCCTTGGAATTTAGTTTATTTATTTATCAAGTCATCAGCAACCAGTCAATAAACTCTATTACTCCTTTCCACTGAATTCCAAGATGGCACAAACTCCAAAACTCTGGATGAGCTCACCCAGCAGTTTCATGTAGATGTTAAAAAGAATGGGGGATAGAATGGAACCTTGCGGGACCCCACAGGTCAATAGCCAGTGGTCTGAGCAAGTGACCCCCAGCTTCACCAACTGCGTGCGATCCTCCAGGAAGGAGCAGAGCCACTGCAAAGCAATGTTCCCAAGGCCCACTCTGGAGAGCCGTCCTAGAAGCATTCCATGGGCGATGGTATCAAAAGCCACTGAGATATCCAAGAGAACCAACAAGGACACACACACACCCTGTCTAACTCTCTGCAGAGGTCATCCACCAACAGCCTTAGAGTTATCTATGGGATCTGGTGTCCTTTGCCCTCAAATGTTGAACTATAAGTTCCAGAATTTCCCAGCTTGCCTACCTAGCTAGCTGAAAGCATCTGCCGGGTACCAGATTGCAAAATTCTGGATTATAAAGTGATTACAAAATTCTGGGCAAAAGTCAAGCACATCTGCTGGGTACTAGATTGCAAAATTCCAGGCTATACAAGTGATAAAAGCCATTCTGCTGATCTGAGATCTTTGGATATAGAGCAGGATATAAATATTTTATTAAGCAAAAAATAGAAATACTGAACTAGATGAGTGTTCTCATCTAGTCTAATGATGATACAGAGCATACAACCTTTTTATTTCTCCCTGGACTTATTGGCTTACAGATACAAGTACCTTGTTCGAGTTAACAATTTATCTGGGCTAATATGTGAAGCTAAGCAAATGCCACACTTGCATACCCCTGCTTGGAAACAAGCTCCACTCTCCACAATTTGTGTGGTCAGAGGCTTTCCTGTCCAGAATCACTGGGTTGCTGTGAGTTTTTCCAGCATGTATGGCCATGTCCCTGAAGCATTCTCTCCTGACGTTTCATCTACAACTATGTCAGCCATCCTCAGAGGTTGTGAGATCATTTTATATATATGTGGAATGGCCAGGGTGGGAGAAAGAACTCTTGTCTATTTGAAGCAAGTGTGAATGTTGCAATTGGCCAGCTTAATTAGTATTTAATAGCCTTGTAGCTTCAAAGCCAAACAAGAATCAAGGAACATGAAAGGCACTGCAGTCTAATTCAGCCTGAGAAGTCAGGCATAGCAGAGCACCTGATGAACCAACCTGGACACAGCATATTATTTGAGAACATGGAAATGCTGGACCACTCTCACAACCACCATGTCAGATTTCACAGAGAAGCCACTGAAATCTACAAGCATGTGGACAATTTCAACCATAAGGAGGAAACCATGAAAATGAACAAAATCTGGTTAAAAGGATTAAAAAAAACTTTAAAATCAGGACAGTGAGTAAAGAGGAACACTCAAGCAATAGTGGAATTCCAGACAGGAAACAATCAGTGCCAGCGAACACCTCCCAACAAACAATCCCCTCAGGCAGGAAGTAGCCATGCTTTGAAGCTTCAATGCTATTTAATGCTAATCAAGGTGGTCAATTGCAACATTCACACTTGCCTCAAGTAGATAAGAGTTCTTTCTCCCACCCTGGACATTCCACAGACATAAACCCCACTTGCCTAGTTTCCAACAGACCTCACAACCTCTGAGGATGCCTTCCATAGATGTGAGCAAAACGTCAGGCAAGAATACTTCTGGAACATGGCCATCCAGCCTGGAAAACTCACAGCGACCCGAGCTCCACCATTCTTTTCAAGGCAGTTCTGTCCCCCTAAGTTTACTCCCTCTCCCTGAAGGACCAGAGATTGTGATTCCTATTTCCCACCCTTTTCAACCATCTTAATCTTTGGGTTGTTGAAGGTTTTTCGGATGCTTGCCACAGATGCAGGCGAAACGTCAGGAGAGAATGCTTCTAGAACATGACCATATAACCCGAAAAACCTACAACGACCCAGTGATTCCAGCCATGAAAGCATTCGACAATACAATCTTAATCTTCTTGCAATGCTAATTGGATGCATTTTTCTTTCTTTCTTTAGTATGGACGTGTTGCCAGTGACTGGACCTTGAAGGTGTGACGTCACCAAAGTGCTTCCCATCCTATGGTTCAGCCTCTCTTTTGCGACAGTTGTATTTATGATCCAGTTCTATAACTTTGGCATTTCGGCCTTTCACTCCGCCAGAGTTTGGACTGGCTAATTTGCTTTTTTTGAGGAACCCGGTCTGCCTGTTACGGATTGCGGCTGCCAAACACTCCTTACTGGGAAGATCAGAAGGACTCTGCGCTGGACTCTCTGTGATGGCAGAGACTCTCCAGACTGAAATGGCCTCCTTCCCTTCTTCTTCTCCTCTCTCGGTTCCAAAATTCATCTGCTTCCTGCTTTCAGAGTGCAATATTGAAGCGTGAGAAAGTGGAGGCAGCAATCTGGTATATTTTGTTCAAAATACAAACACAGGCACACATTTATTTTAAGTAGTTGCTTGGATTCAGGCAAAAAAAAAATCAACAAATTGGAAATATCAACTTTTTTTAAATGTCAGGTTTTGGTATCTTAACGATTGGTGCTACTATGGTAGCGTTTGCTTCCTGTGGTTGGAAAAGTTCATTCTTTTGGATTTAAAACTCTTGCCTTTTTTTGCTTTATATTCCACATCTGTATCAGACCTAGTTTAGGTGGCGATGCTTCATCTATACTGGGTTTCGGGAACCGGTTTTCGATGCAAACTCCTTTGGCACCAGAGGTGGCTTTTTATGTTGGAAATTATTTAAAATTAAAAACCACATCTGACAGAAGCCTCTTGCCACCCAATTCCGTGTGTGGTTTTTTTAGGCCAGGGATAGGGGCTAAATGTGGTCTTCCAGAACATCATGGACTCCCAACTCCCAGCTGTCCATGATTTATTTATTTATCGTATCAGAAACGAATGGAGGGTACAGTTGTAATCTATCTATACACATAATAAAAGTGAAAAATTTGTATGTGTGTATGTGGCAGAGGTGCCCACTTACACAGACAGCCTCACGTCTCCACAAATAAGCTATAGTTCCAAGTGCTGAGAAGCCTCCAAAGACACTCAGTCCGCTTTTTTTTTTTTTGTGTCAGAAGTTGCTTCTGGTGTGAGAGAACTGGCCGTCTGCAAAGATGTTGCCCAGGGGACACCCGGATGATTTTGATGTTTTTATCATCCTTGTGGGAGGCTTCTCTCATGTCCCCGCATGAGGAGCTGGAGCTGATAGAGGGAGCTCATCCGCCTCTCCCCGGATTCGAACCTGCGACCTGTTGGTTTTCAGTCCTGCCGGCACAGGGGTTTAACCCACTGTGCCACTGGGGGCTCCTACTCGGTCCACTGATATTGCAGGTGCCATGAACATGGAGCTCAAACGCTGCCAATGTCCTCCCCAAACACTACGGTCCACCACCCAAGGAAGGCTTTCATTCGAGGGCTCAGACTGCATTGCAATAGGTGGTGTGTGGTTTGCTCTTCTCCACACTCGCATGTTGTGGACTCCACTTTGTGGCCCCATTTCTTAAGGATGGCTCTTTATGTCGTGGTGCCAGAGCACAGTCTGTTCAGTCCTCTTGGAGGACTATCATCCTCAGGCTACAAGGGATCGCGTAGTTTCTGATACAGAACATATGCCATCCAGTAGTCGCCATCTGCTCGCCCACAGAAAAACCATATTTAATAAGCCTCGGCTATAAGAGGGTTTTGTGAGACCAGTTGCTCTTGTTGCAACTGTGTAGTAACGGTGAGGCTGTGGACCATATTTTATTTCTTGCGGACCACTGGTGGTCTGCAGACCACAGGTTGGGAACCATTGGTATCAGTGCACTCTAGCAAACTCTAGGACCTCCAGTATGACTCTGTTGTCAACCAGAGCCATATGGAAGAACCTTAAAATCCTGTAGGAAACATATATCTCACCCTATGTCCCCTTGGGGAGATAGGGCAGGATATAAATAAAGATTTCTTATTATAATATACTGAATTGGTTTAGCCCCCGGTGGCACAATGGGTTAAACCCTTGTGCTGGCAGGATTGCTGACCAATAGCAGTTCAAATTCAGGATGAGTGGGTTGAGCTCCTTCTGTCAGCTCCAGCTCCCCATGCCGGGATATGAGAGAAGCCCCCCACAAGGGTGATAAAACGTAAAACATCCGGGCATTTCCTGTGCAGTGTCCTTGCAGACAGCCCATTCTCTCACACCAGAAGCTACTTGCAGTTCCTCAAGTTGCTCCTTACAAGATATATATGCACTGTGTGTGTGTGTGTGTATCAAATTAATCAAATCTGCAAACAACCAGATATGTAAAAATATGTAAAAATCAAACCTACAAATGTGGAGGATCGACTATATTTTGCCTTGTTTCCTTCTCCCTCATATTTCAGTATCTTCAGTTCAGCAGCAGATTAATAGATCGATCAAAGGATTATGATCTCAAGGGTATATTTCACAGAAAGTGGTCAGTGAAGAATATTTTCTTGTGAAAGATGTTTCTGTGCAAGAGCAGTTGCGTCTGAGTGTCAATGCATATCCTATTGATGGCCACAGAATATAACTGGGCAATATCAATGCTTGCATATAGACACAGAACATAATCAACGTGATTCACATTTTAGTATGAAACAACAGAATGTGTTCTCCCTGAACTGAAAGAAACTTGGCCTTTGATTCTCACACTTCTCCCATTAAAAAGTGTACAAAAACATTGATAAATTTAGAAAGCCATGTAATATTTATCAATTTTATTTTATTGATATAATAATAATAATAATAATAATAATAATAATAATAATAATAAGAAGAAGAAGAAGAAGAAGAAGTTACAGAAAATGAACACATCAAACTCCTCTGGAACTTCTGAATTCAGACTGACAGAGTTCTGGAGCACAGTACTCCAGACCTCACAATTGTGTTAAAAAAACAAAGTATGGATTGTCGATGTCGCAATCCCAGGCGACAGCAGGATTGAAGAGAAACAACTGGAAAAGCTGACATGATATGAGGATTTAAAGATCGAATTGCAAAGACTCTGGCGCAAGCCAGTAAAAGTGGTCACAGTGGTGATCGGCACACGGTGCAGTGCCTAAAGACCTTGGCCTGCACTTAAACACAATCGGCGCTGACAAAATTACCAGCTGCCAGTGGCAAAAGGCCACCCTACTGGGATCTGCACGCATTATTCGCCGATACATCACACAGTCCTAGACACTTGGGAAGTGTCCGATGTGTGATCCAATACAACAGCCAGCAGAGTGATCTTGTCTGCTGTAGACTCATCTTGTTGTGTTTCAAATAATACAATAATAATAATAATAATAATAATAATAGCCAGCAGAGTGATCTTGTCTGCTGTGAACTCATCTTGTCGTGTTTCAAATAATAATAATAATAATAATAATAATAATAATAATAATAACAACAACAACAACAACAATAACTTTATTTATATCCCGTTCTATCTCCCCATGAGGACTCTGGCCGGTTTCCAACAAAGAAAGGCAAACATTCAATGCCAATATCAAAAGACAATAACTAAAAATTTAAACAGAAAATCACGAAAATTAAATTACGACATCAAACATATGACATGAAAATTAAATAATTCACAACATCAGATTATAACAATTTAAAAGGCAGCCTAGATATGACGCTGTTCTCTCAAGCAGGTCCCAAAATGACTTCGTAAGCACCATTGAATTTAGCGTGGTTTTAACTTGGAAAACACATTTGACTTTGTTGTTAAAGGTTTTCATGGCTGGAACCACTGTGTTGCTGTGAGTCTTCCAGTCTGAATGGCCATATTCCAGAAGCATTCTCTCCTGACGTTTCACCCACATCTATGGCAGGCATCTGTGGCAGGAGAGAATGCTTCTGCAACATGGCCATACAGCTTGGAAAACCCACAGCAACACATTTGACATTAACAAAAGATCATCTGGCAGCCAAAATACAATATTTTCAATTTTACTTTTACATCCTCTTTAACTAAATCAAAAATCTCTTATTCTTCCCCCTTTCTCCTTCCACAAGTATCTTCCTGCTGGTTACTGACTACAGTTTCCTCTATTTTCCTCCTCTCATCCTGGAATTTGTTTGCATTTGTTAGTGGCCGACTTGTTCTTTCCCAGCTGCATGGCTTGGTGCATCTTGTCTATGTGTTGCCCACCAGTTATGGGGTAACATACAAACAATCCCCCGCTTACACACTTTTATAAACTTCCTACACGGTGAATGTAATCCTTCCTGTTAGTGCTCTCCGAATGAACTCATTAGATATAACATTGATTTCCTGAGAGTTTTGTTTGTGTCGCTTAAGGAGAACCTTTTGATTCAACCTCACTCATGTCATGTAAGACTGTAGCAAAGTCTTTACTCCATAGAGCAGGCATCAGCAAACTTGGCCCCTCCAGGTGTTTTGGGGTTCAACTCCCCCAATTCCTAACAGCCGGTAGGCTGTTAGGAATTGGGGGAGTTGAAGCCCAAAACACCTGGAGGGGCCAAGTTTGCCCATGCCTGCCATAGAGGCACAAGAGTAAATACGAGGGTTGAATGAAAAGTAATGCCTCCACCTTCGTTACTTGGGTTTGGATGGGAATATTTTAATAAATCAAACGCAGAAATAATCCTTACAATGTCATCTTTAACTACCACTATTCACTTCTCCACATAATCACCAAACAATCGGATACATATCTGCCAACGATGAACAAGTTTTCTGAAGCCATCACAGAAGAAGTTGACAGTCTGTTTCCGCAACCAGCGTCTCACAGTTCTCTCAACGTCTTCATTAGAAGCATAATGATGTCCCCGCTGATCTTTCACTGTCGGGAACAGATGGAAGTCAGACGGTGCTAAATCTCGACTGTATGGAGGATGCTGTACAGTGGTGAGATCCAGTCTCTGAAGTTTCAAGTCTGTGCACGCTCATTTCAGGCGTTACACTCGCCCTGAAATATTGTCATCTCAGCTTAGGAATGCTTCTGGATTCATCTCTCAAAATGTCCGTTTAGGTCAGTGGTTCCCAGCCTGTGGTCTGTGAACCACCAATGGCCCATAAGAACGAAAATATGATCCACGGCCTCACCATTACTACACTATTACCTCGAAACCATGCGGCAAAGAGAGTGACTGGTCTTGTGAAGTATTCTTATAGTGCTGAGGCAAAGGGGATGTCGAGAGGGGAGAGGCTGACTACCCACAAAAGATTACTACTACAACATCAGCTCTAGATTATTAAATATGGTTTTCTGTGGGCGAGCCGGTGGTGACTACTGGATGGCATATGTTCTGTATGAGAAACTAGAGCTGATGTGGTCTATCCAATGTAGTTTTCTGAATCAGAACCCCAAATAACCAAACTGAATCTAATACTGATCTGAAAACTGATTTGTAATTCTTTTGGTACTAATGTTGGAGAGTGGTCCCTGGTCAAAGTAGTCCCTGGTAAAAAAAAAATGTTGGCAACCACTGGTGTAGATGTTCCCTAAGTCTTCTTGGCAACATGGTTTGTGACCAGAACTCTTCAAAGTTGTTCCACATTTTCTTTGCATTCTCCTGTATAGAAGAAAAAAGTGTTGATGGAACTGCAGTGTCCTTTTTTGTATGTAATGTGCCCAAATGACTAAATATAAGCAGAAGGAAGAAAGATGCAGTCTCAACCAGTTATCTAGAAATTGGTCTAGGATCTCATCAGATGACATGCTCTCAAAGACAAGTTGAGCAGTCCTTATCCAAAACACTTTGGATCAGAGGTATTTTAGATTTCCCCCCATATTTTAGAATACTTGTACATAACATAATGAGGTATCTTGGTGATGCGACCCAAGATTAAACAGGAAATTCATTTATGTTTCATTATATACCTTATACACATAGTCTGAAGGGAATTTTATACACAATACTTAAAATAATTTTGTGCATGAAAACATGTGTACATTGAACCTTCAGAAAGCAAATTTGTCCCTATTCAGTCATTAATTCAGACATTTTGGAGGGATATAAACCTTTAACTAGAAAGCAATTGCTCTAATAGTCCACCTGGCGGAGCAATGTTACTTTTGATTTATGTCCTTATTTATTTATCATGAATAAAGGGTACAGTTGTAATATATTTACAAAACACAAAGTTTAAAAACTTGGCATTATATTAAATGTCCTTTGACCAGGTGTTGAAGGTGTTTCAAAACAACTCACTGTTGAAGGTCTTTAAAAAAGTCTCATCAAGTTTCATCAAGCCAATCATGACAGCTCTTTTGGTTAGACAACTTCTATGCATGATAGGAGTTGAGTGTGACGTCACACTCAATTCCTGGAATGATTCAATCAGCATTGCCTCATAAAAATCCTGCAAATCTCTTGGGAAGACAGGCGGATAAATGTCAGCTTGCTGGAAGAAGCAAAGTCCACCAGCATTGAAGCAATGCTCCTACGCCATCAACTCCGTTGGACTGGCCACATTGTCTGAATGCCCGGTTACCATCTTCCAAAGCAGTTACTATACTCCCAACTCAAGAATGGGAAATGTAATCGTGATGGACAGGAAAAGAGATTTAAAGATGGGATTAAAGTCAACCTTAAAAACAGTGGCATAGACATCAAGTACTGGGAAGCCCTGGCCCTTCAGCACCCTTAACTGAAGATCAGCTGTGACCAGAAGTGCAGCAGAATTCAAAGAGGCACAGATAGAGGGCAAAAAGGAGAAACATGCTAAGAGGAAGGCACATCAAGCCAACTCTGTCCGGAATTACCTTTCACGTGGAAATTGATGTCCTCACTGCGGGAGAACATGCAGATCAAGAATAGGCCTCCAAAGCTACCTATGGACCCACTGCCAAGATACGACACTAGGAGGACCATCATTCTCAGGCTACGAGGGATCTCCTAACAACATGCATGGTAGTACCTTCTGAAATACCTTGTACCACCAAGTTCACCACTTGCTGCACAATCAACATCTTGAGACACATATGACACACTCAAGGCCCACGGTCTGAATCCAGCCCTCCATGTTATTGCATGCGGCCTTCCAGATGCTGGATTACCACCTCATTAGAATCATGTCTCAAGCTGGTGGGAGTTGTGAAACAGGAACATCTGGAAGGCTGTAACTTGTTCTGTTTGGTCAGGACAGTGGGGTTTGATTTTAGATACAAGACTTGTGGGTATGATGCCTGACTTTTAAATGCCCCTCCCCAGCCTCAGAGCCCCAAGTGCTGGTGGATTGCAATTCCCATCATCCCCAGTCTGCATAATCCAAAGTAATGGGAGTTGTTGTTCAGTAACACTGGGTAAAAACTAAAGCACATCGACCACTAAGTATCCACAGATTCTCCACCCATGGGTTCAGTGGCCCTCTGTATCCACAGATTCTTCATCCATGAGTTCAGTGGTCCTCTATATCCACTGATTCTTCATCCATGGGTTCAGTGGCCCTTTGTATCCACAGATTCTTCATTCATGAATTCAGTGACCCTCTATATCCACAGACTTTCTATTCATTGGTTCAGTGGCCCTTTGTATCCACAGCTTCTTCCATGGGTTCAGTGGCCCTCTGTATCCACAGATTCTTCATCCATGAGTTCAGTGGCCCTCTATATCCATAGATTTTCCATTCATGGGTTCAGTGGCCCTTTGTATCCACAGATTCTTCATCCAAGAGTTCAGTGGCCTTCTGTAGCCATGTATTCTCCATCCATGAGTTCAGTAGCCCTCTATATCCACAGATATTCCATCCATGGGTTCAGTGGTCCTCTGTATCCACAGATTCTTCATCCATGAGTTCAGTAGCCTTCTGTATCCACAGATTCTCTATCCATAGGTTCAGTGTCCCTTTGTATCCATAAATTCTTTGTCTATGATTTCAGTAGCCTTCTATATCCACGGATTCTCCATCCATGGGTTTAGGAGCCCTCTGTATTCACAGATTCTCTATCCATGGCCTTTTGAAGGCAACCATGATGCTGAGGTGGCTCTTGGTGAAACAGGAGTGTGACATCCCTGTCTTAAAACCACCCATAATATTTGACACTTCTTCACAGCACTGAACATAATGTTTGTTAGGTGGCCAAATTAATTTTTCAAAGGGGAGAGAGTTAACCGAGCTGGTTTCCAAAAATCCATATCCCAAGAAGAATTCCTCTGTTGTGCACAGGGACCAATGCTTGGGTAAAGTGAAATATATATTTTAATGTTGGAGATCAGTTAGAGTGTTGGACTGACTCTGGAGAGAGGGACTTGAAACCCACTGGTGGGTCTTCACCAAGTCACACTCTCTCAGCCTCAGAGGAGGACAATAGCAAACTCATTCTGAACAAATCTTGCCAAGAAAACCCTTTGATAGGTTCACCGTAAGTCAGAAAAAGACTTGAAAGCCTACATACAACAATAGTGCTTTTCTAGCATTTGCTGCTGATTGCCTTCTGAACATTCGCTATGCTCTCGTATCCAAGCTTCAACAGAGACTTCAATTTGGACAGATGGGCAGTGTAAGTGAGATTTTTTAAGGGCTGAGAAAGCTCTTCCGTTCTTTCTCCACGTGAGATGCCATTTTGAACAAAAGCCTCACGCACAAACTTGGAGTGTTTTGAAAAGGAACATTTATGTCGTTTGCTGCCAGCCAGCAAATGTCACAATATGCTTTGCAGGGAGCAACTTTGTTCTTTTCCATTTACTCCAGTACTTTAGTCCTGGTCTTCCCTTCAAATTAAGAGAACTCATCTTTGAAGACAGTCCATCCCACTTAGCTTTCTCACCAAGAAAAAAGTAGCAGAGATCTTCCTATTGGGTTGCTATGAGTTTCCATGTATGGCCATGAAGCATTCTCGCCTGATGTTTTGCCCACATCTATGGCAGGCATCCTCAGAGGGTGTGAGGTCTGTTGGAAACTAGGCATGTGGGGTTTATATATCTGTGGGATGTCCAGGGTGAAGATGCTTCTGGAACATGGCCATACAGCCCGGAAAACTCACAGCAACCCAGTTATTCCAGCCATGAAAGCCTTCAACAACACATTCTTCCTATTCTTCCTAGCCCTGCATTTGACTCTTCACTGTACAATCTCATCAGTGAACATTCATTGAGAAACGTGAGTATGGACTTTTTGATGCATTCTAGTAACAATTTTATCCATGGTGAACTGGTGAAACTGGTGGATTGAACACAGTTCAGACAAAAATCCCAGAGCTCCACATAAGAGAAATCGCTTTTACAATCGGTCTAAACCAGTGGTTCCCAACCTGTGGTCCGTGGACCACCAGTGGTCTGCAAGAACTCAAATATGGTCCGCAGCCTCACTGTTACAACACCATTACAACGAAAGCAAATGGTCTCGCGAACCCTCTTATAGTGCCAAGGCTTATTAAATATGGTTTTCTCTGGGTGAGCAGATGGTGACTACTGGATGGCATATGTTCTGTATCACAAACTAGAGCTGATGTGGTCTATCCAATGAGATTTTCTGAATCGGCACCCCAAATAACCAAACAAAATCTAAAGTTGACCAAAAGCCAATTCGTAACCCTTTTGGTACTAATGTTGAAGAGTAGACTCTGGTCAAGTGGTCCCTAATCAAAAAAAGTTGGGAACCACTGTCTTGACCCTGAAACAAGTAGCAGACCAGAAGTCAGGTTCATGTTAGCTGTGACTGATCAGATGAACAAAGCCTCGGTGTTCTCAAAGGTGACTCCAGTGGAAATTGACTATAAAGGTCACCCTGGAGGACCTAAAGCAATGTTTCTCAACATTCCTAATGCCGCAACACCTTAATACAGTTCCTCATGTTGTGGTGACCCCCAACCATAAAATTATTTTCGTTGCTACTTCGTCACTGTGATTTTTCTTTGTTATGAATTGCAATGTAAATCTCCAATATGCAGGATGTATTTTCATTCATTGGACCAAATTTGGCACAAATACCCAATACACCCAAATTTGAATACTGGTGGGGTTGAGAGGGGATTGATTTTGTCGTTTGGGAGTTGTAGTTGCTGGGAATTACACCTACAATCAAAGAGCATTCTGAACTCTACCAACGATGGAATTGAACCAAACTTGGCACACAGAACTCCCATGATCAACAGAAAATGCTGGGAGGGTTTGGTGGGCATTGACCTTGAGTTTTGGAGTTGTAGTTCACCCACATCCAGAGAGCACTATGGACTCAAACAATGCTGGATCTGGACCAAACATGGCAAGAATACTTAATATGCCCAAATGTGAACACTACTGTAGTTTGGGGAAAATAGACCTTGACATTTGGGAGCTGTAGTTTCTGGGATTTATAATTCACCTACAATCAAAGAGCATTCTGAACCCCACTAATGATAGAATTGGGCCAAACTTCCCACACAGAACCCACATGATCAACATAAAATACTGTGTTTTCAGATGGGCTTTGGTGATGACACCCCCTCACGACCCCCCCCCCCCAGGTGTCCTGACCCCCAGTTTGAGAAACACTAACCTAGAGATTCTTACAGAACATTTTAATCACACCCACAAGTACTCTACAAACTTCAAATCCCCAAATGTGGAGGGCTAATCATTTGTACTGAAGTAACCATGGATCTTTAAACCATTAGAAGAAACCATTTTGGGAATATAATTGGAAGACAGTATAAAATGCTTTCAGACAGATGAGAGTCTTCCATTCTGTGAAGTTCTGCCCATGTATGGCTAGGACCTGGGATGTACCAACAAGGGCTGGAGAAAAGCTCATTGAGATCTCTTTGGAGGCTCTTGTCTCTCACGTGATGCTTGTGCATATCTTCCGTATACAGCAAGCTTGCCTGCAGACTTCTTTGGAATTCCCATTAAAATGCTTTCCAGTCTGTCTCTCATACCTGACTTCTTAACTAATCTAATTCACATCGGGTGGAGTTTAGGGAAAAATAGAGCTTGCCATTAGAGAGTTGTAGTTGCTGGGATTTATAGTTCACCTACATTCAAAGAACTTTCTGAACCCCATCCACAATAGAATTGGGCCAAACTTCCAATCCAGAACCTCCATGACCAACAGTAAATACTGTGTTTTCTGATGGTCTTTGGCGACCCCTCTGACACCCCCCTCGTGACCCCCCCCCAAGAGGTCCCAACCCCCTGGTTGAGAAACGCTGCAGTAATCTGTGCTGGTAAAACTTGCATTCTTTTCTGCTGGGTTGGGCAGTTTATGGGCAGGAGTAATGACGGGCTCCCCCATTCCTTGGTTGCTCTGCCCTGGCATGTTCTTTGTGATCTCACCTACTGCCAAACTGGTTCGATCTGGAAAGGGTCCCGTTGTTACTTAAAGTTTCACAGGGACTTTGCCTGGTCAACAAGGCTTCTTGCCAATGTAAACACTACGAGGACAGGGTTGTCCTTTTTAATATTTATTTAATGTGGCTCCTTTCCTAAACCTGATGCAATTGACCTTCACTTTACAGTGCACCTTGATCACCTTTCCTGGAGGTTTATCCCCTGCCTTTAGGAAATGTGACTTTTCATTGTTTCTCTTTGAAGATCTCATCTCCAAAGAATGTTGCTGAGTCAGGATGTGTGTACTGAAAATTTGAGAATGGAGGTGAAAGGTTGGAGACAAAACTCAACAAAATACAGGGCTTAGTGCAATAGGTAATCATCGAGGCTAGAATGGGCAGTTGTATCATGATTAAGACCCAATTTCAGCCTTCTACTCCAAGAGCTCTCTGTTGGTGATGCAACAAAGAATAGAAATTTGCAGGGATTCAAGGAGAAAGCCAACCTATGGTTTCTCAGAGTGTGTTCTGTCACGCACTGGGCCTGTAATAATTGTCTTTTGAAATAGGAAGTGCACCTTGTGCCCAGTGGGAAGCCAGGGCGCCATGAAAGTGGCCCTCAAGGATTTTCCTGAAGAAATGGTCTTTAAGTGGCTTGAAAGGTTAAACAAAGTCCTTTATTATTGAACAAATTAAACAGATATTTCTCAAATCTTCAATGAGTCAAAAAAATGCTTCAAGGCTTTAAATCAACTGGTGGCTTCCTTAATTTTGTCCACAAGGGACAGGCAACTGTCTTTGTTAATTGTTCTTATACTTTGAGAGGAAACCCCTTTTTTAACCTCTCCCTGGTTGTCTGTTATCTAACCTTTGTTGGTGTGGAATCTACTACCGATTCCAAACTGCGTTTTGGCACCGAGTAAACCTACCAGACAACGCTTGTAGATTCTCCAGCTGGAGTTCTTTGGGTCTGTAAAGCAGTTTTCCCTCTGGAATTTCTTTAAGACTTTAGGGCTGTTTCCTTCAGATGCTGTAAGGCTGAGGGGCTGCAAGCTCCCAGCCAGAGCTTTGGGAATTTTCCTTCGGAATGTCTTGAGAAATGAAACTTTTCTGCAGGAGAAGCTTGTCCACATCCTCTAACTTTGCTTTCCTCACTAAGACTAACTAAAAATGGCCCCCTCTTCCCTTCCCATCTCCCTGGGAGAAGGGTCGGATCCAAACTTAACAATGATAGACAGGTGGCTTGCCCTATGACTGCAAACCAAAGGAAGCCACCTTTTGCAGAATCCCTGAAATCTTGGAATGCATGCAAACACTTAATAGAAAGAAAATAAAGTTGGAGTTCCTGGTACAGACGTACCAGCACAGAGTGCCAATGTGGTTTAGGTGGTCTGAGCACTGCTCAGTAATCCACATTGTAGTTTGCTCCATTATATGAGGAATAAAGCATTTATACTGCTACTGTATAGAGATGTGATCCCACCAATGTTGTATTTGTGGTGTAATGTAAAAATAAACCACGTGTAGTTCACGTTTGATCAGCCCACACACTGCCTTGTCAGAGAAAGAAAACATGCCACGCAGATGAACAATAAAGAATAAGTAGTTTACTCTTTGCAGTTCAGAACAAGATATGTACAATGGTCAGTTGTGTCAACTCACATAATGTTCCCTTTTCAAAAGGGAAATTCACTCCTGGAAGAGTTACCACAGGAAAAAGGTGTCTCCACTCAAGATTGATCAACAATCGGTTTGTTTCAACAACAAGCCAAATTTTTCAAAATCCAATTATAACAGGGACAGAAGGAGTTGAAATTACAGGGGTATTAATCCTTCCTTATGTTATCCAAAGCTATGTCTCAAGTTACACTTATAAAAAGAACATGTTCTAACTTACAAACAAACTTAACTTAAGGACAAAACTACAGAACTCTTCTTGTTTGTAACTTGGGGATTGTTCATACACAGATTCTACATGAAGAAGAAGAAGAAGAAGAAGAACTTAATTTTTCTACCTCACCTCCATCTCCCCGACGGGATTCGGGGTGGCTTACACGAGGCCAAGCCCAGGCAACATACAATTAAAAGAAGAACAAAAACGAATTACAATTTAAAATTGCATAAAACAGCATAACAATAATAAACAAGCATCAAGCAACAACAGACTAATTTTGGAGGGGGGAGGAGTCCGATATGCAAACTGATTAAAGGGTAAGTGGTTCAATAAGATGGATAGAAACGTATAATAGTATAGGGAATATCATGAAAACAGAGCAATTTAACAGGATCAGAATCAATTCAGTTTAACTTACAAAATATGAATAGTAGTGTAATATAGAAATTAAGATTAAATGATGACATAGGTCATGATACACGTCGTTTGTCGTCAGTCGAAAGCACGACAAAACATCCACATCTTTAATTCCTTGCAGAATTACATCCATGGATTCAACCATGGCAAATATGTTTGGAAAATCCCCAAGAGCAAAAGTTTGATTTTGCCATCTTATATAGGGAACACCATATTATTGTGCCAACGTATATAATGAGACTTGAGCATCTACAGATTTTGGTATCCACAGGGTGTTCTGGAACCATGCTCCAGTGCATACCAAGGGCTCACTGCAGTGAGTGGCATCTCAGTACTGGAGGAGTGAAGAAGTCATGCCCAAGCATTCGTAATCCTTCAAACCATGGTTTGAAAAGATGGACTGGTTGTCTCTGAAATATTCTATGATGCATGGAAAGTTTAGTACTGTTATACTCCCTTTTCTTTCTTGCATTCCAGCATCCATCACTGCTCAATGGTGGAAAAATGCTTAATCAGGAATGCTAGAAATCTACTGTTTCTGATGTCACATATACAAACCAGAAGGCATGATTTAATTTTTTTCCAGGTTGTACTGTACTCTTATTTCCAGTAAAAAAAATTCATCTAGCCACTCAGTTTCCAGATGGCCCTTCTGTTTGCGTTTTGATTGTGTTAATATCCCCACAATCACGTCACTTTCTCACCTGCATGTGAGACTCTTATTTTAGCCAGACCTTTGTGCGTCAGGCGGGTCTTGTGATGGCTTCTGTATTTATTTCCCCACAAGCTTTGGGACGGACATGTGAGAGTGTGTATCATGTCTCCGTCACTACTGTCTCTGCTCTTGCACAGGCTTCTGGGTAATCCTGTGGCTGAAAAGATAGAGCATCCTTCATAATCCAAACAATGATGCAATATTTATGTTGTGTAGGAAAAGGAGGACGGTACTAGTAAGGAGGCAGAGACTGAGATGGAAGCAAGATGGTTTGGAAGAAGTGGGAAAGGAATGGAGGAAAAAGAACCCTCGAATCCTGGCTTTCTGCTGCTCCCCTTCCCAATTCAAATGGTTCATTCTACTTTCATGCCATGCCTACTTGGTCAGAGAAATTAGACCGGCATTTCTTAACATGGGGGTCGGGACCCCTGGGGGGGGGGAGGTCACAAGGGGGTGTCAGAGGGGTCGCCAAAGACCATCAGAAATGGATTCCACAGTGCTCTCTGGATGTAGGTGAACTACAACTCCAAAACTCAAGGTCAATGCCATCAAACCCTTCCAGTATTTTCTGTTGGCTATGGGAGTTCCGTGTGCCAAGTTTGGTTCAATTCTTGATACTAAAGTGATGATTGCATCTACTGGACTCCATTGCATCAACTGGACTTTAGTCTCAGAACCATCGTGATGGACCCAGCTTTCATCCTGTCCTATCAGTCTGTTGAAAAAGTCCTCCTGGTTTCCATGGCACATTGTCAATAGAGTCTGAGAACATTCAACTCATTCCTGATTCTGGAAAGGTGTGAGCAGCTGGGGGACCCAGTGAATAGATACCTTATGCATGTGAAGATGGTCTTGGAGGATTTTTTTCCATGGACCCCACACTAATCTTGACATTTTGGGCTAGGAGGCAAATGGTTACATGGCGATTTTCCAAAATGGCGACCTCTACTTGCTGGATGGTGTGTTCCTCAATAGCAGAGTGTGGTCGCCCTGGAATTGGAGCTGTTTGCACCAAAGTCTGACCACATTTGAATTGAAGATGCCAGTTTTTGACTACATCATACGATGGGGAATCATCACCATAAACCTCTTTCATCTCATCGAATGTCCCATTTGGTGTGTGACCTTTCAAATAAAGGAACTTGAGGACTGCTCTGTATTCCACTGGGTCCATTATCAAACCTTACACCACTTCAGCACCTGCCCCCAGTGGTGCAGTGGGTTAAACCCTTGTGCTGGCAGGACTGAAGACTGACAGGTCACAGGTTCGAATCCAGGGAGAGCGGAGGGGATGAGCTCCCTCTGGCACCTCCAGCTCCCCATGCAGGGACTTGAGAGAAGCCTCCCACATGGATATTAAAAAATCAAAACATCTGGGCATCCCTTGGGCAACATCCTTGCAGATGACCAATTCTGTCATACCAGAAGGAACTTGTAGTTTCTCAAATCTCTGCTAACACACACACACACACACACAAGAACCTGCAAAATCAAGACCGTTATCAGTTCTGAGTTGTAAATTGGCACGTAACCTATAGAGACTTCTATCATTACACATGTGCAGTTTCAGTGTCCTGTGATAAATAGAAGTAGGTGAGGGGAAACGCCCCTTGTATATGCATACATACGATATTACAATATGTTGTAGGTTCTGCTCTAGTATGCTTTGAAATGGCATCTCTTAACTTTCTAGGGGGGGCTTGAGTTTGAGCACTAAAATCAGACGATCTGTGACACTAATATGTTTATCCATACTTGTGTGAAGCAAAGGGGCAGGATGAGAAATTGTAGTATGTCTAAATCCATATAAACACTAGTTGCAAGTTCTTCTCTGTGGTAAAGAACCAGAGATTGAAGGATAGCATACTCTCCAACATTTTACAAGTCAAAACTGGGACATATGTAGTGAAGCAACATCAGAGTGTGGTCAAGATGTTAAAAGCTATCAATGAGGAAGGACACTCAAGCTAGGAGAGGATGCAGCAGGTTGCTTTTTCCTGAACCTACTAAGAAGGACATGGCCCTGTGCCTTCCTGTCCTCTCCTCCCTTACACATTGATGAATTAAATCAGTTTTGCATTTTGAACTCAGTTTACAGCAACTGAAATAAAACAAGGATGAAGGAGAGAAGTGGGAGGAGAAGAGGGAAATTGGAATATTTTAAAAGTAGATGAAAAAATGGGATGACAGAGGGATAATTGGGGTTGTTCAGGACAGTTCAGGGTATAGGACAGCTGCCTTTCTGGACACACTCATGATTAATCTCCTTCTATTATCTCTTTCCCCAATATCTCCATTTCCTTGACCTGCATAACAAGTTTCTCTCCTTGAGATGGCACTTACTAGAAATGAAAAATCTTGTGATGTTCTCTTGCGCCATATACTCTCCAGATGAGACCAGAGATGATCTTTGAGGTGACTAGTTCCACATTGTTTATATTTTACTGACATCACAGGCTGTCTTGTAAAAATGCCATTCTCGGTGATCTTCGTAGGAACAGTATTGCTGAGACAGGCCATTAATTTCCAATGCAGTGTTTGTATACTCTTTTGGATAAAAATATAACAAAATTCTTGATCTGATGGTTTGAATATGGTGTTTCAAATCATCAGGATGCCATCAAGGTGATAGCAGCTTCTTCCCCAACAGCCACATTCATTCAGATGAGAACATTTTCTAAACAAAACCAGCTTTCTGGGACTGATCCATAGGTTATGGAGAACATAGAGAAGTAGAATTCAAGGGATGATGGCAACAGTATGTGGAACACTGTGCTTTGCCCTGGTTGAAAACTATGATTAGAAATGAGGGTTTTCATGGTGCTTGAAAAGGGGGCAAAGAACAATTAGAAAAATATCGGCTGTTTAACTCAAGCCTGGCATCATGTTGGACAATTATGATGGTGTACATTAGTCTTATGACAGTGTTTCTCAACCTTCCTAATGCTGTGACCCCCTTAATACAATTCCTCATGTTGTGGTGACCCACAACCACAAAATTATGTTTGTTGTTACTTCATAACTGTAGTTTTGCTACTGTTATGAATCATAATGTAAATATGTGATATGCAGGATGTATTTTAATTCAGTGGACCACATTTGGCACAAATATTCAGCACACTCAAATTTGAATACTAGTGGGGTTTGGGGGACTGATTTTGTCATTTGAGAGATGTAGTTGCTGGGAATTATAGTTAACCTGCAATCAAAGAGCATCCTGAACTCCACCAATGATGGAATTGAACCAAACTTGGCACACAGAACTCCTATGACCAACAGGAAATACTGGAAGGGTTTGGTGGCCACTGACCTTGAGTTTTGGAGTTGTAGTTTACCTACATCCAGAGAGCACTGTGGACTCAAACAATGATGGATCTGGACCAAATGTGACATGAATACTCAATATGCTCAAATGTGAATGCGGATGGAATTTGGGGAAAATAGACATTGCCATTAGGGAGTTGTAGTTGCTGGTATTTATAGTTCACCTACAATCCAAGAGCATTCTGAACCCCACCAACGATAGAATTGGGCCAAACTTCCCACACAGAATCCCCATGACCAACAGAAAATACTGTGTTTTCTGATGGCCTTTGGCCATCCCTCTGACACCCCCTCACGACACCCCCAGTGGTCCTTATCCCCAGATTGAGAAACACTTCTTATGTTTATTTCTTCTTATGTTTAGTTATACCCCACTTTTCCTCTCCATGTGGAAACTCATTTTGTATTCATATTTACAACTGTAGCACTATTGCCATGACCATAGATCCACAAGGAAGCACCACAGAACTTGTTAGTACAGATATTGGGCTTTTAAAGTATGTATTAAGGAGTTAAGTTGGAAATATAACTATGACATAGCAGCTATATGTTCCAGGCAGGAACTCAGTCAGCAGTTTCTTTTCCTGCACAAGATTTGTTAGCATACTACAAGATGATTTACTAACTTAAAGTTTACCTTAACAAAATGGCCAATGGCTCTGTAGGATTGTATGCATTTACCTGCATGGGATCGGGGCCCCCAGTGGTGCAATGGGTTAAATCCTTGTGCCTGCAGGACTGCTGACCAATAGTTTGAATCCAGGGAGCGGGGAGAGCTCCCATCTGTCAGCTCCAGCTTCTCATGCAGGGGTGTGAGAGAAGCCTCCCACTGGATGGTAAAACATCCGAGCATCCACAGGGCAACGTCCTTGTAGACGGCAAATTCTCTCACACCAGAAGTGACTAGCAGTTGTTCAAGTCCCTCCTGAAACACACAAAAAAACCACCTGCATGGGATTTGTGATCACTTTTTGCTACTAGGCAAGTTAAATACAAGTCTGCTTTATGTATGAGTATGTATAAGGATCCTGTCATGTAGTTTGTTCCCATTTTGGCTATTTAGCTTGGGCACCACAATTGAAGAGAGACATTGACAAGCTGGAATGTGTCCAGAGGAGGGCAACTAAAATGATGAAGGGTCTGGAGAACAAGCTCTATGAGGAGTGGCTTAAAAGCCTGGGCATGTTTAGCCTGCAGAAGAGAAGACTGAGAGGAGACATGGTAGCCATGTATAAATATGTTAGAGGAAGTCATAGGGAGGAGGAAGCAAGCTGGTTTTCTGCAGCCCTGGAGACTAGGATGCAGAGCAATGGCTTCAAACTACAGGAAAGGAGTTTCCACCTAAACATTAGGAAGAACTTCCTGACTGTGAGAGCTGTTCAGCAGTGGAACTCTCTGCCCTGGAGTGTGGTGGAGGCTCCTTCTTTGGAGGCTTTTAAACAGAGGCTGGATGGCCATCTGTTGGGGGCACTTTGAACACGATTGTCCTGCTTCTTGGCAGGCAGTTGGACTGGATGGCCAATGAGGTCTCTTCCAACTCTATGAATCTATGATTCTATGAAAGAATTGTCCAGAATTTGTTCAGATTCTATGTAATGCCATTGACAACAAGTGGCTCTCCAGTGTGTCCTCCTACGTATCAGCTGTGTGCTCAGGTCTGAGATGTTCTCCACATACCAAATCCAAGAATAATAGATGTACAATACCTTGGACTCTATTTGGTTGCAGTTGTAGACAGGGTTGGCACAAACATAGGTCTGGACCCAGATCAACCTGTCTGTTGATCAATGTCTCCAGACATCTGGCTCCATGCCCTAGGGATGGCATGAGAAGCTTCAACTGGGCTTCTCTACACAAGGAATGTGGGTAGCATCCATCCCCCACTGGGCAAAACTGTCTCCATACCACCACCCCAAGTCTCTCTATGATGTCCCCTCAAACAACATCTGATGGACACTGGTCAACTAATCTTTGATCGATGACAACCATCCCCACAAAGTTGTGAGAAATAGAACAATTATAAGGAGGTCATTTATTTATTTATTTATTGTATCAGGAGTGAACCAAACAGCTGCATTGTATTTAAAAAAAAACAAACAAACAAAAATATCACAAAGTTTAAAAACTTGGCATTCTATATATTGCTATAAGAAGGTCCTCCATTGTGCATGTGGCAGGTCTCAGACTGCATTGTAGTAGGTGGTCTGTGGTTTGCTCTTCTCCACAATCACACTGCATCTCGTGGTGCTAAAGTGCAATCTGTTCAGCACCTTCCAAGTCGCCCAGTTTTCTGTGTGCCCAGGAAGGAGTCTCTCATTTGGCATCAGCCATTGATTGAGGTTCTAGGTTTTAGCCTGCCACTTTTGGACTCTCGCTTGCTGAGGTGTCCCATCGAATGTCTCTGTACATCTTAGAAAACTATTTCTTCATTTAACGACTTAAATCAAATATAAGGAGGTAGGTTGGGATGATGGTTGGAGCAAACTGAGCTGAGATTGCTCTGACACCTGGCCATGTATGAAGCTATTCGATCAGAATGAAAACCACATCTGGGTCACTCCAGCACATGTATGTGTGTGTGTGTGTGTGGGGGGGGGGCGTTGCTAGCCTGTGGGCTGCTGATGAGACCTGGAAGAAGAATTGCTGCTACTGCGGGTGTCTGCTATTGCCCCAGCTTGCAAAGCTCAGTGCCCGGACATGTAGGTAGCATGTTTTTCTTTAACTACTTCTCCCACTGATTTTGTGTTGGGAAATAGCACAATTACACAACGAAGAAAGGTGTGAAAAAGAAATAATTAATCCCAATGAGCACGAAACTACAAAGGGGAACTGACTGCCTTACAGAAAAATGTAGAAATAATTCCTCAGCTATGCCGAACAGGAAGCAGTTGGGAGGCTGAATATTGAAGCCAGGAATGTATGATTAACTTTCTAACAGAACATGCCTTGGCACGTCTATTCAGAAAGCCCTACTGCTTTCTGTGAATATAATGTAGACCAAAGACATCTCACAAAAGGCAGCTTTTAATTATGTTTTATCACCCATATAAAAAGTTTATAATTAACTTTGTAACGGCACGGTCCTATGCAAATCTACATCCCATCATTAGCTAAATATAGCATAAGCTGAAGACTAATCAAAAGGCATCCTCAGCTTTTAGAGCACTCAAGGAAGTGTATAATTATGTTCTGCAGGGCATATTTTAGAAAGTGTATAATTAAATGTCTAAATACAGTGTCGACTAAAGGCATCCCCCATTTGCTTGTCATAAGGAACACTAGTTTCTTACAAAGTTAAGAAATACGACAATGAGTGCAATTTATGTGGTTGGTGTAACCATGCCAAGGAAAAGGTGGTGACAATGGAGGCACATACATAGTGGCATGGCAGCAGGGATGGTGAATGACCACAAAAGCCACTCTCATTAGGAAAGAAACCTATCTTCTCAATGCTTGTACTGTATAATGATCAGTTTCACTGATATACCACCATCTCTGAACCATAGTTATGCCGTCGCTGCCTGGGGATCTATAGTTCTTAGCGAAAAAAGAAGGATGTGGCAACTTTCCCCCAGGGGATTGCTTCTTGCCTTCCTTTAGAGAACTAGAACTCTCGAGGATCAACAAGACACTATAGATAACTCGAAATAGGCTTTATTGTTTACAAAGAGTTATCTTTCTGAGGAACTTGATGTTCCAAAAGGGGTAAAGAAAATATACATTACAGTCTCTGGTTGTCTTGGGTCCAAGTAGCTTCCAAGTTCCCTCTTTCTCAATGGCTATGAGGTCAAAACACTCACAACCCCAGTCCAATTGCCTATATTGAAGACACAAAATCTTCCTCTTGATGCCAAAGGACTGGTTTGAAGGCGCTTAAGATTCCTCAACGTCGTCCAGATGAGCTGGGCATGAAGTATGAATCTTAAGGGTATAAACTTAAGAATTGGTGGTAAAAAATGACTTGACCAAGAGCTTTGAGCCAAGCCTTTCACATGTCCCTCTGTTGAGTTTTTGGTGGTAAGAATGAAGACGAAAGTATTGTTCTTCTCCCTAGGAAGTTCAAATCTTTGCAACTTAAAGTTTTACATACAGGTGGTGCCAGTTGCGCCATCATAATAGTAATGGTTCCAAATATTAAAGCACCCAAACAGCACTGCAGTGGAGAGTTCCTCAGGTGGCAGTAGTCAAGTCTTATGCAAATGTTCACAGGATGGGAAGAGCCCAGCAGCAACTACCAGTGATACTTCTCTCGATCCCACTTCCATCTCAAATACAATTGGTGGGAACGAGAGAGGGGGCCTTCTTGGTGGTAGCTCCCTGGCTCTGGAATACCCTCCCTAAAGAAATTAGATTAGCCCTCTCTCTTCAGGCCTTCTGGGTGAGTCTAAAAACATGTCTCTTCAGCCAGGTCTCTGATCCTGAGTAATCCATTGTCAACATGTCCCTCCTCTCCTCCTCCTTGTCTTGCCTTTTTCACTTATTGGGAATCGAGAGAGAGTTGGGGAGCGCTCCTTTAACTGACGGGAAAATGCTGGAGGAAAAGGGGGGTGTCAGATAAGAGCGTCAGATAGGACGTAATGTCGGATAAGCGGAGGTCGGATAAGTGAGACTATTATATCCTTCTTGAGTTTGTGTGACTTTCTCTCCCCCTTTTCCCTACAGCAGCCAGCCACATCAACCCCACGGCCCCACGGCCCTCATGGCCCTCGCAACCTTGGCGGCTTCTTCAGCTTGGTGAAATTTCTTGATTTGGGAACATTGGGTTAGTTTCTTCATCTCGCCAGGCACATGGATCCACAGGCAGCCTGCCACTGGTATTGGTATCAGCTTATTGGAACTTGGTATCCATGCTTCAGGTCTCACTATCCACGGCCCGAATCCCACTATCCACTGTTGCTTTAAATTGCTCGATTTCAATAGTTCCATAGATAAGGGACAAAGCTACTGTTAAGTAGAATAAGACTGAATTTTTTTTAGCTGTTTTGAAAGTGAAATTCATTTAGATTTTGTATCTTAACTACCAGGGAAATTGAGGGATTTTCAGCCTTCTATGCCGATTTCACACTTGGCAACATTTTACAGATGAATGGATGCATGTTGCCAAATGTCTTCAGAGTATGATCAAGTTGGCAAAAATTATTAATGAGGAAGAAGGTTTAATCTAGGAGAGCCTGTTCCCAGTAGACTTACATTCCAAGTAAGCCAAGGACAAAATGGGAAAGTGGAGGGAGGAGAGAGAAACCAGGACATTTTAAAAGCAGATTAAAAAGAGGGAAGATAGAGGATTAATCAGGATGGCTGCTGCCAAATTGGAACAGCTGGAGAGTCTGCAACAGGGTCTTATATACAATGTGCCCACAAATAGAATTCACTTTTCTTTTCCCTCCCTTTAGATCCCAGATCAATTGTATCTTGGGTTGCTGTGAGTTTTTTGGGCGGTATGGCCATGTCCAGAAGCATTCTCTCCTGACATTTCGCCCACATATATGGCAGGCACGCTCAGATTTTGTGAGGTCTTTTGGAAGCTAAGCAAGTGAGGTTTATATATATGTGGTATGTCCAGGGTGAGAGAAGAACTCTTCTTTGCTTGAAGCAAGTGTGAATGTTGCAATTGGCCACCTTGATTAGCATTTAATAGGCTTGCAGCTTCAAAGCCTGGTTGTTTCCTGCCTGCGGGAATCTTTTAATTCCCTTTCCTCCTTTCCCTGGCATACAGGATGGAGCACAAAGAGTTGAAGACACACATGTCATGTGAGTCACATTTGCATGCCTTTATGTCACGAACAGAATGCTGGTCCACAGTAGTTATTGGCCAGTTTTCACAACAGCTTGCGTTTACACATGAAAAAGCCAAGATTTCAAAATGCAACAGAATATCCTGATTTCTTGAAAGCGACCTCACTAAGCTTAGCAAACCTCACGTTATTTCCCATCAGTTGCGTGCCCTAATTATTTTCAGGATGTTTATATGAACCAGTCATCTGAAATTTTATGTCCAGGGTTAATAATGCCATTGTCAGCTGTCGTTATTTGTGTCCCATCTTACTGCTGTCCCACCAACCACTATCTCTGTAATATGCACAATCATTACAATCCTCATAATGTCATGTGACATTAAAAATGCTAATCTTTAAGATGTAGCAAGACCCTTTTATCTATGGCAGGCATCCTCAGAGATTGTGAGGTTTGTTGGAAACTAGGAAAATCAGGTTTAGATAGGTTTAGATCTGTGGAATGTCCAGGGTGGGAGAAAGAACTCTTGTCTGTTGGAGAAAGGAATGTTCCAATTGGCCACCTTGGTTAGCATTTAATGGCCTAGCAGTTTTCAAGTTCTGGCTTCTTCCTGCCTGGGGCAATCCTTTGTTGAGAGGTGATTAGCTGTCCCTGGTTGTTTCTTGTCTGGGGCTCCGCTATCTTTATTGACTGTTATGATTTTGGAGTTTTTAAATACTGGTAGCCAGATTTTGTTCATTTTCATGGTTTACTCCTTTTTGTTGAATTTGTATACATGCTTGTAGATTTCAATGGCTTCTCTGTGTAGCCTGACATGGTAGTTGTGAGAGTGGCCCAGCATTTCTGCATTCTCAAATAATATCCTGTGTCCAGGTTGGTTCATCAGTTGCTCTGCTATGGCTGACTTCTCTGGTTGAAGTAGTCTGCAGTGCATTTCATGTTCCTTGATTTGTGTTTGGGCAATGCTCCGTGTGGTGGTCCCTATGTAGTCTTGTCCACAGCTGCATGGTATATGGTAGACAACTGCAGAGGTGAGAGGATCCCTCTTGTCCTTTGCTGAATGTAGCACTTGTTGGATTTTCTTAATGGATCTGTAGATTGTTTGTAGGTCGTGTTTCCTCATCGGCTTCCCTATGCAGTCAGTGGTTCCCTTGATGTATGGCAAGAACACTTTTTGTGCAGGTACAACTGTACCAGGAGCTCCAATTTTGTTTGCTTTGCATTGAATGTCTGCAGATAGGTGGCTTCTTTTGGCTGCAATCATAGGCCAAGCTACCTGTCAATTATAGTTAGGTTCCCTGGTCCCGCCCCCCTTTTGGGTTTTTGGAGGAAATAGGAGCCTTTTTGGGTTCAGTCCACACAGAGAAGCTTTCCATGCAGGACATAATACCAAGAGCTCCTGTAGAAAGCTTCGTCTTCTACAGCTTGGCCGGGGTTATACAGCCCACAGCTTGGCCGGGAGATATACAGCCTTACAGCTCCTTTCCTGAGGGAATCCGGTCCCACAGCACTTCAGCCAGCTATCACCGAAACCTGAACTCCTTTTCCTCCCCTGGAAGTCTACAAAGCTCTGCTTGGTAAGGGTCTCTCGCGGAAGCCAGAAGCAGTTGGTACCGGGTGTAGGGGCTCCACGCCAACAGAGGCAAAGACAGACTGCCCAGATTAGAAGTTAAGGATTTCCCCATTAGTTAAATTACAGTTTATGAAGATAGTGCCTGTTCCCTGTGGACAAGATTGAGAGAGAACTAATAGACTATTAAGAAAGCCTTAAAGTACCTTTTTGTTTTCAATAATAAAGAACTTTGTTGAACCTTTAAGCAATCTAAAGACTCTGTTTTAAGGAAATCCAAGGGCCTTTAATCTGAGGCAGCCCCGGTGTCTCGTAGGGCACACAGAACTTATGTCCTGTCTACAGTCTTATGCACAGGCCCAGTGTGCGACAGCACACTTTTCCTCTGACAAAAGTTCTTTCTCCCGTCCTGCACATTCCACAGATATATAAACCCCATTTGCCTAGCTTCCAACAGACCTCACAACCTCTGAGGATGCCTGCCATAGATGTGGGCGAAACATCAGGAGAGAATGCTTCTGGAACATGGCCATACAGCCTGAAAAACTTACAGCAACCCAGTATTTTTGTTTACTTTATTATGAGATTTTGCAAAAATATGCCCTTTCGCCTAGTTCCTCCTTTCAACATAAACTATTTTATTTCTTCCACACCTTTCCAATAACCCTTTTCTCTTGTATGATGCAACATGTGATTAATTTCTAGGAAACACAAACACCAATCCATTTGTACCAGGTGTTTATAATTTAATTTCTGGTGAAGCTTGGCTTTTGCGTAGACTACAGAAAGTCAGTGGAAAATTATTCCCTCTGGGGGTTTTTTTTCCAACATGACATTTATTTAAGTCTGTCGACCAACAAAAATAACCCCACTTCCAGATCCAGGTGTCTATTTTTAGTACCACTGAATTATTCGTATTAGAAACTGAACGCAAATGAAGGTTTATTTGAGAAAAGTGTTTGACACAACCCCAGTTTAGAAATAATTCTGCCTCCTTTGCCATGGTGCAGGAAATAATAAACTTTCCATTTACGTCTTTGAGCTCTAATTAGTAAACACCGGTACCCAGGTGTACAGGAACAGCAAGTCTGAATGAGGTCCACACATTTGAAACTTCTTTATTTTGCTGGATCAAGTGCAGGGGATCTTTTTTTGTCTGTCTGTTGATATTATGGGTGTAAATGTATAAGAAAATACTATAGTTGCAATCAAAATCCTCCCCTTACAAAGTGGGAAAATGTGAATAAAAAACTTCTTTTTACACCTAAGAATATTTGTCATTTTTTTTACCTGAGAATATTCCTTAAATCTGTGAATAACAAAATACACAAATATGGATTGCTGACTGTACTTCGCTATAATGGAAAAGACTATATCCCAATGGTCCTTTCCGCTCCATTGAGTGACCTTGAGCAAATCACACACTCTTAGTGTTCACAGTGAAGACTGGCAATCAGGGGATCCAACTGAGTCTTGGGGGGACCTAAGTCTTGAGACTTAGCCTCAGAAAACCCCGTGTAAAGACACCTGGAGTTTTGGACTTCAGTGCCATCTATACGCAGATAACACACAACTCTATTATTTATTTATTTATTTATTTACAATATTTCTATCCTACCTTTCTCAAGTCTGAAGGCGATTCAAGGCAGCCTTACAACCTAGACAGCTATTTGATGCCACAACCATATATAGTATAAAATATAAAACACCCAAATCATTAATAAAATCATACATAAAAAACCATGAAGCCAAACATACCAGAAATAAAAACCACACACAATCAACTAACCCAAAGTTCCTCAAAGCAGACAAAAGCAAAGCAAAAAAGCAATCCTCTGAAGCGGACAAGATCATGAAGCATGAGGCTCAGAGGCTGCTCCCTTGAAGGTCTAAAACCCTGTACTCTTGCACTAGCGTTCCCTTATGCTAGCTCTTAACTCAAAATGTTGCTTGTATGTCAAAGTGAAACCAGGGACAAGAATTTATTTATTTATTTATTTAAAGGTTTTGTATACCGGCCTTCTCACCTCTCTTGAGGGACTCAGACCGGTTTCCAACCATAATATCACATACAATCAATAAAACATCATAATACATATTACAGTAAAACATTAAAACAGCAATTACAATCAATAACTATAATGGTCAGTCGTCACACTAAAATCGTTGCTCATCATCCTCCATCCATATCTCAGGGTGTTGGCTCACTCGTCAAATGCCTGTCTCCATAACCAGGTCTTCACCTGTTTCCTAAATGTCAGGATAGAAGGGACGGTTCTGATCTCCAGTGGGAGAGAGTTCCGGAGTCGAGGGGCCACCACCGAGAAGGCCCTGTCCCTTGTCCCCACCAGACATGCTTGCGAGGCCAGTGGGACCAAGAGCAGGGCCTCTCCAGACAATGTTAATAATCTTGATGGTTCATAGGGGAGAATACATTCGGAGAGGTAAACAGGGCTGGAGTCGTTTAGGGCTTTATAGGTTAACACCAGCACTTTGAATTGTGCTTGGAAGCTAATTGGCAGCCAGTGGAGCTGGTGTAACAGCGGTGTGGTGTGCTCCCTGTACCCAGCACCCGTTAGTAGTCTGGCTGCCGAGTGTTGGACTAACTGCAGCTTCCGGGCAGTCTTCAGAGGCAACCCCACATAGAGAGCGTTGCAGTAGTCTAAACGGGATGTAACCAAAGCGTGGACCACCGTGGCTAAGTCAGACTTCTCAAGGTACGGGCGCAGCTGGCGCACAAGTTTTAATTGTGCAAAAGCTCCCCTGACCACAGCATTTTGAGTTTGGCTCTTAACTCAAAATACTCATAAATTGGGATGCTCTTAAGTAGAGGTTCCACTGTATTCTGTTTTTCACAGATTCTTTGTTTTTTGTGAGCTGCGTTGGGTACCACTCTGAAAGGAAGTATCTAATTGAAATTATAGAAACAAATAAAAAGATAAATATTGTACAGTCTGTATAGTTGCTGATTCCAAATCTCACAGCAGCTAAAAGAGATAGGAATTTTGATTTATTTTTTTTTTGTTCAGCACTCTAACATACCATCAATACTTTGGAAATTGCAAGAAGACAAGTTTCTAATGGAGGAAGAAAGGATTAATAGAATCATCAGCCCATTGTTCGCTTTATATCCGGAAATCCTGCCAATTTTCTCATCATCTTTCCCTTCCAACGTATGCACTTTATGAGCACTGCAAGGTTTACAACCCACAGAAGAGTGGCCAACACCACCTCATCCCCTCAAATGCCTGACTTATAGCAATGGCTCACATGAGGCTAAACAGGAAAGAGGTTGTGAAAGCCATCAATACAGATGTGGGACGTTGGACAGAAGAGGCAGCAGGTGGACTCCATCCGGAAATGCGGAGGCTGGTTTACGAGCTTACAGTAGAGGATGCTTAGGAATACAATGTTCTCCTTTGGGGAATCCCCCAGCTGATCTCAGAACTTAAGCCACTGTTTCACACCCAGACAATGTACCATCAAGTCCAGCCAAATCTGCTTTTCTCCTTGTTTAGAGCCTATGAGCTACCACATTACGCAGCCCTTTCAACATTTAAGGCAAAGGTCACAACTGGCATCTTTTTCGATCTTACTACATTCCATACTATTCCCACAACTGTGTAAATAAGTTTTTATATGAGTTATTTATGAGGGGCATTCATTAAAGATTTCCCCTGACCCACTTCCTGTGGATGGAGAACAATGAAACTTGGCACAGTCATTAGTCCTTCTCTACATAGGTGCCACCTGGGGACACATGCTTCTCCCATCTTTTTTAAACAACTGTAAACACATCGCTTGTAGAAGTCGACAGGTTGCTCCAAAAGCCATGCTGTGACTTCAGAGATCAGAGTCTCATCATCTGAAAAATGCTTGCCCTATAAAATAACTTCATTGTTGGAAAGAGATGGAATTCCGATGGTGCAAGTCCAGGTGAATAAGGGGGATGCCACAGGAGCATGCTTCCATTTGGGCAACATGTGAGTTGTGAACGATGCATTGTCTCGCAGAAGGTGGACACTTTTGGTGCGGATGTCACGTCTCTTGGTTTTGATGGCCTCCCGCAATTACTGCAGCAGTGAAGCATAGTATGCCCCAGTGATCATAGTACCCTTTGCTAGGCGATCCATCAGTACTACTCCGTGTAGGTCCCAAAATACTTTAAGCATGACTTTGCCTGCCAAGAGTTGGGCACATGCCTTCTTTGGAGGCGGTGAGTCATTGCATCACGACTCCATTGCATCGACTGGACTGTAGTCTTAGGATCATAGTGATGGACCCAGCTTTCATCCTGTGTGATCAGTCTGTTGAAAAAGTCCTCCTGGTTTCCATGACACATCATCAATACAGCTTGAGAACATCCAACTCGTTCCTGCTTCTGGAAAGGTGTGGGCAGCCGAGGGACCCAGTGAGCAGATACTTTATACATGTGAAGATGGTCTTGGATTATTTTTTCCACAGACCCCACATTAATCTTGACATTTTGGGCTAGGTGGTGAATAGTTACACGGTGCTTTTCCAAAATGGCAACCTCCACTTGCTGGATGGTGTGTTCCTCAATAGCAGAGTGGGGTTGCCCTGGAATTGGAACTGTTTCCACCAAAGTCTGACCACATTTGAAATGTCAATGCCAGTTCTTGACTATATCATATGATGGGGAATCATTACCATAAACCTAATCGAACATCTCCTTTGATGTGTGGCCCTTCAAGTAAAGGAACTTGAGGGCTGGTCTGTATTCCACTGGGTCCATTATCAAAACTCACACCACTTCAGCACCTGTAAAATCAAGACCATTATCGGGTTGTTGTAGGCCTTTCAGGCTATATGGCCATCTTCTAGAACACAGCCATATAGCCCAAAAGACCTACAAAAACCTAATGATTCTGGCCATGGAAGCCTTCAATAATACAAAGACCGTTATCAGTTCTGAGTTGTAAATTGGCACGTAACCTATAGAGACTGATATCATTACACTTTTTTTGTCATGTCAGGAGCGACTTGAGAAACTGCAAGTGGCTTCTGGTGTGAGAGAATTGGCCATCTGTAAGGATGTTGCCCAGGGGACGCCTGGATGATTTGATGTTTTTTTTAATCATCCTTGTGGGAGGCTTCTCTCATGTCCCTGCATGAGGAGCTGGAGTTGATAGAGGGAGCTCATCCGCCTCTCCCCGGATTCGAACCTGTGACCTGTCGGTCTTCAGTCCTGCCAGCACAGGGGTTTAACCCACTGCACCACCGGGGGCTCCACATATGAACATATGCAAATGTGCACATATGCAGTTTCAGCATCTTGTGATAAATAGAAATGGGTCAGGGGAAACTTTTAATGAACGCCTGTTGTATTATCACTCTTTTATGCATCTGAAGAAATGGGTTTATAGCCTGAAAAGCTCAGGTGAAAATCAAAACCAGGATCCATATATACTCATATATAAGCTGGCCTCATGTATAAATCAAGGGCAGAGTTTGGGGCCAAAATCCTAGATTTTGATATGAACTGTGGATAAGCCAAGGATCTTTGGAAAGTGGAAAGCACAATTTCCTTACTAGGCATCAAAGAAATTCAGAAGTGAGAGAGCAGAAAAGGTTGGCGGTTCTTTTTGGTTCTCACATAACAGACGAAGCTCTCACATTTCACTACTCTGCTCAGAAATATATATATAAGAGTTAAGGCACAGGAGTCACACTGACCCATAGATAACTTGTCCCAGGTTTTTTTAATATTATTTTTTGTCTAAATGTGTAGGATTAAACATGAGTATATTAGGTAGTCTTAAAAGTTTTGGGACATTTTTTTGTCATTCCCCCTGCCCAACCTTGCTTCCTCCTGTTTGTATAGGAATCATTAAAGTCACCCAGTTCTCACTTATCAATGGAGGCCCAATGCTTATGTCAATCAAAAGCAGCTTGATGATATTCCCACCCACCTCCACGCACAAGCAATCGTTGATGTGAATTGGAAATGGCAACAGAGACCCTGCTTTGCTCCTAGGACTTGGATCACTAATGAGCGGTGGTGGAACTGTTGCTTCTTCACTAACATGGGAACAGACTCCTGTCAATTGCAGAAACTGCTGCCCAGTAAGCAGAGACTGGGAAGGTGATGAGCCATGAAATGCTGTGTAACTATATAACTCTGGAGGTTATATATTTGTAAACTACACAAATAAATTCAGGCTAGCAACTCAAAAGAAATCGAGCCTGACCTAACACATTTTCCTATTTATGGAAAGGAAATACTTTATAGCAAAGGGCATCATGCCCAAACCCAGCCAGATTGTTCTGGTACTTGAGAAAGGATATAAAAGCACTTCTCTGCATCACTGGCAATTAAAAGTGGGGGGGGGGGGGAGAGAGAGAGAGAATACATGTGCCTCTATCATGACCTGCAAGCTTAGATCTATTGCCTGAGGCGACTGCCTCACTTGCTTTAATTATTATAGTGCTGTTAAAGACACAGAAACAGAGTCAGTAAAAACAATACAAACATCAAAATTCAGTTCTTGTGGGTTTTTTCGGGCTATATGGCCATGTTCTAGAGGCATTTCTCCTGACGTTTTGCCTGCATCTATGGCAAGCATCCTCAAGCAACCTCTGAGGATGCTTGCCATAGATGCAGGTGAAATGTCAGGAGAAATGCCTCTAGAACATGGCCATATAGCCCGAAAAAACCCACAAGAACTGAGTGATTCCAGCCATGAAAGCCTTCGACAATACATTGAACATCAAAATTGGCAATCTTAGTAGAAACTGGAAATTGCCATGTCACTCCACCAAAGTTGACTAAGTTACTTATTTGGATCACAACTCCACATCTTTTTTTTAAAGTTCTGTGTATAATATCTCCTGGCGTGATGTTTCAAACCCACTAACAGCCAGCAGCAACATCAGACAAAGGAGTTCAGTTGCCAAATAGGGCACAGGATAATGATGTTTCCACCTCATCCCACCAATTATATGGTTCCTGCTTCTCACTAGTAATGGGAAGGGCCTAAAAAACATCTTTGTGTCTTTACTGGAAGCTGCACAGACCCCCTTTGTTTGTTGCACCTGCTGTCTGTTAAGGTGCGCTGGAAGGCATTTATTTAGCCTCACAGTAAGACTATATGACCTTACTGAAAACGGAGTTGTTACAGATCCAGAACATTTAAGGCAAAGGTCATGATCGGCATATTTTTACATCTTATTACATTCCATCCCATTCCCACAACTGTGTAAATATGTTTGTATATGAGTCATTTATTATCACTCTGATATGCATCTGAAGAAATGGGTTTATAGCCTCAAAAGCTCAGGTGAAAATAAAAACCAGGGACCGTGTGTACTCATATATAAGGCTACCTCATGTATAACTCAAGGGAAGGGTTTGGGGCCAAAATCATGGATTTTGATAGGAACTGTCGATAAGCCAAAAGTCTTTGGAAACTGGAAAGAACCATGTCCCTTCTAGGCATCCAAAAATATCAGAAGTGAGAGAGCAAAAAGAGTTGGTGGATCTTTTTGTTCTCCCTTAACAGGCTAAACTTTCACCTTTCGCCACTCTACTCAGAACAGGTCATAAACCCATAACTGCAATACAGAATATCAGCCAACATCTTGAAACCTTGCCTTTTACAAGGACCTAAAGCAGTGGTTGACAAACTTTGGTCCTCCAGGTGATTTGGATTTCAGCTCGCAAAAATGGAGAAAAGAAAGGAAATGACAAGGAGTCAACATGGATGGACTTTTTTGTCGCCCTGAGTCGCCTTCAGGTTGATATGGGCAGGGTAGAAATAGCATAAATAAATAAATAAATAAATAAATAAATAAATAAAAAGAAAGAAAGAAAGAAAGAAAGAAGAAAATAAAGTCCTTTCTGAGCTCAATCCGACAGGGAAAAGGGAAGGGAAGGGAGGAAGCAGGTAGAAAGAGATGCTGGTAAATGAACTAATAGAAATGTTGAGAGACAAAATATAAATGGAAAGACTAACAGAAGAAATGCATCTTTTAAACTGCAATGATATTGTAGATTATCAATACATGTGGTAATTCATTAATTAATAATAAGCTAAATCTGATTGGGAAGAAAAGCGTACGCAACAGCTTCCATCTTAGAAGAAGAGGCATTCCCATTTCCAACCTCTCTGAGATTTAAAGGGGAAGGACTCTTCTAAGATTGGGTCTGACATCATTAGCTTTTATAAATCCTTACTTTAATAATAATTAACTTTTTTAAAAAGTAGCTGGTAAATCAATGCTTAGTTTCAAAACTAATTAGCTTAATCGGTTGCTCTGTCTTGGAAAAATACATTTGTCTGTCCTTCTGTGACCTTTCATCCTCTGGCTTCAACTGGCATGCCCAGTTGAAGACTTGTGTTGACCTCATCCCTTGTTTTGAAGGCTACTCAATGTGTGGCATGACTTGACAGTCTCTACTTTGATGTGCCACCATCTTAAATAATGAGTCTGTCTAAAACATTTCTACTTTAAGGGTGATACAGGGACTTGTGCTGGTCCACAAGCCATAGCTGATGGTCCTTGATGAGTTTCCATGAAAGAAAGGAAGAGTTTTGAGTAAATGGGCACAAATAATATGGTACAGGTCCCTGGCACATTGGGAAAGAAGACTGTGCATTCCTCCTGTGTCTTAAACCTACACCTGTTGATAGACTCTGCAAGCTAGCTGGCATTGCCCCCCCCCCCCCCCCCCTTGATGTGGGATGGGAGGTTGCTGCCAATTGTTAGAGAGATAAGGTTGAATAGTGTGAAAGCCACCCACTATATGGCTATCAGCCTTCTCCCAGTAGAATTAAATCAAGGAGACATTTTATGAGAACCACCACTTCTCTAAATGTTCTTCCAAAACCAGGTATTTCCAACTGGATCCCCCCCCCCCCTCCACGAGGGTCTTCCTCCAGGGGCAAACCAAGAATGGGCAACCTGGAAGTCCCTGAACAGACTCAGAAGTGGATCAAAAGACAACCTGGCAAAATGGCACACCCTGGAAGAATCCTCCACCTTGTGCATCTGTCGAGCAGAACAAACAACTCTGCATATGTATGCTTGCCCACAATCCCCTGCCTCATGCACAGAGGAAGAACTGTTTAAAGCTGCAGACAATGCAGTCAAAGTTGCCCATTTTTGTACTAAATCTATTTAGCAGCTTGTGATCTCTTTATTTTGTCAGTTTTAAACTTACCTATTTATGCAATGCCTTTGACAGGAAATAAATAAATCCCTCACAACAGAAAGTTTGGGAAGTGCAGGTCTAAATGGGTCTAAAGCCACTGATACTGGCTATCCAGGAAGTTAAAACTAAAGTCTTTTTTGAATTTGATGGAAGATCAGGAGGACAAGAAAAAAGGAAGAATTATTTAGTATGTGAATACAGCTGCTAGATTCCTTTATGTACAAAAATAGAAGGGCACAGCCATGCCATCACAAGAAGATAGGATGATGAAACTGTATGATCTTGCAGGAATGGACAAACCCACATTTTGATTAGAGAAAAATAATTAAAAATCATAATAAATATTGGGAACGAGGGAGTCAGGGTGCAGTTGATTTATATTTTGTGATTTTTCATAATTTTCTCCCTATTTTTTTAAAAGTGCCTTTCCCAACTCAACATATAGGTGGGAGGAATTGAAGGGTTGAATTTGACACCATCTGCATTCAAAACAGTTATTTTGTCACTGTCAGCAGCAGGCGTTTGGCAAGATTTGGGGGCTTTTTCAATGCTGCAGAACCAATCAGAGCCACATGGACTACAACCCCCCCCCCCCCCCACCCTGAAATAAAAGCCCTGCTATTGCCAGAAGGCCAAACATGTTTTGATGTAGAACAGGACAGAAAAGGCAACCTTTCAAAAGGTTATACCTTGAGGCTTTGACGGGCATTTTTGGCCAGGGAAAGGTTAGTGTGAGGACTCTGAAGTTGTCAAGGGCTGCCAAAAGATTTTGGAAAGGAGGCGTGCACTTTGTTCATTCCTACTACAGGGATACTCAGAGACCCAAAGACTTGTGGATGCAAATGTGATTTGGAGATGTGTGGATGCCACAGTGGTACCTGTTTAGGAAGATCTGGGAATAGAGAGCACATGTTGGGTGAGGTTCCTGGTCCTTTACCAGAATGCTGTGGCAAGAGTTGCTCCCTCCCTCCCTGTGCTTCCTCCTCGGCATCTCTCTCCCGCCCCTCTTCCTCACTCTTATATTCCCCTGGGGTTACATCATCCTTTCCTGTCGGAAGGCATGAAAGCAGTTGTGGAATGATAATATTTAGACTTTGGTATCCTCGTGACCCCCACCGTTGGGGCAGCAGGCTTGCTATAGGCACCCCCGTGACTCACTCACGCTCTGGGCCCAGTGTGTGTGTGTGTGTGTAAAAGAAAGGGAGGAGGGAAGGGGGAAGAGGAGGATGTGGGTAGAGTGAAAGCCAAGGGGAAGGGCATCAACCCCTGCCCTGAAGGGTGCTCGTGTATATATACCCCTGTGCCGACTGGCTGGGAGCAAACCCGTGTGGACTGAGACAGCTCTAAGGGAACAGAAGGAAATTCTCCCTTTTTAATACATTTTAACTGATTGGATTTTGGGTCCTTTAAAAAAACTTTTCAAATATATATAAAAACCTATCCTCAACCCCAATAGAAACTTCTTTCAACCATTCTTGGTGGACTGAAATTTCATTTTGGGACTCACCAAGATTCCAAGTGATAAGTGAGTCTCAATACGTTGAATCGGCTGGGATCCAGAACTCTCCCATTCTTTTCTGGAGAAAAGAATAGTGTCCAGGGAGCTACAAGGCTGAGAACTAGAACCTTACGTTCACCTCTTGGCATTTTTCAGGCACCCGGCCTTTCTTTTGCCATTTGGCCTTACTTGTTTCTTGGGCCAGACCACCTTCAAGCCATGGTGGTCGTTTCCGTCCATCTTGGGTGCAAAGACTACCTTCTCTTTCTCGTCAGCCTAGTTTTCTGGGCTGCCTTGCTCCGCACAGCTCCTGCTCTGCCCTTGCGGAATTCCAACCCCATCTACCAATTTGATGGGCAAGTCCGGCTTCGGCACCTCTACACAGCGGATGAGCAGACGCACCTCCACTTGGAGATCTTGTCAGACGGCACAGTGGGTGGATCCAGGTTTCAGAACCCCTTCAGTGAGTATTTTGGGGAAACCCTTGGGATGTACAAAAGATCTGAAATGGATATACATTTATGTATGTGTGTGTATATACTGTATATATAAGGAGACAGTGTGATTTAATGGCTTGAATGTTAGGTTACGAATCTGGAGACCATGGTTCAAATATCTGGGTTGTTGTAGATTTTTCGGGCTATATGGCCATGTTCTAGAAGCATTCTCTCCTGCCATTTTGCCTGCATCTATGACAAGCATCCTCAGAGTTTGTGAGGTGTGACCTCACAACCTCTGAGGATGCTTGCCATAGATGCAGGCGAAACGTCAGAAGAGAATGCTTCTAGAATGTGGCCATATAGCCCGAAAAACCTACAACAACCCAGTTATTCCAGCCATGAAAGCCTTCGACAATACGTTCAAATCTCTGCTTGGTAATGAAAACCCACTGGATGACCTTGAGCAAGTCACATACTCTCAGCTCCATAAAACACTATTGGGTCTATATACATCAGCAATGACTTGAAGACACATAACGGATGTGTTTGACTGGTGTCAAGATTTGTCTGTTTTGGGGGGTGGGGAAGAAAGTAGATAGACTAGAGAAAAATATATGTGCTGTGCTGGAAGCTGGAAATTCAGCAGAGGCAGCATTTGACACTGTTGAGATTGGTCTGTGATTCATGATATCCACTTCTATACAACTGTGCGTGCTACAGAAAATAAGGCAGGCATGTTCAACCTAGTGAAGAGAAGACGGAACAGGAACATAGTTGCATACTTTAATTAGAGAAGATGGTGTAGGCCTATTCTCTGCTGCCTCAGAGGTTAGGGCAAAGTCTATTGGTTTGAAGTTACAGGAGGGTAGATTTTGATTGAACTTCAGAAGGAACTTCTTGACAATAGAACCAATTGCCTAGGGAGGTGTGAGGCCTCCTTGTCTGGATGTCTTCAAAAAGACAGTGGCTAGCTACCTGCTGGGGATGCTTCAGCTGAAGATCCTACATCTGTGGTTTTCAACCTGTGGGTCCCCAGATGTTTTGGCCTTCAACTCCCAGAAATCTTAACAGCTGGTAAACTGGCTGGGATTTCTGGGAGTTTTAGGCCAAAATAACTGGAGACCCACAGGTTGAGAACCACTGCCCTACATTGAGTGATGATTGGACCTGATGGTCCATAATAAAGCAATGCAGAGCAAAGCATCCAGAAAGACAGTAAATGTGCAGAAGAATATACAGTGAGTTCACCTGTAGCCATAGAGGGAGATTTAGAAGAATAAGAACATTCTCTGGCTTTCAGTCTGGCAATGAAATCATATCATTATGTTACACCTTGGAGCTATTGATGAACCCAAAGAGGAGGAAGGTAACTGGGTTAGACAAAAAGGACTTTGGCTGAGGACTTGTGATTCTCCCATTCACCCCTTCCTTTCTGCTCAATTTCTTTCAGGTTTGATGGAGCTCAAAGCTGTGAAGCCAGGAGTCATTCGCATGCAGGCCAAGAAGACCTCTAGATTTCTCTGTATGAAGCCCAATGGACGACTGTATGGCTCGGTAAGTTTGATTGCCTGTGTGCTTGTTTGACAGGCCAAAGCTTGGATCAGAAATTATGTATCAACAAAAACATCTTGTTATCAGTATATTTTTGTAACAACCTGTTTTCACAAGGGGCAACAATTTGCCGTCCTTTGAGGCTGAGAGAGTGACTTAGAATCATAGAATAATAGAGTTGGAAGATAGCACATGGGCCATGCAGGAAAGCACAATCAAGGTATCCCTGACAGATGGCCATCCAGCCTCTGTTTAAAAGTCTCCAAGGAAAGAGCTTCCACTGGACTTCAAGGCAGAGAGTACCACTGTTGAATAGCACATATAGTCAGTAAGTTCTTCCTATTATTCAGGTGGAATCTCCTTTCCTGTAATTTGAACCCATTGCTCCATTGAGTCTTAGGGCCCTTCCACACAGCTCTATATCCCAGAATATCAAGGCAGAAAATCCCACAATATCTGCTTTGACATGGGTTATCTGAGTCCATACTCAGACAATGTGGGATTTTCTGTCTTGATATTCTGGGATATAGGGCTGTGTGGAAGTGCCCCTAGTTTCCAGGGCAGCAGAAAACAAGCCTGCCCCCTATTCCTTAGGACAGCCTTTCACATATTTATACATAGCTCTTGTGTCTCTTCTCAGCCTTCTCTTCTGCAGGCTAAACTCCTCATAGTTGCTCAAATTCAGGTGTGGCCAAATAAGGATTCAAACTCTGATCTCCAGAGTTGTAGTCACTCAAATGCAACATCATGGTTGCTCTCCTGTTTGTGATATGCAAGCATAAGTCTACTATACACTTGCATATGTTTTTTTTGGTGGACTTTGAGGTCAAATTACTTTCCTCTCTTCACAGTGAATTAAGTCATCCCAAGATTTATAGGTCTACTATAAGAGCCACCCTGAATAACCATTCTGTGGCTGGTGGAGAGAGAAGTGGGATCAGACAACTAGCTATGTCCCATAGCCAAATGCAAACCAATGCCAACATTCACTAAGACCCTGGTGGATCTCAGTTGGTCCACCTCCACTGGAACCCTGGTGGATCTCAATTGGTTGTCTCCACTGAGACCCTAAGTGGTCCAGTCCTGAGTCTGAGGCATGGCCAGATGCATCTCTGACCCACTGTGCTCCCTACCAACCAGGAGGAGGGCAAGAGCAAAAAATCCTGTGGATAGGTTTACCTTAGGGTCTCCATAAGTCTGAAACAACTTGAAGACACATAACAACAGCAATAATTAAACAACTGTTTCTGATCTCATGTTCATATAGTGTAGGGCTGGGAATCATGCAGCCTTCTTGTTGTTGAACTATAGCTGTCAGCTTTTACTACCCTTAGCTATGCAGTCTAGGACCCATTAGAGCTGCCTTTCAAGAACGTTTGGAGGGTCAAACAATTCCTATCCCTGGTTTTGGAGTTGCACACTTCCGCAAAAGATATGGCACAATTCCATTTAGCAGTTAATGCAGGTGATCATTTGGTAGAACTTGCATGGCTGGTCTACAATGAACTCAGAAATTCCTAAACTTGAACTCCATTTGCAAATAATCTACAGCTTTTAGATTATTTTTCTCTACCTGTATATGGTGAATGAACCAGTAGTCTGCAAGTCATGCTGATGGAACAATGTTGAGAGCTGTAGTGTAAACAGTAAACTTTCCAAACTCTGATGACTCCTGATATCTCTAGAATACCATGTCTGTATATTGAATGTTATATTTATGAAATGTACCATAAACAGAAGCATAATCTCACTTACACTTCTTTCTCCAATAGTTGTTTTACTCTGAGGAGTCATGCAACTTCCATGAGAAGATTCTCAGTGATGGCTACAACCTGTACTATTCTGAAAACTACAACATACCTGTCAGTCTCAGCTCAACGGGGAGCCTGCGTCAGAGCCATCAGTTGCCTCCCTTCTCTCAATTCCTGCCGTTAGTCAACAAAATTCCTCTTGAGCCTGTGTTTGAAGACTTTGACTTCTATGGACAGCAATTGGATGTTGAATCAGCTGATCCTTTGAGCATTTTAGGACAAAACCCTAGTTTCATGAGTCCAAGCTATGTCTTTGGATAAATGGGAATTCTTGATTGGTTGGGAAGGAATTTGAGGTCAAACTTTTAAGTAGAGCTTTTGCCAAACCTGGAGTTCTGGGTTTTCTTGCCATGAACAAAATGAAGCATTCACATTTGATGCAATAAGAGGGGAAGAAAGAGGAGATTTCATTTCAACACAGATGCTGAAATGATTAAAATCTTTATATTGAATTGTTGACTCCAGCATCCCAAAACTGCCTAGTGTTGGGATGAATCAATGTATTTATGTGTTTCTAGGTCACATACAGACTGCCAACCAGAAGTGCGGACAAAGATATTGGGGGTTTTGAACCATTTTTACTAGTTTTGTTTTTCTTACACTGTAATTGTTCACCTTTCCAACTTGAGTTCTTCCTGAGCTATTTAAATAACTTATTTATTATATGTCAGATTTATTTATTGAGAAATTGCAGAACAGACAGTTCTAATAAGGATTTTTGTGCTGACAAATAATTTATGTATTATTATTTATATAGCAGTGTGTATATATGTATATATTTTATATTTTTCCATATTTATTTCCCTTCCCAGAAAGGGAATGGCTAATAGTCTATTCTGTTATAAAGCACCTGTGCCTAGATTTTCTTTACTGGTAATTTCCTCCTTCCTTTTCAATGAATACTTGGGAAAGAGGAAAGCGGTGGCAATGCAGAAGTGGGATTTGTAGTGCTGGAGACCACTGCAAATAATAGGATTTTGAGCCTTGTTTTTTCCCACTTTGTCTATAGCTGTTCATATCTGCAAAGACCAAGTTTTTGTATCATTCTTGTCATGCCACCAAAAAAAAAAAAAGACATAAGAAGCAACTGATAAGCATATAAAACAGACTGATTTCAACTGAGTTTCCAGTTCAAGTTACTTTAAAACAAAAATAAGGAACTTGTTGATTTCCAGTTGTCACTGGACTAGAATTCCCATCAATCTCTCACTGCTACCTATGCTGGCTATGACTGCTGGGAATTTTAGTCCAACAAGATCTGAAGGGCATCAGAAGATCTCACTCCAAATCACCCCATCTCTGCCAACTGTAATTCATGCAGAAAAGAGTTTAAGTTCATGTTGTTTGTGTATATTTATTTATTTATATGCTCTATTGATTTTTCATGGAACTACAGTACTGTATTTTTTCAGAATCTATGTTTTATGGCAAAAAGTGGTATGTTAGTATGATTTCTAAGTAGTGTGATAACACTGTTTTCTCAGCATAATTGTTCAACTGTTTTTTTAAATATCTTTTTTATTACGTAGTTCCTTGTGTTTCTTATTGAACAGTGCTACACATATATGAATGGACAAGCTGTGAGATATGTACTGTAAAAAGAATGTGAATAAAGCATTGGTTTAAAAATTATCCTTGTGATTTCTAAAGGGTGGTCTCAGGTTTTCTAAGACAACCAGAAAGCAAGCCCTGAAGTACGTATTCTGGGATCTTCCTTCACAAGTGTCTGCATTTGCTCTTTAAAAGATACCCTTCAACATTTCACAGGCGAAAGCCAGATTATGCCAAGCAACATCAGAAAAAGTTCAAGACATCAAAAGTAATTAACACAATATAATAATGCCCAAGCTAGGAGAGGCTGCAACAGTTTGCTTTTGCCTGAGCCTAATGGGAAGAACAAGATCCTGTCTCTTCCTCTCCTCCCACATAAATTAATTAAGTGCAAAGGACTTTGTATCTTGCAATCAGTTTGCACCAGCTGGAGAAGAAAAAAAGTGGAAGGAAAGGACTGAAACTGGGACATTTAAAAATTAGCTGAAAAAGTGGGATGACAGATGAGTAATTGGGACAACTGGAGGGAGGAGGCGATCACAAACTTGGGCAGGGCCACACAGGACTAGTCTATACATACACTGGGCACCAAGGATTTACACTCAGAATCATAACGGTCTAGAAGGGTAAAAAACAGTACTTTGAGGTTCATTCCCAACACAGAGAAAGAAAAAGACTAGAATGACAAACCATTTGAACTTAGGGAGAAAAAGGCTGAATTGCCATTGTGCAGGCAGATCCTAGAGAAAGTTGCTTTTGCAGATGATCATTTCCAGAGCTGTGCACATCTCTGCTTGGCATGTGTGCACTGAGCTTGTAAAAGTAGCTAAGTTGATGGAGGAGACTCCATTAACTTGTCCACTTTTACAAGCTCAATGTACAAGTGTCAAACAGTTATTCTTTCCTAGTTGGACTTACTGCAGAGGGCATGTAAAGGACTGCTGTGGATCCTTGGGAGGTTGCTGAAAATTACATCCTTGTAGGGAATCTAGCTACAAGAAAATGGCTGGATGAGTCTTTGTACCTCATTCACACTCCAACATCCTAGCAATGGCTGGCCAAGATCTTGCATCAGACATGTGGCTAAAGTGTCAAGGTACACTCCATTTCCTACTCTGACCATCAAAACCCATCTTGAAAGTCAGGCTAGGGAAATGTTAGTCACTGAACAGTTGGTAAATGACCAAAAGTTGCAATGATATAAGTCCAACGTTTACCACTATAATTCACCAAAAGGACTCCAGTCTATGTGTTCACTTTGGATCAATTCTGATTAATTTCTTCCTTAGCAGCTCAACTCTTGAGGACTTGCAAGGAGAGATAGATTTCATGTCAAAGGGCTCTTTCATCAGTGATCACAAGGACTAAAATCCTGTTGGTATAATATGCTGGCGAGACTATTTATCTTCCTGTTGCCACTTTTGTGTGTGTGTCAGGAGCAACTTGAGAAACTGCAAGTTACTTCCGGTGTGAGATAATTGCCCATCTGCAAGGACGTTGTCCAGGGGATGCCCAGATATTTGGATGTTTTACCATCCTTATGGGAGGCTTCTCTCATGTGCTCGGTCTTCAGTCCTACCAGCACAAGGTTTTAAATAGGGTTGGGCGGTTTCGTTTCGTTAATTCGTAATTCGTTAATAATTCGTTAATTTTTTCAATTACAAAACGATAACGAACCATTCTGGAGCAATTATTAAAAAAACGAATTTTCAAAAACGTTTTGTAAATGCTTCGTATTTCGATATTGTATTCATTTCGTTATTGTTTTGAGGTCGTTTCGTTATTATTTCCGCATGTCTGGGCCAGTTTTATGGTTTAATTAGTGAAAAAAAATTATAATATCACACCAACAGTCAACAACAGAGGGAGAGGGAAGCTTCAGAAGGTTTTGGAGGTTTTTTAGCGTATTTCGCGGTCGCGTCCGCCACTAACAAATCGATTCGTTATTGTTTCGGAAATCGATTCGTTAATTTTTTTACCATTTACGAAATTTCGTAAATATCGAACTTTTTAAAAGGAAAATTTTGTAATTATTTTAAATATCGAAACAAAAAAACCCCCCAAATACAAATCGATTTTAGAAACAAATTTTTCCGTTGTTACCCAGGCCTAGTTTTAAACCATTGTGCCACCGGGGGCCCCTCCTGTTACCACTTACCAGTATGGACTGCGAGTCCATGGGCACAGATACCCCTCCAAGTAAGGCGTTGGAGAAACAGGCCACTCAAGAAATGGCAGGTGTTGGCTGTGTGAACCTGGAGAAAGCGCAACTGCTAGGAAGAACACAAACACGATGCTAGCATGCTCTCCCCACCTCCATTTCTTGATTTCTCAGAAGGGTCATGATGAAATAGGGCATTGTCCTAACTACAAACAGAGTCCCATCTGGTGGCATCATGATGTGAGCATGCCTCCTATGTGGCCCCATCAGGTTACTGATGCCTAAGTGACATAATGATGTTATCACATTGCCTACATGATCCCTGATCAGCAGGGACCACTCCAGGAAATAGCAGCTAGCTCTGCAAAAGGAGCGCTGGAGCAGCAAGTAACTGAGAGCAGAAACAGTGGCCCCCCAAATGGCACTGGGTTTACTGATACAAGATTGCTGGAGTATATATCTGACTAGCTAAGTTTTTTCTTTGTCTCCTACATCCCACCCTCACATTATATGGACTGCTAGCTGCTCAATTCACATACAAAAGCAATAAAGCATCTTGTTTCTGAGGGTAAGAATTCTTGGTGGGTTGCAATCACTTGAAGAACATTTCTTGCTCCCTTATGGAGGTCCCTCTTAATATACATAGTCCTATTTAATATGAATATTGTTTGGACTACAACTTAAGCATGGCTACACTCAGTAGTTGCTAGTTCGCATGTCTCATTATGAGAATGCATTCATCTTGTTGCTCATCTTGAATTGCAATGTTAAGTTGGATTTATGTCATTACAGCTCACTCTACTGACCGCACAATGACCCAAATATCCTATAACCCACTTTTCTCTGTTGCAGGCCCTTGAAATAGCCATTCCATGGTTTTTGGTGTTAGTGCTAGGAAAAGCAAACCCATCCACTTTGTTATAGCTAGATGCAGAGCACGGATACAATCTACAGAGATCCCTAAAGCATCCGCTATGTTCCTTATGGATGCCTGTTTGTATCTTGTTTGTTGTTCCCTCCAAGCAGAAAATGGCCAATATAAGAGTGCTGCAACTGAGAAAAAGGTTTACTGTGGATTTGAACCGGATGCTATTGCAACTACATCTTGTACCTACGTATCCTAATACAGGATCACTTCCCATAATTTCTGCTTATTGACTTAGCCATGGCTTGTTTTTTCCTGCATCTATGACCACTTAGACTGAGTTTAGTCATTCTCCATTTTGTAGTTTGCAGATTGATATTTACGTGTTTGAACAGTACACTGCACAACCTCTTGCCATGAGATGCTATGAAAGTGTTAGTACAGTAAGACTCCCACATCTGTGAGAGAGGGGATACATTCCTGGCTAGGCTGCAGTTACTTTAAATTATAGGTACGACCAAAAACCATTAAATTAAGAGGGCATTTCCTGTCCCAGCATACCATAAAGTCTCCCTGGAGGACCGAGACACTTAGAGAGGGATATAATCTATGAATTTGCTAGGTTTTCCAGCACGAGTCTATGACAACTTTTGGGGGACAAATCTGCCTTCTTAACTGGAACTTGAACTAGGCATTTCTTTTTGGTGTAACTAGTTTTGGATACATAGTAAACATTGAATGTTTGCCTTGTGTCTGTATATGCTGGCATATGCCCTGAGTCCTCTCGGGTAGACAGGGCGGAATACAAATGAAGAGTTGTTGTTGTTGTTGTTATGCCACTTTAATGGTCATAGCATCAACCTATGGAATCCTGGAAATTGTACGTAGTTTAGGAGAGAACTTATTATGATCTAGGGAGCACAAGAGAGTAAAATAGAGCTTTATGGCAGAGACATTTCTGCCCTTCTCCAAACTACAGAAAAGTTTCTGCCCTTCTCCAAACAGCCCTTCCTCAAACTACAGATTCTAGGATTCTACCTGTTGGCGCCATGGCAATGAAAATGGTATCAAGTTGATACAATTGTGCAGAGTGGATACACCCTAGAGCTTAAATTATATTCTTTCCTCCTAAATGTTCTTCAAATTTGAGTTATCAATCTTGTTGGCAAATGTTCCTAGGAGCAGGAAGATCTTCTCCACACAGAACCCTCTCAGCCAAATTCATACACTACAGATAATGAGGACATATTCTAGGTTGGAAGATCTTCGTGTGGGTAGATTTCCACAGCAACTGCCAATCAAGGAGCCCATCTGAAAGAAGAGAAGACAGAAAATCCAAGGAACCATCCTGAAGCAAATTCCTGATTGCACTGCTTCTCTTCTGAGGTGGTACAGAATAGTGGCTAAGAGACAGAGTTATGTATCAGAGAGTTCTCAGTTTGATTTTTGTTGCTTTTTTTGTTTCTTATTAAATTACTAAGACTTTTAAAACAGACTTCAGGCTCCCCACATCTGAAATACTGTTGATGTTAACTTCCATCAAATTGCCTTTAACTTCTGATGACCTGATACATGAGAGACATTCAAGTCATCTTGCCTTGCAGACCCAGGATTGAGTCTATCCATCTGCAATGAAGTCTTCCTCTTTCTACCTTACCAAGCATGATTGTGTTTTCTCATGATATGTTCAAAGCATGACGGTCTCAGTTTTATCATTTTGGCTTCTCAGGAGAATTCAGTCTTGATTTGCTCTAAAACCCATTTACTCGTCTTTTTATGAATCCAAGTTATTTGTAGCACTCTGAGATAACACCTTTCAAATGAGTCAATTTTCTTCCTAATAGCTTTCTTCATTGTCCATCTTTCATGGGCATATATGCTATCAGGACATGCAATAGCATGGACACTTCTGACTTTGGACATCCAATAATGTATCATTATCCTTGAGGGTCTTAATCGAGTGCCTTTATAAGCGACCCTTCCAGGTCATAATAAGACTTGGAAAGGTAACTATAAAGACACTCTTTATGATAATAATTAGTATAGTTCTTTCATTGCATGCATTATTTAGTTGTAAACTTTATAGGAGCCCTGTAAAGTAGACCCATATTATCCCATATGAATTAAAGAAATGAAAAGTCATAATAATTTCATTTCTTTCATTCATATGGGATAATATGGGTCTACCTTATAGGACTCCTATATTGTTTACAACTAAATAATGCATGCAATGAAAGAGCTATACTAATTGTTATCACAGAAACTTAAAGCTTGAAGGTACGTCAGAAGTCCTCTAAATATAACTCTCTGCTAAGGAAAGAAATACTATATTTTTGCATCAATTTATCTGCAAAAGATCTGGCCCTGAATGAAGTGAAATAAAACTAGTGCATTCTGAATCTCATCCTAAAATGTGTGGAACACTGGACAGAAAGTTGTACTCCAATTTTCTCATGCTCTGACTATAGTACAGTATATCACACACTTTTTCATTAACACATATAATCCACCTTCTTTAATTCTGTGTATCACTCACCCCAGAATTCAGGCTTGCCCTGCAGGAGAGGCCTCAAACTTCTTCTTGCGGCCCTCCATGCCACTCAGAGCATCAATGTTCTTGCGCCAGTCACCCACTTCCCGATTCTCCTGCTGGAAGATGACAGAAGTAAAAGAACATGGCATTATAGCCTCCTGTTAGATACAAGTCATGCATAACTGCTGATCGATAAATTCTTCTTGGTTTTTTTTGGACTGGAGACTACACTGAGGACACAATGGAAATTTTCAAGGGGGTCTGGTGATCTCTCACAGTCCTGCCATTAGAAAATGCGGGGCAGTTGCCACAAGTGGCAGATGCTAGGAGGCATTGTGGTCTCTTGGCTACCATGCTGTCTTGAGGAGCAGTAATGAAGCATGCTCTCCATTCATGAGATTCAATTCTCAGGCTAGTTATTTACTTTTGTATACAGGAAATGGGACATATCAGCATCTTGTCCTTTCACCTAAGTCCAGAAATGTCTTGGGCACCTGTTACTCATCCTCATCATCCATCTCTGTGCCTTGGCATTCCTAGGGGTTTTGGAAGTTAAGCTTGCCCAGATTAACAGGACAAAGGAGGAAACAAGCATCTATATCAAAATAAGGACATTGCAGTTATAGATTCATAATCTAGAGCTACAAATGAGTAACTTGCTTTGTAACTCTGTACATAGAGTTACAAGAGGGCCTCCTGGTGGTGCATGGGTTAAACCGCTAAACTGTTGACCTTGCTGAACAAAAGGTTGGTGGTTTGAATCCGGGCAGTGGAGTGAGCTCCCACTGTTAGGCCCAGCTTCTACCAACCTAGCAGTTCGAAAACATGCAAATGTGAGTAGATCAATAGGTACCACTCCAGCAGGAAGGTAATGGTGCTCCATGCAGTCATGCTGGCACATGACCTTGGAGGAGTCTATGGACAATGCCGGCTTTTTGGCTTAGAAATGAAGATGACACCACCCCCCAGAGTTGGATATGACTAGGCTTAATGTCAGGGGAAACCTTTACCTTGGTTCAAATTTGGGCAGTGGGGTGAGCTCCCACTGTTAGGCCCAGCTTCTAACAACCTAGCAGTTTGAAAACATGCAAATGTGACTAGATCACAATTTTTTGTTGCAGCCTGCTTGTTGGTGGAAGGAGACCGGAAACATTGTACTCTTTGTACCCTGATCGGTAGCTGAGCAGAGCCCTTTCCCCAATGGGCTTGTAGATTTGGGGCAGGACACATCATTGGGAGGGGTGTCTAGTCTAAACTGTAGAATTAATGCTGTCTGACACCACTTTGTCTTCCATGGCTCAATGCTACTGAATCATGGAAGTTGTAAAGGAGCCCCTGGTGGCACAGTGGGCTAAACCCTTGTGCCAGCAGGACTGAAGACTGACAGGTCGCTGGTTCAAATCCGGGGAGAGCACGGATGAGCTCCCTCTGTCAGCTCCAGCTCCCAATGCGGGTACATGAGAAAAGCCTCCCACAAGGATGGTAAAACATCAAAACATCCGGGCATCCTCTGGGCAATGTCCTTGCAGACGGCCAATTCTCTCACACCAGAAGCGACTTGCAGTTTCTCAAGTCACTCCTGACACACACAAAAATGGAAGTTGTAGTTTTGCAAGGTTTTTAACCTTCTCTACCAGAGAATGTTGGTGCCCCACCAAACTGTAACTCTTACTGAGCCATAGCAGTTAAAGTCAAACTGCATTAATTCTAAAGAACAGAGCCAATCTAAAGCTATGTCTATGTAACTAAATAGCTGATGTACTATACAGCAGATATGTTTAGCATGGTTTTTGAAAATATGCTTTCTTAAGTGGCAAAAAACATCTGTTTGTCTCAACATGCAATTCAGTGTGCTTTGATTTGTCGTTCCTGAAAAGTAAACATAAGTGTAATTTGCGGAGTCTTCCCATATGTACTATCTCTTTCCAGATTGAGCTTAAAGATTGTACAAACATACTTTCCTCTGTATTGTCGATGGCTTTCATGGCCGGAATTATTGGGTTTTTGTAAGTATTCCGGGCTGGATGGCAATGTTCTAGAAGCATTCTCTCCTGACGTTTTGCCTGCATCTATGGCAGGCATCCTCAGAGGTTGTGAAGTCACAACCTCTGAGGATACCTGCCATAGATGCAGGTGAAATGTCAGGAGAGAATGCTTCTGGAACATGGCAATACAGTCCAGAAAACTTACAACAACCCACATACTTTCCTCTTTTTCCTTCCCTGCCTTATCGACTCCTTGCCTTCCAGGCTCACCTTCTCGGTGTCATCTTTCTTGACTTGTTTGAGATTGGCCCGCAGATCCATGGAGACCTTGTGCTTGGTGCCGAGTAGGGCTTGCATCATGGCATCCGCTGAGAGACGGACACGGCGAAGAGCTGGGCGTTTGAATTTGCCTCGTAGGTCAAAGATCTTTTGGTTCAGATCCTCAATCTGGAAAAGGGAGAGGAAGAGTGTAACCATAATAGTGCACAGTTATAACACTTTGATGCCGCTTTAATAGGCATGATTCTGTCCCATTGGATTCCAGAACATGTAGTTTGTGGAGATACTTAGAATTTTTTTTCTGGAGAGTAAAATAGTGCACTTTCCCCCAAATGATGTTAGATATCTCTGGCAGAAAATTCCAAATAACTGTCATTAAAATACAGATCCTAGGATTTTTAAAAATCATGTCAGGGCTAATAGAGAATACTGCAAGTTACTTCTAGTGTGAGAGAAATGGCTGTCCGTTACCATCCTGTGGGAGGCTTTTCTCATGTTCTTGCATGGGAAGCTAGGGCTGACAGACTGGAGCTCACCCTGTCTAGCAGATGTGAACCTTTGATCTTCAATTCTTCAGGTCAGCAGTTCAGCTGGCACAAGGGTTTAACCCATTGTGCCACCGCAGCTCCTGAAATCCTAGGATTCCATAGGCTGGAACCATGATAGTTAAAATGGCATTAGAATACTATGATTCTTTGGTATTGCTTCCCCTTAAAGCTTCCCATGGAGTCATGCTGGAGGATCTAGCAAATTTCCAGTGCAGTTTGAAGGCTCACTGGGACCAGAAGTGTGGTAAATTAATGGCATTGGGTCATATCTGTGGTTCTAAGTAACCACAATCAGCCCGATAATGTGTTTCCTCGTGGATACAGGAGTCTTACGGTATACCCAATATAAAAAGAAATAACTAAAGCAATGGACCATAAGAAAGTAACATGTAAGAAGGTTCAGGACTCCTCTTCTTTGTTCTTGTTTGATATTGTGTGTCTTCAAATCACATCCTAGTCCCTAAGGTGATCCTATCATGGGGTTTTTGTAACACTATTTGTTTGCAGGGAATGTTTTTGGCTTCCTCTGAATAGCCCCCCCCCCCCCCCCCACACACACAATCATTCAAAGTCAAAGCAGATTATATGTATGATGCTTTTAAGATTCTAATATGGAAAGGAGCCCACACTGCCCCCTAGCGATTATCATTAATATATGCTTAACTTTTCCACAACATATATATTGATTTGTGTGTGTGTGTGGCCTACATTAAAAAAAAAAAAAAGGTTCCTAAGCAGCTTATAAAAATCCCATGGCAATCAGAGCTATATATATTTCCTCTACTTTTATCTGGGTAATAGTCCTCATCAGGTGCCCTGACAAATTTGTGAACATCCTGCGACACCTCCATGATGACATGATGGCAACAGTCTTGGACAGCAATGGCTCTCAAAGTGCCCCATTTAAGGTGGAATCAGGTGTCAAACAGGGATGTGTTATTGCCCCAACCTTATTTTCCATCTTTTTTTGTTATGATACTCCCACCGGAGTGGAAATCATCTATTGGACAGATACCAAGCTATTTAACCTCAGCAGATTGAAAGCCATAACCAAGGTCACAACAATATCTGTTATAGAACTCCAATATGCTGATGTTATGTAGTCTGTGTGCATTCAGAAGAAGGCCTACAAGCCACTCCAAACACCACTGCAGAAATATATGAGAAGCTCAGCCTCTCATTATACATTGAGAAAACTAAAGTGCTCTTCCAGCAGGCACCAGCCATTCCCTTTGCAAATGCCAGAAATACAGCTTAATGGTGTAACATTAGAATATGTTGACCATTTCTGCTACCTTGGCAGCCAACTCTCCACAAAAGTCAACATTGACACTGAAATACAACATCGCCTGAGCTCTGCAAGTGTAGCATTCTTAGGAATGAAGCAGAGAGTGTTTGAGGATTGGGACATCCATATGGATACAAAAATGTTTGTTTATAAAGCTATTGTCCTCCCAACCCTGCTATACGCCTGCGAAACGTGGCCTCTCTACAGATGTCACACTCAACTCCTGGAATGATTCCATCAGCGTTGCCTCTGAAAAATCCTGCAAATCTCTTGGAAAGACAGGTGGACAAATGTCAGTATGCTGGAAGAAGCAAAGGCCACCAGCATTGAAGCAATGCTCCTACGCCATCAACTCTGCTGGATGGGCCACATTGTCAAAATGCCCGATCACCGTCTCCCAAAGCAGTTACTATATTCCCAACTCAAGAACAGGAAACATAATATTGGTAGACAGGAAAAGAAATTTAAAGATAAGCTTAAAACCAACTTTAAAAACTGTGGCATAGAAACCGAGAACTGGTAAGCCCAGGCCACTGAGCTGTAACTGGAGGTCAGCTGTGACCAGCAGTGCTGCGGAATTCACAGAGGCATGAATGGAGCATGAAAAGGAGAAACAGGCCAAGAGGAAGATACGTCAAGCCAATCCTGACTAGGACTGCCTTCCACCTGGAAACTGGTCCTCATTGTGGAAGAACATGCAGATCAAGAACAGAGCTCCACAGACACCTACAGAACTACCGCCAAGACCCTATGCTTCAAAGGTCATCATACTCAGACAACGAGGGATTGCCTAAGTAAGTAAGTAAGTCCTGTAATGTTGATCACCCTCCAAATGGATCTTGCCCAGTTCTCTATGCCACACGAGTTGATAATTCCAGGCAAAACAACATCATGCTGGATCTCCATTTCAGGGTTCCTTTTGTGCTTCCTATTATTACTGTTGTTATTATATGTAATTATAGAATTACAGAATCCTAGAGTTGGAAGAGACCTCATGGGCCATCCAGTCCAACCCCCTGCTAAGGAGCAGGAATATTGCATTCAAATCACCCCTGACAGATGGCCATCCAGCCTCTGTTTAAAAGCTTCCAAAGAAGGAGCCTCCACCACACTCTGGGGCAGAGAGTTCCACTGCTGAACGGCTCTCACAGTCAGGAAGTTCTTCCTCATGTTAGATGGAATCTCCTTTCTTGTAGTTTGAAGCCTTTATCTCTCCTGAAGTGGCTATGTGAAATGCTAAGGTGGCACACCTCTGAAAGTGTCTGACACTCACCTCATTGACACTTTTGCTGACCCGGGCCTCCATGTCATAGCGCTCTTCATCAACTTTGTCAACCTGTCTGTGGAGTACCCGGCACATCTCCTGTTGAGTGGGAGACAGATCAAGATGAAGCATGCTGCATTAGTAGACTTATGCTGAATAAAGGCTCAAAGGTAAGAAAGAAGAAAGGGCAGTTTCAAAGCTCACTCTGTCATATCCAGAAAGCTTTAACAATACTTGAGATTCTGAGAGTCAACTTAGCTCAACTCAACTGGTGAAAGGAAGAAAGGAAGTTCCATGTCTATAAAAGATATTTAGCATTGTTTGAGACAAGGTAGTCTCTCAAATGATGAATTGTGCCCGATTGTCATTTCAAGTGATCTAGCACACTTTGTTTTGTCTTTGGAAGATAACAGGGATCTAATTTCCTGAGGCAACTCTGGCTTAATCTTTGCCAGATGCTAAGCTTGTTTTTCTAAGCTGATAGCATGGTTTCCCTCCATAAACTGTTGCTTCAGAACTGTGCATCAGAGCAACTAGACTTGCAAATAAAGCCCCTGTTAACCTGATGACCACAAATACAGAAGGTGGTAAAAATGTTGGATGCAGCAAGCAGTCTTTTGTTACAGGTGCATTGCTGTTAAGTTTGCTGATGCAAATGCCTGTTGCGTTTGTTACAGAACCAGAAGACAATTTGCTTCACCTGGGACCTCCCCAATATGAACATTTCATCCAGATGGTGCCTCACCACTCCATTTCATATATGAAGTTCAAGAGAGAGGTTGTTAATTTAATTTTAGTACAGGTGATGCAGAAGTATGCTTTGCTTCACCTGAAAGAAACAGGCTAATTTCAGAGGTTTCGGGGCAGGTGGCACTATCTTCCTTAGCCCTCCCCCCAACTCCTCAGCATTTCCCACTTGAACCCTGCCTTCACCTGATGATGCTGATCAGGATCATATTCACATTGCACTGTTAACGCAGACTGATCCCACTTTACATTATGGTTCTATCCTAGGGAAACCTGGGGTTTGCAGTTTGGAGAGGGATTTAGAATTTTCAGCTGAACTCTCCATGAATGAAAACTGTTTGATAGGAGAAACTCTTGACTTCCCACTAGGGTTGTGCACTTGGGGTAAAACTTGACCTGTTTTGTATCCCAGTTTTCGGTGGGGCCCTCGATCCATTTTTTGGGAGCTTCCCCAAATCAGGTGGGCAGATATCTGTTTTTGCTCTGAGGTGTTGAAAGATCAATTTTCTATCAGCCCATTATTTGGGGGGGGGGGGGCTTCTCAGGCTTCCCTTCCCGTCATTTTAGGCATTTTAGCTCTTTTACTGTAGAGGAGAGACATTCAGTTACAGGTAGGCATGTGCTTTAAAGAGGCTTCTTACCTGTTTCTTACTTTAAAGAAGGTGTTGGCTGCAGGCAGGCACCTGCGCTTTCTGGGCCTGCACACCACACACACTTTCCAAGTCAAGGAGGCAAGTTCTCTTACTCCAGAGGAGGCACTCAGCTGTAGGCAGGCACGTATGCTTTCTGGGCCTGCACACCACACACTCACACTCTTTCCAAGGTAAGGAGGCAACTTTTCTTACTCCAGAGGAGGTGCTCGGATGCAGGCAGGCACACGTTTTCTGGGCCTGCACGACACACAGATACTCTCTTTCAAGGTAAGGTTCTCTTACTCCGGAGGAAGTGCTCAGCTGTAGACAGGCAGGCACACGTGCTTTCTGGGCCTGCACACCACACACTCACTATCTTTCCATGTCAAAGAGGCAAGTTCTCAATATTACTCTAGAGGAGGCGCTTGGCTGCAGGCAGGCAAGCGTACTTTCTGGAACTGCATGCCACACAAGCACTCTTTCCAAGGCATGGAGGGATGGAGCGCCACGTGCTCACTAAAAGCAGGTGAGGAGCCGGGATTGGCTCCCACTTGCTTTCATGTTGAGCTGATTTTTGTACTGGAAGGGGCCTTCCTGTTACGTGCTCCCGAAGTTAACAAAAGTACGGCTGTAACAAAGGAAAATGGTTCCATGCACAACCCTACTTCCCACTCCAAACTACAAGTCTCAGATTTCATAGAATGGAATCATGAGTGTTAAAACTGAATTGAATGGTTAAAATTACATAGTGTGGATACACCTCAGATCTTGTCCCTGGTGAAGCCCTGATTTTCCTTTGCATTCCTTATTTACCTGCAACTCTGCGAGACCAAGGCCTGCCAGTTCTAAAGGTGTGCAGCGTTCTGAGAGGTATCGCTCTTTCTCCTGAACACTCTCTTCTTCCTCCTTTTCCATTTCATGCTTTGCCACCTGGAGCAACAGTGTCTGGCAGAGAAAATACATATATATATACAGGTTGAGAATCCCTTATCTGAAATACTTGAGATCAAAAGTGTTTTAGATTTTGGATTTTTCTCTGATTTTGGAATATTTCCGCAGTGTGTCCTTCTCACCAAATACTTTGTATCAGGTTAGTTTTCTTTTTTTTCTGATTTCCTTGAATCTTTCCCTGTGAACCCTCTCCATCATCTAGGTCAGTGTTTCTCAACCTGTGGGTCGGGATCCCTGGGGGGGTTGCAAGGGGATGTCAGAGGGGTCGCCAAAGACCATCAGAAAACACAGTATTTTCTGTTGGTCATGGGAGTTCTGTGTGGGAAGTTTGGCCCAATTATATCATTGTTGGGGTTCAGAATGCTCTTTGATTGTGCGTAAACTATAAATCTCAGTAACTACAACTCCCAAATGTCAAGGTCTATTTTCCCCAAACTCCACCAGTGGTTATATTTGGGCATATTGAGTAGTTGTGCCAAGTTTGGTCCAGATCCATCATTGTTTGAACTATAAATCCCAGTAACTACAACTTCTAAATGAGAAAATCAATATCTCCCCCATCATTGTTTGAATCCATTGTTTGAACTATAAATCCCAGCAACTACAACTCCCAAATGACAAAATCAATCCCCCTCCCACCCCACCAGTATTCAAATTTGGGCGTATTGGGTATTTGTGCCAAATTTGGTCTAGTGAATGAAAATACATCCTGCATATCAGATATTTACTAGGGCTGGGCGGTTTCGTTTCGTTAATTCGTAATTCGTTAAAAATTCGGTTTTTTTATAACAAAGCGATAACGAACCATTCTGGAGCAACTTAAAAACGAAACGAATTTTTTAATTCGTTTCGTAAATGCTTCGGATTCGTTATGTATTCGTTTCGTTATCATTTTGAGGTCGTTTCGTTATTATTTCCGCATGTCTGGGGCAAGTTTTATAGTTGTTTTTTGTTTAATTAGTGAAAAAAATATATAAATATCACACCAACAGTCAACAACAGAGGGAGAGGGAAGCTTCAGAAGTTCCCCCTGTCCCATTTGGAGGTTTTTTAGCGTATTGCGCGGTCGCGTCCGCCATTAACGAATCGATTCGTTATTGTTTCGAAATTGTTTCGTTAATGTTTCGTAATTTTTTTAACATTTACGAAATTTCGTAAATATCGAACTTTTTAAAAGAAAAATTTCGGAATTCTTTTAAATATTGAAACGCAAAAAACCCCAAAAAACGAATTGATTTTAGAAACAAATTTTTCTGTTGTTACCCAGGCCTAATATTTACATTACAATTCACAACAGTAGCAAAATTACAGTTACATAGTAGCAACAAAAACAAATTTATGGTTGGGAGTCACCACAACATGAGGAACTGTGTTAAGGGGTCGCGGAATTAGGAAGGTTGAAAACCACTGATACAGTTTGATTCCAGTATGGTTTCTTTTACTTGGAACCTTGTCTCATGTTTTTTCTCTACCAGCTTCTTTGTGTCTGCTGTGTTTTCTTCCCCATGTCAACCCCCTTTAATCTGTCTCCCAAGATCACCTTAAGTTGCAGTTTCCGGGATGCTGATATCTTGGATTTTCTCTGTCATGGAATAAAAAAATTGAAGAAGAAACATTTATTACAAACAGGCACAGTAGCGATCTTCCAAACTTCTTCTTCCAAATAAAGCTGTCTAGGCTGACAGATAAAGCTCAAGTTCACATTAAGGGAGACATCTCAATGGGAAAAGAAGGAAAGAATGTATAGTTCTACTTTGAGCCTGATGAAGCTAAATTCAGTGGGATTCAGCAACTTGGAAAAGCTTGGCTTGTACTATCTAACCTGGGTGGAGTGAGTTTTAATGCATATATAAAGCTTGGAAAGGGTCCCTTTTCTGTTATAAACTCAATTATTGAGTCCTGGTTCTGCCCAATATTCCACTTATCTGGGACTCCTTTGGTCATCTCCACCTATTTAAAAATTGAAATACAAGGTCCAAATCTACTTTTGTAAAAAGGCTATTTTAGACACACACCCTCAGTTGTGAATCCCTCTTGTTTACATTGCTGGTTTTTTAAAAAATAGAGTATAAGCCAACTCAAATATAAGCCAAGGCACCTAATTTTACAACAACAAAAAACAGGGAAAACGTATTGACTTGAATATAAGCTGAGGGTAGGAAATGCAGCAGCTACTGGTAAATTTCAAAATAAAAATGTATACCAATAAAATGATATTAATTGGGGCATCAGTGGGTTAAATGTTTTTTGAATATTTACATAAAACTGTAATTTAAGATAAGACTGTCTAACTCTGATTAAACCATTATTCTAACCACCTTCAATGTAAATGTGCTTACGTATTCTTCCAATAATAATAGAGTAAAATAATAAACGTAATAATAATAAAGTAAAATGATAAATGTAATAAAAATAGAGTAAACTAATGTAAATGTATCAATAACAATAATAGAGTAAATAATAAATGTAATTATAAAATTTGAGTAAAATAATAAATGTAATAATAATAGAGTAAAAATGTAATAATAATAATAATAGTACAATAAAATAATGTAAATGTAATAATAATAATAATAAATAGAATAAAATAATAAATGTAATAATAACAATAATAGAGTAAAATGTAATAAAATAATAATAAAGTGAAATAATGTAATAATAATAATAATAATAATAATAATAATGTAATGTTTGTTTGTGGGATTAACATAAGTCAAAAACCACTGGACAAACTGACACCGAATTTGGACACAATACACAAATCAAGTAACTGTCACTCATAAAAACACTGAAAAACACAGCAAAAGAGACTTTAAAAGCCAAAAAATAAAAAATACATTACACTGCACATGCAAAACCTCTCTCTCTCTCTCTCTCTCTCTCTCTCTCTCTCACACACACACACACACACATATATGCAAACACACATATATACACATACACACAAATATATACACACACATATAAGCATATATACACACACAAAACACATATACACAGACTGGGTCACAGCAACGTGTGGCAGGGGACGGCTAGTAATAATAATAAATAGAGTAAAACATTTTTAAGCCTAAGAAGGGCTGAAAAACTCGGCTTATACTCGAGTATATATTGTAATTGCTTATTTTGTGAAATGTTCTGGTATTTTAACGACAGTATTGTGGTGTGGTCTGGTATGAGGAGATCCATGAGGATGATACCAACTCTAGTGTTGCCACTGGACTGCTTTAGAGATGACTAGATTCAAACAAAGAAGCCAGAGCTTGAGTTTGCATGACCTGAACAGGGTTGTTGATGACAAGGGCTTTTGGAGATCTCTCATTAATGGAGGCACCATAAGTCAAAGCTGACTTGAAGGCAATTATCTGCAACAAACCCCTGGAAGGAGAACATGTGAACTTACCTTATCATGTGGCTCAACAGCATAGGCTCGATAATTAGCAGAAGATTTTCGGCGAAGAGGAGGGACAGTGGCAGGGGGAGGAGGAGGAGCAGGTGTAGGCTTGGAAGGTGGCACTTGTGGCTTTGTTTCAACAACGGTTTCTTCCGTTTCTTCTTCCACATATTCCTCTTCCTCCTCTTCTTCAAACTGCAGTAATAAATAACACATTAATTTCATCTTGCTCACGGTCACAATGTTTTTATGGCGTGCTATGGAAGGAGCGGGGAAGCTCTGTAAATGCTGCCATGCATCTCATCTTTGAGGTGGGGGTTTAATTGAAAATACAAGAAATACAATACAATGATAGCACCACCAACAAAAGGATTTTGCATCTACAAGTTCCTGATACAGAGGATTGGCGCAGAAAAGGAAGGAAATTATATAACTGCCTACCTCTGGGACTGGATAATATATAGATCAGGCATGGGCAAACGTCAGCCCTTCAGGTGTTTTGGACTTCAAGTCCCACAATTCCTAACAGCCTATCAGCTGAAGTTTGCCCATTCCTGATCTATAGTCTTTGAAATGCAATTCCCATCTACCATAAGCACTTAGCTGGGATGATGGGAGATACAGCCCAATAATTTCAAAGGGCTACAAATCCCCATTTCTGGCTTCTGTCTTGGGGATTTTCAATGATAGTCAATTTAAACAATTTTACTCCCTTTTTAAAAGTGTAATCTTATATGGAAAAGCAGATTACTAATAGGAAGACTGGGGACATCCGTAGTTTGAGGACTGGGACATCCGCAGAAAGACCAAGTTGCTTGTTTGTAAAGCTATTGTCCTCCCAACCCTGCTATATGCCTGTGAAACATGGACTGTCTACAGACGTCACACTCAACTCCTGGAATGATTCCATTGGCGTTGCCTCTGAAAAATCCTGCAAATCTCTTGGGAAGACGGAGAGACAAATGACAGCATGCTGAAAGAAGCAAAGACCACCAGCATTGAAGCGATGCTCCTACGCCATTAACTCTGCTGGATTGGCCACATTGTCTGAATGATGATCACCATCTCCCAAAGCAGATACTATACTCCCAACTCAAGTACAGGAAAATGTTGGTGGATAGAAAAAGAGATTTAAAGATGGGCTCAAAGCCAACCTTAAAGACTGGCATAGACACCAAGAAATGGGAAGCCCTGGCCCTTGAGTGCTCTAACTGGAGGCCAGCTGTGACCAGCAGTGCCGCAGAATTTCAAAAGGCATGGATGGCGGGCGAAAGGGAGAAACTTGACAAGAGGAAGGCACATCAAGCCAGCCCTGACCGGGACCGCCTTCCACCTGGAAACCGATTTCCTCACTATGGGAGAACATGCGGATCAAGAATAGGGCCCCACAGCTACCCATGGACCCAACGCCAAGACAATACACTTGGAAGGCCACCATTCTCAGGCTACAAGGGATTGCCTAAGTAAGGAAGTAAATAAGTATTGTAATATAAATTCCTAGTCAGATCCAGGACTTCATTTGTCTTTCTGTCATTTATAGTTCACCCACTAGATGTCACCAGTTTTATTTGGGTGGGGTAAGGTTTTCCTTTGGTCATTTTTCTTAGAAAGAGAGTCAGTGGGAGTGTCATCAAGCTTTCTGCAGTCTTGTGGCAACCACCATGAATTTCATGAATGTTTCTTTGTTAAGGGATACTCAACAGTAGTTTGCCATTGCCATCATACCCTACAATACCTTGTATTTCTTGGCAGTCCCTTATCTTAAGTATGAATTAAGCCTGACTCTGCCTTGATTAGCTCAGACAGGGCCTGGTGCCTTCAGGCTTGACAACTAGTATACTGTGCCCTAATTCAATGCTTCCCAGGCTTGAGCTCCCAGATATTCTTTAGTATTCCCATCATCTATGTTCATAGGCTATACTGTCCAAAATTATGGGATTTATAGTCCATCTTGTCTGTAATTTCATATTCCCTAATAATTCACAGATAAAAGGCTCAATATGTATAGCCAAGAAACATCAGAGTGTGGTCAAGATAGCCACACCGGATTGTGGTCAAGATGGCAGACATTAAGGAAGGCTACACCAGTTTGCTTTTGCTTGTGTTAACTCAGGCATGGGTAAGCTTTGGCCCTCCAGGTCTTTTGGACTTCAACTCCCACAATTCCTAACAGCCTACCGGTACAGCTGTGGTAGCACAGTGGGGTAACCCGCTAGCTGCAGAAAAACCGCTGACCAGAAGGCAGTTCGAAGCTGGGGTGAGCCCCTGCCATTAGCCCTAGCTCCTGCCAACCTAGCAGTTTGAAAACACGTAATGTGAGTAGATTAATAGGTACCACCTTGGTGGGAAGGTAAAAGATGCCCATGCAGCCATGCCGGCAATCACGACCAGGAAGGTCTACGCACAACAGGCTTCTCAGCATGGAAACGTGCAACAAAAGCTCCTCCCCATGGCCAGAGTTGAGAATCGCTTCTAGACATCGGAGATGGAAAGGGAAATCTTTGTCTTTGTTTTTGTATTGTATTTCATTGTTCACTGTATACAAGGCATTGAATGTTTGCCTATATATGTGTATACCGTAATCCCCTTGGGAAAATGGAGCGGAATATTATTATTATTAATAATAATAATAATTATTATTATTATTAGAAACACAACAAGACTCCACAGCAAACAAGATCACTCTGCTGGCTGTTGTATTGGATCACACGTCGGACACTTCCCAGGTGTCTAGGACTGTGTGATGTATCGGTGAATAATGTGTACAGATCCCAGTAAGGTGGCCTTTTGCAGCTGGCAGATTGTAATCTGGTCAGCACTGATTGTGTTTAAGTGCAGGCCAAGGTCTTTAGGCACTGCACCCAGTGTGCCGATCACCACTGGGACCACCTTTACTGGTTTGTGCCAGAGTGTTTGCAGTTTGATCTTTAAATCCTCATATTGTTGTTGTTGTTATTATTATTGTTGTTATTATTATTATATTATAATTAATATATAATAATAATAATAATAATAATAATAATAATAATTTGAGGGGGAGAAATATAATCCTAAAATAGCTTGATTCTTGACTTTGTTTAGAAATTAAGAACTTCTGGAAGTTATGTCTAAAAACAAATCATTTCAAAATTTGTAAAGGAGACGAGTTCTAAAAAACTACCACAGGTGATCCCTTGCAAACACTTTGGGAACTCATGTTCCCAAAAGCTAAAGTGCAAAATCCAGTAGAGAGATTCTTTCACATTTAAATTAAATACAAATATGTTGTTAAAAATATTAGATATAATTCTATAGGAGAGATATCACACATACACACACACATACACACACACACACACACACACACATGAACTAGAATAGGTCAATTTTATAAAGTCCGTATTGATCTGAGGGCTGTTGTTGCATCACTACATGGCAGAGCCAGCAAAATGCCCAATGCATATTGCACACTGATGCACAGAGTGCATTGATGCACATTGAACACTGATGTGCATTGGTCCCAATGCACATTAGGCTCTCTTGGGGGTGTTCTGATACACACCATGATCTTAGCAATTCGCTCAGAGGATTTCATAGTACTTCTACTACTCAAAGCTAAATTAATTAAAAGGTGAGATAGGATTCCAGTGATACGTTAATTTACATTAATTAACAGATATTATAGGATTCCAGAGATAAAAGGGAGATTTGGACAGACACAAAACCATAGATGTATCAGCTATAAGTCTTATCTTGGATTTGTGGGTCTGTGAGCTTACAAGTAGCAGTAGAATGAGCACATTTGCTCTATGGGAATGGCTTTGGTTCGTTCATTTAGCATATTTATTCAGGAATCAGTCCCACCAATTCCTTTACATTGTAGTTACCACATGTGGCAGAAAACTAACAAAAACAAGAGTTTCTCTCATTTGAAAGAGGAAAAGAACACAGCACAAAATAAAAGATGAATGGTCATTGTTCATCCAACTTGAAGATGCTTTGTTGTGGGTACTCACAGTGATTTCTTCCCTGTAAAAGACAGACGAAACCCAATCAGTCAGAATAAATCACATTTATAGATCTGAAAACTGCTTAATGTGTTTTCATTCCCAGGGCTTCAATTTTCACTCAACACAGGTTAAGTATCCCTTATCTGAAATTCTTAGGACCAGAAGTGTTTTTGATTGTTTTCGATTTTTGGAATACATGTACAGCATAGGGGGCTGTGGGTGACACAATGGGTTAAACCCTTGTGCTGTTGAACTGCTGACCCGAAGGTAGGCATTTCAAATCTGTAGGATGAGGTGAGCTCCCACTGTTAGCCCTAGCTCCTGCCAACCTCAAAAACATGCAAATGTGAGTAGACCAATAGGTACTGCCTTGCTGGGAAAGGCAAAAAGACACTCTATGTAGGCATGCTGGCCACACAATCAGGAGGTGTCTATGGACAACACAGGCTCCTTGTTGAAGGCCAAAACATCTGGGGACCCACAGGGTGAGAACCACTACTCTAGAACATGGCCATATAGCCCGAAAAAACCCCACAACAACCCAGGGATTCCGGTCATTTCGACAACACAAAAATAAAAATATTACTACTGCTGCTACTACTACTACTATTTGTATATACTGTACAAATACATAATGTGATATCTTTGAGACAGGGCCCAAGTCTAAACCCAAAATTAATTCCTGCTTCATATGGACTTTGTACACATAGCATGAAGGTAAGGCCATACAATACTTTGTACATGACACAAAGGGTGCATATACTAAACCATAAGAAAACCAAGGTGTAACTGTCTCAGACATTTGCCAACAATTTTGGATTTTAGAATATTTTTGAATTCCAGATAAAAATGCTCAAAAGGATCACTCATTCCTCAAGAAATTTTGATTTCCTCAGTCCTCCTCCCAACTCAAGAGGCACAAATTACCTTCCAGAAGCATATGAAATCTGAATCTATATCAATGTGTTGTCGAAGGCTTTCATGGCCAGAATCACTAGGTAGCTGTGAGTTTTTCGGGCTGTATGGACATGTTCCAGAAGCATTCTCTCCTGATGTTTCACCCATATCTATAGCAGGCATCCTCAGAGGTTGTGAGGTCTGTTGGAAACTAGGCAAGTGGGGTTTATATATCTGTGGAATAATGTCTAGGGAGGGAGAAGGAATTCCTGTCTGCTTGAGGCAAGTGTGAATGTTGCAATTGGTCAGATTGATTAGTATGGAATAGCCGTGCAGCTTCGAAGACTGGTTGCTTCCTGCTGGGGGAATCCTTTATTGGGAGGTGTTAGCTGGCCCTGATTGTTTCCAGTCTGGATTTCCCTGCTTTTTTGAGTGTTACTCTTTATTTACTGTCCTGATTTTAGAGCTTTTTAAACGACTGGTAGCCAGATTTTGTTCATTATCATGGTTTCCTCCTTTCTGTTGAAATTGTCCCCATGCTTGTGGATTTCAGTGGCTTCTCTGTGTAGTCTGACATGATGGTTGTTAGAGTGGCCCAGCATTTCTATGTCCTCAAATACTATGCTGTGTTCAGGTTGGTTAATTGCTGACTTCTCTGGCTGAAATAATTCAACATAGACGTGGGCAAAACGTCAGGAGAGAATGTTTCTGGAACATGGCCATATACCCTGGAAAACTCACAGCAACCCAGTGAATCTATGTCAATTATCATACATGTGGAAGATTCTGAATAAATTTCCATACTTCTACTCTCTGCAATGCTGCTTGTAAAGAAACCAGATATTAAGTAGCAAAACACCCACTCACCCCTACTATGATTAATGGTGATATTTTAAAATGTAGTTTTAATTGTATATTTATTGTATTTTAATATTTATGCTTTATGACACAAAATATTTGTTTTTTTAATTTTGATATTTATATTTTAATTCATTGGCTCTGTTTTTAATCAATATTGTGACCTGTTTGTTGTGAGCCACCTTGGCTTGCTATATCAGAAAAAATAAAGCAAATTAAAAAAAGACTACTACTCACTCTTCAGACATTTTCAGAAATCAAACTTCAGATACACTGAGGAAGGAAAAATAATACATCATTAATATCTACGTGCACCCACTTACACACACACACACACACACACACACACACACACACTGTTTCACTTTTCCTCAAAGATTAGACACATTCATTTCTAGCATGCTGATGTGTAATCAAATGGCAAACAAGCACAGAATCATCAAATTGGAAGAGGCCTCATGGGCCATCCAGTCGAACCCTCTGCCAAGAAACAGGAAAATTGCATTCAAAGTACCCCTGACAGATGGCCATCTAGCCTCTGTTTAAAAGCCTCCAAAGAAGGAGCCTCCACCAGGGCAGAGAGTTCCACTGCTGAACGGCTCTCACATTTAGGAAGTTCTTCCTCATATTCAGGTGGAATCTCCTTTGCTATAGTTTGAAGCCATTGTTCCACATCCTAGTCTCCAGGGCAGAATTTATTTATTTATTTATCGTGTCAGGAGCAACCAGACAGTTGTATTACATTTTTAACAAAACAAACAGACAAAAAGACAAAACACAAAGTTTGCAAGCTTGGTAGTTGGTTAAATGTCCTTTGACTAGTATCTGGCCACTTAGAGTGCCTCTGGTGTTGCCACAAGGAGGTCCTCCATTGTGCATGTGGCAGGGCTCAGGGTGCATTGCAGCAGGTGGTCTGTAGTTTGCTCTTCTCCACACTCGCATGTCGTGGATTCCACTTTGTAGCCCCATTTCTTAAGATTGGCTCTGCATTTCATGGTGCCAGAGTGCAGTCTGTTCAGCGCCTTCCAAGTTTCCCAGTCTTCTGTGTGCCCAGGGGGTTTCAGCCATTGATTGAGGTTCTGGGTTTGAGCCTGCCACTTTTGGACTCTCGCTTGCTGGGGTGTTCCAGCTAGTGTCTCTGTAGATCTTAGAAAACTATTTCTTGATTTAAGTCATTGACGTGCTGGCTGATACCCAAATAAGGGATGAGCTAGAGATGTCACTGCCTTGGTCCTTTTACTTTTGGCTGCTACTTCCAGGGCAGAAGAAAACAAGTTGCTCCCTCCACCCTATGTTTTCCCCTCACATATTTATACATGGCTCTCATCATGTCTCCTCTCAGCCTTCTCTTCCTCAGGCTAAACATGCCCAGCTCTTTAAGCCACTCCTCATAGGGCTTGTTCTCAGGGGAAAACCAGATTGGATTACTCTAATGCACTCTACGTGGGGCTACCCTTGAAAACGGCCCGGAAATTTCAACTGGTCCAACAGGCGGCGGCCAGGTTGTTAACTGGTGCTCCTTACAGGGAGAGGTCAACCCTCCTGTTTAAGGAGCTCCATTGGCTGCCGTTCATTTTCCGGTCCCAATTCAAGGTGCAGGTGCTTACTTACAAAGCCCTAAACAGTTTGGGACCCACCTACCTGCGTGACCGCATCTCTGTGTACAAACCCACACGATCTCTTCATTCATCTGGAGAGGCCCTACTCACGATCCCACCTCCATCGCAAGCACGATTGGTGGGGACGAGGGATAGGGCCTTCTTGGTGGTGACCCCTCGACTCTGGAACTCGCTCCCAAGGACATTAGGCATGCCCCAACTTTGGCAGTCTTTAAGAGGAGCCTGAAAACATGATTGTTCCAGTGTGCCTTCCCAGAATAAGGAAACCCAAGCAACATGTCCCTAATCGCACTTTACTAATGATCTAGGATTGTCTGCTCACTCCATCTCTCTTCAAATACCTATCCTAGTTATATGACACCTTGTCATGCCCAGCATTTTTAAAATTTTAATTATTACAATTGGCCTGCCATGGCTTTTTAATGCGTTGTGGTGTTATTGTTACTGTTTATTGCTTTGTTTATGAGTTTATTTATTGTCTGTATTGTTGTTGTTGCTTTTTTACTGATGTATTTGGGCTTGACCTCTTGTAAGCCGCACCGAGTCCTTCGGGAGATGGTAGCGGGGTATAAATAAAGGATTATTATTATTATTATTTACCTTTACCTTGTAAAATACAAGCAAACTACTCTAATACATGACAGAAAGAGCTTGTAACTCTTTAGATAGATAGATAGATAGATAGATAGATAGATAGATAGATAGATAGATAGACAGACAGACAGATATTCGAGTTGTGTTGGGTTGAATCTGTGGAGGCAGAACCCATGGATACAGAGAACCGGCTCTACTTAATGTATGGAGCCCAGCGGGGCTGAATTACCCTATATTTTAAAATGCACAAAACGCAGCAGACAAAACACAGAAACAGAGATATGCATATATAAGCTTTCCCCTCCGGTAATCAATAATCATAATTATATCCCCTCAAAAAGATCAGACAGAAAATAGACTTCATTTCAGTGTGTGAGGGGTTGAGTAGGTAAATGTGGTTTCATCTTGTTTTGCTTTGTCCCCTCCGCTGACCAAAATAAAAGCCAAGCAATCATTTTGAGTTGTTCCCAGGATCAACGGTTATCTTGCAGCAGCTCTTCAGAGGAGCTAAATTTATGCTGCCTTATCATTTCTAAAATGGGGCCTGCGCCATTCCTCGGGGAGGCCACGGAAATGGAGGCAGGTGGGAAGGAAGGAAGGAGCCCATTCAGCCATTCCTGCCTTTTGCTCTCATTCACCTTTCAGAAGAAGCCAAACAGAGGGATTCTTCCTCGGCCAATGTGCAGAAATGCAACTATTTTTAACACAATTAAGGGCTGCATTTCCCAAACCCTGTAGAGATTAATATAAATGCTTTCAAAGAAATGATTTCCTCAGGCTCAAATTATAGGAAGGGGCTGGAGAGGGGGAAGGAAGAGACATTTCATAGTCTCGAGGCGAAAATACAGAGGCGGCCGCCTTTCTTCCCTTCCTCGCCTCTTAAAGCTGTGAAGGGACGGCTTTATTCTTAGCGTAAGGTGTGAAACCGATCCTTCAGCACCATTTCTGGAGACATCTGCTGCCAAGAAGAGGCAGAAATACAGCAGGAGGAGTCGGTGGTGGACCTGCTTTTGGGCTTCCTCAAAGAGATCAAGGCCCCTTCCACACAGCTGAATAAAACCCCACATTATCTGCTTTGAACTGGAAGATATGGCAGTGTGGACTCAGAAAAACCAGTTCAAAGCGGATATTGTCGGGTATTCTGCCTTGATATTCTGGGTTATATGGCTGTGTGGAAGGGCTCCAAGTCTCATGGAAGGAGAAGGGCAAGAGAGAGTCACTCAACAGAATCTTTTTCCCTTCCAAGTGAAATGGGTTTACAACACTCAAGTGGGACATTGATAGGAATTGCAAGACAAACATTCCAAAATGTTTGGGAAAACCGTCAAATCTTGTTTCTCAAGTATCAAGAAAAAGTGAGGATTTGGTCTGATGCACATTTTCACACTCTTCAGACTCATTCTGTGCAAAAATTCTCATTTATTTTTGCATGTAAACAGCAGAAAATCGTATTTCTATCTCTTCCGGAAGGTTTGCCTAGTCCATTTTAAACTATGGCTTTTAATGTGTTGTCGAAGGTTTTCATGGCCAGAATCACTGTGCTTCTGTGAGTTTTCTGGGCTATATAGCCATGTTCCAGAAGCATTCATTCCTGACGTTTCACCCATATCTATGATAGGCATCCTCACAGGTTGTGAAGTCTTTTGGAAACTAGGCAAATGAGGTTTATATATCTGTGGAATTATGTCCAGGGTGGGAGAAAGAACTCTTGTCTGCTTGAGGCAAGTGTGAATGCTGCCATTGGCCAGCTTGATTAGCATTGAATGGACCTACAGCTTCAAAGACAGGCTGGTTGTTTTCTGGGGAATCCTTTTTTGGGATCTAACACCTACCATGTCAGATTACACAGAGGAGCCATCTTAATACTGGTAGCTAGACTATGGTCATTTTCATTTTTACAGAGAAGCCACTGAAATTCACAAACCTGTGGACAATTTCAACAGAAAGGAGGAAACTATAAAAATGAACAAAATCTGGATACCAGTATTAAAAAAAATTCTAATATCAGGACAGTAAATAAAGGGGAACATGCAAATAACAGGGGAATTCCTGACAGGAAACAATCAGGGCCAGCTAACACCTCCCAACAAAGGATCCTCCAGGCAGCAACCAGCCCAGCTTTGAACCTGCAAGACCGTTCAGTGCTAATCAAGGTGGACAAAGGCAAAATTCATACCTGCCTCAAACAGACAAGAGATCTTTCTATCGCCCTGGACATTCCGCATTTACAGCAGGGTGGGAGAAACAACTCTTGTCTGTTTGAGGTAAGTGAGAATTGTAATATTCGCACTTGCCTCAAACAGACAAGAGTTCTTTCTCCCACCCTGGACATTCCATAGATATATAAACAGTCATGTGGCGGCTTAAAAAGCCAATGGAATTTTGGCATGAATAATAGGAGCATAGTGTCTAGATCTAGGGAAGTCACGCTCCCCCTCTATTCTGCCTTGGTCAGACCACACCTGGAATACTCTGTCCAGTTCTGGGCAATTGTAGGGAGATGCTGACAAGCTGGGATGTGTTCAGAGGAGGGAGACTAAAATGATCAAGGGTCTGGAGAACAAGCCCTATGAGGAGTGGCTTAAAGAGCTGCACTGAAGAAGAGAAGGCTGAGAGGAGACATGATGAGGGCCATGTATAAATATGTGAGGGGAAGTCATAACAAGCGGGGAGGGGGGGGGGAGCTTGCTTTCTGCTGCCCTGGAGACCAGGACGCTGAACAATGGTTTCAAATTACAGGAAAGGAGATTCCACCTGAACATTAGGAAGAACTTCTTAACCATGAGAGCTGTTCAGCAGTGGAACTCTCTGCCTCAGAGTGTGGTGGAGGCGCCTTCTTTGGAGGCTTTTAAACAGAGGCTAGATGGCCATCTGTTGGGGGTGCTGTGAATGCGATTTCCCTGCTTCTTGGCAGAATGGGGTTGGAGTAGATGACCCACGAGGTCTCTTCCAACTCTGATTCTATTATTCTACTTTTAAAAAGTATTATAATAGCATAAGTGTAAGGGCTAAAATGAAATAACAGCTCTTATGAATATAGTCTGAATACAATCACTTTTTATCCTGTGCAGGGAAATGAGGGTCTGACCAGCTGCAGTTCAACCAGTAAAGGATTAAGTGATATAGAAGACATTCCTCTGGATCTTCCGGGCTTTCAGATACTTTGGAAGGAAGCATATAAATGAATCACTATTGAATGAGGACGTATTATTTCTTTGCTTTTACCATGTTCCAGTAGCATTTACATAGGCTTTATATTGTATGCAAACAGATTTTTACAGGGTCTATACGTGTTTCTAACACTCTACAAAAATGTCATTGAAAAGAAAACAAAGTCCTGCACATAGATTCATAGAATTATACAATTGGAAGAGATCTCATGAGCCATCCAGTCCAACCCCCTGCCAGGAAGCAGGAAAATCACATTCAAAGCACCCCTGACAGATGGCCATTCAGTCTAGACATCAATGTATTGGACTGTATCCAATCCCTCAAGAAGATAGTTGGATTTTACTATTTCTGTTTATCTTGGAATATAACTGTGTTGGAAATTTACACTTCCATCCGGCCCTTGGTATATGCTAGGCTTTGGAAGAGATCTCATGGGCCATCCAGTCCAACCCCCTGCCAAGAAGCAGGAAAATTGCATTCAAAGCACCCCTGACAGATAGCCATCCAGCCTAGACATTGGTGTATTGCACTGAATCCAATCCCCCAAGAAGACAGTTGTATTTTATTATTTGTGTTTATCTTGAAGCAGGAAAAATGCATTCAAAGCACCCCTGACAGATGGCCATCCAGCCTAGACATCAGTGTATTGCACTGTATCCAATCCCCCAAGAAGACAGTTGTAATTTATTATTTGTGTTTATCTTGGAATATTGCTATATTTGCAATTTACACTTCCATCAGTCCCTTGGTATATACTAGGCTTTGGAAGCGATCTCATGGGCCATCCAGTCCAACCCCCTGCCAAGAAGCAGGAAAATCACATTCAAAGTACCCCTGACAGATAGCCATCCCAGCTAGACATCAGTGTATTGCATTGTATCAAATCCCCCAAGAAGACAGTTGTATTTTATTATTTGTGTTTATCTTGGAATATTGTTGTATTTGCAATTTACACTTCCATCAGTTACTTGGTAAATGCTAGGTTTTGGAAGTGATCTCATGAGCCATACAGTTCAATCCCCTGCCAAGAAGCAGGAAAATCACATTCAAACACCCCTGACAGATGGCCATCCAGCCTAGACATCAATATATTGCACTGAATCCAATCCCCCAAGAAGACAGTTGTATTTTATTATTTGTGTTTATCTTGGAATATTGCTGTATTTGCAATTTACATTTCCATCAGGCCCTTGGTATATGCTAGGCTTTAGTTTCAGGCTCCTCCATGTGTGCCAGAATCCATGGATGCTTAAATCCCATTACATACAATGGCATACTAAAATGGTGACCTTTATATAAATTGGTAAAAATCAAAGCCACAAAGGGTTGAATCCATAGACTGAGAATCTGCAGACATGGTGGGCTGACTCTACTACTTATTTATTTTACAATTATATAGTCTGATCTGTAAGTAAAGCTTATGTATGTAACTTATCGCATTTTCAAATCCTACATAGACCTTAGAGGGGAGGATGTTTTTTTAAATATTCTAATGTATAGGTAAGACTATAACTCAGGCATGGGCAAACTTGGGCCCTCCAGATGTTTTGGACTTCAACTCCCACAATTCCTAACAGCCTCAGGTCTCTTCCTTTTCCCCCTCCACCGCTTAAGCGGCGGAGGGGGAAAAGGAAGAGGCCTGAGGCTGTTCGGAATTGTGGGAGTTGAAGTCCAAAACACCCGGTGGGCCCAAGTTTGCCCATGCCTGCTATAACTTGTATCTTTGCATACTAACTCTGCAATTCCTAGAGTCAAGGTATTTGAAAAAAAGGATTTTACTTACAACACATGCCCATAAAATTTAATGCACAAGAATACCTGCTACTTACAATTTCTCCCCCACCCCAGATTTATCCCATTTACCTGGTGTCTTTGAATTGGATGGCACACAGATAAGTTTCCAGCGAGAATGCAGGTACCAAAATGGCTGGTGGCCTTTTATAAAGAAGACAGGTCAACAACAGCAGAGCCTTTTAGGGGAAAAGGAGAATGGAATGCATGCCTCTGATAAGAAGTGACACAAGGCAGCTATGGGTATGGGTAAAGGGGGAGGTAAAGAATGGAGAGGTTGGCACTGATAACATTACGGAGTCAAATATCCAAATCTCTCCGTCATCATATAAAGCAGTGGTTCTCAACCTTCCTAATGCTGTGACCACTTAATACAATTCCTCATGTTGTGGTGACTCAACCATAAAGACGGACAAATAACAAAAGGGGACAAAGAACAATTAGAAAAATATCTGTTTAACTTAGCCTGGCATCATATCGGACAACCCCCAACCATAAAATTATTTTTGTTGCTACTTAATAACTGTAATTTTGCTACTGTTACGAATCGTAATGTAAATATCTGATATGCAGGATGTATTTTCATTCACTGGACCAAATTTGGCACAAATACTCAATTTGAGATTGATTTTGTCATTTGGAAGTTGTAGTTACTGGGATTTATAGTTCACTTACAATCAAAGGGCATTCTGAACGCCACCAATGATAGAATTGAACCAAATTTGGCATGCAGAACTCTCATGATCAACAGAAAATACAGAAAGGGTTTGGTGGGCATTGACCTTTACTTTTCGAGTTGTAGTTCACCTACATCCAGAGAGCACTGTGGACTCAAACAATGATGGATCTGGACCAAACTTGGCACGAATATCCAATATGCCCAAATGTGAACACTGGTGGAGTTTGGGGAAAATAGACCTAAACATTTAGGAGTTGTAGTTGCTGGAATTTATAGTTCACCTAAAATCAAAGAGCATTCTGAACTCTACCAATGACAGAATTGAACCAAACTTGGCACACAGGATTTCCATGAACAACAGAAAATACTGGAAGGGTTTGGTGGCCCTTGACCTTGAATTTTGTAGTTGTAGTTCACCTACACCCAGAGAGCACTGTTGACTCAAACTATCATGGATCTGGCCAAACTTAGCATGAATACTCAATATGCCCCACTGTGAACACTGGTGGAGTTTGGGGAAAATAAACCCTGACATTTGGGAGTTGTAGTTACTGGGATTTATAGTTTACCTACAATCAAAGAGCATTCTGAACCCCACCGATAGAATTGAGCTGAACTTCCCAATGGCTAACAGAAAATACTATGTTTTCTGATGGTCTTTGGTGACCCTTCTGACACCCCCCTTGTGACCTCCCAGGGGTCCCGACCCTCAGATTGAGAAACGCTGGCTCTATAGGAAGGTCACTCATACATTAAGAGTTATCTTCAAAATTCACCAGCAAAATGTAAACCACATTTGACAGGGACAGTCCTAATTAAGCCTCTATCTTTCCACTTTTAAACTGTTTTTCAAATATCACAGTTTCTCGTTCCTCCTCTTACTTCGTCCTAATCTTATTTCAGGTGCTGAAAATTAAGTTCAAAGTACAAAAATAGTATGCAACATTAAATCAGCTGAGAAGAGAAAGGAAATGAAGAGGTGCAATCTTGCTTTTTGCCAGTAGGCTCAGGCAAAAGCCAAATGTTGCATCCTTTCTTAGCTTGTGTGGTCTTTCTCATTAATAACGTTTACCACCTTGACCATACTCTGATACTGCTTGGCCATGGGTCATAGTTTTCATCTGTGAAAGGCTGGGGGTAGCGCATATCGTATGCTCCAAAGAAAGACCAGTAAGAAAACAGATGGCTACATATCAGACAGATGACGTCTAGAAAGGCTTTTGGGAGTATAAGATTGTACATCTGTGATCACTGTGCATACATACTTGTACATATGCATTAGAGGAAACATAATCTATGTGTTATGGAGGCACACTGTATATTTAAGAGAAATGGGTTTGTGAACAGTTTGGGAATGAGAGTTTTTACGTAGGAGTGTGAATGAACCATTGTGCCAAGTCTGAACACTCTGCGAACAAGTCTGTTAACACAGGAGCAGAGACAACAGAGTCCTGAAGCACTGCTTAGCAAATTTTACAGCACATTTATTTTTGTATGACCTTTCGTGGACTCTCTCCCACTTCATCAAGGGCACGAGGTGTTACCCTGATCATAGAAGAAAAGTTCACAAGACTGGGTAAGATTTAGATTGTAACAATAAGATTAGAGAGAAATTAACTGTAGAAAGTACTGACAATTATTGTTTCCACAAACTTTTACAAATATTGCAGCAATAGTTAAGTTCATGCAGTGGTGCAAGGTTGGAGTGGAGGTTAAATAAAATGATTTCCCTTGTACTAAATAAAATGACATTTTCCATCAGTTCCCAATCTTTTTTAGCACCACAGTAACTTAAAACTCCAGTTCAACATTTAGAAACATAGATTAAGCACCTAAAGAAAGGGTTCAGCAAAGCTACCAAGTCAGTGTAATTATAGCAAATAGAAGAATTCTAGAAAGGTTTGAGCAATGTGTTAAGGCATCTTGGACTAACTGATGCAAAACCAATGTTCAGTATCTCACTCTCTGCAGAGATTTAGGAATAGAAGGAAAATTTCACAGAATTATTTCAAGAAGGCAATATCTTCGTTTTGCCCTCCTCCATAGCTACATCTCAAATGTCTTCTCTGTTTCAGCTTTTAGGGTGAATAAGAACCCATCATTGTTTTTATTGCAGGAGGTGAATATAATCACTCCTTGGGGAAATTTTGGAATAGGAAGAGTTTACCTGTAAATGAGACTGCAATCTAGAATGAAAGGCTGAATTTCCTAGAAGTGTTTGTGTGATATACTTTTCCTGAATTTGAGATCTTTGGTAACTTACAGCAGCAACTGGGGTGCAGTATCTAAAACTGCAAACAGAGTAGAAAGGCACCTCTGCATGGAAATTATTAAATGATGTGCATGTGAATTCAATCATGTGTGCCACCTGCAATGGTACCTTGAGAAGCCTGACTTGGCCATGGTGGTCCATGCCTTAGTTACATCCAAGTTGGATTACTGCAATGCACTCAACGTGGGGCTGCCTTTGAAGATGGCCCAGAAACTGCAACTGGTGCAAAGGTCGGCAGCCAGGTTTCTAACTGGAGCTAATTATAGGGAGTGGACGATGCCCCTATTAAAATAGCTCCACTGGTTGCTGATAAGTTTCCGATCCCAATTCAAAGTGCAGGTTATCACTTACAAAGTCCTAAATGGTTTAGGATCTGACTATCTTAATGACCGCATCCCCCCCACCCCACGCCCCATGTACGTGCACAAGCATTAAGATCTGCTGGGTAGGTTCTCTTCATGGTCCCACCACTGTCACAAGCATGGTTGGTGGAGACAAGGGAGAGGGCCTTCTTGGTGGTTGGTGGAGGCGAGGGAGAGGGCCTTTCCATTCCTGAAGGAGCCTTTGTGAATGTCTAGCCCCCTTGGTCCGCAATTAATGACCCAGCACTAGATTTTCATCCCATGCCCTTGTTCATTAGCTACAACTTGCACTATTCTATCCCCTTGTTCTTGTTTACAGTTGGCCATGTTTTATGACAGTTCTCGCCATAGGTTATTGGGCACTGTTTTGAGTTTAAATCATTGTTTTATATGCTCTTGGTTTTACTTTTGTATTGTACTGTGGTGTTTATTTTACATGTTGTTTTGGGCCCATTGTGCCATATGTAAGCCACCCCAAGTCCCTTTGGGGAGATGGAGCTGGCATACAAAAATAAAGTTATTATTATATTATATATTATAATTCTGGTCTCAATATCCTCTGGAATTGAGATGGAATTATCAGTCCGTTTCCCCAAGCAGTTGCTTTGGAAGCAACAATTTGTTGTATCCGAGGACCTGGATGTCTCACCCATGTTAGCCGAGGAGTAGGTCTGAGGATGGCCACTTCCTCAGCTTGTTCCACACCAAGTTCATGCCCTATAATTTGGCTGGCAGGTCAAGGTTGATTGGTAACATTAATAAAAGTTGCCCATAGTTATTTCAGTGATTGGGGAGCTTTCTACATTCAAGAAGAAAGGCAAAGAGGAACAGGCACTCAGAACCATCAGATTTTGTTTCCTTCCCCTTGGCATTGCTGGGCAACCCTAAGAAAAAACTACTGCATGTGATAACAATGAAGCATAACAGTAAATCAAACAGGTAGCCCATTACAACTTATCCATTATTTACCATTATAGTACTGGTCTTGTTGAAAATCCTTTAACCACTACAGCATTTGAAAACCTAGGCTTTAACAATTATTGCATGGAGGACAAATCCAAAGTGGAAGTTTTTTTTTTTTTTTTACAGCAATGGCATTTATTATTTAACAATTATGGTGAAAAAGAAGAGAAGGAATGACCTCGGGGACTAGAGGCGATAATCTCAGGTGGAGGTATTGCTATGGATTTCTCCAGCCTCCTGAACCCCAAGTTGGAACAAGGAAAATATGTTTTTGTCTGTTGTTTGGACTGGCACAAATCCTGCCTCTCTTGCCAGGTTGGTCACTCGGGAAGAGAACTCCAACAGCTGTTCCTTGCGGAGGTCAGGCAAGAAGCTGTGAAAAGAAAAGCGAGAGAAGTGTTATTGTTATTGAAGACTCAAGGAGCCCTGACTTCCCTTCAATGTTTTAGTTAAGTTGGCAGGCTGTTCTAACTCATTTGGCTTTCTATAATCCCAAAGGACTCTTGATTCTCTGAAATCTAAATGCTCCCTGAAAGAAACTCAATGGCCATTAATTCTTATTTGTTTTAGGGCATTCCACTCATGTCATCAGCTGGCCCCAGTCAGCAAAAAAGTCCAAGACAAATTATGCTTGGATATCCGTAACTGAGCACAAAATACACCTGTGCTGCCATCAAATGTGAAGGAAGCCAAGGATGTCTCTTTCAAGAGAGAGAGAGAGAGAGAGAGAGAGAGAAGTGGAGCAGGTGTTTTTTACTCAGGTGTGACTTTCACTTCTTTTTTGAACGATTTATAGCCTGTCTTTTTTGAATTAATATAGCTATTTCCAATGACAGTGAAAAATAAACAAGAAAGAAAAATAATACTACATGTCTCGCTGTTATTTTGTTATAACATATATTTTATTATCTTTTCCTTCTTGTTTCTTTTTACCACACACAGAAAAATAGCAGACTGAAAGTAGGAGGAGAAGCAAAAGCATCTACACGACTATTCATGAAAATCCCAGAGGAACCGCACTGTGTGAATTTGGAGCCTGACACTTAGTAAGGCAGGCACTGGGCAAATCTCCTTAGGGAGGGAATTTCACAGCTGAGGCACCATTTTCTGACTCTGGAAGGACTCAGCTCAAGTGCCTGTCTTTTGCAACAGGAGATAGATTATCTCAAAGAGGAGGTAGCTGACTGAAAGGCAAAGAAATGGGAAAGCAGCATTGTGAAATGCAAGCAAAACCTGAACATCTCCAATTAGTTAAAAACAAAAACTGCTGTCATGTTGAATGGGGTTTGCTCTCTGGTTAAGTGTGCATGGAATTGCAATTTCCATAGAAATTTAAAATGACAAGAGGGAAGAGTTTAGCAATCTGCATGCAAACAGCCAATTAAGTTGTGGCTTTTTCTGCATTCTCTACATTGCCTTGGTGTTTGCAGAGCATTGGCCTTTTACGCTGCTTGCACTTCTTCATTTTGTCAGTTCAAAGGTTTTCCTTGTGTGATCTATTCATGAAGATAGGCTTGCCTATCTCTATACAACATTTTTGAGTGGGTTGCAGCGACCACTTGTCTGCCTTATGAACTAGCAGACAAACAGCTTCCTGATCAAGTGAGAAATCACTCAACTAGAGCTGTCACAGCATTGGCTGCATTTCTAAAAGGGGTTCTTCTCCATGACATCTCTCAAAACTGTTGACCACTAAATTTCATATCTCAGTTCAATTTGGATTCAAGGTCTCAAATTGAGGCTGCGTTTGGGAAAGAGGTGCTCTTCTCCTGTGTGGCATGACATTCACTCCTGGTCTATGAGTCTGCTACTAGTCTGACTCACACTGACTAGCAGTTTGCTAGTCTGCATGAGTCATGGAGCCCATGAAAAAGGTCAGGTTGTTTAGCTATAACTGAAGTTATTTGAGTGAACTCACACTGTATTTTTTATTTTTTCATATATATATATATATTGCACTCTTTAAACTATGATTAAAGTGTAAGATTGTGAGCTGCCTTAAGTCTCCACAGGGAGAAAGATGGGGTATAAATAAAGTAAATAAATATAGACAAATAAACTCACACAAACCTGCTTATCCACCCCTTGATGTTTGCTGCTTTGGTGTCAATGGAACTGAGATTTTAGATGGTAATTGCATTGGTGTGGTACATGGGGAGTGGGCCTTGTTGGGGAATCTGAGCTGTGAGGCTCAAAATAACCCTCAGTTGGGGTGATTCCACCATACATCCCAGAAGTAAACTTCATAACCAGCAGGAACTTATATGTGGTGAAACTGGGATAAGCTATTCTTAGGATAGCCCAGGATTGCAGAGTCAGAACTTTAGGTTCAAAAGATATTTACTGAAGTAAAAGAAATACATTATTGATAGAAAAGGTCTTGGAGCTAACTAGCTTACTAAATCTCATCTTCTAAAATGGTAAAAGGGTAAAAAGTCCATGCAGCTACATTTTGCCTAGAAAGAGGCAAAATATGCATCTTCATAGGTAGAAAGAAAAAGCAGAAGAGACTGGACAATAGCAAAAGGTCACATGGCCAGCTCAGGGCAATAAAAATAAAAAGGAAGTTCCCTCACAGAATTCCATTGTTACATCATCAAAGGGGAGGAGACAGTGGCAAGGAGGAAGAGTAAAGACAAAGCCCTTTTGGGAAACATGCATAGGAATATGGAGGGGAGGAATCCCTCAGCCTGATCCTATCTCTAGTCTAGATACTTGAGGTCCGGAAACTTGATGACACAAGAGACTTGTGCAGTCCAGGGATGGAACCAACAGGCAGAACTACTGTCAAAGAAGCTTCTATAATAGCTTTAATAGGCTTTGAACAATACACTACACAGGTGCAAGTGACCCATTTGTGTGAGTCAAAGAAACCATGAAGAAGTATGGACTAGTATGTTCTTTTTGCGGTTCAAGGCACTCTCTGAATTTTCCTCCAACACCACAGTTCAAAAGTGTCAATCTTCCTTTGCTCAGCCTTCCTTACGGTCCCGCTCTCACATCCGTGTTACTATGGGGAATACCATTGCTTTAACTCTGAGGACCTTCATTGCCAGTGTGATGTCTCTACTCTTAACTATTTTATCGAGATCGGTCATTGCTCTCCTTCCAAGAAGTAAATGCCTTTTGATTTCCTGGCTGCAGTCTGCGTCTGCAATAATCTCGGCGCCTAGAAATACAGAGTCTATTACTGCCTCCACATTTTCTCCCTGTTTGCCAGTTTGTGCATTACTTGTGCACATAAACATAATGAGATTCATTATGTTCCAGCTGTGCCTAATGATGATACAAACTCCATCTGCTATTTTTGTTTTAGCATTCCCAAAGAGCACCAGTCACTTGTGGTTTAGTACTTCCTTTTCTAAATGGCTTCAACTCTCTGTGTTAGGACAGTAAAAGGTATTTTCCACCCTGCATTCATTTTAATGTGAAGATACTGGGAATGCCTTAGATATTAAGTGAAAGCCAGGAGATAACCTTTTCTTATAAGCACAATTTAAGAAGCTGAATATATTGTACTGTATATACTCCAGACATACAATAAAACTCTGAGGATTGCAAAGGTAAACATAATCAGATGCCAAGAAGTTCCCAAATAAATGCAATCAAATAATTAAAAAACACAGACCCTGTCAGGGAGTCTAGGTTACCACTCAGATAACCTCATAGCATGGGCTTGAGTATAGGGCTTCAGCTCCAATCCAAGGAATCTATCTACTGCAAGAAAAGTGGGCTAATTTTTGCATATTGTGTGCAGTGGGAGGATCCTGCTGTCAAATAGTAAAGAAAATAATACTTACTTTGTTGACTCCACAATGAGAGTGGCTTTTGTGGCCGACATCAGATTCAAATTTGGTTGAAGGAAGTGCACCATGCTACAAAAGACAAACAAAGAGGAGGAGATAAGTAGTGATAAAGTGCTTATCAATGTAACTTCCCTATCTGGTGATGTACAGACATCCTTCAATTTGAAATTGACTAAATTACTATGTACTTTCTCAACATTTGCTCCTGGAGATACAAGAAACTATTTTCCTATAAAAGTTCCCTCCTGCCTTACAATGGCAGTGTGTGTGTGCTGACGGTGCTGCATGCGTGAAATTTCCCCTGGGGGCACTGCAGTTCCCAGCATCAAACATGGTTGAGAGTTGTTTAAAAATTTAGCCACACTGTTCCTTCCACTAGCTGGTTATTAGATTATTTTCCTCTTTCCTTTCCATCTTTTGTCCTCCTTATCCCTTTTTGTATAATGTTTATTACATTGCAAGCCCTGTACCCTGGCAGAAAATTGATGTATAAAACTTGATAAACAAGCCAACGTACTTATCTGAGAAGACAGCATTTTGAATATGACTGTGTGCGTGTTTGTTGGAAACAAGGCAAAGCATTGGAAAGAAGTATTTGAGAGAGCTCACTGCAATGAAGAAGAAACTTGCCAAATCTAAAGATGGTTGGTTGGGTGGTACTGTTGCCACCCAATCAACCATCTTTAGATCATGCCAGATCACAAAACCCAGTGGGCTTCACTAAGGCCCTTTCTACACAGCCATATAACCCAGAGTATCAAATCAGATAATCTGCATTATCTGCTTTGAACTGGATTATATGAGTCCACACTGCCATATAACCCAGTTCAAAGCAGATAATATGGATTTTATATGGCAGCATAGAAGGGATTTAAGAATCAAGGTTTAATGTTAGAAGATTTTCTGTGTATGTACTGATAAAAGCAGGGCAGGTGCCTGGCTTACTAAACGTTAACCATAGGGATAATAATACACCCTTACTTTAAATTTGGAAACAAAGAGGACAGGTAAGTGAACTCTATGTTATACTAGTGGTTCCCAATCCTTGGTCCTCTAAGTGTTTGGACTTCAACTCACCAGCTGTTAGGAATGATGGGAGCTGAAGTCCAAAACACCTGAAAGACCAATGGTTGGGAACCACTGTGTAGTACAGTTGAGCACTATGAGTTTGACTGGCATGTAGTCCAAATAAGTTGACTACAAATTTTCCTGATTTCACTGTGTGACACTCTGGCCTTCTTTAAAAGCTCTGGTTCCCAACACAACTGACTAATCCCTCCTTTCTCCACAGAAGACACAAGAACTTTGATTCCAGTATTTGCTTCCGCATAAGTCTTTCCCAAAACTCTCAGGCCTTCACCCCCTCCATACCTGCAAGAGAAGAAGATGAGGTTGAAGAGTTGTCGATATTTGTCTTTGTGATGGAGCTCAGGGAGACAGTTGAGAGGCAGGAAGCAGACTCGGATATCTTCTGTGGTGAAAGGCCCTGTGTTATTGGAAACACACAAACTGTGATCGTGGTAGGACAGAAGTCAGACTGGACAAAGGCAAGCGAATGGAAGAACAGATACATTCTGATAACTGGGGATGCAAACTGGAAATCAGTGCCTTTCTGCAACAGAGATGAGAGTTTAGAGAGGAAAACCAAAACAGAAGAATTTAGAGGTCAAAAAGTTTAGAGATCAAAAGCAGAAATTTGGAAACCAGCAGCTAGCTTTCTGCATTGAAGTGTGGGACAAACTTGTAATAGACAGAATAATCCATTTTCCAGTATTATGAAAACAAAAGCACATATGAAGACATTTCACATCAAGTGATACTACTAGTCCGGCCAGCCCAGTCTGTTTACACTGGCAGTGAAGCAGAAAGATCTTCCCTACCCTTGCTATCTGGGATTTTCTTTTCAACTAGAAATGGATGATGCCTCAACTTCTTAGCCACTCAAAGATGAGAGCTACATCACAAAATGAGGGAAGTTGAAAAGATGTAAACCATTTCCAGCTATGTTGATTTTTCTCCAGCAGAAACCTAATGTTTTTTTTTGGGGGGGGGGGTGTCAGGAGCGACTTGAGAAACTGCAAGTTGCTACTGGTGTGGGAGAATTGGCCGCCTGCAAGGACGTTGCCCAGGGGATGCCCGGATGTTTGCTGTTTTACCATCCTTGTGGGCAGCTTCTCTCATGTCCCTGAATGGATGGGAGCTCACCCTGCTTCTCAGATTTGAACCACCAACCTGTTGGTCAGCAGTTCTGCTAGCACAAGGGTTTAACCCACTGCATCATTGGGGGCTACTATAACCAAATGTTAGGTTTCTCCTTCAGCAGCCACTCAAAGTGCAGCATCAGAGTGAAAGAGGCCTGCTGCTGGAGCCTATGGGAGTGCGGTAGAGGAGAGGAAAGGATATTTAACCAGCTAAACATAGTTTTTATTTGCTCATTTATTCTCCCTGACTCCATTTTCCTGTTGGCAAAGAGTCACACAATATATGAAACCAATGCTGAAATCTTAGGGCCAGAGAATTATCTAAACCCATTCAAACAAACAAGTAAACACACATTAATCTGTTGGGGTCTCCACCCCAAGATATTCCATGTAACTTCCTTAGAGAGCATGACCAGGTACTTACCATTGGAAGTATCCAACCTGGTATAGTCACCACTGCCATCCTCATTAGAAGGTGCCAATGGGTCATAGCGATCATTGTTCTGGAGTTCTGACAACAAGTCAGTGATATTGTGCAATGATATATCTTGGGAACTCTGTCAATACAGAAAAGATTGGTTTGGGAAAAGCCTCCCTTTGAGCCCCTGTTGTTTGCCTACTCTTGATCTAGCTTTTATTCAATTTTCATCCTAGGTTATTTTATAGCTCACCTTACTGGGGATGCCATTGGTTGTCTTCAGCAGACTGGGATCTTCAGATTCAATTCCAAAGGTGATGTAGGGGCCAGTGGCTATGTCTCCCCAGTATCCCCGTGCTGGAAGAGGCTCCCCTTTCTGGGAGGACAAAAATGAATAATGAAAAATTTGGATTAGATGTCTCACTCTCCCCAAGACCACTGTCTATTAGTTAAAGACCCCAGCAGGGGGAAAAGCAATTACAAAGACAGTCTAGGATTTATAGGGAAAATTTGGCAGGCAACCAAATTGATGGGCATGCTATACTCTCCCATCTACCAGGTCACTACTATAAATCCTTCCACACTTTACATTAGTTTCAAAGCAAACATGACACGTGAAAATGCATGCTTTCCCTGGAATATTCTGCTCTGCTCTTTGTAGTGTAGGGATTGGTAATGGGAAGCATGTCAGGTATCCCAAGAACAAGTAATGTATCTCATCAAAAGAAGGGCGTCTGAAGTAGGTGACTGTTCACAAAAGCTTATACCATGTAATAAGCATGCATACTTTTAAGGTGCTACAAAACTCTATTTTTGCTACAAATCTTAAGGTTGATATTTCATCCTAATTGTCAATTAGCCCTGGCAGAATGGATTGGAAAGAAGGGGAAGATGGAATCTAAGAGAATTAAGAACAAATATTGGAGTTTGGTAAGGAAGAAGCACTTTGAAAACAGCTGGCCTCAGAATCATAGGCATAATCAGACTTAATCTCTGGATATGTACTTAAAATAACTGAGTAAAGCAACTGCATCACAATAGACTTTAATTAATGGAGAGTTATAAAGTAAGACTCTCTTCTCGTATTATTTCAGAAGCAAGACAGAGATTTTAGTGCATCATCCATGATGCTGCAGTAACAGGAATGTCTGGGCTGGTTGAGTTCAGAGTGCTGGACTAGGAAAAAACGGCATTCAAACTTATGTTCAGCCTTGAAAAACTCATTCCATAGAATCACAGAGTTGAGATCTTGATTGTGTTGTAAAATCAATCTTTCTTTCTCAGCCTGAACTATCTTGCAGAGCTGCTGTGACTATAAAGATGGGAGGGGCAGCATGTGTGCTTGAGTACTCTGGGTGGTATAAAACAAGGGCAGTCAACTCTGGGGGTTTAGGACACTACATTGGCTCCCAGAGTAACTTGCGGGAGCACCCACCTCCTAAGTTATATATTTTTCTTAGCAAAACTGTATTTCCCTCCATGTAATAATAATAATAATAATATCCGACGTGTGGTCCAATACAACAGCCAGCAGAGGGTCTGCTGTGGACTCATCTTGTTGTGTTTAAACAATAATAATAATGTAGGGCAAGAAAATTGCATTGCCATGGTTCCTCAAAAATGCGATCAGAAGCTGCAAGTGGCTAAAAGCTTGCAGTTCCCACCCTGGTATAAAACATGCAATGGACAATTAAATAAATACATAAAAAGCAACCCGATAGAAGGGATCTTCTCATGGGATATAAACTACCCTCTTTATATTCTATCCTCCCCCATCCCCACGTAGAGAGAACCCATCCTCATACTCTGTCCTTGGCCTAGGACAGCCAGACTTCAGACTCAAAAAAACATGGCAGCTCACATGTCTAAGAAGGCGACCAGATGCCATTGTCTTGTTGGGGATGTCATAGGCACCTTCTCGCATTTCAAAGGCTATGCCTGTGTCACGCCAGTGGAAAAACTCACGGATGTTTATCATATTGGCCTAGGAGGAGAAAAAAAAATCTCAACAGAAAGGCAGCAAAGTCAGGGACTCTCTTCATGGCCTTTCCTTAACAGCAGCCCCAAACAGAACTACGAGGACTTGCTTGACCATTGTTACACACCCCATGTTCGTGAAGCTTCATAGTAAGATCCCAGTCACACACTCCACGGCGAGCATCATAGCGGCTGCCCAGATACTGCCGGACTCTCAAGTCCCAGAGCTGCTTGATTTGGAAAGCCTGTGGGTCGGGGTTTCTCCAGAACCGGAATATAGACTCCAACTGATCTCTCTCCTTGAACTATCCAAGAAACGAAATATGTTAGTCAGTTGCTGGAACTAGGGTCCCCAAGTGTTATTTCTGACAAGACAAAATAATTGTGCAAGAATGGGAAAAATCTAGGACCCCCTTTACCCCAAATGCCCTGTGAAGGCACTTTTGCCATATTTCTGCCCCCAGGACCATTTTAGATCACTGAAAGTAATTTTTTAATATATATTTTTTTTGTTGTGTCAGGCGCATCCTGTTGTGAGAGAATTGGCCGTCTGCAAGGACGTTGCCCAGGGGACGCCCGGATGATTTTTGATGTTTTATCATCCTTGTGGGAGGCTTCTCTCATGTCCCCGCATGAGGAGCTGGAGCTGATAGAGGGAGCTCATCCGCCTCTCCCCGGATTCGAACCTGCGACCTGTCGGTCTTCAGTCCTGCCGGCACAGGGCTTTAACCCACTGCACCACTGGGGGCTCCAAGTAGTCAACAGTTGTTTCCTGTTGTTAACGGTGCCTCTCCTAGGTGAAAAATGCCCTGGAGGGACATTAAAAACAGAGAAAATTTTTCCCCAATCCTTTTCAGAAGCAAACTTTGTTTTCAGGATATCTGTAAGCCTTCAAGGTCTTGTGGAGAAGTAATGCTGCTTCCTAGTTGTTCACTGCTGGTGTGGTAGATAGAATGAGAAGGAATGTGAGGTATGAAGTGGCCTGGCTCCATAAATATACTGCTGGGTTATTTTGTATTTTACCTTGAGTCGAGACAAGTCCACACTGGGCAGATGGGTCACTTGGAAATCAGAGTCTGTGACACATTGTATGAAGAGGCTTGCCTTCTCCTGCAAATAGGAAGCAGTCTGGCTTCGGAGAAGGGTATTCCCCATGAGCTCCAAAAATGTTTCACTCTTCTCTTGGGTGGGATTAAAAAGGAGAAACATGATTTGTGTTACTATTCCTTAGACCAGGGATCCTCAAACTAAGGCCCGGGGGCCGGATACGGCCCTCCGTGGTCATTTACCCGGCCCTCACTCAGGGTCAAACTAAATCTGAAACAACTTGAAAGCACACAACAACAACAACAATCCTATCTCAACAGCCAAAAGCAGGCCCACACTTCCCATTGAAATACTAATAAATTTATATTTGTTAAAATTGTTCTTCATTTTAATTATTCTACTGTTTTTAAGTGGTTTTTTTGCACTACAAATAAGATATGTGCAGTGTGCGTAGGAATTAATTTGTGCTTTTTTTTCCAAATTATAATCTGGCCCGCCAATAGTTTGAGGGACTGTGACCTGGCCCTCTGTTTAAAAAGTTTGAGGAGCCCTGCCTTAGACGTTTATCTTCTAGAACATTTCCCAAACCCTACTATCTCTGTTTTTCCCTACAGAGGGATATAAGTTTGATAAGAAGTTGGGGGAAGTGTTGTTGTTTTCCTCTCACCTTGAAGTCCCATTTTTGCTGAAGACTCCAGAGCTAGACTTAAAAACAGCAGTTGCCGACCTATAGTTTCCAGATTGTTCTCTAGAACATAGAACTGAGGCAAGGAGAGAAGGAATTAAAGGAGCATATATTAAACAGTTACCCTCCCAGAGGATGAAGTCGAGTAGGGCCCCTTCCACACAGCTGGATAAAATCCCACATTTTCTGCTTCAAATTGGAAGATATGGGAATGTGGACTCAGCTAACCCAATTCAAAGCAGATACTATTTTACAGTGGCTCCAGTCCTTCTTAGAGGGTCGGTTTCAGAAGGTGTTGATGGGGGACACCTGCTTGACCCCACAGCCATTGTCCTGTGGAGTCCCCTCAGAACTCCCTCCCCAGCAAAATCAGATTGACATTTAGGGCATTGCTCAAAACATGGCTTTTCAAACACGCATTCTGAGAGTGAGATTAAGTAGTCAAGATATCCTGGGATTGGTGCAAAGTTGAATGTCTTATGTTTTATGTTTGTTTACGTTCAATGTTTCATAGTTTATTGGTTTTAATCTACTGTTATATGTTATTTTAGTTATGTAATGCATTTTATATTGTGAGGCATTGAATTTTGCCATTTGTTTTGTTGTGAACCACTTTGAGTCCCTTTAGGGGTTGAGAAAAGCAGTATATAAATGAAATAAATAATTAAATAAATATTGTGGGATTTTCTGCCTTGATATTTTGGGTTATATGGCTGTGTGGAAGGGCCTTAGGATTGCCTAGTATAGTGACATTTGAAGCTAAGGTCTCTCTGTGCCATCCCAGATACCTGAATCGGGGGTTTGAACTCAGAGATGACAGGGCCACAGCTCGGGACCATCTGTGTACTAAATGTGCGCTCTACTCCTGAACTCTTTGAGACTAGAAAAACTTAAGCAAACAAATCACCATTCCCAAAAAAAGGAGGGCACACTTGGAGGGCACACTGTGAAGGCAAGAAGATATCTTTGAACTGCATTCTAACAGTACAACGATGCTGCTTTCTCCATTTGCATTCTGATCAAGGTTTTGCTTAATGTACCAAATTTAGCGGCCTGGTTTAGTCCAAAATAAACTACCCAAAGGATTCTAGCACCTTTACATTCCCTCTCCCACTGTAGCCCACTAGAATTTACTCCTATGTGCAAAATTCCAAAAATCTTAGCAGTGTGAGTATATTTGGACACTAAAACAAGACTCTGAACTCCCCTCCCCTTGCCTTATTCATTCTTCCTCACTCATAAAAGCAAATTCCCCTTGTCATGAAATGAGACTCAAAAGCACTGGCTGCGAGGGGGAGTGCTGCCGATTTGCCACCTCCTGTTGAAGGAAGGTCACATCACAAGAGGATGCGCTGCTGGTGAATGTTGCCTCGTAGGAGTTGTAATGGGAAGGGAAAGGGCCTGCTGGGATGCTGCTTGTGTGACCCGCCCTGCTCCATCATGGCATTTCTTCAGCTTTATATCCTGCCCCCTCGCATATGTCAACCCCCTGGGCTTTGATGGGACATCAGCACTAGCCACCCAGGATCTGAGAAGTTCCTCTTGTTAAATAGTTGTCAAAGCATCTCTGTCAGATGCCACATTGACAGCAGTGAATTTCAGGGAAGTAAAATATGAGGAAAATACACTTCTAAGCAATGATTAGAAAAGCTGCAAAATACAAAGCAAAGATATAACAAATCACACACCTCTTAAGATAAACCTATAATTAAGAGATTTACACACATTGATTTTTCTTCGTGGCCATCGGCACAGTCGACTCATTGTTTTGAGGATATGACGTCCATCTATTGATCCCACAAGCAGGATGTTCAGTTCAGGAATACCATCCTGGGATGGCTGCAGATGTTCCATAGAAGACTCCAGACCTGTTTGGTAAGTGAAATGGTTGTTCATGCACTACATTAAAGGCAAATTCTGTTTTCTCACTGTGAAGTTATCTCTAATTATATTGGAGTTATATGCGGGCTTTCACTGAAAGCCTCTTTGAAAGTTGTTTGGTGATGATGATGAAGATGGTGGGAGAGATGATCATATAAAGTTGACTCAAGCCATATTTGAAGGAGTCAGCATTGGCTTTATGGCTAAAGGGCAAATTCTGTTCTTCCTGGGCATTCACTTATCAGTGAAATCCACTTGAAACTGTATCTTCTGCGCCATGCTGGGAGTAAGCTGTGTGCTTCATTACTGAAACACCTACATGGGGAATGTAAACATTTATTTTCAGTGTTTTAATTTCCTATTTTAAAGGGTGTGTATGTTTAATACCAAAAAGGCCAGAGCTTATAGATGGTTTTGTAATTGAAGATGTATCCAATTTGCTTTTTGAAAACCAATGTTCTGCTGTAAAGCAGAAAAAGGGATTGTCAATGAACAAGATCAACAGAAGAAGATGGCACTTGTATCTAAAATGCAGTGAGTGTGTTTCCAGAGTGACTCATCTCTGGAAATCTGTCTGCTGAGAGATGTACTTTAAGCAGAAGAACAAGCCCGGAAGCTACAATGAGAGATCCTTCTAGAAAAGGTCACAGGCTTTACAGCTATAGGCCAAAACCCTCTATCATTATATATATTATGTAATTTTACATGTACTTAGCTATATTTTAGAAACCTTGTTAGTGAATTGTGAAGATGTGTAATGGGACACCAGCAAGAGTCATCTGATGTACATCAGCACTCCACAGACTGTTTCAATTCACAGCAGAACTGATGTGCATTTGTCCCAACGTACATTGGTCACTTTGCAACTATGTCAGTTGTTCTCAACCTGGGGTCCCCAGATGTTTTTGGCCTTCAACTCCCAGAAATCCTAACAGCTGGTAAACTGGCAGGGATTTCTGGGAGTAGTAGGCCAAAAACATCTGGGGACCCCAGATTGAAAACTACTGCCCTATGTGGTAACATAACAGCAGATGTTTACTTGGTATGGATGTTACAAAACTGTCCAATTTCAGTTCCTGCAGATGTAAATCCACTTATGACCTAAGTCCCCAAACAGGATTCTATCAGTGTCTTTTGACAACTGGGACTTTTTCAAACATATCTCTGCATTTCCAGGATCTACAAATCCACAGATAGGTTGTACAGGCAGTCCCCGAGTTACAAACATCACACTTATAAACAACTCATAGTTAAGAATGGAAGTGAGACAACAGGAAATGAGAAAAATCCACCCCTTGGAAGGGAAATTCACTCCTGAAAGAGCTATCATGGGAAAAGAGGTCTCTACTAAGCTTTCTCATCAATCCTTGCTTCCACAACAAGCTACATTTTTCAAAATCCAATTATCATAGGGACAGAAAATGAGATGAAATATTCTGAACAGGGGCACAGACAGCAAAACAAACACCACTGCACTGGGGCATCAACCCTTCCTTATGCTATCCAGTGTGTGTGTGTGTACATACAAATTCAACTTTTATTCCAACCTGCAGAATTGATTTTGTTGCAATTTGGGGACTGCCTGTATTTTACTTCAAATAAATGTCACTTCAGCAAATCAAATTCTGTGCCAGAGTTCAATGGAACAATAAAAGAGATACACTAGGTATATTTTGGCACTAAAACTTTCCTTTTTAAAATCAAAGACACCTAATATGGAAAACAGTGGCCCCCTGGTTTCATGCGACAAGTGGTATCTACACAGAAGTTCTGTTTCACTAGATGTCAATTGTTGGGCAGAATCTGGGCATTTTGCAGATACTTCGCACAGTCAAAGAAATCACAACCAAGTTAGATGCATTTAGCTAGAAGAAGCAATTTCAAATTCCTCACATAATCTGTGTGACAAGGAGGTCAAATTTCATTGTAAAAGAGGCGGAAAAATATTGGTGGTAGAAGTGGTACATACACGTGGCTTGCAGGTCAAGCGCTGGAGAAAATCCCCACCAAGCTGTGGTGCCAAAACCATTGGCACTACCTGCTGCTGTCATGGCTGCACAGAAAGCACAAGGCAAACATAGTGAGAAATAAATTCCCATTGAAATCTCTGCAAGCCTCACTCTTCAGCTAGAACCTAAAATACTTTTTCAAATCTTCACCCATTTCTGCTTTCTACATATAATTACTCCAATTAAATTTCAATATAGTTGAATTTCTAATTCAACATTAAATTCTCTCCACATTTATTTGCTCCAGTTAAATATTAGTATCACAGAATATCTTACTGAATAAATTTCAGTAGTAATGTATTATTGCTCCATTTAAAAGTCCAATAACAGTATAGTGGCTACAAATTGATTTGATCTAAGAATGATGAAGCAAACATCCCCATCACTTTTTCCAAAAAGCAGCCTGACTCACCCAACAAGTTGAGACGTCACAGTTATAACGTTATCCCAATTATCTCTGTTTTCTTGAAAATTTGGGGTTTGACAAATGTTCCACAACTATAGTGGCAAACCAGTTCTCAAAAACTTGATTCGCTTTTTCAGTAGCCTGACCATGTGCATCTTCACTACCAAATCTGAGCAATTCAATTCTCAGGCAACATATTATGCTTACAATGTTGTCATTGTGCGCCTTCAAGTAGTTTCCAACTCATGGTAACACTAAGGTGTACCTATCATAAGTTTTTCTGGGGCTTTTTTTTCATGTCAGGAGCAAGTTGAGAAACTGCAAGTCACTTCTAGTGTGAGAGAATTGGTCTTTTGCAAGGACATTGCCCAGAAGTCGCCTGGATGTTTGATGTTTTACCATTCTGTGGGAGGCTTCTCTCATGTCCCCACATGGGGAGCTGGAGCTGACAGAGGGAGCTCACCTGCTCTCCCCAGATTCAAACCACTGACCTGCCTGTCAGCAGTCCTGCCAGCATAAGGGTTTAACTCATTGCACCACCGGGGGCTCCTTTCTGGGGCTGGGTGTGTGTGACTTGGCCAATGTCACCCAGTGGGTTTCTATAATTGAACAGGGATCTAACCATTGGTCTCCAAAGTCCTAGTAAAGGACACAAATCGATATGCCAAGACACCAAATACATTACTGTGGCTTACTGTCTAAGAAATAATCCTCCTAATGCAGAGCTTTCCAAACATTTCATATTGATGGAACACCTTTTAGACGTGCATCATTTCGTAACACAGTAACTTAAATTTTACTAGCAAACCGGAGGTTAATCCAACCTCTTAAAAGAAATACAGACACATGCTTAAATTTTAATAACAAAATGTATGGGGACACAACATACTCATGAAAACCTTTTATTTACATTTTTTAAAATACATGATTTATTGTTTATTTCACATAGACTCCGAAGTTTCTTGTTATGTTCATACAACACACTCAAACACTGCAGCTGATCTGACACCCAGTTTGGAAAACCCTGCTCTATAGGATTTGAAGGGCTCAGAGGTTTGCGTAGGATTATCTTCATGTGTCAGCTCCACCCCTATTGATTGGTCACCAATATCCTACCAACTCAGCTTTTACTCCTGCTATGTTACTCCACTAAGGACCCTTCCATATAGTCCTATATCCCAGAATATCAAGGCAGAAAATCCCACATTATCTGCTTTGAACTGGAATATATGACAGTGTGGACTCAGATAACCCAGTTCAAAGCAGATATTGTGAGATTTTCTGCCTTGATATTCTGGGATATAGGGCTGTGTGAAAGAGCCCTAATTTGGACTTTGAGCATGTGTGCTTAACTCAGCATGAATGTCACTGGTCCTCAAAAATGGTATTGGATTTATTAAACACAAATGAGTTCTACATCTAACTAACCTCAGTCACCCTGACTACTTCATTTAACCAAATAATTGAATAATGTTTGTGTGGTTTAGTCTTCCCATGGCAATCTTGCAAAATTCAGCTTCTTTTGTTGACAGAATTTTAACCTGGGATTTGCAGTTTTAGAAGACATCCACATAAATGAGCTATCTCAAGATGGAAATTGCTAGACAGTCTTTGAGACAAATTCTGTCTGAAACCTGGAGACCTGCCAATCCATAAGTACTGAGATAGGAGCACCAACTGTCTGACTTGTTGTAAGCAACTCCTCAAGTTCTCTCATCCATTTTCTTAGCAGTCTCAAGACGATGGGGGATATCAGAACTTAAAGTCTGTAGCTAGATTCCATGTTTTGGAAAGGAAGAACAAGGCGGAGGAGGAGACTGATGTTTGAAGTGACTGTAATGTATCAGAAAGAGACAGCATGGTATAGAGGTCTAAGTGCTGGATTAAAATTCTGGGAGAGCAGGATTTGAACTCCTTGACAACCCCCTGGATGCATTAAGCAGGTCTCACTGTCTCCACCTCAGAGGAAGGTTAAAAACCCGGTCTTGGGATTGTCGTAAGTCAAACAACTTGAGGGCACATGAAAACAACAATGATGTTATCAGGGCAGCAGCACTTGAAATTCATCAGTTCCTTTTCCTTATGATTTTTCCATAATATATAAATGAGCCTTGCCTTGCAATGCAAAGTGGTAGGCTACCACAGACTTTGCATAAATAAGGGCGCAGGCTCACAGTTCAGTAAGAAAAGAATGTGACATCCACAGCTAAAATTAAAGGTTTCTACCTGTGTCTCTGCAGCTGATGCCAGTTGGAATAAAGGATGTTAAGCTAGACTGTCAAATGCAGTCCTGCACCCTCACATTTGGGAGCAAGGCTTCACGGAACTAAATGTGACTTTCTTTTCAGCATACCTCTAGAATTGTATTGTTGCAGCCGCTGTTTCTATTCGGAGGGAGGAATATAGGCACCTGCGTGGGAGACCAAAATATTCTAGAGCACTTCCAAATCTTGGTAACACCACACAGTAGGCCCATTTAATAAATGGGAAATTTGGTGAGTCAACACTTACAGAAACACTACTCCTTATATTACCAATTGTAATTACAACACTTCTCCGCTGATCCAGAAGTGGAAGTCATGCAGAGTCCAAATACTAGCTGATTGCAAATCCCAGCAGTCTTTACCACTAGCTATTTACCAACCTGGGGATCACAACCAGACATAGTGAAGACATCTGCCCTTGTGCTTTGCTACTCTGCTGCTGAATACGCATGCCCTGTGTGGAAAACATCTCACCACATGTGATGTAGCTCTTAATGACACATGCCACATTATCACAGGATGTCTACGCCTGACACCACTGGAGAAATTACACTGTTTAGCTGGTATCGCACCAGCTGAAATCTGCCAGAAAGTAGCAGACAATAATGAAAGGACGAAGGCAGTGACATCTTCAGCCCATCCTCTGTTCGGATATCAGCCAGCATGCCAACGCTGTAAATCAAGAAACAGCTTCCTAAAATCTACAGAGATACTCACAGGAACCTCAGCAAGCAAGAGTCCAAAAGTGGCAGGCTAAAACCCAGAACCTCAATCAGTGGCTGAGACTGGACGAGAAACTCCCTCCTAGGAACACAGAAGAGTGGACGACCTGGAAGACGTTGAACAGGCTGCATTCTGGCACCATAAGATGCAGAGCTAACCTTAAAAAAATGGGACTACAAAGTGGAGTCCATGACATGTGAGTGCAGAGAACAGCAAACCACAGACCACCTACTACAATGCAGTGTGAGTCCTGCCACATGCACAATGGAGGATCCTCTCACAGCGACACCAGAGGCACACCAAGTGGCCAGTTTCTGGTCAAAGAACATTTAGCATAATGCTAGGTTCTTTTTTAAAAAAATTAAAATGCATTTTAACTGTATCCCAACTTGCTTCTGACACAATAAATAAATAAATAACCAGTAGCTATGTTTGAATGGATTCAGCGTCCAATGGCACAAAGGAAGGCAGGATGATCCCTATTCCTGTGCTAATCCTTTCTTACTCATTTACACCGATACTCAGATGATGCTGATGCGGCTGGATTCTTCCTGATTTAACCCCAGAGTAGATTTATCCTACTTTGGTCCCTATCCGCACCTTAGATTAGAAGTCCATCCATATTGTAACTATCATTTATATTGGATACTCCACATCCAGAAATCCAGAAAGAACATTTAATAGAATGCAAGTTTGCAAACTTTGTGTGTGTGTTTTGATGTAATACAACTGTTTGGTTTGCTCCTGACACAATAAATAAATATCCAGAAATCCGAAATGTTACAAATTGGTTCACATGGGTGGCTGAGAGAGTGACATCTCTGTTTTCTGATGGTTCAATGTAAACAAACAGTTTTGTGCAATTTTCCTGCTTCTTGACAGGGGGTTGGGCTGGATGACCCACGAGGTCTCTTCCAACTCAATATTTTTATTTATCGTTTCAGGAGCAGACCAAACAATTGCATTGCATTTTTTAACAAACAAACAAACAAAACACAAAGTTTGCAGGATTGGCAGTTGATTAAATGTTCTTTGACCAGTAGCTGGCCACTTGGAGTGCTTCTGGTGTTGCTGCAAGAAGGTCCTCCATTGTGCATGTAGCAGGGCTCAGGTTGCATTGCAGCAGGTGATCTGTAGTTTGCTCTTCTCCACACTCGCATGTCATGGATTCCACTTTGTAGCCCCATTTCTTAAGGTTGGCTCTGCACAGGCCCGTAGACAGGATTTTGATTCGGGGGGGGGGGGGTGAGTTTTTTTCAGGGGGGGGGTCTCGGGGGGGCTGAGTTTCGGGCGGGGGGGGGGAGAGTCTGAGTGAAAGAGGGTCTACCCTAGCAAACCTTTTGTATCATTACCCCAATACCCCCATGCATATGGGATATATTGAGTATGGTGATCAGATCATGATATGAATAAACATAACAGTTTAAATAATGCACCAGTAAGGCCTTTTCGCGAACCACCATGAGAATTTCGGGGGGGGGGGGGGGGGGGTTGAAGCCCCTCAAGCCCCCCCCCCCCCCCCGGCTACATGCCTGGCTCTGCATCTCGTGGTGCCAGAGCGCAGTCTGTTCAGTGCCTTCCAAGTTGCCCAGTTTTCTGTGTGCCCAGGAGGGAGTCTCTCATTTGGTATCAGCCATTGGTTGAGGTTCTGGGTTTGAGCCTGCCACTTTTGGACTCTCGCTTGCTGAGGTGTTCCAGCGAGTGTCTCTGTAGATCTTAGAAAGCTATTTCTTGATTTAAGTCATTGACATGCTGGCTGATATCCAAACGGGGATGAGCTGGGGATGTCACTACCTTGGTCCTTTCACTATTGGTTGTTTCAACTCAATTATTCTATGATTCTATTATTACATTGAGAGGCGATGTGTACCAGATGTACAGAAAACACATTTTATTTCATATTTATATTTTGGTCCCATTTCACTATATGAGCATCAAAATAGGACTTTGGAGACCATGGTTAGAATCACTGCTCAGCCATGAAACCAACTGGGTGAATTTGGGCAGGTCACACTCTCTCAGCTGCAGAGGAAGACAATGGCAAAACTCTCCTGAACAAATCTAGTCAAGAGAAACCCTGCGATGGATCACTTACAAGTTATTTGAAAGCACACAATAACAATAGCAAAGATGCAAATGTTACAAAATCTGGAGAGAGAGAAAAAAAAATCTGAAATCTAAAATACTTCTGCTCTGAAACATTTGTGGGTGCATCTACACTGTAGAATTAATGCAGTTTGACACCACTTTAATTGCTATAGCTCAATGCCATGCAATGCTGGGAGTTGTAGTTTTACAAGGTCTGCCAAAGTGGTGCCTCACCAAACTGGTGCCTCACCAAACCCTAGGATTCCCATAAAATTGAACTATGGTAGTTCAAATGGTGACAAACTGCATTAATTCTACAGTGTAGAAGAGATGCACCCTGGGAGAAGAGATTACTCAATTTATAGTGCTCACACACTCACTTTTGGGGAGACTCCTCTTCTCAGTATGGAGTTGCTGCCACTCAGGAATAACTCCACACTATCGCCTCTTCTCTGTTTTCCCCCACCTGAGTTTACTTACTTTGGGGAAGACCGCCCCCTTCGTCGCCTCCCGATTTGACAGACAGCTCTCTCGTTCAATCAGAGTGGAGAGCAACCGGGAAGCGCGCGCGGAGAAGGGAAACGGGCGACGAGCTTCAGGTTGTCAGAGACGCGGTCACTATGGCAACGGGGCCTAGGGCGTCGCGGCAAGCCTGCATTTTCCCGGTTCCCATTTTTCCAGAACAAAAGCTAGACTTTGGAAAGCCCACTAATAGTCCCATTAAAAAGAGGGTTGTGTCATTTATTTCTTCACCAACAGCAGCAAAGGGTGGTGGTTCATGCCCCCCCCCCCCAATTTATAAAGACTTACAAAATGGAGCATATAAAAATAAGAGGAATAATAATAATAATAATAATAATAATAATAATATTTATTTATATCCCACCCTATCCCCTCACGATTTTCAACAAGTAACAGCAAACATTCAATGCCGTAATAATCAAGACAATGCCATAAAAATTAAACAATTTTACAAAAATAGCATTCTATATATACACTCCATGAATAGGAACTTGACATTCATGGGATCTGTAGTGTGAGGCGGCACTTCTTTGGCAAAGAAGGCTAAAGATCTTTTATTGTAACTCTCATGATTAGAGCCACAGCAGTTAATATGGCACTGAACTGCATTAATTTTGTCGTTTAACAAGAATTTGAATCCAGGTTTCCTCAATGTAACAGTCCAAGTTTAAGCAGGAACACCTCAGCAAGCGAGAGTCCAAAAGTGGCAGGCTCAAACCCAGAACCTCAACCAATGGCTGATACCAAATGAGAGACTCCTCCCTGGGCACACAGAGGACTGGGCAACTTGGAAAGCGCTGAACAGACTGTGCTCTGGCACCACAAGATGCAGAGCCAATCTTAAGAAATGGGGCCACAAAGTGGAATCCACGACATGCGAGTCTGGAGAAAAGCAAACTACAGATCACCTGCTGCAATGCAACCTGAGCCCTGCCACATGCACAATGGAGGACCTTCTTGCAGCCAGAGGCACTTCAAGTGGCCAGCTACTGGTCAAAGGACATTTAACCAACTACCAAGCTTGCAAATTTTGTGTTTTGTCTGTCTGTTTGTTTTGTTCTGTTAGAAATGTAATACAATTGTCTGGTTGCCCCTGACACGATAAATAAAATCTCTCAACATCAACTCTCATCATCTCTCAACATCAACTCCCATCATTTCTCAACATCAACCCCCAATCTCTCAATATCAACTCCCATTATCTCTCAACATCAACCCCCAATCTCTCAATATCAACTCCCATTATCTCTCAACATCAACCCCTAATCTCTCAATATCAACTCCCATTATCTCTGAACATTGACTTCCATCATCTCTCAACATCAACCCCATCATCTCTCAACATTGACTTCCATCATCTCTCAACATCAACCCCATCATCTCTGAATATCAACTCCCATCATCTCTCAACATCATCTCCCATCATCTCTCAACATCAACTCCCATCATCTCTCAACATCAACTCCCATCATCTCTCAACATCAACTCCCATCATCTCTCAACATCAATTCCCATCATCTCTCAACATCAACCCCCACCACCTCTCAACATTAACTCTCATCATCTCTCAACATCAACTCCCATCATCTCTCAACATCCACCTTCATCATCTCTCACCATCAACTCCCACCATCTCTCAATATCGGATCCCATCATCTCTCGACATCCACTCCCATCATCTCTCAATAACAGCTCCCATCATCTCTCAACATCAGCTCCCATCATCTCTCAACATCAGCTCCCATCATCTCTCAACATCAACCCCATCATCTCTCAACATCAGCTCCCATCATGTCTCAACATCAACTTCCACCATCTCTCAACATCTATTCCCATCATCTCTCAACATCAACTTCCACCATCTCTCAATATCAACTCCCATCATCTCTCAATATCAACTCCCATCATCTCTCAACATCAACTCCTGTCATCTCTCAACTCCGATTCCCATCACCTGTCAACATCAACTCCCATTATCTCTCAACATCAACTCCCATCATCTCTTAACTCACTAGGGATTTGTATCCCAGAGACCTATGGGAGGCTGCATACTGCCGATCCCTATCCATGGCCTCAAACAAGCTCTAACAATTCATTTTGTAATGTAGTAATCATATATTCTGCCTATTCACGTTAATTCTCCAATATCCTTTCATCTCTGCACACCCCCCGCTATTCATCCTGATGCATTTTGCTCTTTGTTCCTCACTTTAATTGAATGAAAAGCGCTCTTGATCCTCATAACATAAAGCCCCTGTTTTAACTCTGGGATTGGGAGGGATTTGCCCAGGCCGAGAGATATTTAATGCAGGGCCGTCCCCTGGGTTTTGACAGGTGGCTTTAACTTGCTTCACATGTGTTCCTGCCCCAGGCTGGGATTATTAGTAGCTGGAAGGTCTTTGTACATAATAGAGAATGTCCAGAATGACTGCATAAACACCCCCTTTAAAAAGCAAGTTGATTTGTGGCTTTAAAATAGTTATGGAGTATTTCGGTGTCCCGTTTAGTCCCTGGGTAACGAAAGAGCAACCTGGAGGAAAGTCGAAAGTTGCCCATGTCTGAGATTCTATATCAACATGGTGGTGAATCTGCTTTCTGTTTTAACTGATGACCGAGAGGTTGGAGGTTTGAATTCAGGGAGAGCGTGGATGAGCTCCCCCTGTCAGCTCCAGCTCCCAATGCAGGGACATGAGGAAAGCCTCCCACAAGGATGGTAAAACATCAAAACATCCGGACATCCCCTGGGCAACTTCCTTGCAGACGATCAATTGTCTCACATCAGAAGCCACTTGCAGTTTCTCAAGTCGCTCCTGACACATTTTTTTAATATCCAGAGGAGCTGTCCAAAGTTCTGAACTCTTTCCCACAACCAGAACCCTTAACAGCTCCTTTAAAGCTTAAATTTAAAACCTAAGCCAAATTCTTTACCTGTTAACATGGGAGCTGTTACTTGCTGCTGATTGATTCCATCACAATTAAACAGTTTAATTATTTTTGTATGTCTTTCCTTGCAATAAATCCAGGAACACTAATGCAATGTGATGAGAGGATTCTTTTCTTCTTCATCCGTGTTTCAATATCTTACCTTAAGCTGTAAGGAGGAGAGGTGGGTAATACATTTGCTGTTGTTGTTGTTGCCTTGTGAGCCTAATGGATTTTTATTTGTGAACCATTTTAAATGCACATCGGAAACTAAAGCAGTGTTCTTTTTCAGATGCCGGTCTACCATAATCCCCATGTTATCTCATCATTAGAAGTTACTAGCAGAGTCTGACTGGAATTTCAGCCTGACAACACTTAGGGTCTATCTACATTGTAGAATTAATTCAGTTTAACACCACTTTAATTGCCATGGCTCAAAGTTATGGATTAATGGGAGCTGTAGGTTTTCAAGTCTTGTAGTCTTCTCTGGCAAAAAGCACTTGTGCCTCATCAAACCATTACTCCCACGATGCCTTAGCATTGAGCCATGGCATCTAAAGTGGCATCAAACTACATTAATTCTACAGTGTAGATTCACCCTCATACCTTCCACACCTCAATGGATTAAATAGTTCAGTTTTCCCTTAACAGTAAGCCCATGACTCTCATAGGAAGCCAAAAATAACATTGTCCAGTTGAAGTTAGTGAAATCGATTCAGTCATCTTTGAAAAGTTCAGTAATCAATGGAAGGTAATATTTTCTTTCACAAACCATTGTATAGCAAGATTTATAGTTCTTCAACTCAGGCCCTCCTGCAACACCACCCACCTCAACCCTGCAGCCATAAGCAAAGACAATGAGAAGCAACACATTTGAAATATAGAGATCTCTTATTTATTAACAGACAAGAGTACTGCTTGGTCAAATACATCAATATTAAAACTGGTTTCAAAAGGGGAACGGAGGGCGGCTTTCAAAGGACAGCACCACTAAAAAGGGTGGTTGAGAGGACTGTCGGGGAATAGAAACAACACACACCAAAGTTACAAAGCCTTCTGCACTTTACACAAGCCCTTCAGTCATGACAGTTAAACTTCAAGGTGGCCTATTTTCACTGCTGTGGACATGTTGACCTTGGCATCTCCATGCTAGCCGATGCCAAATAAAAGCAGAGGATAGATGTTAGCAGGGAAAAGGAATTGTGAGAAAGGTGAATTTGCTTGCAGGGCACATTGGATGGAAATACAACACAGCACTGACCGACAACTCAATGTCACCCGTCTTCTATGGACACCCTCTTGATCTACTCAAGGGTGTGGATGGTGCTAGCAGATAATGAGATGGTGTTTGAGCTACTTGAAATGAACAGTCATTTGCGTGACACATTACACAGTACCTCCTTGTGGCTCGGCAGTAACCATGATCTGGAATGCTTCTCTTCTCTTTTGACATTAACAAAATGAAAACCAAAGGGATGTGATGGCTTTGTTTGACACAAGATTGATCTGGAAAGGTCAACCGAGAAGGGACCATCTAAAATGACATGGATGGATATGGAATCCTATCAACACTGCAACTATAAAACACATCAGTTAGCAACATATCAATATGGCCACCATGTCCCTCAGATGGCCAGCTAACCTGGGTCTAGTCTTTCTTTCTTTCTTTCTTTCTTTCTTTCTTTCTTTCTTTCTTTCTTCTTTTTTGGTTTAATCTTTGATTCCTGCTCCACAGTGTGGAAGGAGATTAAGATCTACATCTCCCCAAGAAGCTATTAGTAACAACATTTCCATGGTTACAAATCTGACACTGGATCTATTAGGATCTGCATAGCTTTAGGTATTATCATGGGCTTATTGATGAAATGAACAGGATCCATTTACATTTTTAATAAACAAAGCATGAAGCAGTAATTAATTTATGGGGACTTTCTTTTTGAACGCTTGAGTGTACTCACTTACCGGTATGTGATTAGAGTATTATTTCCTATTTTGAAGGAAATTAATTTTAGATTTGACACTCATCACTGGGTAGTGATCCTTACCTGTTAACACTAATGATCAACAGATATACTCAAAGCCCAAAAAAGTTGAAAATCCAGGTTGTCTTTGTAAATCAAGATAAACCTTTGGGCTATAATATTCACAATCCTTACCATTTATTTGTTATGATTAGTAGGCTGATTAAAAAAAACCTTCGAGCCTAAACATCTGTGTAGAAAAGATTCCTTCCATTATGCTAAGCTCAGCTGCGCTCAAAGAATACCACTAGGAGCTAGGTTTCATTTAAAATCTAATTTTCTTTACATTTGGATGAAACAAAGCATACCAGCTAGACTTGTGGAGCCTAGAATACATGTAATTTGACAGTGGATAAAATTCATATGTTAAACCAACACTTTTTTATTTCCCTGGACTGCCACTGCACAATTCCCACCTCTATAAAATCTGAGGAAAAAAATAATGCGAAAACTGACTTGAAGAATTAAAGACATTGGTTTGAGAATCCCCCAAGAATGCTGTAAAAGTTATGTAGTTTGTGAATGAACTGGTGGCCAATCTTCTTCTTTTTTTCAAGCACTCTGGCCAGCATAATCCACTGTCGAACAGCTCTTACCACCCGGAAGTTCTTCCTAAGGTTTGGGCGGAATATTTAGGTAGTATATTGTTTTCCATATTTTCTCATAATTTTTGTCTTCTGTTTCTGTCAAGGGTCTTCTTGTAGAGCTGCCACATTGAGAACTGGAGACAGCTCCTATCCTTTTAATAGTTATGTAGAAGAGAGCATTTCAGAAGACCATTGCTTGTTACCTGGTTGCCTGACAAGCTGAAACTCCCTTTTCTATGCAACCATTAAAGAAACAGAAACCACCTCCTGTTTTCCATCTGGCAACTCTATCTAAAAGCACTCAGTGTGGGGGAACTGATTAAAGAAGGAATAACTGCACCTTTAAAGCCAGGATGAGAGAGTTAGATAACGTAATACTCCAAAGCAATTTATTATTAACTCTTCCTGAATATGAATCTATGAAAGTTATAACTTTAGTTACCCACGTTCCTGGGAATAAGTGCCATTGAATTTAGTGGGACTTAACTATATGAAAACATATATAGCAGTGGTTCCCAAACTGTGGTCTGTGGACCACCAGTGGTCTGCAAGAACTAAAATATGGTCTGTGGCCTCACCATTACTACATCATTGCAACAAGAGCAGCTGGTCTCGCAAAACTCTCTTACAATGGCGAGGCTTAATAAATATGGTTTTCTGTGGGCAAGCAGATGGAGACTACTGGATGGCATATGTTCTGTATCAGAAATTAGAGCTGATGTGGTCTATCCAAGGCAATTTTCTGAAACAGTACCCCAAATAATTAAACCGAATCTGAAGTTGACCAAAAATTGATTCATACCTTTTAGTACCTTTTGGTACTAATATTGGAGAGTGGTCCCTGGTCAAGTGGTTCCTTGTCAAAAAGAAAAAGGTTAGGAACCACTGATATATAGGAATACATTGCAAGATTTAGAAACTTCCTATTCCCCCTCCCCACAAGAGGATTTTGAAAACGTAATACTGTTCTACCTCCCCAAGAAGAGAAAGGCATCAAATGCATTTGCTAATCCCAAACAGTACATTAACAGAATAAAAAAAATTACAAGTATGGGCTTCTCAAGTTCTTACTGAATCTAAGGATCTGCTGAAGCCATTGATGAAGATGAAAATGATGGTGATGAAGATTAGTATATCATTCTAACAGAAAGGGAGTGGTGGGATTTTAATCCCATAAGTATGGTATGACCAAGGAGTAGGTAAATGCATCAAAAAAGGGTATAAGGTAATTCTAATTCAGACCATATTAAAAGGATTTCAAGTTGTCCCAAATAGAGATGGCAACTTTCTTTGAAAACTGGACCTCATCTGTAACTCACAAGATTAAGAAATGTTTCTACAACCTAATGGTCTCTCTCTCGCTGAGTTCCATGGATTTAACACTTAGGTGAACTTCAGATTTATGTTAGATATAAAATCTATTGTAAACGTACAGTGAATGAGAAATTTTCTTCCATATTAATAGCTATAGTTCTAAATTGAGTTCCTACGCAGAACTCAAATATGGTATCCTTTTAAAATTAAGGAACACATCTAAAGTTAATTTTGGGATGACAACTTGCAGCATCCTCTAGTCCACATATCTGAGCAGCTCTGACATAAAAGCTTTCTCAGAATTTTGTTCAAAATTCAGATTCCAAATGTGATTTTTGAAAATTTCACGCAAATACTTGGATTTGGGGATCAAATGTTTGAAGTTTCAAATTAATTCTTCAAATGGTTGGAAATTCTTTAAAACAATTTTGTTGCTAATGTGAGTTTACTTACTAAATAAATTGCCCAGCAAATTAGCTAGAGTTAGAGAATTACTTACAGAATTACAAAATATTTTTTGCAAAACCCGTACTTTTGTAGCATTGCCACAGCAAAGGAGAATGGATTGTAAACATTTTTTCAGCCTATGTAAAACCATTGTAAACCAGCTGTAAATCCTAGAGTAAACATCTGGATAATTGCTCTTTGTCATTTATAAAATGTGTCAAACATCAAACTCATTGCAGTTGTAATAATAAACCAGGCTTAAGCTTGTAGCAAAAATGTAAACTTGTTTTCAAGATAGCAAAATTATTACAAGTTGGGTAGTAAAACACTAGTAAATCTGTACTTATCTCGTCCACTTAAAGCTTATAGCAAATTTTGTGTAATACCCATATCAAATATTTAATAAATATGCTGTTAAGCAGGTACTGTAAAATTGGACAATGGCTATGTTAAAACTGCTATAAAATCTAAATTATATCAATATAAAATAGGATAAACTATATATGAATAGTTTAATACATTGGCTGATGGATGTTTAACACTCTACTATGCTTAAACATTAAAACTGAAAAAAAATCATGTTAATTTTGCAGGTGAAACTAAGGCCCCTTCTACACTGCCCTATAAAATCCAGATTATCTGCTTTGAGCTGGATTATATGGCAGTGTAGACTCATGTAATCCAGTTCAAATCAGATAATGTGGATTATCTGCTTTGATAATCTTGATTATAAATCAGTGTAAAAGGGGCCTAAATTACCAATTTATACTAAAGTTTAGTTGAGTATCTAGTTTTTATACACCAAATAAGCATGTTAATATAAGGTATTAAAGTAATTAGCACTACTACCACACACTTCCTAGAGTTCTGTAATTTAAACTCACACATTTTATATTTTAAGTCTTATCCCTAACTAATAGTGTTTTGGGTTTTCTAAGGCGATCCAAATTTTAAATGTTTTATAGCACAAAAGACCAACAATTTAATGTTTTTGTATGAATCAGTTTCATATTCTGAAATACGTACCATTGGATTCAATAGACATACTCTCAGGTAAGTGGGTATAAACTGCAGCCTTGGTCACAATGTAAAGCTATTTTCAAGTTTTCTATTTTCTATGTTTTCAAACATTTTTTTCTAAATGTTCAAAACATTTCTGCTATGCTTTTTAACTTTGCATCTTGCTTTCCAGGTATAACACAACATCTAAGGTTATATAGTTGACGTAATCAGAAAACAAATATATTAGTAAACCTGTTGTAAACACATCTGTAGATATTGTTTACAACCGATTTCCAACTGAGGTCTAGTTTTCAAACATGGCACCATAGAACATTAGCCAAAACGTGTACAAAATGGTTTCACTTAAAGACACCGGTAGCAAATCTATAGGTTCAAAGGGATAAACAGTAGGTTTATTTGAGACCTATGGCAGCATGGTAACATATGATCCAATAATTTTAAGTATTTTTCTGTGTTGAAAGGTAAGCCCACCTGCTAATGAGGGTCAGAATTGAAGTGCATTACTCATATCTGAAAGCAAAATATCTAAACTTGTAAAATTTGCTTTGTTAGCTTCATAATAAACCTGTATTAAACCTCTCTCCTGTCTCCAACTACTATGTAAGCTTCCTTCCTTTTTTTACACAGTGGATAAAAAACAGGATTTACTCTTGGAAGATTTTTTTTCAACAGGAAATGGCTCTGAGAGAAGAGACAGGCTCACAGGCTCCCCCCTCCACACACACATACGCATTTTCAGGGGCGCCTCACCCACACACTCCCATGCGCTCTGGACGGGAGACAGAATTGTTGCCGGGTAATTCGGCCAGCAACCAAGGGGCATCAAGAGGTCTTTATGCCAACCGCTGCGTCCACTTCTTCTTCGGGCTGCAGGGTGTGCCACTGGGCAATGGGCCGCCGAGGGTTGGCCAGCATGTCGGACCAGTGGCGAAGCTCTGCGCCTGTAGCATTGCAGCCCACAAAGACCTTTCCAATGGCTTCGTTCTTGCCGAGCTTGTCATAATCCAGGACCGTCAGAACAACCTGAACTTTCTGTAAAGGGAGAAGAATTATAATTGCAATCATATGAAGAATCATAGGTAGAATGCAGAGGTTTAACCATAGCATCATAGAGCTGGAAGTGACCCAAGGACCTCCAATCCAAACCCCTGCCAAGCAGGAACACACAATCAAAACACTTACTGCCAGGAAGTGCTTCCTAATGTTTAGGTGGAAGCTCTTTTCCTGCTACTTGAATTCATTGCCCCATGTCCTCGTCTCCAGAAAAAAACAGAAAAAAAGCTTGCCTTCTCTTCAACATGATAGCCATTCAAATATTTGTACACATGGCAATCATGTTCCTCTCCACCTTCTTTTCTTCAAGCTAAACATACCCATCTCCCTCAGCCTTTCCCAATAGGCTTTCCCAATCTTTGATTTTTTTTGTTTGCCCTTCTCTGGACACATTTCAGCTTATCAATATCCTTCTTGTAGTGTGGTTCCCAGAACTGGACACGGTATTCCATCCCTTCTCCCTCCTGCCATTTCTAAGCCTAACTACAACCCTCACTTTCAACTTCACTTTCTCCTTCTTGAGTTATCAATGACTGTTTGGTATACAAGTTGAGGATTCCTTACTCAAAATATTTGGGACCAGAAGTGTATTGGACTGGGTTTTTCAGATTTTGAAATACCTATAGATGCATATACTGTACATATCTCAGAGATGGGAGTCTAAATGTAAAATTCATTTATGTTTTATATATACCTTATACAGGAAGCGTGAAGGTAATTTCTTACAACATGTTAAATAATGTTCTGTGAGTTTTCCAGGCTATATGGCCATGTTCCAGAATTGCCATATATCCCAGAAAACTCACAGCAACCCAGTGATTCCAGCCATTAAAGCCTTTGACAACACATTGAACATTTGTGTACATTGGACCATCAGAATGCAAAGTGGCACTATATAAGACACCCATGTGGACAATTTCGGGTTTTGGATGAAAGATGCTCAGTCTATATTCTAGGATAGTGTGTTATAGGAAATTAGAGGAGATATGAAAAAGGATGTAAACCTCAGACTAAGCTAATAACTTCTCTGCTGAGAACTGCATCTTCTCTCCTCTATTATGCAATAGCTTCAAGTCCCAGAGTGCCACCAAAAAAGTTCAGTTTTCCCATTTAAGATGGGAAAGATTCAAGTAATTTATCTGGGATGAGATTGGGACACTTGGCATTCATGGCCGCCTATCTTCCCAGTTCCTTAAAAGCTCTTCAAAAGACTAGCATCAAGGAATACTTTAAACATACTCCAGAATTTGCCAATTCCATTAGGATTTGCAGAACAGACTTCTTTCTCCATATAGAGATTTATTCGAGATTCAAAAACAGGAGCAAACATAGCATGTTCCTGTTCACGGAGAAGAATTTGGAATATTTGAAAATCTTTCTCATAGACTTCTTCCAAGGAGGAAAAATATTTGTTATGTAAGTGGTATTACAGAGTGTCATTTGACAAATTTACAAAGACTCACATTGGTTACATAAGCCAGAATGTGGAAGGACGCGAGACTCTATAGCATGATGCCATGTCTAACAGCAAGCTAGTGAGCTATTTGAACATGGAATAGAAATGACAAAAAATAGTGTGGGACTATGTTCAATTGACCCCATGATTATGGCACTCCCTTTTCAAGGAGGCTAATCTGATCTTTGTATTACCAAGCAAATACATTTCTACTCAGAATAGATTTTGACTACGGATGGATTGCTACAGATAAGGTGCCGAAAACAAAAATAACAGTAACTATTTGTTTATTACTTATTACTGCTATCATTCCCACTATTTTTTCCAATAACATCGCTATTTTAGAGGTTCTACAGGTATTTTCATCTCTGTTTTCATATTATCAAATTATAGCAAGTTTAATGGAATTTTAATTATTTGCAATTTTTATTTTTTTTCATTGGTTCTTAAAAATATGCAGAAGACTCTCCAATATTGCAGAATCCCTACATCTTCTAGTATGACTCCTAAAAAAAAGCTGGGCGGGGGAGTTTACAAGTACCTAAAGAAGCCTAGAGAATCTCTTGATCCTTCAGCACAACTTTATGGTCAACTTCTGCTGGAGAATCTAGAGATTCGTAGAAACAACACATTAATCAAATTCACGAATAATTGAATTCCTAAAAGTTAAACACATAAATCTGGAAGGCTGACTGCATTATGTATAAATTGCATTGTATCTCAGTTCTGAAAGAAAGTTGGGTTATATCAAATTAAAAACTAACTATATCTGCTTGCTGGGGTTCAAAGTAATATGCAAATTACCATGCAAGTTTAAAAAACAAGCAATTTCTCTCCATTTAAAAAAATACAAATGTTTTGAACATGCAATGTCAACTTTTGGCAAGGTGAAAATAATCTGGGAATGTTATCACCATATTCCAAATCAGGATAGGCATCGTATAAGTGAAATGGGAGATTAGGGGTCCTTCCACACAGCCATATAACCCAGATTATCAAGCAGATAATCCACAATATCTGCTTTGAACCAGGTTATCTGAATCCACATTGCCATATATTCCAGTTCAAAGCAAATAATGTGTGATTTTATTCAGCTGTGTGGAAGGGGCCTCAGTTCACACTGCCATGTAATCCAGTTCAATGTGGATTTTATACAGCTATGTGGGGCCCAGGAAAGGAGGCTTACCTGGATCTGTTCAAAAGGCACCTCAAAGCTGAAGGACTCATTATAATAAGGATTCAATGTATTCTTCTTTATGGTTGTTTTCTTCTTCTTAATACGTTTTCCTCCCTGCATGAGATGAATTTTAACATAGGGGTCTGGAATGGGAGTTGGGAAGGAGAGATTGAGATAGGGAATGCAGAAAGAGAAAAGGAAACATTAGAGTCATGGTGACGAACGATATGCTCCAGAAGAAGAGAATGAGGGAGTGAAGTGCCTTCAGGCAGCACTTCCAGTAACATTTTCGTATTACACAAATTACAGTGGTATTTCCACCTTTAACTGCCACGGCAGCATCCTATGGAGCCATGGGATTTGTGGATTAGTGAGAACTCTTCCTTCACCATCCCAATATGGTAGGGACATAAGGACTTTAAGACCAAGCCTTTTGGGGTTTTCTTTAATCTTTCCTCTTTTTCTCCACCCTTATTGCCTTTTGCAACACCATAAACTTTGCATAACATACCCTTTTGTGATTTTTAATGATTGCCCAAATGTATTAATTTAATATGTACCCTGAGAATTGGGAAATTAGAAATTGGGAGAAGAAAATGCCTATGGAGAGCAGCTAGGTCCCAATGCTCTCATCCTTTATATATTTTAGTTTATCACAATGGTAACCTCTTACCTGAAAGACCTCCCACATCCATCTTTTTGAGGTTTTTGGCTTCCAGGACTATCACGGTCAGCTTCCCAGCTGTAGGGACATACCGGAGTGAAAAGCAGACATCCCCCAACTTCTCATGCTGAAGGAAGACAAACAGGACAGATTCTGAGCTGGAATCAAGGCCAGCCTGAAATATTTTCAGTGGCAGCTATTAAGTCTGTTCTAGGCCTTAGCCTAAACTGTGCTATCCAAGGTTCTGAAATTCTGTACCAAAACAGAGTAGGCACTTTGGATAGATCCTTTAAAGTTAAGGCAAGTACAAGAGTAGACTCATTGCTCAAATTACACGGAATATTCAAATTGCCACTGGACATTTCACTGCAAGAGGACAAAGAAACAGTACTCTTGCTCTACATGAAGAACTACTTGTTAGTCAAATTATAGTAAAATAAAATTACTCCCCCCACCCAAAAATTAACTTATCCATGGGTCAGTGTAAGAAGTATGCTTTAACTCTTATAAAAATGGGAATCATCTCCATTTTTGTGTGGAATGGAAAAAGGCAAGAGTTTAGTTTTTCCTGGAAGAATCTAAAAGAAGCACCATTCCCATCTTCTCATTTTACCATGGTATCACATATTGCTTTTTTAAAAGCTGTTTCCATGCAAAAATTGCCTCCATCTTTTCAAAGTTCTTCAAATGTACATCAACACACACCAAACACTTTGTGGCAAATGGGATATAAATGAATACATCAATACAAATCCACCACTCAGAGCTCCCAATGCTCTATTTTCCCTCCATTTCCTTCTCCAAAATGCTGATAGGGGATGATATGACATCTCTTCCAGTTGCCATGTTGGAGAGGAAATAGACCAAGAAGTACATTCGATCCTTTTCCCATGTCAGGAGTGACTTGAGAAACTGCAAGTTGCTTCTGGTGTTAGAGAATTGGCCATCTGCAAAGACGTTGCCCAGGGGACTCCAGGATGTTTTGATGTTTTACCATCCTTGTGGGAGGCTTCTCTCATGCCCCTGCATGGGGAGCTGGAGCTGACAAAGGGAGCTCATCCGCCTCTCCCCAGATTCGAACCTGGGAAGTCGGACTTGGCCACGGTGGTCCACGCTCTGGTCACATCCCGGATTGATTACTGCAATGCGCTCTACGTGGGGTTGCCCTTGAAGACAGCCCGGAAGCTTCAGATGGTCCAGCGCTCGGCAGCCAGGTTGCTAACTGGAGCGGCACTCAGGGAGCACACCACTCCTCTGTTGAGCCAGCTCCACTGGCTGCCAATCCGCTACCGGGCTCAATTCAAGGTGCTGGCCTTAGCCTATAAAGCCCTAAACGGTTCTGGCCCCGCTTACCTCTCCGAACGCATTTCCGCCTACGAACCGACTAGAACATTAAGATCGTCTGGGGAGGCCCTGCTCTCGATCCCGCCTGCGTCACAGGCACGCTTGGCGGGGATGAGAGACAGGGCCTTCTCAGTGGTGGCCCCTCGGCTATGGAATGCCTTGCCAGCTGACATCAGACAGGCACCTTCGTTGCTGGCGTTTCGGAGAATGGTCAAGACCTGGCTTTACGAACAAGCGTTCGGCTAAGCAATGCAACTAACTAAGGAAGACGGTAACTGAACATAGGAACGGCACAATGACTATGAGAATGGATCTGACTTTAACGGAGGCGCTATATATGTTGTTTGTCGATTTGTCTGTCTATGTTAATTGTTGTGGAGCGACGTTGTCGTCCCGGTTGTTGTATTGCCGTGTTTTTAATTGCACTGTAAACCGCATTGAGTCGCCTGTCAAGGGCTGAAATATGCGGTATAAAAGTGAAGCAAATAAATAAAATAAATAAACCTTCAACCTGTCACTCTTCAGTCCTGCTTGCATAAGTGTTTAATCCATTATACCATCAGGGACTCCAGTACATTAGATGGGAGCAGCTCATGGACGGTGGAGCAGGGCAGAATTGATCCCATGCAATTGTCAACCCTAACATTAGCTAATGCTACTGCTTCTCTCTCCTAATGATAGAGCCATGCTAGATTGACAGAAAAGCTTCTGGAAATGACCTCCATATACAGGGAGGGGAAGAATGTAGTGGAGCCTCTCCTATAAACACTTTTTTTAAGCTACAGAACTAGCACCAATCCTGCTGGAATGCTGATTCTGCAATCAGAATCTCATGCTTGCTTCCAACTACTGTTGCTGAGTCTTTCAAACTATCATAGCAATAGAATGGAAGATTTACATGAACATTTAGATGGTCCTGCCAGTGACTGAGCATTAGTACCTACCTCTTCCTTCTCTGCTGATTGTAAGTCCCGCCACTCTTCAATCACATGTGCCAGATCTACAGTGTTCATGGGAATACGGATCTCACCGATGGCATCATGCTTGGAGAAGCGGTCAAAGTCATAGACAGACATGACGAGGGTCTTGCCACCCAGCTCTGAGTAGGGAACCTAAATGACAAACACAAGGAATAATGGATTGAAGAAAGCCACTCTTGATTGAAAGGTTATTGGTTTTGTTGAAGTGTCACTAGCTCTCTAAAGGACCGTAGTCTTCTAAATGACCTTACAGAAGATTTGAGATCTTCAGGGAAGGCCCTTCTCCCGATTGTACCATCCATGCAGATACACTGTTTTGACCTTGGGAGAAGGTCTGTTTGGTAGCTGCTGCAAAGTTTTGGAAATCTCTTTGTAGAATTGATTGACTGGCTTCCTCCATGATGCTATTCAGTTTTTTTGTTTTGTGGAAGTTTTTAATACTACACTGTATTGTCCACATCTTGCCTTTTAACTGATTTGTTTTTACATTGTTTTTTGTTCTATTGATATAGATCTTTCTAGCCTTTGTACACATCACTAGTTCAATTTGAACTTTTCTTTGTAACTATTTTATGTTTTGTAAGCCACCTTATAATTCAAGGAAGAAAAAAAGGAGGTAATAAATGGAGTAATGAATGAAAGGAGTGTGATGTGAGATAGAAAAATGAAGATTCATGAAGGATGGAGAGAGCTTAAAGCTATAAATGAAGGTGACATTTGAGAAGAACAATGCACAACATATTTCTGGAGCTTTGGGGAAAAGGGAAAGCAAGGGAACCTTACCTTAAATGTGAAGGACTCATTAAACGTGGGGTTGAGAGTTTTGCGATGGACTTTGGTCTCATATTTTTTCTTTTTCTCTGGGAGCAGGAAGACTTTGACATAAGGATCAGAGGTACCTCCAATGTCCAATGCTGGCAGGTCAGCAGCTTGTATAATGCCCACTACCAGCTGTGGAAAGGTGCAAACATAGGCAAACATTAGATGGGTTGTCATGAGTTAGTTATGACATGAAGGCACACCACCACAACAAGAGGGCATCCTATTGCAGAAAATGACCTTCCCCCAAAGGATGACCAGTTCGAATCCAGTTTAAAGATAAAAGAGGCATAAAGACAGAGAGATATGGGTATTTAAGCCGCCATCCACAGTCAACAATTGGGAAGCAGACTGAGCTAGCAAGCAGGTCATTTGATCATGGTCCTCCTTGTGACAAAGGGATGTAGTATATTTCTATTTAGATCAGAGCAATTGTTTTACAACTTGCACCTATACATAAAATGGTGTAGTATAATATAGTAATATATGATACTGATATTGTACTATGCTAATAATATAATATATTGTATGTATATATATCTTGTAAGCCGCTCTGAGTCCCCTTTGGGATGAGAAGGGCGGCATATAAATGTCGTAAATAAATAAATAATCTCTCTATCTCTCTATCTATAAATGTAATGTTGTGGGATTAACATAACTCAAAACCACTGGACCAATTGACACCAAATTTGGACACAATACACCTATCAGGTCAACAAGTGACCGTCACTCATAAAAACACTGAAAAACACAGCAGAAGGGACTTTAAAAGCAAAAAAAAAAAGACATTACAACGCATGCGCAAAACCACATATATATACACAAACACACATATGCACAAATATATACACACACAAAACACAAATACACAGACTGGGCCACAGCAACGTATGGCAGGGGATGGCTAGTAAATAAATAAACAAACATGTAGATATGTACATTTATGTGTATTTTGGCACTCTTTTCCAGTGCTGCAGTGCCTTATTTGCTTGTTTTGTGAGTGGCTAACCTGGTCTGTTCCAGACTAAAAAGGGAACAAGCATTGACCATTCCCACCTGTGTGCTCTGAAAGTCATAGTCAAGTGAGTATTGGAGTTTCCCCAGCTTTTCCTGTGGCTTCTCCTCTTTGGGCTCCTGCAGCAGTGATGGGTCCAAATCTTCTACCTCGGGCTGAACCTAGAAGAAAGACGGAAAAATGAGCAGGGAAGCCAACAAGTCTTCCTTTTGCTTACATGGAAAATAACAAAGGCAAATGTTATAGTGCCAAAAACTTCGTGATATGCAGACTTAAAATTCTATTGCTTAGCTTGGGATGTGGCACGCAAGTGTAAAAGGTCAACAAGTAGACTAAAGATATGGGTGGAAAGGTGAATTCATGTGGCAGATTTTCTCCATGAGCATGATTAAAAATTCAATTCAATTCTGAAGGGGATCCTGCTTGAAGAGACAGTGTTCATGAATATTGTACAAAGGAAGAAGCAGAGAAGTTCACTGCTCAAGGTTTTACATCTTTTTTCTCTTTGCTGCTACAGACATTAGCTGACAGCCTGGCTCTTCCATCTTCAGCTAAGCTTTGTACTCAAAGGACAGTAAGAAAAACCAATTGTGTGGTTTATTTTAAAAATGGGATGCAGCTCTCTTCTTTCTCTCTCTCTCTCTTCTTCATTAGTTCATCTTTTTGGTCATGATTATGGGGGAGGATGGGAGTTATAGACCCACACATCAGGAATCTGCCAGGTTGGAAAAGTCTGTTGCATTTGAAAAGCCAATGCTCACAAACACAATAGTTAGTTTATCATAGGAGAGTGAAACTATGAAGAGGACAAGTTCAGAAAGAACCCCTCTACTATTTGTAAGACTTGGGGAATAGCAGAGGGTTTAACAGTGCTGAGCTTAGGAAGAAGTCTTGGGGTGCATTCACACTATAGAATGAATGCAGTTTGACACCACTATGTCAAACTGCTCAATGGTATGGAATCATGAGAGAGCAACTATGGTCCAATGGTATGGAATCACGAGAGCTGTCGTTTTATAAGGCCTTTAGCCTTATCAGCCAAATAGTCCTGGTGTCTCACCAAACTACAAATCCCATTATTCCATAGTATTGAGCCATGTCAGTTAAAGTTGTGCTGAACAGCATTAATTCTACAGCGTAGATGCACCCTTAGAGAGTCAGTTTCTGCCTACTTTCTGAGCACACCAGAGATTCAGCAAAGCAAACATGAGCTCTTGCTCGGCTTCTTAGGTCAGAGATGAGGAGGAAATAAAATGCTCTTCCTCATCTGCAAACTGGGTTTCCTTTTGGAAAGAGATCTCTTTGAATGTAATTAAAGATAATAGGTCGAAGGGTTTTACAACAGCCACTGAAATGATGCCACTTACCTTATCGATGTAGCTTTTGCCCAACTCCTTCACCTCTTTCATATTAATCTGCGCCTTCACTTTGTCTTTCCCTTTCTTTCCTTTCTTCTTTTTGCCAAAGCATTTTTTACAGACGCAGAAGCAGCAGCACAGAAGTAGCACTCCAACAACAATGATGATCGCAGCCAAAGCCCAAGGTGGAACTGGAGGGGAGCACAAGAAGAGGGTGAAGATGTGGAGGATGGATTCTTGGGGGGGGGGGGGCAGAGTCACCATTCATAGATTGCCACGATATTCACACAATCCGTACCCCTAGCCACTCAAATCATGTCATTTGGACACACAACGTCTCTTCTAAAATTGCCTTGCCACACAATCAGCTCCACCTCCAAGAGCGATAAGATTTGGCCTTTGCAAAAATTGCATCACAATGATATGCTACATTGCTCACTTGGAAATTGGAACTATATTTTGTAAGAGATAGAGGTGACATTTTTTGGTAACACATTCTCCAGTTTGGTTTTTTTTATAGGACACAGCCCTGTGCATTGTCTATGTTTTAAAATTCAAGCCAAGTCTTAAGTTGGCTGAGAAATGGCAGACTACGTGACTCCAATTTATTTCAGAAAACATTTTTATAATAGCTGGTGCCCTTTCAACTTGGATGAATCCTGCCCTCTCTGCAATCTGAAATCTGAGATGGGAAGGAGAAAGATGTGAGCACAGCTCTACGCACTTGGCAGCTTTCCCAGTTTGTTCATGAATTTGTCTTTCATGTCGGAAAAAACATTCTCCTTGCTGGGCATTTCAGTGGCATTGAGCGACGGCTCCATCTGGGACTCCGTCGCCCCTGAATCCACTCGGGCTGACCTCCGTGCTGCATTCATTGTGGAACCTGGAAGACGAAGCAGAATGAAGAGTGATGAAACCCTTTCAGTGACAAGTTTAACCCTCTTAAAGCAAAGATTTGGATTACCACTCCTATATACAGGCATGCTTCAGTTAACAAAGTCTCTGACAAAGGCGCTCCTTTTTACAAAATCCTTTTACACCTCCTCATTCTCCATAGTGTTTATTTTGGAGCATTGGCATTGGGAAGGTGTCAAAGTAACTCATACTTTTGGGTCTGGGATGCAGCAGTATGCCTATAGTAAATACTGCAGTAAAACACACTTAGAAAGAATGGGATTTACTTCAACTGATCCTACTACCGTTAAGTATGCTTGTTTACAACAGGCAAGGTAAATAGCAGCTGCCTCCAGAATCCTTTACTGAGCATGCAACAAAACAGAGAGAAATGGGAAAAGCAGGTCAGCTTGCCTCACCAGCTCCCCTCAGTGTATTTACAAAGCATAGGTCAAGAAATTTGAGCAGCAATGTGGAAATGTTCCCATTGAGCATTGGAAACACATTGAGCATTGGTACACATTGTACATTAGGACTGTTGTGCTACAGCCATTTTGATGTCTGCACAATGGTGCTGGAGAAATAGCTACATCTCTGGGTTGTTGTGAGTTTTCCAGATTGTATGGTTATATTCAAGAAGCATTCTTCCCTGATGTTTGGCCTGCATCTATGGCAGGCATCCTCAGAGGTTGCAAGGTCTGTTGGAAACTAGGAAAATGGGGTTTATATATCTGTGGAAAGTCCAGGGTGGGAGAAAGAACTCTTGTCTGGTTGAGGTAGGTGTGAATGTTTCAATTGGCCACCTTGATTAGCATTTAATGGTCTTGCGGTTTCAAGGTCTGGCTTCTTACTGCCCTAGGGGAATCCTTTGTTGGGAAGTGATTAACTGGCCCTGATTATTTCTTGTCTGGAATTCCCCTGTTCTTGAGTGTTATTCTTTATTTACTGTTATGATTTTAGAGTTTTTTAAAAATACCGGTAGCCAGATTTTATTCATTTTATTCATTCATTTTATTCATTTCCAGATTTTATTCAGTTTCCTCCTTTCTGTTGAAATTGGCCACATGCTTGGGGATTTCAATGGCTTCTCTGTGTAGTCTGACATGGTAGTTGTTGAAGTGGTCCAGCATTTCTGTGTTCTCAAATAATATACTGTGTCCAGATTGGTTCATCAGGTGCTCTGCTATGGCTGACTTCTCTGGTTGAAGTAGCTGCAGTGCCTTTCATGTTCCTTGATTTGTGTTTGGGCAATTCTGCGTTTGGTTGTCCCTATGTAGACTCGTCCACAGCTGCATTGTATATGGTAGACTCCTGCAGCAGTGAGAGGACCCCTCTTGTCGTTTGCTGGATTTAGCATTTGTTGGATTTTTTTAGTGGATCTGTGGATAGTTTGTAGGTTGTGTTTCTTCATCAGCTTCCCTATGCAATCAGTGGTTCCCTTGATATATGGTAAGAACACTTTTCCTCTAGGTGGATCTTTGGCTTTACTCTCATGGCTTGTTCTCAGCCTCACAACCTCTGAGGATGCCTGCCATAGATGCAAGTGAAATGTCAGGAGAAAATGCTTCTGGAACATGGCCATACAGCCCGAAAAACTCACAACAACCCTGTAATTCCGGCCACGAAAGCCTTTGACAGCTACATCTCTTCTCCCCATGCAAATTACCAGTGTTGTGCAACATTGCAATTCCCCATTACTTGATTCTTAAGTCATTTTACAATGGCCTAAGAGAATGCCACCCAGCTTTTAAAATATGAAACTAAATCATATTACAACTGCTACCACAACAAACAGCCCCATGGCTAGAAAAACACTTGGCAGATGTTATTGATCTCATGGTTTTTATTCTGAGGGTGTATCACCCTCCAGATGTTATTGCATTGCAACCCCACAAACTGCCACTCTCATCATTTGATAGGTCTCTAAAACATCTGGAGATTATAACATCTGGAGACCACATATTGCATGGCCTTGACTGGAATTATCCAAAGGGTCTCCTGAGGCAAGCCCTGTGAATGCACACTACAAGATGTTGACTCTTGTTAACTTTCATAAACATGTCTTGGAGAAGCCACTGGGTTGGAGAACTCGAACATGGCCACTCTCTCCTGAAGTAGTAAAAACAAAAATGGATGCATTCCTTTCCCCACTCAGTTTAATTTTCAAAATGTCATTCCTTTTGGTTGGCTCTGATAAGCTTGTTTTTGTTCTCCCACCCAGTCTTTTGCTGCCTGTAATTTTAGCCTTCTCCAGCCAAGCGGCTTGAAAAATGTCAGGCATTTTATTACTTCCACATAGACCAGCTCTCCAGGGCATTGGCCTTATCAATTTTCAGATAAGCAGGGCAAAGGGCTTCTGTTTTACAAGCATTTCTAAAAGGCACAGAGACATGGCCAAACACTTAGCTGAACTAAACTATTTAGTATCCAGATCAGGGTTGTCTAACTCATTTTCAGTGAAGTCCATATCAGCCTCATGGTTGCCTTCAAAGGGCTATTAAATCTATGAACAAAAAAAAAATCCATGGATACAGAGGGTCAGTTATAATCTTTTCACATAGTCGTTAGAATGCTTTAGTTTTTACCCAGTGAGGGTTCCCAGATGTTATTGAATGACAACTACCATTATTTTTTTTATTATCCACCATGCAGACTGGGAATTATGGGAATTGCAACCCAACAGCTTGTGGTTCTGAGGTTGAGGAAAAATTAAATGACATTTTAAAGCCAGTCACCATTCCCACAAGCCTTGTATCTACATTCAAAACCCACTTTCCCCACAAACCAACCTTCCAGATGTTACTGCATCACAACTCCCATCAGCTCTAGTTATAATGTCTAATGAGGGGTAATATAGGAGTTGTAGTCCATTATCTGGAAGGGTGCATAAAATAACATGGCAGTCCAAATTTGGCCCAGGTGCCTTCAGTTTGACATGTGGTCTGAATGGAGAGAAATAACAGTACTATGCGATTCTGCTTTTGGTCAGACCTCATCTGAAACCCTGTGCCCAGTTCAAGAAGGATGCTGACAAGACGCAATGTGTTCAGAGGAACCAATTTTAGTACATTATTATAGTACTATTATTCTACTTTAACTACCATAGTTCCATTCCATGGAATTCAATTGGTGATTTAAGGAAGGGTACAAGATCTAGAATTCTATAGGATGAAACCATGGCCATTAAAGTGAAATCACAGCATTATAGCACTCCAAATAAAAACTGAACCAAACTAAGAATGCCTCTATCTCCTGGCTGTTCCTTTCTCAGCCTTGTCTGGACTTGCCTTCATTTCCCTTCCAGTCAGTGAGAATCTATTTTCACTGTGTCTAATTACAGCTATCACACATTAAATTGGACATTTTGTTTTGACTTGGCAGAATTTACACATAAGTAAAGGTAAAGGTTTCCCCTTGATGTTAAGTCTAGTCATGTCCAACTCTGTGATGCTCATCTCGATTTCTAAGCTGATGCCTCCAAGGTCATGTGGTCGGCATGACTGCATGGAGCACCATTACCTTCCTGCAAAAGTGGTATCTATTGATCTACTCACATTTGCATGTTTTGAACTGCTAGGTTGGCAGAACCTGGGGCTAACAGTGGGAGCTCACTCTGCTCCCTGGATTCGAACTGCCAACCTTTCAGTCAGCAAGTTCAGCAGCTCAGTGGTTTAACCTGCTGTGCCACCCAGGGCTGCAATTTACACATATTCCTGCAGAATTTTCACAGAATTAGGAATTATAAGATGTTGCAATGTTTGTTTTGTGTTTTTGGTTTTATTTTGTTGTAATGCACTACTGGGCTTGGCCTCATGTAAACCGCCCTGAGTCCCCTTCGGGGAGATGGTGGCAGGGTATAAGTAAAGATTATTATTATTATTATTATTATTATTATTATTATTATTATTATTATCCCTTCCAAAGCTGGAAAAAGAGCTCCCAGGTTTCAGCTGTTTTCCATGTGCCTTTTTAAAGCTGTGCAACAGAGGCTGGCAGTGACTATTGTGCCTTTTAACAGGCAGCGAGAATGCCGAGAGCAGAGATGCTACGGCTGAGCATCTCAGGGATTAACACAGTGGTACGATGGGAGTTTGTTTAACAAACAAACAGCCCCACCCCATGCGCTGATAAAAACAAACCACAGATCTCAGCCACATGATCTTAGACCATTTTGTCTGACGTTTCTTGGCAGAAGGATCTTTTGGGATGCCACTTTCTTTGTAACACTGGGGCTGTTTCCAAAGGGACAGCTGTGCTTGTCAGCTTCTGCAAAGCAACAAATGCTTTTCTTGGAGCTGACAAACTCATCCTAGCACGAGTTCTCCTGGCTCAGAAACCACTTCCTTCTGTTTTGCTCTGATCCCACCCACACAGCTGCGCAGCGTTGCACACAGGCACACCTGACAGATGATACGCCTTGGATCAGAGGAAGTGGGATCGTAATCCACAAAAGCTCATGCTGAAATAAATCTGTTGGGCTTAAAGGTGCTGTGGGGCTGTTTGTTGCTCCACTGAAGAGTGGACTTTCCCTTCTGTGTGCACATCTCACTTGCGCACACCAAAACAATCACTTTCTTCTTGGTCTCTCTTCTCCCCTTCTGTTATTACAAGCATGTTGGATGCATCATGGGTTTGGAGGAGGAGGAAGAGAGCAGCTGTCAGGACTCCCCAGTGCCTATTACAAAGCAGCAGCTCCTGATTGGACACAGCATCTCCCCTGATGCTTGATGGACAGAATGGCAACAGCTTGGCTGGAATGGAGGAAGGAGGGGGCCAGCAGTCCCTTGGGGAGTTTCCCTATAATAATAACAACACAGTCAGGGAAGGCACGTATCGCAGGCACGCCGTGCTGGATTTCAGGACCTCGGAGAGCAGCTGGGCCAGGACTGGCTGGGTTGTGGCGCTATTGCGCTATGATCTCAGTTGCCAGAGAAGGCCACACTTCCCAATTACTACTCTCCATGTTACTTTCTCACTCCAAGTCCTTTCTGCTTCCAAAGGATCCAGGAGTTCTAGTGACGCCTTCTTTTCACCACTCACTCTTCCTTTCCCTTCTAAGGAACTGTGGAGTCTAGCTTCCCACTCCTTTGCCTCCCTACCTCTCCCCATTTCTATAAGTACTCCACATGGCATTTGCTCTGCATCCCTTTGTGGACCTTTTGAGTGGTAATGGTATTGTTTAGCATGAAGAAGAGAAGGCTGAGAGGAGACATGATAGCCATGCATAAATATGTGAGAGGAAGTCAAAGGGAGGAGGGAGCAAGCTTGTTTTCTGCTGCCCTGGAGACTAGGATGCAGAACAATGATTTCAAACTACAAGAAAGGAGATTCCATCTGAACATAAGAACTTCCTGACTGTGAGAGCTGTTCAGCAGTGGAACTCTCTGCCCCAGAGTGTGGTAGAGGCTCCTTCTTTGGAAGCATTTAAACAGAGGCTAGATGGCCATCTATCAGGGGTGCTTTGAATGTGATTTTCCTGCTTCTTGGGAGAATGGGGTTGGACTGGATGACCCATGAAGTCTCTTCCATTTCTATGATTCTATGATTCTATAAATAATTAACAAGGAAGAAAGGATCTGGGTGCAAAGGGAGAGCGAGCCCAAGGAAATGGCCATTTTGGATGATCCGCTGCGCTCAGTCACAGCCTCCACAAATCAGATTGACAGGATGTTTCTCTTGCTTGGACAGTGGCATTTATCTCTTGACAAACTGGCTGTAACTGCCTTGGGATCCAGGAGCAAAGACTGGGAACACAGAAAGAGAACAGGGTGGAAGGAGGCAAGATAAAGAGATCGTCCTATACAAGCTGACTTGCCTTGGGCATTGGTCTTGTTGTGGTGGCAGCACTTGAATTCATGATTCTGGGCCTCCACTTTGCAACCGCTTCATTTAATTGAGAGTTATGGAGGGACTTATCAAGTCTTGGACCTGGAGATAAAAGTCCAGGTCCCCATTAAGATGTCAAATGTGAGGGAACATGAGCCAGCTTCTCAATCTGTCTTCCTTTCTTTTTCTAGCATTCTAGTACTAGTGGTATACTCATCTGTAAATCATGCTGCACATGCTGGAGAAATTATTCACCATAGCGCAACAGAGATGTTCTGCTGACAGTGACGAAAACAGAGTTGTGCATACATCAACATGACGTGCCTGTCTATGCTCTGTGCATTGAGGCTGTGCACTACAGTTGTGCATTGTGGTTGAGCATGAGAAATGTATGCTGTGCATTGTACAACAGCACTCAGCTCTTGATGTGTGTTAAGCAATGTTGCTGTTCTGCATGGGAAATGCACGGCGGCGGTGTAACTTATCACCACAGGGATATTTATGTTATGCTGAGGCAATACTGATCTGTGGCCTCAATCAGCCCAGTTTGTACCAGCATGAGCAAAACATGCAAAGGAGGTAACCTATGAACAGTACACTGCTTTGAGCTCATTGGATAATAAGAAGGATATGAATGCAATTAATAAATGTAATCCACCCACACTCCTCACAACATTTTTATAAGGCTGAAGAAGGAGGGGGGAGGAATTAAAAGCATGGACTACAGTATTACACATTGTGGCAGTTTGATCCTACTTTAACTTTAACTGTTGAAACATATATCCATTTATTATGTCATACGTTTGTATCCCGTCCTTCTTACCCCTGGAGGAGGACTCAGGGCGGCCTCACAATTGGCAACCATTAGATGCCCAAAGAAAGACAATTATAATAGCAATTTACATTTAAAACAATAGCTAAAATATCAAATACAAAACATCCAATTAAAATCAAGTAATTTCAAGTCACAATTCAGGTCAGTCCATTGTCAATCCAATAAATCATTCTCATTATTATTGCTGCATCTGCTGCTCGAATGCTTGCTACTACAACCAAGTTTTAAGTTTTTTCCTAAAAGATAGGAAAGAGGGGGCCGATCTGATTTCATTAGGGAGGGTGTTCCACAACCGAGGGGGCACCATTGAGAAGGCCCTGTCTCTCATTCCCACCAACCACGATTGCGAGAGTGGTGGGATCAAGAGTAGGGCCTCTCCTGATGATCTTAGGAGAGTCTTAGAGGGAGATACATTTGGACAAGTAAGCTGGGCCAGAATCATTTAGGGCTTTATAGGCCAAGGCCAGCACTTTGAATTGTGCTCGGTAGCAAATCAGCAGCCAGTGGAGCTGACGTAACAGGGGATGGTAAGCTCCCTGTATGCAGCTCCAGTGAGCTATCTGGCTGCCACCCATAGTTGAAGCTTCTGAAGAGTCCTCAAAGGCAGCCTCCTGTAGAGCACACTGCGGTAATCTAAACTGGATGTAATAAGAGTGTGGACCACCGTGAGCCATCATGGAAATTAAGATCTTCTGGGGAGGTCCTGCTCTCGGTCCCACCTGCTTCGCAAGTGCGGTTGGTAGGGACGAGAGACAGGGCTTTCTCAGTGGTGGCCCCTCAACTCTGGAACTCTCTCCCTGGTGAGATTAGATCAGTACCCTCCCTCCTGACCTTTAGAAAGAAAACATAGTTATGGAATCAAGCTTTTGACTAGTAAAGTAATGCAGTACAAGAAGTAAATATGGAATATGTGTAATCTGCATCTGGAATGGCCCGATCTACCAGTGTAGATCATGTGATTTTAATGTTTTTATTAGGTGTTTTTAATTTTTATATTTCATGTTTAAATGTCCTATTATCTTATGGATAGTTTGTCCTATTGTATTCTATGCTTAGTCATACGTTGTTTGATTTATGATTGGTTTATGTATGTAAGGTATTGAATTTTGCCATTATTTTTGTAAACCATTTGAGTCCCCCCAGAGGTGAGAAAAGTGGTATATAAATACTGCAAATACATACATACATACATAGCAGAGAAATGTAAATACTTCAACACAAATCCTAGAATTGCATAGGATGGAGTAGTGACAATGTGGTACTGGACTGCGATAAATATGAAGTGTAGATACACTTATATAGATAACTCAGCTTTCCCCCAACATGTGCTGAATTATAACTTCTGAATACCCAATACCTTTGCCTTTGGTGTTTGGGTATGATGGTTGCAGTTTTCAACTTAACTTAAATCTCTCCATTGGAAAAAAAAAAACATTCTGGGTGCAGCAAAACGCTTTAAATATATATGAAATACAACTATAATCAATAACAAAGGAAAACACCACCATAAAGCCTGTAGCTAAAATGAAAATGCCATGGCATACAAAACCACAGTCAAATCAACAGCAAAGAAGAACTATATGTTGATCTAAACACCGCGCTGGGAGACTCATAGATGGTGTAAAGGAATTGTCACCATCGTCTAGTTCAAACACCTGTGATTGCAGGAACATCCAACAAATGATTATCAACCACTGAATGGAAGGCTGATGAAGGAGGTTCCCACCAGCTACTTATACAGCTTACTCCACTATCTGAGAGGTCTTACCAAACAGCTTGTCCTAATGTTTAATCCAAATACATCTTTTATTGTAATTTGAATCCATTGCTCGAGGGCTTACTCTTTGAAACAGCAGAAAAACAAGCCTGCTCTGCATTCAACATGACAGCCCTCCAAATATTTGAAGACCATGATCACATTGCCTCTTGTAAAAACACTCCCAGGTTTCTCAACTGTTCCTTATAGGGATTCATTTCCAGACCCTTTGGCACATCTGTCACCATTTTCTGGGTATCTTCCAGCTTGTTGATGCCCTTCGAAAATGGTGATGTCCCAAACTGACCACAGCACTGCAGATGAAGTCTGTCCAAATACAGTGAGAAGGTTACTTCTCTCGAAATGCATGTTGTAATTCAATTGATGCAATCTAGAATGCCATTTTAAGTTCTTTTTGCCACTACATTACTCTATAGCAGTGATTCTCAACCTTCCTAATGTCATGACCCCTTAAGACAGTTCCTCATGTTGTGGTGGCCCCCAACCATAAAATTATTTTCATTGCTATTTCATAAATATAATTTGGCTACTGCTATGAATCGTAACATACATATCTGATATGCAGGATGTATTTTCATTCACTGGACCAAATTTGGCACAAATACCCAACACAACCAAATTCAAATACAACTCATTTTGTCATTTGTGAGTTGTAGTTAACCTACAATCAAAGAGCATTCTGAACTCCATGAATGATGGAATTGAACCAAATTTGGCACACAGAACACCTATGATCAACAGAAAATAGTAGAAGAGTTTGGTGAGCACTGACCTTGAGTCTGGGAGCTGTAGTTCACCTACATCCCAAGAGCACTGTGGACGCAAACAGTGATAGATCTGGACCAAACTTGGCATGAATACTCAATATGTGAACACTGGTGGAGTTTGGGAAAATAGATCTTCACATTTGGGAGCTATAGTTACTGGGATTTATAGTTCACTTACAATCAAAGAGAATTCTGAACCCCAGCAATGATAGAATTGGACCAAACGTCTCACACAGAACCCCTATGACTAGCAGAAAATACTGTGGTTTTCTGATGGTCTTTTGCGATCCCTCTGACCCCCTCCCCCATGACCCCCAGGGGTCCTGACCCCCAGGTCGAGAAATACTGCTCTATAAGAATAACAGAATCGTAGAATAGGCCAGCAAGTTCAAATATTACTCCAAGCAGAAATTCTAGCTCAGGCATGGGCAAACTTTGGCCCTCCAGATGTTTTGGACTCTAATTCCCACAATTCCTAACAGCCTCGGGCCCTTTCTTGAAACCCGAGGAATTGTGGGTGTTGAAGTGCAAAATACCTGGAGAGCCAAAGTTTGCCCATGCCTGCTCTAACTAAAGCATCCCCAGTAGGAAGCTGTATAGCCTCTTTTTGAAGATGCCCAAAGAAGGCGATCCCACCATCTCTGAGTAATTGGTCCCATTGCCAAACCACTCTTACCATCAAGAAGATCCTTCTAATGTTTAGTCAAAATCTAACCATTCGCCTGCCCATAGCCTCTGGAACAGAAGAGAACAAACTTGGAAACACATCTTTGTTGTAAGATAGTTTGAGCATTGGACCATAACTGGAGACTAAGGTTTCATTCATTGCTTGGCAATGACTGACCTTGGGTAGGTCACACACTCTCAGCCCCAGAAAACCCAGTGATACATTCACTTTAGGGTCACCGTAAGCGGGAAACAACTCCAAGGCACACAACCACAACCAATCATGTCATCTCTCAGTCTTCACCAGGCTGAACATACCTAAGTCTTTCAACCTTTCCTCATGGGTCTTGTTTGCCATCCTTGAGCTTGTGAATCCAAAAGTCTTCACTTGGCACCAAAGAGACCACGATGCTGTTACCAGATGAGCTCCTCCGAGGTGTGCATTCTGCAAATGGGATGCCAACACTGAGTAGACCTTTTCTTATCTAGCCATCAGTTTGGGGATATGGGGAAACCCCGAGGAAGATCTGAGATAAAGACCTTGAGGTCAGTGCAGCTGGATAAGGGGAAAGGGGCTCCTTCAGGTTGCCAGCCCATAAGCCACTTAGGGCTTTAGAGGTTGAAACCATATGTGTGTCGATAGAGAATGGAAGGAGGGGAGGGAGGCACATCACGTGAATGAAGAGCTCCTTATATACAAACTGGGCCACTGAGCCCGGCAAGAGGTAAATACAACTTAATGCACGTAGTATATAGCCTCAAGGGGATGGCTGATGTGTACACAGTAGATGGAGAGATGGAGATACCTTGGGAGGGGGAGAAAAGAAACAACACTGGACTCATCAGAGCTGAAGAGGAAAGATGAGTTAAGGGTTAAAGAGGTCTTCTTCTGAAAAATGGCACTTTTAATTTGAGCTCAGTATTAAAAGTGAAATAGGCAGGGTGACTGGAAACGCATCTGCGTGGGTTTATTTTGACTGTGGCACATGGCGTTGTTCACAGCCCTGCCAGCTGAATGGGCATGGCTTTCCTGTAAATATTGCTTCGGTCTGACAAGGGAATGGGAAGGAAAAGAAATGGTGCAAAGATCGAGAGACAGAAGGGAGAGAGGCAGTGATGGTCGTTAAAGGCTCTCTTTCCTGCTTTCGCCTTTCTTCAACGCCCTTCCCACACTCTCGTCTTTTGCATCCTCCCATAATAAGCCCATAAGTCCATCACCCACCTGACACATTCATTCCGCCTCCCCCCCCCCCACCTCACTTTACTGCTCCTTGACAGCTCACAGATGGGATCGGCACAGCTTATGCGCTTCTTCACAACCCAAATCCTTGAGACATTGTTTCAGAAGGAGGATTTAACACCCCTTGGCTGCTGGGCAGGGAAAGAGATGCATAGGGGAGGGGGAGACTTGCTTATGAATGGTTGTCGAAGGTTTTCAGGGCCGGAATCACTGGGTTGCTGTGACTTTTCCGGGCTGTATGGCCATGTTCCAGAAGCATTCTCTCCTGACATTTTGCCTACATCTATGGTAGTCATCCTCAGAGGCTATGAGGTCTGTTGGAAACTAGCCAAGTGAGGTTTGTATATCTGTGGGACGTCCAGGGTGGGAGAAAAAAAAAACCTCTTGTCTGCTTGAGGCAGATGTGCATTTTGCAAATTGCCACCTTGATTGACACTGAATGGCCTTGCAGCTTCAGAGCCTGGTTGGTTGCTGTCTGGGGGAATCCCTTGTTGGGAGGTGTTAGCTGGCCCTGATTGATTTGTTTGTTGGAAACTAGATAAGTGAGGTTTATATATCTGTGGAATGTCCAGGGTGGGAGGTGTTACCTGGCCCTGATTGATTCATGTCTGGAATTCCCCTGTTATTTGAGTGTTGTTCTTTATTTATTGTCCTGATTTTAGAGTTTTTCTAACACTGGTAGCCAGATTTTGTTCATTTTCTTGGTCTCCTCCTTTCCGTTGGAATTGTGCACATGATTGTGGAGTTCAATGGCTTCTAAAATCAGGACAGTGAATAAAGAGGAACACTCAAAAAGCAGGGGAATTCCAGACATGAATCTATCAGGGCCAGCTAACGCCTTCCAACAAAGGATTCCCCCAGGCAGCAGGCAGCCAGGTTTTGAAGCTACAAGGTGGCCATTGGAACATTCACATTTGCCTCAAACAGACAAGAGTACTTTCTCCCACTTGCCTAGTTTACAACAGAACTCATAACCTCTGGGGATGCCTGTCATAGATGTGGGTGAAACGTCAGGAGAGAATGCTTCTGGAACATGACCATACAGCTTGAAAAACTCACAGCAACTCAGGTCTGAAGGCACTTCTCTTGAAGCAGATCTAAGTCAGGTGGAATTGCAGCTCTTTAAGCCCAGCTCATAGCATACAAGCTCTGTTGCCAAGTCTCCTTGTGTCCTTTTTAAGGTCTATGGAAGGTTAGCACCAGAGACATGTATGTGGAGATTGAACAAGGATGGCCAGAAACCTTCTGCCCAAGGATAATAAAACCCTTTAAATAAATGATAACCTCCTTAAGTTACCACTTAGCACCTTCATTATTTATGCATTATGCTAATATCTCACCTTTTTCTCATGGCAACATGAAAGGGAGCATCTATGTGGGTTTTGAGAAGTCTTTTGCCCAGGAAATGGCTTCAGCTGATAAGGGGATTCTGGGAGCTGCAGTCCCAAAAAGTATTTGTTCCAACCTTTGAGAGTGTGTCCTGAGGTGGACATTAAAAATGTGTCTAGAGGAGGGTGACTAAATTGATTGAGGGTCTGGAGAACAGCAGGACCCACAGCCAATGTTGAAGTGAAGCCAGGACTGAAAACTGTGGAAACACCATTAATAAGAGTGGAGAAACCATCTGCCATCTCCCTCAAAGTTCCCTGTTCTCTCTGATTTAAGCTACCATCTTCACAACAGTCATTGGTAGGGACTGCTGTGATATGCCCAGAAACGACATAGTAGTGAGCTATGATAATGCAGATAGAGATGTTGGAACTGGCTTATTGATGTAAGTCCACCTATGTTTCTGAATCTTCCTTCCTCCCTCTCTCCTCCTTCCTCCATGGCAGGAGAAATGTATTGTTGAAGGCTTTCATGGCTGGGATCACTGGGTTGTTGTAGGTTTTTCGGGCTGTACCTCAGAATGCTTGCCGCAGATGCAGGCGAAATGTCAGGAGAGAATGCTTCTAGAACATGGCCATACAGCCCAAAAAACCTACAACAACTCATGGTAGGAGCAATTTCATGATGATGAGCAGCTGCAGTTCAGAATTCAATATTATAACACAGAGTAAACATCAGACAAAATGTGAAAGACTGTATAGCGAGTTCTTCTCTCCCCTTTTGCTCTCTCTCTGCCACCTATTTCTTCAGGCTGCATAGAATTAGAGCTATATGAATTGAGGTCAAGGAACACCTGCAAAATATGGACCTAAAGGGTTTTCAGTGGAGAGGGGAGACGATTAATCTGAAGCCATAAGCAGAAATAGAAATCTCTGCTGGAGACCGTCTTGGTTTCGCAGTATCCTTTAAATAGCCCATTGAGCACCAAGCCCACATATCTGTGACTATCTGTTTAAAATATATTTATCTCTTTTAAAAAATATGGCAATATTGGGGATCTTCAGGCCGCGTGTCCAACTCTGAACCCCAGAAAGTCAAATTTAGCCCTCTGGGCTTTCCAAGAACAAGAGTCCCATTTTTCCATGATGCCATTATTGGGTGACTTCTCAACTTTTTATGACTTTCCCACTCACAGTAAAGGTTTAAGTGAAATACATTGCCACTGAAACTGATTTTGGCTGTCCAGTTAAAAGAGCATTATATGGTCAGTGTAGATCAGTGGTTCTCAACCATCATAATGTCACAACCCATTAATACATTTCCTCATGTTGTGGTGACCCCCAAACATAAAATTATTTTTGTCGCTACCTCATAACTGCAATGTTGCTACTGTTATGAATCATGTTGTAAATATCTGATGTGCAGGATGTCTTTCCATTCAATGGAAGAAATTTGATACAAATACCCGATATGCCCAAATCTGAATACTGGGGGGAGGGGGGGGGGTTGATTTTGTCATTTGTCAGTTGTAGTTGCTGGGATTTCTAGTTCACCTACTATCAAAGAGCATTCTGAACCTCACCAGTGATGGAATTGTACCAAACTTGGCACACAGAACTCCCATGATCAAGACAAAATATTTGAAGGGTTTGGTAGACATTGATCTTGGAGTTGTAGTTCACCTACATCCAGAGAACACTGCGGACTCAAACAATGATGGATCTGGACCAAACTTGGCACGAATACCAAATAAGCCCAAATGCGAACACTGGTGGAGTTTGGGGAAAATAGACATTGACATTTGGGAGTTGTAGATGCTGGGATTTATAGTTCATCTACAACCCAACTGCATTTGGAACCCCACCAACGATAGAATTGGGTCAAAGTTTCCACAAAGAACCCCCATAACCAACAGAAAATACCGATGGTCTATGGTGATACCTCTGACACCCCCTCATGACCCCCCCCCCCCAGGGGTTCTGACCTTCAGATTGAGAACACTGTAATTTACCAAGAAGAAAAGTTCTCAAGTAATGTCGAAGACTTTCATGGCTGGAATCACTGGGTTGCTGTAAGTTTTTCGCGCTGTATAGCCATATTCCAGAAGCATTATCTCCTGACGTTTCACCTGCATCTATGGCAGGTATCCTCAGAGGTTGTGAGAATGTCTGCCATAGATGCAGGTGAAATGTCAGGATGGAATGCTTCTGGAACATGGCCATACAGCACGAAAAACTTACAGCAACCCAGTTCTCAAGTAGCCTACTCACTGGTTTACTGCCTCTCCATTGGTAGATAATTTTGAAGAGTGTGTGTGTGTCTGTATTTAAATCTACAGGGGTAATCACAAATTGCATCCCATCACATGGATTCAGGAGTAGCACAACACATGACTCTATTCAGCCGCGTGTGGAAAACCATGCTTAAAGCAGCTCTCCAGTTTCAGTTTTCCAATCCCTGCTTCCTCCTTTGAAGCAAGGGAGGAAACCAAAAGCTCAGCAGAGCAAACCAAGCAAATCATTGGTTTAATCTGTATAATTTATTTATTAATCTTCCACATTACTGAAACTGATTTTTTCCAGAAATCACAGGTTTCTAGATTCCCTGCTAATGCAGCAGGTTGTCCTGAACTCACCCTCCTTTTTTTCTCCTTCACTTCACTTCATTCTCTCTCTCTCTCTTGTTTCTTGGATGAATGCACACTGACACTCCTTTCCTCAGAGGGTCTAGCAATGCGTTCCCAACCCCGGGGCCTATTTCCAACTTGTCCCTAGATTTCCTGTCAGTGTAAACTCCCCCCCCCCCCCTCCAATTTGCTCAACTGTTCTTCGCTGGGCTGTCACTTTGCAAGGGAGGAAATCAAAGAGAAAGAACGGAGGGGAAAGAAAAACAACTGTCCTGTTGGAGGGGGGACAGTGGGAATTGCAGCCCTTTACATCTGGAAAGTACCAGAAATTCAATGTTTCTACCATCCTGCAAGGAGAAAGTGTTTTGTGCTAGTAGGTGCTTTCTTAAATCCAGACTGGGGTGTTTATATATTGAACAAACATTATAAAGTGGGTTGCTGTGAGCTTTGCCATGCTCCAGAAGCATTCTCTCCTGACGTTTCACCTGCATCTATGGCAGGCATCCTCAGAGGGTGTGAGGTCTGTTGGAAACTAGGCAAGTGAGGTTTATATATCTGTGGAATAATGTCCAGAATGGAAGAAAGAACTGTCTGCTTGAGGCAAGTGTGAATGTTGCAATTGCCCACATTGATTGGCAATGAATGGATTTGCAGCTTCAATGCCTGGGTGGTTGTTCCCTGGGGGAATCCTTTGTTGGGAGGTTTTAGCTGGTCCTGACTGATTCTTGTCTGGAATTTCCCTGTTTTTTTTTTTTTTAGTGTTGCTCTTTATTTACTGTTATGATTTTAGAGTTTTTTTAAATACTGGTAGCCAAATTTTGTTCATTTTCATAGTTTCTTCCTTTCCGTTGAAATTGTCAACATATTTGTGGGTTGCAATAGCTTCTCTGTGTCGTTTCACAAGGTAGAGTGGTCCAGCTTTTCTGTGTTCTCAAATAATATGCTGTGTCCAGGTTGGTTCATCAGGTGCCCTGGCTGACTTCTCTGGTTGAATCAGTCTGCAGTGCCTTTCATGTTCCTTGATTTGTATTTGTGCAATGCTGCTACGTTTGGTGGTCCTTATGTAGACTTGTCCACAGCTGCATGGTACACGTTAGACTCCTGCAGAGGTGAGAGGATCCCTCTTGCCCTTTGCTGAATGTAGCATTTGTTGGATTTTCTTCACGGGTCTGTAGATAGTCTGTAAGTTGTGTTTTTTCATCAGCTTCCCTATGCGATCAGTGGTTCCCTTGATGTATGGTGAGAACACTTTTCTTCTGGGTGGATCTTCATCTTTACTCTCTTGGCTTGTTCTTGGTCTTGCAGCTCTTCCGATGTCTGTAGTGGAGTCTCCATTGGCCTGGAGAGCCCAGTTTAGGTGCTTCAGTTCACCTTGGAGGAGGCGGGGTTTGCAGATTGTTTTTGCACAGTCTGCCAGTGCTTTAGTTGTGCTTCTTTTTTTGACTTGGGTGATGGTTGGAGTTTGTAGGTATCTATCCATACAACCAGCCAGGCATTGAAGCTGCAAGGCCATTAAATGCTTATCAAGGTGGCCAATTGCAACATTCACATTTGCCTCAAGCAGACAAGAGTTCTTTCTCCCAGTCTGGACACTTCACAGATATGCAAACCTCACTTGCCTAGTTTCTAACAGACCCAACAACCTCTGAGGATGCCTGCCATAGATATGGGTTAAACATCAGGAGAGAATGCTCCTGGAACATTGCCAAACAGCCTGGAAAACTCACAGCAACTCAGTGATTCCAGCCATGAAAGCCTTCAACAACACATTATAAAATGGATTGAGTTTTAGACTAGGACTCTGGAGACCAGGGTTCAAATCCTTGCTCAGCTATGAAAACCCATTGGGTGTCCTTGGGCAAGTCAGACTATCTCAGCCTCAGAGGAAAGGAAAGGCAATAAATGGATCTTGCCAAGAATATCCTAGAACAGGGTTGGCATTAATTCTGAGACAACGTGAAGGTTCTTATAAACAAGAAATTGCTGAAACAGCAGCAACAATGGTTTGAATCAGGAGAAGGAACTAAATCCAGATCTCCCTTGTTGTGTGTGATTTGCCCAAAGTGATTCAGAGGGTTTCCATGGCTGAGCGGGGAACTGAACCCTCATTTCCAGAGTTATCGTCCAATGCTCATACCAAAACTAATATTTAAAAAGGTGATTTGTTGCCAGTGCTAATTACAATACTTACAAATAACTCATTGACGTATGCATTGCATTCTAGATCACTTTTCCATTATATTGATGGACCTTCCTCTACTTAAGAAATACCTGTGAGGATTCCTGCTTCTAAGTACACCCTTTAAGAGTAACTTTGCGAACCACCAACAAAATCAGACTTGCTCTACCAGTAAAGTAACTTCCCTAATTCCATTAATTACTCCCATATTCATTCCATTATCCACATTATGTAGTTAATGTAGTTCAATGCCATTTTAATTGCCTAGGCTCCATCCTATGGAATCCTGAAGTTTCTAGAATGATACTCAAAATACAGTGCTTTTCTATAGAGAATTCTAAGTACAGTATTTCTAAACTACAGATCCCACAGAAGGTTGAAGTAGTATTAATCTGATGCAACTCGATAGTGCAGATACAGTAGAGTCTCGCTTATCCGACCTTAGCTTATCAGACATTCCGTCTTATCCGACGCCCCCTTTTCCTCGAGCATTTCCCCTTCAATTATGGAACTCCGTCCCCAGGGATATTAGATCGTCCTCCTCCCTCCTGACATTCTGAAAGAAGATAAAAACTTGGCTTTTTGAGCAAGCTTTTGAGAATGCAGCATAATAGATAACATGGAACTATGAATAATGAACATGAAAAGACTAGACAACGCCTCTGAAAAACATTTTTAACAAGATGACACCAATGACTAAATCTTTTAATGGTTTTTATATGTGTTTGTTGATGGTTTTATTTATTTATTCAAGTAAGCATACATTTGCAGGTGTTTGTTGCATACAGTGCAATACTTTCTATCTATTAATATTCCATAATCATTAATCTGATAATATATTTCCTTTAAGGGGTCACAGTCTACTAGATATGTTGATGGTTTTTAATTGCTCTTTTATGAATGTATGGCATTGAATTTGTGCCAACCTGTAACCCACCTTGAGTCGCCGTATGGCTGAGAAAGGTGGGCTATAAATATTGTAAATAATAAATAAATAAATAAAAATTCAATTAAAGGAGTTCTCCCAACTCTCTCTCCATTCCTAATGTGAAAAGGGAAAGACAAGGAGGAGGAGGAGGAGGAGGGAGGAAGCAGGGAAAAGAGGCAGGACTGGAAGTGGAAGTGTCCTCCCTCCTTCCCTCTGTGATTTCCATGTTCTTCTTCCATATCCGGGCACTTCCTGTTGGGCCACTCTAGCCCCAAGGTGTTGCCTTGACTTAAGCCTTTGAGTCCCTCCTGTTAGTATTCTAGGTGTCTAGCGATGCGTTGGACGGGTAACACTAGGAGACTCCATATTTTCTGACATTTTTGTTTATCCGACATTCTGCCGGCCCGTTTATGTTGGATAAGCGAGACTCTACTGTAAATCCTCAGACATCCTGCAGAGAGAAGAGGAAATGATCAAGGGTCTGGAGAACAAGCCCTATGAGGAGCGGCTTAAGGAGCTGGGCATGTTTAGCCTGAAGAAGAGAAAGCTGAGAGGAGATATGATAGCCATGTATAAATATGTGAGAGGAAGCCACAGGGAGGAGGGAGCAAGCTTGTTTTCTGCTGCTTTGGAGACTAGGACGCGGAGCAATGGCTTCAAACTACAAGAGAGGAGATTCCATCTGAACATGAGGAAGAACTTCCTGACTGTGAGAGCCGTTCAGCAGTGGAACTCTCTGCCCCGGAGTGTGGTGGATGCTCCTTGTTTGGAAGCTTTTAAACAGAGGCTGGATGGCCATCTGTCAGGGGTGATTTGAATACAATGTTCCTGCTTCTTGGCAGGGGGTTGGACTGGATGTCCCATGAGGTCTCTTCCAACTCTTTGATTCCATGATTCTATGAAAGCTGTTGGACAAGACCAAAGTTCAGTCTAGTCCCACAGTAGACAAAAAGATGCTAGGCTACTGGTAGACCACAAGCAGGCTGTCAGGGCTGCAATAGCACCCACACTCCTAATTGGCATTTCCCCATTAAATAGCCCTTATGATAACTGGTAAGCACCAATGGTGTTATCTTCCATGACTTCTCCCCAGCTGTGGGGAATGGAAGCCCCAAGCATTGCTTTCAGACCATGTTGAAAAACATGAAGAGGTTCATTTTTAGAAAAATATCCCTGCAGGAAGGAAACATATAACCACAGCGGATGGCAATAGCCCAGGCGGGTTTGTTTTCCCCTTCTCCTCCGCCCTCCCCTCCCCACAAGAGACAGATGTCTGACCAGATTAGCAGCTCCAGTCGCTTCACCGGTGGGCGGCTCACTTTCATGATACACTGCGAAGTGTCAAAGAAGAAATGGGGAGAGGGAAGAGGAGAAACCCTTCCCCACAGCTGGGAACAGGCCTTGGCTCTGTGGCAAAAGGGGCTGCTGCACTCTAAATCTGTAGGGATTCTAATGTCAGACAACACCCCCATACCCTTCACTTGGGGTCCAATTTCAACATAAGCCATCATGGATCAGCCTGTTCCAAAAGATTCTGGAATAACAATGTAATGGAGCACATTGTTGTTACATTTTCAATTGGGATTCAAGAATCCCAATTGCCTGAATCCCATTAGTTAATCCCTACTAGACTGAATGAATTGATGAGTTAACATGTAAGTAAATTCAATCATAGAATCAGCAGGATTTTGGTTGTAAACCAGAAATGGGAATTATGTACATGTACTTGATGTCGTTGGACCAAGGGCAACTGTGACTCATGTATTAGAGGGGCAATGAATCCACTCCAGATTTTGGTTGGAGCTATTCAAGATCCTGAACCTAATTTGGTGGCTTTGAATAACAGAGTTGGAAGAGACCACAAAGGCCATCCAGTCCAACCTCCTGCCATGCAGCAGCAGACCATCAAAGCTGCTTTAAAGCCTGGATTAAAACCTGATATGGATCCACTACCCCCTTGACATGGGAGCCACCAGTGTTTTGAACTGGGATTTCCAGCATTCATCCACAATGACTTTAGTGATAAGTCTGATAGGATATGTAGTGTTTTGTTGTTTATTTGTCCAGTCGCTTCCAACTCTTTGCGACCTCATGGATCATTACAAACCAGAACTCCCTGTCAGCTGTCGCCACCCCCAGATCCTTCAAAGTCAAGCCAGTCACTTCAAGGATACCATCCATCCATCTTGCCCTTGGTCAGCCCCTCTTCCTTTTCCCTTCCATTTTCCCCAGCATCATTGTCTTCTCTAAGCTTTCCTTTCTTCTCATTATGTAGGCAAAGTACTTCAACTTTGTCTCTAATACCCTTCCCTCCAGCGAGCAGCCGGGCTTAGTTTCCTGGAGGATGGACTGGTTTGATCTTCTCGCGGTCCAAGGCACTCTCAGAATTTTCCTCCAACATCACAGTTCAAAAGTGTCTATCTTCCTTCACTTAGCCTTCCTTATGGTCCAGCTCTCTCATCCATAGGTTACTACAAGGAATACAATTGCTTTAACTATGCGGATCTTCGTTGCCAGTGTGATGCCTCTACTCTTCACTATTTTATTGAGATTGGTCATTGCTTTCCTCCCAAGAAGTAAACCTCTTCTGATTCCTTGATGCAGTCTGCGTCTGCAGTAATCTTTGCTCCTAAAAATACAATGTTTGTCACTACATGTTTTCTTCCTCTATTTGCCAGTTATCAATCAATCTGGTTGCCATAATCTTGGGTTTTTGATGTTTAACTGCAACCCAGATTTTGCACTTTCTTCTTTCACCTTGGTTAGAAGACTACTCAGCTCTTTGCTTTCAGCCATCAAAGTGATATCATCTGCATATCATCTGCATATCAATGTTGGCGGTGACCAGGAGTTTGCCTTTGTATAATTAAAACTTGTGTGTGCCAGCTGCACCCATACCTTGAGATGCATTATATGGCCATGGTAGTGCATACCTTAGTTACATCTCGTCTGGGCTACTGCAACATGCTGTACATGCGGCTGCCTTTAAAGATCACTTGGAAGTTTCAGCTGGTGCAGAGATCTGTGGCAAGGTTACTAACTGAAATGCCATACAGGGAGTGAACAACTCCCATGATATGGCAGCTCTACTGGCTCCCAGTTTGCTACCGGGTGAAATTTAAAGTGCTGGTTGTTAACTTTAAAACCCTAAACAGTTTGGGTCCAGACTACCTGAGCACCCGCCTCTCATCATGTGAATCTGCCTGGACACTGCATTCATCAAGCGAGGCCCTCCTCTTGGTCCCGCCCCATTTCTAAACCCGCTTGGTGGGAAAGAGAAAGAGGGGAAGGGCCTTTTTTGCAATTGCCCCCATCTTTTGGAACTGATTAAAATGGTGCCCACGCTCTCCTCTTTCAGAAAAGAATTAAACACTTTCTTATGCTCCCAGGCTTATGGAGACACTTGAATATCTGGCTGCTACACCATGAATCGTATATGGACAGGACCTTAATGATGGTTTTGGTTTTAATCTACCTATTGGGTTTTAAATCTGCTTTTAATTGTTGTTTTCATGTGTGTTTTATTCATTTGTTTCCATGATCAGTTACGATAAATTGTCATTTTGATTATCTGCATTTAATTTATTATGTATTTGTATTTTCACTGCATATTGAATGGCATTGAATGGCTGCCATTTATGTTGCAAGCCATTCCAAGTCCTCAAGGTTGACTTGGCTTATCCTGCATTTTCCAGGTAATCCATATAGAGGACATAATATGCAGGAACACACAGTCAAAGCTGCTTTAAATGCTAAATTAAAACCAGGTGTGGATCCACTGCCCCACTGATTCCTGAAGATATGCTACTGCTGAATTTGGAGGCTCTAGTCCGGGTATGGGCAAACTTCAGCCCTCCAGGTGATTTGGACTTTAGCTCCCACAATGCATAACAGCTGGTAGGAATTGAAGTCCAAATCACCTGGAGGGCCAAAGTTTGCCCATGTCGACTCTAGTCTAGGACCAAAGATCCCATGCAATTGAATGTTGTGTCCGTAGGTTCAGCACAGCAGTGCTCAGGACCACTAACAAGGAAAGCAGAAATAGGGAAAGTTACTTTTTTGGACAGCTCCCAGGATCTCCCAGGGAACCTGGCCAGTGCCTATGCTAATTGGAAAGTTCTGAGAACACTCCAAAAAGTACTTCTCTCAAAACCGTGCCCATAGGATCTGCATTGCCAAGGAAGTAGTAAAGAAAAGCAATTAGTAGTAAATGCTCTGCCCTCTCCAACCTATACATCATCCGCACACAGCTGGCAAGAGCATGCCATAAAACATGTCCCAAGCACAACTTCATCTCCTATTCTGTTCAGACAGATGAGCATGGATGCACATTTTGGGCCGGCTGCCCAGGAGACATCCCGAAATGTTTTTTGGCAATGGAGGAAGTGAATCAGAAGGAAGAAGAGGAACTTTCTGCCAAGCTGTGGCACACCAGACGGCATGGAGAGGTACCCCAAGATGGATGTGATAAAATAAATGTAGATGAAACAACCTTGACTCCTCCAAGTGTTCAGGACTACAAATGCCATCAGCCCTGGCCAAATACAAGAGACAATGGGGGCCAACCCAAACTGGGTGTCTAAATTTGTCCAAAAAAGGAAACTAGTGTGGGTTGCTGTACAGTGAGTTTTCCAGGCTGTACAGTCATGTTCCAGAGCATTCTCTCCTGACGTTTTGCCCACATCTATGGCCGGCATCCTCAGAGGTTGTGGGATCTGTTGGAAACTAGGCAAGTGGGGTTTATATATCTGTGGCATGTCCAGGGTGGGAGAAAAAACTCTTGTCTATTTGAGGCAAGTGTGAATGTTGAAAATGGCCACCTTGCAGCTTCAAAGCCTGGCTGGTTGCTATCTGGGAAATTCTTTGTTGGGAGATGTTAGCTGGCCCTGATTGATTCATGTCTGGAATTTTCCTGCTTTTTGAATGTCTCTCTTTATTCACTGTCCTGATTTTAAAAGCAATTGAACTCAACAGGCATGTGGACAATTTCAACAGGAATTTTTGCCTGCTTGAGACAACCATCATTATTAAATAGCATGGTTGTCTCAAGCAGGCAAAAGTTCCTGTTGAAATTGTCCACATGCTTGTTGAGTTCAATTGCTTTTAAAATCAGGACAGTGAATAAAGAGAGACACTCAAAAAGCAGGAAAATTCCAGACATGAATCAATCAGGGCCAGGTAACATCTCCCAACAAAGAATTTCCCAGTGAATAAAGAGAAACAAGTGTGAGTGTTTGTCCTTTGCTGATTGTAGAATTTGCTGAACGTAGCATCTGATGAACCAACTTGGACACAGCATATTATTTGAGAACAATTTGCACAAACAAACAACCAGAGAAGTCAGCCATAGCAAAGCACCTGATGAACCAACCTGGACACAGCATGTTATTTGAGAACACAGAAATGTTGGACCACTCTGACAACCACCATGTCAGGCTACACAGAAAAGCCATTTAAATCCACAAGTGTGTGGACAATTTCAACAGAAAGGAAGAAACCATGAAAATGAACAAAATTTGGCTACCAGTATTTAAAAAAACTCTAAAATCAGGACAGTAATTAAAGAGCAACACTCAAAAGCCAGCGGAATTCCAGGCTGGAAACAATCAGGGCCAGCTAACACCTCCAAACAAAGGCTTTCATGGCCAAAATCACTGGGTTGCTGTGAGTTTTATGGCTGTATGGACATGTTCCAGAGTCATTCTCTCCTGACAATTTCCCCACATCTAGGGAAGGCGTCCTCATAGGTTAAGGGGTCTGTTGGAAACTAGACAAGTGAAGTTTATATATCTGTTGAATGTCCAGGGTGGAAGAAAGAACTCTTTTCTGCTTGCGGCAGGTGTGAATGTTGCAATTGGCCATGTTGATTAGCATTTAATGGCCTTGCGGCTTCAAAGCCTGGCTGGTTGCTTCCTGGGGAATCCTTTGTTGGGAGGTGTTCAAAGCACCCCTTACAGATGGGCATCCAGCTTCCAAAGAAGGAGCCTCCACCACACTCTGGGTCAGAGAGTTCCACTGCTGAACAGCTCTCACAGTCAGGAAGTTCTTCTTAATGTTCAGATGGAATCTCCTTTCTTGTAGTTTGAAGCCATTGTTCCGTGTCCTAGTCTCCAGGGCAGCAGAAAACAAGCTTGCTCCCTCCTCCCTGTGACTTCCTATCACATATTTATACATGGCTATCATGTCTCCTCTCAGCCTTCTCTTCTTCAGGCTAAACATGCCCAGCTCTTTAAGCTGCTCCTCATAGGGCTTGTTCTCCCCTGCTTTTTGAGTATTTCTCTTTAAAAGCTAGCTAACACCTCACAACAAAGATTCCCCCAGGCAGCAACCAGTCAGGCTTTGAAGCTGCAAGTCCATTACATTCTAATCAGGGTAGCCAATGGCAACAGTTATACTTGCTTCAAGCAGTCAATAGTTCTTTCTCCCACCCTGGACATTCCACACTCAACGTCTGAGGATGCCTGCCATAGATGTGGGAGAAAAGTCGGGAGAAAATGCTTCATTTGCCATCAGTGATGATAAGATGAATTTTTCAGGAGTTTAGGTCTGATGCGTGCATTTGTGTGTGTGTGTGATGTATACGAGAAAGAAAGCGAGAGAGAGTTAAAGAGAGAGAATTAGGGAGGGAGAGAGGGATGTTGCTTTAAACTCCTATACATAATATGCCTCCCATACATATGATTAGGCCTGGAACATGATTAAATATGTAATCCCCAAAGAAGCCCAGCTTGAGAATCGCAGCATTGCCTATAGCTAAGTCCTTCCTGTCAACCCCCAACTTACCATTTTCTGTTTCAGAAGAGAAAAGTGGAGCTCTATCTGACGTTCTGGCCCCTTCCCCCAGCTCTAATCCACTCATTGCAGAAGCCTCTGGAAGCTTGTCCTAACCCTCTTCCCTATGCAATGTTGTTGCTTTTTTGAAAGAAAGCCTTGCAAAAGATCTGTTTTACAACCTTCACGCAAAACCCCTAAGGCTACCATCCTGTATCCCCTTGGTGTTGTTATGTACGTGCAAGTGAACCACAGCTTATGGAGACCCTATCATACGATTTTATCAAAATGGTTTTCTTTAGAGGTGGTTTGACCTTTCCTTCCTCTGAGGCTGAGAGAGTGTGGATTTGAACCCTGGTCTTCCAGCGTCTCAGTCCAACAATCAAACCATTTCACCACTGTCCGTCTTCCTGGACACAATTATATGGGATTCTGGGTGCATCTGCAATGTACAGTCAATGCAGTTTAATATCACTTTGGGTGCAGCAGGTTAAATCGCTGAGCTGCTGAACTTTCTGACCAAAAGGTTGGTGGCTTGAATCCAGGGAGTGGCACGAGCTCACGCTGTTAGGCCCAGCTCCTGACAACCTAGCAGTTCGAACACATGCAAGTGTAAGTAGATCAATAGGTACCGCTTCTGTGGGAAGGAAATGGCGCTCCTTGCAGTCATGACCTTGGAGGTGTCTATGGATAACACCGGCCCATTCAGCTTAGAAATGGAGATGAGCACCACTGCTCAGAATCAGAGATGACTAGAATTAATGTCAGGGGAAAACTTTACCTTTACTTTTACCACCACTTTAACTGCCATGGCTCAATGATATGGAATAATGGGATCTGTAGTTTGGTGACAAGAAGGCTAAAGACCTTGTAAAACTACACCAGATATTCTATAGTCTAGCACTCTAACCACTACACAACACTGTCTTCCTGGACACAATTATATGGGACTCAGGGTGTATCTACACTGTAGAGGTAATGCAGTTTAACACCACTTTAACTGCCGTGGCTCAATGCTGTGGAATAATGGGATCTGTAGATTGGTAAAGAGGAGGCTAAAGATCTTGTAAAACTACAACACCCAACATTCTATAGTCTACCACTCTAACCACTACACCACACTGTCTGTCCTCCTGGACACAATTATACTCAGGGTGCATCTGCATTGTGGAGTTAATGCAGTTTTACACCACTTTAACTGCCATGGCTCAATGCTATAGAATAATGGGATTTGTCATTTGGTAAAGAGAAGGCTAAAGACCTTATAAAACTACAATTCCCATGATTCTATAGTCTAGCGCTCTAACCATTGAACCACACTGGCTCTCTCCCTGTGCGGTTATATGAGACAAAGGGTGTGTCTACACTGTAGCGCTAATGCACTTTGACACCATTTCAATTGCTATAGTACAATGCTACGAAAGCTTGGGATCTGTAGTTTGGTGAGGCTCCACTCTTTGGCAGCAAAGGCTGAAGACCTTGTGAAACTACAGCTCTCACGAAACCACAACACTGTGTTGTGCTACTTAAAGTGGTGTCAGACTTCATTAATGCTACAGTGTAGACCAGGCATGGGCAAACTTCGGTCCATCCTTGGTACCATAACAAAAATATTTTCAAAACTAATCATGACCATTTCAACCACAAGCAATTTCCTATCCTTTTCACAATACCCCACATTTTAGCTGGCTGTCTCATTTTACCCAATGGTAGCGTGGACTCATAGCCATTCCTTTTCATTCCACACTGACTGCATTACATTTGCATTGTTTAATGGCGATTGAATGGGCAAGCCAAACTTTCCACACATGCTCAGAGGCTCTGCACATAACCTTAGCTGCAAACCTAGCCTTACGGTTAGGCACTGAAAGCAGTCCACAGATAAAGGATGTAGGGTTGCATCTATATTGTCACATTAATACAGTTTGACATCTCTTTAATTGCTATGGAATCACGGGAGGTGTAGTTTTGTACGGTCTTGAGCCTTCTCTGCCAAAAGGTGCTGGTTCCTCAATAATCTGCAGCTCCCATTATTCCATAGTGTTGAGAGTGATGTCAAACTGCATTCATTTGACAGTGTAGATGCATTTCGGGGTACACTACAAATCCCAACATGCTGGGGGTGGATGATGGCAGCTGAAGTTTAACAAGACCATCTGGGAAGGACATAGATTCCTCATCCCTGCACATCAAAACATGGAGAACGGTATAAGTTCCACCACAGCACCTCCAATGCAGGGGGATAATGGGAGCTGGAGTCTAACAAGAACATCTGGAGATAATACATATTCCTCAGCTTTCTTCTATTTCAAGATATGACCTATACAATAAGGGTACACTACAAGTTGCATCACAGTGTCAAAAGATTATTGGAGCTGAAATATAACAAGAACATCTTGGGGAGATTTAAGGCCCTTCCAGACAGGCCCTATATCCCAGGATCTGATTCCAGGTTTTCTGCTTTAACACGGATTATATGAGTCCACACTGCCAGATAATCTGGGATAAACAGAAAACCTGCAATCAGATCCTGGGGTATAGGACATGTCTAGAAGGTCCCTCTGATGCCTCATCTCTGCTCCATAAAACCCAGCTCAGATTTCAAGGTATGGTCCCATCTCATCACAGGCTGATGCTGGGAGATGATGGGAACCGAAGTCTCACAAGAACATATATCCCTCATCCCTGCTCTCTAGATGCAAAGCCCAGCTCAGATTTCAAGGTATGGTCCCATCTCACCAAAAGCCAATGCTGGAGATGATGGGAACCGAAGTCTAACAAGAATATATATTCCTCTTCCCTGTTCTCTAGATGCAAAGCCCAGCTCAGATTTCAAGGTATGGTCCCATCTCATCACAAGCCAATGCTGAGAGATGATGGGAACCAAAGTCTAACAAGAACATATATTTCTCTTCTCTGTTCTTTAGATGTAAAGCCCAGCTCAGATTTCATATCTGCTTGGTATAAAACTTCTGAAAGCTTCCTCAAAAATTGATCCCAGTCAAAGCAACCCAATTTTGCCTTCTCTTTTGGAGGACTCGGATGGGTTCTCCTCCCTTGGCCTCACCTGCCTCTGATTTCTGTCTTCTTGAAGCTACTCCCAGATGTTCTTTCTATGAGCTCTGAAGGTAAGAGCAAAATAGCAGGGATGGCATTGGCCACAATGTGCCGGAGATGTTGACAATCCAAGTCCAGCTCCGGGCAAAGCAGAGAAAGGAGGGGCGGGAGAGTCATGTGGCAAAGATGCCACACACACATCCACACTCACACACTCAGAGTAAATGCCTGGATGAGGATTGGGGCGGATGGCTTGGTGACGTAGCAGCATTCACACCAACTCTCCCCATCTTCCTTCGGAAAAACCATGGCAACCGAAGCAAGCCGAGCCTTTTTGGAGCTGTCCACCAGGGGAAGCAATCCACACGTACACACAACACACACAGCACATACTTTCTATCACACACACACATACATGCCAAACACACTTCCCGTTGTCCTTTCCCAAAGCAAGGTTGGCATCTCTCCCAACGCTGCAACAGGCACAGAGAACAATTCAACCCCAGAGCCAATTTTACTTCCTTTACAAATTGTATATTTATTTAGTTAGATAGTTATTCAAAATCTAGAGTAGCCCTAGTTTCCCATTTCTTTAAAGATGTGCATACATATGTATATGTGTATGTGTGTGCGTGTGTGTGAATACACACACACACACACACCACACACATATCCAGGGTGGGCTAAAAGTCACAAAGGGGTCTTATACATAATGTATGTGATGCTGTGGTATTGGGCACCATTTATCCGATTTGATTTCTTTACACATAATGTCAATGTATTTCCTATATATACAGTACTGTTCATTAGTGGTTCTCAACCTTCCTAGTGCGCAACCCCTAAATACAGTTCCTCATGTTGAGGTGACCCCCCAAGCATAACATTATTTTTGTTGTTACTTCGTACCTGTAATTTTGCTACTCTTATGAATCAAAATGTAAATATCTGATATGCAGGATGCATTTTCATTCACTGGACCAAATTTGGCACAAATACCCAATTTGGTGGGGTTGGGGGGAATTGATTTTGTCATTTGGGCATTATAGTTTCTGGGATTTATAGTTAACCTAAAATCAAAGAGCATTCCGAACTCCATCAACAATGGAATTGAACCAAACTTGGCACTCAGAACTCCCATGACCAACAGAAAATACTGGAAAGGTTTGGTGGGCATTGACCTTGAGTTTGGGAATTGTAGTTCACCTACATCCAGAGAGCACTGTGGCCTCAATCAATGATGGATCTGGACCAAACTTGGCACGAATCCTCAATATGCCCAAAAGTGAACACTGGTGGAATTTGGGAAAATAGACTTTGACATCTGGGAGTTGTAGTTGCTGGGTTTTGTAGTTCACCTACAATCAAAAAAGCCTCTCAACCCCACCAATAACAGAGTTGGGCCAAAATTCCTACACAGAACCCGCATGACCAACAGAAAATACTCTGTTTCCTGATGGTCTTTGGCGACCCCTCTGACACCCCCTCGTGACTCTCCCAGGGGTCCCAACCTCCAGGTTGAGAACTGCTGCTGTACATGATGCTATGAAGTAAAACAAAACATAAATAAATAAATAAATAAATAAATAAATAAATAAATAATTGAGTTATTAAACATGTATGGATGAGGAAGTGGGACTAAGTGGTTTGGTAATATTGGGGAAATCTTTATCAGTTGAATTTTTTAGCAATCATAGGTTAGAGAAAAAGTGGTTAAATTGTGTTGTTGAACTGTAATTCCCATCATCCTGTGCAGTGGATGATGGGAGTTGCCATTTCACAACATGGTTAGGAATCAGCGTAACAAAGAGAGCAGGCTTGGAAATCCCGCTTGGCATTCTTATCATTATCCTTATCATTATCCTCCCCACGCCACCAAAGGATTGATGGTGTCACTCATAATTATTCCAGCAATGCGTTCCAAATTAATCCTGGAGAACCCCAATTTAAACTAATCCTTGTTAATCATCCTTCACCGTATACAGATTGTGACTTGGAAACCTGACTTCCCTCTCTCCTCCTTCTTCTTGCTGCCTCATGTCTACGTGTGTGTTTATGTGTGTGCATGCATGTGTGGGACAAGAAGATATTCAGCATTTCACCCAGACCTCCAGATGTTGTTGGACTACAACAGCCATAATCCCCACCACTGACCATGCTGCTGGAACTGCTAAGGGTTGGAAATACTAGACCACAACAGCCATAATCCCCACCAGTGACCATGCTGCTAGAACTGCTAAGGGTTGGAAATATTAGACTACAACTGCCATCATCCCCACCACTGACCATGCTAGAACTGCTAAGGGTTGGAAATATTAGACTACAACAGCCATAATCCCCACCACTGGCCATGCTAGAACTGCTAAGGGTTGGAAATATTAGACTACAACAGCCATAATCCCCACCACTGGCCATGCTAGAACTGCTAAGGGTTGGAAATATTAGACTACAACAGCCATAATCCCCACCAGTGACCATGCTGCTAGACTGCTAAGGGTTGGGAATATTAGACGACAACTGCCATCATCCCTCACCATTTAATATGTTGCTGGGACTGCACAGAGTTGGAACTGTTGGACTACCTTTCCCCTAATTACTCACCATTGCCTATACTGCTGGTGGTGCAAGAGGTTGGAAATATTGAACTACAACTTCCATAATCTCTCACCCTTGACCATGCTTCTGAGGCTACATGAGGTTAGAATCATTGGACTACAATACCCATAATCTCTCACTACTGATTATGTTGCTAAAACTGCAAGGACCTTGCTGAGGCGGCAGGGAATTGGAATTCTTGGACTACAGACTCCAAAGAATGGCGATACCGATAGAGCCGATGGGAGTTGAAGTTCAGCACTACTTGATGGGTTGTATACTCCAACTACATCTTTCTTATCTCTGTTTAAGTTTGTAGAAAGCAAAATACTAAGGCTGGGCTTCTCCGGCTGAAACAATGTCAGATCAGTAGAATATAGTGTTTATGAGCTTTAGATGTGGACCACAGGGACTTGGTTTCACATCCTCATACAGTCCTTGAAGAATATTGGAGGTGACTCACAGTTTCCCATCCAAGGATGTCAATTTCAGGAGGGCTCATGCTTGTTTTCCACTGCTTGTGAGACTAGGCTTCAAATTACAGCCAATTCTAGCTAAACATTAGGATGAACTTCCTGGTTGTAAGAACAATTTGACTGTGGAGTCTGCCTGGATGGTGGAACAGTACCAAAATTTACAGTATATTTTCCGTTCCACATAGCAGTTGCTTCGAATGCTTGCATATTACTCTGGTGCACTCATTATTTTGACCATGTTTTATATTGTACTTAGTTCATTGTTTGAGATGAGAAGCCGTGGTGGCGCAATGGGTTAAACCCTTGTGCCGGCTGAACTGCTAACCTGAAGGTTGGGGTTCGAACCCTTGTGCTGGCTGAACTGCTGACCTGAAGGTTGGTGTTCGAATCCACGAGACAGGGTGAGTTCCCATCTGTCAGCTCCAGTTTTCCATGTGGGGACATGAGAGAAGCCTCCCACAGGATGGTAACACATTTGAGCATCCCCTGGGCAACATCCTTGCAGATGTCGAATCCTCTCACACCAGAAGTGACTTGCAGTTTCTCAAGTCGCTTCTGACACGGAAAAAAACCTGTGGAATTGACTGTCTCAGATAAAGTAGAGTCATATTTTTTAAAAGGCTGGATAGCCATCTGTCGGGGGTGCTTTGATTGTGTCTTCAGGCCTGGCAGAATGGGGTTGGACTGGATGGCCCTTGGGGTCTCTTCCAACTCTATAAAACTGTGCAACCTCACAGGGTTGTTGCAGATATAACATGTCACCATGGCTGTAGTTTTTGAGATACAGAGCATATAATGTACCATATACTAGTTGATATCTGCTCACCCATGGAGAACAATGCTAACCATATTTAAGAAACTAGATCTGATGCGAAGTACCTAATGCAATTCTGTGAATCAGTGCCCCAAATAATCTCAGGAACTGGCCTAAAATTAAGACACCAAGAAATAAATGGGGGGGGGGGGGTGTTGCTGTAAAATCACTCCACGATGATATGGAAGGATGCACACTTAATATGCTCAGAAGTATCTTTAGCATGGTGTAGTGGCTTGACCACTGGAGACCAGGGTTTGATTCATCACTCAGCCCTGGAAACCCATTCCCGAAACCCATTTGGAAATGACTTGAAGGCACACAACAATAACAGCAACAACTTTTAGCCTTATATTGTTCCATTCCACAGCGAAGCTCTTAGCATGAAGAGCAGCACAAAGTCCACTTTGCTCCATACAGATCAAGCTACAAGATGGTAGGTTTTCTACGCTGAGAGCTTTTAAAGACTAGTAGCCCTGCCCCACCCACCAAAGACAACAGCTTGCTTGCTTGGCCTTGAATTATTGATGGGTCACATCCAGCAATTCCCATCAGCTTTGCTGTGGAAAGCAAAGGCTCCCCAATGAACCAACGTCACCTCCTTCTTATTAGGGCACAGATGAGCCCACTTATCATGGCCAATGCCCATCTCCAAAAGGAAAATGTATGATTCTCACTGTTTTCAAAGTCTTCCCCTCTCTGCCAATGTATCTTGTGCAGGTTGAAAGAGAAAGAAAAACCTGCCTCTTCTTCATAACACAGAGTGATGCCCAGAAGAAGGAAATGTAACATAACACGGGAAGATATAATAATAATAATAATAATAATAATAATAATAATAATAATAATAATAAATAATTTTGGAGCACAATACTCCTGACCTCATGATCGTGGAAAAAATCAAAGTATGGATCGTCAATGTTGCAATCCCAGACGACAGCAGAATTGATGAGAAGCAACTGGAAAGACTTACACAATTTGAGGATTTAAAGATCGAACTGCAAAGACTCTGGCACAAGCCAGTCAGGGTGGTCCCAGTGGTGATCGGCACACTGGGTGCAGTGCCTAAAGACCTTGGCCTGCACTTAAACACAATCAGCACTGACAAAATTACCATCCGTCAGCTGCTAAAGGCCACCCTACTGGGATCTGCATGCATTATTCACCAATACATCACACAGTCCTAGACACTTGGGAAGTGTCCAACGTGTGATTCAATACAACAATCAGCATAGTGATCTTGTTTGCTATGGACTCATCTTGTTGTGTTTCAAATAATAATAATAATTCATAAGTAATAATAATTAATAATAATAATTTTGGAACACAATACTTCTGACTTCATGATTGTGGGGGGGGGGCAAAGTATGGGTCATCAATGTTGCAATCTCAGGTGACAGCAGAATTGATGAGAAGCAACTGGAAAAGCTGACACGATGTGAGGATTTAAAGATCGAATTGCAAAGACTCTGGCACAAGCCAGTAAAGGTGGTCCCAGTAGTGATCGGCACACTGGGTGCAGTGCCCAAGGACCTTGGCCTCCACTTAAAAACAATCGGCACTGACAGAATTACCAGCTGCCAGCTGCAAAAGGCCACCCTACTTGTATCTGCACGCATTATTCGCCAATGCATCACACAGTCCAAGACACTTGGGAAGTGTCTGACGTGTGATCCAATGCAAAAGCCAGCGTAGTGATCTTGTTTGCTGTGAACTAATCTTGTGGTATTTCCAATAATAATGACAACAATAAGATAAATATATCCTTCTCTTTTTTCTCTATGCAAATGCTGAAGGGATTAGATATGTGTCTCTATATGTATGCCCCATTCACACACACATAGAGTAAACCAGAAAGGCCCCATCCTCCATGACCATCTTTCTCCCTGCATCTGACTGGATTCCTTCCTTAGTTCAGCCTTGAAATGGATTACATTGATTTTTGTAGAATTTAAAGGGGGCGGTGGTCGAAGTTACAGTACAAGGGAGCACCATTAGCCTTGCCCTATTGAGCGGCACTATCTGTGGGAAAGGGCATAGATGCCCAAATCCTTGGCAATCAGTGGGAAGATCCCATTGACCCCACTGGCATACCCTTATATGTGTGTAGATAATATTTTTCCTTCCCATATTTCAGTTTAATGCTAATATTGTTGGCGTGGGTGAGTAGAATAAATGGGGGACACCCAGCTATATTGTATATCAGCTTCTCCCAATCTGGCAGTCATCCAGAGAACCACACTACAACTCCCATCATCCCTAGCACATCAGGGAAAGAGACAATGGGAGATGTTTTCTGTGGAAATCCATAGATGGTAGAAATCCATCAGTATCAGGCCTGGGCAAACTTGGGCCCTCTTGGTGTTTTGGACTCCAACTCCCACAATTCCTAAAAGCCTCAGGCCCTTTCCTTTTGCCTGAGGCTGTTAGGAATTGTGGGAGTTGGAGTCCAAAACACCCGGAGGGCCCAATTTTGCCCAGGCCTGATATATATCATTGGAGGAGAAGACTGGGCATGATCGGAGCTGTAATACAACACCTGTACAAAGTCAGGGAAGGGAGAGGCCAAAGCCCACTGAATATGTTTACGATCAAAAAAGGGATCTGGTTTTGCGCTACACTCTCCCTCTATATATCCCAGAATGGGTCTGGGGATGGTGGGACCTGTTGCCCAACTTCTGCAGATGCTGGTGAAGTTCCAAAGCCCGTTCCAAATATCTTCCTTCTGGAAGACTCCGCATGGGGCAAGAAAAAAGAGGTCCATCTATATCCCAGAAGGAGCTGGGGATGATGGGAGCTTAAATCCAACACCTGTAGCAAAGTTGGGGGAAGGAAGGTTTCCAAACCCACCTCGCACATCCAACAAGGGGGAAAACAGGATCACTTTTTGGAGCCTTGCATTAACACTTCGGGAAAGAATTGTGCCTCCTTATCAAACATCTCCCTCTTTCTTTTCCTTCGCCGGCCCAGAGGGTGGGAAGAAAGGAAGGAAGGAAGGAAAGAAGGAAGGAGAGAAGACAGGAAGGAAAGAGGGAGGGAAGGAAGGAGGGAAGGAAAGAGGGAAGGAGGGAAGAAAGGAAGAAAAGAGGGAAGGAAGGAAAAAGCAAGGAAAGAGGGGAAGGAGGAGGGAGGAAAGGAAGGAAGAAGGGTAGGAGGGAAGGAAAGAGGAAATATAGGAAGAAAATAGGGAAGGAAGGAAAAAGGTAGAAAAGAGGGGAGGAAGGAGAGAAGGAAGGAAGGAAGGGAGGAAGGACAGAAGGAAGGAGGAAAGGAAGGAAGGAAAGCAGGAAGGAAGGGGGGAAGAAAGGAAGAAAAGAGGGAAGAAAGGAAAAAGCAAGGAGAGAGGGGAGGGAGGAGGGAGGAAAGGAAGGAAGAAGGGTAGGAAGAAAGGGAAGAGGAGAGGGAGAAATGAAGGAGAGAAGGAAGGAAGGAAGGAAAGAGGGGGAAGGAAGGAAGGAGGAAAGGAAGGAGGGAAGAAAAGACGGAGGGAAGGGAAAAGCAAGGAAAGGAGGGAGGAAAGGAAGGGAGGAAGAGGGAAGGAAGGGAGGAAGGAAAGGGAAGAAAGAAAAGAAGAAGGGAGGAATGAGGGAGGGAGGGAAGGAAGGAAGGAAGGAAGGAAGGAAGGAAGAAAAGAGGGAAGGAAGGCAGGAAAAAGGAGGGAAAGAGGAGAGGAAAGAGGGAAGGAAGGAAAGAGAGAAGAGAGGAGGGAAAGAGGGAAGAAAGGAAGGAAAGAGGGAAGGAAGGAAAAAGCAAGGAAAGAAGGGAGGAAGGAGAGAGGAAAGGAAGGGAGGAAAAGGGAAGAAAGGAGGAAGAAAGAAGGCAGAAAGAAAGGAAGGAAGGAAAGAGAGAGAGGCAATGAAGAAAGAACGGCAGGCAGGAAGGCAGGTGGGAATCAAAAAGGAAGGAATGAAGGGGAAGGAGAGAAAGAGGGAGAGAAGAAAGGAGAAAAGGAAAGAAAGAAGGCAGGCAGGAAGAAAAAAGAAGGAAAGAAAGAACAAGGGGAGGGGAGGGAAAGGAATGGAAGGAAAAAAAGAAATAGGGGGCGATAAAAGAAGGACAGCAGAGGGAAGGAACAAAAAGGAAAGCAGGAACAAACAAAGAAGGAGGGGAGGAAAGAAAGAAGAAACAAGGAAGAAAGGAACAAAGAAGAAAGGAAGGATGAACCAAACAACTGAAGCCCTGATCTCTTTGGGCGCACAATGCCTTAAGTGCCCAAGGGGCGCCTCTTACCCTTTGCTTCCTCTTCTTCTTCCTCCTCTTCTTCCTCTTCCTCCCTCCCTGGGCTCGTCTTCCCAGCAGGGATGTTGTTGGCGAGGCGGTGGCTCCAAAGCCAGGCGAGAGATGGAGGCGGCGAGGAGAGGCAGGAGGCTGGGCTGGTGGGCGTGGGGCCCCCTCCTCCTCCTCTTCTTTTTCCTCTCCTCTCTCCCTCCCCTTTCCCCCTCCCTTCTTCCCTCTCTGGGGCCGGGGAGCTGTCCGCGCTGCTTGGTGCTGAAACGTGGCTGGTGAAGGGTGGGGCCCCGAGGAAGGGGAGGTGGGGTTTACATAGCCTAGAGAAGAAGGAAGGAAGGAAGGGAGGCAGGAAGGCAGCCAGGAGGTAGCGTTTCTTTAGCGCCTTTAAATGCTTTAGGAAACCTGGGAGGGCTTTGGGGAAGGGGCTAGCATACAATCATAGAGTCGGAAGAGACCACCAGGGCCACCCAATCCAAACACTCCCAACAGATGGCCATCCAGGAAGCTTCTTCCAGTCAAACAGCTCTGAGAATCAGTAAGTTCTTCTTAATGTTTAGGTGGAATCTCTTTCCCTGCAGTTTGAATCAATTGCTCCACTTTCTTACCTCTAAATCAGGCATGGGCAAACTTTGGCCCTCCGGGTGTTTTGGACTTCAACTCCCACAATTCCTAACAGCCGGTTCAGAGGAAGAGACTGGCAAAACCACTTCTGAGTATTCCTGGCCGAGGAAAATCCTATAAAATTCATGTGGTTGCAATAAGTCAACAGGTGACTTGAAAGCACAGAGCTGCACACACCTGGTATTCCTCCATGATTAGGGGATACAGGTATCAAATTATCAACCAAAGTTCTAAGATCAAACAGAATATGGTGCCTTCAGGGTATGCAGGCTCTTCTAGATCCCATAATGTTAAACCTTCTGGAATTGTGTTGTCAAAAGCTTTCATGGCTGGAATCACTAGATTGCTGTGAGTTTTCCGGGCTGTATGGCCATGTTCCAGAAGCATTCACTCCTGACATTCCTCCCATATCTATGGCAGACATCCTCAGCCATTGAAATCCACAAGCATGTGGACAATTTCAACAGAAAGGAGGAAACCATGCAAATGAACAAAATCTGGCTACCAGAAATTTAAAAATTCCAAAATCAGGACAGTAAATAAAGAACAATACTCAGAAAACAGGGGAATTCCAGACATGAAACAATCAGGGCCAGCATACACCTCCCAACAAAGGATTCCCCCAGGTAGGAAGCAGCCAGGCCTTGAAGCAATGGCCAATTGCAACATTCACACGTGCCTCCAACAGAAAAGAGTTCTTTCTCCCACCTTGGACATTCCACAGATATATAAACCCCATTTTGCCTAATTTCCAACAGACCCCTCAACCTCTGAGGATGCCTGCCATAGATGTGGGCAAAACATCAGGAGAGAATGCTTCTGGAACATGGCCATACAGCCCTGAAAACTCACAGCAACCCAGTGATTCCGGCCATGAAAGCCTTCAATAACACATAATATGTTACTTAGGACTCAAAGAAGCAGAGGGGCAAAAGTCAGGGTGTACGTTTTTCTGCTTCAGGAGTCTTGTGGGGCATGCTTTGCTTTGGATTCCCTTCAAAAAATGCTGGAAATTCTTTTCTGATTTTGAAAAAAAAATGGCTTGTTGGATGATGTTAAATAGTGTTGAGGGAACTGTAGTGTAGTTGCCATGGGGAAAAAGAAGATATTGACTCTAAATCAGAATTCTGCCTCCACCATGAAATTTTCCTTCAGTCCTCAAATTTCTAGTATTGCAGTAATTTAAATTCCAAGAAGTGCGAATTACCTTTTCTTTCTTCCTTCCTTCCTTCCTTCCTTCCTTCCTTCCTTCCTTCCTTCCCCATAAGTAGTCCAGGCAAACTAGAAAGGTCAACCCCCCCCCCCCCCCCACACACACACAAAGGTTTTCCCCTGACATTAAGTATAGTTGTGTCCTATTCTGGTGCTCATCTCCATTTCTAAGCTAAAGAGCTGGTGTTGCTCATAGATTCCTCCTATGTCATGTGGCCAGCATGACTGCATGGAGCACTGCTACCATTCTGCCGAAGCAGTTCCTATTGATTTACTCACATTTGCATGTTTTTGAACTGCTAGGTTGGCAGAAGCTGGGGCTAATGACAGGAGCTCACCCCGCTCCCTGGATTCGAACTACCAGCCTTCTGCAACTCAGCGCTTTAACCCACTGTGCCCTTGTTGTCTTAGGGCCTCATATTTCTCACCTTGGGGGAGATAAAACTATTGGATTCAGAAACTAAGATGACTTTTCAACCTGCTTGCGAGAGAGAATGGACAGCTGACTGTTTATATGGTTGGGAAGCTTGTGTACGGAAGGGAGAAATATGAGATCACGTATTGGATGCTGCGTTGCCCATCCTCCTGTATCTGTCATTGAGTTGTTCAAGCATGAGTGGCTGGAAAGAGCAGATCTGTTGCTTCCTTTCAGGGCATATTTGTGATGGATGCAGGGGGTCTAGTAACCACAGCGCAATGAACAAGACAAAAGCTGTGATGCTCTCTTTGGACACTTGACTTGGTTCTAATAAAGTCATTGGATTTCAACAGGAAAGACTAGGATGCAGAGCAATTGATTTAAATAGCAGGAAAAGAGATTCCAATTAGAGATTGCAAAGAAATTACAGGCTCCATCTCTAGGGGTTTTTAACTCAAAGCTGGATGGCCATCTGTTGGGAGTGGTTTGGTTGTGTGCCCTGAGGGTCTCTTCCAGCTCTGTGATTCTATGAAACTAATACCTGGGTACCCCCTGTGGTGCAGTGATGAAACCGCTGAACTGCTAAACTTGTTGACTAAAAGGTCACATGTTCGAATTCGGGGAGTGGCGTGACCTCCTGCTGTCAGCCCCAGCTTCTGCCAACCTAGCCGTTCAAAAACATGTAAATGTGATTAGATCAATAGATACTGCGCTGGTGGGAATGTAACGGTGCTCCATGCAGTCATGCTGGCAACATGACCTTGGAGGTGTCTACGGACAACGGCGGCTCTTTGGCTTAAAAATTGATATTTATTTATTTACTGTACTTGTATACTGTCTTTCTCAGCCTGCAGGCGACTCAAGGTGGTTTACAGGCAACAATTCAATGCACACAATATCATAAATACAATTAAAAACATTAATATATAATATAAAACCACAACAAATCAATTAAACACCTTCACTCAATAAATCAATACCTTCACTCACTTCCTGAGACCACTGTGACCCACCAAACTTGGCAGACAGAACCCCCATGACCCACTCTACATCCTGGTGCGGTTTGGAGGACAATGGACCATCAACAATGGGACTTGCATATGGGAGTTCACCCATACCCTCTGAACCAGCTGACATTGGATCTAGACTCAATTTGAAGCAGACAATGCCTTTGTCAAATAACCTGGGCACTGCCGGTTCCCCAAGCTAATAATAATAATAATAATAATAATAATAATAATAATAATAATGGATATGAGCACGCACCAACCCCAAGAGTTGGACACGACTGGACTTAATGTCAGGGGAAAAACTTTACCTTTACTAATACCTCAGAGGCACCAGATCCTGCCTGATTTTTATGATTTTTAAAAAATATAGTGATAATCATCACAGATTTCAGCAACACAAAACTTCCAGAGGTGTTTGTTTTTAATAGCTGGCTTCAAACTGAGGGAAGTGGAGTGGAGAACAATTATATTTGAGGCACGTCACACATGGAAGAGGAAAAGAGAAAGAAGTTGTAAGGAAGATACTAAGAAAGAGTATTGGAAGAATGGTGAGGTCCCGAGTATTGAAGACTGGTGGAAGAAAATTAAAGAAATAAGAGACATGGACGAATTAACTTTTTTGATGAGAAGAAATGAAGGAAGAGTTTTGAGGAGGACAGATTGGTCCCTGATATATGATTATGAGAAGAAAGCTGAAAAAACAATGGGACAAGAATAGAAAATTAAGGTGAAGAAATATTTTGAAAAGATCCTGAGGTTGGAGTGGAAGTCATTTTAGAATAGTTTGAGTAGCTGTTTTGTATGTATTAGATGTTAGTTAGATATGGTGGGGTTTTTTTTGTTCTTTTCTGTGTGCACCTATCCCTTTCCTACTGTTCTATCTTCTTGTTTTTTGTTCCCCTTCTTTCCTTGTGTGGATTGTGAAAAACTTAATAAAAACCATTTAAAAAAAAAAAAGAAAGAGTGAATGAATATGAGGAGGTGGGAACAAAACAACCACAGGTGTGTGTGCTGTAGAATGGTGGCGAGATTTATGACACGCGGGAAGTGTCATATGTTGCAGCTGGTGTGTGTGTGTTTGCCTTCCAATCACTTGTCAACTCATGGTAATGAATTTCACAGAGTTTTCTTAGGCGAGAAATACTCAGAGGTGATTTTTGCCAGTACCTTCATTTAAAACATAGCTTACAGCACCTGGTATTCATTGATGGTGTCCCATCTAGGTACTAACCAAGGCTGCCCTGCTTAGCATCCAAGATCAAATGCAATTGGTGCCTTTAGGATATTATTTAGACCCTGCCTGCTATTAATCATGCTGTGCACCATAGGTTAGAGCAGAAATAGGAAATACATGATCCTCCAGAAGAATTCCATATTCCCCAAGGATTAGTTATGCTGGCTGGGGATAATGGGCATAATAATCCAACTGAATAATGAAGGCCACAAGGAGCCCCCAGTGGCACAGTGGGTTAAACACCTGTGCCGGCAGGACACAGGTCACAGGTTCAAATCCAGGGAGAGGCGGATGAGCTCCCTCTATCAGCTCCAGTTCCTCATGTGGGGACATGAGAGAAGCCTCCCACAAGGATGATAAAAACATCAAATCATCCAGGCGTCCCCTGGGCAACATCCTTGCAGACAGCCAATTCTCTCACATTAGAAGCGACTTGCAGTTTCTCAAGTCACTCCTGACACAACAATAAATAAATAAATAATGAAGGCTACAAGTCACTTGCTGCTCCCAGACAGAGGGAAATTGTCAGTGAAAAAAAGGGATGTAATGTGGTGAAAGCTCCTTCCTTGGAGGCTTTGAAACAGAGGCTGGATGACCATCTGCCGAGGGTGCTTTGATTGTGCTTTTCCTGAACGGCAGGGGGTTGGACTAGATGGTCCATGTGGTCTCTTTGAACTCTATGATTCTATAATATTCCCTGATACATTGGAATACAGATCCCTTTGGATTTGCTGTCAGTTGGGGATGACAGGTATTGTAGTACAAGAAATGTGGAAGATCCTAAGGTTGAGAGAGGGTGAACCATACACCTTTTTGTGAGGCAGAAGCCCTGCAAGGGATTGCAGATGGGGAGGTCTGATTGTTGAAGACAGCTCGAGAAAAGGTTGGTCTGTTTATATTTAGCAAAGAGGATGATAGATAGGGGAGTCTGAATTGTCTGAAGAGCATGTGGGTGTGTAAACGCTGTGTGTGTGAATGGGAAAGAGATGTGACCAGGGAAAAGCTGACATCACTGCCCTCTCCTGGAAAATGCACTCAAGTACAATTGATTTATTTATCCTGTCAGAAGCAAATTGAGGGTACAGTTGTAATGTACTTAAAAACACAAACAACATTTAAAAACTTGGCATTATGCTAAATGTCCTTTGACCAGAAGCTGGCCACTTGGAGTGCCTCCGCTGTTGCTAAAAGAAGGTCCTCCATTGTGCATGTGGTGGAGCTAAGACTGCATTTTAATAGGTGGTGTGTGGTTTGGCTCTTCTCCACACTCGCATGTTGTGGATTTCACTTTGTAGCCTCATTTCTTAAGGCTGGCTCTGCATCTTGTGGTGCCAAAGAGCAGTTTGTTCAGTGCCTTCCATGCCCAGGAGGGAGTCTTTCATTTGGTACCAGCTATGGGTTGAGATTCTGAGTTTTAGCCTGCCACTTTTGGACTCTCGCTTGCTGAGGTGTTCCTGCGAATAACTCTGTAGATCTTACAAAGCTATTTCTTGATTTAAGGCGTTGGTGTGCTGGCTGATAACCAAACAGGATGGGCCGGAGATGTCACTGCCTTGGTCCTTTCATGATTACCTGCTACTTCCCGGCACAGGGCCGTAGCCAGGATTTTGATTTGGGGGGGGGGGGTCTGAATCTGAGTGACAGAGGGTCTACCGTAGCAAACCTTTTGTATCGTACCCCAATACCCCCATGCATATGGGATATATTGAGTATGATGATCAGATCATTATATGAATAAATATAACAGTTTAAATAATGCACCAGTAAGGCCTTCTCGCGGACCACCATACAGATGTCTGGTGGTGCAATACCAGCTAGACAATATAATTTCTCCAGTAGTGAGGTGCATAGATATCCTGTGCATAGATATCCTGTGATAATGTGGCATTTCTCATTAAGAGCCACATCCACTGTTTTAACATACTGAGGTGTGTTCCACACTGGGCATGTGTATTCAGCAGATGTCTTCACTGTGTCTGGTTGTGACCCCCAGGTTGTGCCAATCAGCTTTCATATGATATTGTTTCTAGTGCACTTTTTGGTTGATATTCAGGGAATACTTCTTGTAAGTCAGAGCATGATCCAGAGTAACCCCCAGGTATTTTGGAGTGCTGCGATACTCCAATGGGATTCCTTCCCAGATAATCCTCAGAGCTTGAGATGCTTGTCTGTTCTTAAGGTGAAAAGCACATGTCTGCATTTTAGATGGATTAGGAATCAGCTGTTTTTCCCTGTAATAGACACCTTAAACTTTGGAGAGCTTCTGTTCAACCATTTCAAAGTTCCCTGCTTGGGCAGTGATGGCACGATCATCAGCATAGATGAAACTCTCTGTCCCTTCTGACAGTGGCTGATTGTTTGTGTAAATGTTAAACAGTGGGTACAATTGATGACCTACTGACAATGGGATTCAACAATTTCCCTCCATATGCATAGAATTTTCTTCATATTATCCATACCCTCCAACTATCCTGGTTTGGCAGAGATGATCCCCAAGAATCCCCTGCCATCCCATTTTTTCATCTGTTTTTAAATTTTCCCAGCTTCATTCTCCTCTTCCCAGTTTGTCCTTTATTGACTTCAAAGTGCTGCAAACCTATTTTAAAATTAACCTCTTGGGGTGCATCTACTCTGTGGAATTGATTCACTTTGACATTTAACTGCCACAGTTGTGTACTAACTGTCACAACACAGTTTTTCACCTTCTCTGCCAAAGAGGCCTGGAACCTCATCAAACTATAACTCCCAGGATTCCGTAGCATTGAACCTTAGTCAAACTGCATTCATTCTACAGTGTAAGTGCGCCCTTAGAGCAAGATTTGCCATACCCATGCACCACCAGAAACACCATTTTGAGGATAAACACATTAAAGCAGTTGGGAGATAAGGTTTCACGAAATACTTTCTGCACTTTGCAATTGCTGCAGAGAGAGAAATGAAAGGAATCATTACTGACCAAAGCAAAGTTACCATCCTTCAAAAGAAGAGGAATCAGATTTCCATTATATTAGCTGGAAAAGAAGGAAAAGAAGTGTTTCTCAACCTTCCTAATGTCGCGACCCCTTAAAACAATTCCTCATGTTGTGGTGACCTCACAACCATAACATTATTTAACATCGATTTACATTATGTTGCTACTTCATAACTGTAATTTTGCTACTGTGATGAATCGTAATGTAAGTATCTGATATGCAGAATGTATTTTAATTCACTGGAAAAAAAATTGGCACAAATACTCGATACACCCAAATTTGAATACTGGTGGGGTTGGGACAGGGGATTGATTTTGTCATTTAGAAGTTGTAGTTTTCATTCACTGGACCAAATTTGGCACACTGAATTCTGGTGGGGTGGGGATGGGAGGTTGATTTTGTCATTTGGGAGTTGTAGTTGCTGGGATTTATAGTTAACCTACAATCAAAGAGCATTCTGAACTCCACCGCCAATGGCATTGAACGAAACAGAACTCCACGACTAACAGAAAATACTGGGGGGGGGGGGGGGGGGTGTTGGTGGGCATTGTCCTTGAGTTTGGGAGTTGTAGTTCACCTACATCCAGCGAGCACTGAGAACTCAAACAATGATGTTTGAGCAAACTTGGCACACTGAATTCTGATGGGGTGAGGGTTCACATTTGGCACAAATACTAAATACGCCCAAATGTGAACCCTGATCGAGTTTGGGGAAAATAGACCTTGGCATTTGCGAGTTGTCATTTCTGGGATTTATAGTTCACCTACAATCAAAGAGCATTCTGAACCCCACCAGTGATAGAATTGGGCAAGACTTCCTACACAGAGCCCCCATGACCAACAGAAAATACTGTGTTTTCTGGTGGTCTTTGGCAACCCCTGTGACACCCCTTCACGATCCACCCAAGGGTCCCAATCCCCAGGTTGAGAAATGCTGCAATAAATGTAGTATGTGAGTTCATAACTATAATAAATGTAGAAGAAAATCATTGAACAACCAGGCTGAGACACCACATAGGGTTAAGAATTTCCTATTGAAGTTTTTTTTTAGGATTATCTAAATCCTGCAGCATGATATGCTGGATCCAGAAATCAAGTACTTAATGGTGTTCAGTTCTGTCTGTGGTTTCCGGTGACATGTATCCTCTACAAAAATGGGAGAGTGTCTTACTGTCTTTGCATTAATTATTCAAAAATAATAACTCCCAGAACTCCCACATCACTAGCTATGTTGTCTTCAATATTTGAGGAGTTGCAATCCCCAAAATCTCATATTTCCAAGCTCGGCTCCTAGAAACAACAAGAAGCCTGTTCTTTCCTTCTTCCCTGTCAGAAATGAGAGTCAGATCTGATCATTTGCAGAGAGCCCTGACCTGGCGGAAGAGGAAAGGGGGGAAAAAATACAGGGAAGGATCTGAGAGCATTACTATGGCAACTTTATGGAGCTGACACTTAGGTTGCCTGAGCAACCAAAGAACCTCTCTGTCATTTCCACATTGAGAAAAAGGGAGTATGATTTCACCAAGTAGCCCTTGAGTCCATTTGAGAGCCTGTTTTGAATGTCCAAACTCCATACAATTCGGCTGAGCGTGGGATTGAAAGAGTGTGTATTAAGGGAGTCCCTAGTTCCACCTTTCCTCTCTCGCTTTCTCTCTCTCTTCTCTCTCTTCTCTCTCTCTTTCTCTTTTTCTCTCTGTATACGTATACAGAGATAAACCTGAAGAGTGCATGCAGAAGACCATTTCGAGCAGTGTTTCTCAACCTTCCTAATGCCGTGACCCCTTAATACAGTTTCTTAGATTGTGGTGACCCCCAAACATAACATTATTTTTGTTGCTACTTCATAACTGTAATTTTGTTATGTTATGAATCATAATGTAAATATCTAATATGTCATATGTATTTTCATTCATTGGATCAAATTTGGCACAAATACCCAATATACCCAAATTTGAATACTGGTGGGGTTTGGGGAAATAGATTTTGTCATTTGGGAGTTGCAGTTGCAGTGGCTGAGGGGGAAAAGGAAGGGGCCTGAGCCAGGAATTGTGGGAGTTGAAGTCCAAAACACCTGGAGGGCTGAAGTTTGCCCATGCCTGACCTAGGGGCTGTCATGACATCATGCCCAGATGTGTATCTTTGCCACTTACTAATAGACTTTTATTGTATTTCTGTAATGTAGTTATAGGTGCTTAACGTTAAGAACTATAGACTATAACGCAGAATCACAGCCATCATTTATTTTAAAGATAAACATTGTAAGCAGAAGAAATCACATTAGAATACACATGTTCCCTCCTCTCTCATTTCCCAAAGGCAATGATTCTTTTGAGTTGTGTTCTGGATTACCTAAAAAAACAATAGAAATTGTCCCAGCCTCTCCCTGCAAATGTATGTGAATGTAATGGTTAGATCTACATGAAAATGCATAACTCCCTCTTCTTTCCACATCTAAAAGGCAGCTGAATCGGACAGTGGCCAGGGAGAGGCTTGGGGATGGGACATAAAGGAGAAAAGAACAGCTCTCTGTGTACTATCCAAAATGGGACAGCCACTGTTGCATATCACTAACAAGATGGTAGTCTGAATTGGTCGCATTTGCAGATATTTTGAGGACCTCCTAGCCTGTTTTCAGGTCAGAAATGACCCCCAAATTGATGGATTAATTTATTGGGGGTTGGGAGACATTACAGGCCAATAAAAGTATGATTTGGAGGCCACACGCAGCCTGCAGCCACATTTTCCCCCAACACCATCATAGAGGGTCACATGGAATATACTTCTGGAGGAACAGATATCTGGAGAACTTCTGAGGCATGCACATAAACATTAGTGCAGCTATGTTGTCTGTTGTGAAGCTAGCATTTCCTTCTGAAACTGTGCTCCATTTCCATGAACACATCTGCAAATATTTGATGGGCATGGAAAAGAGGAGGAATTACAAAGAAACTTAAGTCCCCCTTAGAAACTGTCTACCCCATGCTTCCCAGGAAAATGACCACTTCAACGTTTGGGAAGACCTGGGACATAGACCTCTCCAACTCTTTGCAAGTCCAGCTCTGAGATCCCTCACACACGGGAGATCTCATACTCCCGCAAAGTCGAGGCGTTTTCATAGACAATGGTGTACTCCGTCTTCTCCATCCCAGGCTTCGTGGCAGATTTGATTCCATCTAGGAGGCACTGGTGCAGGAAAATGTATTGGGACTGTGGAGACAGAGAGGAAGCCTTTGTGTGGAGCTGTGACACTGGCAACATTTTGAGCTGCATCATGCCAAGCTCTGTGAAGAATCAGCTCTCCAGTGTCCTGGATGAGCTACCATTTGGGACATTCCATACATATATAAACCTCACTTGCCTAGTTTCTAACAAACCCCTCAACCTCCGAGGATGCCTGCCATAGATGTGGGAGAAACATCAGAAGAGAGTGCTTCTGGAACATGGCCAGACAGCCTGGAAAACTCACAGCAACTCATTTGGGAGTTTGCTTGTTCAACAGAAATAATATAGCCCCAAGGCAGAAGTGGACAATATAAGGCAACATGGAAGAGGAACTAGCGGCCATCATCCTATTATTTTTGGCTCTAAAGACCAGGTTTTATAGGAGTTGGAACCTGGAGGGAGCACAGGCTTACTGACCACCTCTCAAGGGTAAGAGACTTTCTTTCTTTCTCTTTTATACATCTGCATGAATCAATGGTAAGAATCCCTTTAAATCAAAGCTTTACTATAATACCCAGAATCCTCAGGCTCATGGCAACTGCCTGGGGGGGTTCTACAAATTTTACTCCAATTCTTTGGTTCTAACATATGAATTCATACACCTGCAACACCAACCTACAGAAAAGGGAATGCACTCTCACGCAATGTGACAGAGACCCCTAAAAAGCAAATGTGGGTGAGATGAGACATAGTACGTCTGCTGTGGGGAAATATATCAATAGCTGCCAGCAATCATGGCATTGTTCTATTTATTTAGAGCACTGGTTCCCAAACAGTGGTCCACAAGAACGAAAATGAGATCCGCAGCCTCACCCTTACTATTATTTATTTATTTCCGGTATTTCTACCCCGTTCCTTCTCAATCCCTGAAGGGGGACTCAGGACGGCTTACATTTGGCAGCAATTCAATGCCACTACAGTGTTGCCTCGTAACCATGAGGCAATGAGAGCGACTAGTCTGGCAAAACCCTCTTATAGTGCCAATGCAGTGGGGATGTCGGGAGGAGAGAGGCTAACTACCCACGAAAGATTGCTACTACCACATCAGCTCTAGATTATTAAATATGGTTTTCTGTGGGCGAGCAGATGGTGACTACTGGATGGCATATGTTCTGTATCAGAATCTAGAGCTGATGTGGTCTATCCAGTGCCATTTTCTGAATCAGCACCCCAAATAACCAATCTAAAGTTGACCAAAAACTGATTCATAACCCTTTCAGTACTAATGTTGGAGAGTGGTCCCTGGTCAAAGTGGTCCCTCATCAAGAAAAGGCTGGGAACCACTGATTTAGATGAATATTAAAGCTTTCATTAATCAAGGAATATATAAAGGCAGTTTACCGCTTTCTTCCTCTGTCAAATAGTCTCCATCTCCTGGTATGTGTTGGGGGTCTCCCATACAAGTACTGACCAGAGTTAACCCTGTTAGAGTCCAAGACCAGAAGGGATCTGATCCCTTTAGATATTTAGGGCACAATGAGAGCCATGGGTAAAAATGTTGCCCCAAACCTGCCCTTATCCTAATTCTTTATCCTTATTCAGCTTGGGTCTAAATCTGACATATTGATCAAAGGAGATCTAGGGTCTGCCTCTCACCTCCGTCTGAATCATCAGTGGACGGTTCATCCTGAGTCTTTGGACAAATGAGAAGACACCTAGTTGTCCTTCCTCTTGGGCTTGGCGCAACAGTGAATCCAAGGCGATGAATGTTCCTGTCCGTCCCACACCGGCGCTGTAAAAATGGGAACAAGAGGTTGAGGCGTCCCTCAACCTCTGAGGATGCCTGCCATAGATGTGGGTGAAATGTCAGGAGAGAATGCTTCTGGAACATGGCCATACAGCCTAGAAAACTCACAGCAACCCAGTGTTTCCAGCCATGAAAGCCTTTAATATCTCAAGGATTGTTGCTTTAAAAGCTAAAATATAAATGCATGTTTATGTGCCTTCAAGTCACCTTTCTGGATTTTCTTAAGCAAGGGATACTCAAAATACTTCCTCTGAATACTATGGAATCCTGAGAATTGTAATCTGATGGGGCACCAACATTCTTTAGCAAGGAAGGTTGTAAAGATACACATCCCAGGATTCCATAGCACTGAGTCATGGCAGTTAAATTGGCATCAAATTGCATGCATTCTACAGTGTAGATGCATTCTTGGCTTACCTGCAGTGCACCAGAGCTGGCCCACTGTCTTTGTGTTCCTCTATGTGGGCCCTCACGAGATCTCGAAAGTGAAGGACACCACTTGTGGTCTCGGGTACCCCATGATCTGGCCAAGAAGAATAATGATAATGCCTGGCAAGACGGACCTCAGATTCGTTCACCTGTTGGAAGACACACACACACACACACACAGTTTTTGTGTCAGTTGGGATGGTGAATTCATTCTAAGTTTTAGTATGAATTTTAAAGGAGACCCCCAAAGTGCCATTTGTATTATGAAGATAGGATAGGGTCCAATATCCACGACAACCCCTTTAAAATTTGGGTTGAAACTAGAACAAGATTTACTGCCCCATAAATAGGGAAGCCACCAGTCTCCACTGAAGAAAGGTAGGTCCAAATCTGGTGAAGGGAGGGCTCTGTCAAAGTCACTTGAAGGATATTTCTCACTGTAGCAGTAAGAGGGGATCAAGTGGTAAGACATTTGGAGGAAGCAAAAGCAGAACTAGCCCTAAATCCCACTCACTCACTCGTTTGATACTGAAGTCCCGGACGGTCCAGTCGGGAAGGATGGTTTCTGTGAGAACAGAGACACTGATGTCCTCATAGGTGCAGGGGGTGTAATCCAGAGGCCAATAGCGTTCACATTTCGCCTGTCCAGAAGAGGAAAGAGTAACATTGAGGAAAAGAGACAAGAAGAATATTGAGAATAGTGAGATGATTGGGGCAATGCATATCCTAAGATTCTAGCCCACACTAAATCATGAAACTTTAGTGATGTAATTTTAGGATACTCTCTTTCTGTTGGAAATATCAACCTTCTACAAGCCTCCTATACTATTTATTTGTTATGTATATAATTCAGATTGCTTACTGTATTGTATATGTGTGTATTGGTATGCAGTTTTCCCTTAACTCTATGAATACTAGTGGATATATACCACTAAAAAGAAGACTCACTCAAATGAGTTTTTAGCTCTTCTTGAGAAGATCATACTTTACAAAAAAGGTTATGATTTTCCAAATGATAGTGAATGCCAATTAATCTCCAAAAGATCACACTTTCAAAAGGTTTTGGAGATTCTGTTTTTTCCAAAAGGTTATGATCTCAAATGTCAATTCTTTCCCCAAAATTTTCTGTTTGTTTGTTTTTTTGTGTCAGGAGTGACTTGAGAAACTGCAAGTTGCTTCTGGTGTGAGAGAATTGGCTGTCTGCAAGGATGTTGCCCTAGGGATGCCCGAATTTTTAATGTTTTACCATCCTTGTGGGAGGCTTCTCTCATATCCCATCATGGGAAGCTGGAGCTGACAATACAATGAACCCATAATAAATATTGGCACAGCACATAGTCTCTGTTCCTTCCGTGTGCAATTCCCAACGACACAAAGCTTTACTTAGAAGCTTTCTCTTTCGTCCCCAGACAAAATGGGGTAACCCTTACGCGTCCATTCTCAAAACAGTTGGTGAGCATGACCAAAGTTGTGATCCGTTGCTCCCATATCATGCGCCAGAAGTCACACAACGTCTCTCGGAGCGGTCCTTGAGCTGCAATGAACTCCTTTTCCCTCTTGAATCCCTGTAATAAATGGGAAGGAAAGAAGTACTTGCCTTGGGCTGGGACTGGAACATTTGTTCTAAAAAGTTGTGCACACTTTAGTATTCTTCAGTAAACTTGAAGATCTAATCTGTTTGTGCGACTGTGGGTGACGGTTTCTTTCTTTGCATGTTATATTGCCATTGCTGGTTAAGACTAAGAGAAAAATAGCTTACACAACAGTGTTTCTCAACCTGGGGGTTGGGACCCCTGGGGGGGTCATAAGGGGGTGTTGGAGGGGTCATCAAAGCATCAGAAAACAGTATTTTCTGTTGGTCATGGGGGTTCTGTGTGGGAAGTTTGACCCAATTCTATTGGTGGGGTTCAGAATGCTCTTTGATTGCAGGTGAACTATAAATCCCAGCAACTACAACTCCCAAATGTCAAGGTCTATTTTTCCCAAACTCCACCAGTGTTCACATTGGACATATTGAGTATTTGTGCCAAGTTTTGGTCCACAGTGCTCTCTGGATGTAGGTGAACTACAATTCCAAAACTCAAGGTCAATGTCCACCAAAGCCTTCCAGTATTTTCTGTTGGTCATGGGAGTTCTGTGTGCCAAGTTTGGTTCAATTCCATCATTGGTGAAATTCAGAATGCTCTTTGATTGTAGTTTAACTATAAATCCCAGCAACTACATCTCCCAAATGATGAAATAACACCCCCTCCCCCAACCCCAAGACTATTCAAATTTGGGCGTATTGGCTATTTGTGCCAAATTTGGTCCAGTGAATGAAAATGCATCCTGCAGGTTGGATATTTACATTACGATTCATAACAGTAGCAAAATTACAGTTATGAAGTAGCAACGAAGATAATTTTATGCTTGGGGGTCACCACAACATAAGGAACTGTATTAAGGGGTCGTGGCATTAGGAAGGTTGAGAAACGCTGTTATACAGGAAGCCCTACAGTTTTAGGAGGATGGGGGGTTGGAGCACAAGGGCCCCTGTGAAAGTGGCAAAACTGAGTTGGAAAAAAAAACTTATTTTACTTGAGAGATTATCTCTCTAGGAGTCCCTAGGTCCTTCAGTCCAACTCTATAGTCAACATCTAGCAGCAGCTGACCACAGAGTCACGATGGAGGAGATTTCAAGAGAGATAACATTAATCACATCCACGAGTAATCAGATCCACCAAAAAATAAATCCACAAATGTGGATAGCCAACTCTAACAGCTTTGATGCAGCCTGTGAGGAGTGACTGCATTACATCCAGGGGCAATTATGTCCTACTCAAAACTGAACGTTTACATCTGTGCCAAGGGAAGTCACAGGATTCTATCCAAGATGGTTTCAAAGATTTCTAAATCAAACCACATCTGAACATACAGTATCATTTCACACTAGAATACAGTCTGTGGGACTCACAGGCATATAACTAGCATTGATGTAATCAGAGTTGGGGTCTCCAGGTCTGGGGAGGAGCTGGACTCGGGCATGGTCATCTGTAGAGAAGAAAGCAAATATCAGACACTTATTTAGATCTTGATCTCTTGCTTCTGAGGTAGGGCTGGCCCAAAATTATCCAGTGAATGTATGCTTAAAGGTGAGTTTGAACTTGAATTTAAATCAAAAAAGAGCTTTCTAAGATCTACAGAGATACTCACAAGAATGCATCAGCAAGCAAGAGTCCAAAAGTGGCAGGCTAAAACCCGGAACCTCAATCAGTGGCTGAGAATGGATGAGTGACTCCCCACAGAAGACTGGGTGACTTGGAAGGCGCTGAACAGGCTGTGCTCTGGCACCATGAGATGCAGAGCCAGTCTTCAGAAACGGGGCTACAAAGTGGAGTCCACAACATGCGAATGTGGAAGAGAGCGAACCACAGACCATTTACTACAATACAGCCTGAGCTGCCATATGCACAATGGAGGACCTTCTTACAGCGACACCAGAGGCACTCCAAGTGGCCAGCTTCTAGTCAAAGGACATTTAGTATAATGCCAAGTTTTTAACTTTGTTTGCATTTTTAAATGCATGATAACTGTCTCCTCAATTTGCTTCTGACATGTTAAACAAATAAACTTGAGTTTTTCCAGGTCAGAGCCGGTGTGGTGGTTTTAATACTGGATTTTGACTCTGGGAGACTGGAAACTGAATCCTTACTCAGGCATGTAAATCCACCTCAGGGAGTCTTATTCTGCCAGCCTCACAGAAAGCCAATGGCAAACACCCTGAAAATAAACCATGCCCAGAAAACCTTATGTTTGCCATAAGTTGGAGTCAACCTGGAGGCATGTATTAGCAACAGAATCACACATCTGCTCATGACCCACAGATTTACCCAACTCCCCAATATAAATCCCAGATTCTATCTGCTATACTACTGGCATTTAATAAAGTACTACTGTCTGGAAGTATAAATCCAGGATAGAGATGGAGATCTCTTATCTGCCTCTCTAGTTCATCCATCCTAATGTTTGTCTTAGCAGATCTCAGGAAATCTTTTTCTACTTCAACTCCCAGAATCCCTGGCCCATCATGGAGGATATAAGCAAGATGCAAAAGACTTCACAAAGAATATTTTCCAAGCTTGGAGATGTATTAGGCTGCCAAGCTAGGATCTCTGGACATAAGGAGCAAGTGATTCTCACACAACAAGAAGAGACATGTCCAGTCTTCTCCTGTTTGAATCTGGTTTTTTTTTAGGTGATTCCAAAAAAGCTATGCATACAAAAAAGCTAACCCTCTGCAGCAGGCCTGGGCAAACTTCTGCCCTCCAGGTGTTTTGGATTACAACTCCCACAATTGCTAACAGCCTACCGGCTGTTAGGAAATGTAGGAGTTGAAGTCCAAAACACCTGGAGGGCAGAAGTTTGCCCATGTCTGCCTTGCAGCAAGATGCCCAAATGGAAAGCAGATTCCTTGGGGTTATGTAAGGTAATGCAGACCATAGGGAAACAAACGAAACGTACATGGCACGACATTACAATAGCGGTTCTTGGGCTGATTCTCAGGCTGCTGGACCACACTCTGAGGCTGCTCCACCACTATGTCCTGCAGTTGCTATTATGACAATATAGAAAAGAGAAATACTGAATCAGTACAGTATTCTAGAGTGGTTTAACAGTTGGGTTACGATTGTGAAGAGCAGAATTCGTATCTCTGCTCATCCACGAGAACCCATTAGTTGACCTTGGGCACAGAGTTCTACATGGCAGGATAGCTCCTTCAGCAAAGCAAGATACTTCTTATTTGCAAGTTCGTTTTATTGATTTAATGGCCAAATGCTTTGCCCTGCTTTGTAACTGTGATGAAGGCATGATGGAAATACATAATATAGGATGTTACTATATTAGAAATGCGAGTGTGGAGTGTGTATATTAGACATGTGAGTGTGGAGAGGAGCAAACCACTGACCACCTGCTGCACTGCAACCTGAGCCCTGCCACATGCACAATGGAGGACCTTCTTGCAGCAACAACAGAAGCACTCCAAGTGGCCAGATACTGGTCAAAGGACATTTAATTAACTACCAAACTCACAAATTTTGTATTTTGTCTGTCTGTTTGCTTTGTTCTGTTAGAAATGTAATATAATTGACTGGTTGCCCTGACACGACAAATAAATAAATAAATAAATAAATATTAGGAATAGGAATTAGAAAATATGTATGAAATCACAAAGGGAAATATATGCATGAACATTCACTTGGGAAGAAATGCTCTTCCTAAAAGCTGCAAACTAGATGCCACAAAGAGGCCAGAAAGAGGCCAGGATCTATGGAAAGGAATGTCTAAGGCTTCTAGCAAATATCATGAGACTCTTCCATTTCATACCAAGCAGGGTTTATTGTAAAATTAATGATGTAGACTGGCTACACTGTTCTACAAATTTTCAGTTTTTCTGTTTCGGAAATGAAATGTGCAGCTTCTTAATAAATTTAACATGCTGAATTCAAATATAATAATTAAATGTGTTAATTGGCTCTGACTTTTATGCAACAGCTATTTCAATTTTCTCCACAATAGGTAATTAGTTAATATTATGATAATGCGCCTAACCTTACTGCATGTATATAAACCGTGAATATTTACTAAATTTTAGTCAAATTATATTGCCAATAGTTTATACATGAGAAATATTTATTTAATTAGTCTTTTGTTTATGTTTGTGCAGCAAGAAACTATATTAGTAGGCCTAATGCAGTTGAAAAGTCTGAAAGTTTAAATGTCGCTTTAATCGTGACTTTAGTTTATATCCTGTTTGCTTCTCTTGACTTTTCTTTTGTATTCAAGGAAAGGATTGTCTCTTACAATGCTCCAGCAGTAGTCTGACAGCATTGACGGAGTCCATTTACCTTGATATCTTTTTTCCATAGTGCTTTATTTACACATGTGCGAGGCATAACTACAGTAAAAAGAACAATGTAAAACGATGTTTAATGATACTGTCTCAGTCTTCAACTGACTGACCCTCACCGTTCAAAAGTCTGGCCTTATATAGGGCACACGGCACTAATACTGCGTCATCAAACTTTCTAGAATATTCTAGAATCTTCCATAGTGTAAGTCGCAACATGCATTTTTTCAACCATACGTGATCACGTGATTGCTTATATCATAAAAACTAGAGCCAATATACATTTTTAAATGTCATTTTCATTTTCAGCACCCCAAAACCATAAAAGAACAACTATTTTCAGGCCCACAACATTTTCTCCGTTGAACAGTGCTATCAAGAAGCTCTCGTACCAGGAAAGGACTTGTCTTAAGATGGATGGAAGTTCTTGCTATCAGTAGACACTCTGGAGCTATGGGTTACACGATCAGAGGCAGCCCCAGGTAATTTTCAACAGTAAGCAAACAGTATTCCCCCCCCCCCCCAACCAATCACTGATATATATTTTCTGTTCATCGTGGGAGTTCTGTGTGCCATATTTGGTTCAATTCCATCATTGGTGGAGTTTGGAATGCTCTTTGATTGTAGGTGAACTATACATCCCAGTAACTACAACTCCCAAATGTCAAGGTCTATTTTGCCCCAAGAGTGCCTCAAGAGCGCCCCTGGGCAAAATCAACTATACTGCAAATGCTTACTTTGCGTAATGGGTTGAGCCGCCCCTGTACACAATGGTATACTAATAGCAGCTCTTTAGATAAAGGTGCTTAATGGAAGATTAAAGGTGTTGAAGTTAAAATATGCTATTGAAGATGATGTAAAAGTGGAATTTTGTGACGCACATTGTGATGCTTGTATGATGCATGCATATTATTTTAAAGGGTATATAAACCAAGGCAGTTCCTTTGTTCATCACCCTGTTTTCTGGAATACCAACAGGGTCCATATCCGGTTGGCGCCAACCGAGAATAAACCGTGCTTTTACAGACCTCAGGAACTCTCTTTTGTCTCTTTTCCTCAAACCTTCTCCCTGCCATTTCAACTGAACATCCAGTGTTGATGGGTTGAGTACAATTAAATGTACATTTAAAAAAACTAAAGCAGGAAATCAAACATCAAGTGGCTGAGCAAAAATGTCACAATGTGAGAAAGATTGCGGCTTAATTGATTATAATTCATTGTTTTTCTGGCAATTGTTGTTGTTTTCCTCTCAATTCCTAGGGCATCAATGGGTGAAATGTTTTTGAATATTTACATAAAACTGTAATTTATGATAGGACTGTCCAACTCTGATTAAACCATTATTCTAACCACCTTCAATGTAAATGTGCTTACGTATCCTTCCAATAATAATAAAGAGAGTAAAATAATAAATGTAATAATAACAACAACGTGTTAAAGGCTGTCTGAATAGGATCTGTGGTGCCATAGTTGATAATGCTTACTCATTTTGTGAGATATTGAGCAGAAACAAATAAATGAGATTTAAGCATATTATGGAAATGAAGATATCTATGTAAATGTCTGGAATGCACACTTCAATCCAATTACACCCCTCATGATACGGGCTTTTAGGCGTGAAGCTGTATGCTCACGGCAATCTACAACACCGGGTTTATGATGTGATTTAAGTGTGTGGTTCAAATTGAAGAAGGAATTAGTTCCATCATGTGACGTTATTTTGATACCACTGAATGACACTTCAGGCTGAATATTCCTTATCTGACATGCTTTTTTTTCTTATTTTGGAATACCTATGTTTGTAGATATGTACATAAATAGATATCTTAGCTATCAACAGTTCTTACTGTTCATAGTGTACAGTAAGAGCTGTCTCTCTCTTTATAGTCTCACATCTCATTCATGGAGTTGTGGTGATGCAATGGGTTAAACCCTTGTGCTGTTCAACTGCTGGCCTGAAGGTTGGCTGAACTGCTGACATGAAGGCTGGCTGAACTGCTGACCTGAAGGTTGGCTAAACTGCTACCCTGAAGGTTGGCTGAACTGCTGACCTGAAGTTTAGCAGTTCAAATCCGAGAGATGGGTTGAGCTCCTTCTGTCAGCTCCAGCTCCTGCCAACCTTGCAGTTCAAAAACGTGCAAATGTGAGTAGATAAATAGGTACTACTTTGGCGGGAAAAGGCAAAGAAACACTCCAAGCAATCTTGCCGACCACACAACCAGGAGGTGACAATGCAGGTGACTCCTTGGCTTGAAAATGGAGAAAGCACCTCCCCAGAGCCAGAGATGAGCACTGCCTCCAGAAGCAGGAAATGAAAGGAGAAGCCTCTGCCTTTGTTTGTGTGTCTCATTGTTTATGATTGTAAAGGCATTGAATGTTTGCCTATGTATAAAAATTCTGTAATCTGTTCTAACTCCCCTAGGGGAGAAAGGTAGAATATAAATAGAGTGTATTATTATTATTATTATTATTATTATTATTATTATTCACTACTTGTCTGTTGGATATGAGGCAGGAGAATGGCTGAAGATCTGAGAGGCTGGGAATATAAAGGACCTGACACCTGAATTTTGGTAGCAGCTTTTCTTGGCAGACAATGGGGGTGGAATTTGGAGGCTTTGGCTTCAAAGCTGGCAGGCTATGGCTTTTAAAGCCCAAACTTCATACCTGGTATTCCTTGACAAAACCAAAGGCACTACTGGAAAATTTCTCATCGCAGTAATTTGGGAAAGTTGAGACTGGCACTGAGACATGGACTCTGTACAGGGAGGAAAAGCGGAAAGCACATCCATTTAAATGTTATGAGCCATGGGTAATACAAACCAACTTTAGGCAAATGGAGTAGGGAAATCTTAAGATGCTATTTTCTTTGTTCTTTTACTCTCTTAGATTACAGTAATAGCATGGGAATGTGTTTACACCATCGTTGCTTTTCCATAGAGGTGGGTTTCATTAAGCCCTCAATATGTGCTTGGACTGTAATTCCCAGCAGCATGGGAATAGCCAGTGGGAAAGTATTCTGGGGAGATGTCTGGAGGACCAAATCATTCCCACCCCTGCTTCAGGCACATTAAACCACATTATTTTTCTAAGACAACTAAAAAACCCTCTCCTTTCCCCCATCATTCTCACTCAGGCAGTCCCATATCTGGCTTTGGTTTCTTCAGGCCATTACTGGGTTTCCTCCTGCAAACAAGACAAGAAAACAGAGTTCATAAATGGCTCGGTGTTTGTTAATGCCTTCACTCTCAGACAGCTTAGAAACATTACTACAGGGGACAATAACTTCCAGATGATGGGGCATGTAGTGCAAAAAAGTAAGCTTTCAAAGTTCAGCACTAGCCCAATGCAAAATGGGGTGCTGGAAATAATGAATACTAGGGCTGGGCGGTTCCGTTCGTTAATTTCGTAATTCGTTATTAATTCGTTATTTTTTTTATAACGAAGCGATATTGAACCATTCAGGAGCAACTTAAAATCGAAACGAATTTTTCAATTTATTTCGTAATTGTTTCGTAATTTTTTCGAAATTGTTTCGAAATTGTTTCGTTATTATTTCGTTATTATTTCCGTATGTCTGGTGCAAGTTTTATAGTTGTTGTTTGTTTTATCAGTGATAAAAAAATAAATTATCACACCAACAGTCAACAACAGAGGGAGAGGGAAGCTTCAGTAATTCCCCCTGTCCCATTTGGAGGGTTTTTTAGCGTATTGCGCAATCGCGTCCGCCATTAACGAATCGATTCGTTATTGTTTCGAAATTGTTTCGTAATTTCCGAAATTTCGTAAATATCGAACTTTTTTAAAGAAAAATTTCGGAATTCTTTTAAATAACAAAACGCAAAAACCGCCTAAAAACGAATCGAGTTTAGAAACAAATTTTTCCATGGTTGGACAGCCCCAATGAATACTAATAATGCTAAAATATTGCATTGATCCACATCCTGGGACAACACATTTTCTGCAACACATAACCCTGCCCTCCAACATTAGGGACCAGCGTGGACCCTACAACTACCTGCCTTGCTTTGGTAATAGGACTGAACCTGTGGGTTGAGCCTTGGTTGTTGAGGATGGCCATGAAGGTGCTTCACTGAATCCAGTCTTATTCAGCATTCGATGGAAGTATCCAAGGGTTTGTTGTGTGACTTCAAGTCATGTATGACTTATGGTGATTGTAAGGTGACCTTTGGAGTCAGTATGGTGTAATAGTTGGAGCAGTGGAGTCCACCGTTCAAATCCATTTTTGTCCATGCAAACCCACTGGATGACCTTGAGCTCAGAGGAAGGCAATGGCTAACTCCATCTGAATAGCATTGTCTCCTTACATTTTGCCTTCATCTATGGTAGGCATCCTCAGAGTTTGTGAGAATGCCTGCCATAGGTTCAGGCAAAACGTCAGAAGAGAATGCTTCTGGAATATGACCATACAGCCTGGAAAACTCAAACAACCCAGAGATTCCGGCCATTAAAGTCTCCAACAATACATCCCTCTGAACAAATCTTACCAAGAAAACTCCATGATACACTCACGTTAGGGTTGCCATAAGTTAGAAATAACTTGACAACACACAGCAACAAGGCAAAAGTCTGAGGATGAAAATGTTTGACTTGCTTAGGGTCATCCAGTGGGTTTACACAGCTGAGCAAGGATTTGAGCCAGGTCTCCAAAACTCAAATCATTACACGAGGATGTGTTTAATTCCATTCCCAAAATACGTTCTGTCTTGGAATAGCGTCTTTAAAGTTCAGAACAAAACCCAGAACATGCCTATCCCTTTCTAGCACTGACACAGAACCCACCCGATGCCACTCGGATTCATACTACAGCCCTGGGTGCTCTCTTTTGGGTGGAAGAGACAATTCCATGGAAGGGAAGCTGGCACTAATGAGCTTGCTTACCTCCTGAAATAGAGGAGCAGCAAGCTGAGGATGACTAAGAGAAGCAGCACAGCAACCAGTGGTCCTACGATAATCCCTAAGGGCACAGAGAGGAAGGGCAGAGGATGTCAACAATATCTTGGAAGTGCGTGAATGTGTGCAATCTCCCCACTCTCCTCCAGTTACATGTGTGGATAATAGGCTTGTGCATTTCGGCTGAACCTCGATCCGTTTCTGCTAGCCAGATTTTGGTAGAACCCATATCCATTTTTGCGTGCCTCCTAAAAACAAGTGGGTAGCCAGATAGCCATTATCAGTCCGCAGCAGAAAAATGTGGCTATATCCACCTCACTGGCAGCAATGGTGAACTTATGAGGCTCCCATTTCTGTTCCTGGAATCCTTTCCTTTCTTCCTTTCAAGGGGGCTTGGGTTTTAGCAATGGGGTTAAGGAAGTACCCTTCCTGAGACTCTTTTCTTTTTTTCCCTTCAAGGGAGCCTGGGTTTCAGCAATGGGGTTAAGGAAGCAGACACTGCTTGCATAAGAACACATCATGGCGTTCTTCTACTCCGATTGGCCCAACAGGAAGGGCTCACAGGGAAACCCACAGCACACAGCACACGGCATCCTCGTGATGCCAAATAGGGGAGAAGGAGCCATGATCGGCCGCCACGTTGTCCCGTAATGGACGAAAAAATGTGACGGCTGGGCCGTTGCTGTTATGGCCATCTGAGCAAGCTGAACAAGTCAGATTGGCCAAAGGGAACCAACCACTCCGAATCCGTGCATAAGCCTAGTGCATAATACCACAAACCAATATGTCATCATCCCCTTTGCTACCCAATTCAAAATAGAACCTAGATTTAAAATGGCAGATAGGTTCAATAATGAATCCTTCATCCAAACAGGATCATAGCTTCCATCTTTTTTTCTAAAATCTCACTTTTCTGTCTTTTTTAATACTGAAAGCAACATGTTTGTGACTTGACCACACATGCAGTGGGAAACTGGTAGAAGGGGAGATGATTAAAATCTAGCCTGGCTTCCCTCATACCATGATACCAAATTGGAAGGAGGGAACCCATGCCAAATGGGAACATAAGAAAAAGGCAAGCTGAACCAGACCAATATATTGTCTACTACATATTTTTATGATTTGGTTTATGTAAGTAATTTTGCAATTATCTTTTGTATACTGCTTTGAGTCCTCCCAGGAGTGAGAAAAGCAGTATACAAAAGATAATTGCAAAATTACTTATATTGAGAAAAGCAATATATAAATACTATAAAATAAATAAACAAACAAACATGGATCTAAGATACCCATTAAAATTTCCTAGGCGTCTCACCTGTATTGTCAGTGAAGCAATAATCAAGATCGGACATTGCATACTGGTCATACCAATATGTTCTCACTTGGATCCGATATCTCCTGGCAGGTTGAAGGCGGTCAATCACTACTGATTTCGTACATGTATCCCATGTTGTCCAAATCTGATTCCACACGAGGATACGTAATTCACTGATCTTGTTTTGGGGGCATTTCCAGGACAACTTTAATTTGTCACCCCCTGACAAAGCCCTGCACTGCAGGTCAGTTACTTTTTCTGGCTCTGTGCAGGCAGAAAAACAAAGAGGATTGAGGGAGTTGTCTACACAATTAGAAAAGCTACATTTTCAATGCTAGCACTCATAATCTGCATGTTCATAAAAGCATAGATTAACAGAGTTGGAAGAGACCACATGGGCCTTCTAGTCCAACCCCCTGCCATGCAGGAAAAGCACAAACAAAGTAGTGTTTCTATTCTGTTAATCCCACAAACGAACATTACATTTTTATTTATATAGATAAACACAGAAATCTGCCAGCCAGAATGTCCATTGGAGACTTTGGGAATGGCAATATTTAAGAAAAGAAACATTTCCAAGCATTGATGTCAAGTCCCCTCTCAAACCTTGCTCTCCACTGAACTTCCATTGCTCAAGCTAATGTTTCTTTCCATGAACCAGATCCTTGTTGGATCCATATTATTTTTATAATAAGACCCCACCCTGTCCCCTTTTCTCTGCCCTTTCTTTGTATAACCTGAAAATAAGTACTTGTGGCTTTCTGTAGCTGGACATCAGTGCTGAGCCGTGTCATGTTTCTCCCTTTCACCAAGCTGAAGAGGGTGAAGGTGTAGTTGGTGCTTGGAGTGAGCCCAGGTAAAACAGTTCCCTTGGAAGTTTGGAGAAGACAAATTCCATTTTCCTCAGAGTCATTCTTCCACTTCAGCTGGTACCCACTGAAAGGCGAACATGGAGCCACCCAGGTGAACATGGCCGCTGTCTGGTTAATGGTTTGGATGCTGAAATCAGTTGGTGGGGATGGGACTGAAAGAAAGGTATTAGAAGAAACAGATTAAGGTCTACAAGGTCTTCCAGAGAGTTTTATGGCTTAATGCAGGATTAAACCCCAGATCCCCTCTGCCTCAGTCCAATATTGACCAACACACCATGGCACTGTTCACATTACAGAATAATAGTGCTATAGTTCCATTTTAACTCACATCCATTGGGAAACAGATTTGATATGCTAGCTTGCCTGGCTTTTAATGGTTCAAATGCTGATTGCCATTATTTAAATTACTTGTTTTAACATATATTTTATTGTTATTTATATTTACCTCTGTTTTATACAGGCACTGAATGTTTGCCTTTATTATGCGGGAAGCTGCCCTAAGTCCCCTCGGCAGGCTACAAATAAATTATTATTATTATTATTATTATTATTATTATTATTATTATTATTATTATGGAGCCCCCGATGGTGCAGTGGGTTAAACCCCTTTGCTGGCAGGACTGAAGACCGACAAGTCACAGATTCGAATCTGGGGAGAGGCAGATGAGCTCCCTCTATCAACTCCAGCTCCTCATGCGAGGACATGAGAGAAGCCTCCCACAAGGATGATAAAAACATCAAATCATCTGGGCATCCCCTGGGCAACGTCCTTGCAGACGGCCAATTCTCTCACACCAGAAGTGACTGCTCCTGACACAACAAATTATTATTATTATTATTATTATTATTGATTTAATAAATAATAATAATCATAACTACTAAAATAATCAAGACTCTGGAAAACAAGCCCTATGAGGAGTGGCTTAAAGAGCTGGGCATGTTTAGCCTGCAGAAGAGAAGGCTGAGAGGAGACATGAAGAGAGCCATGTATAAAATGTGAGGGAAAGTCATAGGGAGGAGGGAGCAGGCTTGTTTTTTTTTTTTTTTTTTGCTGCCCTGGACACTAGAACGTGGAATAATTGCTTCAAACAACAGGAAAAGAGATTCCACGTGAACATGAGGAAAAACTTCCTAACTGTGAGAGCCATTCAACAGTGGAACTCTCTGCCCTGCAGTGTGGTGGAGGCTCCTTCTTTGGAGGCTTTTAAACAGAGGCTGGATGGTCATCTGTAGAGGGTGCTTTGAATGAGATTTTCCTGCTTCTTGGCAGGGGATTGGACTGGATGACCCAAGCAGTCTGTTCCAACTCTATGATTCTATATGGCCACATCCTGTGGAATTCTGGGTTGTGTAGTTTAGGGAGAAGTGTTTAGAATTCTCAACCAAAAAACTCACCAAATTATAAATCCCCGAATTCCCTAGTATGCTGCTGGAGCATTTAAAAATGGTATTGTAGTGCTATAGTTGTGTAGTTTGGAAGTCTCCAGATCACATCTTTGGGTCTGCCTCCTCCTCCCATTTATTACCAGTTTGTGACTGGTCCCAAATCCTACTCAACTCAGCTTCATGTCTGAACTGAAATATGAACATAGTGTCTACTTCTCCTAATTGGAAAATTTGAACGGCAGCATTACAAGCCATGTTCTCACTTCTCCTAACAATTGCACTCACCTGTCAAAATCCATTTTGTAGTTTTCTCGCTCTTAAGACCATGAATCTCCGAAGTCACATTCACTGAGTAGAGGCGTCCTGGTAGGAGTTTCTGGATGGTGTAACTGAAGTCTGAAATGCAACAATTTTGCAGCGGCTCTTTCTCGTCTTCAGGCAACCAGCTCAAGCAGTATGTATAGCTTGCTTTTTGGTTTTCAGGAGGATTCCAGGAAAAGGAGAAACTGTTGTTGCCGTACTCAATCACACTTACATTTGGGCTGGTTGGAACTGGGAAAGAATAATGAGTGAAATCAGAGTTTGAACATTTACTGTGCACAGATCATGCCCATTTGATTGTTAAGTTGCTGAAAATAAATAATAATAAATTACCCTAGTAAAAAGGGAGTATAATTAAAGCCCTGGCAGACCGTGCAAAAACAATTTGCAAACCTCACATCCTCCAAAACGAACTGAACCACCTAAACTGGGCTTTACAGGCCAATGGAAACTCCACCACAGACACCAGAGGAGCTGCAAGACTGAGAACAAGCCACGAGAATAAAGACATTCACCCAGAGGAAAAGTGTTCTTGCCGTACATTAAGGGAACCACTGACCACATAGGGAAATTGATGAGGAAACACAACATGCAAACAATCTACAGACCCACAAAGAAAATTCAACAAATGCTATGTTCAGCAAAGGAGAAGAGGGATCCTCTCACCTCTGCAGGAATCTACCATATACCGTTCAGCTGTGGACAAGTCTACATAGGGACAACCAAACGCAGAATTGCCCAAACGTGAATCAAGGGACATGAAAGGCACTGCAGACTACTTCAGCCAGAGAAGTCAGCCAGAGCAGAGCACCTGATGAACCAACCTGGACACAGTATATTATTTGAGGACACAGAAATGCTGGATCACTTCAACAACTACCATGTCAGACTACACAAAAAAGCCACTGAAATCCACAAGCATGGGGACAGTTTCAACAGAAAGGAGGAAACCTTGAAAATGAACAAAATCTGGCTACTAGTGTTTTTAAAAAACTAAAATCAAAAAAGTAAATAAAAACAGGGGAGCTTCAGACAAGAAACAATCAGGTATAGCTAATCACCTCTCAACAAAGGCAGCAAAAAGCCACACCTTGAAAATGGCTGGCCATTAAATGCTAATCAAGCTGGCTAACTACAACATTCACACCTAGCTCCAACAGACAAGAGTTCTTTCTCCCACCATGGACATTCCACAGATACCTAAACCCCATTTTTCTTGTTTCCAACAGACCTCTCAACCTCTGAGGATGCCTGCCACAGATGCAGGCAAAACATCAGGAGATAATGCTTCTGGAACATGGCCATGCAGCCCGAAAAACTTACCTTTACCAAGTAAAAGATTGTATGGTCAAAACATAAGTGTTGGCATAAAATAAGAATTCAAGATTCAGCTGTATGCTGATGTGCTTCAGTTAGCCTAATAAACTTCACGTTGACAATAGCTGCTGTCACCCCATGGCCTGTATGGTTTGCTGAGCTCTGTGTTATGCTAGAAATGACGAAACTGCAATATTATATACCCAGGACCCACAACCACAAGGGATGATGACATACAGTGCCAGATCCTAAGAATGCCCTTGTAAACATCAAACTATCTTGCGATACATTCTGTGCTGGTAGCATAGACCTCAAATAAGTATTATCATGTATGCCAGTGTTTCTCAACCTTCCTAATGCCGCGGCCCCTAAATACAGTTCCCCAACCATAAAATTATTTTCATTGCAACTTCATAACTGTAACTTTGCTACTGTTATGAATTGTAATGTAAATATCTGATATGCAGGATGTATTTTCATTCACTGGACCTAATTTGGCACAAATTGGAATACTGGTTGAGTTTGCAGGGGGAATTGATTTTGTTATTTGGGAGTTGTAGTTGCTAGGATTTATAGTTCACCTACAATCAAAGAGCATTCTGAACTCCACCAATGATGGAACTGAACCAGACTTGGCACACACAACTCCCACGACCAACAGAAAATACTGGAAGAGTTTGGTGGGCAGTGTCCTTGAGTTTTGGAGTTGTAGTTCACCTACATCCAGAGAGCACTGTGGACTCACTCAATCATGGATCTGGACCAAACTTGGCACAAATACTCAATATGCCTAAATATGAACATTGATGAAAATAGACCTTGACATTTGGGAGTTGTAGTTGCTAGGATTTATTGTTCACCCACAATCAAAGAGCATTCTGAACCCCATCAAGGATAGAATTGGGCCAAACTTCCCACACAGAACCCCCATGACGAACAGAAAATATTGTGTTTTCTGATAGTCTTTGGTGACCTCTTTGACATCCCCTTGCAAACCCCCGGGAGAAACGCTGACTTAGAGGGCTGTGTGTTGCAAAAGGCCAACCTGGCCTTTTATGTACATTGTATCCAGTCTGTCATATTGAGCATAGACTTTGGGGACTTCTTTTGGGGGACTGGAACTCCCAGAATATCCCAGTCAGCAGTGCCATGGGAGTTAGAGTCCCAAAAAAAGCAACCAGACAGCAATCAAATACTTTAATGCACAAGTATAGATGTTGCCAGTGGCAAAGAACGACTTTCTGATCACCTCCTCCCCATATCTCTGTCACACAGCACTAACTGCACCTTACCTGTGGTGGCATTTATGTGCTTCCCAGGACTAGAGATGTTGCTCTTGGTGACAGCATAGATCACAATACTGTAGGTAACTCCTGCCTGCAGATGTTCCGCAATGTATGGGCTTTCGGAGACAACCGTGCAGTTGAGGATGCAAACTGTGTAGTTGTAGGTATTAGCTTGACAGTCTCCAGGTGGGGTCCATCCAATTGTCAGAGAATCCGTGGTGCGGTTCTTTATTGCGACGTTTACGACAGGTGAAGGTACTTGAGTCAAAGGAAAAAACCAAAATGTCAAGGAGCAGATCTACAAGCAGCTGCTGATTTAGAATTGCACGTGTGGTGACAAAATGTGGGTGAGTTGTTCTAACCAGCAGCAGCTGGAGTCTCCAAAGTCAATGGGATGGTGAATCCACTGTGGGTTTTAGTCTAAACTTTAAAGCTGTTGTAAAGATGCTAAACTATACCGTGGGGGCTTTGTATCCACAGATTCAACCATCCATAGCTTGATTATTTTAAAATTCCAAAAGCAACCTTGCCATTTTAAACAAGGAGCACAATTTTATATGCTGTTATATATAATGGGACTTGAGCATCAATGGATTTTTGGTATCCACATGAAGCCCTGGAATGCTATCCCAGCAGACATCAAGGGTTTACTGTATGTCCCAGAATATTGTATTGTCAAGAACTTGGACTGTGCTTCTAAGATCCAAATAAAACAAAGAGACAATTTGCACAAACAAACAAACAACCAGAGAAGTCAGCCATAGCAAGGCACCTGATGAACCAACCTGCACACAGCATATTATTTGAGAACACCGAAATGCTGGACCATTCTCACAACCACCATGTCGGACTACACAGAGAAGCCATTGACATCCACAAGCATGTGGACAATTTCAACAAAAAGGAGGAAACCATGAAAATGAAGAAAATGACTACCAGTATTAAAAAAAACCTCTAAAATCAGGACAGTAAATAAAGAAAAACACTCAAAAAAAACAGGGGAATTCCAGACAGGAATCAATCAGGGCCAGCTAACACTGCCCAACAAATAATTCCCCCAGGCAGCAACCAGCCAGGCTTTGAAGCTGCAAGGCTATTCAATGCTCAGGAGAGAATACTTCTGGAGCATGACCAAAAACCATGAAAATTTAAAAAATCTGGCTACTGGTATTAAAAAACTCTAGAATCAGGACAGTAAATCAAGAACAACACTCAGTAAACAGGAGAATTCCAGACAGGAAACAATCAGGGCCAGCTAGCACCTCCCAACAAAAAATTCCCCAGGCAGCAACCAGGCAGGCTTTGAAGCTGCAAGGCCATTATATGCTAATCAAGGTGGCCAATTGAAACATTCACACCTACCTCCAACAGACAAGAGTTCTTTCTCCCAAACTGGATAGTCCACAGATATATAAACCTCACTTGCCTAGTTTCCAACAGATCTCACAACTTCTGAGGATGCCTACCATTGATGTGGGCGAAACGTTAGGAGATAATGCTTCTGGAACATGGCCATACAGCCCAGAAAACTCATAGCAACTATGAATTGACAATGGTTCTAGCTACCTAAAGTGTATCTACTTTGTAGAATTAATACAGATCCCTATTTTAACTGCGTGGCTCAACACTATGGAAACCTGCAATTTGTAGTTTGGCGAAGAACTAGCATTCTATGGCAGAAAAGGCTAAAAATCTTGAACGACAACTCCTAAGATTCCATAGCATTGCGTCATAACAGTTTAAATGTCAAGCTACATTAATTCTGCAGTGTAGATGCAGCTTAAGATGACAGCCTTTTTGCATTTCAGGACTGCGTACAAATACTGTTTAAAAATCACATTCCATTTTTGTGATAATTTTATGGTTGAGTTACCCTGCCATTTACATAGAATATTATAGAGGAAAGAAACAGATTCAGATGTTGTGTTTCTTTTTTTTAATCGTCTGGTGTTCTCCGAAGTAATGTAAGCCTCCTGAATCAATACAAATTTGTTAAGTCCACACTTGGGTCCTCTAATTGGAACAAAATTTGGTTGCAGGATATTCTGGCCCGAATAACTGGAACAACATTTGGTTTCAGGCTATTCTGGCATGGCTGATTGGGAGGGCTTGGAGTCCTTCATCTGGAAGCAAGCAGAAAGCACACGTGGTGACTCATTTCTGTTTTCCCCCAGTTTACAAATGGCCAAGGCTGTCATGGGAAAGCATAGGAAGGCTCCTGGCTTGGCAGTGGCTAGAAATGGTGGCCATGCGCCCCAAAACAAATGGGGGGCCTTGGGAGAACTGCCCCACCCCCTGTTAATTTGCTTACATGTATATGCAAGTGAGGAAGAATGTGGTGCAGTGGTTGGAATATTGGACTATGAGTCTGGAGACCATCATGGGAGTTGTAGTTTGATGGGGGCACTCTTTGGTAGGGGCCTTGTAAAACTACAACTCCCATGATGCCATAGTATTGAGTCATGACAGCTAAAATTGTGCCAAATTGCATTCATTCTACTGCATACATCTGGGACAACTTCAGCCCTCCAGGTGTTTTGGACTTCAAATCCCACAATTCCTGGCCTCAGGCCCCTTCCTTTCCCCCCTCAGCCGCTTAAGCATCATGAATTGGGACCGGAAACTTATTGGAAGCCAGTGGAGCTGTTTAAACAGGAGTGTTGATCCCTCTCTGTAACCAGCTCCCGTGAGTAGCCTGGATGCTGATCCTTGAACCAACTGTAGTTTCCAAGCTGTCTTCAAGGGCAACCCCACGTCGAGTACATTGCAGTAATCCAACCTAGAGGTGGCTAGGGCATGGACCACCATGGCCAGATCAGATTTCACGAGGTACAGGCACAGCTGGCGCACGAGTTTTAACTGTGCAAAGGCCCCCCCAGCCACTGGCGACACGTGAGCATCAAGTGTCAAAAGGGAGTCCAGAAGGACCCCCAAGCTGCGGACCTGTGTCCTCAGAAGGTGTGCGACCCCATCGAGCACATGTAGGCACCCTATGCCCCAATCAGTCCCACAACTGGCCAGGAGGACCTCTGTTTTGTCAGGATTAAGCTTCAGCTTGTTAGCCCTCATCCAGCCCATCACAGCTGCCAGGCACTGGTCAAGGACTCAAGGGGCTTCCTTGGAGTCTGGTGGAAAAGAGTAAGAGTTGAGTGTCATCTGCATAGAGATGGCACCGAACTCCAAAACTCCAGATGATCTCGCCCAGCGGTTTCATGTAGATATTGAATAGCATGGGGGAAAGAATAGAACCTTGCAGGACCCCACAGGTCAATGGCCGGGGGTTCGAGCAGGTATCCCCCAGCTTCACCGACTGAATACAGCCCTCAAGAAAGGAACGGAGCCATTGAAGTGCAGTGTCCCTGAGACCCATTCCCGAGAGGCGACCCAGAAGGATACCATGGTCAATGAAAGGGCCTGAGGCCAGGAATTGTGTGAGTTAAAGTCCAAAACACCTGGCCCATGCCTGGTATAGATGCACTGGAGACTCACTTGTGGTCACGTTGATGGAGGTGCCTTGGCTAACTCTTCCATCTAGGGTTCTGTACACAGTTATGGTATAATCTTCCCCAGGTAACAGCCTTGAGATCTCTGTTGTACCATTCCTCCAGTTGTCATCAGCCACTGATGTATGGTTGATGGCAGGGGATGTGGAGCAGCAGTCTACTGCAATTTGCCAGTGAAGAATGATGGAACTATTGGTCTGGATGCCTAAGGTCAAATTCTTCACGGGGCTTGGACCTGCGCAGAAAAAGTACAGCAAAGTCAGAAACACAGGTGGCACTGCATCTCCATGAGAACTCTAGTTCAGGCATGGGGAAACTTTGGCCCTCCAGGTGTTTTGTACTTCAACTCCCACAGCTTGTAGGCTGTTAGGCTTTGTGGGAGTTGAAGTTCAAAACGCATGGAGGGGAGTTGAAATCCAAAATATCTGGGGGAGTCCAAGTTTGCCCATGCCTGCTCTTGTTCCGACTTCAACAGAACCAACATGCTGGTGAATAACCAGAAACTACAGCTGAAACTAAATAGTCCAAAGTCTTAAATCAAATAGCTACAACAACCTAAGACATAACCATGCTAACAGGGAAATTATTGAGTCACAGTCCCAAAAGAGTGATAGAACTATTTTTTTTTCTGGCTCTGTCCTCTCTGGCCCTTTCTACACTGTCATACAATCTAAAAACAAAGCAGATAAGCCACATTATCTGCTTTGAAATAGATTATATGAGTCTACACTGCCATATAATCCAGTTCAAAGCAGATAATCTGAATTTTATATGACAGTATAGAAGGGGCCTCCATCATTGCTAAAAATGATGTGGTTTTGGATTCTGGAGCTACACACATTTAGTTCTTTCCTCACTGTTCTCACTATAGTAGGTAAATGTTTCCCCTTGACATTAAGTCCAGTTGTGTGTGACTCTGGGGGTTGGTGCTCATCTCCATTTCTAAGCCAAAGAGCAGGTGTTGTCCATAGACATCTCCAAGGTCATCTGGCCAGCATGACTGCATGGAGCGCTGTTACCTTCCTGACAGAGCAATACATATTGATCTACTCACATTTGCATGTTTTTGAACTGCTAGGTTGGCAGAAGCTGGGGCTAACAGTGGGAACTCAGCACACACCACGGATTAGAACTGGGAATCTTTTGGTCAACAACTTCAGCAGCTCAGCAGTTTAACCCACTGTGCCACTGGGGGTACTATACAGGATCCAAAACAGCTTAAAACCAGGATACAGTTTATATCTATATATACATATTCATGTACATATACATATAGATATACATACATATACATTCAGACGCACATATCAAAATAATGATACAAATTTGAAAAAAATTACAGTTCAGTTGAAACATAAGAAGCACAGCCCTATTAAAAGCCTTTACACTGTTCAATTGAAATTTAAATTTAGAGTTTGAATTGCCTGCCAAGGTCCGGCTGAATAAACAATCAACACATTTTCGCTAACAAAATGTAAATGAATTGACCTAACCGGCTTCACTGATTCATTAAAATGGAAAATGGCACATTATTAACAGAGACAAGAGATGGGGGTGTATAGAAAGGCAATTCCCAGCACAATATTCAAATTGTTCAGACAATCTATTATTTATTTGTTTTATTTGATTTATAATATGTTTTTTCTCCAGGATTAGGACCAAAAGCGGCTCACAAAAGAATTCTAAAATACAATTAAAATCATCGCACTTAAATAACATGTTAAAAACATGATAAAATCATTTAAAAGCGTATGTAAGTTAAAGTATAAATCTATCTCAGCCACTGCCAGAAGCAACAGAGTTTCATCTATGCTGACGATCATGTCATCACCGCTCAAGCTTTGAAATAGTTGAATAGAAGCTCTCCAAAGCTTTAGGTGCTCTTACAGCCTATTTCAGGGAAAATCAGCAGATCCCTGATCCATCTAAAACACAGACATGTGCTTTTCATCTTAAGAACAGACAAGCATCCCGAGCTCTGAGGATTACCTGGGAAGGAATCCAAATGGAGCATTGCAGCACACCAAATACCTGGGAGTTACTCTGGACCGTGCTCTGACTTATAAGATGCACTGCTTGAATATCAAGCAAAAAGTGGCTACTAGCAATAATATCTCATGCCCAGCCTCCAAATTCAGAAATGAAAACATTCAGATTTTACTTAAAGGAGCAAAATGTATTCTATTTCCACAACTTGTAAAAACTTGTTTCCCCCTCAGCTTCTATTATAGTTCCTAGCCTTTACTTTGACTTACCTGTGCATATGGAGACGGTGCAGTTAGGCAGTAGAGGAAAGGCTGTGTTCACACACACTTGGGACTGGTTTTCATGGCAAAGATCTGTGGTATTAATGCAGCCCATCTCCTGTGCCTCTGTATCCCATTGGCACTGAAGTTTTGTGGCATTGACATCAACGGATGGAGAGCACAGCTCAACAGTAATGTTTTCCGTGACTTCGATAGAGTCTTTGCAGCAATCTGTGAAGGCAGCGAAATGAAGATGGACACAACAGAAGTTGACGTCTTCCAAACTCCTTGGACCAGATCTCCCATCATTCCCAGACTCTAGCTGTGTTGCCTGGACATAATAGGAGATGTAGTCCAACATATCTGGAGGAGACTGGATTCAGATATCAGTCTTGCTTGGCAATGGGTAAGCTTCTCCATTGTCTGAACTTGAAAGGATCTAACTCAGGTCCCTTCTACACTGCCATGTAATAATAATAATAATAATAATAATAATAATAATAATAATCACAAGCCAGAAAAAGTTACAGAGAATGAACATGCCAAACTCCACTGGGACTTCCGGATTCATACAGACAGAGTTTTGGAGCATAATACTCCTGACCTCACAATCGTGTTAAAAAACAAAGTATGGATCGTTGATGCCGCAATCCCAGGTGACAGAAGAATTGCAGAGAAACAACTGGAAAAGCTGACACGATATGAGGATTTAAAGATCAAACTGCAAAGACTCTGGCACAAGCCAGTCAAGGTGGTCCCAGTGGTGATCGGCACACTGGGTGCATTGCCTAAAGTCCTTGGCCTGCACTTAAACACAATCGGCGCTGACAAAATTACCATCTGTCAGCAGCAGAAGGCCACCCTACCGGGATCTGCACGCATTATTCGCTGATACATCACACAGTCCTAGACACTTGGGAAGTGTCCGACGTGTGATCCAATTCAACAACCAGTAGAGTGTCTGCTGTGGACTCATCTAGTTGTGTTTCAAATAATAATAATAATAATAATAATAATATACTTTATTTATACTCCACTCTATCTCCCCGAGGGGACTCGGGGTGGATTACAGAACACATATACAGCAAACATGCAATGCCATTATACAATTAGCAAGGACAGATAATACATAAACAGAGGTAAAGGCTTTTCCCATTATTCACCATTTCTGGCATCTGGAGGCTGTGCTTGACTTTGGCCATGGTGGGGTGCTTCATCTTCCATGCTGAGGAGGTTTTTGTCATCCATAAACATCATCCTGATCAAATAGCCAGCAACTCCTTTTGGGTGCCTTTTATTACCTTCCTGCTTAAAGCCGTACCTATTTATCCACTCACATTTCTGTTTTTGATCTTCTAGGTAAGCAGAAGCTGGGGCTGACGGTTGACACTCACCTCGATCTGGGCTTGAACTGCCAACCTTTCAATAGGCAAGAATTTTTGCAGCTTAGCAGTTTAACCTGCTATGCTAAGCCTGGCCCCACATTATCTGCTTTGAAATGGATTATATGAGTCCACACTGCCTTATAATCCAGTTCAAAACAGATAATCTAGATTGTATATGGCAGTGTAAAGGGGGCCTAAATCCTGAACCAATTTTAGATATATGACCTGGGATTTTGGATTTGCCTATTACAATTTGGACTCAAACTGTGTATAGATCCATTGTAGTAAAGACTTCCTGTATATATTTCAGATTTCAATATTAATGTCAAAAATACGTAGCATGATTTTACATAGGATTTGTGCTACATTAGAACAGTAAAGACACATATCACTTAAGTAAAATAAACATTAGGCCCCTTCCACACAGCCCTATATCCCAGAATACCAAAGAAGAAAATCCCACAATATCTGCTTTGAACTGGGTTATCTGAGTCCACACTGCTATATATTCCAGTTCAAAGCAGATAATATGGGATTTTATTTAGCTGTGTGGAAAGGGCCTAGAATCCACCATTGGCCATTATGTTAGTCAAAGATGGGATAGGAATCAGGCAGCAAAGTTGGCAGTGTTGTTACTTGGTTAGAAAAGTTAATGATAGTAAAGAGCACAGTTTGGAACAAGATTTTTACAGATGCTCAACATGCATCTACACTGTAGTATTATTGCAGTTTGATACCACTTTAACTGCCATTGATTAATGCAATTGAAATATGTGAGCTGTAGTTCTATGGGTTCTTCAGCCTTCTCTACCAAAGTAAGCCGATGTGTTGCCATATAACACTTCCTAGGATTCCATAGCATTGAAACATGACAGTTAAAGTAGTATCAAACTGCATCAATTCTGCAGTGTAGATGTACCCTTCTTATTGACCTCAGGAGGAGGAAAGAGACACCTGCAAATCCCCATAGTTTTATGCATCATTCTGCCCTCAGTCACACCAGCTTAATTTGGAATGGGATAAGAAATAAAAAGGAAATGTCAGGAACCCACTTGAGCTGATATTTACTCACCAGGAGTTGTCATAGGAGGAACTGTAGTTCTGGTTGAATTCGTTTTGCCTGTCAGAAGTGAGGGATGGGGGAGAACTGAAAGTAAAGAGGCAGAGTAAAGTGTTGAATTATTAATGTGTGCATTTATGTACAGCGTGGAATCTCACTGTGTATATGAACACAGCACGAGAACATATAACAATTGTGCATTACTATTTGTAATACGCAGCATCTGAGCTTGAAAAGGTTATTTTTTGGACTTCCACTCCCCAAATCTCTGAGATAATGGGAATAATTGTCCAAAAAGGTGTTTTTTCCTGACAAACACACACATACACACAGACATCCCTCAAGAAAACCATAGACATGGAAGCATATAATGGCGAACTGTAATTCTGTAATTTTGAACTCAACCTTTGTCAAAGTGAATAGTGTTGTTGTTCAGCCATATTCTGAAGATGACGGGATTGTTCACTCAGGGGTTGTGAGGAATAATGGGTTTTCCAGTGTGGGAAATAAGGGGATTTTGTATCATGATTCTGTCTGGGGGGTGAGTGTGTGTCTGCTCAGAAAGGAACAGCTCTAGAGCAGGGATGAGATGGAGATGCTTGGGCATCAGAAGATAGGGAAGAACTTTCCCCTGGTTGTTCCTTGGCAATGGAAGACAAGGAGCTGGAAGGAAAAGATCCACACCTTAGGTCAGTAGGAGTATGGGACTCAATCTCTGAGAGGAGGGAATCAGATTACGGAGGTCACAGAGACTCAGTGAGAAATCCTTGAAACAGACCAGATGTCAAAGGCATGACTTCGTGGATTAAAGTGTTGTTTACTGAAAGGGTTAGAGCAGGCAACACTGCGTTACTGTGTACACCTTGGATCTTCTTGTTGTTCCACATTCAAGTCTATGTCTAAGATCTTTGGGAAAGTCTTGTGCTCATGTTCATAAATTCATGTTTTGGAATAAATTCCTGTGTTCCAGGTTATGGATTTATGTCTATGTTTTGATTTTTGAAATGGATTATATGAGTCCACACTGCCATATAATCCAGTTCAAATACCTTGTCACTTTTGAACAGAACTTTGATGTTTGAACTATTGCCTTTTGAAAGCTTTTTGGACATTGCTTTTACATCGCCTTTTACATTTTGCCTTTTGATATTTGCTTGCTTCAATAAACTGTTTACTTAGTACTACTGGACTCTTGTGTGCTGCTGGGTGCAAAGGTGAATTCAGACCAGAGTGCAACAGATGGTTTATCTAATGCCTGTGAACAGCCCTGTTCTAGGTAAAGGTTTTCCCCTAACATTAAGTCCAGTCGCGTCCGACTCTGGGGGTTGGTGCTCATCTCCATTTCTAAGCCGAAGAGCCAGTGTTATCCATAGACACCTCCAAGTTCATGTGGCCTGCATCACTGCATGGAGCACTGTTACCTTCCTGCCGGAGTGGTACCTATTGATCTACTCACATTTACATGTTTTCGAACTGCTAGGTTGGCAGCCTTGTTCTACGAGGCCAAAAAGTTCATGAACTTGCTTTCAACCAGAACTTCTACAAGTGGGACATACCGTAGCTGCAGAAAGCCTCGTAAAAGCAGCTTTCTAGACAGAAGTTCAATACAAACATTTCTCCCCATTTCTGCATATCTGTCTTAGAGAAACTGAAGCTATTGACATTGTTTGCTGGGTCCTTGCTAAAATGCTAATTTCTCTCTTGGGAATAATTAAACATGCATACAAATACAGAACAAAAAGGAACAATCTCTTCATTTAGAATCAACTCACCATCATGTTGTCCAGGCAGAGGGAGCAACAGGAGAACCTGGCAAAGAAAAGGCGGGATGTGAAAGATTGTGGTTTCCAATTTGAGAGTTTTCTGGAGGAAAAAGCCCTGTTAATAGACGATTCATAACCTCCTGATGTCCTGATCTGGCATGGTCATGGTCACTCCTGATTAATCCTCTGTCATTTGTTTTTAAAATGTCTTAATTTTCTTCTCCAATTCCTACTTATGTCCTAGGTCTACTTCATTTGCTGCAAAAAGTAGTTGTACTCAATTCAGTGTTGGGGAGAGGAATGAATAGGCAGAATCTTGTTTTGTTTATTTAGTTTGTCAACTAAATACAATGTTTTAAAAGTACAATGCATTTTACTAACATTCTTAAGATAAAAGCTTAAATCCTTAAAAAATTAGACTATGACCCTACTCCATTTATCTGCCATGGTATACTAAATTCCAAAAGTCTTCATTTTGTAGAAAGACAGCAAGGAAGAAGCCAACTGGAAGGGAGTCCCATAACTCAAGAGTCACTACTTAGGCCCCTTCTACACTGCCCTATATCCCAGGATTTAATCCCAGATTATCTGCTTATCCCAGGTTATATGGCAGTGGAGAGTCATATAGTCCAGTTCATAGAATCATAGATTTGGGAGAGACCTCGTGGGCCACCCAATCCAACCCCCTGCCAAAAAGCAGGAAAATCTCATTCAAAGCACCCTGACAGATGGCCATCCAGCCTCTGTTTAAAAGCCTCCAAAGAAGGAGCCCCCACCACCACACTCAGGGGCAGAGAGTTCCACTACTGAACAGCTCTCACCTCCTAACGTTCCTTCCTAATGTTCAGGTGGAATCTCCTTTCCTGTAATTTGAAGCCATTGTTCCACATCCTAATCTCCAGGGCAGCAGAAAACAAGTTGCTCCCTCCTCCCTATGATTTCCCCTCACACATTTATACATGGCTATCATGTCTCCGCTCAGCCTTCTCTTCTGCAGGCTAAGCATGCCCAACTCATTAAGCTGCTCTCATAGGATTTTTTCTCCACGCCCTTGATCATTTTAGTTGCCCCTTCTCTGGACACATTCCAGTTTGTCAACATCTGACCAGAATTGGACACAGTGTGATTCCAGAATTGGACACAGACTTCCCTGGATCTAGACCAGTAGTTCTCAACCTGGGGCCCCCAGATGTTTTTGGCATACAACTCCCAGAAATCCCAGCCAGTTTACAAGCTGTTAGAATTTCTGGGAGTTGAAAGCCAAAAACATCCGGGGACCCCAGGTTGAGAACCACTGATCTAGACACTACACTCCCATTGTTCACCTACAATCAAAATCCCATTGCCTTTTTTTTAGCTGCCACATGACATTGTTGGCTCATGTTTAACTTGTTGTCCATGAGGACTCCAAGGTCTTTTTCACACATACTGCTATCAAGCCAGGCATCGTCCCCCATTCTGCATCTTTGCATTTCATTTTTCTGCCTAAGAGGAGTATCTTGCATTTGCCTCTGTTGAACTTCATTTAGTTAGTTCAAAGCAAATAATCTGGAATCTGGGGTATAGGGCAGTGATCTGGGGTATAGGGCAGTGTAGATTCAGTCTTAGAAGGCTTTTTCTCATGTTCTCACCAGACATGCCTGGGGTGGGAAGAGAAAGCCTTCTTCTGCAAATCTTACAGCATGGGCAGACTTGTATCGGGATACACAAATCCTGCTCTTCCCTGTAGGTTCAAGCCAAAGCAAACTTCGGCGTCTTCTCCTAGCTCGCGTGCTCTTTCTCATGAATACCTTTTTGTTATCTTGTCCACACTCTGATGTTGCTTAACCGCAGCTTTTATCTGTGAAATGCTGGAAGCTATGAAGTTCCCATTGCATTTGTATTTTACGTGAATGCCCTTTTGTTCTGCTGAGATGAGTGGCTCTGCTTCTGTGAGTCATTATTCATGCAAATAGGGTCAAGAGCTTCAGAATATGCAAAGCCCTATTCTTTAATACAGTGGCTTGGACTTTGGCTGGTTCCTCCAATGTTTTTCACTGTTCTGTTCCAGAGTTACTAAACACTGTCAGTGGCTACAGTTTTTGCTGTCTTTCTGTTCTTTGCCTTCTCAAAGAGTTGGGAGGCCCAGAGGGGCTAAAGATTCGTCCCAGAAAGAAGCGACAAGTAGAGTGCCGCAGGGTTCTATCCTGTTCAACGTTTTTATTAATGACTTAGATAAAGGGTTAGAAGGCATGATGAACAAGTTTGCAGACAACATCACATTGGAAGGGATTGCCAATACCCAAGAAGACAGGAGCAGAATTCAAAACAATCTTAACAGATTAGAGAGATGATTGGCCAAAACTAACAAAATGAAGTTCAATGGGGACAAATGCAAGATACTCCACTTAGGCAGAAAAAAATGAATGGCGGGATGCCTGGCTCGATAGCAGTACATGTGGAAAAGACCTTGGAGTCTTCATGGACAACAAGTTAAACATGAGCCAACAAAGTCAAGCAGCAACTAATAAAGCCAATGGAATTTTGGCCTGCATAAATAGGACTATAGTGGCCAGATCCAAGGAAGTCATGCAACCCCTCTATTCTGCTTTGGTCAGACCACACCTGGAATCACACTGTCCAATTCTGGGCACCGCAATTGAAGGGAAATGTTGACAAGCTGGAATGTGCCCAAAGGAGGGTGAGTAAAATGATTAAGGGCCTGGAGAACAAGCCCTATGAGGAGTGGCTGGGCACGTTTAGCCTTCAGAAGAGAAGGTGGAGAGAAGACATGATGGCCATGTATAAATACATGAGGGGAAGTCATAGGGAGGAGGGAGCAAGCTTGTTTTCTGTGGCCCTGGCTTCAAACTACAGGAAAGGAGATTCTACCTGAACATTAGGAAGAACTTCCTGACCTTGAGAACTGTTCAGCAGTGGGACTCTCTGCCCCGGAGTGTGGTGGAGGCTCCATCTTTGGAGGCTTTTAAACAGAGGCTGCATGGCCATCTGTCAGTGGTGCTTTGAATCCAATTTTCCTGCGTCTTGGCAGGGGGTTGGACTGGATGGCCCATGAGGTCTCTTCCAACTTCATGATTCTATGATTCAAAATGAAAACCATTGGCATTTCCATGAGGGTTTATGTTCAAGGACCTATATGAGGGAGTGAGAATTATTATTATTATTATTATTATTATTATTATTATTAACACAACAAGATTCGTACACAGGAAATAAGATCACTTTGTTGGTTGTTGTATTGGATCACATGTTGGGCACTTCCCAAGTGTCTAGGACTATGTGATGTATTGGCAAATGATGCGTGCAGGTCCCAGTAGGATGGCCTTTTGCAGCTGACAGATAGTAATTTTGTCAGCACTGATTGTGTTTAAGTGCAGGCCAAGGTCTTTAGGTACTGCACCCAATGTGCCGATCAACACTGGGACCACCTTGACTGGTTTGTGCCAGAGTCTTAATAATAATAATAATAATAATAATAATAATAATAATAATAGTAATAGTAATAATAATAATAATAGGTTGTATCCTTGCTGATCTGTACCATAGAAGTTTATTTTTAGATGACCTCTATCTATCTATCTATCTATCTATCTATCTATCTATCTATCTATCTAAACTTGCTCACAATATGGGACTCAAGGCAGCTCATAACAGAAGCCAAACAAAATACAATTAAAGCAGTGCATAAGACAAACATTTAAAATAATTACATAAACAAATCATGTAAAAATGTATCCAAAACCAGTAAATCAAAAGATGTTTTCCTCTTAGTGGACAGAGATCAGAGATCATGCTTCCCAGTTGAGATATATGTTAATAGGGCTGTGCTTTCACGTTTTCTCTGTTTATAATGTATTTTGACTTTGTGTTTTAACCTTTACTCCGTTTAACTTTTATTCTGTTTTTAATATTGTGCAATTCTGGAATAATTAATATATCCAGCAAATAATAGCTTATATTTCAAATAGCAAGGCAGTAATTATATTTTTTGACTGTGCTGCTCTTAACATGCATTATATTGTGTCGCCTAATGGTCTGTTGACTGTAATAAAATCTATTGTTGTTGTGATATTACACAAATAAGGTTTAAGCAGTACTTGTTTGATTTGGATGAAAGCCATCGTGGGCTCTGTAGAAAAAGGTGAGATGTAAACAAAATAAAGAAGCGAACTCCCCGTTACTATGTTGTAGGAAGAGGATAGAACTAATAGTAGGATCAGCCCAGCTCAGGCTTTGTTGCATTGTTTACTCTGGAATTACTGCTGCAACCTGACTTTGAAAGTCTGTATTTCTCCATCCTTCCCATTACTATCATCCTGATACTGATGCTGCTAAAATTCCTTTTCATCTAGACAGAGGAGAAGGGGGAAAGGTCTCAAAAAATGCAAAAAGACTGTCTAAAAAAGAGGTTCACTGTCAGAGGTTTTATTAACTGAGGGTGCATTTGCACCTATGGTTCCCAACCTGTGGTCTGTGGACCACCAGTGGTCTGCAAGAACTAAAAGATGGTCCACAGCCTCACCATTACTACACCGTTGCAACAAGAGCAACTGGTCTCCCAAAACACTCTTATAGTGCTGAGGTTTATTAAATATGGCAGTGATTCTCAACCTTGCTAATGCTGCAACCCCATAATACAATTCCTCATGTTGTGGTGACCTCCAACCATATCATTATTTTTGTTCCTCAAGAATGGAAAACGGAATGTTTGAAGACAGGAAAAGAGATTTAAAGACAGGCTCAAACCCAACCTTAAAAACTCTGGCATAGACACTGAGAACTGGAAGCCCTGGCCCTTGAGCACTCCAGTTGGAGGTCAGCTGTGACCAGCAATGCTGCAGAATTCAAAGAAGCACAAATGGAGGGCAAAAGAGAAACATGCCAAGAGGAAGGCACGTCAAGCAAACCCCGACTGGAACCACCTTCCACCTGGAAACCGATGCCCTCACTGTGGGAGAAGATGCAGATCAAGAATAGGGCTCCACAGTCACCTACAGACCCACTGCCAGGATACTACACTTGGAGGACAATCATCCTTGGACTACAAGGGATCATCTAAGTTTTGTTCCTACTTCATAACTGTAATTTTGCTGCTGTTATGAATTGTAATGTAAATATCCGATATGCAGGATGCATTTTCATTCACTGGATCAAATTTATCACAAATACCCAATATGCCCAAATTTGAATACTGGTGGGGTTGGAAGATAATTGATTTTGTCATTTGGGAGTTGTAGTTGCTGTAATTTACAGTAAACCTGCAATCAAAGAACGTTCTAAACTCCACCAACAATGGAATTGAACCAAACTTGGCACACAGGACTTCCTTGACCAAGAGAATATACTGGAAGGGTTTGGTGGGCATTGACCTTGAGTTTTGGAGTTGTAGTTCACCTACTTCCAGAGAGCGCTGTGGACTCAAACAATGATGGATCCAGACTAAACTTGGCACGGATACTCAATATGCCCAAATGTGAACACTAGTGGAGTTTGGGGAAATAGACCTTGACATTTGGGAGTTGTAGTTGCTGGGATTTATAGTTCACCTACAATCAAAAAGGATTCTGAACCACACCAATGGTAGAATTAGACCAAACTTCCCACACAGAACCCCATGACCAAACAGAAAATACTGTGTTTTCTGATGGTCTTTGGCTCCCCGTCTGACACCTCCTCATGACCCTCCCCCCAGGGATCCTGACCCCCAGGTTGAGAAATGCTGAAGTATGGTTTTCTGTAGGCAAGCAGATGGCAACTCCTGGATGACATATGCTCTGTGTTGGAAACTAGAGCCGATGTGGTCTATCCAATGCCATTTTCTGAATCAGCACCCCAAATAACCAAACCAAATCTAAAGTTGACCAAAAACTGATTTGTAACCCTTGTGGTACTAATGTTGGAGAGTGGTCGCTGGTCAAAGTGGCCCTGGTCAAGTGATTTCCTGGTCAAGTGGTCCCTGGTCAAAAAAAGATTGGGAACCATTGGTCTGCACTGTAGAATTGGTGCAGTTTGACCCCACTTTAACTGCCACAGCTGAAATCTGTAGGATCATAGGAGATGTTGTTATAGAAGGTTTTTAGCTTTCTCTATCAAAGAGGGCTCATGCCTCACCTATCAAAGACTGAATGGCCATCTGTCAGAAAGCTTTGATTGTATATTTCTGCATGATAAAATGGACTTAAGACTAAGTGGCTCTTGGGGTCTCTTCCAACTTTATAATTCCATGAGTCTATATACACAGACACACACCTGTAACCTGCTCTCCAGGTGTATTTGAGCATCTGCTGGGTTCATTGAATAGGAGCTGTTTCTGATAAACAAAATTAAATCCCAGAAGACAAGAGTGAAAGTTTACAGGAGAAACACATATGTGTAATACATTCAGACACTGTAGAGCCATTTGGTCACACCCTTCGCCTGCTTCACCACAAACCCTCATAAACTCACATCCCAGGGAAGGAAGTGTAGATATGCAAAGAAGAGTCTAACATTTTGCCAGAAATATGGCAAATCTAGCTCTAAGTAATCAGAAGAGCTTGGTTTTCTTTAAAGGCTAAAAAAACAAATATGTGACATTTCAGCTTGGCATGAGCTATAACAGGCATGGGCAAACTTCGGCCCTCCTGGTGTTTTGGACTTCAACGCCACAATTCCTGGCCTCAGACCCTTTCCCTTTCGCCCTCAGCTACTTGTTCCTACTTCATAACTGTAATTTTGCTACTGTTATTAATCATAATGTAAATATCTGATATGCAGGGCGTATTTTCATTCACTGGGCCAAATTTAGCACAAATACCCAATACGCACACATTTGAATACTGATGGTGTTGCGAGGGGATTGATTTTGTCATTTGCGAGTTGTAGTTGCTGGCATTTATAGTTGATCTACAATCAAAGAGTATTCTGAACTCCACCAACTGTGGAATCGAACAAAAATTGGCATGCAGGACTCCCATGACCTACAGAAAATACTGGAAAGGTTTGTAGTCATTGACCTTGAGTTTTGGATTTGTAGTTCACCTACATCCAGAGAGCACTGTGGACTCAAACAATGATAGATCTGGACCAAACTTGGCACAAATACTCAATGTGCCCAGACACTGGTAGAGTTTGAGGAAAATAGACCTTGACATTTGGGAATTGTTGTTGTTGCTGAGCTTTATAGTTCACCTATAGTCAAAGAGATTTATAGTTTACCTATAGTCAAAGAGCTTAAGTGACTGAGCAGGAAAAGGAAAAGGCCTGAGGTCAGGAACTGTGGAAGTTGTAGTCCAAAACACCCGGAGGGCCAACATTTGCCATGTCTGAGCAATAACAACAACAACAACAACAACAACAACAACAACCCTTTAAGGCTTAAACTTGACAATAATACTAATTACTAGGATTTATTTTCTATCTAAAACTACAACTTGTCATTATTTTTACATAAATTCCACCAAGTCATCTATACCAAATATAATTTGTCATCTTTTTTTATCCAACTGTCTCCCTTTAAATTATTTTTCTTTTGAATGATCTGAGTCTGGTAAGATTATTTTGATGTCCCTCTGTGTTACGAACAACTTAGGAATTCAGGAAAATGTTAACATGTCCTCATGAATATCTTCTTCTTTCCTGATGCCAACTGGCTTTGTCTTCCGGCCATATTTGTCATTGTTCCTACACAGTACAGCTTGTGGCTGATACAATAAAGCCAATCTTCCGTTTTGCTCCAAACTGTTTACTCATCCCAGGATGCCAGCTTCATTTTCCTCCTCTGCCAATTAACTGGAAGGGCTTACATTCTGGAGCCTTGTAGCTGTAGAATAGATGCTAACAAGTTGAGACAAAGGGAGCTAGAAATTGATTTTAGGGTGTATAATGAAGGAGGTGTGGATTTCTATTTCTTTGGAGAAGGATAGGTAGAATTAAAGCACGTCTTTTATGACTCACTTTAATCAACCATGTATTCAACTTCCAGGACACTTTCTCTTGGATTTGCCAAAAAATGTGGCCCGGTTGCCTCTCAAAACTTTTATTGATTTCTCTCCAAAACTTTGGGGCTTCTTTGGGGCTTCAGAATGCCATATCTTCCAACATTTTAAACATGAAAATGTGGACATATGAGGTTAATACATGTCACCGTGTGGTTAAAGTGGCAATGTGACTCTGTGGTCAAGTGGCAATGGTTATTAATAAGGAAGAACAACTAGAACAGCGTTTCTCAACCTGGGAGTCGGGACCCCTGCCAAGAGTAACTGCACAGTGTGTAGATTGGCCCTAAGAAACATTCCTCATTATGCCAACCAGCAGGCTTGACTTCGCCCCATTTCTCACTGTACTTTTGAATGGTAGGTTCATCCACTTACCAGCCATAAGGACAACCAGACTCCTCCTGGGCATGGGATACAAGATGCCATCAGCCAACTGACCTCTGAGCAAAAGAATCTCCAGATCTCCCCACAAGGGAGTTACATCCCGACTGCTACATCCAACTTCCCTTTGCTGCTGTGTAACTGTTGTGTTATGGAGCACCTGCTTCTGCATTGAGGCTGGGCAGCTGCTTTTTCCACTCCTTCCCCACACCCACCACAGTCCAGGAGGAAGTGGATTACTCGGGCCCAGCTGACTTGCTGGGTAAACAACAACTAATTCTGTTTTGGGCTAAGATGGTAGGACCAGGGTTTTCTGTGGGTGAGCATATGGTGACTACTGGATGGGATATGTTCTGTATCAGAAATTAGAGCTGATGTAGTCTATCCAATGCAATTTTCTGAATCAGCTTCCCAAATAAACCGAATCTAAAGTTGACCAAAAACCGATTTATAACCGGGTTGTTGCAGGTTTTTTCGGGCTATATGGCCATGTTCTGGAGGCATTCTCTCCTGACATTTCGCCTGCATCTATGGCAAGCATCCTCAGAGGTAGTGAGGTCTGTTGGAACTAGGAAAAAGGGTTTATATATCTGTGGAATGACCAGGGTGGGACAAAGGACTCTTGTCTGCTGGAGCTAGGATGTTTTAACTGACCACCTTGATTAGCATTTGATGGCCTGGCTTTTGTTTGTTGTGGCTTGTTAGTGCCTGGAGCAATTTTTTGTTGAGAGGTGATTAGTAACCCTTTTGGTGCGGGGCCCCTGGTGGAGCAGCAGGTTAAACTGCTGAGCTGCTGAGTTTGCTGACTGAAAGGTTGACGGTTTGAATCCGGGGAGCAGGGTGAGCTCCCCTGTTAGCCCTAGCTTCTGCCAACCTAGCAGTTCGAAAACATGTAAATGTAAGTAGATTAATAGGTACCACTCTGGCAGGAAGGTAACGGTGCTCCATGGAAGTGATCATGGAAGTGTCTATGGACAACGCCGGCTCTTTGGCTTAGAAATTGAGATGAGCACCACCTTTCAGAGTCAGAGAAAACTAGACTTAATGTCAGGGGAAACCTTTACCTTTACCTAACCCTTTTGATACTAATGTTGGAGAGTTGTCCCTGGTCAGAGTGGTCCCTGGTCAAAGTGGTTCCTGGTCAAAAAAAGTTTGGGAACCACTGGAATAGAGGATAAGGGAGGAAATAGGAGAAGAAGAGAGAAGCTGTGATAGAGAATACATTTGAACTTTCTACCAAATCAGGATATTTTGAAAGTATGTGTGTTTTGGAATACAATTTTAATAACCATATACCATTTGCCATCCTGGTTAAGACATTTGGGAGTTAAAGCTCCAAACTATATAAAGGCCCAGAGCTTCCCATCCTTGCTGCATTTGCTAATTTGTTGGGTCGATGGAAATACACAATGCCATTTCAGTAAATACAACCATTGTGTGTAATGGGGAAGTAAAGAGCATTCTTTAATAAAACTCTAACTACAACAATAACGATCTATAGTAGGGGCAACAAAACTATAACTAATTACTGTTTTAAAATAACTTTATTCCAGAGGTTCCCAACTTATTTATTTATTTATTTATTTATTGTATCAAGAGCAAACAAAACAGCTGTATTGTATTTTTTTTAAAAAACACACACACAAAGTTTGAAAACTTGGCATTCTATTAAATGTCCTTTGACCAGTAGCTGGCCAATTGGAGTGCCTCTGTTGCTATAAGAAGGCCCTCCACTGTGCATATGGCAGGGCTCAAATTGCATTGTAATAAGTGGCCTGTGGTTTGCTCTTCTCCACACTTGCATGTTATGGACTCCGCTTTGTGGCCCCATTTCTTAAGGTTGGCTCTGCATCTCGTGTTGCCAGAGCACAGCCTGTTCAGTGACTTCCAAGTTGCCCAGTTGTCTGTGTGCCCAGGAGGGAGCCTTTCATTTGGTATCAGCCATTGATTGAGGTTCTGGGTTTTTAGCCTGCCACTTTTGGACTCTTGCTTGCTGGGTTGTTCCAGTGAGTGTCTCTGTAGATCTTAGAAAACTATTTCTTGATCTAAGGCATTGGCGTGCTGGCTGACATCCGAACAGGGAATGGGCCGGAGATGTCTCTGACTGAACAATACTTTAAACATATCACTTCTGACTTTTATTCATGAATTTCCTTATTATGTCTCTGTCCTGCATTTCTTCCACTGAGGTCAAAGCAGGGTACTTGGTTCTACCTCACCCACTGTATCCCCATAACAACCCAGTAAGGTAGATCAAGTCGAGAAAAAGTATGACCAGCCTGAAGTCACACAATGAGTTTCTGTATAGCAAAGGTCCTTGGAGTTGAAGTGGATCATGTCTTGTAATGTTAAGGAATAAATAAGCCTGGTTTCCAGAAAGAAGGTGGAGCTTCTTTGGGAGAGTTGGTGGACAATCTGAATTTTGAAGGAAAGCAAATGATGGAAAATATTACTGAAGTCTTCACTTCCAGACTTCAGCTGTCTTTTCTGGAGACTCTCTGGAAGGCCACAGAAAGGGCAAATAAGCCCTGGGCAGTGTAGTAGGTAGACATGATGAGGAAGCGAGAGTGAGGCAGGAAAGAGCAGAACGTTTCAATGCCAAAGAAGAGATCAGATGCAACGAAGAGCAGGCTGCCGATGGAAGTCCTGAGTCCAGGGTGAGACAAAGCCCGCCAAGTCATCATGCTGAGTGGGACTTTGGAAGCTGTTTCGGCCCACCGAGAAAGGCCCTCCAGGCATGGTTGCACCAGGTAAGCGTAAGGCACAAACACGGAGGCCAAGGCGATGACAAAGATGAAGGGTCGAAAGGGAGTCAGGCCAAATGCTAAGATATAGGAGATGTTACACGCGGCAAAGGCAGCCCGTCCTGCAGCAGAGAAGGAAAGGAAATAGGTCAATACAGAACCTGGTTTAGAGGGTCTTCAGTTCTAAGATGGCACCGTTGCAATGGATTTCCTACAAGCACAATATGTCCTCAACCCATCACCAGATCCCATCTGATCTTGGAAGCTAAGCAGGCCAGCCCCAGTTTGTTCTTAGATGGGAGACTGCTGATGAATCCCAAGTAGTGAAGGTTATATTTCAGAGAAAAGAACTGGGAAAACCACTTCTTGGTATCCTAGCATTAAAAAAACCCTACAAAATTCATGGGGTCATCATAAATTGACAAGGGGACTGGGAGGCACGTAAAAAGGTAAAGGTGAAGATTTCCCCTTGACATTAAATCTAGTTGTGCCTGTCTCTGGGGGGTGGTGCTCGTCTCCATTTCTAAGCTGAAGAGCCGGCATTCTCCATAGACACCTCCAAGGTCATGTGGCCGACATGACTGCATGGAGCACCATTACCTTCCCGCTGAAGCTTGATCTTCTCACATTTTCATGGTTTCGAACTGCTAGGTTGACAGAAGCTGAGGCTAACAGTGGGAGCTCACTCCGCTACCCAGATTTGAACTGCCAACCTTTTGGTCAGCAAACTCAGCAGCTCAGCAGTTTAACCCACTGCACCACTGAAGGCACATACACACTTATCAATAACTTTCCCATTCCATGCTGAAAAAAGAGAAAAAAGTTGAAAATACATTATTGCTGATATTTTCTATTAAGTCATCTTTGATTGATGGCAGCCTTCTGAATGAGAGACCTCCAAGAGGAAGACTCAAGGCTGTGGCTTTTTTAGTCATCTCTGTCCAATGGAATGTAGTTTCCCTATTTTCCTACTGCCTCCCATTTTACCAAGCATAATTTTTGATCTGACTAAGTCATTTCATCTCATTACATATCCAAAGTACAATAGTGTCATTTAATTTGTTTTTTAATTTTTTGTTTAGCTCAGCCATGATCTATTTGTTTTCTCAGCAGTCCTTGGAAACTACTCTCCAGAACCACATTTCGAAGGGGATGATTTCCTTCCCGGCAGATTTGTGCACTGTCCAATTTTCAATCCATACCTACCTACATGTTGGACATGTTATGGCCTGGATGATTCTGATTTTGTAAGAGTGATGCATGATAGGCACATATGTTGATTTTTTAAAAATTCACCCTAACTATCTTTAAAATAGTGCTGTGGCACAGTGGGTTAAAGCGCTGAGCTGATGAGCTTGTTGACTGAAAGATCACAGGTTCGATTCAGGGGAGCGGCGTGAGCTTCCACTGTCAGCTCTAGCTTCTGCCAACCTAGCAGTTCGAAAACATGCAAATGTTAGTATATCAAGAGGTACCGCTCCGGTGGGAAGGTAACAGCGCTCCATGCAGTCATGCCAGCCACATGACCTTGGAGGTTTCTATGGACAACGCTGGCTCTTCGGCTTAGAAATGGAGATGAGCACCAACCCCCAGAGTCAGACATGACTGGACTTAATGTCAGGGGACAACCTTTACCTTTAACCTTATCTTTAAAATGTTGTCTGTTGCTCAGGTCCATTTTCAGTCATAGTTCCAGGACAAATAACTATCTAACCTGGCCATTTAATTGTGCCACAAGTTAGATCAGGGTGCCCCAAACTAAGATCTGTGGGCCAGGTGTGGCCCTCCAAGGTCATTTCCCCGGCCCCGGACCTAAACTTTAGACTTAGGATCACCCTAAATCTGACACGACTTAAAGACACACAACAACACAATTAAAAATTATAATCACTTCTGTCACAACAGTCTGAGGGATTGTGAACCAGCCCTCTGCTTAAAAAGGTTAAATGATAACACAGCAGACCCATGCAATGCCATCAAATGAGCCTCAGAGGAAAATATCCCATCTCCCCAAAGGAGAGATGGGATATTTGACTCTCTTTCTGATCTTTCTAGGAATGTAGGCTCTTGTAATATAAGTATGTTGTTGGCACCCTCATGTGGTGAAAAACAATGTCAACACAGCCTGCCTTTTGCAAAACACTAGCAGCTAGGTTACGTTTCTAATGTCTCTGTTATAATTTATAGCCTAGATTCCTGTTATTATCTCGCAAGCCTAGCAAATGCTGATTTATTATCAGTAAATGTTTGGTTTTTATACTTATTTTATATATCTAATAACCAAAGTCACAGAAAATTTTCTCAGCCAGAAAGAAATCACAAGTGCAAAAAGTTTTTGTTGTTCATTCGTTCAGTCATTCCGACTCTTTGTGACCTCATGGACCAGTCCACGCCAGAGTTCCCTTTCGGCCATCACCACCCCCAGCTCCTTCAAGGTCAATCCAGTCACTTCAAGGATGCCATCCAGCCATCTTGCCCTTGGTCGCCCCCTCTTCCTTTTTCCTTCCATTTTCCCCAGCAAAAGGTTTTTAAAGCCCTAGAATCATAGAGTCAAAACTAGAAGTCTCATGATTCCATTGCATTGAGCTATGGCAGTTAAAATGGTATCAAGCTTATTAATGCTACAGTGTAGAATCATAGAATTCTACCTCATGGTCAATCCAGTCCAACCCCCTGCTAAGCAGGAAAATTGCATTCAAAGCAACCCCAACAGATGGCCATCCAGCCTCTGTTTGATAGCCTCTAAAGAAGGAGCTTCCACCATACTACGAGGCAGAGAGTTCCACTGCTGAACAGCTCTCACAGGTGGAATCTCCTTTCCTGTAGTTTGAAGCCATTGTTCTGCATCGTAGTCTCCAGGTCAGCAGAAAACAAGCTTGCCCCCTCTTCCCTATGACTTCCCTCACATATTTATATATTGCTATCATGCCTCCTCTCAGCCTTCTCTTCTGCAGGCTAAACATGCCCGGCTCTTTAAGCCGCTCCTCATAGGGCTTGTTCTCCAGACCCTTGATCATTTTAGTCACCCTTCTCTGGACACATTACAGCTTCTCAGTATCTCCCTTCGGCTGCGGTGCCCAGAGTCCCTTTCAGCTTTACTTGCCCAAGAATGAAAAAGGCCATATCCAGTTGGTTTGAAGAGCAGTATTCCTTTTAATGGAGATGACAGATTATAAATATTTGTTACAGATCCTATTTGCTGAACATAGCCAGTGGGCAATATTGCAAATATGCATGTGGTGCATCATGCATTCAATTAGCATGGCATTTAAGTATCAATTTAAATCACACTATCTAAATTCCTGAATACTGCCTCCCCCACCCCAGGAATATTCAGCACCATGGATAGCTCCTTTAACTTTTTAATAACAGGGAAGGCAATAGTCATCATTGTTTAATATTAGCCCAGTGGTTCCCAACCTTTGTTTTTTTCAGGTGTTTTGGACATCAGCTCCCACAATCCCTGGTGAGCTGGCTGGGATTTCTGGATCTTAAAGTCCAAAACAGCTGGAAGACCAAAGGTTGAGAACCACTGTATTAGACGAAGGACTATGGATCTCACATTCTGGGGTGCAACCTTTTGAGCATTATGCACAACAGTTGCGTAGTTATGTTTTGGTATATGAAATTATTCAGACTCACTTGTTGAGTGAACTAAATCAAACTGTTCCAGTTTCAAACATGTTATTCCTTGTAAAACTTTTTTTTTTTACGGAAATGTGGAAGTCTAAAACATCTGGAGGGCCAAAGTTTGCCTGTGCCTGAACTAGACCCAGTTCCACCGAATCCATTCTTGAGTTCCTGTCAAATCCTTTTCAGGATCTCTTTTAACCACCTACCTAGAAAGAAAAGCTGAGGCCACACCAGGCAGGCATCTCCCACAGCGGACAGCAGCAGGCCTTGGAAGATTGCCTTGGCGTACGGTGTCCAGGCTCCGGCAGCGTGGGGCTGGATGGCCACAAAGAATGCCAAGGAGAGGGATGGGAGGCCCTTGACAATGGTGGCGGGGATGCTGGGTTCGGGGAGCTTGAGTGCAAAACAGGCGATGCAGGAGATCAAGAAGGGCAACAGCTTCATTAGAAGACTCCAAGTCTAAGAAGAGGGGCATGAAAAGGCAAAGGGAGAATGACTTGGATTGAACAAGGCTACTCATGACTGGTCCAAGATGTTTTGCTGCCAGAAGGAAAGCAACAAAGGGCACGCAAATACTTATCCTGGATACGGATTACACATGACACCATTATGGGCTGTTATTCCCCTTTGACTACTATGATTCTATCCTGAGGTCTGTAGTTTAATGAGGCAATTTTTTTTATTTATTATTATTTATTTACCCTGTTAGGAGCCCCCAGTGGTGCAATGGGTTAATCCCTTGTGCCGGCAGGACTGAAGACTGACAAGTCGAAGGTTCAAATCCGGGGAGAGCATGGATGAGCTCCCTTTGTCAGCTCCAGCTCTCCATGCGGGGACGTGAGAGAACCATTTAAGGTTTTATAGGCTAAAGCCAGGACTTTGAATTGTACTTGGTAGTAGACTAGCAGCTACTGGAGCTGCTGTAATAGAGGAGTTGAATGCGTCCTGTAACTCACTCTGGTGAGTAATCTGGCTGCTGCCCATTGGACCACTTGAAGTTTCCAAACAGTCTTCAAAGGCAACCCCACGTACAATGTGTTGCAGTAGTCTATTTGGGATGTAACCAGAGCATGGACTACTGTGGCCAAATCTGACTTCTCAAGGTACAGACGCAACTGGTGCACAAGTTTTAATTGTGCAAAAGCCCCCCTACCCACCACTGAAACCTAGGGTTCCAGGCTTGGCAATGAATCCAGAAGCACTCCCAAGCTGTGAACCTGTGTCTTCAGGGGGAGTGTAACTCCATCCATCATAGGCTGTAACCCTATACTCTGTTTGGCCTTGTGATTGATCAGGAGTACCTCTGTCTTGTCTGGATTCAATTTCAATATGTTCAACCTCATCCAGACCATTACAGCTGCCAAGCACCAGTTCAGAACCTGAACAGCCTCCTTAGCAGCCTCTTTCTGGCTGAAAATTCTATATGCCCCTCACTAAACTACAAATCCCAGCAATCCATATGACAAAACTGTGGCAACTAAAGTGGAACTATGGTGCCATACAGACACAGCATGAAGGAACCCTAGGTAATATTCTCTCTCATTCGGGCATGTAGCTAATTGTAGCTTCACAACCTTCTCTATCTCAGCATGGTGTTTCTATAAAGATGACTTTTCTTGTCTTTTAGGCCAGGCTTTCCTGGTTGGAGAGTGCTCTAGAAAATAATTAGCAATATACGAATGGCTTGGGAAATCTTCTCTCCCAGTTTGCTTGATTAAATAAACCTCCTGGCTTGCATTAAGTTTTCCAAAAGCAAAGCAGGACACACACAACCAAGAACACACCATACAGTCTTCCTATAACTGAATTAAAATCTGTTAATAATTTATTTTTCCTGGCAAGGATAGAGAAGATTTGATTAGCTACCTAAGATAAATGAAAACTCTGTTGAACAGAACACATACACAATGAAATAAATATAATTTCCTTCTTCCCAGGGGAGGGAAATGGAATCATAGCCTAACAGGAGGATATATGCTTAGCCACTATCCACCAGGGATTTGGCAAGAGCAGTCCCAGTTAATCATTCGTTGCCCTACTTTTCAGTTGTTTTTAAAAGTCCCAGTTTCTCTTCCTCCCATTATATCTGTTGGTGTAAACCACAGAAGCAGTTAAACTTTGGGAACTTAATTTAGTTTTCAAAAGCACTGGTCCTGTATATAGTTTTTGCTACATCCCGAATAGATTACTGTAACACACTCTACATGGGGTCGCCTTCGAAGACTGTCCGGAAGCTTCAACTACTCCAGTTTTTCTCAACCTTTCTAATGCAGTTCCTCATATTGTGTTGACCCACAACCAATCTGTGGAACGTCCAGGGTGAGAGAGAAAAACTCTTGTCTGCATGCAGCGCCCAAACACGAATCAAGGAACACAAAAGGCATTGCGCAATAATTCAACCAGAGAAGTCAGTCATAGCAGAGCACCTGATGAACCAACCTGGACACAGTGTATTATTTGAGAACAGAGAAATGCTGGAGCACTGCAACAACCACCATGTTAGACTACACAGAGAAGCCATTAAAATCCACAAGGATGTGGACAATTTCAACAGAAAGGAGGAAACCATGAAAATGCACAAAATCTGGCTACCAGTAGTAAAAAAAAACCCTCTAAAATCAGGACAGTAAATAAAGAGCAACACTAAAAAATAAACAGGGGGATTCCTGAGATGAAGCAATCAGGGCCAGCAAACACTTCCCAACAAAGGATTCCCCCAGGTAGGAATCAGCTAGTCTTTAAAGCTTCAAGGCCATTAAATGCTCATCAAGGTGGCCAATTGTAACATTCACACCTGCCTCAAGCAGACAAGACTTCTTTCTCCCACCCTGGACATTCCACAGATATATAGATCCTACAACCTCTGAGGATGCCTGCCATAGATGTGGGTGAAACGTCAGGAGAGAATGTTTTTGGAACATGACCATACAGCCCGGAAAACTCACAGCAACCCAATCCTTTCAAATATTTAAACATGGATACGATGTCACCTCTTAATCTTTTCATCTCCAGACTAAACATATACTACTTTTTCTCTCCAAAAGGGGACTCAAAGCAGATTACATTAAAAGCATTTCAATACAATTTAAAACATACAAACATACAAATATTAAAACAGAATTAATTATCATTAGTATTAAAAACATTTCAGTTAAACTCCCCAAATTGCTCCTCAAAGAGCATAATACCCAGAATGTTTACCATTTTGGTCACCCTTCTCTGGACACGTTTGGCTTGTCAATATCCTTCCTGAACTGTGGTGCCCAAAACTGGACACAACAACAGAATTAACAGGAGCATAAAATAAAATACCTGTCATGATTTGTGCATAGTTCCTAGTAACTAAACAGGTTTGTTAAGCAACATGACATCTGGCAGCCTGAAGGTGATTTGAAATACAGGATCATAACAGAGTTAGGAAGTCAAAGAGAAGAGACACGAGACAAACGTCACACTTAGGTTTTGCTGACCAAGTCACTGTTAGCCTCAGAAAACTCTGTGATAGGGTTACCTTTAGGTCACTATAAATCTGAGATGAACTGAAGCACACAACAACACCAATAGAAACTGAATATCTAATTATTTAGAGCAGTGTTTCTTAACCTTCCTAATGCCGTGACCCCTTAATACAGTTCTGCATGTTGTGGTGACCCCCAACCATAACATTATTTTCATTGCTACTTCAGAACTGTAATTTTACTACTATTATGAATCTTAATGTAAATATCAAATATGCAGGATGTATTTTCATTCACTGGACCAAATTTGGCACAAATACCCGATACACCTAAATTCAAATCCTTGTGGGGTTGGGGGGGGGGGGGGAGTTGATTTTGTCATTTGGGAGTTGTAGTTGCAGGGATTTATAGTTCACCTACAATCAAAGAGCATTCTGAACTCTACCAATGATGGAATTGAACCAAACTTGACACACAGAACTCCCATGACAAACAGCAAATATTGGAATGGTTTGGTGGGCATTGACCTTGAGTTATGGAGTTGTAGTTCACCTACATCTGGAGAGCACTGTGGACTCAAATATTGATGGATCTGTACCAAACTTGACACAAATACTCAATATTCCCAAATGTGAACACTTGTTTGGGGAAAATAGACCTTGACAGTTGTAGTTGCTGGGATTTATAGCTCACCTACAATAAAAGAGTATTCTGAACTTCACCAATGATGGGGTTGAACCAAACTTGGCACACATAACTCCCATGACAACAGAAAATACTGTGTTTTCGATGCCTTTGGTGACCCCTCTGACACCACCTCATGACCCCCTCAGGGGTCCCGACCCCCAGATTGAGAAATGCTGCTTAAGGTCATCATAAGTCTGAAATGAACTGAAGGCACACACCAACACCAATAGAAATTGAATCACTAATCATTTAGAGAGTCAGAGGAATTTTTAACATTTCTTCAACAACCAAGAATATAGCAATATGGACAGTTTCCCAAAGTACAGCCCACCCATTCAAAAATGGAACTGAACAGATTTATATCCATTTTTAAAGGACTCCTGTCCAAGTCTAAAACAATTCAGAGTGAAGCAAAACCACAGCAAATAGTTCCCCACACCTAGATGGCACAAAGGATCTTTTCTTTTCAAGCTTTTTAAAAATTTGGGAGGAACTCTTTGCAGCTTGTACTTTGTCCACCATTGGAATATGCAAATGCAAAAATAAGTACTCTACAAAAAAAAGGTATTACTGTTGACACATCAGCCCAAAAAGGAAGAAATGCTTCACTGGAAAAGAAGTCGAAAGAGGACCCATATTTGCATGAAGTTTGCATGGCATATGCTAGTTCAGAGACAGGGCTGAGTTGGAAATATTTTGTTGTTCTTGTTCTTGTACTACATCTCCCATTGGCCTTAGAAATTCTGCTCAAGAGCTGTCATTCACAAGCTCTGGAACAAATTTTGAAAAAAAAAATAGTAGCATGGAAAGATCAATATGGTTTATCTTACCATTTTGGAGAAGACTGTGACTAGGAGGTAACTTTTGATGGGCTATTTTTCAGGGTGCCTCCAGTTGTTTCAATATAGGACTAAAGAGCAACACTAAATCTATTGCCCAAGGCCAGTTCTGAACTACTTCCTTTAGTCTGGCAAGACCTTGTGTTTTGATTATCTCAGGATGTAGCTATACAAAAGTGAGGAGATGAGAGTATTGCTGAATTAAGGTGGCTTGACACTGTCATGGTGAATGCTATGGAGTCCTGGGATTTGTAGTGATGAGGCAACAATGCTCGTTGGCAGGGAAGACAAAACACCTTGTAAAACTACAACTCCCATGATTCCATAACATTGAGCCATAGTAGTTTAAGTGGTATCAAACTGCATTAATTCTACCAAATAGATGCATCAGTATTTTCTCCAATACAGTCAGGTGAAACTACCTTATTGATGGAGATTGGCTCATCAAAATAACCAGGAAACATTATTATGGATCCATAATCATACTCAAGGATGTTTCCCATTAATTGTTTTGAGCTGCCAACAACATTATGATTATCATTGATTTCAGTCCTGATTTTCAGCTATGAATTGATCACAGGATGGCTAGCAATTTTTTTCCATGTCAGGAGGGACTTGAAAAACTGCAAGTTGCTTCTGGTGTGAGAGAATTGGCCATCTGCAAGGACATTGCCCAGGGGACACCCAGATGTTTGCCGTTTTACCATCCTTATGGGAGGCTTCTCTCATGTCTCCATATGGGGAGCTGGAGCTGACAGAGGGAACTCAACCCGCTCTCCTTGGATTCGAGCCACTAGCCTGTCAGTTAGCAGTCCCGCCGCCCAAGAGTTTAACCCTACCAATGTGGCTCTTGGTTAGCAATTAAATGAGATTGATTGAAAGGCTATCTCCTAGCATTGAAAAGTGGAAGAGCAACAATAGATATTAAATTTTGTACTGAAGCAGCAGAGGCATAACATTGAGCAGTTGTGAGGGCCAGACACCATAATGGAAATTTTTATTGCATGCCTTCAAGTTGTTTTGGTCTTATGGTGACTCTATGTCAAATTCCATCTGATCTTCATAACTGCTTCCATACTTTGGAGAAGCTTTGCAGAAACATCTCCCAATGCTTCCATGTATGCTGGTGGTGCATCTACACCAGACATGGGCAAACTTTGGCCCTTCGGGTGTTTTGGACTCCAACTCCCACAATTCCTAACAGCCGGTAGGCTGTTAGGAATTGTGGGAGTTGGAGTCCAAACACCCGGAGGGCCAAAGTTTGCCCATGCCTGATTTACACTTGAGAATAAATGGATTTTTACACCACCATAACTGCCAGGACTCAATACTATGGAACCATAGGAGCTGCGTTTTGGTGAGGCACCACCACTCTTTGATAGAGAATGGTAAAGACCTTGTAAAACTACAACTCTCCAACTCCATACCATTGAGCCATGGCAGTTAAGATAGTATTAACCTGCATTCATCCACAGATGTAGATGTAGATGTTACCTGGAACTAGAGTCATAAGAAACTATAGAAGAAACGTAAACAAATCAAATCGGAATGAAGATGCCAAGTAGAACCAGACAGATTACTTAATATATGAATTGTGCCTAAAGCTTCTGCGCCTTAAATATTTAATGTGGGTGTGCGTTCCTTGGGTAATTAATGGAAACTGGAAGAAAATGGGGTCAGGCACAATGGGACTGGTTTTTCTACATCATGAAAAGAATGCTATGAGTAATGAGCAAGTTCGGTTTTGCTAATCCATACACAATTTATTTAGAAATGGGTGGAGGCTTTACCCCCAGTTTTTATAGTTGTGACTTGTTTGGGTGGCTAAACAATCCTGTGTTTTGGGGAGAAAAATATCCTATTCACCTACTAGCAGATGTAGGACTCCTGCCATCTTTTCTGTCTTTAAACCCCACCCTCCTTTCTCGGTGCATCTACAACATAGACAAACTTCCATAATCTGTTATGAATTATGGGAGTTGAATTCCAAAACACCCGGAGGGCCAAAGTTTGCCCATGCCTGATCAACAGTGTAGATTTAATGCAGATTGACAGAACTTTAACTGTCATTGCTCAGTGTTGTGGAGTCATAGTAGTTATAATATAATATAATATAATATAACACAATATAGAATCATAGAGTTGGAAGAGACCTCATGGACCATCCAGTCTAACTCCCTGGCAAGAAGCAGGAATATTGCATTCAAAGCAACCCTGACAGATGGCCATCCTGCATCTGTTTAAAAGCTTTCAAAGAGGGAGCCTCCACCACACTCCGGGGCAGAGAGTTCCACTGCTGAACGGTTCTCACTGTCAGGAAGTTCTTCCTCATGTTCAGATGGAATCTCCTTTCTTGTAGTTTGAAGCCATTGTTCCATGTCCTAGTCTCCAGGGAAGCAGAAAACAAGCTTGCTCCCTCCTCCCTGTGACTTCCTCTCACATATTTATACATGGCTATCATATCTCCTCTCAGCCTTCTCTTCTTCAGGATAAACATGTCCAACTCCTTAAGCCGTTCCTCATAGGGCTTGTTCTCCAGACTCTTGATCATTTTAGTCGCCCTCCTGGACACATTCCACCTTGTCAATATCTCTTTTCAATTGTGGTGCCTATAATTGGACACAATATTCCAGGTGTGGTCTAACCAAAGCAGAGTAGAGGGGTAGCATTATTTCCCTAGATCTAGACACTATGCTCCTATTGATGCAGGCCAAATTCCCATTGGCTTTTTTTGCCGCCACATCACATTGTTGGCTCATGTTTATTATATATACATATAATATTGATAATATTACAATGTAATACAATATAATACTAATAATAATATGAAATAATTATATTTTATATTAAATTTAATATTACTTATAATACATTACAGTATAATGTTATAGTACAATGTAATACATAATATTAATATTGTGCTATGGTAATTATATAATATATTGTATTTACTTTTTACTTGTTAAGCTGCTCTGAGTTCCCTTCGGGGTGAGAAGGGCGGCATATAAATGCTGTAAATAAATAAATAAATAGTTGTAGTTTTACAACATCTATTGACAAAGATTATTAGTGCCACACACACACACACACACACTACTTCATTCTTTCTAATTTTATGATCTGATGGAAGAAACAAGAAAAGTAGTGGTGGAAATCATGTAGAAGACTTCCGCACTACACATTTTTAACACTATAATTGCAGTTTAAATACCTTGAATGTACCCTTTGGAATTGGTAATCTGATGAGGCAATAGAGTTTTGCGTCTGTGAATTTTAAATCTATATCCATAAACTGCAAATCCCAGAAACGCATTAGACATTGCCGTAGAATAAAGTGGAATACGACGCTCGAATTCTGCAGTAGGAAAGGACTAGCCAGACAGCACAAAATCACGGGTTTTAAACAGAGGCAAAAAAATCCTGGGACTTCAGAAGAGGTCCACATACAGACCTGTTGGTCCCGGGATTTCTGCCTCCATTGTCCTGACTTGATGCTTTGTTGCGATATTTACAAGCTCCCAAGATGGCCACTTTTTTTTTTAAAAAAACCCTCAAGATGTGAATATGCAGATAAACAAAGAATCACTGCAGCAGATCACTGCAAAAGTTCTGTTCTTTGCCCTGGACAGAGAAACTGTGCCCCCCAGATGTTTCATGAAGTATCTGCCACACAAAGTTTATGGGGTAGGACCACTTCTGCCCAAGTCAACACTGCATAATCAAACAGGAACAGACACTTTCAAGCCAGGAACAGAACGCTGTCTTTATTTACACTTTTTAGAGCCTGGCTGCCTGGCCATCCGTCCAGACAGATTTGGTTGTGTACTTGTGGCATCAAACAACAGGGTGCATGTTCCTGGGTTGTACATGGCTGTTCCTGATTGATCTTCTTGTGAAAAGATGTACAACATTGACTAGGGAGGCACAGTTTTGTCCTGGCCAGAAAAAATGTGCCCTCCACACATTTCATGAAGTTTCTGGCACACAAACAAAGTTGTTGCCTTCTACTCAAGTGCCACCTTCTTTTTAGGAGCTGATCAATCAGAAACAGCCATGTACAACGCAGGAACAAACCCAGATTTAAAATACCGTAATTTCCAATTGAAGGGACTTACAGACATGCAAAGATCCGCATATTCCTAAATGGTTCCAGCCCAGCTTACCTGTCCGAAAGTATCTCTCCTTATGAACCATCTAGGACTGTAAGATCTTCTGGGAATACCCTGCTCTTGGTCCTGCCTCCTTCACAGATGTGTTTGATGGGAATGAGAGACAGGGCCTTCTCAGCGGTGGCCCCTCAGCTGTGGAACACCCTTCCCACAGATGTAAGATCAGCCCCCTTCCTCCTGACATTCCGTAAGAAAATTAAAACATGGCTCTTCAAGCATGCTTTTGCTAATGCAACATAATTAGATTAAGATGAAATTTGGAACTATTTGACAATGCGCTTGCATCACGATTTTAGTAAGGAGACGCTGCAGATTATGTTTTTATGGCTTTGTTTGGTTTTTTGTATTATATATTAATGTTTTAATTTTATTTATAATCTGTTTTTAACTTGCATTTGATAGTTGTGAAGGCATTGAATTGTTGCCGATTGTGAACCGCCTTGAGTCACCTTCGGGCTGAGAAAGGCGGTATATAAATGTGGTAAATAAATAAATAAAATAAATAATATTTGGCTCAAAACTGCAATATTTCCACACCTGGAAATTTTATGTTTTCTGCTTTTTGTAGTAATTGCTTCTGTGTTTACAGGGAACTGCATCTGGCCACCCTCCTGTTGGCTGTAGAAGCTCCTGGGGAGGCCTTTCTTTTGCCCCTACCAGTTTCACCAGCTCACCTGGTGAGCACAAGGGAGGGAGCTTTCTCCTCTGTGGCCCCCTGACTCTGGAACTCATTACCTGGAGAGATTAGGAAAGCCCCTATCCTAGAAACCTTTAAAAAGAACCTTAAAACCTGGCTCTTCCACTGTGCCTTTGGTGAGTAGGTATACAACCTCACACTATTGCTTAGCCTCAACATTTTTGTCATTGCAGTATAGCCCCCCCCCCCACTTTTGTGAGAGAGCTTGATTCCACAATTCCTGTTTTAATGACCCCCCCCCCCGCAAATAACCTGCTTCTCCTTTTATCTCACCTGTGCTTTTAATCAGTCTTTAATTAGTTTTTTAAATCATTTTCTTGCACATGTAGCCTGCCCATTGTCATTGCGACTATGTTTATTGTAATCTTATATCGTTAATGTATTCATATATTTTATGTAATTACCATGTTGTTGTTTGTTGCATGTTGTTTTTGGTTTTATTTTGCTGTAATTTGTTGTTCGGACTTGGCCTCATGTAAGCCGCCCCGAGTCCCCATTGGGGAGATGGTGGCAGGGTATAAATAAAGTTTATTATTAGTATTTATTATTATTACTAGCTGTCCCTTGCCAGGCGTTGCTGTGGCCCAGTTTGTTGATCTGGAAAATAAAGTAATGAGAAAGTGTTGGTTTCTAATATATGTAATTTCTTTCTGCTTGTGGGTAAATAGTATTTCTTGCTGTTTCTTATTCAGTGTTGATGTGGAGAGTGTCTGGTTTGCCTACTCTGGAACTTGCAACCTATAATTTTCCTTCTTCAGGAGTCCCTTTCAAATCTATGATACTATATCTGTGTGTGTATGAATCATATCTATCTATCTATATCTATGGCTGGATGGACCTTTGTTAGGAGGGCTTTGATTACATTTTCTTGCCCTAGTGAAGGGAATTGGACTGGATGGCCTTGAGTATTTTCCATTGATCATGGGGGTTCTGTGTGGGAAGTTTTGCCCAATTCTGTCGTTGGTCTGGTTCAGAACGCTCTGTGATTGTAGGTGAACAATAAATCCCAGTAACTACAACTCCCAAATGTCAAGGTCTATTTTCCCCAAACTCCATCTGTGTTCATATTTGGGCATATGGAATATTCGTGCTAAGTTTGGTCCAGATCCATAATTGTTTGAGTCCACAGTGGTCTCTGGATGTAGGTGAACTACAACTCCCAAACTCAAGGTCAATGTATACCAAACCCTTCTAGTGTTTTATGTTGGTCATGGGAGTTCTATGTGCCAAGTTTGGTTCAATTCCATTGTTGATGGAGTTCAGAATGCTCTTTGATTGTCGGTGAACTATAAATCCCAGCAACTACAACTCCCAAATGACAAAATCATAATTTTTTGAGTGATGGTCACTCCTTGTGTTGTGAGACATTTTGTTGTCAAATTTGGTGTGATTTCGTTCATTGGTTATTTTGTTTTTAAGGTAATCATTATGCTAGATTGCTGGTTTTTCCCCAAACTTCCCCCAGACTTCATAGTTTGTAGACACACTAGTTGGGCACAACTTCACTTGCCCCATCTCCTCCACCTTCATTACTCTCTATTCAAGAAAGTATCCAGAAGGAAGGAGCATGACCAGAAAAGGACCTCAAGGAAGTACTGAAAGTATGTGTTGAAATACTTGATCAATCGTTTTGTAAACTGGTTGTGGGCAAGAGCAAAGTTCCTGGTTGGCACCATGGCAGTCATCACTCATCGTGTTGGCGATTCTCCTATGCTTTAAATATAATTTTTTAAGTTGGAAAAAAGAGCTTGAACTTCATTGGAGATAGTTTGGAATGATACAGATCATACATTGTTATTGTTATCATGCCACTGCTACTGTAATTTTAAAGAGCCAGTATATAGAATAAGTTTAATGTTTATATTGGAAAGTGCTTATTTTACTTTTAAAGGTTGTGTATTATTTGATGTCATGGCCTATGGCTGGTACAATAAGCAGTTCATTCATTCATTGTAAACAGTGTAAACACCGTAAACATTGTAAACACCGGAGCCCCCGGTGGCGCAGTGGGTTAAAGCACTGAGCTGCTGAGCTTGTTGATCGAAAGTCGCAGGTTCGATCCCGAGGAGCGGCGTGAGCTTCCGCTGTCAGCCCTAGCATCTGCCAACCTAGCAGTTTGAAAACATGCAAATGTGAGTAGATCAATAGGTATTGCTCCGGCGGGAAGGTAACGGCGCCCCATGCAGTCATGCCGGCCACATGACCTTGGAGGTGTCTACGGACAATGCTGGCTCTTTGGCTTAGAAATGGAGATGAGCACCACACCCCAGAGTTAGATATGACTGGACTTAATGTCAGGGGACTGGGACTACCTTTACCTTTACCTAAACAGTGTAAGAAACCATGTGCCCAAACCCATGAACATCACTGTTGTATTAATGCAGTTTGAAACCACTTGAAAAATAAAATCCTATGTATATGTACTCAGAAGAAGATTGTCCGAGTCAACAGCACTTAAGCTGAATCTATACTAAAATAATCAAGGGTCTGGAGAGCAAGCCCTATGAGGAGTGGCTTAAAAAGCTGGGCATGTTTAGACTGAAGAAGAGAAGGCTGATAGGAGACATGATGAGGGCCATGTATAAATATGTGAGGAAAATCATAGGGAGGAGGGAGCAAGCTTGTTTCCTGCTGCCCTGGAGACTAGGACATGGAGCAATGGCTTCAAACTACAGGAAAGGAGATTCCACCTGAACATGAAGAAGAACTTCCTGACTGTGAGAGCTGCTCATCAGTTGAACTCTCTGCCTCGGAGTGTGGTGGAGGCTCCTTCTTTTGAGGCTTTTAATTAGAGGCTGGATGGCCATCTGCTGGGGGTGCTTTGAATGTGATTTTCCTGCTTCTTGGCAGGGGGTTGGACTGGATAGTAGGGCTGGGCGGTTTCGTTTCGTTAATTCGTAATTCGTTAATAATTCGTTAATTTTTTCAATTACAAAACAATAACGAACCATTCTGGAGCAATTATTAAAAAAAACAAATTTTCTAAAACGTTTTGTAAATGCTTCGTATTTCGATATTGTATTCGTTTCGTTATTGTTTTGAGGTCGTTTCGTTATTATTTCCGCATGTCTGGGCCAGTTTTATGGTTTAATTAGTGAAAAAAATTATAATATCACACCAACAGTCAACAACAGAGGGAGAGGGAAGCTTCAGAAGGTTTTGGAGGTTTTTTAGCGTATTTCGCGGTCGCGTCCGCCATTAACGAATCGATTCGTTATTGTTTCGGAAATCGATTCGTTAATTTTTTACCATTTACGAAATTTCGTAAATATCGAACTTTTTAAAAGGAACATTTTGTAATTATTTTAAATATCGAAACAAAAAAAACCCCCAAATACAAATCGATTTTAGAAACAAATTTTTCCGTTGTTACCCAGGCCTACTGGATAGCCCATGAGGTCTTCCAACTCTATGATTCTATGATTCTGCACTGTAGTATTAATAAGCTTGGCACCATAGCTCAATGCAATGGAATCATGGGACTTCTAGTTTTGCAGGATCTTCAGCCTTCTCTGACAAAGAGTGCTGGTGCAACACTAAACTACAATTCCTATGATTCCATAGAATTCAGCCATGGCAGCTAAAGTGATCTCAAACTGCATTAATTTAATTGTTAGACGCACTCTTATAGATGTCAGCTTGGAACAATGGCAACATACATTTGCTTTTCAACCATAAATGCTTTTAAACCACGAGGCATTCCCAGTTAACTTCTTTATTAGGACTGTATCCAAGAGGAAATTACAAGTGCTGTCTACATAAACAAAAACATTCTGCTTCAGTTCACATTTTCCTGGCCCTTAGTGACCACATTAGCACCAAACGCATCCTTATTAAATTGAAATAAGGTGCGGTATAAACAGTCACATGATTTTTTTCCTGTGTGAGGTCACTTCAATATTAAAGAGCCGTTTTCATGATGATAATCCACATTATTTCCCACCACACGACTGTGGCTGCTCCATTTTCTTCTCCTTGATGTATATAAATATGTTCACAGTTTATACATTTGCCTCAATACAGCATTGTATTGTGTTAAGTGAAGTGACTGGTATTTAAATGCTGATAGACAGAGATGTGCAAATAACGATATGTAATTATCAATATAAATGCACCTGAAAAAATAATAATAAAGGCCCCTAAAGCTGAGATGTAAAATAACCTGGGTTTCCCAGAAAAATGTGAGGTATAAATTTGATCTTTTAAACTTGGATTTAAATCTTTAGGGGTGAGGAAGAAGAAAAGGAGGAGGAGGAGGAAGGAAAGAAAGAACAGAATTCTCCAGATATGATGTATGCTATTCCAACATCAGATACAAGATAAATATGATCTTTTTAGTCCATACAGACCAGTGGTTTTCAACCTGTGGTCCATGTGCCACCAGTGGTCTGCAAGAATGAAAATATGGCCTCACCATTACTACACCATTGCCTCGAAACTACGTGCCAACAAGAGCAACTGGTCTCATGAAACCTTCTTATAGTGCCAAGGCAGCAGGGATGTCAGGAGGGGAGAGGCTGACTACCCACGAAATACTACTACTACCACTACTATTTCAGCTCTAGATTATTAAATATCGTTTTCTGTGGGTGAGCAGATGGTGACTATTGGATGGCATATGCTCTGTATTAGAAACTAGAGCGGATGTGGTCTATCCAATGCCATTTATGGTCCGCGGCCTCACAGTTACTACACCGTTGCAACAAGAGTGTCTGGTCTCGTGAAACCCTCTTATAGTGCCAAGGCTTATTAAATATGGTTTTCTGTGGGTGAGCAGACAGTGACTACTGGATGACATATACTCTGTATCAGAAGCTAGAGCTGATGTGGTCTATCCAATGCCATTTATGGTCCGCGCCCTCACAGTTACTACACTGTTGCAACAAGAGTGTCTGGTCTCGTGAAACCCTCTTATAATGCCAAGGCTTATTAAATATGGTTTTCTGTGGGTGAGCAGACAGTGACTACTGGATGACATATACTCTGTATCGGAAGCTAGAGCTGATGAGGTCTATCCAATGCCATTTATGGTCCGCACCCTCACAGTTACTACACCGTTGCAACAAGAGTGACTGGTCTCATGAAATCCTCTTATAATGCCAAGGCTTATTAAATATGGTTTTCTGTGGGTGAGTAGATGGTGACTACTGGATGGCATATGCTCTGTACCAGAAACTAGAGCTGATGTGGTCTATCCAATGCAATTTTCTGAATCAAATAACCAAATTGAATCTAAAGTTGACAAAAAAAACTGATTGGTAACTCTTTTGGTACCAATGTTGGAATGTGGTCCCTGGTCAAAGTGGTCCCTAATCAAGTGGTCCCTGGTCAAAAAAAGGCTGGGAACCACTGAGGTAGACAATGCCTCAGAAGCCATCATAGATGATACAGTAAAATAGATGTTGGAATGTCCCAAAATGAAGACATCTCTCTTGAGGGAATGAGATGAAAGAAGGCTAGAGTGTGTAAATTCTTTGTAGAATAGACGAAAAGAAGATGGAGGATGGATTGTTGAAAGACAGGATTCCTAAGTTGTCCCACTATTTTAAAATGTTAATGCATGAGTCCCATTCAAAGGCTCAATGCTCCTTCCGAGGGACTTTTTGAGAGGCCACTGAAAATGCAATCAAGCCCTGGGCGATGTAGTAGGTGGGCATGATGACCATGTGGGCATGAGGCATGTGGGAGCAGAATTTATCGAGGCCAACATACAGATCGGACACAACGAAGATCACGCTGCCGACTGAAGCACTCAGTCGTTTGCTGAGAGAAAGGGCGCGCCATGCCATGATGCCAAGTAGACCTACATAGGCTGTGATAGCCCACACATAGATGCCCTCCAGGCACGGCAGCAGCAAGGAGACATAAGACGTCGTCATTAGCCCTGCAACAACGATGAGGATAAGAGGCCGAAAAGGAGTGAAGCCGAAAGCCGAGATGTAGGCGATGTGGCAAGCAGCGAAGGCAGCCATCCCTGCAAAAGGGGGGGGGGGGGGAGAGAGAGAGAGAGAGAGAGAGAGATAAAAGACAGAAGTAGATAATTAAAACAACTTGGCCCAAATAGTTCAGAGCTCTAGGATGGCATATACATGAATTACAGACATTTGATGGCTAACTTGAAGCTGGGTATACATATTTATTTTGTGAGGACAACCACGTCGGCTCTGGACCCCTGCCCATCTTGGCTAATTAAACCGGCCAAAGGTGGGCTGATTGATTGGTTTATGTAGATCATTAATGTATCGCTGGAGCAGGGGACTTTTCCATCTAGACTAAAACAGGCTGTGGTTAGACCACTCCTGAAAAAGACCTCCCTTGACTCCACGGTCTTGAACAACTACAGACCAATCTCCAACCTTCCTTTCTTGGGCAAGGTGTTGGAGCGGGTGGTCGCCTCTCAGCTCCAGGGTTTCCTGGATGACATCAACTATCTGGATCAGTCACAGTCTGGCTTTAGGCCTGGTCATGGTACTGAGATGGCTTTGGTCGCCTTGGTGGATGACCTCTGTAGGGAGCTTGACAGAGGAAGTGTGACCCTGTTGGTTCTCTTGGACATCTCAGCGGCTTTCGATACCATCGATCATGGTACCCTTTTGGGACAACTCTCCGAGATGGGTTTCGGAGAGGCACGGTTTTGTCATGGCTCCAATCCTTCCTGGAGGGCCGCTCCAGACACCTGCTCGGACCCCTGGCCTTTGACCTGTGGGGTCCCGCAAGGTTCCATTCTGTCTCCCATGCTTCTTAACATCTACATGAAACTGCTGGGAGAGGTCATCTGGAGTTTTGGAGTTGGGTGCCAACTCTACGCAGATGACATGCAACTCTATTACTCTTTTCCACCTAATTCCTAGGAAGCCCCTCGGGTGCTGGATGAGTGCCTGGCCGCTGTGGCTGTCTGGATGAGGAGGAACAGGCTGAAGATTAATTCCGACAAGACAGAAGTCCTCTTGGTAGATCGCAAACCAGATCGGGGTATAGGGTGGCAACCTGTGTTGGAGGGGGTTGCACTCCCCCTGAAGTCACAGGTCTGCAGTTTGGGTGTCCTCCTGAACTCATCACTTACGCTTGAGGCTCAGGCATCGGCGGTGGCCGGGAGGGCCTTTGCACAATTAAGATTCGTACACATGGAATACTCAGAGATTATTCTATCAGTTCCTTATACAGTAGTTGATATTTTTGGTGTTTTCTCATTCAAGTTTTAACCAGGTCTAACACTGTTTAGGTTCAGATGGATTTGGTGCCTTTAAGGCATTTAGGCACAGGCTTCGAAGCATATTAAATTCCAACCATGCAAATCTTTCTACTTTGTACAGAACCAGAGATATACAGTACAGGCAGTCCCTTACAAATGACCTTTAAAAACAAACCTACAGAACTTATCTTGTTTGTAACTTGGGGACTGCCTGGACATGTCATTGGTGCCCTCATGTGGTCAGAGGTGATAATTTACTTGGTAAGACCAACTGCTACAGACAGATTTATAGAGTTTGCATCTTTACAAGTCTTCCCAACCTTGGAATATAAATTTACAACTGGTAAAATCTTTCCTAATTTGTATTAGACAGGTTGTTATTTGTTGGAAAGATTGGATTGCTATGAGTTTTCCAGGCTGCATGGTCATGTTCCAGAAGCATTTTCTCCTGATGCTTCATCCACATTTATGGCAGACATCCTCAAAGGTTGTGAGGTGTGTTGTAAACTAGGCAAGTGAGGTTTATATATCTGTGGAATAATGTCCAGGGTGGGAGTAAGTACTCTCATCTGCTTGAGGCAAGTGTGAATGTTGTAGTTGGCCACCTTGATTAGCATTGAATGGCTTTACAGCTTCAAAGACTGGCTGATTCCTGCCTGGAAAGATGTTCTCTGAGGAACTGCCATAGATGCTTCATGCATCATATCTAATATTGCAAACCTGACAGCCCTAGTCCTCATCAGATGAGCTTTGGAAAGCAGGGGGAATCATCTTCTTAGCACAGTGTATCATAGCATTCCATTTAAAAACCCATAGTTCCGATTTAAAATTCCCATCAGACACATTTGTTCCCCAGCCTTTCTCCCATTGTGTCTCATGTTGGAACCATCACATGGGCGAGTGTAGTCTCTGCCCACTCCGTATTCTTTCTTTTTTTAAACCAAGGAAATCACGCACCTTTGAAACCTTTTAAAATAGTGCTATCATCAAGTGTTGGTTTTTTGTGTGAGTGTCAGGAGTTGCTTGAGAAATTGTAAGTCACTTCTGGTGTGAGAAAATTGGCAGTCTGCAAGGACTTTGCCCAGGGGACGCCCAGCTGTTTTACCATCTTGTGGGAGGTTTCTCTTATGTCTCTGAATGAGAAGCTGGAGCTGACAGACGGGAACTCACTCCACTCCCCAGATTCAAACCACCGACGTTTCGGTCAGCAGTCCTTCCAGCAAAAGGGCCACCGGCATTCCATCAAGTAATATCTTTCCATTGCTCCTCATCACTAAACCAAAACGACATGGGCAAAGCTGACAGATGCCATGCCATTTGTTTTTCCCCACTTTCTCCATTTCCAGACGCATCAGGAGCTCAGAAGACGATTTCTCCCTGTCTTCTATTTCTCTACACTTCTACTACATTTCAGGGATGAAACACAATGGATGACAACTTGAAATAGTTTTACGTCATGTGAAGGGGTCTGTGGCTATTTGTCCCTGAAACGTTGCAGAAATGTGTGGAAATTGGGAGGACTTGTGTCTGATGAGGTCCCCTCTCTACTAGTGTGTTGTGTTTGACACCTGCAAACAGTGCTGTCCCTGTGCTGTGTGGTGGAGTGGCACCATTTTACTATTTTGACTAAGCCATGGAAATGCCATGAGTTGGACCAAGTTCCATTCAATCCAATTTTGCAAGCCCCTTACCTGGAATGAAAAGCCAAGGCCACACCAGGCAGGCATCTCCCAGAGCTGAGAGCAGAAACCCTTGGAAGAGCCTCCGGGCATACGGCGTCCAGGCTCCAACACTATGGGACTGGCTGGCCACAAAGAACGCCAAGGAGAGGGTCGGAAGGCACTTGACAACAGTGGCAAGGATGCTGGGTTCAGGGACCCGGAGTACAAAATAGATGGCACAGGAGATGAAGAAAGGCGTCATTTTCAATAGAACACTCCTCATCTAAGAAGGGGACATTGAAAGGGAGAAAGAGAACAGTTAAAGTTTATTTATTTATTTATTTATTTATTTAGACCATTTCTACCCCGCCCTTCTCACCCTCAAGGGGGGACTCAGGGCAGCTAACAACAGGCAACAATTCAATGCCAACAGTATCAAAACAACAATATAAAACAGCAATATAAAATCCACTACATAACAATTAAACAGTGTTATTAATTAAAATTACATAATCACAGGTCATAAAACCATTTCCAATTTTCAAACAATCCTATTGTCTGAGTTCAGTGCCTAAAGTGCTGCTGTGCCCACTAGCCAAAGGCCTGGCTCCAAAACCACGTCTTTAGTTTTTTCCTAAAAGTAAGGAGGGCGAATGCTGATCTAATCTCGCTGGGGAGAGAATTCTACAAGCGGGGGGTTACCACCGAGAAGGCCCTTCCCTCGTCCCCACTAGATGTGTTTGAGATGCTGGTGGGACCAAGAGCAGGGCCTCCCAGTAGATCTTAAATTACGACTAGTTGAAGTCTCCAAACAGTCTTCAAAGACAACCCCATGTAGAGTGCGTTGCAGTAATCTATTCAGGATGTAACCAGAGCGTGGACTACTGTGGCCAAATCAGACTTCCCAAGTTACGGCCGCAACTGGTGCACAAGCTTTAACTGTGCAAAAGCTCCCCTGGCCACCACCGAAACCTGGGGTTCCAGGCTCAGCGATGAATCCAGGATCACTCCCAAGCTGCGAACCTGCGTCTTCAGGGGGAGTGTAACCCCATCCAACACAGGCTGTAACCCTGTAAGTTGAAGTACTACAGACATGTTTTAGCAGTTTTCCTTCTTTTCCTTGGTTTTTATTCATAGGAAGATGTGACCAAACTTGGGAAAGTTCCTTGTTAAACTACAGCTCCCATGCTGGCCAGGAGATTCTGAAGTTATAGTCCAAAAAGTGTCTTTTCTGGTCTCTTAGAGGAGTACCCGGTGGTGCCCAGGACTGAAGACCAACAGGTTGGAGGTTCGAATCCGGGGAGAGCACGGATGAGCTCCCTCTGTCAGCTCCAGCTCCCCATGCGGGGACAAGAGAGAAGCCTCCCACAAGTATGGTAAAACATCAAAACATCCAGGCGTCCTCTGGGCAATGTCCTTGCAGACAGTCAATTCTCTCACACCAGAAGCGACTTGCAGTTTCTCAAGTCGCTCCTGACATAAAAAAAAGTGGAACATCAATTGTTTCACGTGAAGACATCAAAACGAGCCAACAGCTTAGTTGCCAAACAATGTTCTTTAGAATTTCAGGCTAAAAGAGATTAGAATAATTCTTATCAAGCTTTTAATAGGCTATAGCAGGCATGGACAAACATTGGCCCTCCAGGTGTTTTGGACTTCAACTCCCACAAACACCTGGAGGGCCAACATTTGCCCATGCCTGGGCTATAGTAACCTATTTCAACAAAGTAAGCTTTAGAGGACTTTTGCTCCCATACCACAAACCTACAGACTAAGACATTTGTCTATAGTAACCTTCCCCAAATAAGTATGCTTTAATTTAGTTTGGCGGAATTGAACTACAACTCCCACGCTAGCATGGACTTGCAGACTAAGACATTTGGAGGATCCCTGGTTGCAGACACTGTCTATGTTAAACACCCAGACAAGGGGAGGATTGAGACAGGCTAAATCATCCTCCTACATAATATGCAGGGATATATTTTCAAGAAAAGGACCTCATCAAATTAGAGAATGAATCCGCTTTAAACTCGGTTTCTGCCTCCTGCAGAATTATGGGGTTTGTAGTTTAGGGAGGCGCCTTTAACAGCCTCATTAAACTACAAACCCCAGAATTTTGCAGGAGGCAGAAACCAGATTTATTCTCTAGTATGATGAAGAACAAAGAGATAATGATCAGAATTCAACATAAAGATTTTGCAGCAGAATTGTCTTATTCTACAATCCTGTCTTCTCAGAATTAATCTTCTTCCACCTGCATATATTCTAACCAGTGAATACTAGGATAAAACCATAATTTACCATTTCTGTTGCCTGCGTATCCAGTGCAGTCCCATAACTTTTAACTTGTATATCTGTATCTAAGTTCCGGCTGTTCTTCAACCGTTCTCTATCTTCCTCGCCGCACCCCTCATTGTCACTTTTTCTGGATCTTGGCCAGTTGTTATTTTTCTTTGTCTTTGAGTTGGCATCTTGGAGAATCATGTTAATTCCCCATCAATATTGCAAGGGATTCTGGGTACTATGTTAAGTTCTGACTCATCTCAGGAAGAATGTTTGCCAGCTCAGTGTAGTCTTGTGAGTGCCATCCTATGTAAAATGAGAGCAGGTTACCACTCTGCCCTGTATTTCCATGTGACTGGCACTTGTATGGAAAGATAAGCAGGGATGGGCAAGATATCTTTCATGGAATCTTATCTCACCTGCAGCTATTAATCTTTCTCAAGGTTTGCCACACTACGAGTAATGAAAAGCACTACACATAATACACACAAGACAAGCAAGCCAACAACCCTTTTCAACAGATGAAGCAGACATAACATTTTGCTACCTGAGGAAAAGAGCAAAATGTTGCTCAAGATGATGAAGGTGATGAGGGCGATGATGATGAAATGTATCTATACAGTGCACTTACTTAGGCATACCACACAATGATGGAGGCTGAGGGAACCAAACTGTAGAAGAATTAAAATGCTTGAGTAAATACTACAAAGACAGCAATTAAAACATTGAGAGGTGTGTATAGAGAAAATATATTGGATTTTGAGTGTGTGTGTGTGTGTGTGTGTGTGTGTGTGTGTGTGTGAAAAAATGCCTTGTTGCCTGGCAAAAATAAAAAAGAGGAGTAGAAAAGGAGACTACTATCTGGAAATGGTTACAATGTGGAACACTAAAAAAGACCTATTTTCTGCTCAAAACATATTTTAAACAATTAGGAGCAAGGCAACTATTGGTTAGACTCTGGTTAGACCACACCTGGAATATTGTGTCCAATTCTGGGCACCACAATTCAAGAGAGATATTGACAAGCTGGAATGTGTCCAGAGGAGGGCGACTAAAATGATCAAGGGTCTGGAGAACAAGCCCTATGAGGAGCGGCTTAAGGAGCTGGGCATGTTTAGCCTGAAGAAGAGAAGGCTGAGAGGAGATATGATAGCCATGTTTAAATATGTGAGAGGAAGCCACAGGGAGGAGGGAGCAAGCTTGTTTTCTGCTTCCTTGGAGACTAGGACACGGAACAATGGCTTCAAACTACAAGAGAGGAGATTCCATCTGAACATGAGGAAGAACTTCCTGACTGTGAGAGCCGTTCAGCAGTGGAACTCTCTGCCCCGGAGTGTGGTGGAGGCTCCTTCTTTGGAAGCTTTTAAACAGAGGCTGGATGGCCATCTGTCAGGGGTGCTTTGAATGCAATATTCCTGCTTCTTGGCAGGGGGTTGGACTGGATGTCCCATGAGGTCTCTTCCAACTCTTTGATTCTATGATTCTATGATTCTATGAAAGAATAACCACAGATTGGAAATGTCATTCATGTAAAGAAGAAGAAACTGTTGAGCACAGTTCTGAATATAAAAATTGCTATAATGAAGTGGTGGCAAAGATATATTGGAATCTATGCAAATTTACTATCCGTAAAGAACTGTGTATTGTCAAAGACTTTCATGGCCTGAACCACTGGGTTATTGTGAGTTTATGCAGTATACCAGTGAATAGGCTACTTGAGAACTGGGTTGCTGTAAGTTTTTCAGGCTGTATGGTCATGTTCCAGAAGCATTATCTCCTGATGTTTCGCCTGCATCTATGGCAAACATCCTCAGAAGTTGTAAGGTCTGTTGGAAACTAGGAAAATGGGGTTAATATATCTGTGAATATATAAACAGATATATAACCCCCATTTTCCTAATTTCCAACAGACTTCACAACTTCTGAGGATGCCTGCCATAGATGCAGGTGAAATGTCAGGAGAGAATGCTTCTGGAACAAGGCCATACAGCCCGGAAAACTCACAGCAACCCTCAAAGAACTGGTGAGAACATAATCCTGAAAAAGAGGGCAGAAATGGGTCTTAAATAGTCAAACTGACAAGCATACAGAGCTGCCTTGAGTCGCCTCCGGGCTGAGAAAGGCAGTATACAAATATGGTAAATAAATAAATACAGCGTTTTCCCATAGAGTTGTAGAATCCTAGCTCCCTCAAGGGAAGGAACTTTCTATAGTAGGTTGAGACCATCACCCAAGACTGTGCTTCCATTTCCCACTCCCTCCACTGTGAGTGATACACACACAAAAAGGCTCTTACATTAGCCGCCACCTTCTTCCTATACTGGGCATCTATCTCCAGGATATCCATGGTTTCTCCCAATGGCTGTAGCACTGCCAAGTGGAAAGCGGAAAAGGCCTATGATACGCAAAACTGGACTTTCATCTTCTTGGCAGGCACAAGGAGGGGCCCTTTGATAAGAAGCCAATCACTGCCCTGTCCCTGCTTGGCACCAGATTGTCGAGATGTACCTGGCTCTGACAGAGCACAAAGACAGCCTGACATCCGGCCCAAGCTGCTGGGCAATGACTATGCCATGATCCACCATCCCCGTCAAGGAACAGGGAGAGCAGCTGCATTACAGTACATAGGGAAGGGCTCCTGAACTTGCACAAGACCTTCAGGTACAATTGGCAGGTCTCAGAGCTTGGTTTTTGTGGATCATCTCCAGGTGGAAGATGGGAGTACAAAGTCTCCAGTTTTCGTGGGCAAGAGGAAAACGTTGTTGTCAAATATTCAGCTCAGTTACTAGAACAGGAGTGTGATGCAATTTGCAATGCTTAAATATCTTTCTGCAAGACTCTCCAAAGGGGAGTTAGTGCCTTCCTTCCTTTTCAGTAGTTCTGCTGCTAGGACTCATCCTCCTATCTGCTCTCTTATCCACCTTCTGGTTAGAAGCACATTCTTTGTTATTATGTGCTTTTAAGACATTTCTGACTTAAGGCGAATCTATCACAGGGTTTTCTTGGCAAAATTTGTTCAGATGAGGGTTCAGATTATCTCTCTCTGAGGCTGAGAGAGTGTGATTCCCATGGTCGAGCAGGGATTTGAAGTCTAGTCTCCCAGTGTTCTCATCTAATGCTCAGCTTTCTCATATTGAATTCCCTAAGTAAGTGAGAAAGAATTATCCCCTCATTTCACCGTGGTCTGAGAAGTAAGGTAAAGGTAAAGGCAAACATTAAGTCCAGTCATGTCCAACTTTGGGGGTTGGTGCTCATCTCCATTTCTAAGCCAAAGAGCCGGTATTGTCCATAGACACCTCCAAGGTCATGTGGCTGGCTTGCCTGCATGGAGCGCTGTTACCTTCCCGCCGGAGCAGTACCTATTGATCTACTCACATTTGCATGTTTTTGAACTACTAGGTTGGCAGAAGCTGGGGCTAACAGCGGGAGCTCACCCCACTCTCCGGATTTGAATCAACGACTGCTTGGTCACCAAGTTCAGTAGCTCAGCAGTTTAACCCACTATGCCACTGGGCTGAACAGCCCCTTAAGTTAAGGATTCTGCTTCTAAACTAAATTCTGAAGTAAAAAAAAAAGTATTAGACTCTTAAGATTCAAACTGACAAACGATTAAAACATAATATGCAAAATATAACTGTGATTGAAAAAAAAGACAACTTGGATTATGGGGCAATTCCTGGAGTCAGCAGAATAGAAAACAAGGAGATGGAAAAGATGATGAAATATTGTGCATATGCATCTTCAAGTCATATGTTGACATATGGCAACCCTTTAAATCATAAGGTTTTATTTGGCAATGAATACCTAGAAGTGGTTTTCCCAGTTCCTTCCTTTGATATATAGCCTACAGCATCTAGTATTCATTGGCAGTGTCCCATCCAAGTACTAAGAGGAGCTACCTAAGATTATCCTTTGGGGTATTTAGATAGCATAATGTGCAGGATGTACTGTGTATTTTCATTCGCTGGATCAAATTTGGCACAAATACTGGATATGCCCGAATGTGAGTACTGGTGGGGTTTAGGGGCGGAGGTTGATTTTGTCATTTGGGAGTTGTAGTTGAGGGGATTTATAGGTAACCTACAATCAATGAGCATTCTGAACTCCCCCAATAATGGAACTGAACCAAACTTGCCTCACAGAACTTCCAAGACCAACAGAAAATACTGGAAGTGTATGAGTTTTGGAGTTGTAGTTCACCTACATCCAGAGAGCACTATGGACTCAAACAATGATGTATGTGGACCAAGCTTTGCACAGACACTCAATATGCCCAAATGTGAACACTGGTGGAGTTGTGGAAAATAGACCTTGACATTTGGGAGTTGTAGTTTCTGGGATTTATAGTTCACCTACAATCAAAGAGCATTCTGAACTCCAGCAATGATAAGAATTGGACCAAACTTGCCACACAGAACCCTCCTGACCAACAGAAAATACTGTTTTCTGATGGTCTTTGGTGACCCCTCTGACACCCGCTTGCGACCCCCCCCGGGGGGGGGGGTCCCAACCCCCAGATTGAGAAACGCTGCTCTAGTTCCTCCAACACAACTCTGTGGTGAAATCCCACTTGAAATTGGCCATAGAGTTACATTGGTGGATCTAGAAATTCCTAAAGACCATATTAATCAAATCCACCATATTAATCAAATCCAATCAAAGTGGCAAAAGAAATATCCACAAATGTGAAGAGCTAACTGTAGGTGCTTAAGAGAAGGATCTTCACCAGATGTTGCTTATCCTGTAAGCACCGGCTGCTGAAATTCCATGTTCTGAGCCACCATTAAAGCCTTTCCCTTTGTTTCACTTGGCAACCTTATGCGACAGAAACAGCGGTTATCTTGGAATGCTGTCTCAAGATAGATTTGCTAACCCAAACAACAAACGCCCACACTCTCACATCTTTGCTCTTCTTCTCTTGTTAGGATAACAAGTTGTTTGGCACAGAAGAATCCTTTAGGCCAGTCATTTCCAAACTTTGGTCCTCCAGTTGTTTTGGACTTCAGCTTCAATAGGCCAGCTTGTCCAGTGCTCAGGAATTATAGAAGCTGAAATCCCAAACACTGGCAGACCAAAGATTGGGTACCAATGCTTTAGACCATATAAAAAAAGAATTCTGGTTAGAGCATTAGACATGGAGACCAGAGTTTCAATACCTACTTGGCCATGAAATGCACCTCTTGTGAATCACACTCTCAACAACAGAGGCAATTCTCAAATTGTGCCAAGAAAGTACCGTGATAGGGTCACCTTAGGTTCACAACAGGTTGAAAATGACTTGAAGGCACCCAACAACAACAGCGGCAACGCCCCACGTCTAGTCATTCTGTCAAGTTTCTTCTTTCCCTTCCTGGCTACCTGCTTCTCTAGAAAGAAACATGAAACAATAGTGGGAAATTGATGCTGCCATTGTGCAACCCACCTCAGGGCTGTGGTTCGACACACCACGTTGAGACCCACGTTGTGCGAGCCACTGTTCTCCGCGGAAAGAGGACCCTGCTGGACCAGACACCTCCATCGCTATGCCTTGAATGAGCACAGCAGAGAGCTTTGTAGGACGTGATTCAAAATAAGATATGGAAAATACATTTTGCATGTCTCAATATTGCGTGGGAATATGACTCTCTCCACCCTTAAGGCCTACATCTTCCTGCTTCCATCCCTATGTGAAGCGTTGAGGAGATTCATTACTGACCAAAATGGACTCCATTACATAGAAGTGTGATTGTGCGGGGAACGGGTCATACGCTCTCAGTTCCAGAAACCCAGTGACAGGTTTGCCTTAGGTTTATCATATGTCGGAAATGACTTGAAGGCACACAACAACAACATACTTAAAATAGATTAAACACGAGTCAGAAATGAATCCTGCCCTACAGGATTATCAAGTCTTTGGATTTACCACAGTGATTCCTTCTCCTTGGAGTTGGCTTTTCCCATAGGAATCCGAAGGCATGATAAAACTCAAAACGCGATAAGACTATCTCCTCCTTCACTCTGAAAAAGTTACCCCAGTCAGTTTGAGACAAAACACAGCTGGAACAGCTCCTGGACAGAGATAGATAGCGAGCTATGAATGATGAAATAATCCATTAATGTTTGATCTAACTGTGTGAAGTTTTGCAGGAATATCTGGTGATACAAATGTGAAGGTAAAGGAAAAGTGTCTATTTTGCCAAGTCCGGATGATGCTTCCATTTCAGTGGAGCAGTGAATCCATTCTGGTTCTATTCTGACTTTGTAAGAACTCCCCAAGGTGCTGAACTTGTCCCTAAAATAGGTGAGGTGTTTTGGATTGGAGTGGATTCTACCGATCACTGACTTGGGGGCCACCAATAGGTACACATTTCTCCATGAAAGCTGGCCAAGATTTGAGTTTTTTGGAGCCTTATTTTATTGCAGTATTTCTCAACCTGGAGTTTGGGACCTCTGGGGGGTCATGAGGGGGTTTCAGAGGCATCGCCAAAGACCATCAGCAAACATATATTTGTACAGAGAAGGCTGAAGATCTCTCCGCTTGACCTTCTCTTCCTTTTTGGATACACGGCAAATTCTCCCACCAAAAGTCCTCTTCTGCTGTGATTGGCCGGGCTCTTGGCTGGCCTCTCAACCAAGGGGAGGGTTGTTTCTGAAATTCCAAGTGGGGAGGGGAAAACAGGCGCGCTCAGCGCATGGCAGCATGGTGCACATGTGTGGGCGAGGGAGAGCGTGCAAGGCTGGAAGAAGACATGGGGGCTCTGTGTGGGAAGTTTGTCCCAATTCTATTGTGGTGGGGTTCAGAATACTACTTGATTGTAGATGAACTATAAATCCCAGCAACTACAATTCTCAAATGCCATGATCTATTTTCCCCCAAACCCCACCAGTGTTCATATTTGGGCATATTGAGTATTCATGCCAAGTTTGGTCCAGATCTATCATTGTTTGAGTCCACAGTGCTGTCTAGATGTAGGTGAACTAGAACTCCAATATTCAAGGTCAATGCCCACCAAACCCTTCCTGTATTTTATGTTGGTCATGGGAGTTCTGGGTGCCAAGTTTGGTTCGATTCCATCATTGGTAGAGTTCAGAATGCTCTTTGATTGTAGGTGAACTATAAATCCCAGCAACTACAACTACCACATGACAAAATCAACCCCACTATCCCACCAGTATTCAAATTTGGGCGTATGGGATACTTATACCAAATTTGGTCCAGAGAATGAAAATACATCCTTCATATCAGATATTTATAACACTAGCAAAATGACAGTTATGAAGTAGCAACAAAAAGGAATTTTATTAAGGGGTCACAACATTAGGAAGGTTGAGAAACACTGTTTTATTGAATTCTGTGTGTACTGTAAATAAGATACAAAGAGGGTAACTTCAGAAGAAGGCAAGGATAAATCCCCTTTGAGCAAATTATATCCTCATAGATTTGGGTCGCTCTAGGTTTTCCCTCGGATCGCCAAGGCTGGAAACAATTTGAAGGCACACAACAAACAATAATAGCTCAATAAATAATTTGAAAGTAGTTTCAATTACAAGATGGTACCAGAGTGCACATAGTCTTTTCAGGGCCTTCCAAGTTGTCCAGTCTTCTGTGTGCCCAGGAGAGAGTTTCAAACTACAAGAGAGGAGATTCCATCTGAACATGAGAAAGAACTTCCTGACTGTGAGAGCCGTTCAGCAGTGGAACTCTCTGCCCCGGAGTGTGGTGGAGGCTCCTTCTTTGGAGGCTTTTAAGCAGAGGCTGGATGGCCATCTGTCAGGGATGATTTGAATGCAATATTCCTGCTTCTTGGCAGGGGGTTGGACTGGATGGCCCATGAGGTCTCTTTCAACTCCTTGATTCTATGATTCTATGATTCATCTGGTATCAGTCACAGTTTTAACCTGCCACTTTTGGACTCTCATTTGCTGAGAGTCTGAAAGTGTTACTGTGAGTATCTCTGTAGATACATATTTGTACATATGTAAGTTTTCCCAAATACAATAATGAGGTGGTTCTAAAATGCATATGAAACTTGGGATTAGGAGATAGAAAATATAAGTTAAAGAAATAGAGATGTGTTGCGATAAAAATTAACATACTACATCAGCTATTTTAGATTTATGGAGGTATCTTCACAGAGCAATTTAGTAAACCACAAAGAGAGATAGTAAACAGATTTCAAGGAAATAATTAATGTTGCAATTTTTAATTAAGAAGGTTTAAGCTGTAAGTTGTAGTGCTCCTATTCAGAAATGTAAGTGCTATCATGAGACAAATCCAAACAGAACAGCCCAACCAAAATACTGTATTTAAAACAGAAGCTGAAAAGAAAGAAAAACATGACTTACCTTTTTGTAGTCACAGCCGCTTATAATTTTTTTCAGCAGTTTCCAAAGTTTCCAACTCAAACTCTGAAATCTCAACTCAACTCAAATTGTGAAATCTTAGGTTCATGTAAGTTCTTCCATCGAATTGTGTATGTGTGTGTCATTGTGTTTTCATCATCACAGCCAAAAAATTGCAATAACTGAAATCACAGAAGTAACTCAAGATATAAAAACTAACCAAAACCTGTAGCTAAAAAAATTATACTGATGAATTGATGTATGTGTATTTAAATATTTTTATTTAAATACATGCTGTGTAAGCATGTGTGTAAGCTAAAAAATCTACTGATGAATTAATGTATGTGTATTAAAATATTTTTTATTCAAATACATGCTTAAATTAATATATAGTGTGTGTGTAAGCCTAACCCACAAGAGAACATTCCAATAAAAGGAATTAATATTCTGCCCAGAAGAAGCAGTGTCAAGGTATATAATAACAAAAAAAAATAACAAACTGCAAATCTCAGAATTCCATAGGATTGAACCATGTCAGTTAAAGTGGAATGAAGATGCCATGCTTCTATTGTGTGAATGGGACCTAAGTTAAGGAGTTTGTAATAACTGGGGTTCAAGTGAGAAGGATATATAAAGCATTACTCCTGTTGTCTTAGGTTCCTTACCTTCTCATAGAATCACAGAATCACTGAGTTGGAAGAGACCTCGTGGGCCATCGAGTCCAACTCCTTGCCAAGAAGCAGGAAAATCGCATTCAAAGCACACCCGACAGATGGCCATCCAGCCTCTGATTGAAAGCCTCCAAAGAAGGAGTCTCCACCATACTCCGGGGCAGAGAGTTCCACTGCTGAACAGCCCTCACAGTTAGGAAATTCTTTCTAATGTTCAGATGGAATCTCCTTTCCTGTAGTTTGAAGCCATTATTCTGTGTCCTAGGCCCCTTCCACACAGCTGAATAAAATCCCACATTTTCTGCTTTGAACTGGAATACGAGGGTTGAATGAAAAGTAATGCCTCCACCTTTGTAACTCTTCAACAGATGGCAGTACTGGTATGCAGCATGTACTAGCTTGTTCAGTAGACTCTCCTCTACAGTTTCATTTTGGCGGGAAGCCTTAGCATTGAACAGTTTTGTTGTTAAAGTATAAAGTATGGAACCCTGCGCAGACGGTCGGTCAATGCGACTTAAGCAATGTGCAGTCATTGATTTCTTGACAGTAGAAGGTGTCACCCCAACGATGCACAGTACTCAAATCAACACAATCACCATAAACAGCTTGCATTCTCTGATGAATCCCCTTTGGGGTGACACCTTCTGCTGTTGAGAACTCACGTTGCTTAAGTTGCATTGACCGACCATCTGCACAGGGTTCAGATTGAACAAAACTGTTCAATGCGAAAATTTCCCACCAAAATGGAACTGTGGAGGAGACTCTACTGAACAAGCCAGTACCTGCCACATACCAGTACTGCCATCTGTTGAGGAGTTACGAAGATGGAGGCATTACTTTTCATTCAACCCTCGTATATGGCAGTGTGAACTCAGATAATCCACTTCAAAGCAGATATTGTGGGATTTTCTGCCTCGATATTCTGTGTTATATGGCTGTGTGGAAGGGCCCTTAGTCTCCAGGGCAGCAGAAAACAAGGGCTCCACTGGCAGCAGTCACTCAAGTCTTACTTGCCATCAATTTTAATGCAAGTTGAGTATTCCTTATCTAAAAGAAATGTTTGGGATCCCCGCCCCTACCCCAGATTTTGGAATACTTTTGTTTGCATATATGTACATAATGAGATATCTTGAACATGGGACTCAAGTCTAAATACAAAATTCATTTATGTTTCACATACACCTTCAAACTTAACAATATGTGTCATGGAGAGCATGTTTCACTTTACTCTGATAATCTCCATGAACTGGAATTATTGTTGTCAAATAGCGATAATGTTGATGTCCAGAAGACAGGGTCATAATTCAGAACATGGTGAGTAGTCTGATATGGTTTCCACCCCCAGAAACCATTTACAATCTAACTGTTCCTTGAGAAGGCAATGCAAGCCAGTATTGCTTGAATCCCAGCTTCTAGACCAGATACACCAGCTCCAGCTTTACCTCCTCCAATTTAACTGGATTGAACATCAGTTTATTGGCATTCAGCCAGTCCATTACTGATCATAATCACGCCTGAAGTTTGATGAAAGAGAGAGATATGGTTGGGTGTCACCTGTGCACAGGTGAGATCACCTTCTGACTCTTTGAGTGAACTCCAGCAGTAATTTCATGTACACATTAGACAGAACATGAGTCAAAATAGAATTAGTTGGGGAATGCTGGAAATAGCAACCTTCCAGGCCTCCACTAACTGTTTGTATATGTGTATAATTGTTAACCAATATTGTATGTACATTTTGGTTTGCCAGTTTGACTGTGCCTCTTTGGTGTGGGAGGGGCTTCAGACACAGGACTCCATTTTTGTTATACAGTAGGCTTTTAGACCTCAATGGAGGTGGATGCAGTTTGTCTCCTTTCAGACATCAGTGAGTACAGCTATACTTAAAGACTATGGACAATTGATTAAGTATCATGCGCTGTGTACTCAACACAGAGAAGAAACTACATCTCATCTAACTGAACTCTAATAAGAAATGTGACTGTATGGTGAATATTAGGCTTGGTTGATCCAAAGAAATGGTTCAAAACTTGTTTCGGATGTAGGGGGTGCTGGTGGTTTGATTCTAAAGTCAATTCCAATTTTCACAGAAAAAAATGTTCAAAACTTTTCAAAACTTCAGAGACTTCCGAATCCTTTTGATAATAGTTTGAAAGAGTTATTTCCTGTTTCATTGGGTGCTCTTTACTTTGAAAGTAGTTGTTTTACTCCAGGAGTGGGGAAAAGCAAGCGGAGGAAATTCCTTCCTTCTCTGGTTTAAAACTGGTTTCTTTGGCTTTAAAACTGGCTTCTCTGGCTTGAGCTGAGGCCAGGAACCAGAAGTGGGGGGAAACTGAATAATTTCTGACTCACTTCATGAGTCATAACAAAAATGGCAGAAAAGGCTTCGGAAGAGCAAAGGGACTTCCGATTTTCTTAAAAACTTCGAAATCACTTCAAAAAGGTAATTTCTCCAACTTTATTCTGAATTATAAAGATTCCAACGGTACCTAACCATGCTTAGTGAATATGTACAAAAAGTTTGTTAGTAAACCTGAGATGTTATTCTTAAAGAAAACTACTTTGTTTTTTATCTCTGAGTGCATATTTTAACTAAGAGGGAGTGTATATATTTTTAGCAATTACAACTGCAACTTCTACTTCAAAGAAACAACCATCCTCTCTGCCAAACCAATATATTTTTGTAGTGGGATGTCTTTATCCGTGGCAGTTTAAAGACGTGGTTCTTCAGTTTAACAGCTGAGTTACCTGTGTACCATTACATGAACGCTTATGAATAGCACTTGTTCAAAGAGTTGACTTCTAACAAGGGCATGCTTTTCTTGACTAGCGGTTTTCAAAAGGTGGTCTCCACATGTTCATGGAGATTCACATTTGCCAAACAGATGTGACGGCATTTTTACCTTTTCAATAAGGTTATGGTACACTTATTTCCATAGTCAAAACCATGGTATTCCCTGTAGTAACCTACGGATGTGAGAGCTGGACCTTAGGGAAAGCTGAGCAAACGAAGATAGATGCTTTTGAGCTGTGGTGTTGGAGGAAAGTGCTGAGAGTGCCTTGGACTGCGAGAAGATCCAACCAGTCCATCCTCCAGGAAATAAAGCCCGACTGCTCATTGGAGGGAAGGATACTAGAGACAAAGTTGAAGTACTTTGGCCACATCATGAGGAGATAGCAAAGCCTAGAGAAGACAATTATGCTGGGGAAAGTGGAAGGAAAAAGGAAGAGGGGCCGACCAAGGGCAAGATGGATGGATGGCATCCTTGAAGTGACTGGAATGACCTTGAAGGAGCTGGAGATGGTGACGGCCAACAGGGAGCTCTGGCGTAGGCTGGTCCATGAGGTCACGAAGAGTCGGAGACGACTGAACGAATGAACAACAAACAACACTTATTTCCAATAGGTTATGAAATTTCCAATAAGGAAACTCTCAGGATTCCATAGAATTCCGCCACAGCAGTTAAAGTGATCTCAAACTGCATTAATGTGATGGTTAGACACTCCTTTACGGATGTCAACTTGGAACAATGACAACATAATGTTTCCTTCAAAACATAAATGCTTTCAAATCACAAGGCATTCCCAGTTAACTTCTTTATTATGACTGCATCCAGGAGAAAATCACAAATAGCCATCGCAAATGCTGTCTACATAAATGAAATAATTTTGCTTCAGTTCATGTTTTTCTGACCCTTAGTAACCACATTAGCAACAAATACTTCCTTCTTACATTGAAATGAGAGAAGCATAAACAGACACATGCTTTTTCCTGTATGAATTCATTTCAATATTAAAGGGCCATTTCCATAATTATTATCGTGTGTTTATAATTCACATTATTATTTCCAGACACAGGATTGTGGCTGTTCCATATTCTTCCTCTTTGTGCATAAATATATACATATGCCTATATACATTTGCACTTGCCATCCTATTAAGTGAAGCAACTGGTATTTAAATGCTGTTAGACAGAGATGCACTAATACCAATATGTAATTATCAGTAGAAACGCACCTGGAAAAAATAAACAAAAGAAATTGCCACCCACCCAAAAAAATGCAACCACAAAGCCCTGATATACAATAACCCCGTTTTTCCAGAAAATTGTATAAGTTTCCTCTTTTAACTTGGAATTAAGCCCTCAATAATAAAAAGGACAGAATTAGATTTCAGTTCTCCAGATATGATGTGTGCTATTCTGGTGGCACAGTGGGTTAAACTGCTGAGCTGCTGAACTTACTGACTGAAAGCTCAGCGGTTTGAATCCAAGGAGTGGGGTGAGCTCCAGCTGTTAGCCCCAGCTTCTGCCAACTTAGCAGTTTGAAAACATGGAAATGTGAGTAGATCAATAGGTATTGCTTTGGCAGGAAGGTAGCGGCACTCCATGCAGTCATGCTGGCCACATGATGTAGGAGGTGTCTACGGGCAACACTGGCTCTTTGGCTTAGATATAGAGATAAGCACCACCCCCCCAGGGTTTCCCCTTGACAGTATATAACTGTCAAGGGGAAACCTTCACCTTTACCTTAGTACAACATGATTATTGTTGTCCACATAGACAATGCCTAGGAAACCATCATGCATGGTACAGCAAATCGACTATTGGAATGTTCCAGAATGGAGATGTTTTTCTGGAATGAATCAGATGAAAGAGGGCTGCAGTATGCAGAACAGACTGAAAGAAGACAGAGTAGTTAAAAGTCAGGATTTCTGAGTCCTCCACTATTGAAAATATTGGGTTGCTGTGAGTTTTCCAGGCTGTATGGCCATGTTCCAGAAACATTCTCTCCTGATGTTTCACCCAAATCAATGGCAGGCATTCTAAGACCTCATAACCTCTGAGGATGCCTGGCATAGATGTGGGAGAAATGTCAGGAGAGAATGCTTCTGGGACATAGCCATACAGCCCAGAAAACCCTCAGCAACCCTGTGATTCCAGCCATGAAAGCCTTCGAAAACGCATTAAAATGTTAATGAAAGAATCCCCTTCTAAGGCTCAGTTCTCCTTTCAAGGGACTTCCTGAGAGGTCACTGAAAATGCAATCAAGCCCTGGGCAGCATAGTAGGTGGACATGATGAAGAGGCGGAAATTGGGTACATTGGAGCAGTATGTATCAAGGCCGTCAAACAGATCGGACACAGCGAAGATCATGCTGCCGACCGTAGCACTCAGCTTTTGTTTAGGGAGGGAGAGGCCGCGCCATAGCATGATGCCAAGTAGGCCTATATAGACTGGGACGGCCAACAGATAGATGCCCTTCAAGCACGGTAGCAGCAAGACGTGGAGAATCTCAATCCCCACTGCTGTGACAATGGCGAGGATCAGGGGCCGAAAAGGAGTGAAGCCAAAAGCCGAGGTGTAGGAGATGAAACAGGAGGCAAAAGCAAACATCGCTGCAAAGGGTAAGGGAAGAAAAAGAGAGATCATTAAAACCACCTGACTCAAAGAGACCATCAGCTCTAGAGTGGCACAATCATGATCTGTAGATGATCAATAGCTGCCGGTAAACAGGATATCTATTATTTATTTTGAGCACATGTATCAAACTCAGAGCCTGTGGGCTGAATCCGGTCCTTATGTAGCCCTTCAGATGCTGGACTACAGTCCCTGTATTCCTCATCATTAAACATCATGACTCAGGCATGTAGCCGGGGGGGGGGGGGGGGGGGGGGCTCGGGGGGCTTCAGCCCCCCCCCCCCCCGAAATTCTCATGGTGGTTCGCGAAAAGGCCTTACTGGTGCATTATTTAAACTTATGTTTATTCATATCATGATCTGATCACCATACTCAATATATCTCATATGCATGGGGGTATTCGGGTAATGATACAAAAGGTTTGCTAGGCTAGACCCTCTTTCACTCAGACTCAGCCCCCCCCGAAACTCAGCCCCCCCGAAACCCCCCCTGAAAATTTTTTAGCCCCCCCCGAAACGAAATCCTGGCGACGGGCCTGTCATGACTAGAGCTGATTGGAGCTGTGATAGAAGGACATCTGGAGCATGGATGAGCTCCCTCTGTCAGCTCCAGCTCTGCATGCGGGGACATGAGAGAAGCCTCCCACAAGGATGGTAAAAGATCAAAACATCCAGGCGTCCCTGGGCAACATCCTTGCAGACAGCCCATTCTCTCACACCAGAAGCGACTTGCAGTTTCTCAAGTCGTTCCTGACACGAAAAAAAAATCTCCGCTGCAGAGCTCCATGAGAGCCCCATGCTGATATCATAACCTTCTCCCTGTTTGCAGAGGAGCCTCTACTAATGTTGGCATGAGATTTTTGAGAGGGCAAGAAGCTCTATGGTCATATTGAAGGATGAAGTTGTTTTGTTTGGTCAGGATAGTGGGGTTTGAATTTAAATGCAATAACCTTTATTTAACTTTGCTGCAGTCTCAAAGCCACAAGGGCTGTTGGCTTGCAAGTTCCATTATGCCCAGTCTGCATGGTGGATAACCAAAATTAGTGGGAGTTGTTTTTCAATAACATCTGGAGACCCAACCTGGGTCAAAACTAAAGAGCACCGATCACTATGTAAATAAATGTGTTGCATATGCCTTTAAAGCAGATTCATTAGACTTCAGGGAGTGTCATAGCCCATGAGATATTAGTTGTTTAATTCAACTCTTAAACCAGGAATGGCATGAATAAATAAATGGCTATATGTATTTCATATACCGTATATGTTTTTCACAGACTCAAAAAAGCAAAGCTGGAATAACCCTTAAAGGTCCCTGTTGGTCATGACTAAAGCACCCCAGAGAAGTGGTAATTTGACTTTTGTTTTAAAACAATGGTTCCCAACCTTTTTTTTTTTTGACCAGGGGCCATTTTGACCAGGGACAGCTCTCCATCATTAATACCAAAAGCTTTACAAATACATGAACTTTAGATTTGGTTTGAGATAATGATTCAGAAAATTGCATTGGAGAGACCACGTCATCTCTAGTTTCTGATACAGAACATATGCTATGGTCAGTGACAGGGAAAGAGTGGCAAGTGGTGTGAAAGGAGCAGAAATAACCATAAATTAAATAAAATAGATAAATAAAGAGGAAGGAGGCTCAAGGACCAGATTTTCATCCTCGCGTGCCACTGGTGGTTAGTGGCCCACAGGTTAAGAACCACTGTTTTAAAACCTCCTTATCATGTGATGCATGCTCTTTGGGCATTCAGATATATCTTTAGTCAGGTTATTCTGAAAGACTTTGTGGTGGGGTATTGCAGGGCTATGGTTCTTAACCTTTTGGGGCTCCATGGATCCCGTTGAAAATTTGAGAAAAGACAGAGATCCTGTCCTCAGAAATTGGATGGAAGCACAATTAAAGACATTAAGGCAAGAGTGGAAATCATTTTTGTATATGGTTTCTGAAGTCTTTGAAGCCCATCCTTGGACCATTAGAAGATCATGAGCCACAGTCAAAAATCCTATAGAAAGAGTAGCTTTGGGACTTGACCCATCATGACTTATAAAGTAACTTGAGTAACTCCCCACGGAGATTCCATTAGCCCCCAACTTATCTACCTTTCAGAAAGACCTGAAAACTTGGATGTTCCAATGTGCCTTCGAATAATGGTTCAACTACTAATCAAGGGGGCCTTCCACACAGCCCTATATCCCAGAATATCAAGGCAGAAAATCCCACATTATCTGAGTGTGGACTCAGATAACCCAGTTCAAAGCAGATATCGTGGGATTTTCTGCCTTGATATTCTGGGATATAGGGCTGTGTGGGTCCCAAGTCTGCCTAGCCCTCATCTTTTAGTAGGATCTCCAACACTTTATTCTCAGCCCCTGGCCTTACAGTTTGTGTTGCACTAGCCCTGTCCTGCCCTATTAGTCTCAAATCTGCACTGTTCTTGGCCATTGGTTGTTTGCTGTTTGGTTATGTTTTATGATGTCTTAGGTTTTAATATAGTTGGTTATTATATGTTTTTAATTGTGTTATTTTGCAACCTTGTTTATATTGGGCTTGGTTCCCATGTAAGCCACCCCGAGTCCCTTCAGAGAGACGCAGGCAGGATATAAGAATAGAGTTATTATTATTTTACAGACACAAAAACACAGTATGACACAGCAAATGAGATATATGCAGGTGTTACGTTCCAGGGCCACCCGCGAAAAGTGAAAATCCGTGAAGCAGGGATGCTTTATATGTATATTGAGTTCTGAGGGTGAGGTAGAAGCGAGGAGAGATTTAAAGGCATAGTGGACCTTTTTTTTTGTACTAGCTATCTTTGATTTGCTTTGCAATCTCCTTGGATTGGCTGCCTCTCTCCAGAAGGGAAGGGTGAAACCCCCTTCCACACTCCATCATTGCCAGGAGATGGGATTGGAACACCACTCTGGGCAACGGCAACCATTCATAAACTGGGAGGCAAAAACCCGCGAAACAGCGAGTCCATGAAAAATGATCCGTAAAGTTGCAAGAGTACACTGTATGCTGGATTTCTTATCACAAAATCACAACTCAAACGCTTCCCAAGTGTTTCCTGATGAGTGCCACATTGTCGTGGTGGGGGGCTTAACTGCTCCAAGGATGCTGTGAGCTGTAGTGGCGGTAGTGTAACTACCAGCAGGTCCAACCAAGTCAGAGAGGTCTCACCTGAGGAGTGGAACTAAGAACACCAAACCCATTAGCACTATGGAAAAACAAACCAAAATGAAGTCTATACTGGCTTAGTTGTCGCCCAGGATAAAAAGTTGTTGTTGTTGTGGTTGTTGTGGTTGTTGTTGTTATTAATTTCACTTCTGAAGGGCAGATTTCTCTCACCCCCCATTCTTAACTATGAGTTGAATATAAGTCAGATGTTTGTAACACTGAGTGGTTGTATATGTCATTGGTGCTCATGTAGTAAAAAGTGATAGTTTAATTAGTAGGATCAACTACAGTCAGATCTACAGAATCTGCATCTTGTAAAAGTCTTCCCCACTTTGGAAAAGCTTGGAAAAATAATTTCCCAACTGGTTAAATATTTTCTAATTTGTGTTACACATGGTGTTATTTGTTTGAAAGGAACTGCCATAGATGCTTCATGCATCACACCAAATAATCCTAGTAACTGGGTTGTTGTAGGTTTTTCCAGGCTATATGGCCATGTTCTGGAGGCAATTTTTCTCCTGACGTTTCGCCTGCATCTATGGCAAGCATCCTCAGAGGTAGTGAGGTCATCCTAGTAACCCCAGCTCTAGTAGTGTGTTGTATCTACCATCTGCAAACCATATTCTCCCAGTGCATTGTTAGGACAGGCACCGTTTTACTATTTTGATCTAGCCATGGGAATGCTGGAATGAGACCCAGTTCCCCATAATCCAATCCTGGCTCCTTTCCCTCTCTTTCAGGGTCCCATTAGCTCCTTACCTGGAAGAAGAAGTTGAGGCCACACAATGAGGACATCTCCCACAATTGAGAACATCAGGCCTTGCAATATTTTATGGGAATACTGCGTCAAGGTTCCGGTACTGTAGGATTGGCTGGCCACAAAGAACGCCAAGGCGATGGTTGGGAGGCTCCTGAGAATGCTGGCAAAGATGCTGGGTCCTTGGACCCAGAGTGTAAAATAGAGGGCAACGGAGATCAGGAAAGGTGTCAGTCTAAATACCAGACTCCTCATCTAAAAAGAGGACATTGAAAGGGGGAGAGAGAGCGAGAGCAGTTAAAGTTTCACTGATTGAGGCAGAAAATAGATTTTTTTAGCACTTCATTTTCCAAGTAAGGTATAGTTAATGGCTAATTAGGATTATTTTTGTGTGCCTTCAGATTTAGGGTGACTCTTGTTTCAGAGTTTTCTTGTCAAGATTTATTCAGAGGGAACTGGTCTTTCCTTCCTTCTCTCTTTCCTTCCTCTTTCCCTCCCTCCTTTATCTCCCTCTTTCTCCCTCCCTTTTTGTTCCCTTTCACCCTTTTGTCCTTCCTTCCTTCCTTCCCTCCCTCTCTTTCCTCCCTCCTTCCCTTTCTCCTTCCTTCCCTTTTGTCTTTCCTCTCTCCTTCCCCTCCTCCCTCCCTTCTTCTACCTCAACAAAAACTACACCAAAGCTTTTGCTCTCCAAACAGCGAAATCACCAGGCAACACCATGTTGTGGGTTAACTATGGGCAAATTTTATTATATGTTACCAATAATCTCTGTGTGATCATCCAATCCAATTTATGAATCAACATGAACATGAATTTGAACTTTAATTTGTTATTAATCAGATGAGGCAGTAGCCCTGCATGACCATGTCATCCTCTGACAAGGGCAAGACACCATAATTACCGGATGCAACCCATACGTTGCTCCCATGGGAACTCTTCAGGTAACACGTAGAGACTGTAGCGTACTCTCCCTTCCTGTGGTGCACACCAGAACCAGCATGTGCCTGCCATACGTTTGATGCCTATTTAAGACGCCCTCAACCCAATTTGGCCAAAATGCGCAGTGTAGGGTAGGTGAACCCTCCCCCCCAGAATATGGGGGGGGGGATTCCTACCCAGCCCCTAACAGCGACCCTTGACAAGTACACTGTATCAGTGGTGGGTGGGTGGGTCAACTTCTTCAGGCCAAGTGAGGTGGGCTAGGCTCAACTCACCTAGGCCCCGCCCACAACAAGTCTTTGCTGGGTCTTCCCTTCGCCGGAAGGGAGCAAAGTGCTTCCCCCGCTCTCATGCTGAGGGTGGGAAAGGTGTTAGCTTTGTTTCCCATGACAACTCTATGCAACAGATTAAAACAGCTATTATCTTGGAGTGCTGTCTCACGAGAGATTGCTAACTCAAACAACAAACACCCACACTCTCACATCTTTACTCTTCTTGTCTTGTTAGGATTTTTTTTCCGCGTCGGGAGCAACTTGAGAATCTGCAAGTCACTTCTGGTGTGAGAGAATTGGCTGTCTGCAAGGACGTTGCCCAGGAGACGCCCAAATGTTTTACCATCCTTGTGGGAGGCTTCTCTCATGCCACCTCATGGGGAGCTGAAGCTGACAGAGGGAGGTCATCTGCGCTCTCCCCAGATTCAAACCTCCGACCTGTTGGTCTTCAGTCTTGCCAGCACAAGGATTTAACCCATTGCACCACTGGGGCTCCTTCTTGTTAGGATGATGAGATGTTAAGCACAGAAGGATCCTTTAAGTCAGTAATTTCCAGTTGTTTTGGACTGCAGCTCCCAGAGGCCGCAGCCAACTTGTCCAGTGGTCAGGAATTATAGAAGCTGAAATCCCCCAAACTGGCAGACAAAAGATTGGGTACCACTGCTTTATGGCATATGGCATATAGATAGGAACTTCTGATTAAAATAAAGGAGAGGAAAGCCATCTCAAACAAAATACTGTCCCAAGACAGAAGGAACTTGAACTCACTTGGTGTCTATCTGTGCAGCCAAAGTAGTGCAATGGCAGCTAGAGCATTGAACTTGGATACCTACTTGGCCATGAAACTCACCTCTTGCAAGTCACACTCTCAGCAACGAAGGCAGCCCTCTTTTGAACAAATATTGCCAAGAAAGCACTGTGATAGGGTCAACTTAGGTTAACAACAGTTCAGAAATGACTTCAAGACACCCAGCAATAACAACAACAACAATAACAACACCCTACATCTAGTCATTCTGTCAAGTTTCCTCCTTTCCTCCCTGGCTACCTACCTCTCTTTCCTACCTGGCTACCTAAAAGGAAACACAAAACAATAGTGGGAAATTGATGCTAACATTGTGTAACCCACCTCAGGACTGTAGTGCAACCCACCACGTTGAGACCCAAGTCTTGCTAGCCATAGTTCTCCGGGGAAGGAAGACCCTGCTGGACCAGACGCCTCCATCGCTATGGCTTGAATGAGCAAAGCAGAGAGCACTGTAGGACGTGATTCAAAATAAGATACGGAAAAACTCATTTTGCACATCTCAGTCTTGCATGGGTATATGACTTTTTCCACCCTTAAGGCATTTCCTCTTCCTGCTTCCATTTCTTTGTGAAACCTTGAGGAGATTCATTAATGACAAACATGAAGTCCATTACAAAGAAGTGTGATTTCAGGGGGAAACAAGTCACTCGCTTTCATTCACAGGTTATCATTATGATAACCTTAGGGTTATCATAAGTTGGAAATGACTTGAAGGCACACAACAACAACATACTTAAAATAGATTAAACAGGAGACAGAAATGCATCTTGCCCTATAGGATTATTCTATCTTTGGATTCCTGACAATGTTTCTTTCTCCTTGGAGTCAGCTCTTCCTATAGGAATCTGAAGGCAAGATAAAACTCAAAATGCAGCAAGACTATGTCCTACTTCACTCAAGACAGTTTGAGACAAAACACAGCCAGAACAGCTGGACAGAGACTGCGTCTGAAATTTTTCAGGAACCATGAACGATTAAATAAGTTGCTGTGAGTTTTCCAGGCTTTATGGCCATGTTCCAGAAGCATTCCTTCCTGACATTTCACCCACATCTATGGTAGGCATCCTAAGAGGTTGTGAGGTTTGTTGGAAACTGGGCAAGTAGGGTTTATATATTTGTGTATATATATGTATCGATATATATGTAGATTAACTCTAAAATCAGGACAGTAAATAAAGAAAAACACTCAGAAAACAGGGGAATTCCAGACAGGAAACAATCAGAATCAGCTAACTCCTCCCAACAAAAATTCCCCCAGGCAGGAAGCAGCCAAGCTTTGAAGCTGCCAGGCTTTGATCTGCCAGATTATTAAATGCTAATGCAGCTGGCCAATTACAACATTCCCACTTGCCTCGAATGCACAAGAATTCTTTCTCCCACCCTGGACATTCCACAGATATATAAACCCCACGCGCCTAGTTTCCAACAGACCTCACAACCTCTGAGGATGCCTGCCATAGATGTGGGTTATTTTATTTATCGTGTCATCAGCAACCATTGTATTACAATTCCAACAGAGCAAAACAAACACAGAGATTAAAAAGAAAAAGAAAAAAAAGAAAGAAAAAAAAACCACACAGATTTTGTAAATTTGGTATTTGGTTAAATGTCCTTTGACCAGTATCTGGCCACTTGGAGTGCCTCTGGGGTTGCCGCAAGAAGGTCCTCCATCGTGCATGTGGCAGGGCTCAGGGTGCATTGCAGCAGGTGGTCAGTGGTTTGTTCTTCTCCGCACTCGCATGCCGAGGATTCCACCCTGTAGCCCCATTTCTTAAGATTGGCTCTGCATCTCGTGGTGCCAGAGCGCAATCTGTTCAGCGCCTTCCAAGTCGCCCAGTCTTCTGAGTGCCCAGGGGGGAGTCTCTCATCTGGTATCACCCATGAATTGAGGTGCTGGGTTTGGGCCTGCCACTTTTGGACTCTCGCTTGCTGGGGTGTTCCAGCGAGTGTCTCTGTAGTTCTAAGAAAACTATGTCTTGATTTAAGTCGTTGACGTGCTGGCTGATACCCAAACAGGGGATGAGCTGGAGATGTCTCTGCCTTGGTCCTTTCACTATTGGCTGCTACTTCCCGGCGGATGTCAGGTGGTGCAATACCGGCTAAGCAGTGTAATTTCTCCAGTGGTGTGGGTCGCAGACACCCCGTGATAATGCGGCATGTCTCATTAAGAGCCACATCCACTGTTTTAGTGTGATGAGATGTGTTCCACACTGGGCATGCATACTCAGCGGCAGAGTAGCATAGCGCAAGGGCAGATGTCTTCACTGTGTCTGGTTGTGATCCCCAGGTTGTGCCAGTCAGCTTTCGTATGATGTTGTTTCTAGCGCCCACTTTTTGTTTGATGTTCAGGCAGTGCTTCTTGTAGATGTGGGTGAAACACCAGGAAAAAATGCCTCTGGACCATGGCCATACAGCCCAGAAAACTCACAGCAACCAAGTGATTCTGCCCATGAAAACCTTTGACAACACATTAAATAGTTTGCTAATGTTTGATCTAATTGGGTATTAATAAACCTCTCCTTTTTTACAACTGTGCCTGGCTGTTCCTGTGAAGTTCTGCAGGAATATCTGGTTGATAAACATGTGAAGGTAAAGGAACCGTGTTTATTTTTTCAAGTCCGGATGGTGCTTCCATTTCAGTGGAGCAGTGAATCCATTCTGGATCCATTCTAAATTCGTAAGAGCTCCCCAAGGTGCTGAACCTGTCCCTCAAATAGGTGAGGTGCTTTGGTAAACAAGTAATGTGACAAGAACCAGTTTTACAAATGTCTCTCTGACATCACAAATGCAACAGTATTTTATTTATTTTTTTGGAATCAGAAACAGAAAATATATTTATATGGAGCAGGAGTTTTGATTAATTGTACCTTACCTTCACATCATCTGGTTAGTCATAAACTATTATATGGTAATTCCATTTCTACATGTGTAAGTTTTCTTCGAAAAAATAATTGAGATAGTTCTCAAAATACATAGGAACTTTGGGATTAGGAGATGGGGAAAATCAGTCAAAGAGATTTGTTCTGATACAAAATAACATAATCTGTCAGTATTTAAGGGGACGCGGTGGCACAGCAGGTTAAACCACTGAACTGCAGAACTTGCTGATCAAAAGGTTGCTGGTTCGAATCCTCAGAGAGGGGTGAGCTCTCATCATATTGGCATTCCGGAAGAGTGTGAAGACCTGGCTTTTCGAACAGGCTTTCAACTAAGCAGTGCAATTGATTGATTATTGGAATGGAATAATGGACAATGAGTTCGGATGCTGATTCTATTGATGAGACATGAGGGATTGTTATAGTGCTGTACTGTTGTATTGATATTTTGGTGTTAATTAATTGATACTACTGTTTTAATTGATTAATGATTTTGTATTGTGTTGTTGAAACTGGTTGTTAACTGCTCTGAGTCACCTGAGGGCTGAGAAGAGCGGTATACAAATGAAGCAAATAAATAAATAAATAATAAGCTCCAGGTTCTGCCAATCTAGCAGTTTGAAAACATGCAAGTGTGAGTAGATCAATGAGTACTGCTTTGGCTGAAAGGTAATGGCGTTCCATGCAGTCATGCTGGCCACGTGACTTTGGAGGTGTCTATGGATAACACCAACTCTTTGGCTTAGAAATGGAGATGAGCACCAACTGCCAACGTCAGACTTGACTAGACTTAATATCAAGGGGAAACCTTTACCTTTATCAGTATTTTAGAGTTATGGAGGTATCTTCATAGAACAATTTAGTAAACCACAAAATGAGATAGCTGATTACAAGGAAATAATTACTGTTGCAGTTTTTTTAATTGAGAAAGTTTAATTAATTTATTAGTTATTTTGCATATTTGTACCCCATGCTTCTCACCACCGGGGGGGGGGGGGGAGTGGCGGAGGGCTCATGACGGCTTTACAATAGGTATTCATTCAAATGCCAAACACAGTAATAAATACAACATATTTAAAACAATTCATTTAAAAAAAATTAGGGAGAAGGATATAAAAAGGATACCCCTGTTGTATGAGTTTCCTTGCCTTCTCATGGGTTTCACTGGCAGCAATCACACAAGTCTTGTTTGCTGTCAATTTTAATGCAAGTTGAGTATTTGAGTATTTCTTATCTAAAGGAAGTATTTGGGATTCCCCCACCCCAAATTTGAGATATTTGGCTATATATAGATCATGAGATATCTTGAACATGGGACCCAAGTCTAAACACAAATTTCATACAGTATATGTTTCGTATACACTTTATACACAGAGCCTGAAGGTAATGTTTACTGTTTATTGCTTTAATGTTTATTGGTTTGCTTTTTTGAGCTTTTATTGTTGTATTTGTTATGCTGTTGTTTTACTGAGGGCCTTGGCCTTTGTAAGCCACACCGAGTCCTTCGGGAGATGTTAGCGGGGTACAAATAAAGTTAATAATAATAATAATAATAATAATAATAACAATAATCTATCTATATAAATAAAAATGTAACGTTTGTTTGTGGGATTAACATAACTCAAAAACCACTGGACAAATTGACACCAAATCTGGACACAATACACCTATCAGGCCAACCAGTGACCATCACTCATAAAACACTGAAAAACATAGCAGAAGAGACTTAAAAAGCCAAAAAACAAAAAATACATTACAATTCATGCACAAAACCACATATACATATATATGCAAACACACATATACACAGAATTGGCCACAGCAATGCATGGCAGGGGATGGCTAGTACATAATATTTTTAATAATCTTGTGCATGAAACAAATGTTGTGTGCATCAAAGAGTCAGAAAACAACAATGTTGCTATCTCAGACATCCATGTGGGCAGTTTGGGAGTATTCTGGATTCTGAGATGTTCAACAAGAACTATATGTGCCATAGAAAACATGTTCCCTTTCATTCTGATAATCTTCATGAACTGGAATTAATGTTGTCAGATAGCTATGATATTGATAGCCAAAAGATAAGCTCATAATTCAGAACATGGTGTGTAGCATTATAGGGTTTCAGTTGGTTTAAACCACCTCCATGAACCTCTTACAATCTAAGTGTTCTTTAAAAGGGCAATGCCAGCCAGTAAAGCTTGCACCCAAGCTTCAATCTTGATGAAATACATCAGCTCCAGCTTTGCCTCCTCCAATTCCATTGGATTAAACATCCATTTGCTGACATTCAGCCAGTGCATTACTGATTGTGGTCATGTTTGAAGTTTGATGAAAGGAGAGATAGGCTTGGATGTCACCAGTGCACAGGTGAAATCACGTTCTGACTCCTTGAGTGAACTCCAGTAGTAATTTCATGTACACATTAGATGGAACATGAGCCAAAATAGAACTACATGGCACTTTATAGTGTAATGAATATAGGGTAAAGCATTAGTCATCCAACACGAAATAGCAATTGTGTTAGGAATGGCACACCAATGCAGCATTCCTCCACCTCTCCTCACCTCCATCAAGGAGGGAAATTGTGGTCAGTGTGAAGAATTATCATGTCAGCAACTGAATATGCCAATGAAAATGTAGCACCCAGATATTGTCAGGCTTCCATCAGTCTAGATCAGAGTTTCTCAAACTGTGCTCCTCCAGATGTTTTGGACTTCAGCTCCCATAATTCCTAACAGCTGGTAAACTAGCTGGGATTTCTGGGAGCTGAAGTCAAAACATCTGGAGGACCAAAGCTTGGTGGATGCAGAAAAGCCTGCTGCACAAGAACTGATGATATTCTAACACAGCATTTCTCAACCTGGGGGTTGGGACCCCTGGGGAGAGGTCACAAGGGGGTGTCAGAGGGGTCACCAAAGACCATCAAAAAAGCATAATCTATCAGTATTTAAGGAGTCACAGTGGTGCAACAGGTTAAACCTCTGAGTTGCTGTTGGTCATGGGAGTTCTGTGTGGGAAGTTTGTCCTAATTCTATCATTGGTGAGGTTCAGAATGCTCTTTGATTGTAGGTGAACTATAAATCCCAGCAACTCCAATTCCAAATGTCAAGGTCTATTCCCCCCAAACTCCACCAGTGTTCACATTTGAGCATATTGAATGTTTGTGCCAAGTTTGGTCCAGATCCATCATTGTTTGAGTCCACAATGCTCTTTGGATATAGGTGAACTATACATCCCAGCAACTACAACTCTCAAAAGACAAAACCAATCCCGCTCCCAACCCCACCACTATTCAAATTTGAGCATATTGGGTATTTGTCTCAGATTTGGTCCATCCTGCATATCAGGTATTTACATTACAATTCATAACAGTAGCAAAATTACAATTATGAAGTAGCAACACAAATAATTTTATGGTTGGGAGTCACCACAACATGAGGAACTGTATTAAGGGATCAAGGTTGAGAACCACTGTTCTAACAAGACAAGATAAACATTGAATGGGATCACCACTAGACAAATATAGGTGATGTATCTTCTTTCAGCTGGTATAGTTAAGGATACTGATAGTCTCAATCTCTAGCTGAGTGTATATAGCAAGCATGGGCAAACTTTGGCCCTCCAGGTATTTTAGATTTCCTACTGGTGTTAGAACTTGTGGGAGTTGAAGTCCAAAACATCTGGAGAGCCAAAGTTTGCCCATGCCTAGTCTATGGCTACTTCCCTTCCTTCCATCTGGCCAGTCACAATACTAGTTTCATCTGAAACTGTTTCCTTCTTTATCTACCTGTACTTGTTGTCATTGTTCTTTGAACTTGAATTTAAAACAGCTTCCTGACCTCCATTTGCCACAGTTGGCCAGGGGCAGTCTGGGTTAGCTCTTTGCCATCCCACTTTTCCGGATGCTTTTAAAATGTTGAAGTTTTCATCTCCTCCCATTTCTCCCTTTGTCCTTGGATAATCTGTTGTTGTGAACTGAATTCAAAAGGCAGAAAAGCTTAGCACTCTGTTAACTTAGCAGTGAAGTGATTGCCAGAATATGGTGGTTTAAATGTAATGAAATATTGTAATAGTTTAAACTGTGTGGTGTAGCAATGCAATGTGAGAGTTAAATGCACAGAGCTGTACTTGATTCCTAGAATGTAATTTGGAGTTTTCCAGTAATGTGTTTACATTCCACAGAAATCAGATAGTCATGTGGTTCCCTGCTTCCAGCGATGTACAGCTAAGAGAATGGACATGTTTTATTCTGCTCTTGTATATAGTGTAGATTGCAATAAAAGATAAGAGGTGCTCTGGGCTTTGGAGCTGACTAAGGTTGTACACTTCATTATTTGCTTTTGTGCCTTTGAGCAGATGCTCAGAGGTCAATAAATCAACACTGATGTGGGATGGGTTGTTGTTTATTTATACCCTGCATTCTCTCTCCACAAAGGAGACTCAAAGTGGCTCACAATAAAATCATTTAAACATAATTTTAAATATAATTTAAAATCCAAAAATATTGGATTGGTGGTTCCAGCAGGCCTTTGAAAATGATTAGCCCCAGGCTCTTCCCTGGCCATCACCAAGGACCCTGTTCTGCACGTTATCCACTTCCTTGTAAATCTGAATCTGACTTTTAAATGTTGTGATTCTTTTAATAGGATTGTTTATGTTTTATGTTTCATTTTTGTATGGTTTTTGTGTTGTTTGGAAATTGAATGTTTTGCCCTATGTTGGAAACCACCCTGAGTCCTCCCAGGGAGATAGGCCAGTATATAAATAAAGTTTTATTATAGTTTTATTTTGTATAATGTTAAAGCCAATTTTGATGCAAACCAAAATAAAAAAACACACCATATCATGGAGAAAGAAACACTTCCAATATTTATATTAAGGTAGTGGCAGACTTTATCAAATCCAAAATGTTAGGAAATGATTCCATCATCACTGGTTGAGTAAAGGAAAACCAGTTTGAGAGTATAGAAGGGCACAGGAAGCGGAAGTTGATTCAGCAGAAGCCACACAATCTGTACGAATCATTTCTTGAGCTGAAATGTGGCAGGAGACAGGGAAACTAGGTGATATTACATGGCTAGGTTCCTCCTAGTTGTTCCAAGGATAGTTAGGTAGACCAACCAACAATCAACAATAGAAGTTGGATCTTTTTAAACATATAAATCCTTGATATTAAAAAGTTTTCTATCCTTTTTGCAAAATATGTGCAGTGAAACGATTAAACTGAGTATCATCTCTCCTTATTATTTACCAGGGTACAAAGAAGGTTGAGAAGGCCCTGTCTCTTGTCTCCACCAATCGCATTTCTTCTTCATGGAAAAAATAAGACATCCCCTGAAAATAATACCTAGTGCATCTTTGGAATCCAAAATTAATATGACACTGTCTTATTTTTGGAGAAACAGGGTACTTGTAGTGTAAAAATATGAAACAACTATACGATATTTAAAATGAAGAACAATTTGAACCAACATAAACTTAGCAGTACTTCAATGGGAAGTGTGGACCTGCTTTTGGCAAGTTAATTAGGATTGTTGTTGTTGTGTGCCTTCAAGTTGTTTCAGACGTAGGGCAACCCTAAGTCTAAAATTTAGGGTGGGGCCTGGTAAATGACCTTGTGGGGCCAAATCTGGCCCGCGGGCCATAGTTTGGGGGCTCCTGAATCAGAGTGAGAATTCTTGATTAGAATTAGATTGAAGACTTTGGAACAGAGAGAAGTGTTCTTAAATATCAGTGTCTTGATATTTAAAGTGGGCGTGCATTTGTTTCATGATGAAAGGAAAATAGAAGCAAAGGGCAATGCCAAGTCGAGTCGCTCTTTTTTCATTATGGAAGCAATGCTGTGTGTAATTGGTACCTTCTTTTCTAAATTAAAGCAACAGGGAAGGGCTGCCAAAATGTTTTGTTCTATACCTTTGCATTATTAAAAGCTTCAGTATTTTAAAATGTATTTTCTTTTCCTTCTCCCCAACCTCAGAAGTGGCATTGGTTAATATCTCTTTACACATTATGAGCATGCTCAGGGTGCTGCATTCTTCTAGAGCAACCCTCTCTATGTGGTGACTTCGAAATATGTTGACAACATATCCATTATGTAGGCTAATAGCAGGGTCATTTGGGGATTATGAAGCAAACAGCCCAGCAACAATGCTGCATGTAATAGGCACCTTCTAGGTTTTTAGATTGTAACTGGGTTAGTTGCTTGAGTCCTAAGGAATATTTTATGGTAAATTTTAATTTGATGCTGTTAAAACTTTATGTTCTAATTCCATTTCTTTATTTAGCTCCTACAACAGGCCTGCACAACATATGATATGTGGGCCACATGCAGCCTGCATAGGCTTTTGGTGTGGCCTGCCGCAGACTTTACTTTAGTCTCTGCTCGCCCCGACCCTGTTGCCCCTCTCCATTGCTGCCCTCCAGGAGGGCCGAAGTTTTCCCATTGCTGATAGAGGTACACGTTTAGGCCCACTTGCACCAAGTTAGGTTCAGAACCATCATCAGTTGGGTTCAGAATGTGCTTTGATTTTTGGTGAACTACAGCTCCAATCCTCCAGGATCTGTGTACCAAGTTTGGTCTAGATCCATCATCTGTGGGAGGCACAGGTATCTTTGGATATTTTCCCACATACATAGATACATATGTGTGTGTGTGTATCTTCAGACAAACAAACAAAAAAGCAATGTGTTGTCAGTGGTTTTCATGGCCGGAATCACTGGGTTGTGGCATGGAAATTGAGGGGGAAAGCTGCCATGCCCACCCTTGGGAGAGAGAAAGAAAGAGAGGAATAAAAAAATGAAAGGGTACGAAAGGAAAACAGGAAGAAAGGGAGGAATGAAAAGAGAGAGGGAATTTTGGGTTAGCTCCTTATTCCTCCCAAGTTGTGCAGGCCTGTCCTACAATATATAACAAACTTTGGTTCCTTCACTATATTGGTTGTAAATTTTTGTGAGGGCAAGATGTTTGAATCTTATTTATTACACTGCTTGTGTCTTTCTGTATGTAACCATTACAAGTTCTTGATAATTTAGAAGAGCTGTATTTGCCAGGAGCCCTTTTCATCTTAAATACATTATGGATTCAAGAGGGAACAAAATCCTTTGTGGTGTCATTTCTATATACAATTTGCTGCTGCTACTACTGCTCCTCTTCCTCCCCCGCATCCTCCTCCTCCTCTTTCTAGATTGCATCAAAACATTTTAATACTAATGATTTAGGAACAGGTAGAAGTCTTCCAATCAAGTTGTGCACAGCCATCTCAATGGAGCCGTTGAACTTTTAGGACAGGGCTGATTTGTCAAATGTCACCATGTAATTTGTTGTTATCATTACATATACATACACATAGGGAGGTTGTCTCCATAAAACAGTGGTTCCCAACCTGTGATCCGCAAGAACTAAAATATGGTCCGCAGCCTCACAGTTACTACACCGTTACAACAAGAGCGACTGGTCTCAGAAAAACCTCTTATAGTGCCGAAGCTAATATGCTTTTCTGTGGGCGAGCAGATGGTGACTACTGGATGGCCTATGTTCTGTTATCAGGAACTAGAGCTGATGTGGATGTAATTTTCTGAATCAGCACCCCAAATAACCAAACCGATTTCTAAAGGTGAGCAAATACTGATTCGTAACCCTTTTGGTACTAATATTGGAGAGTGGTCCCTGGTTAAAAAAAGGTTGGGAACCACTGCCCTTAAATGTATAGACCCTTGACAGCTTATTATTTGGAGATGCTCAAAGCATACTGTTAGTTTTGGATGAAAAACTTGCTGAAATATGTTGAACTGCTCTTTTTTTCTGGTGCAGGAAACTACCCCCATTCTTTCCATGGTATTTTTGCTTCTGCTACCATTTTTGTTTTAAAACGTAATGCCCAAAAATACATTTGCTTCATTAACAGAGGTAAACCTGTACAAGAAAGTTATAAGAAAACATACACCTCTTTCTCCAGCATATGTAGAGAAGTCCTGAGAATAACAATGAACTATAAAATCCAACGAAAAAGAGAGTGGGACGGAAGCTTTTGCACAAAAGAAAAAGGAGAAGAACCAGCAATGGCCATAGAATCTCTTTATTCAAACAGAACACACACGTACACACACACAGGGAAAAAGAAAAAAAATAATGATAACAAACATGGCATGACGCAGACAACGCGAAAGGCCACTTTTGTCCTTTGTGGTTTAAGAGCTTCAAGAAATATTGCCACTTATATTTTGGGGGGGCTGAGTGGGAGACACAGGAGAGGTTACACGTCTACTGACCACCTGCAAATAAAGAGGCAAGGTAGGAGGGAGGGATGTGGACCACAACCTCTCTTCCTACCACCTTGGATGTGAACTCCGCAAACCCTAGAACAAGTTGTTCCACCCATCTCCCACATTCCAAGGTTCACAGGCACTGGGATTCCTTACCCCCCACATCTCAAGGAGTTCTCAAGTGAACCGTTCCAATACTCTTGTCCCAATTCTCAATTCAGAGGCAAGGATGAGGCAGTGATTCTGTGATGTTGTTTTTAAAGACTACAAAAAGGAGCTACGGAAAGCCCAAACACATCATCAGCTTGGAGAATGAGGTAAGAAAAGAAAAAGGCGGTTGGGCTTGTAATGGGGAATTCAATTTCTAGGAGCCTCATGACAAGCGTAGAATCTGTGGTAACAACAGACAGGGCTGGAATGAGAGCTCCTTGCCTTTGAAAAAGGGTATATGGGAAACTTGAGTTCGGATCTTGCATCTCATTTCGGAAATGGAGTCCTAGAGTAGAGTCTGTTTTTTAATTAATTGCTCCCATTAATTATACTCACACCACCCAAGCAGATTCAGGGATCAATGGGAGAGGCGGAGAAAAGGGATAACACTGAGGTTATATTTCTGGAATATGCTACCAGCACTAAAAAAGGACCCTCCCGCATTTTCTCCAATACTGTTCCCCAAAGAAGGAAGCCTTCCTGTTTCTGAAGTTCCTCAAGAGGAAAGAAGTCTTATTTTAAATAAAGTTGCCACGGGAGGGACAGTGTAAGTAGGGAAAATTCCAGCTCCCACAGAACATTTGTTTGTTTACGGATAGCTGGCGTCAACAAAGCTGGAGAATATCAGCTTGCAGTGACACAGCAGCAATACAGGAGGACAGGACTCCCCATCAACTCCCGCGAGAAATTGGTGGGCTCTTCGAAATTAGTCATACTGCTGGGGTTAAGGACCATTTACACCATCAACTGCCATCTATATCATTTGTAAAACAAAATAGGGTCTCCTCCCACAGGCTTTCACAAAATATCAATGTCAAGAGAGAGAATGAGAAAATGGGCTATTGTGCTTCTCTCCACTTCTACCCCAATGCAGCTGATGCATAGATCTGTGGGAAAAAGTGGACTTACTGAGCCCTTTAACAAGTAAGCAAAACAACCAACGCAGGGCGAAAGAGAATGGATGGGGAGGCTGAACCCACTGGAAAGAGAATGGGATGGAACTAAGCTTAAATCCCAATCAGTTAATGAATGCTGGGAAAAGGGAGAATCAAAATGACAACAATTTTAGGAAGGTTGATTCAGATTTCACACTGGCGTACATACAAATCACTCCTTAAAAAAAATCCCACCGAGTGGATTGTACAACTTAGGAAGTTACTGTTTTGGACTACAATGCTGACAATCCACCAACTGGCAAGGCTGGCAGATTTTGAGAGCTATATTCCAACAAAGTGGCCTTTCCAAGCTATTGGCTGAAATCCACCAAATAGGGGGAAGCTCCAGGGGTGGGGAGAAGCAACCATTTTCATCCAGCACCCTCAGAAGGCTTGCTCTGCCTTTGCTCTCCCAGCCTCCACTGTTCTCTTAAGAGAGCAGTTCCACAGAATCGTGGGGACTGAGTGTGAGCACAGAAATTTGGGGATGGGAAATTTCACATGAGCCCTGTATCTATCATACAATCTCCGAATCCTTTGCTTCTCTCTCAACCCTTGCAGCTTGAGGTAGCAGTCCTCAATGCAGCACATTTTCAACCTGTGAAGCAAAGCCCCATCTTCCTTACCCTGTGTAATGCTTCTGGTTGACCTCCATCTGCCTCCCTGTGGACAACTTTGGGAAGCAGATGATGGGGGAAGGGAAGGTGGAGAGGAAAGATGTGGCAGGTTTGTGCTTGCAGGTGGGGCACTCAATGGTTGAAAGAGAGAGACAGAGGGATATGTTGCTTGATGGGTTTTCTCCCTGCCCCACTCACTGATATCCCATCAGATCTCTGGTATAATTCAAGCATCGTTTTTAATTGTATCAAAACAAACAGGTTTGCTCAGTGCAGCAGCAGTTTGGAGGGAGAGGGATGTTGAGAAAGAGGCATTGTGCCACAGGAGGGAAAGAGAGAAAGAGAAAGACTCTGACCGAGAATGCCCCTCCCTTCCCCAGCGGAGTGTTTCTGGGGTTCACCAACTACAATGCCACAAGGAGGAAGATGCTGTTGCCCTTGTACACACATCCATTTTTGTTTCTCAGGTGCTTGTTGGTACCAGGTCCTGATTTCTTCAGTAATTGCTTGGGTGGGATAGGGAGAGAAACCGGGCCTTTCGTCGCCCCTTGCTGCTTTCTCTTCGTGCCCCCCCACCTGCCCACAGGGATGAAGGCACCGAAAGGATGGGGACCGTCCCTGGCAAAATGGACTTGATTGAGCAAGCAGCCGTGGTCCTTCCCCAGTGACGAGACCCACTGAGTAGCTTTATCTGAGGAAGGAGAAGGACACAGAGAGAGCATTACCTATTTTGCCTATAGCTCAGGCATGCTGTCAGAAATATTACAAATTAACTAGGTATTTTAAATTACAAAAACGTGAGTCAAGCACTGAAAGGGTTAAATGGATGCAATGACTCAACAAAAGCTGTAGATCTATATAAGTTCTGAGGTAAGCCTCAGTGGGAGAAAGGCCTCAATCTGTGAGAAGGCCTCACAATGTGAGGTAGGCCTTAGTCTCTGAGAGGTCTCACAGTGTGAGGTAAGCCTTAGTCTGCGAGAGAAGGCCTCACAGTGTGAGGAAGGCCTTAGTCTGTGAGAGAAGCCTCTGTGTGAGGTAGGCCTTAATCTGTGAGAAGCCCTCACAATGTGAGGTAGGCCTTAGTCTCTGAGAGGTCTCACAGTGTGAGGTAAGCCTTAGTCTGAGAGAGAAGCCTCTGTGTGAGGTAGGCCTTAATCTGTGAGAAGGCCTGGTGTGAGAAGTTTTGGTGAGAGGAAGCCCCACGTTGAAGGCCTTGTGTGTCAAGCTGTGTAAAAAGCTACTGTGTGAAGCTCCTGTGTAATAAATTTTGGTGTCAAGGGAGGCTCTGTAATATGAAGTTGTTTATCTGCATGAGAAAGAAGCCCAGCGTGGAAGCAACAAAGGAAGCATAAAGAACTTTATTTGTATTATAGAAACCTTGTTCTTGTAAACAGTATAACCATATTATTTTACTACAAAAGAAAAGCTTCCTATGGAAGAGATAACATTTGTCTGTGTGTTTTTGTTTTTTATTATCACTTTGGACTACTGGTGCTGGGTCACACTGCTGCTAATAAGCTACTCTGCTGTACATTTATAAGGAGGGTCTTTTGTTAATAAGTCCAGTCACCCAACATAAAATTCAGCCCTCCAGGCATTTTGGACTTAACAGCCGGTAGGGAGTTGAAGTCCAAAATGCCTCGAGGGCCAAAGTTTGCCCATGCCTGAGCTATAGCTTATACAACATGCAAGTACAATGTGTGAGTATGACACATTCATAAAGTAAAGCCTGCTGTGTAATTTGAGGGATCATCTGAGGACCACCCAAAAATCTCCTCCTGGACAGCTTCTTTCCTGAGAAGGCAGACATCCCTCACAAATCCTATCAATTCCCCTTTCTCTATCTCCTTTACCTGCTCCTATTTACTTACCTGGCCGTCGGTTGCTGCTGCTGTTCTGTCTGTGGGGAGCTGAGCTCAGGTTGTAGAGTCTCTGTCGTCCCCTGAAGTGGTTGGGCGGCATCGGAGGTAGTTGGGGGAGGTTCTACTGTGCTGCAGAAGGGGGAGGAAACACATGTAAGAGGTTATACAGGAGTTGCAATGTTCTCCTAGTCATATATACAAATGCTAGCAATACTTAGTGATCCCGATACTTCACTCTCCCTTTTTCATACTGAATCATTTTGTAAATTGCAGCAAAGAAGCTGTATTTCTTCCACAGAAGCGCATGACTCTTAATGGTGATTGTGTGAGAGAGAATGGACCACAAATTAGAGGCCTGCCCGCAGTACTAGCAATCCCTGTTTTCTTTGCAAAACTGGGAAGGAGACCCAAAGAATAATTGAAAGTATAAATGTGTGCAGACAAATACCCACAATCAGCACTTTGTTATTTTTCTCAGATTCCTGTCTGTTATCGAAGGGGTTTGCCAATGCTAATATGATTTTTTTACCTTAAAATTATTTAACCATTCTTTTCAACTTTTCAGAACTAAAACCAGCCAGCGGCATCCCAGATCACACCTGGTAATCTTACCTGGCTACTGTTTTCATGGTGGAGGGATTTGGTGGATCACTTCCTTCTGGGGGGCCTGTGTCTGGAGTAGGAAGATCCTGTTGAACACTAGAAGCTGCTGTTAGAGGCAGAAGGAAAAACAGGGGTAAGACAACAGGAAGTAAAAAAAATCTACCCCTAGTAAGGGAAATTCACTCCTGAAAGAGTTATCACATGGGGAAAAGTCTCTCCATTGAAGCTTTCTCACCAATCCTTGTTTCCACGAGAAGTCAAATTTTTCAAAATTCAATTATTACAGGGACAGAGAGTGAGGTGAAATTTTCTGAACAGGTACACAGACAGCAAAACAAACACCACAAGGGGATTTAACTCTTCCCTATGCTATCTAAAGCTAATTTATGGTAAATATATATTTTGGCGGGCGTTGCACTTTAAAAATGTACCTGTTTCAATTTACATAGAAATTCAACTTAAGAACCTTTCATGTTTGTAACTTGGGGGCTGATTGTATATGCCTGCAGTTTCTCAAGCATCCTTCCCCATTCATAGAAACTAGACAAGCAGAAATATGCACAAAGTCCATTCTTGGCAGGCAGGCTGTTGTGCTAATAGAGGTTACAACAGTGCCTCAGATATTTGTGATACCATGTGATGTTCCCATTAAAGTTATTTCCCACACAGACCAGCATAGAGAACTGTATTGGCTGAAACACATTTTTTAACCTACATGGTTTGTGTCCAAGTTACCTACAGGACTGCCTTCTCCCAAATAGTCACAAAAACTTAGGTTCTCTGTGAGGGCGGCTACTCCAGCCTGCCAGAACTTGATTGGCGATTGTCACCCAGAGGACCTTTTCATCAGCCGCCCCAAGACTGTGGAACAACTTGCCAGAAGAGCTCTGAAGACACACCTGAAGATTTATCTCTTCTGGAAAGTCTACCTAGCCAGTTTTAATTATGAATTTTAAATGCATGTCTCGTGACCGCTATATCATTGTTCTGTGTGTTTTAATACATGTATTTTGTAGAAACACATTTAATGTATTTTGTAGAAACACGTTAAATGATTATGTGTTTTTAGCTATGTTGTAACCTGCCTTGAGCCACAAGGAGAGGCGAGTAAAGAAATAAAACTATTACTGTTGTTGTTGGCTGAAATGCACATAACACAACACAGGAAAATGCACATAACACAACGCAAAGCAAACCTAGTTTTATTGGTACATGTTCATAGCTAAGGCTTTTTAATTCACTAGTAGAAGTATGAGTAGAAGTATGTCGCTCCATCCCTGAAAATACAGCACAGATCACAAAGGAAGAATTTTTGCACAAGCCCATGCCCTGCCCTCTCTAATCTGGTCATGCCCACCATATTCCTGGTTACTGGTTAAGGTTGGTTTGATATACTTTTATGATTTTTTATAATAAGCTGTTTTTAATTGTTTTAATTAGATATTTGTGTTATGTTATATGTTATGTTGTTATTAAATGTGTTTTAGCTGGTGAATTTTGTTGCATGCTCTGGGCTTAGTCCCCATGTAAGCCATGCTGATTCCCTTTAGGGAGATGGTGGTGTGGTATAAAAATGAAGTTGCTGTTGTTGTTTGTTGTTGTTATTATTATTAAGTCCGATAAGCTGCTTAGCAAGTGTTACTTGACTTGCTACAAGGCAAACAATTCAAGGGACATACAGTGACAACTTGTTAAGGATTATATACAAGGGGTGCTACAGAGGAAACTGGTGTTTTTTCTCCTGGATGCAGTCATGCTGTTTCAGAAGAACAAGAGCACTACTCACTTCCTTCTGGGGATACATTGCTTTGCGTCGCTTCCTGAGCGGGATCGGCAGGGGAATCAGCGCTCGTAAGTGCTTTGGAGGGACTAGAAGGGTAAAGATATAAAATAATAAGAGAGAGAAAAAAATTAACAAATCCCAACATAATCCCTTCCTTGCTGTCCTAAAACCATTAATTTCTATATTGGTCCTCTTGAATCAGATCCAAATGTTTATTCAATGGTTCATCATCCCATCAACTCCACCTCCCAGTTCCTCTACCAAATATTCTTAAGCAGATCTTAAACAGATTACATGTGGGAAGGCTTCACCTCTCTTGTGTTGGGGGCTCTGTAAATGAGGCCCAGTTTTCATCTGTGGTTGTGTGGGAGGTCTCTGAGCTGGACTTGTCCCACACTGCTGCTCCTGTGTCTGCTGCTACAGGTTGTGATCCCGAGGAAGGATCGGAGGAGCTGTCTGCCCAGCCGTGATCTAAGAAATAACAGTTTTATACAGATGTTGAGCTGTAACTACGACTGAAATCTATCTATCTTATCTATTTTTTTTATTTACAGCATTACGGATCACAGAACACATACACAGCAAACATTCAATGCCATTAAACAGACAGGACAGACAACAGATAGAGGTATTATGTCTGCAATTTTTCCCAACTTCAGCTTCCTGGAGGTTGTGCTCGATTCTGGCCACAGAGGGGTGCTGTCACTCCATCCTCTATAACGAAAAGCCTTGATCACAGACTTCCTCCTTCCTTTGATCGCTGGCAATTTCTAGTATTTCTTTTATGGTGCTCTAAAATACCTCCCAGCTGAAGCGATGACTAATTTCTCTACTCACAGCTCACATGTTTTTGAACTGCTTAGGTGGACAGCAAGCTTGGCTGAAGGTCAAACTCTCACCCCAACCCGGGCTTCGAACTGCCAACCTTTCAATTTGTAAGATCTATTGCTGTTGGTGATTAACCAGTTGTGCTAAAGCCCAGCCAGCTGTGCTAAAGCAAGTGGAATAACTCCCTAGTAGTTAAGGGTTGATCATTACATGTTGTTCCAGCCTTGGGGAGAAAGCATCTGTCGATCATGCCTAATGTAGCCCAGCCAGTTAAGCCACATAGAACTTGGAGAAAATTCTATCCTTTGTGTCACACTCATAACCATTTACTCCACAACTGATCTGCTGTGTTGGATTGACCTGTTCAGAAGTACTGCCAAGTCAGTATACTTGCAACGAAGCCTGCATTTCACCATATACAATCTTTTTCTTCTACTTATCCAAATCCCTACACAGTGCTCACCTTCTAACGTTCTCTCTAGCTCTGTTTGTTCGCCACAGCCATTGCTGACATGGATGGCACCTCCATCTCCCCCGCCAGGATCTTCCTCGCCCCCTTCTCCTTCTTCTGAGTCTTCGCTGTCCTCACTATCTGTACTGCCAAGGCTTCTGCAAAGGGGTTGGAGAGAGAGAAAAGAATTGGGATATTTTAGATATTCATATGCCATTTTCCCCTATAGTCTGAGTATGCTGTCCTTCTTGGGAGTTTCTATCTATAGAGGCAAGGCAAAAAGAAGAGGAGAAATGAATAGAATGCACTGCAAGGAAGATGATCAAAAGTTGCACTAATGACACAGGCATAATAATAATAATAATAATAATAATAATAATAATAATAATAATAATATTTTTTATTTGTACCCCGCTACCATCTCCCCAAGTGTCTCGGTGCGGCTTACATGAGGCCAAGCCCACAATACATCAATAAATAAAACATCAATAAAACAATCAATACAATACAATTCATATAAATCACATAAACAAAAATAGGCAATAAACAATCAACAGTGACATACAAGCATTTAAAAACCAACAGCCGAGCCAAATGTAATAAATTAAAATTAAAAATTAAAAATGACATCAATGAGATATCAAAAATAATGCTTATAAAAGTCTGCCACTACAGGCAAGAGGGTAGTGTAGTGCAGTGTAGTATTTATCATGTTGGACTAAGATTTGGGAAATCTAGTCTGAAATCCCTATTCAGTCATAAAAACTACAGGGTGGTCTTGCACGAGTCATTCTTTCTCAACCAAATCCATCTCATATGGCTACAGTAAAAATGAAATAAGGAAAGTGTTGAATGCCACTCTGGAAAATGCAGCACAAGTCTGACAAATAAACAAACATGCACGATTTCAAGATGAGGGGATAAATAAGAGTGCTTAGATTATTTAGAAAAAGAACAACACTGCACTGTTTGAAACAAGCAACAGAAAAAGGCAACATGCGCCTTGATAGAGCAAACATGATCCTTAGCCTGTTTGATGGACCCAAAAGGTGCCTTCAGGCCTAGTACATAGCATCCTTCCTCACCTGACAGCTGTTGCCTGGACCAAGCCAGAAGAGACAGCAGCCTCCTTCTCCTGCCAGATGTCCTCCCCGTCAGAACCATCAGCCTCTTCGTCATCATCAAACTGTTGGATCCGCTCTTTGTAGCAGATATCAAAAAGGTTGGAGTTGGGCTATGAGGGAAAAGGAGGAAGGAAGTAGTTGAAATTGTAGGCCAAGTTCAAAGGAAGGAAGAGGCAGCTCTGGAAAAATGACACTTACACTGTCATCATCTGCATTCAAGGAAAAGGTGATGTTGGCCGTCTTGTCGAAGGGGGCACTGAAACAAAACAATGAGACCCAAGATTAAAGTTGGAAATCTCATATGTGTTATCTCATATGGGACAGCAGCAAGGTGTAGTTTGGAAAGAGGGATCCACAAAGCTTGATGTGGTGGAAAGGTATTTTGTTTGGGTTTGGATTTAATGATTAATGATTTAATTCTTCTGCAGCATTTGAGAGAACAGGTTTAAAGCACTTCCCCTCAAAATAATGGTCAGTAAAATCATATCTTCAATGCAGACGAAGGGAAAGCAAGGCAGAAACAGCTGCTAGTCTAAGGCTCCACAGCAAAAGAGTTCATAGAAGGGAAGGTTTCCAAGTTGTGGCTCTATCTTATCTACAATGTTATATTTCCTCTTCCTCAAGCCATGCAAACAAAAAACAAACAAAATCCCTCAAATTCATGCTTCTGCCTCCTTGGGTCAGGGCTCCCTGGTTTTCATATGGTTTGCCATAAACCCCTTCCCAAATGAGGGGGCAAGGCTTGCAGATCTCTTCCCTGTTCCCAGAAAGGAATCACCCATCCACAGGGACAGGGCTTTGTCAGTGGTGAGCCAAGAATCTATGAATTCCATTATTCTCCAAAATCAGTATGACTCCATTAATTTTGTTTTTATTAAAGTCTCTTGATATATTTGTGGCCCCCTGGTGGCGCAGCAGGTTAAACTGCTGAGCTGCTGAACTTGCTGGCCAAAAGATCAGTGGTTCGAATCCACAGAACAGGGTGAGCTCCCACTGTTAGGCCCAGTTTCTGCCAACCTAGCAATTCAAAAACATGCAAATGTGACTAAATCAATAGTCACATTTGGCAAGAAGGTAACAGCGCTCCAGGCAGTCATGCTGGACACATGACCCTGGAGGTGTCTATGTACAACACCGGCTCTTTGGCTTAGAAATGGAGATGACAACCAACCTCCAGAGTTGGACATGTCTAGACTTAATGTCAGAGGAAACATTTACCTTTACTAATATATTTGTATTTCAATCTGCATTTAATAATTGCTGTAACTTGGATTAAGCAATGCTGTGCATTTTTACAAAAGAGTTGGTTATATTTTATTATTCAACTGCATCCTATATTATAATGGCTATTATATCCCCCAAATCAGTTCAATGTTTTTAAAACGAATAATTAAATCTAGTTTATATTAAGGTAGAAAGCTTTATAAAAATAAATAAATAAATAAATAAAATGCAACAAAACCGATTTATATACAGACATAATCGGCTGAGCCAACACACAAATTCTAGCAAGTCAGACTACTGATCAACTCTTCTGGCAAACTGTGTTTTATGCTGGGCAACTAATCACACTTTAACATATAGTCAAGAGTAAGTCTCAGTGTGATTTTGCACAAAATATATTTGGGCTTTCACTTTTAGCTTAATCCACCTGGGTGATGTATTTCATGATGGGAAAAAGGGAGGCAAAATTGCCGACACTCATAGATGGAGAAGATGCATATAGACCGATGCCCACCATGGCATGAAAAGAGCACAGCATTACCTTTTCAGCTGTCGGAAGTGAGCGCTGCAGGGCAGACAAGCACAGAGAGATAGAGAAAGAGAGAGAGAGAGGCAGACACATGAAATTAGGGGGGCTGGGGAAAGAGATTGTTCTTGCGGGAGGGATGAAGAATTACTAATAAGGTTCCAGGCTCCCTCTCTTTTGAACTAGTTCTGTCTTCCAAAGGAGGAGATTCAAACGGAAGCTGCCTCAATAAGAACAAAAATTTGGAAAAGCATGAACCGCTGGTCAGTATTTGCAGAGAAAATTAATTACTTAGATGATTGAGGGAATCATCTCAATTCGCATCTGACACAATAAATAAATACTTAAATGACAAAAGGGATCCAGGAATCAAAGGGCTCATCCTTGCCAAATGAGACTATTGATTTAGAATGAATTGAGGAAGACACTGGGAGCCAGATTCTTTGGGGTGGAACCTGGCCTTAGGCCAATCCCTTAATGACTTCCACATCCTTCATTCTCTATTTGTGGGTTTCCTGAGAGCATTTGATTTACAACCAGAATGCTGGAGATTTATTGCCTTGTCACCCAGTAGGGCTCCTTTTCAAGTTCATATATGCCATAATTTCCACTGGAGGACCCCACAAATCTGCCGTCTATGTTGGAAATAGCAACCTTTCAAACCTTCACTATTTGTATATATTTGCTAACCTGTATTGTATTTATATATTGATTTGCTAGTTTGACTGATCTCTTTGGAGTGGGAGGGGCTACAGACATGCGACTGTACTGAGCATGTTCAGACTCAAGACTCCATTTTGTTATCAGTATGTTTTTTGGACTTCAATGTTAGCAGTTTGCTTTAGACCTCAATGGAGGTGGATACAGTATGATTTTGGACTTCAACGGAAACAGATGTCATTTGGACATATGAAGGATCCGTTTACTATATATTTGCTTTGAGAACTTGTGAGTACAGTTATATAGTTTGGAGTTTTATAAGATGTATACTTAAAGAGTTTGGACTATTGATTAAGAATGATACCCTGTGTTCCCAACACAGAGAAACTACATCCTATCTATAACTGAATGTTAATATGAAATGTGCCTGTATGGTGAATTAATACAAGCTGTTTGTGAGTAAACAAGATATGTTACTTTTTAAAGAATACCTTGTTTTTTGTCTCTGAGTGTATACTGTAAACTAAGAGGTTTCAAGAGAGAGTATATGTTTTGGGCAACTGCAATTTCAACTTCAAGGAAACATTTCAAAACTCTGCTAGCTAAGTATATTTTTTGTGCAATGGCATGTCTTTGTTCCTGCCAGTTCAAAGACATGGTTTATCAGTTTTTAACAGTTGAATTACCTGTATGCGGTTACATGAATGTTTGTGGTTTTCAAAAGGTGGTCTCCACATGTTCATGGAGATCCATATTTGCCAAAGGATATGACATTTTTCCTTTTCAAAAAGGTTATGAATGCCATTTTCCCCAAAACTCTATGAGAAAACAAGCAATGCTGACCATCAGTGTTCACTCAGATTGTACCTGCCCCAAGATTCTAGTTTATAACTTTCAACAACCAGAAACAATATGGCCAATGGCAGACTGTAATGAAAGTTGTAGGTCAAAGTATCAGACAGGCCCTAAGATAAGAAAAGGCTGACCTAGCATCTCCTGTAGATTACTGGTTGGGACAAGTGGAAGTAGATCTTAAATATCTTTCATTTTTTCCAGACCTGCATAGTGTATCTTGTTACTCTAGGTGGGTGTGCTGTCTGCAACCCACATACAAATTATTTGTACTACAAATCTGCAAAAAACTATTGAAAAAAAAACCCAATTCTTGCAAGCAAATTCACAACTGAGTTGCAAGAACTGAACCTACATAGGAGAAGACCAGCAGAGGGCAAGCAGGTATTCCTTCACTGTAAATCCAAGCAGGTGCAAACCTATATATGGAACTTCAGATAAATATTGACTTTCCCTCTCCTGATTCTTGTGAAAAGATGATTCCTTCCTGAAATATTCAGAATCTCCCCTGCTTTGCTATTATATGCAAAGGAGGGAAGTTTTATTCTCAGTCAGTGAGCATAGAACAGGCCAGAAAAGGTAAGACAATACAAAAGCATGACACAAAAAGAAGAAAAGAAGGAAGTGTTCACCACTAACTTCACATTCTCTTCCTGCTCGCCAAATTCCTCATCATTAAAGCCAAAGTGATCAATAAATGCTGAAGTCATCTGCTGCAACTGATAATCCACAAAGGCCTATATAAGAAAGGAAAGGAGACAAGGATAAAGGTGAATCACAGTGCAACTGGGCATAGGGAGGGCAGACAATATCTACATAAGCCTACCTAACTCTCATGAAAGAAAACCAGTAAGTCTATAAAATGTTGTTTCCCAGAAGATATTCTTTCCCATTTCCTAATCCAAATTTACAAAATGAATCCCACTGAATTCAACTTGATTCACATTTGTCTTAGCTGAATAGCATCTGATTGGGTTACTCATTTATTTTATATCCTTATAACTCATTTTGCCTGTGTGAAATATACAAAACAATGCAAAAGGAAAATCAAAGAAAACTTAAGAGTGAAAGCTGGAAAAAAAGGAAATATCAGGATTTCATAACCAGTGCCTCAAAACAGGGTGGACAGAAATGTTGCCACCTCTATAGTGACAAAAACAGGTTACAGCCAGTGGTTCTCAACCTGTGGATCCCCGTGTGTTTTGGTCTACAACTCCCAGAAATCCTAGCCAGTGTACCAGCTGTTAAGATTTCTGGGAGTTGAAGGCCAAAACATCTGGGGACCCTCAGGTTGAGAACCACTCAAACATATTTCACTTATAGCATAGGTGAAATTACCTCTGGAGTGAAAGAAGCCTTTTGTTGAGAGAACAAGGATTCTACATAACCACAAGCTATCTAAAGAACATTGAATACACCCACAAATATTAGTTGTTATGAATGCTATGGAATCCTGTTTCCATGTAAAATAACTTCTAAGCCTCACTAATGTAGTATGAATTTATACTTACTTTAATTCAACAATTTAAGCATTGGTTGGTGCAAAGACAAAAAGGGATAAAGAAGGGGAGCCAGGAGGACATTGCCATCTTGTCCCCTGTGACATCAGCGCGCCCCCACCAGCACCAACGGCCACTCTGGGGCCAGAATAAAGAAGGGGAGCCAGGAGGACATTGCCATCTTGTCCCCTGTGACATCAGCGCCCTTCCCCCAGCACCAACGGCCACTCTGGGGCCAGAATAAAGAAGGGGAGCCAGGAGGACATTGCCATCTTGTCCCCTGTGACATCAGCGCCCCTCCCCCAGCACCAACGGCTACTCTGGGGCCAGAATTGTTTTTATACTATGTCTTGAATTTTGTTGTTCCTATGTTGTACACCGCTGTGAGTCGCCCCTGGGCTGAGAACAGCGGTATATAAGCAAAGTAAATAAATAAATAAATACTCTGCCCAATAAGAATGCATAGTTTTTGATTATTTTAATTCATATTTCAATTGATTTAGATATGTTATGTATTGCTTTTATATGTATGTTCAGCACTGAATTTTTGCCATTTATTATGTTGTACACCACTTTGAGTCCCCCATAGGGATGAGGAAAGTGGTATAGAAATGCAATAAATAAATAAATAAATAAATAAATAAATAAATGTGATTTGGGTCAGGCACCATCAGGCCTACCCAGAGCTTTAAAATGTTCTATGTTCCTAAAGTAATTGAAAACATGTGCATAGCTCCAACCCCTTGCATCCAATAGTCCTAAATATGGCTACACACTTGCCTGCTGTAGGACAGCCTCCTGAGGGAAGCTGAACTCCTTGAGGTCATTCTCTTCATCGTCACTTGATGAATGGAGGTTGTGCATGTTAACCTGAAAGAAATGAAAATCAAAATTTGCCAGAACTCTATGGTAGTGGACTGTATGTGGAGTGGAACACCACAAGATTAAAGCTAATACCACCTATTCTCTATTCTTGCTTTCTTCAACTTGGATCTCTCCAGAAATGTTGCCTATCGAGGTCTTCAGCTGGGAAAGGCTGCCCTAAAGGCCAATTCCACAGCTCCTGTCAGAGTTATCAAGCTCATAAAAATGGCAATCTGAACTCCTATTTCTCCTCCCCATTCTGCTCTCGCTTTCATTAACCTGACCCTAATCCTAACCCTAACCCCATAAAAACTTGTTTTCACAAAGATGCTGGTAAAACATTGAGTCCCACTGGCATAAACCTCTCCATTTTGGTGAATGTTTTGGTTGAAACATGTAAGAAATATTACATATTAACTAGGTATTTTTAATTACACAAATGTGAGTCAAGCACTGAAAGGGTTAAATGGATGCAATGGCTCAGCAAAAACTGCAGTTCTATATAAGCAGGTGTGCCTGTGGCTTAGTAACTGTCACTCTGAGGTAAACCTCAGTGGGAGAAAGATCTCTCAGAGAGAAAACCTTACAGTGTGATGTAGGCCTTAGTCTGTGAGAGAAACCTCTGTGTGAGGTAAGCCTCACAGTGTGAGGTAGGCCTTAGTCTATGAGGACATGTGAGAAGGCCTTGTGTGAAAAGTTTTGATGAGAGAAGTTCAAAGCTGAAGGCCTCATGTGTAAAGCCTGGTGTTTAAAGCTCCAGTATAAAGGCTGTGCATGTAAAAGCTACTGTGTGAAGCTCCAGTATAAGTTTGTTGTGAGAGAAGGCTCTGAGAGAGCTGTTTGTCCATATGAGGAAGAAGCCCAGCATGGAAGCACAGAAGGAAGCAGAAAGGACTTTATTTGTGTTGTGGAAACCCTGTTATTGTAAACAGTACAACTATTATTTTACTACAAAGAATAGCATCATATGAAGAAAACAGCTCATGCCACCATCAGTCAGATATGACTATACCACACTGTCTACAAATGTCACTCTACATGTGAAGTACATACAGCTTATTCCTAAATATGTCTGTCACTAACGGGATGCTAGCCATGGAGTGTAAAATTAAAAGGGAGATGTCCTGTGAGCACAAAAAAAGGGGGAGGGTGTGCTCTCTCCTCTGAAAGCATATTTTCTAACTATTGATACACAAGTAAGGCTGGAACAGTAAAACAGAATTAGGAAAAACAGGAGTCTCACAAGATCCACGGTGTTCTTCTTGTTTGTTTCTGACAAGGGCCCTGACACAAACTTCTCCCATTGCTCTTGTTCTTCCTCAGGTAATTCTGAAAAGCATAAAATGTGAGTTGGAAATGGAGGTCTAAGTGAATAGTACAAAGTCAATCAGAATGGGCAATGCACAACAACTGCAGAAGCCACTGAGAACTCTCCTCTCCTGGAGTAAAAATTTGAAATGATGCTATGAGATGGTTAAAAAAAAACATGAAAGTCCATGCCACCAACTACTAGTCTTTGACACAGGGCCACTGAATATGGAGATTACAAATTTCATTCAGAAGTCTCCTTTAGGGCTTGTCTAATCCCTTTTAAAACAGTCTATACATTTTATAAAAAACAAGGAGAAGAAGCACTTGCAAAGTACTACTACCTGCTGATTAGGAATAATGGAAAAAACGAATGCTTCTCCAGCAAGTTACAGGCATTGGATGTCTCCCTAGCAAGTTATCGGGTTCTCTTGGTATGCTGTGCTGAAATCTTAAATAATCAATTAGCAGACGACGTCAGACTGTGGCTGTGATGAGCCCAGTTTGAGGATGATTAGGTTGGAGGATTCAGGTTCTACTTTGCATTCAGATATGAACCTTGCTAGCTGACCCTGGAACAGTGATTATATTTCAGTCTAACTTACCTCACAGCAAAACTTAGAACAATTAGATGCGAGCCATCATATATGCTGCTCTGAGCTCATCGCCAAGATAAATATAAGGTAAAAAAGTTTCCAACCATATGCAAGAATTTAAAGTTCCCAAATTTGAAAAGGTCAGACTTATTCATTTAGCATAAGGGAGGCAACACATTGGATGGAACTCACAAGGCTGTGCCTGCAGCCATTTTTGACTCTGCTGGACAACTTCAGAGGACTGGACACAGAATCAATTTTGCCAGACTGGAAGTGACATCAAATCACTTTTGGACAATGTTTTCTGGAATTTTAAAGGCCATTTCTGGAATTGTAATGGTCACATATTAAGCATCACTTGCCTGACTTTTTATGGCCTTTCTATCAAAGAATCTTCCTTTCTTACTTCCTAGCAAACCTGATCTTGTGTATAGCATCTGGCTCACTAACCCCCTTGCGGCTGCCAGGATGCTTACCTTTCAATAGCTGCTTGACTAGAGTAGAGTGTGGCCATTTTTCCGACCCTTGTGCTAAAGCATTGGCAATGCGTGTGAGATGTCCCATATAGCCCTTGCGCCTGCCCCCATCCAATCTGCAAGAGAAGAAAGAAAGAGAATGGAGGCTGCTGACTGCTATGAATACATCTTTGTATATAAAGAAAGGAACAGGTGGAATGACAAGAGAAAGGGAGATCTTAGGGCGCATATGGAGTTTTGTCAGTCCAATCTAGGAATTAATGCATTGTTCATAAAGGATAGAAAAAAAGAGTCTATTCTTGAGAGATGGTCACTTCCCAAAAAACTAAAAGTTTTAATTCACTTCATAAAGCAGATATTTTTCTATTATCCCTGACTGGGGTTTCTGACATTCCAGTGCAACTTGATGCAAGGGCATATTGTGAAAAATGGGATACACTTCATTTGCAGTTTCCCATCCCTGGAGTAAAGAAATGGAAATAGCCAGATAAATATCATACTGAAGCAGAAACAGCAAGTGATCATTACCAGAGCCTGAGGAGAAAGGTCACATAAAAGAGGAAGTTCAGGAAAAGAAGAGGACAGAGAAAAGAGTGAGGTAGTGCCACCAAAAGTATGTCTCATGGCATTATAATACACATTTCTTGCTTTACTTGGGTTACAGAAATGAAGAGTCTGGGCTCTCAGTAACCTTTGTTTACCTCTGAGGGTGCTCAGAATTATTAGCTTTTTTAATGGAATAGAAGAGGAAGAAAGGGAGCCAACTAACTACACCACACCAATCTTCTCAATTAAATACTCACTGTGATCGTTCATTTTCTTCCCAGGCAGACAAGATTCTTTGGATTAAGCGACACTTCTGCAGCAACTATGAAGAAGAGCAGACAGCAGTCATGTATGAAAAGAATGCAAGTAGGATGGAAAGCAGTGCTTGAATCTGAGTAGGATGGATTCCAATTTAAGGTCAGAGTCTTAAAGGTTTTAGAAGTTTCTAACCATTATGGTTATAAGGAAATACAAACAGGCAAAGGGTGGTTTCTATTCCAACTGCACAAGGTCTGGATGGAAGGCCAAGTGGCAGAACTGTATTTAATCTAGGAAACCACTGATATAGTAGTTTGTAGATTAGTAATGAGTCAGGATAGCAGAGACATTCACTCCTTTCCCTGCTTGGAACTTCCCTCACATATTGTACAGTTACACTTCCCAGCTTCTCAAACCATGCAAGCCACAATTTTTCATCCTTTCACTTTTAATATGTGGGTCCTTATTTTGGAAAAAAAGGCAATTGATTGCTCCTATCTTCAGCAATCCAATACCCCAGCAGCACAGAAATAGCCTGAAATCACGCACATCCAATTCAAAGCGTGAAACCTACATGTTGGATGACAGGGTTCTCTGGGAGGGAATCAGCATGGTTTTCAATGGTCTCATCCACAGCATGGGAGCTGAAGACACTGCTAAGGCATGCCTCCACCTGAGCATGTAAGAAATTGTTGTACGTGTACTTGAAGTAAAGGTCCTGTGAATGAAAGACAAAAGTAGACCACCATCAGTAAACTGATGCAATAGCTGGGTTCACACTCCACAACTGTTTGCAGCCTTCCAAATCAACAGCAAACCATCTTTTGGTGCTCTCTGCTGACAATAAATATGCTTGTGTGGTCTTTTTTTTTAAAAAAAGAGAATTTTATTAAGTTTTACATAATACAACAAAAGAGTGAGAACAATAGCAATAAAGAGAAAGAGAAGGAAAGTAGAAGCATATAAAAAAAGGAACAACACCAAATTATACTAAACATAAAAAATACAAAAGAAATAGCAAAAAATACAAAAGGGTGAAAATAACAAAAAAAAAAAAGGTTGACTTCCATTCCATCTTCTTGGATATTATCTTGTGTGGGTTTTTTTTAACTCACTATTTTTTAAAATTATATTTAGGCAAACACAAACTTAAATTAATTCGAACATTCTGCTAATCCAGACTGTGCCGCAGATTTTTCAAACTTCTGAATGTATTATAAAATCTACAGGTGATAAAAGCCACTGTAAATGAAGAATTAATTGCAGAAGGAGGGAGAAGAAAGGCAGAATACATTTTCTAAAACAATATCTGTTACCACATCTTCAGTCAACATTTTCTTTTATCCCTTTACTGCTTTTTCCATTGTAAATTCAAGTTGATATAGTCACTTGACGCAAACTCCAACAAGGTTGGGTTGCTTCCCTGTAATCATGTCTCTTTGAGTGGTCATCTGTGAAATTTGCACATATAGGTCTTGTGCACAGATGCAAGACAGCTATAGCTTTAAGAAACCCCGTCCACCCTGCCCTGGAGGATATAGCCATCAGGTGGGGCTAGCACCTCAGTTCCTCGGTCACTATGACAGCAGCTTACAGAAACTGAGGCATGACGAAAAGCGAGGAGGATGGGCGGGGATGTGCGAATTTCACAGATGACCATTTGAAGAAACATGATTACTGATGAATAATCTAACCTTTTTCTTTGTGGTCTCTGTGAAATCACACATATGGGTGACTAATGAGCTTCCCATCTTGGAGGAGGGAGTCGTGTCCCAGAGGAAACAAGCACAGCTCTGTCAAAGGTAGCATCCCTCCTGGAGAAATAATCCAGCTTGCAGTGGGACACAAAAATGAGTGGGGTCGGCCATGTTGATGCTAAGCAAAACATCTTCAGGTACACTCCATGTAGGAAGACCTGAAAGGTAGCAATGGCTGTTGCTGAATAACCCCTGATTTGGGATAAAAGGGGTCTGTCTGCAAGTTGACAAACCAGCCAGATTGTTGAAATGATCAAAAAGGAAAAATGCTGTGAAGAGACTGAATTGCCCTGGTGAGAAGTCAGAGAAAAAACCCTAGGAAATTTCCTGTAGGCAGGCTACAGCCTGCTGCACATCCAAAGTATGGAGGGAGTGCTCCAGAGAAGTAAGATTCTGGAAAAAAAGCAAGTAACACAATGTTCTGACACATATGAAACTGGGAAATCACCTTGGCTAGAAGGGTAATATCAGTTCAGAGAACCACCTTATCCTATGGAAACAAAGGTAATCTGCATAGAGAGCACAAAGCTCACTGGTTCAGCATGCTGATGTGATAGCAGCAAAGAATGCTGTTTTCCAGGAAAGGCGGGAAAGCTGCTGATGCCATGGGCTCAAAAGGGGGTTTCAACACTTGGGACAAGATGAGCTCCAAACTCCATGGTGGGGTTTGAGGATGCACTGGCGGGTCAATGGTCTTAAGCCCTCCGGGAAGAGTTGAATGAGGGGGTGCAAAAAATAGGACAAATGCCGTGCTCTCCACCTGTACCAAGAGATGACAGCGAGATAACATTTCAAGGAGGGAAAGGAGAGTCATTGTTCTGATAGTGAGAGCAAAACATCAAGGACTACGGGCATGGGTGCTGTGAAAGGATCAACACCGGCCTTCTGTTAGAAGGAAGAAAATGTCTCCAGTTGTAGGCGTTAAATCACTTTGTGGAGTTCTTGTTTTCTTTAGTGGCAGTGATTATAAATGCTATGGACAATGAGAAGCTCAAAGTGGCTGAAGTCTCCCTGCCATGAGTCGGAGGGTCAGGATGTGAAGGATCCGCCCAGCCTGGCAAGTCAGAAGTTCCCATCTGTACCTGAAGCAGTGGAACTTATTGCTAGAAGCCTATAACAGCGGGGCAAACTCAAATTACCCAGATCACAATGGGGTGACATTATTCTGGAGAAAGGTCTGGTATGGCCCCATATATGTCCATAGTGGGCTACCCTGCAAAAAAAACCTGCTGAGGAATAAACCTTATGCCTCATAGCCTTCAATTTATTCCCTTCACTGTCAGATATTAAATGAAGTAGCTTGAATGCTCTGTGAATACAGAGACTGAGAGACATCCACTACTATGGAATTGGCTTGAGAGGTCTATGCGGGAGAGGTTATCTATCTGGCTTGATGACGCTGGTACTGAGGCTGAAGGGAGACATGGGCCTTTAACCAACAGAAGGTCAATATGAAAAGAAAACTGCAGTAGGCAGGAGACTCAAACACTTAATAAGATAACGTATCTAAGAGAAATTCCTTGCTACTGCTAACACTGCAGACAAAAAGGAAATGAAGTGCTAGCCCCACCTGACAGCTACATCCTCCAGGGCAGGGTGGGAGGGGCTACCAACAAGAGTTTCTTAAAGCTAAAGAGGAAGGAGGTTCGTGGACCAGATTTTTGTTCTCATGGACCACTAGTGGTCTGAGGAACGCAGGTTGGGAACCACAGCTATAAAGAGTTCCGAGTTGTCTTGCACCTGAGCACACGACTCATATGTGCAATTTCACAGAGACCACGAAGAAGAACCTTCTTGACCAAGTGACAGCCCTAATATCTTTCCAACTGATTTTCTGTAAATTCAATTTTTTAAAAAGATAAGCTTTGTTATTGATTAAGAAGTAAATACTTTCAGGAATGTATATTCTGAACAGGTTTTGCCCTATGTCAAAACAATAAAGACACTCTACAACATGTTCTAGAATGCCTCTAGAACATGGCCATATAGCCCAGAAAAACCTACAACAACCCAGTGATTCCGGCCATAAAAGCCTTCGACAATACAACAAAGATACTCGCAAATGTGTCATGATTCTAAAAAGGTATATGTCTTTCCAGAGAAATCCTTAGACGCAAGTAAGCAAATCTCCCACAAATCAAGAACTCAATTTGAATCAGCTGCTGATGGATACACAGAATCATAGAGTTGAAAGAGACCTTGTGGGACATCCAGTCCAACCCCATGCCAAGAAGAAGGAAAATCGCATTCAAAGCACCCCTGGCAGATGGCCATCCAGCCTCTGCTTAAAAGTCTCCAAAGAAGGAGCCGCCACCACGCTCAGGGGCAGAGAGTTCCACAACAGGATTGTACTCACCAACATTGTGTCAAGGGCACCAAGCTCTATAATTTCATTCTGCAGGGCTGCATTGTTGGTACCCAGTGAGCTGGCCAGCAGCTTCACAACATGGAGACGTGTGTTTCCTAACGGAGGGTCCAAGATTCCCCATGTTGTCTGCAGGGGGTCTTTCTGTAAAAGAGGATGAAATACAGAAACTATTTTTTTGCTGTGTCTTTTATTCCACCTCAGTAGCTAAACAACCTCAGATAGCTAATTTGCCCCATACATTTTACTGATAAGCTCAATAAGGAACTACACTGTGAAAAGTTTTCATTGCTTTTATTCAGAATGTACCAAGATGATGGGAAACATTAATACACCACACTCCATTTTTCTACACCTCCATGGGTACCCTGATTCCACCCTTTTTCTTGACAAACAACAATCACCACAACACAGCTATTGAATGAGGTGCGCTTACTTCTGAAACAACTCCTCTCAAGTATAAACATATTTAAAACAAAAACTCTTCACTTGTGGCTGTCACATGGGTGGGATTATGTGGGTTTCTTCTACAGTCAGGATGATGAAACTTTGGACCTCCAGATTCTTTAGACCAGTGTTTCTCAAATTGTGCTCCTCCAGATGTTTTGGACTTCAGCTCCCACAATTTTGAAAAGTAAGCTGGCTGGGATTTCTGGGAGCTGAAGTCCAAAACATCTGGAGAAGCACAATTTGAGAAACACTGGTCTAAAGAATCTGGAGGTCCAGAGTTTCATCATCCTGACTGTAGAAGAAACCCACATAATCCCAATCATAGTGAAGAAGCACAGTTTGAGAAACACTGCTTTAGACCACTGCTTCTTAAAACATATGAAGAAGCACCGTTTGAGAAATACTGCTTTAGACCACTGCTTCTTAAATTGTGGATACCGACCCCAAATGGGATCCCTTTAGCTCAATATTGGGGTCCCAAAAAATAGCAATAGGAAAGGTTTTCTGAACATCAACTAGTGGCTGTTTTAGACATTTGCATAAATATTTTTTGCAGTGGACTCTGCAGAAGATTCCTCAGCTGTACTTCATGCCTTGCAAGTGCTGATTATCAGTTCATATTTGATTTCTAAACCTATTTTATATACATATATATCTGGGGTCACGTAAAATAAAGAGGTTTCAAGTAGAAAAGTGTAAGAAGCCCTGCTTTAGGCAACAACCTCTACAAAAATCCTATGCATGTTCCAAAACATCTCAAAGATAAAAGGCTCCCCACTTGTCCCATGAAACTGTTTTGAGGGTGTCTTTCACCCCAAGAATTCTTTAACTTCAGATGTGCCCTCACAGGCAACCCACTGACGTCATGCCCAATATAAGTTAATGCATACAAACCTTTGGTGGGTCAAGGAGCAGCCGGTGAAGCTCCCTGAGACGTTGTTTGATAGCGAGCAGAGTGCCCTGACTTGCCTGGCTAGAAGCCACTTCACAGTTGGGGCCAGACATCTCCATCTGCCCCTCCATGTTGCAGTAAAAGCCTCCCATGCCGCCCAGCTCTGTCCTGCAAGGAAGAGTAAGGAAAAATAATGTTAATAGAAATAATGAGCTATGGCAGTGCAGACCAAAAGAAGACTCCTAAAATATCTAGATACAACGATAGGGAAACTCAAACCATTGAATAAATTATGCAAATACAGTTAATTATATTAGATGTTCTATGCCTTTGAAACTCTCTTTTTGTGACATAACCCACTTTGCTTTTCAGATTCGCAGTGTTGGAATAAATTTAATTCTGAAGGTTTTGTTTGCTCTAACCACTAAAACAGGGATGTCAAAAGTGCAAAAGGATGTAGGGGAAAGGTTGCTAAGAATTAGAGCACTGCAAAGAAGTAGAACACTGTGAACTAAATTCTAACTATGACCCCATTGTAGCCCCTCTCCAGTTACGAGATTTTACAATTCTCTGCATGTAGGAATGGAAAAGTATTTTGTTGGATGTTGAAATTGACAAAAGATCCCTTTTATATCTCACAGGACAAAACACATCTCACATTAGAAATTCAAATATTTATGAAGCTCCTGGCACATTCTGGGGCAATACATACATATAAAAATTCATACATACTTTTGAAAATACATATTACTGAAAAATCTGCAAGAATACATTTTGTGAATGGGAAAATGTGTACAAAAACAAATAATATTAGGGAAAGTGGGTACAGAAAATGGATACAAACATATATGAGAAAACTATAAGAAAATATTCAGTCCAATATAATAAACAAAGGGTACGACAAAAATGCAAGCAAGATTAGGGGGAGAAATAGAAAATCAACACTCAGGTTTTCATGTTCAGGACAGTTCTTGTGAGCTGATCAAAACCACCACAAAACGCAACACTACTACAAGCACAACACACTACCCCAGCACAGCACATACTTTACATGTTAGACCCTCCCTATCTCCCCCACACACCTGGGTCTGCGTGGTTCCAACAGAGTCAGCAAGACCTGGATCCCATTGACAATGACAGATTCACTCTGTTCTCCATCCAGCATATTGCTTAGCAGCTGCTCAATAGTCTCCTGCCTGCACACAAATGAGTGAGATTGAAAGTGATTATTAAACAGTCACATCCTAAAGGATCAGATCCTGTCTGGTCTTAAAAGCTAAGCTGAATCAGTCCTATTAATACTTAGATAGGAGACCAAATACCCTGTGTTGCAAGGTATATTTCAAAGGAAGAAACTGGCAAAACACATACCAAAGAAAACCCTATGAAACTCATGTGACTTGAAGGCGTATGCACACATACTCTAAAATGGTGAGTCTGTGTTGGCATCGATCCTTGATGCCCCACAGGCAGATAGCAGACAGAGAGAAAAAGAGAGAGTAAAAAATTACCAAGACTGAGTTTAAATTAAATTGAAGAGTAAAACAAAGGAACTTTTCCAGAAGCAACAAAACAGAGCTGGAGAACTTTTGACCCTCTAGATATCACTGGACTCCAATTTCCATCGGCCTCGGGAAGACTAGCCAAAAGTGAGAGATCACCCTTCTAGTTCATCATCTACAGGACAACAAGGTCCCCATCTACAGTCCAAAGGTTTCCCATCATGCTGATTATGTGGCAGATGAAGAGAACCAGGAGAAATCACACAGCCCGTTTCCTGGAGCAGGCATAAGGCAAAGTGACTCCTCTCAAGGACAGAGGCTGCAAGTTACTTTCAAGATGCTGCTGTACACAGTTCCAATGTGTCCAATTGCAAAAGCATCATAAAGAAGTACGCTAAGTTCCAACAGATGGAAGAGAGTCCCACAGAAAGTTCACAATGATGAAAAGTTCAAAGCCCATCACACAATTCCTGTTTATTCAGTTTTAAAAAACACAAACAAATAAGCACTCCACACTAAGCAGACATATATTGCTGGGGTTTTGTCAAAACTATTTCAGCTGTTGACACTATTTTGATGTTAAAAGCAGGAGTACCCATTTATGCCAATGGTGTCATCAGGAATGGCACTTACTTCTCAAGAGTAGCCAGAAGCTGGTCTGGTTCAGGACTGTCCTGGATTTGAATCATTTGCTCACGGCTCAGACGGATGATATCACACAAGGACTGTGAAGCGTTGGAATGTTGCTGTATGGAGGGGGACCAAAGCAAAGAGCAAAAAGAGCACTAAAATGTCAATTCCAGAGACAGCGCCAGCTTGCCACACAGAGAAGTCCATATTTCAGTCATCACTTAACATTTTAACAATCATACATGTTTCCATTTCTATGTGTTGTGATCAGTCAACAGAAATAAATCTTATGACAGATATGGGGAAAGGACACCCTCTCCTCCAAGGTGTTTTTCTGGCACCCTAGAACCCTCAAATATTTGTGACACCCCAAAGAAGCACATTTAGGGCCTTCCTGGCGCTGTCAAAGACTCTGCTGCTTTTGGACCTTCTTTAGCTATCAAATATATGTGAAAATTGCACCCATGTATCTCTTGAGGGCAATTTGGCAACATTTTAAAAAAAAACTGTCAAGGACAGTGGCAAATAGGTCTTCCAAAATCAGATGATGGCAGGAATGCAGCCCACTAACTCCTAAGGTTTGTGAAATCTGAGGCCTAAACGCTGACTCCCCTCCCATCTCCATAAACATATGACACATTTTCTGCATAGGGTAGTGGTTCCCAACCTGTAGTCCATGGACCATCAGTGGTCCGGAAAAACTAAAATATGGTCTGCGGCCTCACCATTACTACGCCATTGCAACAAGAACAACTGGTCTCAATAAGCTTTTATAGTGCCAAGGCTTATTAAATATGGTTTTCTGTGGGTGAGTAAATAGCGGCTACTGAATGGCATATGTTCTGTATCAGAAACTAGACCTGATGTGGTCTACGTAATGCAATTTTCTGAATCAGCACCCCAAATAACCAAACCGAATCTAAAGTTGACCAAAAACTGATTCGTAACCCTTTGGATACTAATGTTGGAGAATGGTCCCTGGTCAAAAAAAGGTTGGGAAACACTGGAATAGGGGAAATAACTGCTGAAGGACATTTGCTACTTACATTGTCATCTTTTGAAGGGTGGATCATCCCAATGAGCCTCTGCACAATTTTCTCCTCATTAAGCCACTTTATATTACAGGGGGGAAACAAGAAAAAGGATGTAAAAGTTAAGCAAGTACCTTTCATTATTAAGGCATCCCTGTTCCATTTACCACTGCAAAGTTCTCAGGGTTAAAATCATGTGTGCACGCAAACAGGGCCCCTAAAACATCCCACAGTGCTGAACTCAGAGTCACAGCCATACCAATATCCTTACTGGCAGATGTCTTACAATTCTGGACAAAGAAGTCCTCATAATGAAATCCTTCAGTGGAAAATACTTAGAAAAGTGGATACAGTGAGACACATATGTCCCAAGCAAATAAATGAAGACATACTGCAGAAAGAAGTGCAACACATAAGATAAGAATATCCAAAAGGCAAGGTGTCTAGAGGGAACCACCAGGTGCACAGTGTGGTGTGGACCTAGGGATGGCAGTTCTATGAAACAGGAATATTTTCATAAAGCCCCCCAAACAATGAGAAAATCAGTAAAGAGTCAAATAGCCTGATAGGAACATGGGTAATTCTTTTAGAAGGATAGCACTTGAAGAGATTTCCAGTAGCTTGGTAAGGAAACGTGGATTAAGTACTGTAAAAATGTGCATTTTTAGATCACAAGCACCAAGTATCTCTTTCTACTTATAACTAATTTCTAGAACAACATATTAAGATACATAAAGCAAAACCCACAGAGACATAGAGATCACAAGATTTCCAATCAGGAACATTATAAGCAATGAATGAACGTATTCTTCAAAATCACTTAATTTTCACTTCTATTTTTTCCTGGGAAGAAGGCAGACAACATACTTAAAAAGCTAGCATTCACCAACCCTCTAACACAGTAATGCTTTCTCTTCTTTCAAGGAAGAGGAAGACAGACAGGAGTACATACTAACAGGGCTCTTACATTGAATACATCTTGCCTGAGCTGTGGCTGCTCCACACAGGTGAGGAGGCGCAACAGGAGGTCCATGATGGCTGAGGTACCAATGTGGCATAGCAGCAGATTGACAAAGTCATCCTTCTTCCGCAGGAAGGCAACTATCTGGAAGACAGCCAAACATGTTAGTGGAAAAGAAATAGGCAAAGGAAAATACAAGACCCTCTCTGGAAATGGCTGAGGTGTGCTGTCCTATTGACCATACAAGAATCAAACTGTGGAATGCCTCATTTCTGCATTTAAAAGTTTTGAGCTGGAACAATAACTTAACTGAAGTTTGCTAATTCAAAGGGAGGTATATTGCAACAAAGGGCCCTTCTACACAACCCTTTATCCCAGAATATTAAGGCAAAAAATCCCACAATATCTGCTTTGAATAGGGTTGTCTGAGTCCACACACAGATAATGTGGGATTTTCTGCCTTAATATTCTGGGATACAGGGCTGTGTGGAAGGGCTTTCAGTTAATTGACAAATGTTGCACGAGGGTCTTTGAATATGCATGAGCTATACTGGACATTTAAGAGCCAGTGTGGAAGGCAGGATGTTGGACTATGATTCTGGAGACAAGGATTCAAATCCCTACTTGCTCATAGAAACCCACTGGTTCACCTTGAGCAAGTCACATTCTCTCAGCCTCTGAGGAATGCAAAAGCCTCTGAATAAAACTTATCAATCAAATGCTATAGGTTTGTCTTGGGCCATTTTTATATGATTCAAAACCACCATGAATGCATTTGACCATAACACTTTCACATGGTAAAATATACCCCCCTCAAGCTATTCACAAGTGCATTCTTTTATAGAAACAGCTGCAATTTACAACGTAAGGAGTTCAGAGGAAACTGCTCAGAAACCAATTGCCTTCTTCATTATGGATATACCAAGTGCTACCACATGAGGGTGCACTGGTAAGAAGATATCAATCACGTATTTATTATGAGCATACTTTCCAAACATTCCAAACTGTGCCAATAACTCAAAATACAAGAATATAAGAGAGCATTGTGACAGAACTTCTTTTAGTCACATAAAATCATTTAAACCCCAGCTGAGAGAACAAGTAATAGTGGCAAGCCAGAGCGTGTGAGATATCACCTGATCAGTCTTGCGATTGATAAGAATTCCCATGACTTTGCTGAAGAAGCTGGCCAGCAGTGGGTTGAGGATACCACCAGTCTGAAGAAAGCTGTACAGGCGCCTCAGGAGAGACTCATCCTCACCCAATGCGTCGTTTATCTGCGTGACATCTGATGTCAGGATCTCACATGACACACTTGGGTACCTACAGGAGATAAGTCTTTTTAAAAAGTGTGCCGCCACATCAAATCCTGGTGCATGGATACCTCTGCCAGCCTCTAACCTTTGAGTGATGGCTGTGCAGATGAAAAGGACAGCTCAGTCCTGCATTGCTCAACTGTGTTGCTAAATATTCAGGAATCTCTAGTACAAAAGACACATAACACGTTTGGGTTGGGTGATCTACAATTCTTCAAGGAAGTAAATATAAATTCCATCTGATGAAAAGCCAAACCCTTTCAAATCATGTAACTTTTATAAAGTTTGTTTATTACACATTCTGCACAATTTATTCTACTTCTTACAATTATGTATGGCATTGAATCCTTGCCAACTGACCACTGGATGGTAACTTATTTTGGCACTGAGGTTGCGGCATGCTTTAACCACATAGTTTTACGACTATGGGACAATCACTCTCTTTCCCTGAACTATCCCAATGATATGAGGATAACGTCCAGAGGGGAAAAGCCATGAGCTCAATGGAAGAAAATTTTACTGCTACAAAAGATAGGGACTCACACCTTCTGTTCCATGGCACCTGAGGTTCTGCTTCCCAATATGGCCAATGCACCACCAAATTGCAAATCTCCAAGTACCATAACGGACAAGTTCTATGTTACAGAAATTTAAGAAATGAACTATTATACTAGGATTATCTCAAGACAATGACAAATTTAGGGATGTGACATGAAATGAGTTACTTTCTTAATCATGTTACTGTGTCTTTCCCAGGCAGCAAGTGATTTGCGATAGAAATAACTTTTAATAACAGAAATCAGAAGGAACTGTGTATAACCAAATAATAATAAATTTTTTTGTTATACTTTGCTGCTTTATAAACTTCAATGATCGTTTGCATAAAATGCTTTGTTTTTTATCTGCTGATTGCTTAATGGCACACCTACCAAATTTAGTACACAGAGTTCCAGTTTAATTATCTCCAGGATTGCCTGAGAACATTTTAATACTATGCACAGCTTTTGGAGAGAAAGATTACAGTGTGCTGAACTTCCATCTTGGGAAAATTGCCAAAGAAAAAGCCTGAATTTCAGTCAGAAATTGCAAGATTTATGCTGTTGTTTGTTCAACGATCACAGCTAAAGTGTCAGAAAACTGTTTAATTTAATGTTACTTATACTTGACTGATTGAATATTCAGTTGATTTCTTTTAGTGTCTGCGTTCCTCATTACCAAACTCTACTTGATTTTGATGTGCACATTAAAGTAGATTTCAACACTGTAAAGAATATTCTCTTCCCACACATTAATTGTGTACATTCATTCATAATTAATTTAATAATTTATTTTGACCATAGACAGAACATAATGAGCTTTATAAGACCACTGTGGCATTTACTCCTTGCTGCAGAGGTATGCATTGGGTGGAACATAGGCCACATGTGTCTCTCAAGGCCATTTATGTTGCTTTGGCACTCCCAAACTGATTTTACCCGATATTAGAAATAACACAACTATTGTTTATCCTCAGGGTGCCATTCATTTGGAAAACAAGATGTCTGCCTTATAACTTTAAATAAGAAACTCAATTTTGCAAAACAATTTTGCAAACCAAAGGATCCTGGATCTTAGAAAATGGGACCCAGACCCCATCCCTTGCTCTGTACATTGAAATGGTTGGGTGCTGGATGGTTGCATGTTCTAGGTTTTCAGTCAGTTCACACACAAGTTTTTAGTATGTCACCAAAACATTTCATTAATTTTCAAAGTATGTCATATATAAAATGATTAAGAGATGGCTCTTAACCAATATGAGGGAAGAATTCTCAAACTTGTAATCCATGGCATAAGAAAATGGGGAATGGTTATCATAGCTGTATCTTCCTCCTTTTCCTATTGCTTCACCCTCATGCATCACTTTTAGTACTGAAACCAGTGTAAACTTTCATTCCTGAAACAGGAAGTGGTTTCAATCAAACCTGGATTCCAATATAAGAGCAAGTACATGAGACTGAGGCATGTTTTCAGCATTTTAAACCATGCAAAACCTCCACATTTTCCATCGACTCAGGGTTCATGTTTCTGCATTTAATAAGCTTTGAACTGGAACAATAACTTAACTGAAGTTTGGTAATTCAAATATTATACCTAATCACAATTAATGAAAACCATGACTCCAGATTCCAATTTATCAATATAGATATCGCATTAAACAAAGCAACATGCCTGAATTAAGCCACTGCCCTAAGGTTTTAAAATGTGTAATACTCCAACCATGTATGCGACCTTGTAAAACATGACATTAGCCCAACTACTAAAAGGAAGATGGTGGGGTCTCTTTAATTTTTTCAATTCTCGTTAATTCTCATTTTTAGGATTTTTAGGACAGGTTTTTTAATTTTTTTTAAAACAAAAAAACTTTGCATGCTCTCCAGATTTCATATTCATTACTTACTTGTAGCGCACTCTCTCATCCACATCTCCAGGAGGCTCCTCTGTCACGCAGGTGACCAGCGCTTCCATGTGTTGGGGCTGCACCAGGAAGTCCACCAGCTTGCGGTTGACCACCTTGCACTCCTGCAGCACATCCTCCTCATCCAGAAGCTCAAAGAGGGTCACGTTGCCACGCTCCAAAAGGGTGTCAATATGAGAGGTCGTGTGGAGGTCAAACTTCCAGAACATGGCTTGCTGTGAAAAGTAGGAAAATATGGAGAAGCCATCAAAAAAGGGGAAGAAATATTAATAAGTGTGAGTCTCTAAGTAAAACTGACCACATCAATGCCCCCTCAATACAAAAGAGCGACTGCACAAGAACAGAGGGAGCCAAGGCTGGACACAAAGCTAACACACTTCTGAATTAAATGGCAGGAACACAAAAAAAAATTGAAAGAAGAAGAGGTTTAAGTTGCAAAGACAGATCTGTGTCATGGAAAAAAATGGATAGCTATAGGGGAATGCAAAGCAGACTTGGAGGGCTCAAAGACAAAGATTACAGTTAGCATTTGAAAGCGACTGAAAAATTAAAGGAAGAAACAGTGATGGATTTTTTTTGATGAAAAAATCATATCCTGGGAATAAAAAAGCCAAGATCAAATGGCTGAGAAACCATCAGACTTCAGAAGAAAAGGTTGCCAGGAAGGGAAGCATTTAAAAGGCTCTCCTGGGGCTTGGGTTGAAGGGGCTTTCTTGAAAAAGAACAAGTTATGGAACTCAGAGCACAGAGGAGCTGTAATCTGATCATTTCAATCTGGGTGCTAAATTGTAAAGGAAGGTCAGGTTGGATAGCTGAAGGAACCTGGAAAACTACTAGCATCAGTTTGCACATCAAATTTCTAAATCAGGAATAATTATCTGGACTACTCAAGAGAAATTAAAGGATTTCTTTACACATCACACAAAAAGCCCTATAAACCTTGCTCCAAGAAGCATATACTATTTTTCACTATCATATTGGGATGGTCACTAACTTAGGGCAGCTTTTAAAAAGTGATGACTTCATGGTATCAAAGGCTACCAGTTATACAGGCTCTCTATATACATACATGTCCAGAATCTTCAAGGGACACCATGCCCCTTGAATATCAATTAGTGGGAAGACATGAACAAGAGTAAAATTTTCACAGATGTCCTGCTGTGCATTTTCCACAGGCATCTGGCTGGCTGCTGAGAGAACAAAATGATGGACTAGATAAGCCTTTTATCTGATCCAGCAGGGCTCTTCTTACATTCTTACATCTGTTCATTCTAGGTCATTTGGTACGATTAATTATTTCTCAGGCCTGAGTTTGTCAGGTTTTTTAAAGACCTGATTACGCTTTCTATGTGTTACACTAATGTCTGCCACACTCCACCTCAGCAATCATCTATACAACAGGTAAATATAACATATTTATTAATTCAAACAGTGCCTCAAATACAATTGTTATCCCAAATACAGCAGACTCACTGAAACAATGGAACTTTCATCAATGCTAATTTACTAAATAGATACAATCAGTCTATACTACTTTAGACTAATGAGTGGATTTAAGCCAATGCACTTTGAGCAATTTGCTGTTCAACAGAAAATGAAAAAACATTCACATCTACTGTAATTTCTTAGATGACTAATTCTGTTTTTTAAAGAAGAGTCCTGACCTTCTGATGCCTATTATAGCTGATTGGTCAGTGGCTCCTTTTCAAGCTAATCACCTAAGAAACCAATAATTACTCTAATGCACTGTCATTTATATTACTTTGATTAGTAAATTGGTCTCACACACCTATCAGATTTCTCTTTCAGCTTTGGGGAGCTGCCCCTTTTGGTATCTTCCACAAAGACACAATGTTGCTTCCTATGCCTGGATCTATATACATAAATGTATTTTTATTATATGTATTTATTTACACCCCACTTTATCTCTCCCAAAGGAGACTCAAAGCGGCTTAACATAAAAGCATAAAATAATCTTGGAACATTAAACCATTCCTTGCATGTGCAAAGACCTCCAGATTGTGATACTTCTCTCAATGGCAAAAGAAAAACAAAGCAGCCTTTCTTGTAAAGTCATGCAAAGGGAATCATATGAGCATAGCAGTAACTATTGCTAAAGTGAGGCCGAGAAGAAGGGACAGGAAGGAGATTAGCAAGACTCCACTGTCAGAAGGCATTGAATCTGCCCTGGCCCTGGCAAATGCTGAGGCAGGCATTGCCAGTCTCAGGATCTGGTCTTGTATTTTCTCTGCTTCACATTTCAAAAATCATTTTTAATCCCTTCTCAATTGGCAGCATGTCAGGGTAGTTATAGAGGAGGCGATGGATTAGTCCTCCCCCATGTTTTCAACAGCAAGTTCGCACCAAATATGGATTCTGAGTCACGGGAGAACACCAGCATGATTTTATGTATGCATAGTACAGGCTTACTTTCTTTAGGAAACTTCAGTTAAGCAAGATGACTCTTTTTGAGGGTGTGTTTTTAAGTCTCTGGAACTACAACTGCAATTCAAATGTGGCAAAAAGACTTTCTTCTGGGGGATGGGAGGGGGGAAACCTGGACAGAAACGAATAGTCTCTTGGCTACGCCCTGCTTCCCTTTTCAACCCCGTTGCCACCACAACTGTAAAGGCCAAAAGTTTTCACCCGGTTTCCAAGCAACCACTACACAAGGCTTTTGCAACAGAGCAGAGCAGACTGCCTGGCTTTGACCGCAGCCCTCAGATCAACTCAAGAGAGACTGATGTTCAATGTAGGCTGCCAAAATGAAAGAAGCAGAGGAAGAGAGAGAAGGTGAAGACAGGATGTGGAGTTTACCACCTTACTGTATTGCATCAAATGTTGAATGTTCCTATGATTATTTTCTCCCATAGGTTTATCGCTAAAATTGCTTTACAACCCATACACTCAAAATACATGATGAAGCCAATCCTGTGAGGCTAAATTGGTCATTAAATCATTAATATATTGCCTTTTACAATTTTAAAAAATCCAAGAGTGCTATGGCACCCAGATTGCAATCTCTCCCCCCCCCCCCAAAAAAAGCAGGCACATGTGCTTGTATATGTACTCAAAAACCAGCAGACCAAGTATACAATTAAAAGTAAGAGTTTAAGATGCTTATAGCAGTAAAGATGTTTATTATGTTAAGGAAGTGAAGATGGATCTTTAAACTAACGCTGCCTGTGGGGGTTCCCCAATCCAGTCAATAAGTTGTTTCTCTGTTGTTATCTCCTCTGATATAAAAAAGTATTTAAATTTTAAATGCCCTGCATGGATATGAATGCAGCTTTGAAGTCAAAAAGCTGCTGCAATGTGATATATGCTTTTTACTAATGATATATATATTTTTACTAGCTATAAGAATAATCTATGCTTTTTACTATTGACATCTGAAGCAATAAGTTACATCAGGTCCCAACTCTCCTCAAATCTGCCAGGCCTCCAGCTGAAACCATGCCTTTATTTAAACTCTGCAATTAAGTTGCCCAAATCAACTGATCAAGCTTCAAGGCCAAGAGAGCATTTCAGCCCAAACCTCATATCGCAACCACACTCTATCCATTATACCATATTAGCTCTCAATTCCATTCAAGTCAAACAGAGTTGCTTGTGGCATTTCAAATAGAATGCAGTCCCTGGCTATCATAATTTAATATTTCTCTATTAAAAGACATTTTCAAGGGACATGCACTAGGTAATCCATGTGCTTCTCCCTTAAATAATTGCCATGGAAGTCCTACTTTGTGCTTTGTAGGCTGTTCAGTTTGGGGAAAAATGTAACCCAACTTTTTTTTCCTGCACAATTTTAACCGGGACTTGTTTGGACAGCTCCTAGGTCTTCATGAGGCTATTTGTTTAGTTATGCTGTCCAAAAGAAGTCTTTTAGAAACAGGAGTATTTAATCTGAGATCATGTGGCAGTGGCAGCACATAAAGATACTTCATTCAACTTCTTGGGTGACTTCTGAAAGCAAAAGGCATCTTACACCAAAAGGGATGAATATTTATTTAACCAAAAAGTGTCAGCTTATTTCTGTTTACTTAACTTTTCTATAATAATAAAACTATTTGCACTTTCACATTATTGAGTATCTTATATGCATTACATAATAATAATACCAATTAAATCAGTTTCAGATCTAGGTTATAGCCCAACAAAACATGGAAAAATCAGAAAGGTTAATACTATTGCAAGATACTATGTATATAGTTTTCTAGTTCTTGGGGAAAACCATTGATATTCTAGAACTAACACCATCAAATATAGGTTACTACAAATTTGTTATGTTTCCTTTCCTTCCTTCCTTCTGTTAAGGGTAAACCTAAATGCCCTAAAGATACCAGACACCACTTGATATTGGAAGCTAAGCAACGTTAGTTTGCACTTAGATGGAAGACTGCCAGCAAATACCAGGCACTGTCAGCTGTATTTCTGAGAAAAGAACTGGCAAAACCAACTCCTTGCCTAAGAAAACCCTATGAAGTTCATGGGGTTTCATACACACACATACACATCACGCACACACACAGACACTCGATGACACATACATAAACCATAAACCAATAAGGAGGTAGACCAGCTGCTTTTTGTTACAAGGCCCTATATATGTGAGTGCTCAGGATTTTACCTAAAAGGTAATCCCACAGTATCCATAAAGTAATAGGTCCAGAAGGCCCAATCTGACTCCACTCCACCTCCTCAGAAAGCAAAAGCAGCTTGTACACAAGCCTTGTAGTAATCGTACAAACCAGATTTGCTCCCCTAATTCTCTCTTTATCATCAACTTGCTTAAAAATAAAAATACATGTTATTCCCTTTTAAAAACATACCTCTTTGTGCAAAAATTTACTTAACAGTTTTGGAAAATCCCTAGCGATTTTCAAAAGAAATCCCCCTCTAAGCCAAGCCCACAGAGGAGATTAGAAGCATGGGCTGAGTGGAAGAGTGAAAGATTAAACTACATTTTATACAATTTAGGTCTTAAAGAGATTTCAGAAAAACCCTCCACACATACTGATTTATTTATTATTATTTTTTGCTTTTCTACTTTCTTTGGTTAGCTTGATTTTATTTGAAACACAGGGCCATGCCAAACCCTAGGTGAGTGACCAAACCGTTGTTGATTGAAATTTTTGCAAGGATAGACCCTTGGGTTTAATATGAAAAGACTCTTCGCCAAGTGTCATTTCCATGGTTATGCCCTGCCAGGCTAATACTGTCACATTGCTTTTTCTCTCATATTAATAGGTTAGGTTCTATGTGACAAAGGGTACTGAAGATAGGACAATGTCCAATCTACTTTCTTTTATGCCTCCAGGCTCAAAGTATTCCTGTACTTTACTGATTTCCCCACCACTACACATACTATGGCTGTATGCATGGATATGAACCAATTCCTTCATTAATTTGTAATCCAATTAACACAGCCCCTGTTTAACAAGGCATGAAAGAGGCTGCTACTAATGAACAGAATTTAAGCTCTAGCAAATAAAAGTGCAAGTTCTTCTTAGAGGCTCTTCCACCATCTATTCAGCTCTTCCAAATGGTAGCAAGAGAATGAAAACTAGCAGATGTTTTCATATTTTATACATATCAAAATACTGCAAGGAAGCTACCAAGCATAGAGAACTAAGCAAAGAAAGCTATAGTCCTATTCAAATGATGGTCTATGGAGCAGGGCTAGGCCACAAACCATTAGTTCTCAGTTCTTGGCAAGTTTATAGAAAACAATGTGAATATGAACCAACTTGTGTGCTGCAGGAGACTTCCGGAGATATTCTGGATTATCAAAAAGACAAATCAATAGATCCAAAAGCGAATCAAGCCTGAACTTTCCCTTGAAGTCAAGGTGTCTGAGCAAGACTGTCATACTTCAGACACAACTTGATAAGATATGGCTCATGAGAAAAGACATTGTGACTAACAAGGTAGAAGATACTATGAAAAGAAGACAACTGCATTACTCAACGATAGACACAAGCAAAGAAGTCATGGCCTTGAGCTTGAAAGACCTAGGCAGGGCTGTTGGTAACAGAATGACTTGGAGGTATCTCATTCACAGAGTCATCATATGTCAAAGTTTACTTGATGTCAGTTAATGACAACAAATGGCACAAATGTGTTACTGGTTTTTAGTATAATAGAAACAAATGGCATGTGTCATCTGATATCTCAAACACTGATTTTAAATCACCTTCCATTTTATCTCCTAACTAAGCTGTAAAAACATTGTGTTTATTTGTCTGTTTGTATTTTGAACTGTAAACATCTGCTGAGATGTGAAAATTTGACTGTACTTAACGTTTCTGTTATACATCAATTTTGGAAGAACAAATGAATCGCTGTACAGAAAATGCATAGTAACTCCATTGAAACTACCACTGACTCAATAATACTTACGTGTGACTATGTTAATGTGAACCAAACCCATTATCTCCCTCATCCAGAATAAAGTATAGTAGAAGGCACTATTTTCATACTGGGAGCCTATAAACAAGACTGAGAAGTGTCTTGTTTTTTGTAACGTCTGTTTTCTGATTTGTTGTAAACCGTCTTGAGTCGCCTGTATACAAATACAGTAAGTAAGTAAATAAATAAAATCTCAATGGAGCAGCCTGTTTAAACCTGCTTCGTTTATTTGGAAATAAGGCATGTTGAAAAATCAAAAAACAATCCCACCCTGAGGATATGGAAACACTCTTCATCTTGTGATACTGGGGAAAGAGAGCAGCAAGGGCTAGACAAACAGAATAAGGAAGAGCTGGCTTTACCTTTTGCAGTCATACAAAGTGCTGAGAAATCAAATCAGACCAGATATATAAGGTTAGGTTTTAAAACTAAAATAGTTAGATTCTCGAATGAGAACAAATAATGCAAACAGAGTGTAACGTAGATTCGCTTCGCCTTTATTCATACATTAGATTTTAGTAACTACAGCTTTTGAGAGACTGGTAATGGAGGAAGAGAACACATGGGACACCAAACTGTGCTCTAGATAATATCCTAATTTAAAAATAAGCTCACATCTATCTTCTTAATCTGATCCCAGTGCTGCATAGCCAGGCAAGAACCACTGGACAAGGTGATATTATGATACTGCCCTTTTCTTTTCAATTATACCAGATTCACTGCAAAAACTGATACTGATCCCATTACATCGACTACCAACTGTTATATATGATTCAAAGCCAAAAGTAGATGCTGTGTGGTCCATGACATGTTGTTGGACAGCAACTTCAACAACTCTATTTAGCAGAGCCAATGATAATCAATTTTGCAATTTCAGTTCAACATCTGGAGGTTCACATATTTCTACCCTATCTTGGGGTAAGGATTACAGGTGGTGGCACAGGTCAACATGTTTCACCACTTGTTCAAATAAAAAAAATATCTTTTGAGCTAATATATATTGCATCAGCTACTTGACTTTTAAGAACAGAAAGGATCTGGTGTCTTTAAGGCATTTAGGTTGGCATATTGTCTTTATAGTTCACCAAATAAACCCAGATAAGTTCCCCCCAAATGTTTGAGTAGCTGTAATACAACTGGCTGCTCCAGAACAATTTTAAAAAGCCAAATAGAAATATATGGTTTCAAAACTTAATTACTAGTATTGGACAAATATATAAACTTCTTCTTGGTCAATCTTATAAAGAATTACATGATAAACAATATGCAAAGGGATCCCTCTGCATACTGATACAGTCTTAACAAATTATTTCTTTAAATATGGGAACTAGGGAAACAAATATAATTCTGCAGAACCATAATAATACAATACACTGTTTTGTTGGTATTTTCTTCAATTATGGTAAGTAATACCAATGTTCTACATTTCACAACCCTTTCCCCTGTGCAGTGGGGTTTCATGGTCCCTCTACAAAATCTAGAAAGCAAAAAATGAATGCCACAGTTTCTACAGAAATTGTTATCAACTAACTGAATTAGTTTCTAGATTTCAGAAAAACAAGTAATAACACTCTAGTCATTTTAAGTAGATGTTTAGCCCCCAAATTAATATCTGTCCTTATTACTAGATTGCTAATACAATTTCTAAGATTAGAGAGGGTCGGTTACTTTAACTGTTTTATAATCCAGAGTTTCCAAAGTGGCTTACAACACATTTTAACAAAAACCAAAAAGCCAGTAACAAGATAACAGAAGCCAAGATCACTGATTTTCAAAGACAGGTTGACAATAATTAAAACCCCAGGAAAAAAATGTTCACTGCTAGCATTAGGTAAACTGATCAAAGAAATATGAATCTGAGGGGGCACCACAGAGAAAGCTCTGTTTTAATTTCACAAGACAGAGACTTGAAAGTTGGGCTTCTGGATGTGGCTGACATAAACAGGTTTGACAAATGGCCTTCTGACTTATATAGCAATGTTATAGACTTTATACAAATCATTGGCCAAGATTATGTTATCAAGAACAACCATACTTCCATTTTTGATGGCAAATGATCGAGAAATTAACACAAGGTATGATAGAGGTTTCTAAAAGTTTCTAAACCCTCAGAGTAGCTTCATGGCTTCAGATGACAGATTTATTAAAATACACCATGCCATTTCTACTCTTTCAAGTATTTACTTTGATTTAGATAGTCCATAATATCATTAAGCCCCAAGGCAAAAAAGACATTTCCTAACTTCTTTATCTGCACAACCATCCAGAGTCTGCATACTGTGCTTAGGGCTATAAATACTAGGAACCAAGAGCAGGCTCAAAAGTAAGTCACACAAATAAAAAGCACTTATGATGAAAGTTTGTTCATCATGCCCCATTTGAATGTCTTATTTTGAACCAAACCTTTGGATATTTTTGTTTTGATTGCTAAGCATTAGGACAGTAGCTATAGGGTAGCCTAAGTGCAGAGAACAGCTGGAGGCCAAGAGAGGAACAACTACTATATAAGCACAAAAGCTCTACTAATAACATAATGGGCATTGCCTGTATGTTTTTCAAAAGACTTTCACAACCACAGGGTCTAGAAACATATTTTACATTGATAAAAGAAGTTGTAATTTGGAAAAGATTCCCAATAGCTAGACCTAAATCCCAGAATTCTACTACTGTTCTGGTAAGAACAGGACGATTAAAAAAAATCCCTTGTCAAAATCCTACATCTGTGGAGCTCCAGCCATAGAGGACATTATGCATATTTTGGTAGATTGCTGCTTATGTATCAAGAAGAGATCTCAATATTTACAACCGCTTCTGGTTAGAACAACCAACTGGGATCCAAATGCCAAACTGTCCTATTTTCTTTCTGGGAGGAATAGAAACTCATTCCTCTGCATTAGTCAAATTTATTATAAAAGCTGTCAACCTGAGAGATCTCGTTTTCTCACAAAACTGGGTCCCTTGGCATGGTGATGCCCTTATTTAAAATTATTTTGAAATTTAATTTAATCCGATTTTATCAAACTTAGTATTTAATCAAGTTTTGAGTGCTGAAATGTAACAGCTATTACAGGAGTGTTCGGATAGGGATATGTGTTTATTGTGTCTTTGTATACTTGTCTTTGTCTTTTACTGTTGATATGGTCAGAGGACTAATCAATAAACAAATCTATCTACCACTGCTCACTTTGTGAGTGGGAAGAATAAGAATATGAGAAAAGAACAGTATCCCATCATCATAGGCCAAGTATGATTGCCTTCCAAGTGTAGAGTCTTGGCTGTGGATCCGTTGGTTACTGTACAGACCTATTCTGGAGGTCTCACAGTGAGGACATTGATTTCAAGATGAAAAGAAGTCCCAACAAGGGTTTGCTTGACATGCCTTTCCCTTGGCATATTTCTCCCTTTCGCCCTCCATTCATGCCTCTTCAAATTCCACAGCACTGTTGGTAACAGCTGGCCTCCAGGTAGAACTATAGTTCCTGGCTACAAGTCGAAATCTCACCAAATTCTTGCATTAAAATCACCCAGGAGGATGATTTGTTTTCCTTAGGTATCTCAGATAGGATGGTATCCAGCTGACAGTAAAAAAAAAATCCTTGATGTCTTACGATAGTTGCCTGCTGGTTTTTGGCAAGATTAATTTGGAGGGTTTAGAGTAATTTGTTAATGCCAATGGGTGCTTCAGACAGATGCTTCACCAGGTCATTTGTGATAGCAAAACCAACTCCATGTATTATTTGTTCTTGTTCAGTAGTCCCTTCCAGAAGAAGGTGTAGCCTCTTTTTTCTTCCTTCAGTGGTCCCTCTCCTGTTCTCCGGGTCTCTTGGAGCACTGCTATATCCATGTTAAAGTGCCTCAACTCCCTTGCAATAATAGTAGTCCTGCATTCAGGTATTCATTATCTCTGTTATCAACAGTGTTTGTATGTTCGAAGTTCCAAAATTCATTTGTCTTTTTTGACGACAAGGTGGTGACCCCTCTGGATATGACTGTCCAGTCAGGAAAAAGAGAGGTAGATTATGTTTAGAGAACCTTTTCTAGCCCCCTCGCCATATGGGGTGAGCAGAGTGGACCCTAAACAGGTCTGCTCAGTCATGGATACAGCTGCCAGACTGCCCAACTGCCTTGAACTATGAAGTAGAACAACTAAATCCATATCCACTGCCCATGTGACAGTCTGTGAGTAGGGGATTGAGAATTCACAGTCTTGCCCCCGTTGCCACTTGCTGATCACCATGAGACTTTTGTTGGTTTTCTTTTCTTTTCCTTGGAAGATGCCTGTGCATGAATTTATTTTGTGTGTGGAAATCATTGCATAACTGATCAACAGTACCCATACATCTAAGCTTAATCAAAAGACAGTGATTCAGTTCTTAGTTGCCTTCCATCAGGCTAAATTGTTATTTGAATTTCTCATTTGTGTTCTACCACATGCGTTATGATGTTATGAATGCCACAAATATCTCCAGGACACATTCTTATTATATTCACTTATTCTCATATTCACCCATGACAGCAGAGTGCAGCCCAGATAATCTTCTAGCCCCACCCCCTAAGCAGGGTCAACCAAGGCCACTTGCACAATTTCACTGAAGCTTGGCCAACTGGTCAGAATTCTTTAATGAGTTCTTTGTAAATCTTTGAAAGTGGTAGGCCAAAAAGCTAGCATGTGTGGCAACAGAAGTGGAATAATCAAGGTTCAGATGAGGTGGGGGAGAGGAATTGTATGATAGGCTCTCAGTCACGATAAGCTCAAAGAGGCATTAGGTACAAATCCATGGCCTACACTAGGACTTGTACAGAATTCAAGGGTGCAGCAGGGAAACGGAGACTGACTAAGGAAACACGAAAATAGGCAACTGCAGCTCTTATGAAGTACCCCAGGCATGAACAGTGAACACAAAAACCCCAGCCTAACTTCTAGAATCTTTCCCGATGTCATGCTGACTGTGTGGTAATTGCTAGGATCAATTTAGGATCCAATGTCTATTGGAACAGCCCACACTATGATTGTGGATAGTGTGATTAATAGTGAAGGTATTTTATAATTATATTTTAAATGTTTATTTTAATTGTACATTGTTTTAAGGCATTGAATAGTTGCCTACGTGTAAAGCCGTCTTGAGTCCCAACCGGGGCTGAGAAAGGTGGGGTAGAAATATTGTAATAAATAAATAAATTTAAAGCCTTCCTGATCAGATTTGTGAAACTCCTAGGAAAAATGTTCCTATTAACTGCAATGATGTGCAATCCATCACTTGCCAGCAGTCTATCTTCATGAAACCACAGACAGTGGTCAAATAAACCAAATCGTTCTCAACAGTACCATCTGTGGGGTCAGTTGTTCATCCCCACTTTTTGTCCCTTCTTGGGCTGTGTCCTTCAACTGGGAGGAGATAAAAAATGATAATATGTGCATCATGGTCCTTCAACTTCCTATCCAGAGCATCATAATCCCTTATGATCTCCTGAAGGCTTCCCATGTGGATGAAAAGTAAGGGTAATGCTCAATAGGCTTGACAAGTCTTGTCAGATTCTGTGTTACAATGACAGCAAAGCTGTCATGGCATCCTATCAGACCTGCAAACCATTGTTTCTTTTGCCCTCAGCAGGTAATCCCTTACCATATGTCTCCTCTGAAGACTGGCAAGGGCCATTCTGAATCCCCCAATATCACTTGAGCATTCTCTGAGGACTAGCACAGTTGCTTTGTTATTTTTCCTCATCAGTGATAAGAGCGTCAAATCAATTCTGTAGCTCCAAATTCAGAATTATTCCCTATCCTTGTGTGTAACTCCAAATACCAACTTCCTGTGTTTGGGAAATTAACTCCTCCTCAGAGGCATCCCTTGTGTATTCCTCATCCAGGACAGTCTGTTCTGTTAAAAAAAATCAATCTCTTCAATGGAAGAGCAGATACATGGGTTCCAGGTTACTAGATCTCCTCTTCCAAAGGGCCTCAAGTTTGTACTAGTTATAGCTGTAGTTACTCAAAATCTCAAACAAGAACACAACATACTACAGATGTTGCAGGTAACTACAGCAGCTCCCACACCATCCATATTCAATTCTATTCCAGCTCTCCCCCCCCCCCCACCCCCCGGTAAAACCTATGCAAATGCCTGTTGGCCTTGTCGCCTATTCCTTGAATTCCAGAGACTGCGGCTACAGATACAGGAAAGCTAGCGGATGCTATCCTCTTAACCAACCAAGCCTCTAAGAATGCACTACTGAAAGATGAAGGAAGAGTGAATCAATCCTCTTCAGAACTGAAAAAAATCTGGCAGAGGGAATGTAGGAAAAATCTTTCTAGGCTCCCTATAGTATATAACAATTTTGGAGAGGTCACAAAATTAGCCCTAGGCGCCCCATATAACTCATAGCCTACACTTTGTTCACTCTTAATGTTAATTATTGAAATAAAATGGCCACCTGCCATTTTCTATATTATTTTTAAGCATTAAGGGAAATTCTTTCTGTTCTTGTAGTCTTTCAACAGTGCTTCTTCCTATGAGAGTGCTTCATTGCTTCTTCCTATGAGAGTGCCCCCTTTTAGTTGTTTGCTTGTAACAGCTCACTGGCTTTATGGTTATCTTCTTCTAACATATATATATATTTAAAAACCTGTTTTTATATGACTAATTTTGTTAGCCTTAGAAACATTCACAAAAAAGTGGGACAAAATAACTAACCTAATAAGCCTCATTGATAAGTATATTCAAGATTATGGATTTTGATGCACAAGACCCATGTCATAGGACAGCAAGGAAAGGCCTCTATTGCAAGCCTCCAATTTCATTACTGGCAAAAGGCCCTTCTAAAAAAGCCCTATATTCCAGGATCTGATACCAGGTTTTCTGCTTGAAACTGGATTATATGAGAATTTGCACTGCCAGATAATCTGGGATAAACAGAAAACCTGGTATCAGATCCTGGGATATAGGGTCTTTCTGGAAGGGCGCAAAGCACTGCCTTGACTTGCTTCAGGGTTGGAGAAGGATGGGGTATAAATGTCATAAATAAATATTTCCAAGGGCATGTGCTGGGATCAACATCTCAGGCTCACTGCTAGTATAGTCATTTCATATCAGACCATTTCCACAAGCACAGATACTATTTTGCTATATATCATATGTGAGTAAAGAACTGATCCTTAGAATAGAACCATTTGTCTATATTCTTCCTAATTACCATTCCCGTTATAGAGCTCTGTACTTTGGATTCCAGAGTGCTTGCCCACTTATTCTTGCTCTTCTCTATTCCCGTTCCCTATTCCACAGCTAACCTTTCACAGAAAGCATCTAGACTCAGGCCTAGAAGACAGTCTTGAGACACTCTCCAAACATTGCTGAAAAGCGACCCAAAGTAACAGCTGTGTCAATACAACAGCAAACATGCTTTATGTGAGGAAGGTACAGCTTCTCAACAGAACTTTTACCAAGACGGTCAAAGCTAACAATCTGTCTGTGGTACAGGATGAATTGATAAAGCCAGAGCCGATGAAATGTTTGCTAAGAAATGAGTGTTTTTGTATGTGAAAGGCTGAAGTGAACACCCATGAGAAGATATAGGACAGATATGATCAGCTCTCTTTGATTAGCACAGACACCACATTTGATCCATTTTCAATCCTTTACTACAAATGCAACTGTCCCTACAGTGTATGGTGCCCTGTACACCTCCCATCCTTTTATTTTAACTAAGGAGTGTTTGCACATATCAAATTCATACTCAAACTGCATGCAAGCATGTTGAAATATGTGCAGAACCTAGAGCCCAAGATCATACCCTGGACTTTAAAATACCATATATCTCTCAACCTACCTGTCAAGTTCTCTAACCAGAAAGCCTGCATTCCATAAACACCATAAACCAAAACAAAAAAAGGCTTTTGAATAGAAGATGATGAAGGAAGGCAGGCAGAATGTCAGATTATGTTTTAGATCTTGCCAAGTATGGTGTTTAGCGATATCTGAAGAATTTCACAGTGACTGAAGTGATGTGGGAGCAGAACATATGCCTGCATTGAGGAAACATGAAATGGTCTGGAATTATAAAAATAAAGAAAATCTTACCTCCCAAAAAGAGGAAGCAAAGTAAAATTATGTCGTTCTGCTTTCCAAGTATTTAGGTAGAAATAGGTCGTGTCCTTAGGGATTTGTCTCTCCTTATTTGGAGGTGCAATAAAGTTATTTATTTATTTATTTATTTACCTTACTTATATACCGCTGTTCTCAGCCCGAAGGCGACTCACGGCGGTTCACAACAATAAGAATTATGACCAATATAAATGTTTGGTAAGCGATAATACAAGATATCCTAGAAGAAAGACTATGACATATTGTAGGCTCAATCCAAACAAGCCAAATATGAGGCTGCACAAAATGAACAGAGACATTTCAAAACATTTTCACAAGATCCAGACTAATAGCCATCCATTTTATGAGGATAAGAAAATATTCGTTGATTTGACCCAGTGTGTACTAAGGTCAAGGCACTTCTTACCAAATGCAACCAAACAGAAGCTCACAAACAGGATGTAAAGGTACAATATGATTCATGCCTGCATACATGCATCTCTACATGTTTTTAATATGTTCCAGCTGCATACATTTTTTACATGGGCATTTTGGAAGTCCACACAAGATTAACTGTGGGCAGTGTGCACATCGCAGAAGAGAGTAATAATACCGAGAAAGCTATCTACTATGGATGCTGCCACCAATCTAATTGCATAATGACCCTAAAGAATTTACTGTAAGTTTCTTGCTCTTTGGTTTAAAGACAATCCAACAAGACAAGCAAACAAGGTTCAGAATTTGAAGTGGCCATTTGTAAACACAGGAGTAGGTTAACCAGCTAAGGGAGACAGGGGTAGCCTGAAATAATAGTAAGAAAGTAATTTTTCTAGTTTACAACACGTTCTGCTCTATTTGCATTGAGCCAATTCTTATTTATCAAGTTTTAGTCAATGTATTTGAATGTGAAAAACAGACAATCTGCATTTTAATTTCTATGTTGAAGAGGTGAGTAGGCATCACCAGGGCCGTTGCCAATGATCCCCACCAGCTCTAGTGTTGGTAGGTAGGCTGGAGATTGTTTGGCCACTTGTGGTCAACATAAAGAGACTTTGAACATAAACCCTACACACAATCAGAACACAAAGCCTACATCCAGCCAAACTAAACACTGTTGCTGCCCTACTTGTTCTGGAGCAAGGTCAGTCAAAAACTGTAGGACCATTAGTCATCACTTGCAATTAGACAGGTGCTTGTTTGTACACTAGATAAAACCCTAAATTACCGTAAACATCAACTGCTGTGTTTCTATAATGCACATTTTAAAGAAATACAAGTTTGTTGACTCTTGAATTAAGATGCACTTTTACCTGCACACTCACCATTCCAATCAACATTTCTTTTTACATTTTCAATCTAATACCACCAGCTTCACTGTCAAAGCTCCAAGACATTATTGTAATTCAAATAATATTAAACATTATTATTCTCTTCCTTCTTTCTACTCAAATACCCATTCTTATTCATCCTTAACAGATTGTTGATTTAATCAATTCATATCTTAAGCAATCACACTGTTCACCAACTAAGTGGAGCAAAAAACTGAGAGTCAAAATGGCCCACCTCTTAATCCCTATCCTTCCCCCTGTTGCTAATATCCTTGACAGCAGGATTTCCCCCACCAGGGGAAAAAAGCCTAATGCTGTGGATACATTCCCAGCATGCTTAGCTTTCTGAATCTAAGAGACCAAAAAAAGAAATAGAAGAGTGAGCATTCTGGCCTCTATAATCCTATAGTCCCTAGGCAAGGGACAGCTACCTATATTCTGATATACGTGAAGATCTGAATCATTTCATTGTGGGGAAACACAAGCCTGTCTCTTCTAGATTAAGCAAGTCAAGTCCAGGTTTCCCACCAAGTTAGGCAGTCCTAACTTCCTGACCAGCACTCCTGCATGAAATGTGTTTGTCAAAGCCCACAATCGCATTTATGTTGGACTAAAGAAACTCCAAAAAAGATCACAATGATCATCAAACAGTCCATCCTTTTTAATAAGGCCATTGCAACATCTACTGAATGACACCTTGTGAAATCCAAAGAAAATAGCGCGCAAATCTGAAACAATTATATCTTGTAAGCCTCTCTGAGAAGGGCAGCATATAAATGTAGCAAATAATAAATAAATAAACGTGTCTCGGCTCCTAGATATTTCTCAGTTATCTATATGGACTTAGTTTAGAAGCACTCACTGGGACAGTAACATCCGAACCATGTTTGTAAGAAGAACAAGCCAGAAAAAACACCCCAATTTTTCTGGCCATAGTCAATAGATAGCATATTTAAGGTTACTTCCTTGTAATGCAGCTACAGAAACTTAGCAAAACATGTTATTTGGTAAAACAAGAGCTAATTTATGATGATATAATCGCTCCTATCTGGCCCATGTGCAACAAGAACTTACCCCTTTGTTCAAGCAGTGACAGAAGCATACATTACTCCTGGCCCAGATCAATCCTGCTGTGGGAAATAAATAAGGGGAAGGAATCCGGCTGCCTGTCAAAAGATACTAAAAGAGAAGCTTTGTTGGAATTTCAAGTCTCTAATTTCAATTACTTCCTTATGCACCAAATGTAGCAGTGGGATTAGTTTTAGGCCTCTCCTGCCAAAGCTGTCAAAGCAGGTTGCAGCTGTATACCTCCTAGATTTAACTATGACTAACTGTGAAAATTGAACTCTTGTGATAGGGCAAGATCTAACCAAAACTCCTTTCTGAGCTGACATATTTTCAGGTCTCCTAGGAAAGATGGTGACATGTTCAAGTCTTCCCAAGTGTAATCAAGGCAGAGTTGAGAAAGACTGAAGGTGGGGAGAAGGAATCTTTTTTCCTGCCCTTTAAAGACATATTGATGAAAAGGGGAAGAGGCAGCATCACAAAATGTGTGTATAATCTTTAGTGGACTGCAGCCAAAGAAAACACACATATGCATCACTTTATCCATCCTCCCATCCCCTGCTCTAAGCTAGGAAAGTTGCTAGACTACTGTGAAGGGGGTGGAGGAACAAAGAAGAATGAAACAAACTCACATGAAGATATTTAGTGAAGGTATGAACATGATAATAAGTAAAGTGAAATATTGTGCTCTCCAAATTATCAATAAAAATGGCATGTACAGATGGCCTCAACCACCACTTCAAAGCCATGGGTTCACTAATCACTAATTGCCTATTATTTTCACCACAGGCAACTGAGGTCTTCAAATACTACCAGTGTTGCAACTCACCAAATCCCTTCCAATTGGTTATGCTAGCAAGGTTGATAGGACTTGTAGGACAACAACATTTGGCAGGCCTGAGTTACCCAACTCTGCACTACAGACTGAAATTCAGGAGCACATGACCAGTTAGGGCACTTTCCATCAATCAAAAAACATGGCAATGCACATAACCTTTTCTCTAAAAAGGTATAGAGACAGTTGGACATACGTCCTCTTGATTATGGTGGAAATTAAATCATAATTGGCATGTTCCATTGATTTCAAGGCCATGCAGGATGATCTAATGTAGTTAGCCATTCTATGTATATCTATCTGTGATTAAGTACCCCTGAAGACATTAGGATGTCTTCTAAGGAAGCATGAATAGGATTAAACTAAGGTTTCATGACAGGTGGTCATTCAGGCTCTGATTTAAAACTTCTAGAAGAGACTCATACAGCAAAAGATTTATCACTATTAACTTTTTTTCCATGTCAGGAGCGATCTGAGAAACTACAAGTTGCTTCTGGTGTGAGAGAATTGGCCATCTGCAAGGGTGTTGCCCAGGGGTTTAAAGTAAGTAAAGTAAGTAAGTAAGTAAGTGCCCAGGGGACGCTCGGATTTTTTTACCATCCTTGTGGGAGGCTTCTCTCATGGAGCTGACAGAGGGAGCTCATCCATACTCCCCGGATTGGATTCGAACCAGCAACCTTCAGATCAGCAACCCAACCTTCAAGTCATCAGTCCTGCCAGCACAAGGGTTTAACCCACTGTGCCACTGGGAGCTCCCTCACTATTAATAATCTCCCACCACAATTCTTAACTTTATATCTCTTCCAAAGACAGAAAGAGAGAGAACATCCCATTCTGGGAACTAACAGTGCTTCTCACTCTGTGGAAGCAACAACGAGGAATTCCGCTTGCAATTTTTCATTGGTCAATATTTCTGAAACCTCACTTCCTTGAATGAGCACTTTCTTTTTTCATTTTTTCATTTATTTTACTCAATTATCAAAAAGAGCAAGGACATATTAGATCCACAGTAATGTACTCTGAATAAAAATAAAAGATCTCAATTCAGTAGACTTCTTTTAAAAATTAAATTATAAAGAATAGCTTCAAAATACAGAGAGAGCTAGGACTTCAGCTGGCCAAAGAGAAAGCCACGGGAAAGCCACAATTCACCAGTCACAGTCCCTTCTTGATCCCCAAATGCTAAGCAGCTAATCTTGGGATGTAAGCACAAAATCCGCCTGCTCTTCCAACATTCAAACACAAAATCAGTCTCACTCACCAGTGTTCTGCACCAACCTCCAAAAATAAAGAGATAGTCTATGCAACTCCCCCATCTAAGTCTGAAAACATATTCACCTTCACACACTCATTTTCAAACAGACATCATAATGAAAGTTAGCATGACGGGACAAATGCAAACTCAGAACCAGAGGACAACAACCAGCTTCTATCCACAAGCAAGATGAGGAACATCGTTCTCAGGCTCACCAAACATAGCCTTGGCGATTACGAACCACACACGGAATTTGGTGAAGCTGAATTCAATATTAGTCAGGTATCTGCCACTTAGGGGAAAGGTTATGGTACAAAACGGATACACTGCAGAAAATATGGGAGCCATCAGTGAACATAATAACCACATAATTGGGGATGCAAGGGGGGAAATGACTGAGGGATCAGGTCTTTTGGGGACACACCTGTGAAAAGAAAGCTAAGATCTTTGGGTTAAACAAAGTCAGCAGCGAAATATTAGTGGTCCATGTGTACTCAGTCAATCAGAGGTCAGTTTATCCATTAACACACTTTAACCTTCCTGTTGTGTACAAAAGGGCAGGTAAAAAGTGTTATATAATAAGACGAGATGTTTTCACCTGCACTTTAAATGCATATTTGAACTCTAAGCCAGGTCACTTTTTTGAGAACATCACTAACTAAGGTAGCAATTATTCTGCACAACATAAGAAGCAACAGAATAAATATCAGTGGGTGATTCAGTAGGTATAAGATAAAAGAATGGTTCTTCTGGGGTGTGGAAAGAATTAGAACGGGAAGGAATTGGAAGGAATTAGATATTGGGCAGCAAACATTCAGAACCTGAGAAGCTAACATTCAAGGCCCTGCATATAAAAGGATATTATTTTGTCAGCTAATCAAACTGAACAAAAATGTACAGCAGTGTGTGAAGAAGCACATTAAAATACATACTTTATAAGGAAATGTGTTAAATTAGAGTATCCTTTTAATTAAGCATATTATGATGCCACAAAAACCTTATGTGTTTGAGAGAACAGAAGGCAGTGACTCGCTTTATTTTTTTTAAAGCACTAGGCTTGTGAACTGTTCGGCCAATAACACTTCAGTTCTGATCAAACTGATCTTTTCCTGTAATCTGCATAATTTTTAAAATTTGATTCTGTCAACTCCTCTGCCTTTCTAGTTAGTGAGCAAGTGCCCCCATGCTCTCCAACCAGTTTTGACATTCCACTTAGCAAAGCTGCCCACTTACATTTAAAGGGGAGTTTAAAACACTTTTATAGAAAAACACACCTGACAGCTTGCACTAGGCTGAGAAATACAAGACAATGTCTTTTTATATAGTATTGTAATGTAGTTTGCAGTGCATTATTTTATTTTTCTTACTGTCTATGTGCCTGTTTCACATATAATATATATGGATTATCCCCAAAATCTCAGTACATAGGAAAAAGTAACAAACTCAGATTATATTTTACATTATATTACATATTCTTAATAGTATATATATATATATAAAATATTGGAAGGGTTTTGTAATATTTTGTAATTAATATTATTTTGTTAATAAATGTAGCTACAATTTTCCATTTTCCCTATGTATGGCAACTTTTGGAGAAACCTGTATGTGTATACATGTATGTATGTATACATGTATATATAAGGCATGGGCCCTCCAGGTGTTTTGCACTTCAAATCTCAGAATTCCTAACAGCCAGAAGTACAAAACACTTGGATGCCCAATGTTTGCCCATGCCTGATATAAATATCAAAAGTCAACAAGTGTCTTTTGATATTTAATAACTCCTTTGTTTTATTTTGTTTTTAACTTGCAATACCATAGCATCATATTCATATGGGAAATTGTGTCAATTCACAAGGTGCCATGGGTCAGCTTCATATGGGCCTATTCAGACTGGAATGGAAGGACTGAAGAGGAGGGCTAATCTAATCTCTTTTGGGAGGGTATTCCAGAGCCAGGGGGCCACCACAGGGAAGGCCCTCTCTCTTATCCCCACTAACCATGCTTGAGATGAAGGTGAGACCAAGAGAAGGTCCTCCCATGTCAATCTCAGAGCCAGTGCTGGTTCATAGAAAGAGATGCTGTCACAAAGATAGGTTGAACCCAAAGCGTATAGGGCTTCTCAAACTCACAGCAACCCAATGATTCTTGCCACGAAAGCCTTTGACAACATAATGTTTAATACTGTTTTACTATTTATATATTTGAAGTGGTATTGTGAGCCGCTTTGAGTCTCTGCATGGTGAGAAAAAGCGGGATATAAACAAACATGGCAAAAGTATGATAGCTGGGACCCAATGCTGTTTGCGCGATGCAGGTCAGACTTAGAGAAGCGAAGATGTTAAGCATTTGAACGTGTTTGCATACGATGTCTATATAGCCTTAAGCACTATGCTTGGCTGTTTACTGACCCCCCCCCCCCTTTTCTGGTGAACTATGTTGCCACGACTGTCGTACCTGCATCTCTCACTTGCTGCGCTTTCTCGGCATTGGGTCCCAGCTATCATACTTTTGCCAAACATTAATTATTATTATTATTATTATTATTATTTGAAACACAACAAGACGAGTCCACAGCAAACAAGATCACTCTGCTGGCTGTTGTATTGGATCACACGTCAGACACTTCCCAAGTGTCTAGGACTGTGTGATGTATCGGTGACTTATACTCAAGTCAGTTATTAATTATTTTACTCTGTTGTTGTTATTATTATTATTATTACATTTATTGTTTTACCTTATTATTATTATTATTATTATTATTTGTAACACAACATGATGAGTCCACAGCAGACATCTGCTGGCTGTTGTATTGGATCACATGTTGGACACTTCCCAAGTGTCTAGGACTGTGTGATGTATCGGTGAATAATGCATGCAGATCCCAGTAAGGTGGCCTTTTGTAGCTGACAGATGGTAATTTTGTCAGCGCCAATTGTGTTTAAGTGCAGGTCAAGGTCTTTAGGCACTGCACCCAGTGTGCCAATCACCACTGGGACCACCTTGTGCCAGAGTCTTTGCAGTTCGATCTTTAAATCCTCATATCAGGTCAGCTTTTTCCAGTTTTCTATTATTAATAATAATAATAATATTTTACTGACATCACAGTATGTCACAGTAAACGAGATCTATATGCTGGATTTCATATCACAAAATCACAAGTCGAACACTTCCCAAGTGTCTAGGACTGTGTGATGTTTTAATGCTTATATTGTTTTGTTAATCTTATGGTTATGTCGTTTTACTTTGTATGTTTTGAGATGTTACCTGGGAGCTGCTCCGAGTCCCCTCGGGGAGATAGAGCAGTATATAAACAAAGTTTTATTATTATTATTATTATTATTATTATTATTATGTATTTTCAAATGATGCGTGCAGATCCAAGTAAGGTGGCCTTTTGCAATTGACAGATCGTGATTTTGTCAATGTTTATTGTTTACAAATGCCGGCTGAGATCTTTTGGCATGGCACCCAGCTATTATTATTATTATTATATATTAGATCCAAGTAAGGTGGCCTTTTGCAATTGACAGATCGTGATTTTGTCAATGTTTATTGTTTCCAAATGCCGGCTGAGATCTTTTGGCACGGCACCCAGCTATTATTATTATTATTATTATTATTATATATTAGATCCAAGTAAGGTGGCCTTTTGCAATTGACAGATCGTGATTTTGTCAATGTTTATTGTTTCCAAATGCCGGCTGAGATCCCAGTTATTATTATTATTATTATTATTATTATATTAGATCCAAGTAAGGTGGCCTTTTGCAATTGACAGATCGTGATTTTGTCAATGTTTATTGTTTCCAAATGCTGGCCGAGATCCCAATTATTATTATTATTATTATTATTATTATATATTAGATCCAAGTAAGGTGGCCTTTTGCAATTGACAGATCGTGATTTTGTCAATGTTTATTGTTTCTAAATGCCGGCTGAGATCTTTTGGCACGGCACCCAGTTATCATTATCATTATTATATATTTGGCAGGAGTGACACTTTTAAAATGTACCTGTTCCGACTTGCATCCAAATTTAACTTCAGAGCAAAGCTACAAAGCCTATCTTTTTGGTAACTTGGGGATTACAACCATATATAAAAGATGAAGGCATGGAAGAAGGAAGGGCTACCCACAGGCCAAAGAGCTGGGCCTGGACAGGAAGGATGAGGAGAAGGAAGGAAGGAAGGAAAGGGCAAAGATCACGCCTGTGGGGGAGGGGGCGCTATTCCGGGGGAGGGTCTCCCAGAGGGAGCTCCAAAATGGCGGCAGCTCCCTTCCTTGTCACACACACACAGCTCCCCTCAGTCCCTGAGAGGCGCAGGCCTTCCCTCCCTCTCTCTCCTTCCCCCCTTCCCTTCCCCTCCACCGCCAGCCCCTTTCCCCCTCTTTCTCTCTCTCTCTCTCACCGGGCTCGAGCCCCCTTCGTCCTGCCCCAGTCTTCTTCTTCTTCTTCTCTTGCGAAGGAAGGAAGGAAGAAGGAGGGAGGGAGGGGGGCGGCTCTTTCGCTGGCTCGCGCTCCACTTTTTTTTTTCCTCCCTTCACCGCCGCGATCCCACAATCCCCCGCGCGCGCGCGCCTCCCAGCGGCCGACTCGCCGTTTCCTCCTCCTCCTCCTCTTCGCGCTTCTTTCCCCTCAGGCTTGGCCCCGCCCCCTCCTCCTCCCCCTTTCTCCAATGCGATTGGCTCCCAACCTTTAAGACTTCAACTCCCAGAAGACCAAAGCGCTGAGGCAAAGGGTTGAGATATCTGGGAAATGTAGTAAAAAGAGTAGGAAGCGCAAACTGCGCATGCGTCATTCGGATTCCCTCACCCCCGCCGATTGAGGGACGAACGGGGATGAGTTGCGCATGCGCGGGCTTACTCTCTTCACCTTCCATTTTCTGTATTTAAGCCCACCCGCCAAAATACCTGGGAGTTACCCTAGACCAGGCATGGGCAAACCTCGCCCCTCCTGGTGTTTCGGACTTCAACTGTCACAATTCCTAACAATCTGTTTTGGACATATGACTCCCTAAAAGAAGAGGGAGACCAGTTGCGCATGCGCCGGACTCCCTTTCCTCAGCCTACCTCATTCCTAACTTAGGGGAATTAGCTGCGCATGCGTCGGACTCCCATTCTTCAACATCCCTCATTCCTGATTTAGGGGAATTACCTGCGCATGCGTCGGACTCCCTTTCCTCAGCCTCCCTCATTCCCGACTTAGGGGAATTAACTGCGCATGCGTGAGACTCCCTTTCTTCAGCATCCCTTATTCCTGATTTAGGGGAGGACTCCCTTTCCTCAGCCTCTTGTCATTCCTGACTTAGGGGAATTAGCTGCGCATGCGTCAGACTCCCATTCCTCAGCCTCCCTCCTTCCTGACTTCGAGGAATTAGCTGCGCATGCGTCAAATTCCCTTTCCTCATCCTCCCACATTCCTGACTTCGGGGAATTAGCTGCGCATGCGTCGGACTCCCTTTCCTCAGCCTCATTTCTGATTTGGGGGAATTAGCTGCGCATGCGTCGGAGCCCCCCCCCCCCCCGGTGGCGCAGTGGGTTAAGCCCCTGTGCCGGCAGGACTGAAGACTGACAGGTCGCAGGTTCGAATCCGGGGAGAGGCGGATGAGCTCCCTCTATCAGCTCCAGCTCCTCATGCGGGGACATGAGAGAAGCCTCCCACAAGGATGATAAAAACATCAAATCAATCCAGGCGTCCCCAGGGCAAGGTCCTTGTGGACGGCCAATTCTCTCACACCAGAAGCGACTTGCAGTTTCTCAGGTCGCTCCTGACACGACAAAAAATATATCCTGACTTAGGGGAATTAGCTGCGCATGCGTCAGACTCCCTTTCCTCAGACTCCCTTTCCTCAGACTCCCTCATTCCTGATTTAGGGGAATTAGCTGCGCATGCGTCGGACTCCCTTTCCTCAGACTCCCTCATTCCTGACTTAGGGGAATTAGCTGCGCATGCGTCAGACTCCCTTTCCTCAGCCTCATTTCTGATTTAGGGAATTAGTTGCGCATGCGTCGGACTCCTGGTAGAGGACTGGAAGTCCGGCGCATGCGCAACGAATTCCTCTAAGTCAGGAATGAGGGAGGCTTAGGAATGGGAGTCCGACGGGAATCAGCCTCCCTCCGACTTAGGGGAATTAGTTGCGCATGCGTCGGGCTCCCTCTCTCCATTTTCAGAATTCTCGCTTGGCTTCTCCTTGGTTCATCCTTCTCCTCCTTTTCCCCCAAAGGCCAGTGGTTCTACAGGACATTGAACTCCAGTTTCCAAGAGTACCACCAGCCAGCAGGACCAAATTTTAGGAATTCTGGGAATTGAAGTAAAGACTAGGGAGAGCATCTGCGCATGCGTCGAATTCCTTCTCGTCTTTCCTTCTTCCCGCCGATGGAGGGACTAAGAAAATCTGTTGCGCATGCGCTGGGCCTATCTTCTTGGCCTAGCTCATTTTTAGGTGGATTTTGAGCGCTTGCTTGCGTACTTTCCCTGGATTCAAAGCAGGTTGAATTCATTAGGAGGGAACTATCAGTTATCCTGCAGATAAAGTAGAAAAATAGCGCTGTAACAGTGTGTCTTCTAGCTCTGTAGCCTTTATCAATCACAAAGCCCCATAAAATCCAATGCAGCTCCTCTTGGTTTCACATTTAGAAAAGTTGTAGTTCAAATCACTCAGGATAGTCTCAGAGTATTATTGCTTGTTGAAATGTAGGCCCTTCCACACAGCCATTGTGTATTTGTTCAATAATTTCTGGCTCTTCATGACTTCATAGAGAATCATAGAGTTGGAAGAGACCTCATGGGCCATCCAGTCCAACCCCCTGCTAAGAAGCAGGAAAATTGCATTCAAAGCACCCCGACAGATGGCCATCCAGCCTCTGCTTAAAAGCCTCCCAAGAAGGAGCCTCCTCCACACTCTGGGGCAGAGAGTTCCATTTCTGAACAGCTCTCACAGTTAGGAAGTTCTTCCTAATGTTCAGGTGGAATCTCTTTTCGGTACTTTGAAGCCATTGTTCTGCGTCCTAGTCTCCAGGGAAGCAGAAAACAAGTTTGCTCCCTCCTTCCTATGACTTGCTCTCACTTATTTATACATGGCTATCATGTATCACCGGAGCCCCGGTGGCGCAGTGGGTTAAAGCACTGAGCTGCTAAACTTGTTGACCGAAAGGTTGCAGGTTCGAATCCGGGGAGCGGTGTAAGCTTCCGCTGTCAGCCCCAGCTTCTGCCAACCTAGCAGTTCGAAAACATGCAAATGTGAGTAGATCAATAGGTACCGCCCCGGCGGGAAGGTAACAGCGCTCCATGCAGTCATGCTGGCCACATGACCTTGGAGGTGTCTACGGACGACGTTGGCTCTTCGGCTTAGAAATGGAGATGAGCACCACACCCCAGAGTCGGACACGACTGGACTTAATGTCAGGGGACAACCTTTACCTTTACCTTTATCATGTATAAGGACCAATTAGCAACAGTAAGAACTGACCATGGAACAACAGACTGGTTCAAGATTGGGCAAGTCCAGAGTCGGACACGACTGGACTTAATGTCAGGGGACAACCTTTACCTTTATCATGTATAAGGACCAATTAGCAACAGTAAGAACTGACCATGGAACAACAGACTGGTTCAAGATTGGGAAAGGTGTATGGCAGGGTTGTATACTCTCCTCCAACCTATTCAACTTGTATGCAGAACACATCATGCGATGTGCGGGGCTTGACGAATGCAAGGCTGGGATTAAAATTGCTGGAAGAAACATTAACAACCTTAGATATGCAGATGACACCACTTTGATGGTCAAAAGCGAGGAGGAACTGAGGAGCCTTTTAATCAAGGTGAAAGAAGAAAATGCAAAAGCTGGGTTGCAGCTAAACATTTAAAAAAAAAAACAAGATTATAGCAACAAGAATGATTAACAACTGGGAAATAGAGGGAGAAAATGTGACAGTGACAGACCAAGGGCAAGATGGATAGATGGCATCCTTGAAGTGACTGGACTGACCTTGAAGAATTTGGGGGTGGTGACGGCTGACAGGGAGCTCTGGCGTGGGCTGGTCCATGAGGTCACAAAGAGTCAGAAACGACTGAACAAACAACAATCATGTCTCCTCCCAGCCCATACCAAAGCTCCCTGTTGGCTGTGGCCACCCCCAGTTCCTTCAAAGTAAAGCCAGTCACTTCAAGGATACCATCCATCCATCTTACCCTTGGTGGCCTGTCATCCTTTTTCCTCTCATTTTCCTCAGCATCATTATCTTCTCCAAGCTTTCTTGTCTTCTCATTATGTGGCCAAAGTACTTCAACTTTGCCTCTAATATCCTTCCCTCCAGTGAGCAGCCGGGCATTATTTCCTGGAGGGTGGACTCGTTTGATCTTCTCACGGTCCTAGGCACTCTCAGGACTTTCCTCCAGCACCACAGTTCAAAAGCCTCTATTGTCCTTTACTCAGCCTTCCCTATGGTCCAGCTCTCACATCCATAGGTTACTACATGGAATACCATTGCTTTGACTATGCAGATCTTCGTTGTCAGTGTGATGTCTCTACTCTTCACTATTTTATCGAGATTGGACATTGCTCTCCTCCCAAGAAGTAAACGTCTTCTGATTTCCTGGCTGCAGTCTGCGTCTGCAGTAATCTTTGCACCTAGAAATATAGTCTGCCACTGCCTCCACATTTACTCCCTGTTTTACAGTTGTCAAATCAATCTAATTGCCATCATCTTGGGTTATTTTATGTTTAACTGCAACCCAGCTTTTGCACTTTATTCTTTCACCTTGATTAGAAAGCGAGGAGGAGTTCGGCTTCGCCTCGCTTTCAGCCATTAAAGTGGTATCATCTGCATATCTAAGGTTGTTAATATTCACCCAGCAATTTTAACTTCCATCCTTGGATTTGTCAAGCCCTGCATGTTGCATGATGCGTTCTGCATACAAGTTGAATAGGTTGGGTGAGAGTATACAGCCCTGCCATATTCCTTTCCCAATCTTGAAACAGTTAGTTGTTCTGTAGTTTGTTCTTGCTGTTGCAACCTGGTCAAAGGACATTTAATCAACTACCAAGTTTGCAAACTTTGTGGGTTTTTTTAACCTGTTTGTTTGTTTTGTTCTATTAAAAATGTAATACAATAGTCTGGTTGCCCCTGACACGATAAATAAATACCAACTATGTTGAATTGGTTGAGAGTTGACGAGGCTCCTCCCTAAACTACAAACCCTAGAATTCTGCAGGAGGCAGAAACCAGATTTTAAGCGGATTTTTTCTCTAGTGTGATGAGGCCCTTAGGCTATATGTAATAGATAGGTAGTTAGATAAATAGATAGATGGAGGGCCTTCTGTGCAGATTCTTTGTCAATGGATTCACCATAAGGCTAATGTGGCTTCAATTAAAATTAGGCCCCTTCTGCCATATAACCCAGAATATAAAGGCAGATAACCCACAATATCTGTTTTGAACTGGGATATGTGGCAGTGTGGACTCAGATATTCCAGTTCAAAACAGATATTGTGGGTTATTCTGCCTCGATACTCCGGATTGCTGCATGGAAGGGTCCTGGGTTATTTTAGGCCCCTTCCACACCGCTGAATAAAATCCCACATCTGCTTTTGAACTGGGTTATATGCAGTGTGACTCAGGGCCCTTCCAGACAGGTCCTATATCCTAGGATCTGATCCCAGGTTTTCTGTTCATTCCAGATTATCTGGCAGTGGGATCAGATACTGGGATATAGGGGGTGTGGAGGAGCCCTCAGGTATCCCAGTTGTGAATTATTTGGCTTGATACTCTGGGTTATACGGCTGTGTAGAAGGACCCCGAATCCATAAAATATAATAGATCATAAACCAGTATAAAAGGCCAAACCAACTTGAGTCCTTGGGCAGGGAGGTAGAAGGCGGATAATTATAAATAAATAGCTCATATTTGTTCATCTGGATTGAGAATAAATCACCCAACAGGTTCTACACAATTTAGGGAGGATGGCATTTCTGGGACAGAAACAACAGCAGTGCCTACCCCAGCTGTATATCAAACCTAATTTGAAAAGGAAAGTTTCGTAATAAGAGAGTGCATTGCCTACCCTTTCTAATGAAAGGAATCTACTAGACACACCCTTTGGTTTCTAGTTGCTCTTCTCCTCTTGTTCATACTTTTACATGGTCCAGGATCTAGCACGTATAAAATCTGTTATGTTTAAAGTCATTAGAGAAATGGTGAAGGGCCAAAATTTATTATGCTGAAAGTCCTTTTGGAAATGATGATGGCCCATCCTACGTTTAATAAAAGAGATTCTCATCACCTTTCCAACACTTCAGTTACCGTTCTGTGTGCCTCCAATTTGCTTCCAACTTATGTGAACCTATTGTGGGGTTTTCTTGACACAATTTGTTCAGAGCGGTTTTTTGCCATCCTCTGAGGCTGAGAGTATGTCACTTGCCCAAGGCTACCCAGAGGTTTTCCATGGCTGGGCAAGGATTCGAACTCTGGTCTTCAGAGTCATAGTGCAACTCTCAAACCATTACATTACATCAGCTCTTTTTACCTATCGCAACCAGGAAGAGGCAATAAAGCAATGTAGGTGATGCCTTAAATCAGGCATGGGCAAACTTTGGACCTCCAGGTGTTTTGGACTTCAACTCCCACAATTCCCAACAGCCATTAGGCTGTTGGGAATTGTGGGAGTTAAAGTCCAAAACACCTGGAGGGCCAAAGATTGCCCATGGCTGCCTTAGATTGAATATATTTCTCAGGGAGGTGGTTTCAGTACTTGCCCCTAATTTTGGAACATACCTCTTTTGTTATGTTTTGTTCTACTGGTCAAGGTGAGAGTAATGTCAGTTTTGTAAAAACAAAAATCTGCTGGTGGGAAAAACAAAGATGTGCCAGACTTTTCACCCAAAACATAAATTCATTCTTTAAAAGAACTAAAATAAAACATATGCAGAGAACATGGCAACAGCAAATGACAGTGATGGGAAATTCAGGCAGTCGGAATATACCGAGTTGCAACAAATCATAAAGAAACACATATCACTCCAATTAGATGGGTGATCAATTGCCTAATGACAGGCCCACTGTGTTTCTTAGGGCCATTCCACACAGCCCTATATCCCAGAATATCAAGGGGGAAAATCTCACATTATCAGAGTGTGGACTCAGATAACCCAGTTCAAAGTAGATATTGTGGGATTTTCTGCCTTGGTATTCTGGGATATAGGGCTGTATGGAAGGGCTCTTAATGGTCAGAGAGAAAAGGGGCTTTCATCAGATCTTTAAGAAGCAAAAAGTATTTTCTTTGGAGGTATAAGTGTCCTACGCTCTTTCTCAATTTCTTGTTTCACAGACTTTCCCCCATTTATCGCACTAGAGACATATTTTTGTAATAAGCATAGGTATATGCCTTTATCCAGTGGGAGAGTCGCTTTTTTGGACTACATCTCCCAGAACAGGGGAGTCTGGAAGTTGTACTCTAAATAGACGCCTTTCTCAAAAACTGTCCCTGCCAGTTTGAATAGATGCTCCCAGTTAAGCAATCCAGTATACTATCATCTGTAGAGCACCTGGCCCCCACCCATGACAATCCTGCATCTAAAGAGATAATGGTTTAGCCACCCACATTCGTAATATGAATTCAAGAAAGAAATTAAAAGGCACTCAATTCCACCAGCACCCCATTCTCCTCAACAACCATCCCCTGTTAAGTCTCTCTATGGAAAAAAAAGCAGTGTTACGATAAGAGACAGGACTAATTTCCCAGTTTAAACACAGATCTTGACTGCTAATTACAAACTTTGGCTCTTTGGCTACTTAGAAGGCAGGCTAGCACAGTGAAGCCTGGATGGGGCCAGGACGCATTAGCTTCCAGGGGCCAGGGAAGAGGAAATTACACAGCAACAGGTTATGAAAGTGTCTTCCTGCTGATCATGAGGCCAACGGGCTCAGTATTTTATTCCAGAGACAGGTCTCCTGTGACTCCAGCCTGTTGCTGAATGAAGGATAAACACGGGCGTTTTCCATCGAGTGGCTCCAACTGTCACGGCTCCAAGTGCAAAAGCCTGAACTTCCACGGCACTGAGTGGGAGCGGGGGAAGCCAAGTTACCGGTCCATGCTGCTTTCATCAGGTTGACTGCAGAAGCAAAGGCGCAGCAAAGTCTCGCAGAAGTCCAGTTCCTCCTATTAAAAAAATAAAATAAAAAGGAGATGGAATCACAAAGGAAGGTCTGGCAAATTCTGTTTCTTTTTGGAACATGATGACCTAAGTCTCTATAGTGAATTCAAGGGAAGAAACCTGCAAGATTTGCCTAACAACAATCTTTGGTCTCTATGCTACTGACTTTTTTCCCAATTCTGCCTAATGAAAAGTTCTGTATTGGCTCAAAAGCTTGCAAATTCCTGCAATGAAGGGTGTGACCCACATATATTTGTTACATAGCACTGCAGTCTCCATGGATAGTCAGCAAAATCTAATGCAAATGTGTAAAAGGTAAAGGTAAAGGTTTCCCCTGACATTAAGTCTAGTCATGTCCAACTCTGGGTATGGGGCTCATCTCCATTTCTAAGACGAAGAGTCAGTGTTGTCCATAGACACCTCCAAGATCATGTGATTGGCATGACTGCATAGAGCGCCGTTACCTTTCTGCAGAAGCAGTACCTATTGATCTCACATTTGCATGTTTTCAAACTGCTAGGCTAACAGCAGGAGCTCACCTTGCTACCCGGGTTTGAACAAGTTCAGCAGCTCAGCAGTTTAACATGCTGTGACAATACTATAATTGACATACACTGACATGGGTGGCAAAATAAATCCACAGGCGCACAGGCCACTAAAAAAATAATAATAAAGTGTACAGCCACTATTCTTTCAAGGCAGTTCTCTCAGACTGGAAGGCAGTGAGGGAGGGCAGCTATAAATCTGTTTTATTTTAATCTCATCTTTCTTACAGTCACTTGGAATGTGAGAGAACTGGCCATCTGTAAGGATGTTGCCCAGGGGACTCCCGGATGTTTTGATGTTTTACCCTCCTTGTGGGAGGCTTCCCTCATGTCCCCACATGAGGAACTTGAGCTGACAGAGAGAGCTCTCCCCGCTCTCCTCAGATTTAAACCTATCGGTCAGCAGTCCTGCCAGCAGAAGGGTTTAACCCATTGCGCTACCTGGGGTTCCTACAACATGGGACCCATGGCACCTTACAAAAATATAAATATTTTTAAAGTTAAAATGCAATAAATGAGGTATGATAAAATTTCATTAATGTAAAAGGTGTCAGATCATTTTAAAATAATGTTAAAGATACACATGCACAGCATAAAAAGAGTCCCCACGACCCTAGAATGATCAAATGACTGTTTAAATAAGAACATGGTCCCAAATTTCAAAGAAGCCCCAACACAGTGACTTTACAAAGCAAAACAGGGAGTTAGGGTGAGGGGGAAAGAGGAAACCATTTCAAATCCTCTTACTCCATTACGGCAATTGTTTAATTATCTAGCTTGGCATAACCTAATTGCTATGTTCAGAGAAAACTATCGGTTGCTAACAGCAGGGGTGGGAATGTGTCTGAGTAAATGCAAGAAGAGACAAAGAAAACACAACAGAAGCAACGAGCCCCCTGCCTCCTATTCGCCTTCCCTCACACCAAGCCTGATAGCAGCATCTGCAAGCAGAAATGACCTCAGGAGTGAAATGAGGAAGCTAGCTCAAATCTCCTGCACTTGGAAGGATTGGTTTGCTCCTTCCTTCAGCAATAGACATGCACCCAAGGGACGACATAGGCCTGGAGCCTCACATGCACAACGTAATATCGATGTGACACCCCCACTGAACAAGATTTTCAATGGATGCCAAAATATGTTCCTCTTTCCTTAGCATTTTTGTAATCAAAGGCCCCATAAGTCTTGCAGTGGGAAAATAAATTAAAATAGTAGGAAATGCTTTCACATTCAGCATTTAACATAATCTTCCAAAAGTTGGGGGATCGAAATACAGGTTGAGCCTGCCTTACCTGGACATCTGATATCTGAAATATTCCAAAACTTGAAACATTTTGTTGCCAGTCACTTACTTCCATTTTTGGGGAAAGGGGTTACTCAAACATTCAGTACCCACCAATGGCACAGAGCAAACCCATTGGCTGCGGCCCAGGGAGAATGAAAACAACTCAAGGGATTTTCCCCTTTTGACACAAGGGGAGGGATTTTCATGAGCAGCTTAATTCTACATTCACAACCAGGATTGTCTAAGTTACATTTCGTTTCTGGAGGGGGTGAGAATTGGTAAGAGACACACTGTCAACAAGAGTGAGGACTGGATTCTGGAAGTCTAAGCAGAGGAAGACAAAAACACCTCTTAAGCTGTTTCTGCCTTGCATTGTTATTAAAATAGGTGAAGTGCTACCGACAATATGTACTTAAATGGGAATCACTCATCCTGGAGAGCCACCACACTGTATACGGGACTTTTGAAAAGTTGACAAAGAGGCCTAGCTCCCCCTAGTGTCACAAAAAGGACATGCAGATGTAAAACAAGCTCTCCACTTACCCAAATCTGGGTAGTGGTTGGCATTTCATTTTCACAGGTTGGAGTGGAATATGGCTTTTTGAATCTGTTTTCCTGGGTTTTTGTCTTCTTCAGTATTCTATTTTTTTATTTAAAATGTTTCCAACTCTAAATTGTTAAGAAAAATTTGAAAATGTCTCCACACACGCCTTGCTGTGTCTGATCACCACCCCCATGTCTTTAATAAAACATACCGTATATACTCAAGTATTAGCCGAGTTTTTCAGCCCTTTCTTTACGTTGAAAAAATTCCCTCTTTGCTTATACTCGAGTCAAGGTTATTTATTATTTTACTCTTATTATTTTTATTACATTTATTATTTTACTCTATTATTATTATGTACATTTTTATTCTATTATTATTTTATTACATTTCTTATTTTACTATATTATGATTATAATTATAACATTATTATTTATCTATAGTAGTTGCTCAAAAGGTCAGCCATATCCCTTCAAGAAATTCCTGTAGTATGTTAATATAAGGTTAGCTATAAACTACCTTAAATACTTGAGTATAAGTCCAGTTTTCAGCCCCTTTTTAGGCTGAAAAAACCCACCTCAGCTTATACTCAAGACAGTTATTTATCATTTTACTCTGTTGTTGTTATTATTCTTATTATTATTACATTTATTGTTTTACCTTATTATTATTACAATTATTGTTTTACCTTATGATTATTATGATTATTATGATTATTATTATTATTATTATTGTAACACAACATGATGAGTCCACAGCAGACACTCTGCTGGCTGTTGTATTGGATCACACGTCAGACACTTCCCAAGTGTCTAGGACTGTGTGATGTATCGGCGAATAATGCGCACAGATCCCAGTAAGGGGGCCTTTTGTAGCTGACAGATGGTAATTTTGTCAGTGCCGATTGTGTTTAAGTGCAGGCCGAGGTCTTTAGGCACTGCACCCAGTGTGCCGATCACCACTGGGACCACCTTGACTGGCTTGTGCCAGAGTTTGCAGTTCGACCTTTAAATCCTCATATCGTACTTTATTATTGTTGTTATTATATTTATTATTTTACTCTATTATTATTCCATTTATTGTTTTACTTTTTTATTACTGTTATTATTACATTTCCATTATTTTACTCCACTATTATTGTTTTTATTAATTTATTATTTTACTCTATTATTATTGGAGGGCTGCATAAGCACACATTAAAGAAGGTTAGAATGGTTTAATCCGAGCTGAACAGTTTTATCTTAAATTTTAGTTTTATGTAAATATTCAAAAACATTTAACCTAGTGATGCCTCAATTAATTTTATTTTATTGGTATCTATTTTTATTTTGAAATTTACCAGTAGCTGCTGCATTTCCCATCCTCAGCTTATACTGGAGTCAATATGTTTTCTCAGTTTTGTATGGTAAAATTAGGTGCCTCAGCTTATATTCAGGTTAGCTTATACTCAATTATATACGGTAGGTATACTTAAGAAACTGGAAAATTACAGGAAACAATTTATTCTAATTATAGAGCTTGAACTTCTTAATCTGAAAAATGCAGTGATGGTTCAGAGAGCATGCTAGGCCCTCAGGACAAGTATATGGGGAAGATGGGGGGAAGGAAAAATTCCTGGGTTAGCCTACCTGGAATTCCTCCTGACCCTTGAGTAGCTGGCACCGCTCTTTTAATAGTTCCTCAAGTGATAGCTCTGGTTCTTGGCACTCTCGCACACCTTGAGGAAAATCTGTCACGAGACTGGATGGAGTGTGGGAAAAAGATGACACATTGGAAAAGATGGAAGCAGCAAAAATGGACAAATGAGAGATGTATGAAGTTTTCCATGAATCATCCAATATTAGAAGGTGGCTAATCTTGCTCAGGTTTCCTGATAACTTATCAGCCGTACCTTCCCTCTACAAGATGCTCAGTTAAATCTCAATTACCACATGCCTTTCCTTGTCAATACACAATCAACATTCCATCACTACTCAGCATACTCAACCCTTAGGGTGCTGTTGCTTGCTGAGTAGCAAGTTCCCTCCATGCCACTCCTACACCCCCAAGTACCCCCAAGATACTAGCATGTCCATGGCTGCTTTTTGATTGCATAGTCATCAGCACTTCCCGCTAGCCGATCTTGGAGAGAAATATATACTTTCTGGACTGTTCATTGTTATTGCTGTGTGTTTTCAAGTTGTTTCTAGATAATGGCCGAAAGCAGTGGTTTTCAACCTTCCTAATGCCGTGACCCCTTAATACAGTTCCTCATGTTGTGGTGAGCCCCAACCATAACATTATTTTTGTTGCTACTTCACAACTGTAATTTTGCTATTGTTATATATAGTAATGTAAATATCTGATATGCAAGTTGTATTTTTATTCACTGGACCAAATTTGGCACTAATACCCAATATGCCCAAATTTGAATGCTGATGAGGTTGGTGGGAGAATTGATTTTGTCATTTGGGAGTTGTAGGTGCTGGGATTTATAGTTCACCTACAATCAAAGAGCATTCTGGACTCCACTAACAATGGAATTGAACCAAACTTGTCACATTGAATTCCCATAACCAACAGAAAATACTGGAAGGGATTGGTAGGCATTGACCTTGAGTTTTGGAGTTGTAGTTCACCTACATCCAGAGGGCACTGTGGACTAAAACAATGATCTGGATCTGGAGCAAACCTGGCACAAATACTCAATATGTACAAATGTGAACACTGGTGGAGTTTAGGGAAAATAGACCTTGACATTTGGGCGTTGTAGTTGCTGGGATTTATAGTTCACCTACAATCAAAGAGCATTCTGGACATTCTGGACCGATGGAATTGAACCAAACTTCCCACACAGAACCGTCATGACCAACAGAAAGTACTGTGTTTTCTGATGGCCTTTGGCAACCCCTCTGACAGCCCCTCGTGACCCCCCCCCAGGGGTCCCGACCCCCAGGTTGAGAAACACTGGCCTAAGGTGATTGGATCCGAAGATCTTTTTTCAGGGCAATAGCTTTAGTCCAATAGTCCAACTACTGCAGCAGGCTGGCTCTTTTGGGACCTCCACAAAATAGTCAGAATGGTCACTTCTAAAGTATTTTGATCTGAAGTGTAGAAAATGATCTCTTCCAAGATCCAGAAGGAACTTACCCCAATTTGACAGCCTAGACCAGAGTTTCTTAACCTGGGGGTCGGGACCCCTTGGGGGGGGGGTCGCAAGGGGGGTGTCAGAAGGATCACCAAAGACAATCAGAGAACACAGTATTATCTGTTGGTCATGGGGGTTCTGTGTGGGAAGTCTGGCCCAATTTTGTCACTGGTGGAGTTCTCAATGCTCTTTGATTTTTGCTGAACTATAAATCCCAGCAACTACAAATCCCAAATGTCAAGGTCTATTTTCCCCAAACTCCACATTTGGCCATATTGAGTACCATGCTTTGTCCAGAACCATCATTGTTTGAGTCCACAGTGCTCTCTGGATATAGGTGAACTACAACTCCAAAAGTCAAGGTCAATGCCCACCAAACCCTTTCAGTATTTTCTGTTGGTCATGGAAATTGTGTGTGGCAAGTTTGGTTCAATTCCATTGTTGTGAGAGTTCAGAATGCTCTTTGATGGCAGGTTAACTATAAATCCCAGCAACTACAACTCCCAAATGACAAAATCATCCCCCCTCCCCAACTCCACCAATTTGGGTGTATCGAGTCCTGCACATCAGATATTTACATTACAATTCATAACAGTAGCAAAATGGCAGTTGTGAAGTAGCAACAAAAATAATTTTATTGTTGGGGGTCACAACATGAGGAATTGTATTAAAGGGTCGTGGCATTAGGAAGGCTGAGAACCACTGGCTTAGACTGTCAAGGCTGTGCCCAGGCTAAGATTTACACCTCAGTATGAATTACTGTCCTAGTCCCTGCTTATTATATTAACAATCTGTGTTGCTGTATTCTGGTACTCAGAAAAACTAAGTATCCTTTATCTCTATACTGATTTAAATGCTTTTATTTCCTGTGCATTGCCTCAGGATCCCTCATGGGCTGGAAGGCAATAAATAAGCCCTTTAAATACATCAAAATAAAACCCTTCCTTCTTCCTTCACCATGGTAACAACCCTTTCGATCCCAACTCTCATTTTCCATTTCCTGCACCCATCAATACCTGCACAATGCTCCCAAGACGTATTCATGGAAGGTGCTGTGTTCAGAACGGATCAGGGCCACCAACTGCTGGACCATTCCCATGGAACAGAGAACCTCTAAGGAGAAGAAAAAGTTTGGAAATGCAAACCTTCGAGTAAAGCTAAAAGAAACAAATGACTACGATTGGAAATGCTGATGCACATGTGTGAACATCCAATGGCCTACATCAGGCTACCATAAAAAGTCACTTCCAACCTTGGAGAACGTCACAAGACACGTCCTGGGTGTGATATCAAAATTTTCCAAGGGCTGATGCCCAGAGGAAAGTGACCAAAATGGTAAAAGGACTGGAAAACTGTTGGAAATAGCAACCTTCTACAAGCATCCTACACTTGCATCTGCAAAATGTGTTAGTTGCCTTAGAGATGGAACCTAAATCTAAACGTGATATTAACTTATGGGTTATAGACACTTTATTTGTGTAGCCTGGAGGTTAGTTTTATGTTCCAGTGTGGCACAACTGGCTGGGAGTCAGCTGCATTAAGATCACTACTGACCGAAAGGTCACTGGTACGAAGCCAGCCCAGTGAGCTTCCAACCAATTTGTGTAGCTTGCTGTCGACCTTTGCAACACGAAAGACAGATGCATCTGTCAAGTAGGAAATTTAGGTACTGCTTATGCAGGGAGGCTAATTTAACTAATTTACGAAGACATAAAAATCTCCAGCAAGCATGCAAAGAATGAGAAAGCACTTCATTAGTATCACAAATGGACGTTGAAGCGACAGCTCTCCTGGTGGCCAGAATACCCTCATAAAAAGCTGGAATGCCTCTGAGCGTCTGTCTATATAGGTTGGGTGTCTATGGCATTGAATGTTTGCCATGTATATGTACATTGTAATCTGTCCTGAGTCTCCTGCGGGTTGAGAAGTGCAGAATATAAATACTGTAAATAAAATATGTTTGTATACAATTCAGATTGCTTATTGTATTGTATATGTGTGTATTGGTATGCAATTTTCCTTAACTCTTTGTTGTGGGAGGAACCGCAGACCATGGGACTGTTCAGACTATGTTTCCATTTTGGAAGTCAGTAGAAGCAGAATGCCTTGGAGACACCATTGGACTTTCAGACTGCACAGACTGTATTGGATTCTCAGACTAGAGAGATGCTTTAGACTTTGGACTGCTGATTATAAGAACGATGCCCTGTGTTATCTGCTCAGAAAAACTACTTCAAATCCTATCTGCAACTGGATTAATATGCAAAGTACCTATATGCTGAATATATGAAGTTTGTGAGTTAACAAAGACTATTTTTGGTCTCTTTAGAGCATAATTTAAAACCAAATATATTTTACAGGAGAGTAGATGTTTTTGGGAAACTAAAATTACACTTCTGAAACTCAGCTATATGTTTTTTGTGCATTGGCATAATCTTTGTTCCTAACAGTTCAAAGAGATAACCGGGCATATCAGTCTGACAACTGAAAAACCTAATTTGCCTTGCATGACTACTAATGGATATTTACCACTAAAGAGGAGATTCGTTCAAATGAGTTTTTAACTCTTCTCAGGAAGATCATACTTTACATAAGGTTATGAACTCCAACAAGGTCATGCCTTTCCAAAAGGGTTTATGATTATTCCAAATAGTGTGAATGTCAACTTAACTCCAAAACGATCATGCTTCCAAAAGCTTGTGGAGATTCCTGGTTTTCCCAAATGATTCTGAACATGCTATTTTCCAAATAACAAAAAACATGCCCTTTGAGGGCTGGTTTAGGGAACTGGGTAAGTTCAGCCTAGAGAAGAGGAGGTTATAAGGTGACACAATACCCATATTTTCTTATCTGAAAGGATGTCATTTTGAAGAAGGAGCAAGCTTGCTTTCTGTGACTCCAGAGACGAGGACATTGAGCAATGGATGCAAACTACAGGAAGGGATTCCACCTAAACATTAGGAAACATTTCCTGAGGATAAGAGCTGTTTCGACAGTAGAATATGCAAATTCAGAGAGTGGTGGAGTCTCTTTCTTTAGAGGCTTTTAAAACAGAGGTTGGATGGCCATATGCTGAGAGTGCTTTGTGTATTCTGCATGGCAGGGGGTGGGACCAGATGGCCCTTGGGATCTCTTCCAACTCCTACAATTCTATGAAAATTAGATCATCGAAACTTAAGGCATTACATCCCTTTCACTATCAGAAGAGGGCATCCTTTTTTTAACATGTACACACACATTCTCTCAATAAATATTAAATAAATGAATCCACAGAGAAAACAGAAGTCCTATTATTATTATTACTACTACTACCTGTACCCGCCATACGTTGCTGTGGCCAACCTTCCCTCTTTCTCTCCTCCTTTCTTTCTCTCCTTCCTTCTCTTTTTTTTCTTTCATTCTCTACCTCCTTCCTTCTCTTCCTCTTCCCTTCCTTCCCTTTTTCTTTCCTTTCCGCTTTCTTCCCTTTCCTCCTTCTCTACCTATTCTTGGACTGCAATTCCCAGCAGTCCACTTGATCAATCTACCTACCTACCTACCTACCTACCTACCTACCTATATCTATCTATCTTATTTATATGGAGGATTGCTGGGAAATTGGAAATATGCAGGAATTGGGATGCTCTCAAAGAAATCCAAGGAGAAGAAAGCTTGCAGCTTGGAAGCAGTGCATTGGGATCATCCTCCTCTCCTAAAGGGTCTAGTCTAGGGGATGCTGGGAGCTGAAGTCCGAAAGAGAGGGTGGATATGCTATTGTGTGTTTTGCTTGCCAGGGGGAGTTGTTTTTGCACATGCGCTGTAGCATCTTTTTGTTGTGTTTTTCAGTGTTTTTATGAGTGATGGTCCCTCATTGGTCTGATAGGTGTGTTGTGTCCAAATTTTGTGTCAATTTGTCCAGTGGTTTTTAAGTTATGTTAATCCCACAAATGAACATTACATTTTTATTTATAAAGATTTGATACATAAGATTAGTACACAGCAAACAAGATCACTATGCTGGCTTTTGTATTTGATCATCTGTCAGACATTTCCCAAGGGACTGTGTGATGTATCAGCGAATAATGCATGTAGATCTGAGTAGGGTGGCCTTTTGCAGCTGACAAATGGCAATTTTGTCAGTGCTGTTTGTTTTTAAGTGCAGGCCAAGGTGTTTAGGCACTGCACCCAGGGTGCCGATCACCACTGGGACCACCTTTACTGGCTTGTGCCAGAGTTTTTACAATTCTATCTTTAAATCCTCATTGTTGTTGTTGTTATTGTTATTTATTTATTTACTACTAGCGGTCCCCTGCCATGCACTGCTGTGGCCCAGTCTGTGTATATGTGTTTTGTGTGTGTACATATGTGTATATGTGTGTGTATGTGTATTTATGTGGTTATGTGCATGTGTTGTAATGTATTTTTCGTTTCTTGGCTTTTTAAATATCTTCCGTTGCGTTTTTCAGTGTTTTTATGAGTGATGGTCACTCGTTGGCCTGATAGGTGTATTGTGTCCAAATTTGGTGTCAATTCGCCCAGTGGTTTTTGAGTTATGTTAATCCCACAAACGAACATCACATTTTTATTTATATAGATTATTTATACCCCACTTTATCTCCCCTGAAGGGAACTCATACTATATATACTATTTATAATTTTCTACTTCTTTTGTGTGCCTTTTAGCAGTATGAAGTCGTAAAAGTCAATTCCACCATTTTGGGACTCAACTGTTTGCTCTACTCTATGCATAGCAAATACGACCATTCAAATCTCACCAGCAAAATGTTGGTTCTATATGCAAAAGGTCCCAAATTCACTCCCAGTGTCTCCAATGAAAATAGTCTCCAAGTAGCAAGTGATGAGGATAAAATTTTCCTGTCCAAGTCCAGGGTTTAGGATGGGAGAGAGTGGGATGTTTCTATTCTGCCACAACCACAATTCTCACCTTTCTGCTCTGGGTGGTCTATGAGAAGGTTCTGTAGGAGGAAAGCAGATTTCACCTTCAGCTTCTGCACGTTACTCTGCATGGCCCGCATGAGGACAGAGAACCCATCGAGACGTAGGAACTGCTGCAAGCCAGTTTCCTGGGCTCTAACCAAGCCTGGCAAATAAAGAAATGATAAAGAAAGAGAGAGAAGGAGTAAACAAAAATAGACTGTTAAGAATTGTGGGATTTGAAGTCCAAAACACCTGGAGGGCTGAAATTTGCCCATGCCTGGTTTAACCAGTACCTCTCTGCCCCTCCACACTTGTCCCCATGTTTTTATTAATTGTTTTTGCCCATTGCCTGTGCTATAATCTGTAGAAACAAGGGATAGAAGTATTGGTATACAAGAGGAGGAATCTAAAACCTTCCAGGTCATGCCTGTTTTAGTTTTTGACACTCGCTCTCCAGTTCACTTGCCATGCTCCCACTTACAGGAGATGGCAAAGAGGGCCTTGATCCGGACGGCCTCGCTGGGATCCTGGTCCAAAAGCCGCAGCAACTTCCTCATACATCCCAGCGCCAAGGCCTGCTCTTGCACTTTGGGCACGTTCTGGGCGCAGGTTCCCACCAGGTAGGCTGCCCGCCAGCGCAGCTCTTGCTCCTCGTGCTCCAGGTATCGATGGGCCAGCAACCGCATGCCCTCCAGTTTGCAGAAGTCTGAAAGAAGAGGGAACGGGACAAAATAAGATGGGATTGCCAGTAGGGTATATCTTACAAATGACCACTGTCCCTTCTCCTGATCAGAAAGGTGTTGGAATTCAACCCCACACTGCCCAAGTCTTTTTTTTTTTCCAATATAATCTTTATTAGTTTTACATTGAGGAAGTAGGGGGGGGGAAGGGGGGAGGGGCAGGAAGGGGGGGAAGGGGGAGAGTGGGAAGAGGGGGGGTAAAAAGGCGTGATGCTGGGAGTGATGGGGTTGTGATGGGATGTGGGGGAAAGGGGCCCATCACCGTCTTCTTTTGTGTGGTGAACTTCCCAAGGTCTTCCAAGCGTTCCATTCTTCTATCTTTTGGTCCTTACGTTCGTATATCTTGTTGCTGACACGGTCAATTTCTTTACCTTCCATATTAGAAATTTGTCAAGTCAATTGTTATGGGTATGTCTTTTGCCTTTAGATATTCCTTAAAGCCTGTCCAGTCTGTTTTCTTTTTCACTCCGTTTATTCTTTGAGATAAATTGTCCATTTGTATAATTTCGAAGGCTTTTATAATCCAATCTTCTGTAGTTGGTGTTTCTTTTAGCTTCCATTTTTTTGCTATCACTATTCTAGCAGCCGTACTCAGTAAGAATAGCATTTTATCTTGGTTTTTATTTAATTTTGATTCTTTATGTATGCCTAGTAAATATAGTTCTGGGATTTTTGTGAAGGTTATTTTAAGTATTTTTTGAGTTGCCCTATGAACTTTGCTCCAGAATTTTTTAATTTTTGCACATAGCCACCATTGGTGGAAGAAAGTGCCCGTCTTCCTCCCACATTTCCAACATTTGTCTGAAGTGAATTGGTTTTTTTTAAATTTGGCAATTTTTTCAGGTGTATAATGCCAGCGATAGAACATTTTGAACCAATTTTCTTTAATATCACTGGCTGCGGTATATCTAATTTTTGTAGTCCAGATCTCTTCCCATTGATTTAGCATTATGTTGTGTCCCAGATCCTTGGCCCAGTTAATTTGGCATTCTTTTATTTGCTCTTCTTCGGTGTTCCACATTTGTAATTGTTTGTATAATAGTTTTATTAATTTTTTTTCTTTTTCCATAATTACCTCCCATAGACCCTTTTTTTGCTCAAAGCCTAGTTTATTGTCTTCCTTATAGCCTTCACGTATCTGGTAGTAGTTTAGCCACGTAAGTTTCGGGTTTATTTTTTTAAATTCCTCGTATGTTATTATTTCCATATTTCCTTTATCATTTTTCTTGAGTAGTTGCTGATATGTTGGCCAATTTTCTATCCCTAATTCTTTTTTGTGTTTTGCTTCGAATGGCGAAACCCAAAGCGGGGTGCGCCTGTAGAATCTATTTTTGTATCTATCCCACGTTTTGATTAGGGCGGCCCTTATCATATGGTTTGTGAAATTTTTTTCTACTTTTTTTCGGTCGTACCATATGTAACTGTGCCAACCGGCTCTTAGGTCGTGGCCTTCCAGGGTTAGTATATGTTCATTTTTTATTTTTGTCCAGTCCTTAACTGCTACTAAATTACATGCTTCATAATAAATTTTTAGGTCTGGCAGACCTAGGCCCCCTCTTTTTTTGTCATCCGTCAGAATTTTCATGCTAATTCTCGGTTTTTTATTCGCCCATATAAATTTTGAAATGTCGGAATTCCACTTTTTGAAAAGGTAATTATTTCTGATCACCGGGATGGTTTGAAAAAGGAAAAGTAATTGCGGTAAAACTATCATTTTAATTAGCGCGATTCTTCCCAAAAAGGAGTGGTTTTGGTTGCCCCATTTCGCCAGATCTTTTTGAATTTTTTTCCATAGGGTTTCATAATTGTTTTTTATCAATGCGGCATTACTTTTGGTGACATTAATTCCCAGATACCTTATTTTGGTTGCAATTTGGATGCCTGTTGTTTTTTGTAACATGTCTTTGGCCTTTCCATCCATATTTTTAACTAACAGTTTAGTTTTTTGTTTGTTTAGTTTGAATCCTGCTAGGATTCCAAAATCCTCAATTCTCTTTAGCCAGTCTTTAATATTGTTCGTGGGGTCTTCAATGAAACACACCACATCGTCCGCGTATGTTTTAAGTTTATATTGTTGTTTTAGTATCTTAAGCCCTTTTAGATTTGGATCTTCGTTTATCTTTCTCACCAAAGTTTCCATTATTAATATAAATAACAGAGGTGATAAAGGACACCCTTGCCTTGTTCCCTGGGAAATTTGGATTGATTTTTTTGTTTCTTGTCCATTAATCACTAGTGTGGCCTCTTGCTTTCCGTAGATTGCATTTATAGTATTTTGAAAATGGAAACCCATGTCTAATTCTTTGATTAATAATTTCAAGTAACTCCAGTTTACCTTGTCGAATGCTTTTTCCGCATCCACAAAGAGTAAAGCCAGTTCCTTTTCGGTGTGTTTTTCATAATATTCAATTATATTGATTAATATCCTTGTGTTATCTTTTATTTGCCGGTTAGGCAGAAAGCCTGACTGTTCCTTAGACACCCATTTTTTTAAGAATTCCTTTAGTCTCTCCGCCATAATTAGTGCAAAGATTTTATAATCATTATTTAAAAGTGAGATCGGCCGATAATTTTTTATTTCAGTCGTATCTGTATTTTCTTTATGGATTAAGACTATATTTGCTTTTTCCCAGGACTTTGGGATGGTTCCTTTTTCCAGTATGTTGTTTGCGATCTCCTGGAATAAGGGGCTTATTTCAGTTTGAAAGGTTTTATAAAAGATGGCGGTGAAGCCATCTGGTCCTGGCGCCTTATTATTTTTTAGTTTCTTGATGGCTATATCAATCTCGGCCATTGAGATAGTTCCATTTAGGGCCTCCCTCTGTCTGTCCGTAAGTTTTACCATATTGAGCTCGCAAATATATTTGGTTATTTTTTCCTTGTTTACTTCTGTACCCTTATATAGCTCTTTATAAAATTTCAGAAATTCACTGGTAATGCTGGTGTCTTCTGTATGAATTTTCCCTTCGGTTTGTATTTTTGTTATCAATTGTTTTTGTTTTTGCTTCTTTATCTTATTTGCCAGCCATTTGCCAATTTTATTTGCATTTTGAAAGTGATGTGCCTTCGTGAATTTCATCTGTTTTTCTATATTTTCGTTTTGTAATAATTGTAGCTGTTTATTAAGGGCCGCTATGGTAAGTGATCTCTTTTTGTCTCTGGGGTTTTGTTTTAGCAATCTTTCATTTTCAGTTAATTTTTCTAATATTTCTCTAATTTCCTTGTTTCTATTTTTTTTATGAATTGCATCTTGTTGCATGAGGTATCCCCTCATGACGGCTTTCATTGCCTCCCATTGTGTGTATTTCGATGTTTCCTCCCCTTTGTTTAGTTCTAAGTATTCCCGTAGTAAGATCCTATTCCTTTCTATATCCTTCTCTTTGCGTAATAAGTAATCTTTTAGTCTCCATCTATACATTGTACTCCTCCCTTTGATTACCAGTTCTATTGCACAGTGGTCTGAATGAGTCCTGGCTAGGATGTCTATTTTTTTCACTTTTAAGTTTAGGGAGTTAGTTGCCCATACCATGTCAATTCTCGACCACGTAAGGTGTCTCCCAGAGTAATATGTATAGTCTTTCATGCTCCCTTTGTGCTGTCTCCATGTATCTCTCAGATTTAGGTTTTCTAGCTGTTGTATAAATATTTTGGGTAATTGGCTTGTTTTGCTTGTAATTTTTCTATCTTTAACTTTCTTTTTAGTTTTATCTAAATTTATATCCACCACCCCATTGAAGTCCCCTAAAATTATTAGTTCGTCCCAGCTTTGATTATCTATCTCCTTTTTTAATTCTCTTATAAATTTACCTTTAGCTCCATTTGGAGAATAAATATTGCAAATTAGCCATTTTTGATTATTTATTTCGATAAAGATTCCCACATATCTCCCTTCCATATCTCTAAAGGCTAGTTTTGCATTTAGCCACTCTTTCGCGTAAATCACCACACCCTTCTTCTTCCCATTGTTGGATGCGTGGAATTCTTTTCCCAGTTTCTTGTTTGTTAAATATTTTGTATGTCTACTTGAGATATGCGTTTCTTGTAAAGCAATCAAGTCCAGATTTTTTTGTTTTAGAAGATTGAAGACCTTTCTACGTTTGTTTGGTGAATTCAGTCCATTGATGTTATTGGTATGTATTTTGATGTCCTTACTCATTGGTATTTTCAGTCATTTCCCATTGCAGGATTTCTTGCGGAATTAGTTGGTAGTTTTCCGGAGAGAACTCCCTTAGTCTCTTATTTTCTCTTTCATCCTGACTTCTCCATGGGGTCCCTTCTTTACATTCTCCTTCTTCTTCTTCTTCCTCCATGTTCTCTTCCTTATCATCTTTACTTTCTTGATTTGCCTCTGAGCTTTCTTGTCTTTTTGTGTCTTTTATAGTCAGTTTGGTTAGAAGTGTTCTCTGCGGGGTATCCTGTGGGTTAGCTTTCATATGGTCCTTGTGAAAGAGTCTTGCTTTTTCTTCGGTATTCAGCCAATACCTTTTTCCATCTAGTGCAACTGTAATCCCTTCATCTCTTTCCCACTTGAATTTTATTTTTATTTTTTTTAATTCGTCTGTTAAGAAGGCGTACCTTCTTCGTTTTGCCAATGTCTGTTGTGTCACCTCCTTCATTATTGTAATTTTTTTCTCCTTGTAGAATACAGTTTTCTTTGAGTTTTCTTTCAATATCGCGTCTCTGGTACTCTTTCGACAGAAGGAGATGACCACGTCCCTTGCTGTTTTGTGTTTTTTGGCGTACCCCGTGGGAACCCGGTATACTCTGTCCACGTCGTTTCCTATAATTTCAGTGCTGACGTCCAATAGGTCTGCCAGCAATTCGATCATTATTTGTTTTACGTTTTCCTCCTTGGTCTCTTCTAAATTTCTAATCCTCAACTGGAATTCCAGTTCCCTGTTCTCAATCCGTTCCGTCTGTAATTCTATTTTTTGTGTCAAGTTTTCCAGTTTCAACATTTTGTTTTCCATTTTTCCTTGATTGTTCATAATTTTTTGATTCTCTTTTTTCATTTTGTCTAAGTCTTCTTGCAGCTTATTCATGTCTTTTTTGAGGTCCGCTTTCATGTTCTTGATTTCTTGCTGCAGTTCTTTATGCTGGGTGTCTTGTTTTGTTGAGATTTTAATAATCTCTGCTAGTATCTGACTGAGGGTGTTCTCTTCTGTCAGGGAGTCTTTCTTTGTTAGATTTTGTGCCTTTGCTAGAGGTGTGCTTTTCCCTTTTGCGCTTTGCGTTGCCATTCTGTTATTTGGTTTGGATTGAGTGATCTGTAGGTATTGTGTGTGTGTATGTATGTATTGTTGTGGTATACTTATTGTAATGTTATGTTGTTGTGTTGTTCTATACTTTACTCTGTGTTTTATTTGATTTTGCCTAGTTGGGTAAATTTTTTTTTTAATTAATTAATTTATTTTATGTTATTATTATTTTTTTATTATTATTATTATTTATTTATTTTTTTCTCCTCCCCTATTGCTTTGTCTAATCTTACCTTCCGCTATTCTCCAAAATCTTCCTGCTATCTTCCAATATCTTCCTATTTTTTGGACTTCTTCCCTCGTATATATTGTCTTCTTAAGACTCCATTTCCCGCTTGTAGCCCTTTAACGTTAGCTCGCTTCCGGGTTAGCGTGCTTTACGTCGTCGCGCTGTTGCCGTGTCGGCACGCCGCTGCGTTCCGACGTCGCTGCGCGTCCTCACGCGGCTCCGGCTCCTCTCGCGGGAATGGGTCTTTCTCTCCTCTGTTTTTCTCTCTCTCCGTCTCGCGGTACTTCTTTCTTCGCTTCCTCCAAGCCGCGTGGCCACGCGCCTACCGCTGGATCCGCCCTCGCCTCCTGCTCTTATCTTTTCTTCTCCCTCTCAAGGACTCCTTCTGGCGCTCTGCCAATGCTTGGGGCTGAGAAATTGTCCTGGGGTTCTGGCGTGTCCAATTCAAGGTCAGTGCATGAAGGGTTTTGATAAGCTTTCTTATCTTCCTCTGGCTCTTACAGTGATTAGAGCTCTTGATGTAGGAATAGGAGGGGTGAAAACTTAGTAAGGCTGCGCGTACCTTTTATTTCTTTTATTTCTTTTCCTCAAGTTTCCACAAATTTGTGCTAAGGGCTACAGCTGTGTTTCTTTGTTACTTAACAGATGCTTAACAAAAGTAGGAGCATAGAATTGTGTTTCTAGTTCCCTCTTTCAGCCCGCTGTACCTTTGTGCCCTGGGTGCCCTACCAGTCGAACCTTGAGGGGTTCGGCCGTCTGGCCCCTTTCGGCTTAGGTTATGCTGTCCCTTGTGGGAGGGAGCCTATCTTGGCTCTACCCGACTGAGTTGGGAAACTTAGGATTTGAGCCTATATTCCCCCCGCTTGGGGATCGGAAGCTCCTTGTCTTATTTGTTTTGTTTATTCTCTCTTTTTTTTTTTCTTGTTTCGTTATCTTTCCTCTCTTCCCTTTCTTGCTTTCTCGTTCTCTTTAATTCACTCTTTACTCTCTTCGATTCACTCTTTTACTCCCTTTTGTGGTTTGTTATGTGTATGTTTCTTATTACCTTGCTTTAAGTCCTCGATGTCTCCGTCTCCGTCTCTGTCATTCCATCCTTTCCGGGAAGGTAATGGCTTCCAATCTTCTTTTCCTTATTGCCTTATCAGCTGAGCCGCTTGTCCGACCATCGCTTTGTTGTCCTCTGGATTCGTTAATTGTTTTTCTTTATTTGTGTGCTGGCCGCCGTGGAGCGTCAGGAGCTTTTGCTCCGGCTTCGGATTGTGCTCACCCTCCGCACCTCGTTGCCGGGCGTCTCTGGATGCCTCCTTGAGGGGGGTATCACTTAGACGCCGTCGGCCGAGAGTGCCTTAGGGTCTTGCCTCCACGACCTCAGTCCATCCGATGGAGGTTGGGTTGCATTTGTAGCTCCCAAAGCCCCAAAACCAAGCCGCTTCTGTGAAGCTACTCACGGAGCTCACAAAAGCATGTCCTCCATTGTGTGGCGACCAACCGGAAGTCCACACTGCCCAAGTCTGAAGTCCTCAATGAGGGATGGTTTAGTTAGCTTAGTATAGACCAGGGGTCCTCAAATTTTTTAAACAGAGGGCCAGGTCACAGTCCCTCAAACTATTGGAGGGCTGGATTATAATTTGAAGAAAACATGAATGCATTCCTATGGACACTGCCCATATTTATTTATTTCGGTTGCTTCTACCCCGCCCTTCTCACCCCGGAGGGGACTCAGGGTGGCTTACAAAAGCAAGGCACAATTCGATGCCCGCATCACATAACAACAAAGGACAATAACATCAGTTAACAAAACAACAATTCAGGCAATAACAGAATTAACAGAAACAATAATTATTATAAGCAAAACCAACCATAAAACCAATACAAACCTCGTTGACGGTCAGCGTTTCACAATCTCATAGTCAAATTCCAATTCCACAATTGTCAGTCCTTTCGGTCCTATCCATCTGGCTGCCATGTCTAAATGTCAGATTGCCCAAAGACCTGGTCCCACAACCACGTCTTTACCTTCCTCCTGAAGGAGAGGAGGGATGTTGATGCCCTAATTTCCCCCGGGAGTGAGTTCCACAGGTGGGGGGCCACCACTGAGAAGGCCCTGCTCCTCGTCCCCACCAGCCTCACCTGTGATAGCGGTTAAGTGGTTTTTGTAGTGCAAAAACCACTTAAAACAATACAATAATAAAAATGAATAACAATTTTAACAAATATAAACGTATTAGTATTTCAATGGGAAGTGTGGGCTTGCCTTTGGCTGATGAAATAGGGTTGTTCTTCTTGTTGTTGTGTTCTTTAAAGTCATTTCAGACTTAGATTGACCCTGAACGAGGGCCGAGTAAATGACCTCTGAGGGCTGTATCAGGCTCCCAGGTCTTAGTTTGAGGACCCCTGGTGTAGACCAATGGTTCCCAACCTTTTTTTGACCAGGGACCATTTAACCAGGGACCACTTTCACCAGGGACCACTCTCCAATATTAGTACCAAAAGGATTACGAATCGGTTTTTGGTCAACTTTAGTTTTTGTCTGGGGTGCTGATTCAGAAAATTGCACTGGATAAATCACATCAGCTCTAATTTCCGATACAGAACATATGCTATAGTCAGCGAAAGGAAAGGAGTGGTAGGTGGCGCAAAAGGAGCGGAAATAAAATAAAATAAATAATGAGGAAGGAGGCTCGCGGACCAGATATTCGTCCTTGGGGCCCGCTGGTGGTTTGCAGCCCACATGTTAAGAACCACTGGTATGAACTAAGGGTTTCTCTTCCCCATGTCTCCTGTATGACAGTTGGGATGTATCTAATTTCTTCTCTCCTCTCTGTTCCTGCTCTCATTCTGATTGGTTGCTTAAAATTGATACTTTTCTGCTGCAAGCTTTTTGAATCTGACTTCTGCCTTTTGCACTTTAGTATGGAGAGTATGTGCTGTGTGCTTTGAGATCTCTCTCCGCTTGTGTGTCAGGAGAGATGTAGTGACTGAGTATTTCCCTCTCTAGAAACCTTAGAAGAGATGGGTGTTAGAGTAGCTCAGACCTAGTTCTTGATTATTAAGAAATGCAGTTATTTCTTATTATTGTAAATAAACCTTTTGTGATGTTTTGAGGATTGGACTCTGCATGTTTCCATCCTGAGCTCTGAATTCTTTACAGCCACATCACACGCTCTGCTCGCTATTGAGCTGATGCTCAACTTTTGTCAGGAAATCAGAAGGCGATTACTTCTTGGGAGGAGAGCAATGTCCAATTTCGATAAAATAGTAAAGAGTAGAGACATCACACTGGCAACAAAGATCCGCCTAGTCAAAGCCATGGTATTCCCTGCAGTAACCTACGGATGTGAGAGCTGGACTTAAGGAAGGCTGAGCGAAGGAAGATCGATGCTTTTGAACTGTGGTGCTGGAGGAAAGTTCTGAGAGTGCCTTGGACTGCGAGAAGATTCAACCAGTCCATCCTCCAGGAAATAAAGCCTGATTGCTCATTGGAGGGAAGGATACTAGAGACAAAGTTGAAGTACTTTGGCCACATCATGAGGAGACAGCAAAACCTAGAGAAGACAGTTATGCTGGGGAAAGTGGAAGGTAAAAGGAAGAGAGGCCAACCAAGGGCAAGAGGGATGGATGGCATCCTTGAAGTGACTGGACTGACCTTGAAGGAGATGGGGGTGGTGACGGCCGACAGGGAGCTCTGGCGTGGGCTGGTCCGTGAGGTCACGAAGAGTCGGAGACGACTGAACGAATGAACAACAACAACAACTTTTGTATCCTGTTTGTTTTTGGGTGCTCTGCTTTATTTTAGGGTAGTGTTTTCCCTAACAAAAGGGACATACGTACTGTTGTTTTGCATATTTAGATTTTCACACTTTATAGATTTTGCAATTTATTCTTCTATCGATTGTTAATCTCCTGGGGTTTCTTTGATGAAAGGTGGATACTAAATGAACTCCTATCCTTAAAGTGTCTCCCTACCGCCTAGCCTGGATAGGGCTGAGAAGTACTAAAGTTCAATAATATGGAAATTTAGAGAGTTTCAGGTTCCTCATCTGGAAAAAAAATAGACATCTGAATGAATTTTGTTTGGCTAGGGTAGGATAGTAGGAGGTGTTGTTGTTCATTCGTTCAGTCGTCTCCGACTCTTCATGACCTCATGGACCAGCCCACGCCAGAACTCCCTATCGGCCATCACCACCCCCATCTCCTTCAAGGTCAGTCCAGTCACTTCAAGGATGCCATCCATCCATCTTGCCCTTGGTCGGCCCCTCTTCTTTTTGCCTTCCACTTTCCCCAGCATAATTGTCTTCTCTAGGCTTTGCTGTCTCCTCATGATGTGGCCAAAGTACTTCAACTTTGTCTCTAGTATCCTTCCCTCCAGTGAGCAGCCGGGCTTTATTTCCTGGAGGATGGACTAGTTGGATCTTCTCGCAGTCCAAGGCACTCTCAGAACTTTCCCCCTACACCACAGCTCAAAAGCATCGATCTTCCTTTGCTCAGCCTTCCCTAAGGTCCAGCTCTCACATCCGTAGGGAATACAGGGAATACCATGGCTTTGACTATGCGGATCTTTGTTGCCAGTGTGATGTCTCTACTCTTTACTATTTTATCGAGATTGGACATTGGAGATTGGACATAGTAGGAAGTAGGATAACAAAAAGTACGTATCTGATTTTGTTTTTAATCACTGTTGATCATAACACAATTATATTTCCCCTAAGAATAAAACAAGTCAGTGCGCTAACAATTATGTACATTCAACTTGATTTCAAATTGGAATATTAATGTACTGTAAATAGGGTACTGCATTGTAGTCTACATCTGTTTAATACTCTGTAGTATTTAATAGTTGCTTAACAGTAAAGGGTTGTTGATGCCCAGGGTTAGCACAAATTTCACAATGTTGGTGGGAAATGGGAATAGTCCTCTTCGGTCCAAATGATTCTGTGACCTTGGTTCTTTCACTTTGTTTGGAAAATACATTTTTTGGATGAAAAGTTCCAGAATTCCCACAGCCAGCATAGTTAGAGGTCACCAGGACTTGCAACCCAAAAGTAATTTTTAGAAGCTGATTTTCCACCCTCTTCTTTACAGTCTCTGCAGCCTAATTCACTCCTCTGAGTCATCACTGGCTATTTGCTAAATAAGCACTTTTCACTGTTATAGGCAACACATGCTCTTTTTGCCTATAGTAGTGCTTTCAGGCTATCTGATGAGGGGAACAGTATTTTTTTCCTTTAACATGCCAGGGACTAGGACTACAATTGTATTCAAACCTCACAACTTCTATATTTACTGTAAACTCTCTGCAGACTGCCAGATCATAGAATCATAGAATCCTAGAGTTGGAAGAGACCTCGTGGGCCATCCAGTCCAACCCCTTGCCAAGAAGCAGGAACATCGCCATCAAAGCACCCCCAACAGATGGCCATCCAGCCTCTGTTTAAAAGCCTCCTAAGAAGGAGCCTCCACCATACTCCAGGGCAGACAGTTCCACTGCTGAACAGCCCTCAAAGTTATGAAGATGATGGTTCACAGAGACATTAGTCTAGGACAGGACTACAGAACTTGGAAGTAGTAAAGGCTCAACCTCTTCTGGCCACAGAAAGCTTTTTAGCGCCTCACTCAGGCTTCACAACAGGATAGCTTTCCTTCTGATCAAACAGTCAAACAGGATAGTCTCAATTTCCTTGCTTTCCCTCAGTTCAAAACCAGCCCGGGTAAGAGTGAGCTTTTGACCAATTTGTGTAGCTGTCGACCTTTGCAACCCGAAAGACAGTTGCATCTGTTAAGTAGAAAATTTAAGTACCACTTATACGGGGAGGCTTATTTATGATACCATAAAAATCTCCAGCAAGCATGCAAAAAATGAGGAAGTACTTCATCAGTGTCACAAATGGACAGTGAAGCAACAGCTCCCCTGGTTGCCAGAATACCCTCATGAAAAAGCTGAAATGTTAAATAACCTCTGTGTGTTGTGTGTCTATGGCATTGAATGTTTGCCATGTATATGTACATTGTAATCTGCCGAGTCCCCTGTGGGGTGAGAAGGGTGGAATATAAATGCTGTAAATAAATAAATAATAATAATTAAAGGCACTGAATGTTTGCCTATTTGTATGTTGTAATCCACTCTGAGTCCTCTCGGGAGATAGAGTGAAATAGTGTTGTTGCTGTCGTTATTGTTATCTAGTCTTTACTCCAGAAAGCTCAAGATGGGTTACACAGAAGGTCTTAATGTCTCCTACACACACACCTAAAGAAGGCCCTTTCCATACCTGCAGCATTGTCCATGTTTTCACACAACTCCGCCAGGATGTCCAAGGCACCCTTTCGCTGATCGAGGTCCGATTGGGCTTCATTTGAACTCTCCCCACGCTCAGCACCAGGGGTTGAAGGTTCCAGCAGCCGAAGGCATTCTTTCATTTGCTCGACCTCGTCCATTTGCCCCCGGAATGCCTCCACCATGGCCTCCTGTAACCACTGCCGCCGCTGGATTGCAGGAAATTGACAGTTGGGGTAAAGAAGGAGAAAGGAAATAGTTACAGGCAAATCTATCACTGACCTTCTGATAGCTACCTCCTTGCCATTCAAAAAATCTCAACTTCAGCTTCCATCTCTTGAGTTTGACTGAATTACATTTGGGCTTCTGTATAGCAGTGCAGATAGGACATGATGTGCCCAACTTAGTCTTGTGAGTCTTACTGATCTGGAAGATTTCTGGAAATTGTGAAACTATTGAGGGCGGGTCTCGAAGTTTTCCCCCGAAAAGAAAAAGGACATTTCCAGAAAACCGAAATAATTGGCAACCTTTACAGCTTAATTTGGGTTGGTATAACACTGGTATATCAGAAGTAACATTTATTCAGAAAATAGTTTACAATCTGAATTGACTTTTTACCTTTTTTAAAGGTTGGAAGGGTCTTTTTAACACAGAGGCCAACAAATCTAAACAACTCAACAAACCTTTAGGTAGCTTCATTATGGTTTGGGTTATTTCAAGTCGCTAGTACAGAAAGAAAAACTATTTTTAAAAGGATCTGTGAGCTTTTCAGGTTTCCTGGGAACTTTCAGAAAAAAGAGGTTGGGGTTCACATGTGGACTTCTGAGCCCAAAATTCCCCACCCATGTATTTTGGTCTCAACATTATGTCTTTGGGATACATCCATGCAGAAGACAGCCAACTCCCATTCAACCACTTGGGAAGGAATGAAATCTCTACCTTATTCCAGAAATCAACAACAGTGACTAAAAAGGGAGATAAATAAAGAATGGAAGGATGAAAAAAATGGAAATGACAGGACCAAGCAGAAAGAAGAAGTTGATGAAGGTGAAGCCAGAGAGAGGAGACCTGCTAAAGACAGCCAATAAAATACAATGCAAGGAGGCAGGCCTGAACAGTTGGTACCAGAGAGTTGCTATGACTTTTGTGAGCTGTATGGCCATGTTCCAGAAGCATTCTCTCCTGATGTTTCATCCACATCTATGGCAAGCATCCTCAGAGTTGTGAGGTCTCTTGGAAACTAGGCAAGTGAGGCTTATATATCTGTAGGATGTCCAGGGTGGGAGAAAGAACTCTTGGGCCAGCTAACACCTCTCAACAAAGGATTTCCCCCAGGCAGGAAGCAGCCAGGCTTTGAAGCTGAAAGTCTATTCAATGCTAATCAAGGTGGCCAATTGCAACATTCACATTTGCCTCAAGCAGACAAGAGTTCTTTCTCCCACCCTGGACATTCCACAGATATATAAACCTCACTTGCCTAGTTTCCAATAAACCTCACAACCTCTGAGGATGCCTGCCATAGGTGTGGGCAAAACATCAGGAGAGCATGCTTCTGGAACATGCCCATACAGCCCGGAAAACTCACAGCAACCCAGTGATTCCGGTCATGAAAGCCTTCAACAATACATTGAACATCTCTATAGTTGGTAACAGAGTTATTTATTTTTATTTATTTATTTATTTACTGCATTTGTTGACCGCCGTTCTCAGCCCTAGGGCGACTCACGGCGGAGTACAACATATAAAAACAGTTTACAATAAAGGCAATAACACAACAAAATATCAACATAACTATCAATAATAACAATAATACAATTACACTAAATCATCCGCGCCGTCTCTTCGTAGAATCATAAACCAATCTCATAATCCATATTCCGTTCCAGTCGTCATTGCCAATTGTTGTAGCACTTAATTAAACGCCTTCTCGAATAACCATGTCTTTAGGTTCCTGTGGAATGACATAAGGGAGGGCGCCTGTCTGATGTCTACAGGGAGGGTGTTCCACAGCCGGGGGGCAACCACCGAGAAGGCCCTATCTCTCGTCCCCGCCAGATGTGCCTGTGAGGCAGGCGGGATCGAGAGAAGGGCCTCCCCAACGATCTCAAGGCCCTCGTGGGCTCATAGGCCGAGATGCGGTCAGAAAGGTATTTTGGGCCGGAACCGCTTAGGGCTTTGTAGGCCAGCACCAGCACCTTGAATTGGGCCCGGTAGCAGATCGGCAGCCAGTGGAGCTGGAACAACAAGGGCGTTGTGTGCTCCCTGCGTCCCGCTCCTGTTAGTAACCTGGCTGCCGCGCGCTGGACTAGCTGAAGCTTCCGGGCCGTCTTCAAGGGCAGCCCCACGTAGAGAGCGTTGCAGTAGTCAAGGCGGGATGTGACCAGAGCGTGTACTACCGTGGCCAAGTCAGACTTCCCAAGGTACGGGCGCAGCTGGCGCACGAGCCTGAGCTGTGCAAATGCTCCCCTGGTCACCGCTGAAACCTGGGGATCCAGGCTCAACGATGAATCCAGGATCACACCCATTTACAGCAAGATAGTAAGGTATTCTCTCTAGGAATTTGTCAGGGAAACTCTATCCTAACTTCTGGGGAAGTACACCATAGAATCACCTGGAGGACACAGCAAATTTCTAGAAAGACCATTTTCCCCCAGGCATGAGAAAATAAAAAAATGGATATGGGTTTTGCAGTTAAGGGGCCTTACTGTACAACAACACAGTAAGCTAGAGCAGTGCTGAAGTCAACGGATGTGGTGGAGTTTGTAGCAAATCTTTTCTCAATGGACCAGGGTTGGCACCATATTTGGGCCCACTGACTACAAGTGTTCCTTGCTTTCCAGACTGGTAACCAATGGAGTTCATGTACTCAAACCATTACTGTGATCTAGGGCAGGAAAACAAACCAAAAATGCTTAGTTGGGCGAAGAACACCTTGTATGAATGAGACCCTTCCTCCTAACCTTGTTTCTTCCTGGAATCTTCCAGGTCTAGGCCTAAAAACAGGCCTGCTCTCCATTCCAACTGCCACTGCCTTTGGCTTTGGAGAGAGAGAGAAGAGGCAGTATTCGCGGGACTTGATCCCCTTCCACACCACTTTCCCTTTTTCTTTTTGTACCATTTCTTAATCAGATTGTAAGTCTGAGAATAGAGAAGTTTTTAATTATTTTACTTGTAAAGTGCCATGCAGAAACGGTCCTCAAGTTACAGACAGCCATCTTACATGGGGCTTCTAGTTACAAACAGGGCTGAGACAACAGGAAGTGAGAGGAAATCTGGCCATCAGAAGCAAAATTCACTCCTGGAAGAATTATCATGGGGAAAAGAGTGTCTCCACTGAAACTTTCACACCAATCCTTGTTTCCACAACAACCCAAAATTTTCAAAATCCAATTGTCACAGAGACAGGAAGTAAGGTGATATCTTCTGAACAGGGGCACAGGCAGCAAAACAAATATCACAAGGGTGTAAACCCTTCTCTATGCTATCCAAAACTTAAATATATATATTTTGGCTGGAGTTACATTTACATTCTCAGCCATTTCTCAGTAGACCCTAATAAGATCCTACTTCTCTGCCCAGGTAATCTCCAACAAGTGTCCTTGCTTTCTCAGGTATGATCATTGACCATACTCTTCCTCCTATAGCAAGCCGAGTACCTCATCCGACATGGGCTCTGTTGGACCAGGCTCAGCAGTTCCAGAAGTCACTGCCATCTGCAACAAACCCTGGAGGCTGCGGGGATGTTCCCGGGGCGGCTGGTTGCCGTCAGCTCCTCCTTCAGCCATGGTTGAAGAACGCAGCACCAGTCAGGGACAGCAACTCACAGAGCTTGTAATGCAAAAGTAGAGAGAGAGGAGTGAGTTGAAGCCACATCGAAGAGTCAACAAACTTTCCCAAGCTTATCCAGTTATCCCTACAAGGAAATTACGATTGTGTTATGTTTTTGAATATAGTACGGCCTCCATATCTTTGTGTTCCAATGCATTGAGGATACCTGAGAACATGGATAATACAAAACGCTAAATTTTGATGACACTTGGGCCAGAAGCACCATATAAAACACATTGGAGGACCCAGAAGTCTATAAAAACTTCCAGGGGGTTTTTTATTTTTTTTGAGAATGCATGAGTGAAATTGGAGTTATCAAATCAATTGAGTAGAGAGGTCATATTGTACCACTAAAAAGGTATGATGTTGCGTGTTTAGTGGTAGTGCAGCAATCTCACTGGAGAAACAGTACAGTCCCCAGGACTGACCATTTCAGAGTGCACTGAGAAGCTCAGTCAGCGTAAAAGTTGGTTATGTCAGGAAAGACATTAGAAGATCCAGGTTCAAATCCTGCACCAGTTCCTCTACTCTGAGGTAGGATCTGCATTGCCATATAATTCACTTTCAGAAAGCAGATTAACTGCTTTGAACTAGATTATATGAGTTTACACTGCCTTATGATTTTAATAATAGTAATCAGGACCCCAAAATCGAACTGCAAAGGCTCTGGCATAAACCAGTACAGGTGGTCCCAGTGTTAATCCGAACACATCTCCCCCTATGAACCATCGTGGAGATTTAAGATCCTCAGGGGAGGACCTGATCTCCATCCCGGCATTGTCACAGGCACGACTGGTGGGAACGAGAGAGATAGGACCTTCTTGGTGATTGTCCCCCCAGCTATGGAACTCCCTTCCTGGTGAGATCAAATTGGCCCCCTCCCTCCTGTCCTTCAAAAGGATGGTAAAAACTTGGCTTTGGGACCAAGCTTTCAGGCCAGGGCAATAAAGCAGCAATAGGAAAGATTACCAGGCCAATTAGATAATAATAAATTATTAATAATAAATAATAACAATATAATAATGGCGTGGGCTGGTCCATGAGATGACAAAGAGTCGGAAGTGGCTGAATGAATAAACAATAACAACAACAACAATACAACTTTATTTATATTCAGTCCTATCTCCCGGAAATAACTCGGGACGGATTCCGAACATAAAAGGCAAATACTCAATGCCTAAACATAACTACAATATACCCATAAAAACAAAAATTGACAACCCAACATATAAAGCAAATTATAACTTCAATGCAGATAATCTGCATTCAGAAACTGGGATTATATGGCAGTGTGCATGGGGTTTCAGTTAAATCTACCTCAGAGGATTGGAGTTTAATCTTCCGCAGGTCTCCAATATCCTTTTCCAACTCCCAAAAGGCAACTGGATTGCAACAACCCTATTATGAAGAATAATGTGTATAAATGGAAGGCGCGGTAATATTAACAATAACATTTACGACGTCCAACCTTGTCCTGTGAAGATATAACAGCTAAGCAACTAAATGATACATCAGAGAATTTGTAGTTTGAATAATATGAAAATGTGACCTTAGCCAGTCACTCAAGTCTTTCCAATACAGGTGGAGAGTTGTTGTTGTTGTGTGACTTGACGTAGTTTCTGACCTATGGCTGTCCTATCACCATGTTTTCTTGGCAAGATCTTTTCTGAGTGGGTTTGTACTTGCCTTCCTCCAAGGCTGAGAGAGTGTGACCACAATATTTAGCACTGGGTTTCATAAGTTTGAACAATAAATAAATAGATAAATAGCCAGTTAGGGGCCCCTGGTGGCGCAGCAGGTTAAACTGCTGAATTTGCTGACCTAAAGGTTGGTAGTTCGAATCCAGGGAGCGGAGTGAGCTCCTGCTGTTAGGCCCAGCTTCTGCCAACCTAGCAGTTCGAATACATGCAAATGTGAGTTGGCGGGAAGGTAATGGCACAGTGGGACTCCATGCAGTGATGCTGGCCACATGACCTTGGAGGCATCTATGGACAATGCCAGCTCTTCGGCTTAGAAATGGAGATGAGCACCAACCTCCAGAGTCGGACATGACTAGACTTAATGTCAAGGGGAAACTTTTACCTTTACACTGAGTTTCTGAACTTGCTGACCTAAAGGTTGGTGGTTCAAATCCGGGGAACAGGGTGAGCTCCTGCTGTTAGGCCCAGCTTCTGCCAACCTATCAATTCGAAAACATGCAAATGTGAGTAGGTCAATAGGTACAGCTTCTGCTGGAAGGTAACAGCGCTCCATGCTGTCATGCTGGCCACATGACCTAGGAGGTGTGTATGGACAACGCCAACTCTTTGTCTTAGAAATGGAGATGAGCACCACCCCTTCCCCCAGAGTCGGACACGACTAGATTTAATATCAAGGGGAAACCTTTACCTTTTTTACTTCATAGCCAATGGGCGATTTGAACTCTGATCTCCAGAGTTGTAGTCTAGCACTCAAACCACGACACTACGATGGGACAGAAATAATATTACTAATCTACTTTACATGCTTCTTGTATGGATTATATAACTAGATTCCAGAGGAGGGGAAGGATTTGGAAGGCCCCAAAGCATCTGCGAAGAATCGTATGTCAAAACATTTTTTAAAATTATATAAAAATTTAAAAGGTGAGGTTTTCTCAAGTTTTAAGTGAGACTCAGGATTGAGAAAACTATCTCTCACTGTGGCTCAGCCCACAAATTTATATGAAGGCCTTTTGATTAATATATATACCAAAACTCCATTGCAAGATGTAGAAAACAGAATTATAATCTCTGCCAGATCCAACCAGGATTTCCCCTTAAAAGACCACATGCAGTATTTCCCCATTAGATACTGGTCAAAGGGGATGATGGGTGCTGGAGTCCACTTCACCCGGAAGGCACCGATGTGGAGGAATTATTCCAACATGAAGGCAATCTGAAACTACCTTGGTTTGGAAGGATGGCAATGGGATTGACAATTCCCCAGTGCCCATCCTAAAGAGAGCCCCATACTCGAGTATAGTCTTCTTCTCTTTCCTTTCTGTGTCAAACCCACCCACCCCAGCAAAGAGCCCTTCCTCCTTGTCCTCCTCCTCCTCCGATCTTGGGTTTTCCCCCCTCTGCTTTCCCCCCCCGGTGGTCATCTCCAGCCCCAACCCCAGGCTGCCATTCCAGCCCCATACTTACTGACCCTTTAAGCGAGCTCTTCCTGCTCCAGCAGCCTTCTGGAAGCAGCCATCTGCAACCACGTGCGAAGGGAAGGGAGGAGGCGCCGCCGGAGTCAGCAGACAGCGACCCCTGGTGGTCATTGCGCTGGAATGACACGATTGGAAAGAACTAATGAAGCCCAGGGAAGCACTTCTCTGTTTCTCAATCTGGGGGTCGGGACTCCTGGGTGGGGTGGGGGGGGGGGTGTCAGAGGGGTCGCCAAAGACCAGCTGAAAACACAATTTCTGTGTGGAAAATTTGGCCCAATTCTATCATTGGTGGGATTCAGAATGCTCTTTGATTGAAAGTGAACTATACATCCCAGCAACTATAACTCCCAAATATCAAGGTCTATTTCCCCAAACTCCACATTTGGGCACATTTGGGAAGTCGGATCTGGCCACGGTGGTCCACGCTCTTGTCACATCCCGGTTAGATTACTGCAACGCACTCTACGTGGGGTTGCCTTTGAAGACTGCTTGGAAACTACAATTAGTCCAGAGAGAGGCAGCCAGATTGCTCACCGGAGCGTCATACAGGGAGCATACCACCCCCCTGTTGTGTCAGCTCCACTGGCTGCCGATCCAGTTCCGAGCACAATTCAAGGTGCTGGTTTTGACCTATAAAACCCTATACGGTTCTGGCCCAGTGTATCTGTCCGAACGGATCTCCCTCTATGTCCCACCCCGGAGCCTAAGATCTTCTGGAGAGGTCCTGCTCTCGGCCCCGCCTCTATCACAGGTGAGATTGGCGGGGACGAGAAGCAGGGCCTTTTCGGTGGTGGCCCCCCGCCTGTGGAACTCACTCCCCGGGGAAATTAGATCTGCAACATCGCTCCTTTCTTTTAGGAAAAAACTAAAAACATGGATCTGGGACCAGGCATTTGGTCAGGCGGGCAGATAAAGAGAGAACTTTATGGACGGCTAGGAAATGACTAACGGACTGGACACGAGGAACTCTGGAAACGAAACGCTGATTACAAGAATTTTTATATGATATTTTATATAATATGTTGGGCACCGGTTGCTGATGTTTTAACTGATGATCGTTTTAATTATCTTTCTGTATATTTGTTTTTGTATATTTTTGTATACTATGTGTAGTGTATAAAGGCATCGAATTCTGCCTTCTCTGTAAGCCGCCCTGAGTCCCCCTCCGGGGGTTGAGAAGGGCGGGGTAAAAGTACCAGAAATAAATAAAATATTGAGTATTTGTGCCAACTTTGTTCCAGCTAGCTGGACCAATATAGGTCAAGTGCAACTCTAAAAGTCTCTGAATGTAGGTGGACTACAACTCCAAAAGTCTCTGAATGTAGGTGGACTATAACTCCAAAAGTCTGAATGTAGGTTGAATACAATTCCAAAACCCTCTGAATGTAGGTGGACTACAACTCCAATGCTCTCTGAATGTAGGTGAACTACAACTCCCAAACTCTCTGAATGTAGGTGGAATACAACTCCAAAACTCTCTGAATGTAGGTGGACTACAACTCCAAAGTCTCTGAATGTAGGTGGACTACAACTCCAAAATTGTCTGAATGTAGGTGGACTACAACTCCAAAACTCTGAATGTAGGTGGACTACAACTCTAAAACCCTCTGAATGTAGGTGGACTACAACTCCAAAACCATCTGAATGTAGATGGACTACAACTCCAAACCCCTCTGAATGTAGGTGGACTACAACTCAAAAATTCTCTGAATGTAGGTGAACTACAACTCCAAAACTTTCTGAAAGTAGGTGGACTACAGCTCCAAAACCCTCTGAATGTAGGTGGACAACAACTCCAAAACCCTCTGAATGTAGGTGGACTACAACTCCAAAACTCTCTGAACGTAGGTGGACTACAACTCCAAAACCCTCAGAATGTAGGTGGACTACAACTCCAAAACCCTCTGAATGTAGGTGGACTACAACTCCCAAAACCCTCTGAATCAGGCCCATAGCCAGGATTTCGATTCGGGGGGGGGGGTGTTTGTTTTGGGGGGGGGCTGAGTCTGAGTGAAAGAGGGTGTAGCCTAGCAAACCTTTTGTATCATTACCCCAATACCCCCATGCATATGGGATATATTGAGTATGGTGATCAGATCATGATATGGATAAACATAACAGTTTAAATAATGCACCAGTAAGGCCTTTTCGCGAACCAGCATGAGAATTTTTTTTGGGGGGGGGCTCAAGCCCCCCCCCCCCGGCTACATGCCTGCTCTGAATGTAGGTGGACGACAACTCTAAAACTCTCTGAATGTAGGTGGACTATAACTCCAAAACTCTCTGAATGTAGGTAAAGTACAACTCCCAAACTCTCTGAATGTATTTGGACTGCAACTCCAAAACTATCTGAATGTAGGTGGACTACAACTCCAAAACTCTCTGAATGTAGGTTGACTACAACTCCAAAACTAAACAGTAGGCATTCGTACCCTATTATTATTATTATTATTATTATTATTATTATTATTATTATTATTTGAAATACAACAAGATTAGTAGAAGAGGGTACCCTTTTTAAAAGTGTACACACACATCCTCTCAATAAATATTAAATGATTGCATAGAGAAACCAAAAGTCCTATTGTTATTATTATTGTTATTGTTATTTGAAACACAACAAACAAGGTCACTATGCTGGCTGTTGTATTGGATCACACGTCAGACACTTCCCAGGTGTCTAGGACTGTGTGATATATCAGCGAATAATGCATGCAGATCCCAGTAGGGTGACCTTTTGCAGCTGGCAGATGATCATTTTGTCAGCGCCGATTGTGTTTAAGTGCAGGCCAAGGTCTTTAGACACTGCACCCAGTGTGCTGATCACCACTGGGACCACCTTGACTGGCTTGTGCCTGAGTATTTGCACTTCGATCTTTAAATCCTCATATCGTATCAGCTTTTCCAGTTGTTTCTCTTCAATTATGCTGTCACCTGGGATTGCAACACGGACGAGCCATACTTGGTTTTTTAACACGATTGTAAGGTCAGGAGTATTGTGCTCCAAAATTCTGTCAGTCTGAATTCAGAAGTTCCAGAGTGGTTTGACGTGTTCATTTTCTGTAACTTTTTCAGGCTTGTGATCCCACCAGTTCCTTGTCACAGGCAGATAGTATTTGTGGCACAGGTACCAATGGATCATCTGAACAACAGTATTATACCTTGCTTGTAGTCCGTCCGCACAATCTTCTTGCAGCACCTGAGTATGTGATTCATTGTTTCGTCTGCTTCCTTGCAGAGTCTACATTTAGGATCTGTTGTCGACTTTTCAATTCTGGCGGCATTCATTTTAATTGCCTGTTCTTGGGCTGCCGGAATCAGGCCCTCCTTTGTCTCCTTTTTCAAAGTTCCATTTGTGAGACACAGCCATGTTTTTTCTTTGTCAATTTGGCTCTCAATTTTAACCAGGAACTGTCCATAGAGAGCCTTCTTTTGCCGGTTTTCTCTCCTGCTCTGCATTGTTTTATTACAGTATTGACTCTTTGTCTTTTGCACTTGAAGCAGTTTTCTACTATTGAGTTCCATCAACGTTGGTTCTTCTTCTACCATTTGTTTCACTTGCAGAAGCCCTCTGCCTCCTGACTTTCTGGGCAGGTAAATTCTGTCGACATCACTAAGCGGGTGTAATATGTAGTGGATTGTCATCACTTTTCTTGTTTTTCTGTCCAGATCATCCAGCTCTGCTTGTGTTCAGTTCACAATTCCAGCAGTGTATTTGATGATGGGGATGGCCCAGGTGTTGATAGCCTTGACTGCATTTCCGTCATTTAATTTGCTCTTCAAAACCTTTCTGACCCTTTGGACATATTCTTTGCTGACCACATTTTTCACATGCCCATGCTTGATATTGTCCAACTGTAGTATGCCCAGATATTTATAGGCTTCAGGCTGGTTGCATTTTATGGTTTGTCCATTTGGCGTCTCTATGCCCTCGCTGTCAGTAATTTTCAATTTCTTTAATGCCACTGTGGTGTATTTGTCTAGGCCAAACTCCATACTGATGTCAGTGCTGAAGATTCTGACTGTGTTGGTCAGTGACTGGATTTCTGTTTCTGATTTTCTGTGAAGCTTTAGATCATCTATGTATAGCAAGTGGGAATTTTTTGGTGAATTTCTTGCCATTTGGTAGCCAAGATTTGTTTTCTGTAGAATTACTGACAGTGGGATCATTGCAATGATGAAAAACAGTGGTGACAGTGAGTTGCCCTGGAAAATTCCTCTCTTGATGTTAACAACTCCATAGCTTCCATTGCCCACATTTTCAGTGAACTTTCTAATATTTTCACAAACCCCAATGACATCTAGGCATTTGATGATCCAACAATGTGGCAATGAGTCAAATGCATTTTTGGAATCAATCCAAGTTGTATAGAGATTTGTTTTGTGGCTTTTGCAATTCTCCTATTGCAATTATTATTATTATTATTATTATTATTATTATTAACATTATTAATATCTTGCCCATGCCTGCATTAGAGGATGATGATAATTTCAATGTGTATTCTACCCTGACTATTAAAGAATAAAAGCATACACAAGGCCATAAGCGTGCATTTTGAATAGTACGAAGTCAGATAAAAATAGTATATAAACCCCAGGACACAAATGTAAAAGTAAAGAAATATGGATATGCACAAGATTCTTTTATTTAAAGGGTTTTTTTTTCAACAAGCATTTCAGGAAGACAAAACCCATTTTTTAATTTCAGCTCAGCCCCTTATTGCCGTCTGATTGTTTTTCTCCTTCTTTTGCAATGTGGTTCCTCTTTTTATTCCTGAAAGTCTATGGATCAAAAGGCAAGGCAAAGAAACTAAGTAAATATCTGCAGGGAGATAATGGGGGGCGGGAGACGCATTCAAATGATGTACCCCAATTGCTGCATTTCATCTAACTATTGCCATTCATTCTTTTGGTGAAAATAAAATTGATGAAGGAAAGCCACAGCCAGCGGGACAAAAAGATGGGAGCTGACATTTGGAAAGGAGATATGATGAACTTTTAAGTTGTCTGCAAGGCAAAAAAAAAAATCTCCTTGCTTTCCACCCCCAACGTCTCTTGTTTGGTTGTTCAGTTGCTTTGATTCAAACCTAGCTGGAAATCTAGGCCAATATTTTTAAAAAACTGAAGACAGAGATGGAAATAACTCTGGGCCCTTACACACAACCATATAACCCAGAATATCAATGCAAAAAAAAAAATCCCACAATATCTGCTTTGATCTGGGTTATCTGAGTCTACACTGAATCCACACTGAATTTTCACTCATTAGAGCAGGCAAGGGCAAACTTTGGCCCTCCAGGTGTTTGGACTTGAACTCCCACAATTCCTAACTGCCTACTGGCTGTTAGGAATTGTGGGAGTTGAAGTCCAAAATGCCTGGAGGGCCAAAGTTTGCCAATGCCTGCCCTAAGCCTAGGTCTACTTAATGGCAATCAGCAACAACAAATTGTTAGGTCATACATTGGAAGACTGTAAATTGCAGCATTTCCCAACCACCTTGTACAGCAGTCACCTTGGCTATGGCTTTCTGTGAACTAAAATCCAAAGCAACTTTTCCAAGCGACCCATTTGTGTCTAATATGTCAGCTGCCCTGACAAATTTGTGTACATCCTGCAGCTCCTCCATGATGACATGATGACTACAGTCTTGGACTGCAATGGCTCCCAAAATGACCCATTTAAGGTGTAATCAGGTGTCAAACAGGGATGTGTTATTGCCCCAACCTTATTTTCCATCTTCATCGTGATGATACTTCATCTTGTTAATGGGAAGCTTCCCACGGGAGTGGAAATCATCTATCGGACAGATGTCATGCTATTTAACCTCAGCAGACTGAAAGCCAAAGCCAAGGTTACATCAACAACATCTTTTATAGAACTCCAATATGCTGACGACTATGTTGTCTGTGTGCACTTAGAAGAAGACTTACAAGCCACTATAAACACCTTCTCAGAAGCATACGAAAAGCTCGGCCTCTCATTGAACATTGAGAAAACCAAAGTGCTTTTACACCAGGCACCAGCCAATCTGTTTGCAATGCCAGAAATACAGCTTAATGGTGTAACATTAGAAAATGTTGACCATTTCTGCTACCTTGGCAGCCACCTCTCCACAAAAGTCAATATTAACACTGAAATATAACACCGCCTAAGCTCTGCAAGTCCAGCTTTCTTCTGAATGAAGCACACAGTGTTTGAGGACCAGGACATCTGTAGGAATACCAAGGTGCTTGTTGATAAAGCTATTGTCCTCTCAACCCTGCAATATGCCTGCAAAATGTGGACTATCTACAGATGTTACATGCAACTCATGGAGTGATTCCATCCGCGTTGCCTCTGAAAAATCCTGCCAATCTCTTAGGAAGACAGGCAGATAAATGTTAGCATGCTGGAAGAAGTAAAGACCACCAGCATTGAAGCATTTGAAGAGGCACGAAGGGCAAAAGGCAGAAACATGCCAAAAGGATGGCACATCAAGTCAGGTATTTTGCAACATGAGACAAAGGACAAGATAGCACTCCTTTTTCTATTAGCTTCCATGTACAAAAGTCAGCTAAAAACTCAGAGATGACTAAGACACAACTTTCTGTTTAATTAAGGATGACTAAGGCCATCATCTTTTGATATATTAAGTAAAGACATGACCTATTAGAAAAGACAATGGCCCCATCTGTACTGTCACATAATGCATTTTGAAACTCAGGATTTAGCAGGAGTTAGAGCTGTAGCTATGGAACAAGCTATGCAAGATACTCCACTTTGGCAGGAAAAACAAAATGTAAAGATACAAAATGGGGGACGCCTGGCTCGAGAGCAGTACGTGTGAAAAAGATCTTGGAGTCCTCGTGGACAACAAGTTAAACATGAGCCAACAATGTGATGTGGCGGCAAAAAAAGCCAATGGGATTTTGGCCTGCATCAAGAGGAGCATAGTGTCTAGATCTAGGGAAGTAATGCTACCCCTCTATTCTGCTTTGGTTAGACCACACCTGGAATATTGTGTCCAATTCTGGGCACCACAATTCAAGAGAGATATTGACAAGCTGGAATGTGTCCAGAGGAGGGCGACTAAAATGATCAAGGGTCTGGAGAACAAGCCCTATGAGGAGCGGCTTAGGGAACTGGGCATGTTTAGCCTGAAGAAGAGAAGGCTGAGAGGAGATATGATAGGCATGTATAAATATGTGAGAGGAAGCCACAGGGAGGAGGGAGCAAGCTTGTTTTCTGCTGCCCTGGAGACTAGGACGCGGAACAATGGCTTCAAACTACAAGAGAGGAGATTCCATCTGAACATGAGGAAGAACTTCCTGACTATGAGAGCCGTTCAGCAGTGCAACTCTCTGCCCCGGAGTGTGGTGGAGGCTCCTTCTTTGGAAACTTTTAAACAGAGGCTGGATGGCCATCTGTCAGGGGTGATTTGAATGCAACATTCCTGCTTCTTGGCAGGGGGTTGGACTGGATGCCCCATGAGGTCTCTTCCAACTCTTTGATTCTATGATTCTATGATATTTATATGATGTTCTTCCTATCCTAGTGCTTTTATTACGAATGTCCACTATTATTAGCAGCTTCTAAAACTCATTGTAGGCTTCCCTTTTTCCACCCATCCCATGAATTTCCAATATAGGCAGGGACAATTGTTTTGGTTTTTTGGTTTGTTTTTTTACATCTGTATCCATTGCATTGGTTCCTCCTCCTATACTTTTGGGCAGCTCTTCTAAAATACATATAATGGAGGTATGACCTTTGCTATGGAAGTTTACTTCTGAACATTCCCTCATTATCTTTCTGATTACCAGACTGCACATTTCTTATTTTATTCTTTCTTTTACAGTTCTGAAGTAGCAGAGTACTTTAGCTCTATAATTACAATAAGAAATAAATGTGTGAGGCAGGGAAAATAGATGCTGGGGAGGAACATGGGGTATTGAGTTCATGATGGGGATGTCAGGGAGGTTAAACACATACACACTTTTCTTCCATATTGGGAGGAAAGAGCTAAAGAAAAGAAACGTGCAGATCAGGAGTGGGGTGTAGACAGCTACAATCAACCACAAACTAGAGCCAAAAATTCTGTGTATTTGGGGCACAACTGGATGCAAAATCAGAAACAAGCATTGTAAATTGTGAAATCTCACAGCGAAAAACCCTTATATTTTCCAGTCTGGAGGAATCGTAGAATCGTAGAGTTGGAAGATACCACATGGGTCATCTAGTCTAAACCACTGCCATACAGGAAAAGCACGAAGTATCCCTGACAGATGGCCATGCAGCCTCTTTTTAAAAGTTTCAGGCAGAGAGTTCTGTGGCAGAATGAAAATCATGTGTAGTTCACGTCCTGTTAGAGAAAAGATATGCCACGCAGATGATCAGTAAAGAATAAGGTGTTTACTCTTTGTTATGCAGAGCAACATATATACAGTCATGCGAACAGTTGCATTGTCTCACACAATGTCCTTTGTGGTCCTTAGGTGTCCATGTGAAAGATCTTCTTCAAGCAACCAAGAAGCAAAAAAATTACAAACTGTCTTGGCAAGCTCCTACACAGAAAACTTAAACATGTAACTGTTGCCAAAACTCTCAGGCTCAGCTAGCTTCTGGGCATGGCCCAACCAGTTAGCTTCGTGCATTGCATTTTTCAGTTAACACAATCACCAACTGATTTTTACGTGCTCCAACAAGTTCCACTGTTGAACAGGTCATACAGTCAGGAAATTCTTCCTAATGTTCAGATGGAATCTCCTTACCTGTAATTTGAACCCATTACTCCTAATCCTAGTTTCCAGGGCAGCAGAAAACAAGTCTGTTCCCACTTCCTTATGACACCCTTTCACATACTTATACATGGCTATCATGTCTCTTCTCAACCTTCTCTTCTGCAAGCTAAACATACCTGGTTCTTTGAGAAGCTCCTCATGGTCTCCAGTTGGAAGAGATATCGTGGGCCATCCAGTCCAACCCTCTGCCAAGAAGCAGGAAAATCTCATCCAAAGCACCCTGACAGATGGCCATCCAGCCTCTGCTTAAAAGCCTCCCAAGAAGGAGCCTCCACCACACTCGGGGGCAGAGAGTTCAATTTCTGAACAGCTCTCACAGTTAGGAAGTTCTTCCTAATATTCAGGTGGAATCTCCTTTCTTTCCGGTAGTTTGAAGCCATTGTTCCACATCCTAGTCTCCAGGGCAGCAGAAAACAAGCTTGCTCCCTCTTCCCTATGACTACCCCTCACATACAGACCATTTTGTCTCCTCTCAGCCTTCTCTTCTTCAGGCTAAACATGCCCAGCTCTTTAAGCCACTCCTCATAGGGCTTGTTCTCCAGACCTTTGATCATTTTAGTCGCTCTCTTCTGGACACCTTCCAGCTTGTCAATATCTCATTTGAACTGTGGTGCCCAGAATTAAACATAGTATTCCAGGTGAAGTTTCACCAAAGCAGAATACAAAGGCACCATGACTTCCCTTGATCTAGACACTATACTCCTTTTGATGCAGCCCAAAATCCCAATGTTGGCTCATGTTCAGCTTGTTGTCCATGAAGACACCAAGATCTTTCGCACATGGACTGTTGTTAAGCCAGGCATCACCCATCCTCTATCTTTGCATTTAATTTTTTTCTGCCTAAGTGTAGTATCTTATACTAGTCCTTATTGAAATTCATTTTGTTAGTTTTGGCCCAGCTCTCCAATCTGTTAAGGTCATTTTGAATTCAGGTCCTGTACTCTGGAGTATTAGCTTTCCCTCCTAATTTGATTTCATCTGCAAACTTTAAGCACACCCTCTAAACCTTCATCCAGGTCATTAATAAAGATGGAACGATTCCATCAGTGCTGCCTCCGGAAAATCCTGCAAATCTCTTGGGAAGACAAGCGGACAAACGTCAGCATGCTGGAAGAAGCAAAGACCACCAGCATTGAAGCGATGGTCCTCTGCCATCAACTCCGCTAGTCCGGCCACATTGTCCGAATGCCCAACCACCATCTCCCAAAGCAGTTGCTCTACTCCGAACTCAAGAACGGAAAACAGAATGTTGGTAGACAGGAAAAGGGATTTAAAGATGGGCTCAAGGCCAACCTTAAAAACTCTGGCATGGACACTGAGAACTGGGAAGCCCTGGCCCTTGAGCGCTCCAGTTGAAGGTCAGCTGTGACCAGCAGTGCTGCAGAATTTGAAGAGGCACAATTGGAGAGCGAAAGAGAGAAAGGTGCAAAGAGGAAGCCGCATCAAGCCAACCCCGACTGAGACCGCCTTCCACCTGGAAACTGATTCCCTCACTGTGGGAGAAGATGCACAATTCAAAGTGCTGGCTTTAGCCTATAAAGCCCTAAATGGTTCCAGCCCAGCTTACCTGTTCGAATATATCTCTTCCTATAAACCATCTAAGAGTTTAAGATCGTCCGGGGAGGCCCTGCTTCCTGCCTTCTTCATAGGCGCGACTGGCAGGGATAAGAGACAGGGCCTTCTCAGTGGTAGCTACTCCATTGTGGAACGTCCTCCCCAAGGATATTATATCAGCCCCCTCCCTCTTGACCTTCTCAAAAGAAGTGAAAACATGGCTATTTGAACAAGCCTTCGGAATCTAATGCAACAGTCAAACATGAAATTAGACAAAAGTGAACATTGGAACGGCTCAAACAATGATTTTTGGACAATTATACTAACAATGAAAGCATTGGTTTTATGTTTTTAAAGGTTTTATTTAATGTATTTTTAATTCTGTTTCAATGTTGTTTTAATTGTATATTGTTAGGAATCGAATTGCTGCCTGGTTGTCAGCCGCCTTGAGTCACCTTTGGGTTTGAGAAAGGCAAGATAGAGATATCATAAATAAATAAATATCGATACAGTGTGTGTGTGTGTGTGTGTGTATATACATACATACATACATACATACATACATACAAAGCAGAAATAGAGAGATGAACTATCAATAGTGATATAAAAGTGTTGTGCAGACAGGAGTGGAGCTTCCGGTGTGTGTTTCAAACTCTCACAGCATGCATTCAATGTGTGCCTGAGAGAGAGACAAAAAAAAGGAAGAGAGGGAGGCAGGGAAGGATGTTAATTTACATCTCAATCTCTCCTTCAGTCTCCAGTGAATATACCTGACTCCTTTTGCACACAATGGCAGTCTTCCTGCAATGCCTACCCAAAAAAGCACCCACCCACGCACGCACACAACACCTTCCTGTCATGAAAAAGGAGACTCCCAATTTCACAGTCACACATGTTTGGTGCCACAACTTGTACAAAAAAATACAATTCCAGGCTCCCTTTCTGCCTCTTGCACACAACACAAATGCTGCCTTGCACACCCACCAGCTGAAGCTCCCTCCCTCCCACGCACACACACACACATTTCCTGGCCTCTCAGGCCTATGGCACAGTTTCCCCCTTCACCCCAGAGGTCCTATCCCCGATTAACCCCTCCCACCCAGCTGCTGCACGCTTCCTGCCTCCTGGTCCTCCTCAAACCCTTGCCCACTTTCTCTCCCTGCCATCCCCGCCCCCTAATCCCCACCCCTTTCCCCTGGCTGCCTGGGGAGGAGGCGCTGCCTTTGTTCCGCCAAGGGTTAACCCGGATTGTGTCTGTCACCCAGTTGCCCGGATGCTGATGTAAGGGGAGAGCTCGAGAGATCCCTTCAGATTGCAGTGAGAGGGGAGGCGAAGGACCAGAGCAGAAGAGCATCTTTGCCACAGCAGCATCCTTCATCCTCAGCAGCATCAGCACCACTGACAGCGGCAGAGGCAGCAGCAGCAACAGCAGCATCCTTGGCTGGACCAGCTGGATGATGCTGGTACCTGGATTGTAGCATCCTTCTCCTCCTTCTCCTCCTTTCTCCTCCTCCTCTCTCCCCCTCCCTTCCTGATGCCCCCTCCCGTTAAATCTGCCAGGATGCCGGCCCCGGCATTGTCCCTATAGGGGGGATATCAGAGGGGCCTTTCCTCGCCTCTCCCCACCCTCCTCCCCTCCCCAATCCCCAACCCCTCTTGTTTCTTCTTGTCGCTCAGAAGGGTGACAGACAAAAGCCATGTCCGGTGGCAAAGAAGCAGGTGGGGTCCACCCCTATCAGTCTCCACAGAGCCAGCAGCACGCTCAGTATGTGGGGCCCTACAGGCTGGAGAAGACCCTGGGCAAAGGGCAGACCGGTGAGTACTTGCTCTTGTGCTGATGCTTTGGGGAAGGAGGCGGCAGGTGTATAGGAGGAAAGGAAGGCCCTCCATCAATCCCCCTCCCCTTAATACCACAGGGCCGGGCAGGATGGGACAACCCCATCCAAGCACTGCACCCTCACTTCCTCCTCTGGGGGTGATTTGGCCAGAAGACCAAGGGTAAATTGACCCATTGTGATGAATAGAAAATATATCTGTATTCAGGATAGAAAAAGGTTTTGTCCCATTGCAGAATTAGGATAAGAGATTAGAAAAGAGGCTGGCTGAGATTCCGCCTGTTGGGGAAACAAATGGGTGTTGTGTGGCGTTGAAGGGAAGACGGGTTGTGGCTTCCTTGGAGTTTCTTTGGGGGAGTCCTATTTGGGACATAATGGGACCTTGGAGGTTAGATTGGGGAAGGTGTCAGGATGGGGGAAGATTGCACTGTGGACTTATCCAGTTATCTCTTTCTGACATTTTTTGGGAAAATAGTATCTGGATATTAACAACCGAGGAAGGCACCAAGGGTGTTTACCCAGTAGAGTTTATTTGGGGTGCATGTGCTTGGCTTGCCTGTTCTAAACATGGGAAAGAGACAACACCAATTTTTTAAAAGGTATTTGGGTTGTTGTAAGTTTTCGGGATGTATGGCTATGTTCCAGAAGCATTCTCTCCTGACGTTTCACCTGCATCTGTGGCAGGCATCCTCAGAGGTTGTGAGGATGGTATATGTTTGCAAAGGCATGCCATTCCATTTGTCTCTTTTGGCCGGGTGATTATTAAGTACCACATTGTTTATGTGATAGTAGAGATGGGTGTGTGTGTGTTTGTGTGTACTCAGACACACACAAAATCTAGTCGAGTCTAGAAGGGGGGAAAACAGCAATGGGTCACCCATATTTCCTGGATGGGTCTATTTTCAGACAGTTGGATCCTGAATCAGAACATATTGGAGGTGAAGTGACAGCATTAACAAAATGCTGCAATGACCAATACTAGTAGGAAAGGGGGAGAAAACAAACCGATTCAGATTTATGCCCCAAATAATCCGGTGGAGAGGGGAGGGGGAGAAAGGACTGGCAGGCATCTTTTTTTATATTACTTCTCCTTCTTAAGGCTGTATTTTCAAGGATGTGAGAAGCCGAGAAGCCGGGGCGGTGCTGGTGGAGGCTGTGTGTGTGTTTTATGGAGAGGCCTATAGATTCCCCCCCACCCTCCGATCTTCTCCCGCTGCAGCACTCTGGATGAATGGAAGAGTTCTTTTTTTTTACTCTCTGCAGGGATGCTGATTTGATTGTGCGGTTTAGATTATTGGGCTTGGTTATGAGCGGGATTGTCTGTATCAACGCTTATGGCTAGGCCGTATGGAAAAAATCGAGTCTTCTTTAGCTCTTTCTCTGTCTTCTTTCTCAGTCAGTCGTTGAATAGAAGACTGAGGATGCAAAGGAGGGGGGAATCCATCCGTCTCTCTCTGCAATGATGCAGGAAAACCCAAACCACCAGGCCTCTCTTTCTCTGCCTCCCGCTCTCTCCCTTTCTCAATCCTTCAATTTGTATGATTCGATGTGTAAGATGGGTATTGTGGCTTAAAAGGGGAACGGTTATACTGCAGTGGCAGGAAAAGATACCATGACAGAGGAAGAAGGGACCGGGATATCCATATATATGTGTGTGTGAGAGAGAGAGAGCAAAGGAGACTGCACGTTTGGGAGAATTCGTAATAATGTATTTTTAAGGATTGTTGCAATGATAGAGATCTGGAGCAGGGAGTCGGAAGAGATCGAAGAAAGCATCAGGGGATAAGGCAGGGTGGAATTTTGCTGAATAATCATTTCTTTCCTGTGGCGGCAAAAGGGTTCATGCGAAGATGCTTCAGGAATATTGGACTCAATGTGTAGATGGAGGAAGGGAGGTTGTAGAGGGAGGAGGGCAGGAAAAGGCCTAGTTGTTTGCTCTATCCCAGAATACAGGGAGAACCTAAACAAACAGATACCTCACCCAAAATTTCTGAGTTCTCTTCTTGTTGTTGCTGTTTTGGTGCAATATCATTTCCTATTTTTAAAGGGAGCATTTTTATTATTATGAGAGTCCTTAGGGTGGTCAGGCATATTGCTGGGAAATAGCTAAACCCCACGAAGAAGTGACATGCCCAAGGTCACCTAAGGGATGTTGGTAGCAGAGTGGTATAGACCCCTATTCATCCTGAAGTATCTCCACTTTCTTTCTTTCCAGACTGAAGGTGCTGGAATTCTCCAGGAAGGGCTGGTATATGTGGGATGAGTGACACATACACCTATGTAAAGAAGAAATAGATAAAACACTGTATGTGTTGTCAAAGGCTTTCATGGCTGGAATAACTAGGTTGCTGTGAGTTTTCCTGGATGTATGGCCATGTTCCAGAAGCATTCTCTCCTGACATTTCACCCACATGCACCTATGTAAAGAAGAAATAGATACCTATTGATAAAACACTGTATGTGTTGTCAGAGTCTTTCATGGCTGGAATAACTAGGTTGCTGTGAGTTTTCCTAGCTGTATGGCCATGTTCCAGAAGCATTCTCTCCTGACATTTCACCCACATCTATGACAGGCATCCTCAGAGATTGAGGGGTCAGTTTCCAACAGATCTCACAACCTCTGAGGATGCCTGCCATAAATGTAGGTGAAAAATCAGGAGAGAATGCTTCTGAAACATGGCCATACAGCCCGGAAAACTCACAGCAAAACATTGTATTTTATAAAAAATTATATAGTATCCCAAAGTGGAAAAATTTGCAGCTGATAATGTTTAAAAGAAGAATAGTGACTTCAATGTGAGCTGGCAAGGAAAGGAGATTCCACCAGAACATTAGAAAGAACTTCCTGACTGTGAGCGCTGTTCAGCAGTGGAACTCTCTGCCCTGGAGTGTGGTGGAGGCTCCTCCTTTGGAGGCTTTAAAGCAGAGGCTGGATGACCATCTGTTGGGGTGCTTGAAATGCGATTTTCCTGTTTCTTGGCAGAATGGGATTGGACTGGATGGCCCACAAGTTCTCTTCCAACTCTATGATTCAATGATTCTATGATTCTATGAAATGAAAAAGGTTTTGGTCAAATAGCTAGAATAATTTGTGTAGATGTTTTACACCTCTGCTTGAGCAGAAGTAAGATTTAGCACTGTAGATTGTACAGCATGGGTAGGAACCATATGGCCCTCTGGATGTTGTTGGATTGGAACACGCAGCATGGTTAAGGACTTTTGGAAGTTGCAGTTCAACAATATCTGAAAAGCCACACAAGTCACACCAAATAGTGTTCCTGGCGGTTAACTTTTGAAAGCTGTTTGCTTAGAATCTTACAAGGTTAGATCCAGAAGAAGTTAGGGTGCACTTCAATACCATTAAAATTAGTGGGACTTAAGTTAGCCTTGAATAATATCTCCTGGCGCAAATGTGTGGCAGAATTCCTCTGAATGTAAGCCAGTGAGCCTGGTGTGGGTCTGTCTGACAATCTTTTAAATGTGATCATTGTTTAATAATTCTTAGTCTTACTCTTAGGGCAGCATTTATTAACCTGAGGGTCGGGACCCCTGGAAGGGTCATGCAGGGGGCGTCAGAGGGGTCACCAAAGACCATCAGAAAACATACTATTTTCTGTTGGTCATGGGGGTTCTGTGTGGGAAATTTGGCCCAATTCTATCGATGGTGGGGTTCAGAATGCTCTTTGATTGTAGGTGAACTATAAATCCCAGAAACTACAACTCCTAAATGTCAAGGTCTATTTTCCCCAAACTCCACCAGTGTTTACATTTGGGCATATTAAGTATTTGTGCCAAGTTTGGTCCAGATCCATCATTGTTTGATTCCACAGTGCTCTCTGGATGTAAGTGAACTATAACTCTAAAACTCAAGGTCAATGCACACCAAATCCAGCATTTTCTCTTGGTTATAGGAGTTCTGTATGGGAAGTTTGGTTCCGGTCCATCATTGGTGGAGTTCAGAATGCTCTTTAATTGTAGGTGAACTATAAATCCCAGCAACTACAACTGCCAAATGTCAAAATCAATTCCCCCAACCCAACCTGTATTCAAATTTGGGCATATTGGGTATTTGTGCCAAATTTGGTCCAATTAATGAAAATACATCCCGCATATGAGGTATTTACATTACGATTTATAACAGTAGCAAGGTTACAGTTACGAAGAAGCAATGAAAATAATGTTTAGTTTGGGGGTCACTACAACATGAGGAACTGTATTAAGAAGTTGCGACATTAGGAAGGTTGAGAAACACTGCTCTTAGAGAATGGTTCTGAGCGTTTTTTTAAAGTTGGTGTTCCTGAAATGCACTCACATCACTTCCTGCCCTAAACAGAGTTTGAACATTTTAGTTCTTAGACTTCAGCTCCTAAAACCCCCGCAATCAAAGTTGGGATTTACTGTCCAAAAAAGAAACTTTTCCAGGTTCTGCTCTCAGGTTATATTTACTTTCTTTAAAAAGGCTATAAGAGAGTTTCCCTCACAGATGCTGAGAGATCTATTGCACATGAAGAGATTAAGAACAATATTTAGATAACCTTTGTTTGTGAAATTAGGATGAGGTACGGCAGAAGAGAACTGTATCTCTGAATACGGGAAATATCATTAACTTCCCTTTTATTAAAAGAAAAACATCCAGATCCCTTCCCACCCAATCAAACAGTCCTTTTAGTCTTCGACAAGGGAGAGAAGGCGGGATATGAAACAGACTAAAAATAAATAAATAAAGATAAACACAGTTCTTGGAAGATATTCCTCATGTATATGAGAGTCATATTGTATATATATTAATGTATATATGATGTATATGCATACAATTCGGTTACATATACAACATATATACCTTATTATATCTACAATATGACTCTCATATCAAGGAAGAATAGCTTCCAAGACCTACACATATATGTGCATAACTTAAACCAGGGGTCCTCAAACTAAGGCCCGGATACAGCCCTCCAAGGTCATTTACCCGGCCTTCACCAAGGGTCAGCCTAAGTCTGAAACGACTTGAAAGCACACAACAACAACAATCCTATCTCATCAGCCAAAAGCAGGACCACACTTCCCGTTGAAATACTAATAAGCTTATATTTGTTAACATCGTTCTTTGTTTTAATTGTTGTATTGTTTTTAAGATATGTGCAGTGTGCATAGGAATTCATTCATGTTTATTTTTCAAATTATAATCCAGCCCTCCAACAGTTTGAGGGACTGTGACCTGGCTCTCTGTTTAAAAAGTTTGTGGACCCCTGACTTAAACAGTAGATAATAGCAAAACCTATATTTTGACTATTATTTGGCTGGATGCATCCCATAGGATTGCACTGGAGGCCTACAAATACTTATGGTGGGAGGGGATATATTTTGAAGTGTCGGTGATAGAGTATCGAATCTGTGGATAACGGGGACTAATTGTAGTTGAGTCACCAGAGATCAGATAAAACTGTTCGATCTATTCTATGGACTTCCAATGGCACATCCTTGACCTAATTCACCATTCTTCCCTAAAGCATGACACCTGATCCCTAACATCGCATTAAGGTAAATTTCAGATTCTGGAGTTAATGATCTTGCACAATTTAGACCAGGCGTGTGCAAACTTGGGCCCTCCAGGTGTTTTGGACTTCAACTCCCACAATTCCTAACAGCCGGTAGGCTGTTAGGAATTGTGGGAGTTGAAGTCCAAAACACCTGGAGGGCCCAAGTTTGCCCATACCTGGTTTAGATGGCAAAACCATTTCACTTTGAAATGTGATAAAAATTACCTTATGTGTTTTGGTGCCTTCTGCTCAGTGTATTGAGTAAACGCTTGGATGTTTGATCCTAAGTCCTGTCCATATATCATCCCAGTCTTACAAATTCATCCCCCCGGACTGCCAACTAAGAAATGTACTAATTCATATACACTAACTGTTTGTATTTATAAGGGAAAGCCTATGTTTTTTTCTTAATCTACTTAACATTTTGTGCCCTTATTTATGGATCATTAATTTTTGTAGGTGAGTTGCTTGAGTACTTGTCACTCTTCACAATTCAGCTGGCAATCCTGTGGCGGAATGAAAATCATGCGTAGTTCACGTCTTTACCAATCCACACACTGTCTTGCTAGAGAAAAGATATACCACACAGATGTTCAGTAAATAATAAGTTTTTTTGGTCTTTGATATGCAGAGCAACATATATACAGTCATGTGAAGAGCTGCATTGACTCACACGATGTTCTTTGAGAGAGATTCAAACAGTCCTTGAGTGAAGGATCATCTTCCAGCAGCTCAGAACAGAAAATATACTAAAATATATTCATTTGTTTTGGCAAGAATAAACCTAAACATGTAACTGTTGCCAAAACTCCCAGGCTCAGCTAGCATCCTGGTTGTAGCCCAACCAATCAGTTTTGTGCTTTGCATTTTTCAGTTAACGCACTCACCAACTGACTTTTACATTCGCCAACAAATCCCACCGTAAAACTCTCAATGTCTGTAACATATGGGCCAGCCAAGACGTTTTGCAGCCCGAGGTGAAGTAGCAAATGGCACTCCCTATTCTCCAAAGTCCAAGTGCGTAGCACCCAACGCCAAGGTATTTTGCCACTTGAGCCTGGAAATCCCTCAAGCACTTATTCCCATCTGTGGCTGCAAATATATAATAACTTAGTAAATAGCAAACAATTTCGCTGCCCTTTCAAGGCACCCCAAATCTGCCATCCAAGGCTGTCACTTCAATTGACTTAATGGTAGGGCCAGCCTCAAAGGCACTACGGAGGGATACTTCATACACTGCTGCCACCAGGGTATGTTTTGAACTGTGATAACATATTGTAGACAATATGTTGATGAAAATATTCCTTTAGCCAAAAGAACAAACACCTTCTTGGCTTTTCAATAAGGTACTATTGTAGCATACACAAACACAGCGTGCAGCAGCCTGAGTAGAGCTTTCAATAATGTGTCATAGTGTGTGAGTCTGTTGTGTGCAGCTCAGGCAGTAATCCCTGGTCTGATAATTGGGGTGTTACGAGTACATCAGGTTTGAAATACACGGCACGGAAGCGATGCATTACAAATAATGACACTGACTCCTAAGGCATTACTCTTGGGCTAAAGATATTACCAATATTTGAGTTCTTAAAAAGCAGTCTAACATTATTTTTTCAGTGGAATGGGTTCTATTTACTTTACAGTCAGCCCTCCACATTCACTGGGGTTAGGGGCACAGGACTCCCCTGAAAGTCAACAACTATAAACAAAGAAACAGAGAAAAGTTCTTTAGGAAATTCTAGGTCTTCTAGCACAACTCTGTGGTCAACTTCCACTGGAAACTAGCCATAGAATCACCTAAACCAGTGGTTCTCAACCTGGGGTCCCCAGATGTTTTTGGCCTACAACTCCCAGAAGCCAGTTTACCAGCTGTTAGGATTTCTGGGAGTTGAAGTCCAAAAACATCTGGGGACCCTAGGTTGAGAACCACTGACCTAGACCTATAGCAGGCATGGGCAAACTTCAGCCCTCCAGATGTTTTAGACTACTGACGGTTAGGAATGGTGGGAGTTGAGGTCCAAAACACCTGGAGGGCCCAAGTTTGCCCATGCCTGACCTAGAGATTCCTAGAGAAGTGTACTCTCTAAAAAACTTTAGGTCCTCCAGAGTGCATGGAGGAAGTTAACAATAAGGTCACGCTGACCTAGAGATTCCTAAAGAGAACATTTTAATCAAATCCATAAATAATCACATTAGCAGAAGTCAAAAACGCAAACGTGGAGGGACAACTGAACTTGTTATTCCTAAACCCTTGGTTTTTAAGGATTTATTTTGGAGCATTTGGGGCCCTCTTTGTATTTTTAAGTATTTTCCCCCAGAAGTTCATTAGAAAGGAATTTGTCATTCATGTAGCACAATGTGTTACTATTTCCGCAACAATAAATAAATCATTATTCACCCCAAACTCTGGTTTCTTAAAGCCAAGGCCAAGCCTACTATCAGATAGCCTACTTGGGGATCAGGAAAAAGGTAACTAAAATATATTGCCATTGTTGTTATATGTCTAGTGTCAAGAGAGGTGCTTATAGTCTTTTTTACATCACGTTCCAGAATCCCTTCACTTGTGTTTTGATACAAGTTGAGTATCTCTTATCTGAAATACTTGAGACCAGAACTGTTTGTTTGTTTATTTGTTTTGTAAGGTATATAGGTAGGTTTCCCCTTGACATTAAGTCTAGTTGTGTCTGACTCTGGGGGTTGGTTTGCATCTCCATTTCTAAGCCAAAAAGCCAGAGTTGTCCATAAACACCTCCAAGGTCATGTGGCCAGCATGACTGCATGGAGTGCCATTAACTTCCCACCAGAGCGGTACCTATTGATGTACTCACATTTGCATGTTTTCGAACTTCTAGGTTGACAGATGCTGAGGTTAACAGTGGGAGCTCACACCACTCTCCGGATTAGAACTGCTAACCTTTAGGTCAGCAAGTTCAGCTGCTCAGCAATTTAATATGCTGCACCACTGGGGGCTCCATAGATAGATAGATAGATAGATAGATAGATAGATAGATAGATAGACAGACAGACAGACACACACACACACAGGAATGCTTGAATTTGGATATAAGGGTTTCTTTTTTGCAAATTTGATTATTTGTGAATTTGATCACTTTATTCACTCTAGGAATCTTTTGATCCTCCATTGTGACTCTGTCGTCACCATCTACCATAGAACTGCACTGGAGAGCATAGATATTCCTAGGCATTTGTAGGTCCTCCAGCATGATTCTAGGGATTCAGTAGAAGTTCACCATAACTTTTTGCTAGAGCACCTAAAGATTCCTGGAGAAATGTCCTCTAAAGGAAAAAGATAGGAATTTATCTCTTTGTGTTTTATCCCTTTCATAGGGATATTGTGACCCAGTGAATGCGGAGGGCTGATTGTATGTTTCTTATATACCTTGAACACATAGATGACAATAATTTAAAACAATATTTTAAAATAATTTTGTACATGAAATCAAATTTGTGTCAGTATCTCAGCCACCTGTGTGGACAGTTTGAGGTTTTGGAATGTTTCAGATTTTGGGATTCTGGATAAGGGACACTCAACCTGTATCAGTTTGACTATACTTCATGTACACTTGGCTGAGGCAGAAAAATATATCTCCCCATCTTTGTATTCTGTTGGGAAATTTTATTTATTTTATTTGTATTTATTTAGGATATTTCTATCCTGCCTTTCTCCGCAACACGGACCCAAGGTGGCTTACAAACAGAACACAAACATTAAAATCCTTCAACCAGGAGAACAAAATAGATAAAATCATGATAAAACAACAATCAATAAAATCCCCCATTTCAGGTTAAAACCATAACCTCCTCCCCCATGTATCCCTCCTCCATCCCGATCATAAAATCCCCAACTCCTGCCATGGCTCAAGTAAAGGCCTTGTTAAATAAGAAAGTCATTATCCCTTCCAAAAGCTGAGCAATGAGGGAGCGGCCTTTAGTTCAGTGGTCCTCAACCTTCCTAATGCTGTGATCCCTTAATACAGAACCTCTTGCTGTGATGACCCCCAACCATAATTTTTTTCCACTGCTACTTCATAACTGTAATTTTGCTACTGTTATCAATCTTAATGTAAATATCTGATATGCAAGATATATTTTCATTCACTGGACCAAATTAGGCAGAAATGCACGATATGCTCAAATTTCACTGCTGGTGAGGTTGGGGAGAGAACTTTAGCAGAAGTTGCTTGTCTGACACTCCGGTGACACAACCTAGGAACTCATTCCAGTTTTCACTCTGGCAATCTTACTAATACACCTAGACCTTCAGGTATCTCTTTCCTTCCTCATGTTTAGGGCCAGGCTAGAGCCTTGTTAGCAACCCCAGTAAATCCCAGTAAACTAAAGAGCAGCTGCCAAAAGATTATGGTCTCTCTTTCAGGCCAGGAAAAGTTCTGATATCCCAGTTACCTTGTGAAGTGGCCCTTCAGGCACTTGATTTTGAAAAGGCAGGAAATTTAATCTCCCATTATCGTATTTTGGCCAAAGCAAGGCACATGTGGGATTTTCTGACTCATCTCCCCAAATATCTTTGGCAGTTCTGAGTTCAATAGACCTTGACCAAAGTGGTGCGGGTACCACTTACCATTCAGCCTTGGGCAGCCAAATGTTGTGTGTTCTGTCTGGTATTTCATTCATCGTTTTCCCAATCTGGACATTGTTTTACTGCTTGCTGGTTTTAAAAAAATGATATGATAACTTCTTGCCAGTCCCAAAGAAGTCTGATTTTTTTTTGTCGTGTCAGGAGCGACCTGAGAAACTATAAGTTGCTTCTTGTGTGAGAGAATTGGCCATCTGCAAGGATGTTGCCCAGTGGACGCCCGGATGATTTGATGTTTTATCATCCTTGTGGGAGGCTTCTCCCATGTCCCCGCATGAGGAGCTGGAGCTTATAGAGGGAGCTCACCTGCATCTCCCCGGATTCGAACCTGCGACCTGTCCTGCCAGCACAGGGGTTTAACCCACTGCACCACCGGGGGCTCTTCCCAAAGAACTGATGAGGCCAAAAACCTGGGTTAGTGGGATAAACCATTCCCTTGTTTCTGAGGCATCTGGTTTTCCATATCACTGTTATTGTGTGACTTCAAAGCATTTCTGAACAATGATGACATAAAGCAAGCCTATAATGGGAGTTTCTTGGCAAGATTTGTCCAGAGAGAGGTTTGCCTTTGCCTGTCTCTGAGGCTGAGAGAGTGTAACTGACTCAAAGTCACCCAGTTGGTTTCTGTGGCTGAGGATGGATTCGGACCCAGGTCTCCAGAGTCATAGTTCAGTACTCAAACCACTACCCCACATTGGCATTTATTTGTCCCAATGGGAAGGCTAGAACTGTATTGGGGTAGTTGAATGTCTTACTTTATAGCACTGGCTCCCAATCCATGGTTTGTGGACCACCAGTGGCCTGCAAGAACAAAAATATGGTCAGCGGCCTCACCATTACTACATCGTTGCCTCAAAACCATGAGGCAACGAGAGTGACTGGTCTTGCGAAATCCTCTTATAGTGCCAAGGCAACGGAGATGTTGGAAGGGGAGAGACTATCTACCCACAAAAGATGACTACTACCACATCAGCTCTAGATTATTAAATATGGTTTTCTGTGGGCAAGCAGATGGCAACTACTGGGTGGCATAAGTTTTTTTTATCAGAACCTAGACCCTATGTGGTCTATCCAATGCAATTTTCTGAATCAGCACCTCAAATAAGCAAACCGAATCTAAAGTTGACGAAAAACGGATTCATAACCTTTTTGGTATTAATGTTGGAGTGTAGTCCCTGGTCAAAGTGGCCCCTGGTCAAATGGTCCCTGCTCAAAGTAGTCAATGGTCAAAGTGGTCCTTGGTCAAAGTGGTCCCTGGTCAAAGTGGTCCTTGGTCAGAGTGGTCCTTGGTCAAAAAAAGGTTGGGAACCACTGCTTTATAGAGATCACCTTTATAGAGATCTGTATAAATGTAGAATTAATGCATTTTGACACTACTTTAACTCTTTTAACTGCTATGTCTCAATGCTGTGAAATCCTTGGTGAGGCACTGGCACTCTTTGGCAGAGAAGGCTAAAGACATTGTAAAACCTTAACTCACACGATTGCATAGCACTGAGCCATAGCTGTTCAAGTTGTGTCAAAGTGCATTAATTCTACAGTGTAGATGCACCTTGTTGAGCCATAGAGGTGAGCTGGTCAAAGGTTTCTTCACCATGGTGAGATGTATAGTGGGTCCTTGGTATCTGCTGGGTTTGATTCCAGGTATTCCATGGATACCAAAATCCATGGATGCCTGGGTCCCATTGTATCCAATGGCATTATATCCAATGCCATTCCCTGTACAAAAGCGACATTTGCGGGGGGATGGTTGGGAGGAGGAATATATTCAAGCTGTGGATGGTGGAATCCTTGGATACAGAAGGCCAATTGTGCTGTATTTCTGATTAAACAGTAACTATTTCTAGACATGGGGCTCATTTACACTGATCACTTAAGTCAGTTCCAAACCAGTATCAAAGCAAGTGGTTTCACTGGGCAGATAATTACATAGGAAATCCTGGAAACTGATTTGAGGCCTGGGTGGTAATTTTGCACCTTTGTTAATACATATTCATAGATGCTGCTGAAGCCTATAATTTCTTGGGACCAAAGAGACAATATATGCAATTGCTGAAGACAAAAAAACTGCAGGTGAACCTTGGTGTTAAAGCACAGTATTATAGGCCAGCAATAATTGCCATTGGTCTTAGGTCCAAACTAGATTTCCAGGGTAATTTGCCCTGTTAGTATACACAGCGGTAGTGACATCTATTTTGAACCAAAAAGGGTGTATTTGTGCATGTGGAGGAGCAAAAGCCGTTTTCCTCTTCAATCCAAATTCACCATGCTTCACTCTATAGAAACTGTAGCCTAAAGGAATTTTCTCCTTCCCCAGCGTCAGAGGCGAGCAGGGAGAAGTCTGCTTAAAAGCAGCCAAGCATAGCGAGGTAAAGCAGAAAGCCATTCTAGAATTATTATTTTTTTCCGCTCGAAGCTTGGGAAAGTTTCCTTTTTGGACCATCAAAATCCATCAGTCCACACGACCGATACTGCAGCCTAAAAGGTTGTAATCCTAAAAGGAATGTCCCCGAATTTGGAGAGTGAGTTAGCACTATACACTGTTTTATGGGGGTAAATGAATATAGAACAGACGTATTTTTAATTTATGTGTAGTTACTCCCCATAATTGAGTTAATTTCGGAGACCCACAGCGGAGACCTTTCTGCAGAGATGCATATTAAGCGAAAGAAGAGTCTGTATTGTCCAAGGCTTTCATGGCTGGAATCACTGGGTTGTTGTGAGCTTTCTGGGCTGTATGGCTATGTTCCAGAAGCATTCTCTCTGATGTTTCACCTGCACCTATGGCAGGCATCCTTGGAGGTGGCAAATTGAAACATTTACACCTAGCTCCAACAGACAAGAGTTCTTTCTCCCGCTCTGGACATTCCACAGATATATAAACCCCATTTTCCTAGTTTCCAACAGACCTCACACCATGTTGTCAAAGGTTTTCATCGCCAGAATCACTGGATTGCTGTAAGTTTTCTGGGCTGTATGGCCATGTTCCAAAAGCATTCTCTCCTGATGTTTTGCTTCCATCTTTGGTAGGCATCCTCAGAGGTTGTGAGGTCTGTTGGAAACCAGGAAAAGAGGGTTTATATATCAGTATTTATATACTTATTATTTATATCTCACACTCTGAGAATGCCTGCCATAGATGTAGGTGAAACGTCAGGAGACAATGCCTCTGAAACATGGCCATACAGCCCAGAAAACTCAAAACAACCCAGAAGAGTCTCATCTTAATTATTGTATTTTTTCTATTCTAAGATACCATTGATTCTAAGACGTACGCTACTGTATCCCCAACAGAAAAAAAAGCTTTATTTATATACATAAAACCGACATAAACATACAGGTTTTAATCGGATTTAGGAATTTTAACTGTAATACCCATAATATTTAATTCTATTTTAATGTTTGTACCTGCTATTCTAAGCTGCACTCAGATTTTAGAGATGTTTATATGGGGGGGAAATGTGTCTTAGAATAGAAGAAATACATTGTATTTCTGTCCAGCAGTGTTTGTCATCTGTAAAACTATGCATGTAAGGAGGCAAGGATTATTTCAGCTATATTCAAAATGCTTTTGAAATGCATCTAACAAAAAAACCTCCTTAAAATAGAATCATAAAGTTGGAAGAGACCTCGTGGGCCATCCAGTCCAACCCCCTGCCAAGAAGCAGGAAAATCACATTCAAAGCACCCCGACAGATGGCCATCTAGCTTCTGCTTAAAAAGCCTCCCAAGAAGGAGTCTCCACCACACTCCAGGGCAGAGAGTTCCATTTCTGAACAGCTCTCACAGTTAGGAAGTTCTTCCTAATGTTCAAGTGGAATCTCCTTTCTTTCCGGTAGTTTGAACCCATTGTTCCACATCCTAGTCTCCAGGGCAGCAGAAAACAAGGTTGCTCCCTCTTCCCTATGACTTCCCCTCACATATTTATACATGGCCCTCATGTCTCCTCTCAGCCTTCTCGTCTTCAGGCTAAACATGCCCAGCTCTTTAAGCCGCTCCTCATAGGGCTTGTTCTCCAGACCTTTGATCATTTTAGTCACCCTTCTCTGGACACATTCCAGCTTGTCAATATCTCTCTTAAATCGCAATGTCCAGAATTGGACACAGTATTCCATTCGAAATTAGAAAAGGAGAGTGTTTGAAAAATGAAAACTGGAACATATTTTTTTTTTTACAACAAAAAAAGCCCAGTACTCCCTATTGTTTTTATTTAGTTTGGGTTTCATAAGGCACAGTAAAAATGTTTTAAAGTGAAATCCCTTTGACATCCACCTTGCTTATTTTATACATGCCATGCATGTAATCAAAAGATTTGAAATGGAATTGAGTGTATTTTCTGCATGGCAGATGATTGGACGACATGACCCCTTGTGGTCTCTTCCAACTTTATGATTCTATTATTATTTCTAAGGGGAAATAATATAGCTCAGAAAAATATAATGAAGGCTACTTTTTTTGTCGTGTCAGGAGCGACTTGAGAAACTGCAAGTCGCTTCTGATGTGAGAGAATTGGCCGTCTGCAAGAACGTTGCCCGGGGACGCCCGGATGATTTGATGTTTTTATCATCCTTGTGGGAGGCTTCTCTCATGTCCCCGCATGAGGAGCTGGGGTTGATAGAGGGAGCTCATCCGCTTCTCCCCGGATTCGAACCTGTGACCTGTTGGTCTTAAGTCCTGCCAGCACAGGGGTTTAACCCATTGTGCCACCAGGGGTTCCAATGAAGGCTACTGACCTACATGGAATTATTTAGAAACCTAAAAGAGTCAGTGTAAGGTATCTATTTATTGTGTCAGAAGCAAATTGAGAATACAATTATAATGTATTTTTTAAAAACCACAAACAAAGTTAAATACTTGACATTATGCTAAATTTCCTTTGACCAGAAGCTGGTCACTTTGTGTACCTCTGGTGTTACTGTAAAAAGGTTCTCCATTGTGCATGTGGCAGGGCTCAGACTGCATTGTAGTAAGCAGTCTGTAGTTTGATCTTCTCCATACTCGCATGTCGTGGTTTCCACTATGAAGCCCCATTTCTTAAGATTGGGTCTGCATCTTGTGGTGTCAAGTTGTCCAGACTTCTGTGTGCCCAGGGGGGAGTTTCTCATCCAGTCTCAGCCACTGATTGGGGTTCCAGGTTTTAGCCTGCCGCTTTTGGACTCTTGCTTGCTGAGGTGTTCCTGCAAGTATCTCTGTAAATCTTAGCAAGCTGTTTCTTGATTTAAGTCATTGGCATACTGGCTGATATCTGAACAGTGGATGGGCCGGAGATGTCAATGCCTTGGCCCTTTCATTACAGGCTGCTATTTCCCGATGGATGTCAGGTGGTGCAATATTAGCTAAACAGTATAATTTCTTCAGCAGTGTTGGGCGTAGACGTCCTGTGATAGTGCGGCATGTCTCATTAAGAGCCACATCCTCTGTTTTAACATGGTGTGATGTATTCCACACTGGGCATGCCTACTCAGAAGCAGAGTAGCGAAGCGCAAGGACAGATGTCTTCACTGTATGTGGTTGTGATCCCTAGGTTGTGCCAGTCAGGTAGTCATTAGAGTAGTAGATTGGGATATGGGAAACTATGGTTCGGTGCCCCACTAAACCATAAAAGGTGCTGGAGCTGCATAACTCCAGAATGAATGCAGTTTTTATACCACTCTGTCAGAGCCCAATGTGATGGAATCATGGGTTTTACAATTTTTAAGCCTTCTCTGCACAAGAGTGCTGGTATTTATTTATTTACTACATTTATATCCTGCCCTTCTCACCCCAGACAGGGGAACTCACAGTAGCCTCACAGAAAGCCAAAAATTTATTGTCGAAGGCTTTCATGGCCAGAATCACTGGGTTGTTGTAGGTTTTTTTGGGCTGTATGGCCATGTTCTAGAAGCAATCTCTCCTGATGCTTCGCCTGCAACTGTGGCAAGCATCCTCAGAGGTTGTGAGGTCTGTTGGAAGCTAGGAAAATTGGGTTTATCTATCTGTGGAAGGTCCAGGGTAGGGGAAAAAAACCCTCTTGTCTGTTGGAGTTAGTAAATAAACAGTAACTAAAGAACAAAACTCAAACACAGGGGAATGCCAGATAAGAAACAAACAAGAACACCTAATCACCTCTCAACAAAGGATTTTCCCAGGCAGTAATAAGTCACACCTAAAAACTGACAGGCCATCAAATGCTAACCAAGGTGACCAGTTTGAAACATTCACACCTAGCTTCAACAAACAAGAGTTCTTTCTCCACTCTGGCCCTTCCACAGATATATAAACCCATTTTTCCTAGTTTCTGACAGACCTCACAACCTCTGAGGATGCCTGCCACAGTTGCAGGTGAAATGTCAGGAAAGAATGCTTCTAGAACATGGCCATACAGCCCGAAAAACCTACAACAACCCAGGCAACAATTTGACGCTGCACACATACGTAAATACAATAGAAATAACATATGCATTTAAAAACAACAGCAATATTAAAAACAAGTATTAAAATCACGTTATCCATGGTCAAATGCAAGGCCATTTCATTAGTCATTTCACAGTTCCATATATTCATATTGCATTAGCTTGCTAGACAAAATCTTGGTCTCATAACCAAAGTATGGTCCCATACTTCACCAGCAACTTCAAATCCCAGTATTCCATGTCATTGAACCACGGCTGTTGTGTCAAACTGCATCCATTCTGCAGTGTACATGTACCCCCAAATGACCTTTGGCCAGTCTCTCTCTCTCTCTCTGTTTGCCTGACCTATATCATAGGGTTCTCATGAGGATAAATGTGTGAGGAAAGGAGTCATATATGCTGGTTAAAGCTCATTGCAGAAAAGGTGAGAACAAATAAAACAGAATATCTTATATTAGAGAAAAGTGACGGACTAGATCTTGATGGCTGTCTGACAGCCTTTGGGATGAATCCTGCTTGTAAAAACAATTTTATAGCACTGTTCCAGTAATATCATTACGTCTGATGCCAATTTCAAATATAATGTGGAGCTAAAGCAGTCATGGACAAACTTTGGCCCCCCAGGTGTTTTGGACTTCAACTCACACAATTCCTAACAGCTTAAGCATCTGAGGGGGAAAAGGAAAGGGCCTGAGGCTGCTAGGAATTGTGGGTGTTGGAGTCCAAAACACCCGGAGAGCCAAAGTTTTCTCTGAGCTATAGGGTAGTGCCTGCTTTCGGATAATTTGCAGTAGGGCATCTTTACTTAGAGCACACTTGAAGCCTTCACTTTCTAGATATTTACTGTGACTCATTTGCAAAAGACAAGAAAATCATTTGAGCTGATTGGGAATTCATTCATAGCTCCTCGTATTATAAGAGATAGCAAAGGCATTGGGTATTTCTTTTGTGCCGCAGAAGGTACCAATCTATACTTGTCATCATGTTCGCTGCATGGAACATCTCTAAGTGAAAATCGGAAAAAATAAAAATAACCCCTTCAACAAAAGAAATACTTTGCAACATAGCAACTCTCCGGAAACATTTTTTTTTGTTTGGGTGGACAAATCAATCTACTTCCAGTCCATGTCCATTTCACACTTGTTCAGTCATAAATTGGTTCCATCCAATTTCTGCATCAGTATGCAGTTTTTTAAATTGGAAAAAAATAACATATTTTAATACATTTTCCCTAATATACGCTTTTTGGCAGATGCATAACTTGGAAAAGTTTTTTTTCTACTTCTACTTCTCAGAATTTCAAAGGAATGCTGGAAGCTGTAGTACTATTTAGCTTTTTTATTTAGCATTTTGTACACACACGCGTTGTTTGTTCATTTACAGAAGAGAAGGATGAGAGGAGACATGAGAGACACGTATAAATATGTGAAAGGGTGTCATAAGGATAAAGGAGCAGAATTGTTTTCTGCTGCCCTTGAAACTAGAACTAGGAGCAATGAGTTCACATTACAGAAAAGGAGATTCCACCAGAACATTAGAAAGAACTTCCTGACCGTACCAGTTGTTCAACTGTGGAACTCTCTGCCTCAGAGTATGGTGGAAGCTCCTTCCTTGGAAACTTTTAATCAGAGGCTGGATGGCCATCTGTCAGGGATGCTTTGATTGTGCTTTTCTTGCATGGAAGGAGTGTGGTCTCTTAGAACTCTATGATTCTATGAAATGCCAGTATTCGTCTTAGATCCAAGAATTTCAAAGGGACGGCCATCAATTAAAATATATACTTTTTTCTTGTGAGAGAGGATGTCATGTGAGACTCAGTAGGAATGCTGGTGTTAAAAAGAATGTTTTTAATATGCAGCTAAAATTAGTTTTTGTGTACATCTTTCTCTGACTTACATATTTGCATGCTATTTTTGAACTGAGAACTGTGTGGCATAATGTAAAATCATGCATAGTTCACGCTTAATCAGTCCACACACTGTCTTGCCAGAGAAAGAAAATATGCCACGCTTGTCACAACTCAGGATAGATTCACCTTGATCAGAGCACCACCACACACCAAGGCTGTAAGTTTCGTAGTTTATTGAAGAAAAAGCATAATCATAAACATAGAAATAAGGTTGCAAAGTTCAATAGCCAAAACAGAGTCTTAAATGCAAAGGCAGAGTTTTCAAGGTCCAAAGGCAAATATCATGAAGTATAATCCACAAGCATTGGTCAAACAAGAATCCATGGCAGCATGACAAAGTCCCCAGAAACCAAGATCAAAACCAAAGTCCCAAAGAGCCAAAAGCTTTCCTCAAAAGCCGAGGCAATTCCATAGAAGTTAACAGGGTGTAAGCAAAGTTGCACTGACAAAGGGTTGACTTCAATCAGATCGTTAAATATGTTTTCCTAGCATGAAAGCATTGCGTTGACCTCGAACTTCCCGTTTGTTAGCAAGCCGAGCACTTTGGCATACCCTTAATTGCAAACGGTCCTCTCTAACCAAATCCCCATCACCTTCAAGGCCGAATAACTCATTATCCTGGGACTGGCCAGCCTGGGAATCGACAGGCACTGAGCTCACAGATGGAGCAGTCGACTCCTCCACCTGCAGCTGTGAAGTTTCACTCAAATCATGACCATCTTCTTAAACAACATTCCTTTCCCTGGGAAACTGAAATGCCGCCTCGTCTTCAGTATCAACACTGTCTGCATCAACAACAGGGACATGTTCAGAAATCTGTAACCTTATGGAATCTTATGGAAGTTAGGTTTGATTTTTGTTTTGCTGAAGATGGCAAATTTTTTATCACCCTTTTGTAAATATGACATAAAATATGTTAGGAATTAAAGTGCAAACCTTTAGTTGGGGAAAAAACCAACTGGAGAAGTAAGAAGCCGAGTTGTCTCTCACATTCCCATTTCAATATAAGATGGAGTGTGCGGGGAATATGTGGTTTGTAATTTAGGGAAACCAGGGCTGGCCCTTTCATTAGGGAGAATGAAACAGACTCCTTAGGTGGCAGATTGAAAGTGGTCTGGTGAGATAGTGACAATATCTCCCTAGTCACTCTCCCCCTTCTTTGGATCTGCGTCCTCAGCATTAAAGTAAGATTCTTCTGTCAATCTATTTGGCTTCTATGTGTAGGCTAGGAAGATGGGATGCTGTCTTGTCTTCCACATCAGACTGCAAAATGTGTTTGACTTGCCCTGGTGGAAACTAAAGCTAGAATCTATAGCATATGCAGCTATAACCGCAAGGTATGGCTTTGTATATATGTTGTGATGCATTATCCTGTACCCATTGAAGAGTGTCCCATTCCTGGATGTGAAGGACTGAAATGGAATTATAGGAGCAGCTCCAACCCCTTGGCCACCAATCAGCTGTGCTGTATGTCTATGCATCTCTAACTGCCCTTGCCTACCTGGGAAATATTTATACTAAGAGTAGAGGATATATTTTTGTCTCCAGCACAGCATCAGCTCCAGTCAGTTGGTGCCCAAGGGGATGGAGTTGTGCCACTGAGTTTCACCCCACTACTGCTTTTCACCTTGGAAGGAGAAGGGAAAGAGGCATGAAATAGCAATTGAAATACACATGCACTCCACTACTGTGCTTATTGGTTCTTGGCCACAGGAGGTAAAGGTAAAGGTTTCCACTTGACATTAAGTCTAGACATTAAGTCTAGTCCCGACTCTGGGAAGTGGTGCTTATCTCCATTTCTAAGCCGAAGAGCCAGCGTTGTCCATAGACAGCTCCAAGGTCATGTGGCCAGCATGAGTGCATGGAGCGCCATTATCTTCCTACAGAAGCAGTACCTATTGATCTACTCACATTTGCATGTTTTCAAAGTACTAAGTTGGCAGAAGCTGGGACAAACAGCAGGAGCTCACCCCACTCCCTGTATCAGCAGCTCAGCGGTTTAACCCACTGCACCACTAGGGGGCCCTACAGGAGGTATAGTCCTCCCCAAAAGTTCATTTTTCCAAGCTCTACAAATAATACATATGACCACAGCTCCCAATTCCAGTGGTTTTCCTAGCTAACATGGGCTCAGGCAAACAACTAGGGGCTTAGAGTTAATTCAGAGAAAGAACATTTGGGTATTATTGCAATTATAATCACTTAACTTAGTTAATATAATAGCCATAACACTACATGTGACAAATAGTCATAACACTACATATGACAAATAGTTATAACACTGTGTGTGTTCATTCGTTCAGTCGTCTCCGACTCTTCGTGACCTCATGGACCAGCCTACGCCAGAGCTCCCTGTCGGCCGTTACCACCCCCAGCTCCTTCAAGGTCAGTCCAGTCACTTCAAGGATGCCATCCATCCATCTTGCCCTTGGACGGCCCCTCTTCCTTTTGCCTTCCACTTTCCCCAGCATAATTGTCTTCTCTAGGCTTTGCTGTCTCCTCATGATGTGGCCAAAGTACTTCAACTTTGTCTCTAGTATCTTTCCCTCCAGTGAGCAGTCGGGCTTTATTTCCTGGAGGATGGACTGGTTGGATCTTCTCGCAGTCCAAGGCACTCTCAGCACTTTCCTCCAGCACCACAGCTCAAAAGCATCTATCTTCCTTCGCTCAGCCTTCCCTAAGGTCCAGCTCTCACATCCGTAGGTTACTACAGGGAATACCATGGCTTTGACTAGGCGGATCTTTGTTGCCAGTCTGATGTCTCTACTCTTCACTATTTTATCGAGACTGGACATTGCTCTCCTCCCAAGAAGTAAGCGTCTTCTGATTTCCTGGCCACAGTCTGCATCTGCAGTAATCTTTGCACCTAGAAATACAAAGTCTGTCACGGCCTCCACGGTTTCTCCCTCTATTTTCCAGTTGTCAATCATTCTTGTTGCCATAATCTTGGTTTTTTTGACGTTTAACTGCAACCCGGCTTTTGCGCTTTCTTCTTTCACCTTGATTAGAAGGCTCCTCAGCTCCTCCTCGCTTTCGGCCATCAGAGTGGTGTCATCTGCATATCTGAGGTTGTTAATGTTTCTTCCAGCAATTTTCACCCCAGCTTTGCATTCATCCAGCCCCGCACATCGCATGATGTGTTCTGCATACAAGTTAAAAAGGTTGGGTGAGAGGATGCAGCCTTGCCGCACGCCTTTCCCAATCTTGAACCAGTCTGTTGTTCCGTGGTCAGTTCTGACTGTTGCTACTTGGTCCTTGTACAGATTCCTCAGGAGAGAGACAAGGTGGCTTGGGATGCCCATCCCACCAAGAACTTGCCACAATTTATTATGATCCACACAGTCAAAGGCTTTAGAATAGTCAATGAAGCAGAAGTAGATGTTTTTCTGAAACTCCCTGCCTTTCTCCATTATCCAGCGGATATTGGCAATCTGGTCTGGTCTGACTGTAGCTCAGATCACGAACTTCTCATTGCTCAATTTAGAATAAAACTAAAGAGATCAGGGAAAATACACAGACCAGTTAGATATGATCTCACTAACATTCCTAGCGAATATACAGTGGAAGTGAAGAACAGATTTGAAGGACTAGATTTAGTAAACAGAGTCCCAGAAGAACTATGGACAGAAGTCCGCGACATTGTTCAGGAGGCGGCAACAAAGTACGTCCCAAAGAAAAAGAAAACCAAGAAGGCAAAATGGTTGTCTGCTGAGACACTGGAAGTAGCCCAAGAAAGGAGGAAAGCAAAAGGAAACAGTGAAAAGGGGAGATATGCCCAGTTAAATGCGCAATTCCAGAGGTTAGCCAGAAGAGATAAGGAACTATTTTTAAATAAGCAATGCATGGAAGTGGAAGAAGACAACAGAATAGGAAGGACAAGAGACCTCTTCCAGAAAATTAGAAACATTGGAGGTAAATTTCAGGCAAAAATTGGTATGATAAGAAACAAAGATGGCAGGGACCTAACAGAAGCTGAAGAGATCAAGAGAAGGTGGCGAGACTATACAGAAGATCTGTATAGGAAGGATAACAATATCGAGGATAGCTTTGACGGTGTGGTGAATGAATCCTGAGGAATCTGTACAAGGACCAGACATCCTGAGGAGTGAGGTTGAATGGGCCTTAAGAAGCATTGCTAACAACAAGGCAGCAGGAGATGATGGGATCCCAGCTGAACTGTTTAAAATCTTAAAAGATGATGGTGTCAAGGTGATGCATGCCATTTGCCAGCAAATATGGAAAACACAAGAATGGCCATCAGACTGGAAAAAATCAACTTATATCCCCATACCAAAAAAGGGAAATGCGAAAGACTGCTCAAACTTCCGTACAGTGGCCCTTATTTCTCATGCCAGTAAGGTAATGCTCAAGATCCTGCAAGGAAGACTCCAGCAATACATGGAGCGAGAGTTGCCAGATGTTCAGGCTGGATTTAGAAAAGGCAGAGGAACGAGAGACCAGATTGCCAATATCCGCTGGATAATGGAGAAAGGCAGGGAGTTATAACACTACATATGACATATTTGTAGCCTTCTAGTCTAGGACTCAAGGTAGTTTCTGTGCCTTCAAGTTGCCTGGCAGTTTGTGATCTAATGAACAGCTTCTTAACCTTTGGGTCCCAACCTTAAATGGGATCCCATTAGCTCAGTGTTGGCAACACTAAAAAGTTGCTGAATGCTGCCTAGTTGCTGTTGTAAGCATTTACACAAATCCGTTGTGCAATGTTTATAGTGGAGTCTACAGAAGATGCTTCAGCTGTACTTCATAAAAAAGAAAAATCAGCCTATTGTTGAAGGCTTTCATGGTTGGAATTCCTGGGTTGTTGTGAGTTTTCCAATCTGTATGGCATGTTCCAGAAGCATTATCTCCTGATGTTTCGCCTGTATCTTGGCAGGCATCCTCAGAGGTTGTGAGGTCTGTTGGAAACTAGGAAAATAAGGTTTATATATCTTTATTTATATACTTATTTATTTATGTACCTCACACCTCTGAGGATGCCTGCCAAAGATGCAGATAAAACGGCAGGAGACAATGCTTCTGAAACATGGACATACAGCCTGGAAAATTCACAACAACCCAGAAGAGTCTGAACTTAACTATCGTATTTCTTCGATTCTAAGATGGCATTGATTGTAAGACGTACGCTAACTTCTGTATCACCAACGGGGAAAAAGCTTTATTTATATACATAAAGCTGACATAAACATACAAGTTTTAATCGGATTTAGGAGTTTTAACTGTAATACTCTTAATATTTAATTCTATTTTAATGTTTGTACCTGCTATTCTAAGCTGCACTCAGATTTTTAAAATGTTAATATGGAGGGAAATGGGTCTTAGAATGGAATAAATACATTGTATTTCTGTCCAGCAATGTTTGTCTGCTGTAAAACCGTGCATGTTAGGAGACAAGGATTATTTCAGCTATTTTCAAAATATTGTCGAAGGCTTTCATGGCCGGAATCACTGGGTTGTTGTAGGTTTTTTCGGGCTATATGGCATATTTTCAAAATGCTTTTGAAATGCATCTTGGCATCTCACAACCTCCGAGGATGCCTGCCATAGATGCAGGCAAAACGTCAGGAGACAATGCTTCTGGAACATGGCCATACAGCCAGGAAAACTCACAACCCAAAAATCAGCCTGTTTAGCAAGCTTTGCATATGATTTGCTAACAGAAAATATTTTATTTTTATACCTACATTGTAAACTATTGCTAGGCAGAAAGGGATCGCAAATGGAGAAGTTTAAGAAAATATGATCTACTGAATTAATAGTCCAACATAAAGCCTTTTATGTCACGCTGGTTATCTTGCACCTGATTATTTAAACTGGAGATATTGGGGAATTGCACTCTGCATGCATAGCATGAATTGTGCCACAGATCTCTTGGACTGTCATTCAGGGATCCAGGAAAATTCCACATTACCTCTTATAAACAATCATTAATATCTAACTATCCTATTCACATTAGGGTGAGGGCTGCAAAATTGTGAGCAGGGATGGGGAGGCAAACCTGACCCCATTTGAGCTGCTGTTCGTACTTTGTAGCACTCAGGGAAATGGGGATGCGCACAAAGCTATAGTAATAACAAGAAAACCACTTCCACGGGAATTGGGGGCATGATCTTCCAACATAATCTTGAAACATGTTGACTTCAGAATGTAAGCATTTCTCTACAAGGCATCAGTAAATATTATGCTGTGATCCTGGCTTCCCTGAGCAATTGGAAGTTCCAAGGGGTTGTCCTGTAAGGTTTTGTTTAGATGACAAAGAGCATCAAAGTTTGGGGACAAAAGAGTTAGAAATTAGGCTATAATCCTACGTACATTTCCCTAGGATTAGTTGGTCCCTCTAAACCAGTGTTTCTCAACCTGGGGGCCGGGACCCCGGGGGGGGGGGGGGTCATAAGGGGGTGTCAGAGGGGTCGCCAAAGGTCATCAGAAAACACAGTATTTTCTGTTTGTCATGGGGGTTCTGTGTGGAAAATTTGGCCCAATTCTATCGTTGGTGGGGTTCTTTGATTGTAGGTGAACTGTAAATGCTCTTTGATTGTAGGTGAACTATAAATCCTAGTAACTACAATTACCAAATGTCAAGGACTATTTTTCTCAAACTCCACCAGTGTTCACATTTGGGCATAGTGAGTATTCATGCCAAATTTGGTCCAGATCCATCATTGTTTGAGTCCACAGTGCTCTCTGGATGTAGGTGAACTACAAAACTTAAGGTCAATACCCACCAAACTCTTCCAGTATTTTCAGTTGGTCACAAGAGTTTTGTGTGCCAAGTTTGGTTCAATTCCATCATTGGTGGAGTTCAGAATGCTCTTTGATTGTAGGTTAACTATAAATCCCAGCAACTACAACTTCCAAATGACAAAATTAACACACACATTCCCCCCTCCCCCCCCCCAATCCCACCAGTATTCAAAGTTTGGGGTATTGGGTATTTTTGCCAAATTTGGTCCAGTGAATGGAAATACCGCATGTCGGATATTTACATGTTGATTCATGACAGTAGCAAAATTACAGTTATGAAGTACCAATGAAAATAATGTTATGGTTTGGGGTCACCACAACATAAGAAACTGTATTAAGGGGTCGTGGCATTAGGAAGGTTGAGAACCACTGCTCTAAACACACAAGGATTTACTTTCAAGTAAATATGCCTATGACTGCACCATCAAGCTGTCTTTCTTATAGCTGCTTTTACAAAAAAAATCTAAATAATAATAATAATAATAATAATAATAATAATACTTTCTTTATACCCCGCCACCATCTCCCCAAGGGACTTGGAGCGGCTTACACAAGGCCAAGGCCAACAACACATCAATAAAACAGAAAAGCAATAAACAAACAATACAATGCAGTGCAAATTGGACAGCAAGGACAGCAACAGAACCAAATCCTGCCATTAGGAAAAGTGAGACAACAGGTTTGGGTAGCAGATGGATGTACATATGCAGGACTTTATCAAGTAGATGCAATTGTGTGTTGATACTTAGAGTCTTGGGGGGATTAGAATGGGGGTGCCAGGTTGGGGGGAGAGCCCCAATATTTTTAGTCCTCCTAGATTACCTATCCGGACACATCTCCCTTTATGAACCACTATGGAAACTAAGATCTTCTGGGGAGGCCCAGCTCTCGGTCCCGCCACCATCACAGGCGCATTCAGCTGGAACGAGAGACAGGACCTTCTCAGTGATTGCCTCCCTGGTTATGGAACTCCCTTCCTGGCACTACTAGATCAGCCCCCTCCCTCCTGTCCTTCAGAAGAATGGTGAAGACTTGGCCGTGGGACCAAGCCTTTGGGGCAGTGCAATGAGGCAAAATGGTGTCCTGAGATAGTTTTAAGCAACTTTTAATGTGAATATAAGTTATTTTAATTGTTTGTATATATTTATGGTTTTATGTCCCAGCATTGAATGTTTGCCATATATATGTTGTGCTACGCCCTGAGTCCCCTGCAAGATGAGAAGGGCGGAATATAAATGTTTAAATAAATAGATAAATAAATAAAAGGTTTCAGGATAAGGGTGAACCAATTGAAATTGAATCCAGACAAGACAGAGGTACTCCTGGTCAGTCGCAAGGCTGAACAGAGTATAGGGTTACAGCCTGTGCTGGATGGAGTTACACTACCCCTGAAGACACAGGTTCACAACTTGGGAGTAATCCTAGATTTATCGCTGAGCCTGGAACCCCAGGTCTCGATGGTGGCCAGGGGAGTTTTTGCACAATTAAAACTTGTGTGCCAGTTGCGTCCATTCCTTGGGAAGTCAGACTTGGCCATGATAGTCCATGCTCTTTTTACATCCTGAATAGACTACTGCAATAGGCTCTACGTGGGGTTGCCTTTGAAGACTGTTCGGAAGCTTCAAATGGTCCAGTGGGCAGCAGCCAGATACCTGACTGGAGCAGTTTACAGGGACCACACAACTCCATTACGTCAGCCCCAATTGCTGCCAGTCATCTATCGAGCACAATTGAAAGGGCTGACTTTAGCATATAAAGCCCTAAATAGTTTTGGCCCATCTTACCTGTCTAAACGTATCTCCCTCTATGAACCATCTTGGAGGTTAAGATCTTATGGGGAGGCCCTGCTCTTGGTATCACCTCCTTCGTAGGTTCGGTTGGTGGGGATGAGAGGCAGGGCCTTCTCAGTGGTGGCACCTTGGCTGTGGAACTCCTTCCCCAGTGATATTAGATCAGCCCTCTCCCTCATGGCCTTCAGAAAGAAAATAAAAACATGGCTATGGGACAAAGCCTTCAGAGAGCAATTGTAGTGCAGTAAATGGATATGGAATATGTGCAATGACAACTGAAATGGCTCCACATTACAATCTTGGACTGTGTAGTTGTAATAATTAGTGCAATGTTTAGATGTTTTTAATTTTTTGGTTTTAATGTAACTGTTTATTTTAATTGTATGTTGTTTTTCTGGCATTCAATTGTTGCCTATTTCTGAATGCCACACTGAGTCCCCTTCGAGGTGAGAAGGGTGGGATATAAATGTGGTAAATAAATAATACATAAATGGCTTTGGCACTGCCGAATGCCCTACTGACACTATGACCACATTTCTGTCATGCACATGAACAAATATCTACACATACATATTTGTTCCTCTATTTCTTTATTTCTTATTTCTTTATTTTGTGTGAATTAAAGGTCCTCCACCAACTCTGTATGGTATGCAATCTGGCCATACCAAGGGCTTCCCTACTAGGTCCTCATCTACTGGAGGATACATCAGTCGACTATTCTGAACAATGAACTTGTACAAGATGTTAGAGCAGTGTTTCTCAACCTGGAGGTCGGGACCCCTGGAGGGGTCACAAAGGGGTGTCAGAGGGGTCACCAAAGACCATCAGAAAACTCAGCATTTTCTGTTGCTCAGGGGGGTTCTGTGTGGGAAGTTTGGCCCAATTCTATCATTGGCGACCCCTCTCATACCCCCAGCAACCCCCTCAGGGGTCCCGACCCCCAGGTTGAGAACCACTGATATAGAGAGAGCGGTGGAGAGAGGGAGGGAGAGTTTTGTCCCTATTGGTGGAACTGAAATTAGTGTATGACTTACAATCAAATAAATATGGCATCATACAGTGTGTACTTCCAATGTAATAAAACATTAGACTCAAGGATGAACTGTATTTTGGGATCCAATTCCCAAAGAAGTTTGAAAGTGGTATATTAGCCAAGTGCATTCCTTTAATTAGGCAGAAGTTCAGAAACTTTGAGGAACCTCTATGTGTGAACTACAGTAATTGGCATGATTTTTTATAATGCATACAGCCTCATAAAAGTGACTAGCCTGCAACAGAAATGTGTACTAGCCTGCTGGAGCTTGGCAGAGGAAAGACGTAGAGCTCCATTCTTCCTCCAACAGTTCGTTGCTTTTCTGTGCTGGGCAGAGATTGGAAACGTTAAAATTTGGGTCTTACAACTGCTACAATCCCAGGCAGTCAGCATGGCTAATGTCCATGCTGTTTAGGCCATTCTGGGAGCTATAATTAATACTTTTCCCAAGCTCTGTTTCTGAGGTGCTCTATCCCATTTCTGTCGGCGCCCTCATTCAGTGCATCCAATTTAGTTCGGATGAATACACAAATACAAAGCTGCAGTGATGAGTGCTAAATAATTAATTAAATTATGAATTAATTTGCCAAAAAAGGGAGAGCTTAATTACATACTTTTTAAAAACCAAAGTGAACAGTTTAAGTCAGAATTACAGCATTAAGGTTTCTGCAGACTTAAATTTAGAATTACTAATTAATTAAAGAAGCCACAAGGCTATATGATTAACAATTTTCACATTACCAGGATGGTTCTTTCTCTAAGGCCATTGTCTGGCAGTTTTGCTAAACTCTTTTAACTTTTTGGAACAATCCTTCAGTATAAAGGAATTGCAAGGTTTAGGACACATTGATGAGTATTTGGTAGATATGATGGTCTTCACATGGTCTTCTTTCATTCTATGTTCAACTCTGCATCTGGACTCCTCAACTGCTCCATGAAACTATAAAAGTAATAATAATAATAATAATAATAATAATAATAATAATAATAATTGACAGAGTTTTGGAGCACAATACTCCTGATCTCACGATCCTGTTAAAAACAGTGTGGATTGTCGATGTTGAAATCCCAGGTGACAGCAAGATTGAAGAGAAACAACTGGAAAAGCTGACGTGATATGAGGATTTAAAGGATTTAAAGATCGAACTGCAAAGACTCTGGCACAAACCAGTAAAGGTGGTCAAGTGGTGATTGGCACTCTGGGTGCAGTGCCTAAAGACCTTGGCCGGCACTTACAAGATTACCATCTGCCAGTTGCAGAAGGCCACCTTACTGGGATCTGCATGCATTATTCGCCGATACATCATAAAATCCTACACACTTGGGAAGTGTCTGACATGTGATCCAATACAACAGCCAGCAGAGCGATCTTGTTTGCTGTGGACCCATCTTGTTATGTTTCAAATAATAATAATAATAATAATCAGAATAAATAGGTTGCTGTGAGTAGCAAATTATGATTGTTGTCTCACTGATTTTCCCATCTCTAGCTGCCTTCTACTTTTAATAATTATGAAATAGGTATGTTTGTAAAAAGTGCTGTAAAAAAGAGGCAGTTTGAGGGTGCATCCACACCAGGGTGGAAAATGCGCACTCACCCACATTTTTTCCTGGGGCATCCAAACAATGCCTCAGGTAAAAATGAAATAATTCAGCACAAAGCAGGAAAATCTTGCTTTTTTCCCCAAATCAATTTGGCACCTGGAAAGACCTGGGTCTTTCCGAAAATCCGGGTCTTTCCAGCTGTGGGCGCCATGTGGATTGCGCTCGGGGATCTCGTTGCACGGCTTCCGGTCCAAATCCACAAAGCTGTCTTGGGGGTTTTGGGCTCCTGGAGTCCAAATACCCAAGACAGCCCACGCCCTCTCCCAAAACCCCTTTAAAAAGCCTTAAAAAGAAAAATAACTTACTCGGCTGGTAGAAATGACATGCCAGGAGAAGCAGGAGAGGAGGAAAATCACTCCTGGCCCCTCTTCTCCTGGCTAGTAATTTCTACGTGCCAGGAGAGAGCCGGTAGCAGGGAAATGGTGGTTGGGTAAGTTATTTTTTTCTTTTTAAGGCTTTTCTGGGTGGTTTTCTTTTGTGTCCGGATGCTTTCTGGGATGTGTGTGGCCTCTAATGCGGGCCCAATCGGGTTTTTAAAACACAATTGGGCGCGCATTTAAGTCTTGTCTGGAACCGCCCAGACTTACATGATGTTTAATGATGTTTACTCCACTTCACATTCTAATGGTTTATAGCACAATGGTGGATTTTTACATCTTTTCTTCTTTCTTTAGGTCTGGTGAAGCTGGGAGTGCACTGCATCACAGGGCAGAAAGTCGCAATTAAGATTGTGAACCGGGAAAAGCTTTCTGAGTCAGTACTGATGAAGGTGAGTGTGTATCTTTTGGGGTATTGGGGAAGGCGCCACGGAGGATGATTGAAAACGCATGGAGCTGAATCTACAATCCAGAGAGAGGCAGAAAATGCATGCCTTGCTCTCTATAGATCCAATCTCTAGCCGTCACCTTCATTCCTACAGAAAGGTCAAAACGGGTTGATTTAGAAGTAAAGAAAACTTATTAGCGAGTGCCAGACCAATTTACAGTCAGTATCTGTAGCCAGAAAGAAATTGTCAGCAGGCTCATCGCTGCAGGAAAAGTGTGCAAAATATATTCAGGCTCCCACCAAATCCAGAAATTGACAAGCTTAAAGAAGGAAATGCGAAATTAAGCTGCTAAAGGCCCTTTACTGTTTTTTTTTTTTAATTTGAGAAAAAAGCTTGAGAGAAGATGTTTTAAAAATCAGATTTATCATCTAAATATATTGTCAAAGGCTTTCATGGTTGGAATCACTGGGTTGTAGGTTTTTTGGGCTATATGGCCATGTTCTAGAAGCATTCTCTCCTGATGTTTTGCCTGCATCTATGGTAAGCATCCTCAGAGGTTGTGAGGCCCTCACAACCTCTGAGGATGCTTGCCATAGATGCAGGCAAAACGTCAGAAGAGAATGCCTACGAACCATCAAGATTACTAAGATCGTCTGGAGGGGCCCTGCTCTCGGTCCCGCAGGCCTCACAAGCGCAGCTGGTGGGGACGAGGGACAGGGCCTTCTCGGTAGTGGCCCCGCGACTCTGGAACTCTCTCCCGCCAGAGGTTAGAACCGCCCCAACAATCCTGACATTCAGGAAACAGGTGAAGTCGTGGTTATGGAGACAGGCTTTCGAAGAATGAGATAATGATCTGGATGGAAGACGGTGTATATTCGATTTTAGTATGACGACTGACCACTGTAGTTTTAAATATATGTGCTTTTTTAAATGTTTTATTGTAATGTGTATTTTGATATTTTACCGATTGTATGTGTTTTTATGGTTGGAAACCGGGCTGAGTCCCTCTTATGAGGTGAGAAGCTCAGTATATAAAACTTTGAAATAAATAAATAAATAATGCTTCTAGAACATGGCCATATAGCTTGAAAAACCTACAACAACTCTATCCGCTAAATATTTTAGCCAAAATGAATGGTAGAACCAGAAAACAAAGTATGTAGATGCATTAATGAAGTCATAAGGTTCCTGTGTTCTTGACCTACTGATTTGTTTTGCCAGATACCTAATAATCCAAATCGTCCGCACCATTTCCGACCCATTGGCTTCTGCTACGCATAGGCTAAGGCTTAACTAGCTGGAGCAAGTAAATGATGTTGCCAGACCTCATCTGTATTTCAGGCCCTTGGCTCACTCCACATGGTACTGGTCATCATGCTGTGCAGAATGGCTCTGTTGGAGTGTTTCCGCATCAGACCAGAGCAATTTTTTTTCTTCTGAGTACTTTGTGCTGATGTAGAGAAAAAATCCTTCCTGCTGAATGATGAGAACCTCTGTAGTCCATGGGATAATAGCCATAATGTGGAGCAATTTTGTGCAAGTTTGCTACGGTGGCTGTAACACATAATAACTGTCCCTTTGCCAATCCACCTGATAAAGAGAGCATGACGTTTTCAAATGAACAGTGAAGAAGGTGCTTCTCTGCAGGCTCTTACCTAAGGCTTGTGGTTAAGGCCAAAACGAAATCATGTTTAGTGGCAGAAACCATTCTGGGATTGCTGTTGACAAAACAAGGTGGGCTTCGTTTGTCAATATTAGTCACAACCCCAGCAGGTACACAGAATCAGACTGATATCTGGAGGCAGACAGACTAGGAACTGGCTGGCAGCAAGCAAGTAGCCAAGAACTGGAGGCCCAGAGCGAGACAGATGGCAATGTCTTGTCAGACAAAAGAGAAATCAGCAGGCCTTCAAGTGTTTTCATCCCTCAATAGAGCATTCCCTCCAGCATCAACTGACTTCTAAGACCAAGAAGATCATGAACTCTCATACCTCTGGATGAAAAAGCCATTTGAAGAGTAGCAATCTTTAGGGATGCGTTGTCGAAGGATTTCACGGCCAGAATCACTGGGTTGCTATGAGTTTTCCGGATTATATGGCCATGTTCCAGAACCATTTTCTCCTGACTTTCTCAACCTTCCTAATGCCGTAACCTCTTTGTACAGCTCCTCATGTTGTAGTGACCCCCAACCATAACATTATTTTCATTGCTATTTCATAACTGTAATGTTCCTACTGTTATGAATCGTAACGTAAATATCTGCTTATTCAGGATGTATTTTCATTCACTGGACCAAATTTGGCACAAATACCCAATGCACCCACATTTGAATACTGGTGGGGTTGGGGACGGATTGATTTTGTCATTTGGGAGTTGTAGTTACTGGGGTTTATAGTTCGCTTGCAATCAAAAAGCATTCTGAACTCCACCAATGATGGAATTGAACCAAACTTGGCCCACAGAACTCCTGTGACAATGGAAAATACTGGAAGGGTTTGGTGAGCATTGACCTTGAGTTTTGGAGTTTATTTATTTTGTATCAAAAGCATTGCATAAATTATTATAAAACTGATAAAAATAGAAGGAGCACAGGCAGCTAAATATCATTTGACCAAAAATGATATTTAGCATAGCAAAAACGGGCAACAGCAATGGCATTGTCTGTAGCTTCCAACAACTCTTCCTCTGTACATGAGGCAGGGCACAGTGGACAAGAATACGGATGCTGAGTTGTCTGTTCTGCTTCACAGACACACAAGGTGTACGATTCTTTTAGGAGTTGTAGTTCACCTACACCCAGAGTGTACTGTGGACTCAAACAGTGATGGATCTGGACCAAACTTGGCACAGATAGTCAATATGCCCAAATGTGAACACTGGTGGAGTTTGGGGAAAACAGACCTTGACATTTGGGAGTTGTAGTTGCTGGGATTTATATACAATCAAACAGCATTTTGAACCCCACCAACGATATAATTGGGCCAAATTTCCCACACAGAACCCCCATGACCAACAGAAAATACTATGTTTTTGATGGTCTGGTGACCCTTTTGACACCCCCTTGCCACTCCCCCACCAAAGGACTCGATCCCCTGGTTGAGAAATGTTGTTCCTGGTGTTTCGCCCACATCTATGGCAGACACAGATCCACTAAGAATCTCCAACAAATGCTACTCCAACAAATGCTGCAGCAAAGGACAAAAGGGATTATCTCACCTCTGCAGGTGTCTACCATATACCATGTAGCTGTGGACAAGTCTACATAGGGACCACCAAATGCAGCCTTGCTCAGACCTGAATCTAGGAAAATGAAAGACACTGCAGACCAATTCAGCCAGAGATGTCAACCATAGCAAAGCACCTGATGCACCAAACTGGACACAGCAAATTATCTGAGAACACAGAAATACTGGACTACTCTAACAACTACCATGTCAGCATGTCTAACAACTACCATACAAGCATATGGACAATTTCAACAGAAAGGAGGAAACCATGAAAATGAACAAAATCTGGCTACCTGTATTTAAAAAAACTCTAAAATCAGGACAGTAAATAAAGAGCAACACTCAAAAAACAGGGGCATTCCAGACAAGAATCAATCAGGGCCAGCTAACACCTCCCAAGAAAGGATCCCCAGACATCTATCAGCCAGACTTTGAAGCTACAAGGCCATTTAATGCTAATCAAGGTGTCCAACTGCAACATTCATACTTGCTTCAAGCAGACAAGAGTTCTTTCCCCCATCCTGGACATTTCATACATACATAAACCTACTCTCCAACAGGGCTCACAACCTCTGAAGATGCGTGCCATAGATGTGGGTGAAGCATCAGTAGAAAATGCTTCTAGAATATGGCCATACAACCCGCAAAACTCACCGCAACCTAATCTTTAGGGAGTTATTTTAAACCTTGTGGTACCCTAATATCGAGTCAGTTATTGGGGTGTCCCTACAGCTCCCTAAAACCCTATGCTTCCTGTGAGATTCTTAGAGAAGTAGTTCAACTTTCCTGTGCTTAATCCAAATAGGGAGAAATGTGTGCTTCTCTAAAGTTGGATTGTAACTCCCTCAGTGCTAGATCACATAGGCAATAGTGAGGGATGATGGGAGTTTCCCGTTCCCATTTGTCTGGTCAGGTTCTTCCACAAATATTCTTACTCTTCAAGAAGCCAAGCGGACGTATCTCTTCACTTTCCAATCCAGCTGTTATATATCAATGATTGATGGTTATGGCAGCCTGTTTGGAAACCCACTTCAAGCAGTTTACAATCATTTCAATCATAATTTCTTTCAAGGATAACCCAGGAAGCACTTCATCTTGTCTAGATGCTAGGATACAAAAGATGCTGAAACGAGGTATCTCTTTGACATGACAACCACCTCCTTCTCTTGGCCTCAGAAGTCAGACAATGTTGGAAGGCAAATCAACTTTTCCCAGTATTGGCTGTGGGTGATGGCCATTGTAGTCCAATTAGAGTGGCATGTTCAGGGTCATCCAAGGCCATGAGCTTTCCAAGCCAAATTACACCTTAATTACATGTGGATGAAGCGTGCTATAAACTTAATACTGTCGCACGCACATCTTCACTTCTCTAATTCTGACCCATGTTGCACAACCAGCATTGGGTCCCAGCTATCATACTTTTGCCCCCAGAAACATTATTCTCCCATAAAATATATTGCTTTTAAATCATGCTCTCAAGAGACCAAAAATATGTAGCCTTCATTAAAAGTAACATAATTGATTCACTTACAAACTTAATGTATTCAGCATACAGGTGCATTTCTTATTGGTTGAGAGTTTAAATAATCTGTTATCTCTGTTTTAGGCTCTTCTTTGTTGCATACACACTAATATATTTCTGAACATTGACTCAATATAGACTGATTATGCACTTTAGCATACGGACACTGACCTTACCCTAACTGTACTGCTTCTGATGCAAACATGATTTCTAAAATGGAGTCTCAGGCTGAATAGTCCCAGATCTGATCACATGGTCTGTAGTCCCTCCCACAACCTCAGACAACATAGAGTTAAGGCAAAATGCACATACAATATAGTAAGCAATCTGAATTATATACATAACAAATAACAAGTATAGGAGGCTAGTACAAGGTTGCTATTTCCTACATGACAGTGCTTACTAAGGCACCTTCTATGTTGCCATGTAAAATCCAGATTGTCTGCTTTGAACTGGATTATATGGCAGTGCAGACTCATATAATCCAGTTCAGAGCAGATAATGTAGATTATCTGTTTTGATCATCTGAATTATATGCAATGTAGAAGGGGCCTAAGTAAATACATAGACCTGACTGAAAAGTCTTTGCAAGTTGCAGCAACAAATCCATTAAGCCTTGCAAACTGTATTAGATTTGCACATAGCCCTTTCTTCTTGCCAGGAGCTGAGTCCATTAAAAAGTGGAGAATTTGCATTCTTGTCTCTCTACTGGATAGGATCCACAAAAAATGTATGTTAAGAACCGAGCTCTGAGATCTCACAACCCTAAGCCCACAGATCAAGAATGTAGAGGAAAGATGATGTAAACAATTAACTTTCTTTCTTTCTTTCTTTCTTTCTTTCTGCCTCCCTGATTCTAGGTGGAACGGGAAATTGCCATTCTGAAGTTGATTGAACATCCACACGTGCTGAAACTCCACGACGTCTACGAGAACAAAAAATATTTGTAGGTATTTATTTATTTGCGGATGGTCTTGTAGCTCCCTTGCCTCCTCACAAACCTTCCCCATCAAAATAGAGTTGTGCTTCCTACAGCATGTGCTCACCACAGCTCGTAGCAACCAAGGGAATCCTCTCCTCCTTGGTTTTCCTGCCAACTGAAGGTTCCCGTGCCAGGGCAGGTTTGGGGACTTTCTGTTGGCTGTTATTCCTGGTGATGGAGGGATAACCAATCTTCCTAAGTATTCAGCTTTCCACAAGCTATCTTTCATGGGAGAGGATGTAAGCTGTAGATAGATAATTAGCATTTTTGAAAGAAAGAAAAGACAGATTTAGGAGCACTTGTAGTAAATCTGTGTGCTGGTCAAGCAACAAGGTCTGCCACTAGATTAGGGCTGGAGCCTCCCCCCCCCCCTGCCTGCCCATGGTGGTGCAATGGGTTAAATCAATGGTTCTCAACAGTCCTAATGCTGCAACCCCTTAATACAGTTCCTCATGTCATGGTGAGCCCCAACCATGAAAGTATTTTTGTTGCTACTTCATAACTGTAATTTTGCTATTGTTATGAATCATAATATAAATATCTTATATGCAGGATGTATTTTCATTCACTGGACCAAATTTGGCATAAATATCAGATATGCCCAAATTTTAATACTGGTGGGGATGGGGGGATTGATTTTCTCATTTGGGAGTTGTAGTTGGTGGGATTTATAGTTCACCTACAATCAAAGAGCATTCTGAACTCCACCAATGATGTAACTGAACCAAACTTCCCATATAGATTTCCCATGACCAAGAGAAAATGTTGGATTTGGTGGGCATTGACCTTGAGTTTTGGAGTTGTAGTTCACCTACATCCAGAGAGCACTGAGGACTCAAACAATGATGGATCTGGACCAAACTTGGCACGAATCCTCAATATGCCCAAATGTGAACACCACATTTGGGGAGTTTGGGGAAAATAGACCTTGATATTTGGGAGTTGTAGTTGCTGGGATTCAAAGTTCACCTATAATCAAAGAGCCTTCTGAACCCCACCAACAATGAAACTGGGCCAAACTTTCCACACAGAACCTCTATGAGCAACAGAAAATACTGTGTTTTCTGATGGTCTTTGGAGACCCCTCTGACACCTCCCTCATGACCCACTCCAGGGGTTCCGACCTCCAGATTCAGAAATGCTGGGTTAAACTCTTCTACCGGCAGGACTGCTGACCAACAAGTCAGCTATTCGAATCCAGGGAGAGTGGGTTGAGCTCCCTCTGTCAGCTCCAGTTCTTCATGCAGGGACATGAGAGAAGCCTCCCACAAGGATGGTAAAATATCAAACATCCAGGCATCCCCTGGGTGACATCCTTGCAAATGGCCTATTCTCTCACACCAGAAGCGACATGCAGTTTCTCAAGTCGCTCCTGACATGGAAAAAAAACCCATAGTGTACCTTTCTATTTTTCTTCTGAGGACACACAGTAATAGTCAGCAAAGGGGGAAAGTAGGAGAAGAAGAGATAAATTAGGACATTTGAAAAGAACTTGAAAAAGTGGGACAACCAAGAATTAATTGGGATTATTTGGAACACTAGGAGGGTTTAGAAAGCACTGAGTGGGAGAAAAATGGGAAAAATAACTCTACCAACTCTTGCTGCAACTTATTCTCGGTTAGTTTTCTTCTACTTCTATTGTTTGTTTGTTTTTGTTAAATTGTGTTTAAAGGATTTTACTCATTTTTTGAAATGGCATGCTTAACTTAGGTTGCTGTGAGTTTTCCGGGTTGTATGGCTATGTTCCAGAAACATTCTCTCCTGAAGTTTCGCCCACATCTATGTCAGGAAAGAATGCTTCTGGAACATGGCCATACAGCCCAGAAAACTCACAGCAACCCAGTGATTCCGGCCATGAAAGCCTTCAACATCACATGCTTAACTTACTATATTATTTGATTCATGAGATAGCAGTACTGTACAATGAAATTATTTTAAATATAGTAGACTATTTATATGTATGCTCTGGATGTTTACAGTAATTCCTGGCCCCCTCATTACTATATTTCTGGCTACAGGCCTATTTGTGATATGAGCCAGGCCACATGTAGTATCCCGAAGGCATGTTAGGATACCAGTGTGATAAATAATAGCAGCAGGGTGTGTGTGGTTATGGAATGAGGTCATACTACAATTCTGATGAAGCTAACCAGAGGCAGCATGAGTCTCTGTCAGGGTTGTGCAGCCTTTATCCGAAATCCAAAAATACCCCAAAATCATTCACATGGGGTAATTGAGATAGTGCCTCCTTTGCTTTTTGGTAGTTCAGTGTACACACATTTTGTTTCATGCACATAATTATTAAACATGTTGTATAAAATTGCCTTCAGTCTATTTATGTGCATAAGATGTATATGACACATAAATAAATTCCATGTTGAGACCTGTGTCCCATGGGTGGCACAATTGGCTAAACCCTTGTGCCGGCTGAACTGCTAACCAAAAGATCGGTGTGCTGAGCTGCTGCCTGTCAGCTCCAGCTTCTCATGCAGGGACATGAGAGTAGCCTCCCACAGGAATGTAAAACATCCAGGCATTGCCTGGGCAACATCCTTGAGGACAGCTAATTTTCTCACACCAGAAGCGACTTGCAGTTTCTCAAGTTCTCCTGACACGCACACACACAGAAACCTGGGTCCCATTTGCAAGAAATTACATTATGGATAGAGATTCCAAAATCCAAAACGGTTCTGGTCCCAGATAAGGAATACATAACCTGAACCAGTTTCTGGAAGGGTAAGTGAGAGGGTGCTCAGATTCTCCAATTGAGGTTCCCAGAGGCTCCTTCTCTGCTCTTAGAACAAAACATAGGACTAGGAAGACCTTTGGTCTGGTTCAACATAGCCCTCTCATATGAAAAAGCTAGCTTCACTGTTCTGCTTAGTAACTGAACAAATTCATTGTCTGGGTCCATCAACACTCTAGAATTAATGAAGTTTGACACCACTTTAATAGCCATGGCTAAATGCTATGGACTTGTGAGAGTTGTTGTTTCATGAGGTCTTTAGCCTTCTTTGCCAAAGAGTGCTGGTGCCTCACCAAATTACAAGTTCTTTTTTTTTTTCATGTCAGGAGCGACTTGAGAAACTGCAAGTCGCTTCTTGTGTGAGAAAATTGGCCGTCTGCAAAGACATTGCTCAGGAGACACCCAGATGTTTTACCATCCTGTGGGAGGCTTCTCTCATGTCCCCACATAAGAAGCTGGAGCTGACAGATGGGAGCTCACTCCATTTCCCAGATTCGAACCTCCAACTTTTTGGTCAGCAATCCTGGCATCACAAGGGTTTAACCCATTATGCCACCATTGTTACCCTCCGATGCTTCCATAGCATTGCACCGTGACCATTAAAGAGATGCCAAACTACATTAATTCTGCAGTGCAGATGTACCCTCATAGAATCATAGATTCATTGAGTGGGAAGAGACTACATGGGCCATCTGATCCAACCCATTGCAAAGAAGCAGGAAAATCACATTCAACGCACCCCTGACAGATGGCCATCCAGCATCAGCTTAAAAACCTTCAAAAAAGGAGCCTCCACCATGCTCCACGGCAGAGAGTTGCACTGCTGAACAGTTCTCACAGTCAGGAAGTTTTTCCTAGTGTTCAATGGAATCTCCTAATTTTATAAGGATGGCAAAATCATTCTAAATTTTAGCTGAAACTTTATAGGAGTTGTCCAGAGTGCTGAACTTCACCTTCAAAACATTGAATCATAGAATCATAGGGTCATAGAATCGCCCTCCTCTGGACACATTCCAGCTTGTCAACATCTCCCTTCCATTGTGGTGCCCAGAATTGGATGCAGTATTCCAGGTGTGGTCTGACCAAGGCGGACTAGAAGGGTTGCATGATTTCCCTGGTCCACGGTCATTATCATGTTCCCTTTCTTCCATTAGCCTCCTTTCCCAAGTTTCATGATGGATACACTGAGCAAACCAACAATTTTCTTTGCTTTTGACTTTTCACTTGATACAGAATGACAGGTGCATACAGCTAAAACTTTCCTTTGCGGGGAGAATAGTATGCTGAAGTAGAAGCTTAGTTTCAGCCTGTGAGTCTGTTGGAAAGCAGAGGGACAAGATCTTTGAAATAAAAAAAAAATCTGAAGATCCCATCTGTTTTTGAAATTCCTAGTGCAGAATGGCGGTTTCCTAGGTAGAAGTTATCTGTGTTTCTCTGTGTCAGAAAGCTGATGGAGCAGCTTGGCTTCTGTGAACGTGCGTGTGTGTTTGTGTGTGAGAGAGAGAGAGAAAGAGAAAAAGCCACCCAGAATACCAGGCGGTGCCAGACAACTGGCAATCCCCACACATAAGCTCTCATTGTCACCCTCCTCTGGTGACACAATGGGAGGAGGAGTGGAGAGAGACAAAGAAACTGGGCAGAGGAGGCAGCCCTGCAGAAATATTTAAACAAAACTTACGTATGCATACATATGTGTCATATACATGTATGTACATACAGGCAGTCCTTGAGTTGGCTTACAAATTACTTATAGTTAAGAACAGGGATGAGACAAGAGGAAGTGAGAGATATTAACTACCCCTTGGAAGAGAAATTCGTTCCTGAAAGAATTATCATGGGGGAAAGGTGTCTCCACTGAAGCTTTATCACATGTCCTTGTGTCCCCACCAACAATATTTTTCAAAATCCAATTATCACAGGGACATATAGTCGGGGGGGGGGGGGGGGATCTTCCAAACGGGCACAGACAGCAAAACAAACACAACAGGGGTGTTAACCTTTCCCTATGCTATCCAAAACTAATCTATATAAATAAAAATGTAATGTTTGTTTGTGGGATTAACATAACTCAAAAACCACTGGACAAATTGACACAAAATTTGGACAAAATAAAGCTATAAGGCCAACAAGTGACCATCACTCATAAAAACACTGAAAAACACAGCGGAAGAGACTTAACCCCCCCCCCCCCAATACATTACAACACATGCACAAAACTACACACACACATATATGCAAACACACATATACATGTATACACAAAAACACACACACACACACATATATACACACACAAAACACATATACACAAACTGGGCCACAGCAACGTGTGGCAGGGGATGGCTAGTATATTATATATTTGGCTGGAATTACACTTTAAATATGTACATGTTCTGACTTACATAAGAATTTAACTTAACAACAGACCTACAGAACCTATCTCATTTGTAACTTGGGATCTGCCTGTATATGTATGTATGTGTCTATCTGTCTGTCTGTATATACACACACTTAGGGTTGCCAGATAGTTGTGGGTCCATGGACCGTAATAAAGTTATCCTCCCTTAGGGTTGCCAGATTGAAAACGGGAGTGTTCTGTCACCTTTAATAGTTGTATCAAAGGAAATTTCACCAAGTGCTGTTTTCTGGTTGGGTGATATGAAATACCTCTGACATTCCCTCTTCTAAATAAGATACCATTTTCAGTGTGGCAAACTTGTGGTGCATAGTTAAACCTCCCCTAGTAGCACAGTGAGTTAAACCGCTGAGCTGCTGAACTTGCTGATCAAAAGGTTGCAGGTTCAAATTTGGGGGGTGGTGTGAGCTCCCGCTGTTAGCTCCAGATTCTGCCAACCTTGTTGTTCATTCGTTATTCGTTCAGTCACTTCTGATTCTTCATGACCTCATGGAACAGCCCACGCCAGAGCTCCCTGTCGGCCGTCACCCCCCCCCCCCAGCTCCTTCAATGTCCACCTAGCAATTCAAAAGCATGCAAATATGAGTAGATCAATAGGTACTGCTCTGGCGGGAAGGTAACAAAACTCCATGCAGTCATACCGGCTACATGACCTTGGAGGCATCTACGTACAACGCTGGCACTTCGACTTAGAAATGGAGAGGAGCACCAACCCCCAGAGTCGGACACGACTGGACTTAATGTCAGGGGAAAATCTTTACCTTTTTACCTAACCCTGAGAAAAATATACACATTTGCAATTATTTGCCACAAAGTGATTTTTTTTTTCAAACTCTGCACTGAAATGCACCTTCATGGGTATGCTTATTGCAGATTTGGGTATTTCATTAAAATGTTATCCCTCGAAATCTCTAGGTGCCTCACTGTTACTCCATGCTCCGCTTTTTTTTACCTGGAAAACAGTGTTTAAGAATTTCTGAGCCTTCTGTTTCAATTCCATGGTCAATGGGTTGCGGTGGGTCTTCCGGGCGGTATGGCCATGTTCCAGAAGCATTCTCTCCTAATGTTTCACCCACATCTATGGCAGACATCCTCAGATGTTGTCTGTTAAAGTTCTTTCTCCCACCCTGGACCTTCAGTTTCCAACAGACCTTACAACCTCTGAGGATGCCTGCCATAGATGTGGGTGAAACGTCAGTAGAGAATGCTCCTACAACATGCTCATACAGCCTGGAAAACTCACTGCAAACAAGTGATTCTGGCCATGAAAGCCTTCGAGAGCACTCTGTCGTCAATTTCTGGTAGAATTTGACCAGATAGTTGTGGTAGAGGACCTAGAGCAGGCATGGGCAAACTAAAGCCTGGTGGCCTGATGCACCCCCTGGACGCTTATCTCAGGCCCTCTTCATTTTCCCTGTCCTCTCGGCATAAGGACATGGTGGCCCACTGGATCCTTATGCAGAAAGGATGCGGGAGGAAGACACGTAGCAGCTGAGAGCCCTCTGGAGAGCTCTCAGCCACCGCATGTCTCACCCTCCTCCTGACATAAGGATGGTGGGAGCAACCCTGTCCTTATGCAGAGGGGACTGCCCAAGCAAGGCATTCAGTGGCTGCGAGCCCTCCAGAATAATGCAAAAAAGACAGCCCAAAAATCAGGGGAGAAGGATCGGAGCAGTCACCGCATGTCTTGTTTTCTTCCCAGCATAAGAATGGGTCGAGAAGCCCCATCCTTGTGTCAGGAGGACAACCTGAGGATGACCCGGGCCCTACCCCGCCCCCTTTCAGCCTCACCCTCTCACAGACTATGTCCCCACCCCCACCCCCCGGGCTCGCCCCATCCAGAGCATATCTTGCCGCCCTCCCTGCTGGCTCAATCCTCTCAGCTGGGCCCACAATGCGGTCCCAAGGCAAAAATGTTTGCCCATGCCTGACCTAGAGATTTCTAGTCAGAGGCGGCCCTAGGTAATTTTCAACGGTAAGCAAGCATTATTCCCACCCCCACCCCCCACCCCAACCAATCACTGATATATAGTTTCTGTTCATCATGGGAGTTCTGTGTGCCATATTTGGTTCAATTCCATCATTGGCGGAGTTCGGAATGCTCTTTGATTGTAGGTGAACTATACATCCCAGTAACTACAATTCGCATATGTCAAGGTTTATTTTCCCCCAAGAGCCCCTCAAGAGTGCCCCTGAGCAAAATCAACTATACTGCAAATGCTTACTTTGCGTAATGGGTTGAGCCGCCCCTGTTCCTAGTGGTGTTCTCTCGTAGTCTTTTTTATTTAATTTGCCAGTTCCCACTTTTGCTTGGGTCCTATGCCCCTAACCTTAGTGCAAGTGGAAAGCTGGCTATATTGTCATGTTAAAAATAGTTCAATGTCTTCTGTATTTTGGACTAATATCTGTACTGCATCCTGCTCAAAAGCAACTTTTAAATATTTTGAATAGTGAATCTGTATTTAGTGCTCTGGTTTTCAATTACTTCTGCTTTGAATGCATTCAAAAAGTTGATTGTGATAGATTCTTAATACTTCCTCCCCCCCCCCCCCTACATTTTTTTCCTATTTCTTGGTCCCATCACCTGTGGACTTCTGCATTAGATACTTGGTTTTGGAACATGTCTCAGGAGGGGAGCTCTTTGACTACCTAGTGAAGAAGGGACGGCTCACGCCCAAAGAAGCCAGGAAGTTTTTCCGGCAAATTGTTTCAGCACTGGACTTCTGTCACAGCTATTCTATATGGTAAGTTGCCCAAGTTAGTGATGTTATGTGCCTTTAAATCAATTTTAACTTATAATTCAGCAGTTCCCAACCTGTTGTCCGTGGACCACCAGTGGTCCTCAAGAACCAAAAATATGGTCTGCGACCTCACCATTACTACACCATTGTCTCAAAACCACACAACAAGAAGAGTGACTGGTCTCACGAAACCCTCTTATAGTGCCAAGGCAATGGGATGGCAGGAAGGGAGAGGCTCACTACCCACAAATGATTAATACTACCACATTGGCTCTAGATTATTAAATATGGTTTTCTGTGGGTGAGCAGATGGTGACTACTGGATAGCATATGTTCTTTATCAGAAACTAGAGCTGATGTGATCTATCCAATTCAGTTTTTTGAATCAGCACCCCAAATAACCAAACTGAATTTAAAGTTGGCCAAAAACTGATTTGTAACCCTTTTGGTTATGGCGCTCCATGCAGTCATGCCGGCCACATGACCTTGGAGGTGTCTATGGACAATGCCGGCTCTTCGGCTTAGAAATGGAGATGAGCACCACACCCCAGAGTCGGACACGACTGGACTTAATGTCACGGGAAAACTTTTACCTTTACCTAACCCTTTTGGTACTAATGTTGGAGAGTGATCCCTCGTCAAAGTAGTCCCTGGTCAAAAAAGATTGGGAACCACTGTTATAATGACACCATCTTCCGAAGTGGTTTTGGTAGTTCCTTACTTTACAATATTGTTTGCAGTACCTGGCATTCATTGATTGTCTCCCATTCAAATACTACTAGGGCTGACTCTGCTTATCTCCCACAATGAGATAGGATCTGATGCCTTTTGGATATTTAGGCCATTTCCTTTACTAGGATATATGCGTTCACCTACTGACTGCAAAGCTGGAAAAGTATGTGCGTGTGTTTGAGACCCTGGAAAAGGTCTTTTTAAGGACTATAGGACTATAGCCATTGGCAAGAGCCACTCAGAAACTCCTGAATTCAAAGCAATATTTTCAAGTTTTGTTGTTTGTGTAAGCACTTCGTTTCCCATTGACTGTTCTCTCTACATTTTATGTGTATCTCTGCAGCCACCGAGACTTGAAACCAGAAAATTTATTGCTGGATGAGAAGAACAACATCCGGATTGCAGATTTCGGCATGGCCTCCCTGCAGGTCGGAGATAGCCTGCTGGAAACAAGTTGTGGGTGAGTCAACATCAGTGAAGGGCTGATGAGGAGGGTGATATGCCACACTGGAAAAAGAAGTGCTGACTGAAGCACATTGATCCTGGCACAGGCTGATCCACAGGACACTTCAGGAACAGCACTATTTGCTTTGGCATAAAATGAGAATATATGTTTGGAAACTAAGGGGAGAGATACAGTATGTACAGGAAGATACATGAACCAGTAATCGCTGCTACTCTGCTTATAATATAATATAATATATTGTATATAATATAATATTGATAATATTATAATGTAATACAATATAATACTACTAATAATATGATATTATAATTATATTTTTATATTACATGTAAAATTACTAATAATATTGCACAATGGTATAGTACAATATAGTAATATATAATACTAATATTGTTCTATGGTAATAATATAATATATTGTATTTACATATTATTTGTAAGCCGCTCTGAGTCCCCTTTGGGGTGAGAAGGGAGGCATATAAATGTTGAACGTACATAAATAAATAAATACTTCAACGATGGTAGTGAACACTGTAGTCCTTCATATCTGAGATCAGTGGAAACAGAATGTTAAAAAATTGATCTAGGAATACTATCTTGTTTACGTAAGCCCTGCTCAGAAATAGTTTTCAAAGACAAGGGACATTTCTGCCACAAGGTGAATCTACATTGCAGAATTAATGCAGTTTGATACCTTTTTAACTGCCACGGCTTAATGAGATTTTGGGAGTTGTAATTTTTCTTTAGTCTTCTCCGTCAAAGAGAGCTGGTGTCTCACCAAAAATCAAGTCCTAGGATTCCCTAGCATTGAACCATAGAAGTTAAAGTGATACCAAACTGCATTAATTCCATTGTGACATGACTGAAGAATGCTCTCTACTTGACAAAAGTATTGGGTGGGTTTTCAACCTGTATGTTCCATTTTAACAAAAACCATGTGCTGCTGCTGAGTGATTATTGTGAGTGTGTGCTCTATATTTGTATGTTTGGTTTATTTCTATGTATTACTTACAAATTGTTGTGTGCTGCTTCGCTCTGTTTAATGGAACATCACCACAAGTTCCACCACCAAGCCTTTAATAGAGAATGAAGCTTCAAAAACTAAGCTGGTGATCTTATTGTATTATTCAGCCCTCGGGAAGTGTGGGCCGTGGTTGGGGGATACTAGTGCGTTCATTCTGCATTAATAGTAGGGCTTATGTAAACAAGACAGTCCACATTCCTAGGTCAACTGTCACCAGGTGTTTCCACTGATTCCAAATATGAAGGACTACAGGGAGTTTTTGCACAATTAAAACTTGTGTGCCAGTTACGCCCGTACCTTGGAAAGCCAGACTTGGCCATGGTGGCCCACACTCTTGTTACATTAAGAATAGACTACTGCAACACGCTCTACTTGGGGTTTCCTTTGAACACTGTTTGGAAGCTTCAAGTGGTCCAATGGGCGGCAGTAAAACTGCTCACCGGAGCGGTGTACAGGGAGCACACAACTTCCCTGTTACATCAGCTCCACTGAATGGCAGTCTGCTATTGAGCACAATTCAAAGTGCTGGCTTTAGCCAATAAAGTTTATCTGTCCAAACATATTTCTCTGTATGAGCCAGCTAGGAGGTTAAGATCTTCTGGGAAGGCCGTGCTCTTGGTCCCACCTCCTTCACAGATGCGGTTGGTGGGTACAAGAGACAGGACATTCTCAGTGGTGGCCCCTCGGCTATGGAAATCCCTCCCGAGTGAAATCAGATCAGTGCCCTCCCTTCTGGCCTTGAGGAAAAAGCTAAAGACGTGGATGTGGGACCAAACTTTCTGTCAGTAAATAAGAGAATGCAGAGTAGTACAATAACAATTGAAATGGCCTCAGATTATGGCGTCGGACTACATTATTTTAAATAAGTGGTTTTAATGCTTAATATGTTTTTAGCAATGGTTTTAATGTATATGTCGTATTTTATTTGATGTATGTTCATGTTGGCATCGAATTGCTGCCTATATATGCAAGCTGCTCTGAGTACCCTAAGGCAGTGGTTCCCAACCTGTGGGTCCCCAGATGTTTTGGCCTTCAACTCCCAGAAATCCTAACAGCTTGTAAACTGGCTGGGATTTCTGGGAGTTGTTGGCTAAAACATCTGGGGACACACAGGTTGAGAACCTGCCCTAAGGGGTGAGAAGTGAGGGGTATAAGTATGGTAAATAAATAATAATAATAAATAATGTGGGGGGCTGGGAGGAATGGTAGTGGTGGTCCAGTGCATTGCTTCACAGATAGGCCCTTCCCCAGAGATAGTTATTATGCCCAGTGATTTGGCCATGCTCTCAGAGGCAGAGAAATGGCGGATTCTTCTCTATAAACCTTTCTTGGTTGGTCGGGCTTCAAATAACGTATTTATTTATTTACAGTTTTTATATTCTGCCCTTCTCACCCCGCGGGGTCTCAGGGCAGATTACAATGTACATATATATGGCAAACATTCAATGCCATAGACATGCAACATATAATAATAATAAATAATAAAAATAAAACTTTATTTGTACCCTTCTACCATCTCCCCAAGGGACTCGGTGTAGCTTACATGAGGCCAAGACACTCAGACAGACACTCAGAGGCTATTTAACATTCCAACTTTTCATGAGGGTATTTTGACCACCGGGGAGCTGTCGCTTCAACGTCCATTTGTGACACTGATGAAGTACTTCCTCATTCTTTGCATGCTTGCTGGAGATTTTTATGGCATCGTAAATTAGTTAAATTAGCCTCCCTGCATAGGCAGTACCTAAATTTCCTACTTGACAGATGCAACTGTCTTTCGGGCTGCAAAGGTTGACAGCAAGCTACACAAATTGGTCGGACACTCACTCCGACTCAGGCTGGCTTCAAACTCATGACCTTTCGGTCAGTAGTGATCTTAATGCAGCTGACTCCCAGCCAGCTGCGCCACAGTCCCGTGGGGGACTGGGAAGAATGGTGGTGGTGGTCCAGTGCATTGCTTCACATGTAGGCCCTTCCCCAGAGATCGTTATCATGTCCAGTGGTTTGGCCAGGCTCACAGAGGTAGGGAGGAATGGCAGATTCTTCTCTATTACCCTTTCTTGGTTGGCTGGTCTGCAAATAACATATTGGTTGAACATACCCTGCATACCCTCCAACGGTCCCAGTTTGGCAGGGACAGTCCCAATTCATCTCCAAACTTGATTGTGCTCTCATGTTGGGTGGTCATACGTCTCCTGGTTCTGTGAAATGTTGGAAGGTATGGCCCTAAGGATGCGCTTTCTCCTGCGTTTCATTCTTCCTCTGTCTCTCTGTCTTTCTCTTTCTCTTCTGCCCTCAATGCTGGGCTGCAGTTCTCCTCACTATGCATGTCCTGAGGTGATCAAGGTAAGGATTCCTCATTCATCCCTGTTGGTATCTCCTTCCCTTTCCCTGTTGTCCAAAGGAACCAACTATCAGTAGCTCTAATGGGGAAATGTAATACTTATTTGAGAAAGACAGTATTAAGTGAAATTGTTGGAATGGTTCAAATTAATCCAGGTTGAGTGAGTTATTATCCGTGTATCCCTAAATACAAAATTCTAAATAACAGTTAAAATATATAAATACAGGATTAAATCTACACACATAGCTGTGTATAATATGTACATATTCAGAAATGGCATCTAGAAAACAATACCCTAAGGTTTTATGCCATTTATTTGGGAACAAATTCCATTGAACTCAGCGAGAATCACTTCCGAATAGACACGTACAGGAAGATTGATTATTTTGTTAACATAATTAAAAGCTGCTGATTGAGTGCATGATTGACCCCGATTAATAGCTCAGCAGATTACAACAATAATGGCTTTAGTTCAAACTACGTTCCTTGCATTTTGATACCAGTATTAAAGGCTAATTTTCTGTTCCTTTCAGTATGTCTCTACAGCTACATTAGACAAGATCCAGCCCATTTTTTTTTTACTTCATTTACTTACAAAACATAGAGACATTGTGTGATCTTTTAAAAAGGAGTTACTTACTTCGTGTGAATAGTTCTTAGGGACGCTGCAAGGTGTGATACAGATATGCATAATTTAAAAACAAATGAATTAGATCCAGGTTTAGCCATTTAGCGTAGAGTCCAGTGTGGCCTTCCAAAAAGTTGCAGGATATAGACAAATTGAAATTGATGGAACCTAATTTAGTTTTGATTGCAACTATTGATTTTAGCAAGTCAACTTATCATAGGGTGGCACAGTAGGTTCAACTGCTGTGAGTTGATGAACTTGTTGACCAGAAAGTCAGTGGTTTGAATCCACGGGATGGGGTGAGCTCCCGCTGTTAGCCCCAGCTTATGCCCACCTCGCAGTTTGAAAACATGTGAATATGAGTAGATCAATAGGTACCACTTTGGCGGAAAGGTGACAGGACACATCACCTTGGAGGCGTCTACGGACAATGCCGGCTCTTCAGCTTAGGAATTGAGATGAGCACCATCCCCCAGAGTCAGACACGACTATACTTAATGTCAAGGGGAAACCTTTACTTTTTCTACTAAAGAGAGTAGGTTAGATCCAGGCTTAGAGTCCAGCATGGCCTAGAAGTTGTGTGATATAGACCAATTGAAAATGATGGGACCTAATTTAGTTGCAATTTGAGTCACTGATTTTAGCAGGTCTTCATCGATCATGATTAAAAACCAGGTCTAGAGTCCTTTCTTTCCTTTTACAACTGTTTTTCCTTCTTCTTTCATATGCCTGTTTCAGTAAATTTAATTGATTAATTGACAATTCAACTACGACACATTTCTTTTGCAAAATACTATAGCTATATGTAGATCCAAATGAGATGGGTTTGCCTCTCATCCCTAATACCTGTTATGCCAGGCAGGCAATCTGCTATCACCCAGCTGTTTTGGACTGCAACTCCTAGGAATGTCATATGACAAATGATCAGGTGTTATGAGTGCTGTGGTCCAAGAAACTCTGGAGGGTTCCAAAATACCTGCCCCTGCGTTTCTATAGATTAAATTTAACAATTTAATCAAGCTTCTCCTAACATGCCATCCAGATGTGTTAGGCTACAAGTACTTTCATCCTGTCAGTGATGGAAGTTGTACTTCAACACAGCTGGAGAGCCCCATCTTGGCACCAGGAAAGGAAGAAAAGGTCCACCCTCCTAATGCATAGTGATCTCCATGTTAGAGCCACTAAGGCCCCTTCTCCACTGCCATATAATCCAGATTATCAAAGCAGAAAATACACATTCCTGGCCTGAACTCTTATATATATATATTGTCTGTCATTCCCAACAATACTTTCCATTCCAACCCAACCTTATTCTGCCCTTGCCAATTATTAACCCTTAAATCTCCTGCTCTTTGCTACTTAGGGAGAAAAGTATGATGGACGTCGAGCTGACATGTGGAGTTGTGGAGTCATCCTCTTTGCCCTACTGGTGGTAAGACCCGTTCCCATTAATAGCCAAACTCTGTTCACCACTCTCTACTTATTTTGTCAAGGAGGTTCCAAGCCTCCATTCAATGCTTTCCAGTTCCCAAGGCAGCTATACTGGTTCCTGAGATAGGACATACAAATGCCCTTATTATTTCCACTGTCTGCTAAGACATACATATGGGTATGTCATTAATTAAGTCTCTGGAATTTATTTTGGACCATAAATCAGCTGCCTCTCTTCTGATAGGGATAGACCCCCCTGAAAAGGGGGAAAAACTATTACAGTGTTGCTGTGAGTTTTCCGGGCAGTATGGCCATGTTCCGGAAGCATTCTCTCCTGACATTTTGCCCATGTCTATGGCAGGCATCTTCAGAGGTTATGAGATATGGATACCTCACATCCTCTAAGGCTGCCTGCCATAGATCTGGGTGAAAGGTCAGGAGAAAATGCTTCTGGAACATGATCATACAGCCTGCAAAACTCACAGCAACCTAGTTACTCCGGCCATGAAAATCTTTGACAATACATTAAAACTATTGCAGTTGGCCACCCACATTTGTGGGTTTTACTTTTGTGGATTTGATTACTCGTGGATTTGATTAATATGTTCTCTCTAAGAACCTCTAGGTCCTTCGGTGTGGCTCTATGTTTAACTTCCACCATAAATTGTGCTGGGAGACCTAGAGATTCCTAGAGAGAACACTTCTCTTGGCATTTGTAGGTTCTCCAGTGTGATTTTATTATCAATTCTGCATATTGACAGTAGAATCGCAGTGGAGAACTTTGAAATTCCTAAAAGAAATAGGGGCTTTTTATTTGTAGTCTTTCCACTCTCTTGCTTTAGTTAGAATGTAGCAAATGGTGCTTCCAGAAAGGCCCTACATCCCACGATCTGATCCCAGGTTTTCTGCTTTACACTGGATTATATGAGTCCCCACTGCCAGATACTCTGGGATAAACAGAAAACCTGGGATGAGATCCTGGGATATAGGGCCTGTCTGGAAGGGCCCAAAGGTTGCAGTCAAAGATTTGGAGATAGACTTACTTAGGCGATCCCTTGTTGGCCGAGTAGGATAGTCTTCCAGGATCAGAATTCTTGTGAGTCTGTAGATGGCTGTGGAGCCCTATTCTTGATTTGCATCTTCTTCCGCAGTGAGGGCATTGGTTTCCAGGCGGAAGGTGGCCCAGTCGGGGTTGGCTTGATGCGCCTCTCTCTTTCACCCTCCATTCATGCCTCTTCAAATTCTGCAGCACTGCTGGTCACAGCTGACCTCCACCTGGAACGCCCAAGGGCCAGGGCTTCCCAGTTCTCAGTGTCTATGCCAGAGTTTTTAAGGTTGGCTTTGAGCCCATCTTTAAATCTCTTTTCCTGTCCACCAACATTCCGTTTTCCGTTCTTGAGTTCGGAGTAGAGCAACTGCTTTGGGAGACGGTGGTCGGGCATCCGGACAATGTGGCCGGTCCAGCGGAGTTGATGGCGGAGGACCATCACTTCAATGCTGGTGGTCTTTGCTTCTTCCAGCATGCTGACGTTTGTCTGCCTGCCTTCCCAAGAGATTTGCAGATTTTCCAGAGGCAGCGCTGATGGAATCGTTCCAGGAGTTGCATGTAACGTCTATAGACAGTCAACGTTTCGCAGGCATATAGCAGGGTTGGGAGGACAATAGCTTTATAAACAAGCACCTTGGTATCCCTACGTATGTCCTGGTCCTCAAACACTCTCTGTTTCATTCGGGAAAATGCTGCACTCGCAGAGTTCAGGTGGTGTTGTATTTCGGTGTCGATGTTGACTTTGGTGGAGGGGTGGCTGCCAAGATAGCGAAAATGGTCCACATTTTCTAATGTTACACCATTAAGCTGTATCTCTGGCATTGGAGAGGGGTTGGCTGGTGACTGCTGGAACAGCACTTTGTTTTTCTCAATGTTCAATGACAGGCCGAGCTTCCCGTATGCTTCAGGAAAGGTGTTTAGAGTGGCTTGTAGATCTTCCTCTGAATGCACACAGACGACGTTGTCATCAGCATATTGGAGTTCTATAACAAATGTTGTTGTAACCTTGGTTTTGGCTTTCAGTCTGCTGAGGTTAAACAGCTTGGAGATAGAAAACAGCTGAGGGATGAGGGGATAGACAATATTGTTAAAGGTGACCAGGGGAAGGTTTGTCCTCAGCTCAATATCAGGTACAAAATGTCAACAGTTGGAACTTTAGATTTGCATACCTAAATGTCTTTGAGTGGACTTTAATTTTTGCTGAGTTTCTCTCCTTTGTCATCTTGCAGGGGGCCCTACCCTTTGACGACGACAACCTACGGCAGCTATTGGAAAAAGTCAAACGTGGGATCTTTCACATGCCTCACTTCATCCCGCCTGATTGTCAGAACCTCCTGCGGGGCATGATCGAGGTGGAGCCTGAGAAGCGGCTCAGTGTGAGTTGTCCTGCCTTTGCAAACACTGGAACAAGTAATGTTCCCCAAAAGTCATCTCCTGTGGTTGGATTCTGCATACATTTTAGAGTCTTGATTTTTCATTATGGTAGAGGAGACTGGACAGTTCAAAGTCAGTGATGGCAAGCAGAAGGTCAGAGCAGAGCAGCATGGCTAGTGGTCTTCTTGGATGGATAACAGAAGCCAAAGACTTCAGTATTATTATTTATTTATTACAGTATTTATATTCCGCCCTTCTCACCCCACAGGGGACTCAGGGTGGATTACAATGCACATATACATGGCAAACATTCAATGCCAATTAGACATACAACATATATAGACAGACACAGAGGCAATTTAACTTTCCAGCTTCATGAGGGTATGCTTGATTCCAGCTCTATTCCAACCACTCGGGAAGCTGCTGCTTCACTGTCCATTTGTGACACCGAGTCCTTTGATGGAGTACTTCCTCATTCTTCTGCACACAGCTGGAAGGTTTTATGACATCATAAAATAGTTAAATTAGCCTCCCTGCATAAGGTAGTACCTAAATTTCCTACTTGACAGATTCAACTGTCTTTCCAGCTGCATAGGTCGACAGCAAGCTAGATGAATGGCCGGAAGCTCACTCCAACCCCGGCTGGCTTCGAAGTCAAGATCTCTCAGTCAGTAGTGATTTAATGCAGCTGGCTCCCACCTAGCTGTGCCACAGCCTTGTCCTAGCTTGTAGGAGACAAGCTAGCTCATAGGAGAGGAAAGAAGCCACGTTAGGGGCTTGTGTCCTTGAATGTGTCTGGGTGTATTGATGTTGCGGTGAGAGGGAAACAGAGCAAATGAATGGGAAAAGGGTGATGGACAGTATGGAAGGATGGTTGGATGTGTAGAAGAGAATGCATTGATGATGAATGGATGAAAGTGACAAGACAGAAGAAAGGGAGTGCCTACTCAAGTATTTTTTGATACATATATGTCCTATTGTCCTGGCCCCTTTTCTCTTAGAGAAAACAACCCAAAATTTGCCCATATCTGCTATAAATTGTATCAGTGACCACTCATTGCTTTAGGTGCGGATGACCACCAGGCAGCCACCTCGTATCCCTTCCATCACCCAGCTGTAGAGTGAGATAGACGGATTTTCAGGGAATTCCAGTTTGTACTTTCCTCCTCCTTGTCCCCTTTCCTTCTAGTGTAAAGAGCAAGTCTATTTTAATATATAAGTTGGCTGAAATAATTGAATATCTGAAGATAAGGGCAATTTTCTAGTAAAACACATTTTTGTTATTGCTGATTGTGATTATGATGGTGATGATATGGCTATTTTTCAGAAGTCTGGTGGAGACAAAAGAGTCTAATGTTGTTCTATTTTTCCTTGTGGTGACTTTAGCTGGAACAGATTCAGAAACATCCGTGGTTCTTGTGAGTATCTCCAGAATTTCTTGTTTTAATACTCACCTTCATTTCTTGTCTCAGTTCGACCAGACCATAGAAATGTTACTTTTCAGGTTGACAGTTGCTGGAAACCCACCAGAAGTCCTATAGATAGCATAGGGTTTTTTTTAAAGGCAAGGAATACTCTCAGGTGGTTTTGCCAGTTCCTTCTCTTGAAATATAGCCTACATCACCTGGTACTCATGAGTGAACTCCCATCCGAATATTAACCAAGGCTGACCAGGCTTAGCTTCCATGATCAGATAGGAACTAGTGCCTTTAGGTATTTAGGCAGAGAGGAAGACATACATATAGGCATCCTCTCAGTCATGAATGCGAAAACATCCAGCTTGTTGGGCCAGTTTCAGCTAGTGGGAATGTTCCTTCTTTTAAACAAGCCCCTTGAAATGCTGTTGCTTATCACTGATGAGAGATAAGGCTGTTTAATGAGAATCTGTTACACCTGAAGAGCTTGGAACACATAAAATGGTAGTGGTGGAGGATCAGAGTGATTAAAAAAGTAATCACTGAAACAGAAACAACTATGTAACCATATTGAGCTGAGTAAGAGGAGCACAAGATTCATTTAAGCAAGAAGAAAATCCTAGTGGGTCAGCCCTTCTGTGTGGAACACATCTCACCACGCTAAAACAGTGGATGTGGCTCTTAATGAGACATGCCGCATTATCACGGAGAGTCTGCACCCTACACCACTGGAGAAATTACACTGTTTAGCCGGTATTGCACCACCTAACATCCGCCAGGAAGTAGCAGCCAATAGTGAAAGGACCAAGGCAGTGACATCTCCCTCTCATCCCCTGTTTGGGTATCAGCCAGCACGTCAACGACTTAAATCAAGAAATAGTTTTCGAAGATCTACAGAGACACTTGCAGGAACACCTCAGCAAGCAAGAGTCCAAAAGTGGCAGGCTAAAACCCAGAACCTCAATCAATGGCTGATACCAAACGAGAGACTCCCCCCTGGGCACACAGAAAACTGGGAGGCTTGGAAGGTACTGAACAGACTGCGCTCTGGCACCACGAGATGCAGAGCCAACCTTCAGAAATGGGGCTACAAAGTGGAATCCACGAATGTGGAGAAGAGCAAACTACAGACCACCTGCGGCAATGCAACCTGAGCCCTGCTACATGCACAATGGAGGACCTTCTTATAGTAACACCAGAGGCACTCCAATTGGCCAGCTACTGGTCAAAGGACATTTAATCAATTACCAAGCTTGTAAACTTTGTGTTTTGTTTGTTTGTTTGTTTGTTTGTTTAAAAATGCAGTACAACTGTTTGGTTTGCTCCTGACACGATATATATAGCCCTTCTGTTGTATCTGCCCAAGAATTACATTAGGAGAATTTATCCATATCCTCCTCTAGATACCGCTTCCAGCTGAAATGAGATGGGGAGCAGTTGGAGGAAGGACTTTTCTCAATATTGTCACCCTCCACTAACCAAAAAATAATGTCTATTAATATGGAAACTGAAGGAGATGTAGTTTTCTAAGATTTTAATTGCTATGTAGGGGGTTCTGTGTGGGAGGTTTGGCCTGATTCTATCGTTGGTGGGGTTCAGAATGCTCTGTGATTATAGGGGAACTATAAATCCCAGCAACTACAACTCCAAAATATCAAGATTCTATTTTTCCTAAAATCCACAAGTGTTCACATTTGGGCATATTGAGTATTCTTCTAGAGTTTGGTCTGGATCCATCATTGTTTGAGTCCACAGTGATCTCTGGATGTAGGTGAACTATAACTCCAAAACCAAAGGACACTGCCCACCAAACCCTTCCAGTATTTTCTGTTGGTCATGGGAGAACTGTGTGCCAAGTTTGGTTCAATTCCATCGTTGGTGGGGTTCAGAATGCTCTTTGATTGTAGGTGAACTATAAATCCCAGCAACTACAACTCCCAAATGACAAAATCAATTTTTTGAGTGAAGGACATACATTGGGTTGTAAGGTGTCTTGTGTCCAAAGTTGGTGTCAATTCGTCCAGTGGTTTTTGAGTTCTGTTAATCCCAGAAACGAACATTACATTTTTATTTATATAGATGAATCAAGAGAACAATCCACAGTGTTGTGGGATTCAGCCCTTGCACCGTGACTAGATTTTATATTAGTTGCCTTACTCCCAATGTCATGCTATGCGCAAGGCGATGGATTTCCAAATAGCTTCACATTTCACTATCTAAGTATTGATATCAGTGCAGCTTCTTTGCTTTTACCAGCTGAATGAACTTTCTCTCATAGGGGAGGTAAGAATGAACCTGAGCCGGAGCAGCCCATTCCTCGGAAGGTGGCAATCCGGCGGATCCAGTCGGTCAGCGAACTCGATCCTGATGTGCTTGAGAGTATGCATTCGCTGGGCTGCTTCCGTGACAAGAACAAGCTGAAGCAAGAGCTGCAGAATGATGGGTAAGTACTTGGAAAAACAAATCACTGAGAAAGTCTCAGGTTTTCTAGCATCCCATAAAGTGAGAGATTGAAAATTGTTCATGAAATTGAGCATTTTAGAGTGATTTGCGGATAATGAGATCCAGACCAGGGGTAGCGAGACCCAGCACACTGATATCGAAACCCGACAAGCAGATAGTGAGACCTGGTGCTAGGCTGCTATGAGTCTGTGCTTGGTAAGACTTAAAGCTAAAACTCAATGTTCCCCAATCAAAGAAATCTCAACAGTTGAAGCAGAAGCCACCAAGGTATTTTATTCAATCCGTCCAGAAGGGATCCCAGCAGTGGTACGCTGCTCAAAGAAGCTGACATGCTTGGTACAGGCAAAACATTCATTTTTGTACTGTTCAGTCTTTTGTTTTTCCCACGAATGCCTCAGCTGAAGCCAGCTTTGTACTGATTGGCAGAGCTGGTCTCTGACATCACACCAGCTCAGAGGATTCCCTTTGTGAGGCGGGACTTCTGTATCCACCAGCCAATCTGAGAGCATTCCATGCTTCCAATGCAGATTTCTGCTCTCCAATGACTGACAGGGGGCAGGATGACCAGTCAGGCAAAGAGATGCATAATTCTATGAGTGGATTATGGTGTCCTAACTCCGGGATGAACAAAGAGGAGCCATTTAGTCCCATGGATTTTATTGTCTTGCTGGTTGTCTCTATGACTCGAACAACTCTGCACTAGTGTCCATTGCTTCTCACAGCAAAGTATTGTTGAAGATGTTGTGATCTGATAATCCATTCTTGGGAAAAGGGGGAATGGGATTGTGGAAAACCAGGACAGTACCTCCTGGCATACTGGAGGAGTCCTGGGTGATTAATGTCCTTTTGTGTCCATGTGGCTACACAACAGGCGGGTAGCCCGGCGTATGGATCCCATGTACAGTCAGTTTTATGGGAATCAATAGAGATTGATTGATTCCAGTGATGATGGGTGCTTGAGTCCATTGTTGATGTGATGCCCAGAAAAAACACTGGAGGGAATTCCCAGGGTCAAAGGGTGCCGGTGAAAAGTTACCAGAATTTTGTTTCAGTGGCTGCAGGTCTCCAAAAGTTTATAAAACATAAAAGATTATACATACTAAACACAAAGGGAGTCTGTGGATACCAGGGGCACTCACTCACAGGAAATGGGGTATCCATGGAAGCGAGGAGTGGCTCGAGGTTAGTAGGGGTGAAAGTTGATTATGTTCTGTGGAAAAGAGGGAAGGGAGCCCTGCTTTGAGGGCTGTGGGGGTATGAATGCCAGCTGCAAGAGGCAAAAGGAGAGAGAAAAGGACATGGAAGGCAAAAAGGATACAAAGAATCGAATATAAGGGCAACACACCTAAGTGTACATTTATTGAAGGGGTTACTTTGTAATAGAGGGGGAAGATAATAATAATAATAATAATAATAATAATAATAATAATAATAATAATATACTTTATTTATATTCCACCCTATCTCCCCAAGGGGACTCTGGGCGGATCACAGAACACATACACAGCAAACATTCAATGCTGTTGAAACAGTCAGGACAAACATACAGACAGAGGTTTGTTGGGTCGGCATCCAAATTCGGCTCCCTGGAGGTTGTGCTTGATTCTGGCCACAGGGGGGTGCTGTCACTCCATCCTCTATGACGAAGAACCATCACAGACTTCCTCCTTTTGGTCACTAGCATTTCTGGTATTTTTGGTATTTCCTTTTATGGTGCCGTAAAATACCTCCCCCGTTTTAAGTGGTACCTCATTTCTCTACTTACAGCTCTCAAGCTGTTTTCGAACTGCTTAGGTGGACAGTAAGCTGGGCTGACAGTTGGGTGCTCACCCAGACCCAAGCTTCGAAATGGCAACCTTTTGGTGGTTGGTAATATCTTACTGCTGCTGGTGATTTACCAGCTGTGCTAGAGCCCATATCCAGGACTATATCCAGGACACTTGGTAGCTGCTGCAGGGTTCCTCTGCTCCTCTGATCATCCGAAGGACCGATCAGCTGGACTCTGGGCTCTCACTCTCTGCGGGTCTCTCCACTACGGCTCCAGCAATGTTTTATTAATAATTTGACCCGGAGGGTCAAGTTCAAGTTTAATCACACCTAGAAAGAATCCTTTTATTTGCTGTGCCTTCATTTCCTTGGTAACTTTACTTGCCTCTTTTCTTTGGATGTCTAAACTCTGTTGCTCAGTGGCATTTTAAGTGATTGCAATGCTAGAAATTAAGGGACTGAATTTTAAATTTTTCATGGCATGTGGGGGGGGGGGCAACAAGTTTGATTGAGAGAAGCTCTGCCTTCATTTTATCAGACCTTCAAGGTCCAAGTATTCGTGGATGAGCTTCAAGACTAGCAGCTTTATTTAAGCATTTTTCATGCATCACAATCCACTTCCTGAATGACAAAGTGTCATAGCCTGTATTCCTTTTCATGCTGATTATATACTCACAACTATGAATACTGTGCATACATACTTGAGTCTTGAATATTGTACTCCTTCAATGCATCTAGAGAAGATTGTAATTCATAAAAGCTCAAACTAAAATAGAACTGGCTAACACATAATTTTTGTGTCTCAAACGTTAGAGTTGTTATGGGGTATGTTTCACTTGCTGATTCCAATAATGGCACCAGTTTTCTTTATTGGCTGTAGTTTTTGAGATACAGAACATATGCTATCTGCTAGTTTTCATCTGCTCGTCCATATAAAATCATGATAACCACAATTAAGAAAAGTGCAAGTGGGGTTTTCCTTATTCCTATTATTCTTGCTCTTTTGATATCGAAACAAACTTTAATGGCCATCTATTTGAAAGTTGTACAACTTTGAAGCCCTCCAGATGTGTGGGTTACAACTCCCATTATCCCCTACCAGGTCAGGGAAAACTGTTGTAAACATAGTGGTCTCAAAATTACAGTTCCCTGGGTTCTTTGGACATGTCTGTAGCACAGATGAAGAAAAAGGATAGAGATTGTGCTCTTGACACAAGTGAAGATGAAGGAAAGAAATCCAAAGAACCAGAGTTGCTTAAATACTTGGGAGGGGAAGCTAAGGAAAAACAATTTGCAGTTTAGGGAGGAGGCTTTAACAGCCTCGCTAAACTACAAACCCCAGAATTCTGCAGAAGGGAGAAACTGGATTTAAAGTGAATTCATTCTATGGGATGATGAAGTAGTCAAAATACACAAAATAATCTATGTCAGGAAAAATACATTCCTAATCTTGTCCTTTTTTCTCGCCCAAGGGAAAACCAGGAGAAAATGATCTACTACCTTCTGTTGGATCGCAAAGAGCGGTATCCTAGCTGTGAGGATGAGGACTTGCCTCCACGCAACGATGTTGGTAAGAGTCTTTGGAAATCCCATTTGCCATTACTCTGGAATCCCAGAAGATTTCAGGGATCTGGTTTGGTTAAGAAATCCATAAAACAGGTTTTTGGAATACTCGAACTCTTCTTTGTGAAGGAAAGATAATAAAGAGAGATAATAAACAACTTTTTACCCTGGTTGACAGGAGCTATATCCTGTATTTAAAATGCCTGGAGGAAGATAGAGAAGCATCCCTCCTTGTGGGTGTGGGAGAGCCTTTTAATACAAGAAGTTGTGCAGATAATATATGTTGGCCAAACATGAGAAGATGAGGTTTGGTAAGGAGCCTCAAGAATAAGCTTGGAAGGCCACAAGCAGCTGATGACACTATTGGCATTGCAGTGCTGAAAGGCAGTTGCGTTAGGAATTACCAGTGATAGACTGCGGTCCTTGGTAATAGTTATGATAACGTTGTCGTTCCTCTTTCCTCCCATTTCTGACCTTTGGCCTAATCAAAGCACTCTAACTGTCCCAATTCAGCAGGGACAGTCCAAATTAATCCACTGCCATCCTATTTTTAAAGCTGCTTTTCAAACGTCCCAGTTTCTGTCTTACCTCCTCCCTCCCTCTTTGTCCTTAGCTTCCTTCAACTGCTACAAACTGGGTTCAAAGTACAAAAATTGTTTGCTTTCATGAGAAAATGATGGAATTTTGCCCTTTCTTGGAGACTCGGGGAAAAGCATAATACTACAGCCTTTCCTGACTTGTGTGGTCTTCCTCATTAATAACTTTTTACCATCCTGGCCTCACCTGATGTTGCTTGGCCACATGTGCTCCAGTTTTCATCTGTGAGATGCTAGAGCAGTGGTTCTCACCCTGTGGGTCTCCAGATGTTTTGGCCTTCAACTCCCAGAAATCCTAACAGCTGGTAAACTGGCTGGGATTTCTGGGAGTTGTAGACCAAAACACCTGGAGACCCACAGGTTGAGAACCACTGTGCTAGAGGGTGTGATACATGGGCGCATGTGTGTGTAGGCGTGTGGAAAAGTTTCAATGAGAGATAGATACATATCATTAGAGTATTTGAATGCGTTGTTATTTTCCTTTGATTAAGTATTATCTTTGTATAATCAGCAACAGCTGTAGGTAGTTCCCAGCACTCCAAGGCTGGGAACTACCTCTGTACTTAACACGCACTCCAGTCCAAGGTAAAATAGCAAAGCAGTTTATTGAGGAATATATATGAAAAGCAATTAATCAAAATAGTATAAAAACCATAGTCCAAATATCAAGAATAATCCATGAACATCAAAAGTACAGGAGTAGCATCAAAAACCAGGAATACAAAAGCAGAATCAATCCAAAACATGAAATTCAGGAACGGTCCTCAAAACTAGGAATCATGAAACATGAACAAAATGAAACATGGAACATGGAACTAGAAATCCCTTGACTTGACCATAGATCTTTACTCAACTCTAACATTGCCTGGACTAACAAGCCAATTTGCTGGGCTAGCTAATATAGACAGAAAATCATGCCTTTCCCTTGGAAACTGATTAATACTTTCTTGCTAACAATCGTAACCTTTGGACTTTCTCACGTGAAACCCTATGTTGATGAAACATAAATCTTCTATCTAACTACTCATTAGTCTGTCCACCTGGACTTTCACTATTATCCTCTGAGCTCAGTTCTGATGGATTGTGATCTTCAGACAGAGACCACACATTTTCAGGGCCTAAAATCTCTAGCTGCTCCTGCTGACTTTCCTGCTGATTTGCAGACCCAGAATCCCTTGTGTCAACATACTGACTAACAGTCTCAGAATCCCTAGAGAGATCAGGTGCAGGCACAATCAACAGTTTACTCCAAAACTAATCACAATGGGGACCCCTTTTCTCATTTCTTTCAGACCCCCCACGGAAGCGAGTTGACTCGCCAATGCTGAACCGACATGGGAAGCGCCGACCTGAGCGGAAGTCCATGGAAGTTTTGAGTGTCACGGATGGTGGCTCCCCAGTCCCGGCCCGAAGGGCAATAGAGATGGCACAACATAGCCAGAGGTAAGTTCACCACTATATAGAACACATTTAGGAGGGGCCAGGTTCTTGTGGATGCTTTTCCATCTTAGTGCAGCTGGGAATTCCCAATATTTTAACATTCTGGTGCCATCAGATGGCTGTAATAGGAATAACATTTGTACAGTCTGTCCTCCTTATCTGTAGATTTGACTTTTGAGGGCTTGCTTATTTGCAGATTTGATCAAATGTTCTCTCTAGGAATCTTTAGGAAAGATAGATAGATAGACAGACAGGCAGACAGACAGAGAGATATAGTTGCCTGATTTGGGAGGACTCATTGTGTGTTTAATATCTTCCTGTCTCGCTTTCTGTTATGGGAATGGCATGTATGCTTGTATATTGCTTTATTTATGCAAACATACAGTTATGAGATATCTTTTGGTACAAATAGGCCCAAGGTAACTCACAAATAAAACAACGAAAGAAATAAAAATCATTCTGAAGCAATTAAATAATGTCCCAGACATCAGTATTTTAGATCCAGCACCAATTTAATCAGTTTTTATTTGGGCAGCCTCTGTTGCTTGTGCTGGAAACCATATATGATTGAGTGTGTTGAATGTGTTTTGAGAATCTCACCATCTGTACTTTCCATCCTAAGACTGTAATAATCCCCCACTATGTTTTTTTGTTTTGTATCACAAATAGGTCTCGGTCTGTGAGCGGTGCCTCTACTGGCTTATCGTCTAGTCCCCTCAGTAGCCCCAGGGTGAGTATCGGAGCATTGTGACGAATGGGGGGCGGGGGTGGCAGCCATAATTGGTAACGGACAGGCAAAGTAGATATGGGGCACAGGGAGGGAACTGGGTGGGCTTGGAAGGAGTTGGGGCTGGAAACATATCCATAGACCCAGCAGCCTCATTTGCATTCCATCTTGCACATAGTTCGAGTTTTGGGAGGGGAAAGGTGGAGGACCAGAGTAGACCACCACGATGTTTCCTGACAGAAGTGTCATGCCTCTTCACCACTGCATGAAAGGGAGACAGACAAGTGATGCAGGGCAGATCACTTTCCACACCTTCACCACCATTGTTGCATTTCCATATCAAGGAAAAGGGAGGCCTGTTGAATGTCCACGTGGCGTGGAGCATTCAAGAGAAAGCCAGCATGATGTCGGGATTTGAGTGTTGGACTCTGACTCAACAACTATGCAGCCCATTAAAGTAGTGTTGAAGGATTCCCTTCCTAGTACTTTATCCTGCTTTTTAAAAAGCTAAATACTTAAAGGTCTATTGAATTTCATACTGTACCTAAAGCAGGAACTTGAGTGGTCCTCTGCTTTTAAGTAGAGGCTGGATGGCCATCTGTCAGGAGTGCTTTGAATGCGATTTTCCTGCTTCCCGGCAGGGGGTTGGCCTGGATGGCCCACCAAGTCTCTGACAACTCTATGATTCTATGAAAACTTATAAAACTTGCAGTAATGATCAGGGTCTTTACTGACTCAAGGCAGTGGCAAAACAACAACAACAAACAAACAGAATATAAGCCGGTATAGCCATGTGTCAGTATGGTACCTCCATGTTGGCAATGGGAGTGAGGAGCAGAGAGGGGAAAGAAAGCTTTTGGGGAGAATTTGTACCAGGCAGTCCAACTGTTTAGGGTTGTTTTGCTATAATTGTGGAAGTTGTAGAGAGGGGGGCCGAAAACAGTTCATCTTGTCTCCTGTGCTTTAATATTAATATAATATAATATATTGTATATACATATAATATTTATAATATTATAATGTAATACAATATAATAATAATGCAATATTATAATTATATATTTTATATTACATGTAATATTACTAATAATATTACAATATAATAGTATGTACAATATAGTAATATATAATACTAATATTGTATTATGCTAATCATATAATATATTGTATGTATATATATCTTGCAAGCCGCTCTGAGTCCCCTTCGGGGTGAGAAGGGTGGCTTATAAATGTCATAAAATAAATAAATAATAAATAAATAATAAGAGCACATTCCCTACTGAAAAGACTTAGAAATGCCATCTCCAACTTAAGGGAGCACTTGATGCTGAATCATCACTTTTTGTGGAAAAGAGAGGTCCAAGTGACTGAGAGACATGTGAACCACACAGCCATATAACCCAAAATATCAAGGCAGAAAAATCCCACAATATCTGCTTTGAACTGGGATGTCTGAGTCCATATTGCCATGTATTCCAGTTCAAAGCAGATATTGTGGGATTTTCTGCCTTGATATTCTGGAAGCAAAAGATTTTGAGTTAAGTAGATTTGGGAAAGAGGTGTAAACAAGACACCAGACATGCACTACAAGGTCCCCTCTGTCCCTCATTGCTCTATATACAAGTGTCGATGCATCTTCACTTCCAACAGCCATTGGGCAATTTAGATGTTTGGGGCAAGTTTGCCATGGGGCAGGTTAATCCTTGTGAAGCAAATGAGGTCAGAGTCAGAGGAGGTCAAACTTGAGTTCTGGCTCCTCAGAAGGACTTTCTTTGGGGCCAGACTGTGGTACTGTCACTTGCCATTACTCACCCCCATCTCACGGCTCTCCCCTCCTCACCTTTTTCTCCCCCCACCCCACTTCTCCTCACACCCAGAGCCCCATCTTCAGCTTCTCTCTCCCTTCGCCTCCCCCTGCCCCTGCGAAGACTCAGACGCTTCCAGCCAAGGGCAGCCCAGCAGGGGATCGGGCCCTGCAGAGCCGATGCTCCGCTCCTTTCCCCCTGCCCCCCAACTCCCCGCCCCCCCACCCGCCCTCCTCTCCCCGTTGCTTTTTCCCCTCTACTAAACCCCCACCCAAATCTGTGCTGCAGGTCACCCCCCACCCCTCCCCTCGGGGAAGCCCCCTCCCCACTCCACTCGGCACCCCTGTGCACACGCCCAAAGAGAGCCCCAGCGGCACTCCCGGTGGGACGCCTCCAAGCAGTCCTGGCGTGGCTGGCGTGGCCTGGAAGACCCGCCTCAACTCCATCAAGAACAGCTTCCTTGGCTCCCCACGCTTTCACCGCCGGAAACTGCAAGGTGAGTGTGTCATACTGCTCTTTGTGTATGTCTGTGTCTATGAACCATCACAGAGGTTAAGATCTTCTGAGGAGGCCCTGCTCTCAGTTGCACCAGGCACGACTGGTGGGGATGAGAGACAAGGCCTTCCCAGTGGTGGCCCCTCAGTTATGGGACTCCCTCCCTAATAGGATTCGATCAGCCCCTTTCCACCTGTCATTTCGCAAACAAGTGAAAACTTGGCTTTGGGAGCAAACATTTGGCCCAGCATAATTATCTGTGGAATACAGTTAGAATTGATCCTGGATTGATAAATATGATTATCTGATTATCTGGCTTTGGATCTATGCACAATAGTCATCTAATGTTTATATATGTTGCTTTAATGTTGTTTTAAATTGTTGTTTAATTGCTTTTAATTGTTATTGTCATTTGGGCATGGAATAATGCCGCTTGCGTAAGCTGCCCTGAGTCCCTTTTGGGGTGAGAAGGGCAGGATATAAATGTTGTAAATAAATAAATATACGCGTGTAGGGTCAAGGACTGCACACACAAAGAGTGACAGTTTGATAGGTACTTTGAAAGAGACCATGCACAACTATAATCTTTCCACTGGAGTGAGCGGGAAGATGGCCTAACCATCTCTATAGCAGGACCTCTTCAACCTTTCCACTTGTGACCCCTTTTGGCCTGAGGAATTATGATGTGATCCTGGATTTAACAATCAAGCATTTACTGATAACCAATCAGCATTTGTTAAGCTTGCTAAACATACTGATTTTCCTTTTTATGACACACAGTTGAAGCATTGTAAACACAGCACAACAATGTCTGAAACAGCCACTTGGCAATGTTCAGAACCCATTTATTGTTGTCAGATTTTTCGGGACCTCAACTTTGAGCTAAGGGGACCCCATAAGGGGTCAGGACCCATATTTCAAGAAGCAGTGCTCTAGAGAGTTCTTGTGTAAGTAGAAGGTATGCAAAATAAGTGAATTTTGAACTGGAGCTGAGGCAATCGAGGGTCAAACCTGCATCTAACTTGTGTGCCATTGACTAGTGGTGAGGAAGGAAAGATAGAATGGGAAGGAAAACATGCAAGCAAAACATTCAAAATGGCAGAAGAGCGTGCATGGGAAGAGCGTTTTTGTAGTGTTTATGTAAAAAGTATACCAGCTGAATATATGAAAGTTTTGGTGCATGTGAAGTAGGAATCCTGGAAATTGCCTTATGCCAAATCAGGCTGATGGTCCACCCACTCATGCATTATCAGAAGGGATAAGGAACTGTAGACCGTGAGGCTGAATCTGAACCTCTTGGAGTACTCCAGATGTTACAATCAGTTGCCAATGACATTTAAGGCCCTTCCACACAGCCCTATATCCCAGAATATCAAGGCAGAAAATCCCACATTATCTGAGTGTGGACTCAGATAACCCAGTTCAAAGCAGATATTGTGGGATTTTCTGCCTTGATATTCTGGGATATAGGGCTGTATGGAAGGGCCCTGAGTGTTTCCTAGCTTTTGAATGGACTTTAAGCTACAAAATCCTTGTATTTTTGGTCCAATCTTTTTGCATTTGTCCTCACCTGTCACTAGAATGCAGTTCCCGAAAACCCTGAGCCGAAAGAGGTTTTCCTTCCCCTCCTTTAGTGTAGGACACTGACTGGCTGCAGCTCTCAGTGGTTTCGAAGAGAAGATTTCTTCAGCCTTTGCTAAAGATGCCTAAGAATCACTCTAGGATCTTTTTTTGCATGTAAAGTATGTGCCCTTCCCCAAGTGAAGGATGAAAGTTTCACACCCTGAATTTGTCCTTAGCATCTGATAACAGATATACACCCTTTGCTTTGAAAATGGATCGTGCTTATTTTTATGTGTTACTATTTTTCCACTCTTGCAGTTCCCACACCAGAGGAAATGTCCAGTCTTACTCCAGAATCATCCCCTGAGTGAGTATCAGAAGGGGGAGACAGCAGAAGGGAGGGGAAATACAGTCCTTTTCTCTTATCTCCAGGTTTTATTTTAATCAAGTGCCTTTTTGGATAATAATAATAATAATAATAATAATAATAATAATACTTTTCTTCCACAATCAAAATGTTTCTGTAGATATGGGTGGTCTTGTGTTTCTCCCTTCGCTCCAGTTAAAAACACTCATCGCATTCAAAATTGTTGTACTTTGTACTTTTTAGCACATATATCGGCAAATCTGGGCCTGTGGCCTGGATGTGGGCCCTTGGGCTCTTTCCTCAGAACCTCCTCTCTCACACCATCCTATCCTATCCTATCCTATCCTATCCTTCCTTCCTTCCTTCCTTTTCCCCTCCCTCTTTCTCCTTTTCTTCTTCCTTCACTTGCACTCTTTCGTCCTTCCTTCCCTCTCTCCCTCTTTCTCCTTCCTTCCTTCCTTTCTTCCTTCCTTCCTTCCTTCCCTCCTTCCCTTTTATCTTTCATTCCTCCCTTCCCTCCCTCCCTCTTTCTTCCTCCCTCCATTCCCTTCTGCCCTTTCGTCCTTCCTTCCTTTTCTCTTTCCTTCCTCCCTTCCATCCTTCTCTTCCTCCCTCCCTCCCTCCCTCCCTCCCTCCCTCCCTCCCTTCTCTTTCCTTCCTCCTTCCACCCTTTCATCCTTCCCTCCTTCCCTTCCCTTTGTCTTTCCTTCCTTTCTCTTTCCTTCCTCCTTACCTCCCTCTTTCTCCTTCCTTCCTTCCATCCTTCCCTTCCTCCCTTCCTCTCTTCTCTCTTTCCTTCCTCCTTCCCTCTTTCTGTCTTCCTCCTTCCTTCACTTCCACCCTTTCATCCTTCCTTCCCTCCTTCCCTCTCTCCCTCTTTCTCCTTCCTTCCTTCCTTCTACCCTTTCGTTCTTCCTTTTCTCTTTCCTTCCTCACTTCCATCCTTCTCTCCCTCCCTCTCTTCCCTCTTTCCTTCCTCCTTCCACCCTTTCATCCTTCCCTCCCTCCCCTTTGTCTTACCTTCCTTCTCTCTTTCCTTCCTCCTTCCCTCCCTCTCTTCCTTCCCTCCCTCTTTATCCTTCCTTCCATCCTTCCCTTCCCCCCTTTCATCCTTCCTTCCTTCTCCCACTGAGCAGCCAGTCCTCTTAGCAGGGAATGCTATCATGCGGCCCCTGAGTTAGAAAGTTTGTCCATGCCTTGTTGAGCACAATCAGAGCACAGAAGAGCACAGGAAAAGTTACTCTTTTGGAATACATACCTTCCCATTGGCCCTCAGTGTCCACAGTTGACCCAATATCCAATCCTTCCCACTGTTTATCGATAGGCGTTTGTAGCCTCCTTGCTCTGTTTTCCTCCTTTCAGGTTAGCCAAGAAATCCTGGTTTGGGAATTTTATCAACCTTGACAAAGAGGAACAAATTTTTGTGGTCATCAAAGACAAGCCCCTGAGCTCCATCAAGGCTGATATTGTACATGCCTTCCTCTCAGTAAGTGCTGTGGATCAGGGAGGGAGAGTGGGAGACATGCATGTTTTTGGGCAGGTTGAAGGGGTCAAGGACGAATGGTGTAGGGAAGGGTTGACGGATGATGCCTCCTGGGTGTTGGAGGTGATGGAATGAGCTGGACCACGGAAGAAGAGCCCAGCCGTCGAATGCGCTGTGAGTTGATGTCTCCTGCCTTCCCTCACCTCTGTAGATCCCCAGCCTGAGTCACAGTGTTGTATCCCAAACAAGCTTCCGGGCCGAATATAAGTCGTCAGGTGGCCCTTCCGTCTTCCAGAAACCTGTCAAGTTCCAAGTTGACATCAGCTACTCCGAGGGTGGGGAGGCGCACAAGGACAGCGGGATCTACTCTGTCACCTTCACCCTCATCTCAGGTGGGTGCCCTGGAATCCTCCGCTGATTGGCCTCCGGGGTTCATAAAATTTGCGGGACACCCTGTCCATTATCAGATTAGAAAGACCAAATTACCCACCAGACTTTTGGAAATGGCTGAATAGTCAGGGCAGATGTGGCGACGGCCACACGTGAAATAGTTACTAAAGCAAAGCAAGATTGGTAGTGCCCAGGATTTAAGTGACAGAAAGAAAAGACAACACTGTTAGCCATTTTGCTGACAGATGACTGAGCTATAGCTCTTTAGATTCTATGGGAAGAAGAAAAAGATTGTTTTCGAAGATCTTTCATTTTTTTGTGGGGAGGAAAATGATTGCTAAATCTGTTTTGAGCTTGCAGTGTAGATATGTCATGCTGGAGGAAAAGAGTCTAGTCTTTGCAGGGGGGGAAACCTACAAATTTTAGTTATATTAGAATAATCTCTATCAGAACATCAAAATAAGTTGTTGCCGAACGGCGGTTATATTTGGCCCTGTAACTTGCCTCTTTACCTGCATGATTTCCATATTTGAATCTGCCAACCCTCTGTGCAAGGTGAAGCCAACAACTGGTTCCTGATTCTGTGTTTGAAGGTCCTAAAAACTGACAAGAGGAGTAATGCATTCTGCTGGTGAAATATATTGGCATCGATAGTCCTGATGGTTATGCTTTGAGGGGAAGTCCTGCCTAGCAGGGATCTTCTCCATTGTGGTATCTAAAGTGGGGAATGGGTTTTCCCATTGAGATCAAGTGGGCTAACCATTTCTGCCACAGCATGAAGACCTATGTGTTTGGATTGTTTCCTAGTTGTTAACCTTACTAGCTTCCCCTGGCAATTTTAAGGAAACATTTTATTATGTTGTCGAAAGCTTTCATTACCAGAATCACTGGGTTGTTATAAGTTTTCCGAGCTGTATGGTCATGTTCCAGAAGCATTCTCTCCTGACATTTCGCCCACATCCTTCTCCTGATGTTTCACCCACATCCTTCCTTCTCTTTCTTTCCTTCCTTCCTTCCTTCCTTCCTTCCTTCCTTCCTTCCTTCCTTCCTTCCTTCCTCCCTCCCTCCCTCCCTCCCTTCCTTCCTTCCTTCCCTCTCCTTCCCTCCTTCCTTCCTTCCTTCCTTCCTTCCTCCCTCCCATCCTCCCTTCCTTTTCCTTCCTTCCTTTTTTCCTTCCTTCCTTCCTTCCTTCCTCCCTCCCTCCCTCCCTCCCTCCCTCCCTTCCTTCCTTCCTTCCTTCCCTCTCCTTCCTTCCTTCCTCCCTCCCTCCCTCCCTCCCTCCCTCCCGTCCTCCCTTCCTTCTCCTTCTTTCCTTCTTTCCTTCCTTCCTTCCTTCCTTCCTTCCTCACAACCTCTGAGGATGCTTGCCATAGATGTGGGCAAAACGCCAGGAGAGAATGCTTCTGGAACATGGCCATACAGCCTGGAAAATGTACAGCAACCCAAAAAATTTATTGTTTTATAATTGTTTTATTGTAATTTTTTGTTGGTCATCTATTATTATTATACATTGTCAAACACCGCTATGTTATAAGGATCAACAACTTTGTGGAATGAATTTTTAGTTATAGGAAGTATTCAAATCGTCCACACAATGTTGTTGATCCACCATCATTGATATTTTATTATATTGATTTTTTAAAGAAAACATTTGTATACTAATTTCTTTTTGTCAAAAACTCCAAATTTATTTTATGCTAACAAAAACAGTATAGAAATGTTTTGTGAAATAATAAAATAATATCAGCAATAACATAAGGATAATAATTATAATGTCCATAAATTTTGAGAGAGGACCTTGGCTTTACTACTTCTATTTTTAAATGGAGCTGGGCAATAGTTGGAGATCCAGAGACCAATTTTCTCTCCATAGGATCATTTGGGAGGGGATCACATTGCTACAAATGCTTAAATGAATTAATAGAAATGGAAGTGGTCGATTCTGATTTTGAAAAATAGGCTTTTTATGTGTTACACAATGTGGCCTCCTGGTGGCACAGTGGGTTAAACCACTGAGTTGCGGAACTTGCTGACTGAAAGGTTGGTAGTTTGAATCCGGGGAGCAGGGTGAGCTCCCGCTGTTATGCCCAGCTTCTGCCAACCTAGGAGTTCAAAAACATCCAAATGTGAGTAGATAGATAGGTACTACATCTACAGGAAGGTAACTCCGCTCCTTGCAGTCATGCTAACCACATGACCTTGGAGGTGTCTATGGACAACACCGGCTCTTCAGCCTAGAAAGGGAGATGAGCACCGCCCCGCCCCCCCCCCCCCCCCCCCAAGAGTGAAACACGAATAGACTTAATGTCAAGGGGAAACCTTTACCTTTATTTTTGTGTGGGTAGGGCTTCTTTTCTTTTAAAATGCACCACTCCTGCTGAAGTTTTCCAGGAGTTTGCCATATTTGCTGAAAAGGAAAAGACAGAGATATCAGGGCCCACAAAAATAGCTGCGACACCAGAGACACACTTTACCCATCCCTGTTTAGCACTTGATAGTATCTCTCGATATATCCACTGATATATCCCATCACACAGAGACCACAGCATACACCTATCTTTTGCCAGTTTTCGTAATTATGGTTATTATGATTTTGTATCAAAAGCATTGCATAAATTAGTATAAAACCAATAAAAATAGAATGAGGGCAGGTGGCTAAATAACTTTTGACCAAAAACGGGCAACAGCAATGGCATTGTCTGTAGCCTCCAGTAATTCTTCCTCTGTACATGAGGCAGGGCATAGTGGACAAGCATACAGATGCAGAGTTGTCTGTTCTTAATTATGGTGGAATGCCAAGATTAGACCAGAATGTTTATTATTAGGACAAAGGAAAAAAGGTGTTATTCTTTTCTGGCCCTTCGTTTCTCTGTTCTTGAGACTGGGACAAGCTTGTGAACAATCTCACCAAATCAGCAAGGGCTTTTGAGGATGGCAGAAGAGGAAAGCTGCATCTCTGTGCTGGGACAAAGCAGGGGCTTTCCTTCATTAGTTCAGAGGAGGCTTGGAAAACCTCACTCCTCTTCTGCCAGGATGTCCCAGCACTTGTCTGGCATTCCACTGCTTAGTTGTCGATGACTATTATTATTAGTCCTGTGTGCAAGGCTGGAGTAACTAAAGAGAGACCGTTCCTATACTGAATGAAGTCTGGTTGAAGAGCACAGTGGATGTGGAAGTGCCAACTCACTTGCAGGAAAGGTCAGACTTGTTTGTGCAACTGTATGTTCCCCTAGAACTAATCCTCTCTAGAGGCAATATAACATCTATCCCAAGGCCTAAGAAGGGTCTTAACATCTGCCTCAAGGATCCATATTAATTCTCCTCCCAGCTGTCACTGGAATATTGCAGTCAAACACATAGTCCTGAAGTAACGATGTGTGTGAACAGTACAGCACAAATCCGTCTCTAAGACCTGCAGAATTCCTTTATACAGTATTGATAATTTACCCTTCTGCCTTCCCCCCTGTTGCAACCCAAGCACTACCCTCTTCTGGGAATCCATGTTCTAGGATCCATCTGGGGAGATCAAGCTGATTTGTTTATTTACCTGCTTAGGTCCCAGCCGCCGGTTTAAGCGGGTTGTGGAAACGATTCAGGCGCAACTGCTCAGCACACATGACCAGCCATCTGTACAAGCCCTCGCAGGTAAGGATGGTACTGTATCACATCTTACTCAATACAAAAAATTGGCTGGCATTCTATTACTGGCAACAACCTTGCGCTTATGTATGTCTTGTTTTTGGTTGTGCATAGGTTGGAATTCCTTTCTTCTACTGCAAGGAACAACCCCCTCCCCTGCCCCAGCCTGTTGTAGAGCTACTGAAATACTTATTGGGCAAGTGGGCTTATTAACGAAAGACCCTCCTCATAAATGCACAGCAGAGTAACTTATCAGCAGCAGCGTGACCCAGTACCAGTAGCCCAAAGTGATAAAAAGAACAAAAACACACAGAACAATGTTATCTCTTCCATAAGAGGCTTTTTTTGTAGTAAAATAATATGCTTGCACTATTTACAACAAAGTTTCCATAGCACAAGTACACAGTAGCTTTACACGCAGCAGCCTTCACACACGAGGCTTCTCTCACACTGAGGTTTACCTCACGCTCCTCAGGACAACACTAGTTTTGGCCCACTAACTCTAACAGGTTTCGGCCTACAAACTCTTTTAGTGCTTGACTCACACTTTTGTAAGCAAAAATACCTAGTTAACATTCAGTATTCCTTACAATACTCTCCCATTTATGTTGGATGGAGAACAGAGAGGATCACAGAAAGATCTGTGTTCCAGTAAGCAGATGTGAAGTGGTTCTCAACCTGTAGGTCCCCAGATGTTTCAGCCTTCAGCTCCTAGAAATCCTAACAGCTGGTAAACTGGCCGGGATACCTGGGAGTTGTAGGCCAAAACACCTGGGGACCCACAGGTTGAGAACCACTGCATAGCCAGATATGAAGCAATTACATCATCCATTAAGGTTCAGCAGGGTCCTCTGAACATCTCTGAGGCTGATGGAATCACTTCACATCTGTTTACTGGAATGCAGCCAGATCTTTCTGTGATCTTCTCTGTTCTCCATCTAACATAAATGGGAGAGTATTGTGGGTCCTTAACCTGTGGGTCCCCAGATGTTTCAGCATTCAACTCCCAGAAATCCTAACAGCTGGTAAACTGGCCGCGATATCTGGGAGTTGTAGACCAAAATACCTGGGGACTCACAGGTTGAGAACCACTGGGCTACAGGGACATAGACATATGTGTGGCTCAGTTGCTTTCTTTCAGGCATGGAATAACAGTGGACGCGAGTTTTAGAAATTTTATGGTAGATCTTGGGACTGATATATAATCCAGTACAATAGTTCTGCATATAAATCTATCCGGCTATTCTGAGCCATGCAGGATTATGGCCACTAATGTCCATTGGGCCATAGTCAGAAAAAAATGGGGGGGGGGGGGGTTGAAACCTTTTTTTAGCAAATCATGAAAAGTAGTTTCAGTACACAAAATAATTTAAATACTATGGTTAAGTCTATATTTTTATATAAACTTAATTAAATCAATTTTTAATTTTTTTTATTTTAGTTACAAAGTTTCAAGTTTTAAAATAACTGAAAATGATTGTTAATTACTATATTAAAATTACAAAAGAATACCACAACGTCTGTTGGAAACGCTTGAAATCTGTGTCAATACATTGTCGAAGGCTTTCATGGCCGGAATCACTGGGTTGTTGTAGGTTTTGGATGCTTGCCATAGATGCAGGCGAAACATCAGGAGAGAATGCCTCTAGAACATGGCCATATAGCCCGAAAAAATCTACAACCCTGTGTGAATACACTTTGACAACAATCAGGCTCCATTGATAAACTTCAATGGACACTCAAGAGTGCAAGTCCAGTCAGTCTTTCTTGCCCCATTGTGATTCTTGTGTATGTTTTCAAATGTTTAAGTTGAAAACGACTTATATATAGGCATAGCAATGGGAACCCTACAATCTGGAAAAGGCGAGGGGGGAGCAAGGAGGGAAAGGCCTAATTCTCCATTAGGAACCTCCCTCCTACCATATGCCGAAGCAAAGAGCACAGCAGGGGGGCAAAGCAGCCTTAAATAACCTACAGCTCCACCCCTGTCAACCACCCCCACCAAGTCTGCCGATATTCCAGCAGAGGTGAAGCAAACAAATTCCCAGTTAAACAATTTAATTAAAGCAGCACTTACTGTCTGGCTGTTTTAATAGTCCAAAACATAAAACATAAAGATAGCACTCAGCCACAGAATATAAAACAAAAACTGACAGCAAACACTGTTGCAGGTTCAAGATAACACCGTAGTCAAAAGTTCCAGTCCAGTGGTCAAACACCGAGAGTTCAATGAGCAAAGTCCAGAGATCAAGAGTCTATACCGGGGGGGGGGGGGGGGTGGTATTCTATACCATAGTCAAAAGCCAGTCAAGGTTCCAGGGTTCCAAGAGTACAGGAGACAAGTCAGGATACCAAAAATCCACAAACCTGGGGGAAAACCAGCAGCATCCACCACCAAAATAAGACAAGTACTTTTCTCCCAAAGATCAGTTCCAAGGCTAGCTCCTTCCAGAAACACCAGCTGCAACCTATCTCTTGAATACCACCAGTTTTAATTGCTTTCACCCATGAACTCTTACTTAAAGATTACTCAACCCTTTAGAACTAAGACTTACATTAATCCTTCCATCACCAACTGCTAGGCCTACCACCACCAACCACCAACAACTGCAGAACATGATCCATGACACTTGTTTAATTTTTGCTTCTTGTAGACTTAGTATGGGGATTTGGTTAATCAGTTAAAATTCATAAATAAACCAGGGGTTTTTTAACCTGACAATTTTCAGTGAGGGGGGAGTAGGCAGAAAAGATTCTCTAATAAGTGGGTGTTCCTCCTCTTTGCTTCACAAAAGGAACTCTAATTCACGCTCTTCTGTCCCCTTTCAGTTTTTATTTAATCCTTTTAGTTGAATTGTACACAATTGTACCTCTGTTTATATGTTTCCCTCACCCAATCTGTGTGTATTTCTTTATTAGCACCCCCTAAATTCTCCAGTCAGGGCAAAGTGCCAAAGGCAAATGCTTAAGATTTCCTCTTAAACCGTATGCAGGTACAAATTGTGGCACTTAGTAATTAATTGATGCATGGCATCGAGAATATATTATGCTAATATGGAAAGAAATGCACTGATTGCTAGGTGCTCTCGTGGGGTTCGGAACATTTAACTTTCAAAAAGCAGAAATGGTTTGGCACTCAATTATGTAGGTGGCCATTTCTCTCATTATAAATGCATCCAGAGGGACCCTCTTGAAAATACATTCCATGTGAAGATGCTCTTGATAAGCAAGCCAGAGCAGGCTGTCTCCCATGTGCTTCCTGGGCAGTAGATGTTTGCTAACAAGATAATGTGGACAAGATGCATTTTCTTATGCTTTAAGTGTGTGGTTGCGGCAGGGGAGAGTAGGCATCATTCAATGAGACGAACAGCTGAAATCTTCAGGACAAAGGAAAATGCTGTATTATATTGCAGAATCACCGTATATACTCGAGTATAAGCCGACCCGAACATAAGCAGAGGCATCTAATTTTACCACAAAAAAACTTGGAAAACATATTGACTCGAGTATAAGCCAAGGGTGGGAAATACAGCAGCTACTGAAAAATTTCAAAATAAAAATAGATATCAATAGAATTACATTAATTGAGGTATCAGTAGGTTAAATGTTTATGAATATTTACAAAAAACTGTAATTTCAGATAAGACTGTCCAACTCTGATTAAACCATTATTCTAACCTTTTTCAATGTAAATGTTCTTACATATCATTCCAATTATAATAGAGTAAAATAATAAACATAATAAACATAACAATAATAGAGTAAAATAATGGAAATGTAATAATAACAGTTATAATAGAGTAAAATAATAAATGTAATAATAATAATAAAGTAAAATAATAATGTAATAAAATAATAAATGTAATAAAAATAGCAATAATAGAATAAAATAATGTAAATGTAATAACAACAATAAATAGGGTGAAGTAGTAATTGTAATAAGAACAACAATAGAGTAAAATAATGGAAATGTAATAATAGCAGTAATAATATAGTAAAATAATAAATGTAATAATAATAATAATAATAAATAGAGTAAAATAATAAATGTAATAAAATAATAAATGTAATAAAAATAACAATAATAGAATAAATAATGTAAATGTAATAACATCAATAAATAGGGTAAAGTAATAAATATAATAAGAACAATAAAAAGTAAAATAATAAATGTAATAATAATAATAAATAGAGTAAAGTAATAAATGTAATAAGAACAATAATAGAGTAAATAATAAATGTAATAAAAATATCAATACTAAAATAAAATAATGTAAATGTAAAAAGAACAATAATAAATAGAGTAAAGTAATAAATGTAATAATAACAATAATAATAGAGTTAAATGTAATAATAATAATAATAATAAGTGGAGTAAAATAATAAATTTAATAAAAATAACAATAATAGGATAAAATAATGTAAATGTAATAGCAATAATAAGTAGAGTAAACTAATAATAATACATAGAGTAAAATAATAACTGTAATAAAATAACAATAATAGAATAAAATAATGTAAATGCAATAATAACAATAATAGAGTAAAGTAATAAATGTTATAATAACAACAATAATAGAGTAAAATAATAAATGTGACAATAATAATAATAATAATAATAATAACAGAGTAAAATAATAAATAACTTTGACTCAAGTATAAGCCGGGGGAGGGGGGCTTTTCAGCCTAAAAAGGGGCTGAAAAACTCAGCTTATACTTGAGTATATACAGTAAATTTATAGAAGGGAAGGACACAAACAAAATTTTGGGTGGTTTGGCCAGTACATTCAGAGACAATGTATTTCCAAAAACAATTAAGGTGGAACAGGAATGTAGAATAACACTCATGCCCTGCTTCTCAGTTTTCCAGAGGTCTCTGGTTGGACATTGGCTAGAAATCAGACTATTGGACCGGAGAGACCTTTGGTCTTCTCCAGTGAGGCTCTTGTGCCTTTATCTCTAGTCCAAGAAAGCTTATGGCACAACAAACCTGGTGCCGCTGTGCTGTGGATATATTTGTACTTCTGTAACCTGGGCACCTTTTGAGAATCAGGTATATTGTGTACAGAAATCACAAGAGATGCATTCAAGGCTAAATGTTCAGAGCTGCGCTTAGAAAAATTACTTTTTTAAAAAAAAAAACTAAGCAAAAAGGTACAAAAGTCTTCAAATTATGCATGCTTATTTGTCAGTAAAAGATTTTTGAAAAGTATCCAAAAGAGCAGGGAGAAAAGAGATTGACAACGTCAGAGCAACATCTCCCTCATATTACAGACTGACAATGTTACTCTCCCTTTTTCTCTTCATGTCTTTTAGAGACACCTTTCCTTGATTATGACACATGCTTTCAAAATCAAAGCGTGCTCCAAAGCATGTCCTAAGAAAGACAGAACTTCAGAATTTAGCTCATAGTCAACACAGCTACCACAGCAATTCTGTGGGGCTTTTAAAGGCTAAATTCCCAGACTCCCCTCCCCCATCTAGTATGGCTGGTGGGAGTAATAGTCCAAATGACTTTCTCTGGCCCCATCTACACTGACTATTTAATCCAGTATTAAAGAAAGTGGCTTCACCGTGCAGATGATTACATAGGAAATCCTGGAACCGGTTTGAGTCCTGGAATAGTATTTACAAAAACTCATGGAGCAACTATTTACATTAAGACAGTGTTTCTCAATCTCCCTAATGCTGTGACCCCTTAATACAGTTCCTCATTTGTGGTGACTCCCAACCATAACATTATTTTCATTGCTACTTCATCACTGTCATTTTGCAACTGTTCTGAATCGTAATGCAAATATCACTGGACTAAATTTATCACAAATACCCAATACACCCAAATTTGAATATTAGAGGGGTTTGGCACTCAATTATGTAGGTGGCCATTTCCCTCATTTTGATATCACTCTGAACCAAAGCTTGGCCAGAAAAGAACACCTGCTTGGGAAACATTGATTTTGTCATTTGGGAGTTGTATTTGCTGGAATTTATACTTCATCTACAATCAAAGAGCATTCTGAACTCCACCAACAATGGATTTGAACCAAACCTGGCACACGGAACTCCCATGACCAACAGAAAATACTGGGACGGTTTGGTGAGCATTAGCCTTGAGTTTTGGAATTGTAGTTCACCTACATCCAGAGAGCACTGTGGACTCAAACAGTGATGGATCTGGACCAAACTTGGCACAAATACTCAATATAACCAAATGTGAACACTGGTGGAGTTTGTGGAAAATAGACTTTGACATTTGGGGGCCGTGGTTGCTGGGATTTATAGTTCACCTACAATCAAAGTGCATTCTGAATTCCACCAATTGGATCAAACTTCCCACAAAGAACCCACATGACCAACAGAAATTAATGTGTTTTCTGATGGTCTTTGGTGACTCCTCTGACACCCCCTCATGACCCCCCCCCCGGGTCCTGAATTTCAGGATGAGAAACACTGCATTAAGAGCTTTCTTTTATGTACTTTTACGTATTTGCTACCGAGAATAATTCAAAGTGCTGCCCAGCTTACCTGTCCAAACATATCTCCTCCTATGAACCATCTAGGAGCTTAAGTTCATCTGGGGAGGCTCTGCTCTCAATCCCGCCTGCCTCGCAAGTGTGATTGGGAGAGACAAAAGACAGGGCCTTCTCACTTGTGGCCCCCCAGCTATGGAACTCCCTCCCCAGGGATATTAGATCGGCCCCCTCCCTCCAGACTTACTGAAAAAAAAGTAAAGACCAGGCTCTTTGAGCAAGTTTTTGAGAATGCAATGGAATAGTTAACACAGAACTATGAATGATGAACATGGAATGGCCAGACAACGTTACTGGATAAAAATTTTAACAAGATGACACTGTTGATTATATGCTTTAACTGTTTTTATTTATGATTTATATCGTAATGTTGATTGTTTTTAATGGCACTTTTATGAATGCCTGACATCGAATTGTGCCAATCTGTAACCCACCTTGAGTCGCCCTATGGCTGAGAAAGGCGGGCTATAAATATCGTAAATAAATAAATACTGTTGTGAGAGTTCGTTGATTGTCTGCTTGAGTTTGAAGCTTGCTTCAAACCGTATTAACTGGTCAGTGTAAACAGGGCTTTTGATATAACTCTGAGATAAGCTTGGACAGAAAAGAACACCTGCTTGGGAAACATTTCTAAAATGTGGGCTCCTCTCTGCTTCCAGATGAGAAGAATGGGCAGCAGCCCCGTTTGCCAGGCACCCCAACCCGCAGCTGCCAGCCGTCTCGGCGCTCCGAATCCGATGTCTCGTCCGAACACCATCGACGTGGCTCCAAGGACAAGAAGCTTGTCTCGTCCAATGGGACTCAAGTCCAGCAATCCTCACCCCCGTCCCCACAGCAGCCATGACGTATGGGGCAGCGGGGCAGTGGAGGAGCAGCCAGGGGGGGAAGCCGCCGAAGGAAGCCAACCCCACCCCCCTGGAAGTAGCTGCACAGCTGCCCCAGATGGACCGAAGCAGCCAATGAACCATGTGGATGGGTAAAGGCCCTGCTGGAGACGCAGCGGGACGGGGCGGAGGGCGGGGATTGGTTTGGATCTGAACAGCCCCATCTCACCCCAGGGCCGGAGAGTTGCCATCTTGGGAGCAGCCCGTACTGTGAACTTGTAAATAGTTAACAACAACAACTACAACAACAACCAGAAAACAAAAACAAATCCACAAAAAACAAACAGAAGGGGGGAAATAACATAAAATGAAAACAAAAACAAAGAAAAATGGCAGACTGAAAAACAAAAAAAAGAAACAGAAGCGAACTGGAGGAGGAGGAAGAGGAGGAGAAACCGGGCAGGAGCCGGTGAGGGATGGGGGATTTAGTCTGATTCCTTTTGGGGTTGGGGATGTCTTCATTCATGTGCACCCTTTTCACAGACTCCCTCCTGCTTTCAGTTCGGTCCTTGCCACAAGACATCTCCTTTCTCCTTATTTTCCTTCTGTGGTCTATAAGGCACCAACCTTTTTGCAGTCTCATGGCAGCATCGGCTAAAATTGCAAGACAGAGCTAGTCGGATTTCTTGTTGTCGGAGAGGAATGAAGGAATGTTCATTTCCTTGGTTTTCTTTTTTTCTGTTTTGAAAAGCTAGGTTTTGTTTTCAAAACATTTTCGCCAGTAGAGGTCAAAATAAAAAGACCTATTTGGAGTTCTAGGAAGTAATCCTTTTGTCAAAATCTAAACTTTGCAAAATTCTCCCCTAAAATGTTACAAGAGAATCCATACAAATCCGAATACCAAGTAAATGGAAATACGTGTAACTATATTGAAATTAAAATATGTGAGGTTGGTTGCATGTCAGGAGCAACTTGAGAAAATGCAAGTTACTTCTGGTGTGAGAGACTTGGCTGTCTGCAAGTATGTTGCCCAGGGGATGCCCAGATGTTTTACCATCCTTGTGGGAGGTTTCTCTCATGTCCCCACATGGGGAGCTGGAGATGACAGAGGGAGCTCTTCCATGCTGTCCCTTGATTTGAACCTCCAACCTGTCAGTCTTCAGTCCTGCCGGCGCAAGGGTTTAACCCATTGAGCCACCGGGGTCGCCAACTATGTCGTAAATATATAAAAGCAATCTAATAAAAGCTGACATTTAGTAGATTTAAACCACAAAAAAGTGTGCAAAGTACACTGAAAGCCAGAATTTTAATGCAGCGATATTCAAAGTGATCCAGGGCAGGTTTTGGAAAGTGGTAAAGAGTTTGCCCAAGAATAATTGAAAACAGAAAAAGGAAAAAAATGAGTTTGCAAAGCAGTTTCAAAACAACTTGTTTCCCATTGCAAGGCAAAAAAAAGTGTTGGTTTTGGACAGTTGGGCGCTATGTTTACACAAGACTTGAGCAATTTATTCAGTTGGTCTACTCTAATTGCAAATAGCAACTGGATTTCAACTTGAAAGCACAGAATAGATATAAGAAAATATTTACAATACCTAGTTAAACTTTGGAATTGTCTGTCCTGAGATGTAATGAGATACGATGACCTCCTAAGGTGGCTTTAAAAAAATCATTGGACAGAGTAATGGAGAATAAGAATCCGTTACTGCCAGACATTCCCTCCAGCATTCCTTGGTATTAGTTGCTGGGGGATATTAATGTAAGGATGCTGTTGTACTCATGTCCAGTTTTTGGACGTCTAAGAAGACACTGTTCACTATGTGAACAGAATGATGGACCAGCTAGGCCTCTTCTTATATACTTAAGTACCTTAAAAATCACACTTCTACAATTCCCTGCCACTTTTAGTAAGAAGAAATCGTGCTGACAATGTTTTATAAATCCTACAAAGGTGATATTGCATGAGAACTCCTCTCAATAACCGTGGGAAACTAGAAATATTGTAAAAATCATAACTGGAATAAGCAGAAGGGACTCCATAAGAATAGTTCACACTCACCCATTAGATTATTTTCTCTTAGGATTAAAAGTGGAGTAAGTAAAGCATCTTAAAAACTACATGGTTCATTTTGTTAATTGAAACCCACTTTTTCCTGGAGTACGGCTTTTCAAGTTTTTCTGCCCTACATTCATGGAAAGGTGAAGTCGTGTCTTGTTACCTAAGTAAAGGTTTCCCCTGGCATTACGTCTAGTTGTGTCCAACTCTGGGGGGTGGTGCTCATCTCCATTTCTAAGCCAAAGAGCCGGCATTGTCTGTAGACACCTCCAAGGTCATGTGGCCAGCATGACTGCATGGAGCACCATTACCTTCCTGCCGAAATGGTACCTATTAATTTACACACATTTGCATGTTTTCAAACTACTAGGTGGCAGAAGCTAGGACTAACAGCGGGAGGTCACCCCGCTCCTTGGATTCGAACCACCGACCTTTCGGTCAGCAAGTTCAGCAGCTCAGCAGTTTAACCCGCTGCGCCACCAGAAAGCCACTGGTTACCTAACTTGAACTGGTATATACCACTCAGTTCCAAAAGTTTGAAAATATGAAAACTCCCAAAAACATTAATTTAGAAAAAAGGAGTGAGATGTAAATCTTATTTTTCTGGTTCATATTAAGAAGAAAAACTTTTTTATTTAAGGGATTTTATTTTGAAAAAGAGAATAGTAAACAATAACACCCAATTCTAGCCTTCCCCAAACTGCTATTCTTCGGATGTGTTAAGCTACCATTCCTTTCTTCCACAGCCAGCGTGGTTATAAGTTCAGCACTCTTTGCCATTTTTCAAAATCTTTTTTTCTGGCTTGTAATCATTCCATGGATTTCATTTACTTGTTAGTATCAGCCTTTAGCTTCTAACTGGCTCTGTCTCTGTAATTTTGGTAGCTCTGTCCAAAGGGCTTCAGTAAGTACATGGCTCATTTCCTCTTCCAAGCCTCTCCTCCTATTTTCCCCCTAAGATACTGCTTCCATATGCACAAAGCAGTCTTGACATGTGTTTGTGTGTGCATGTGTAAGTGTTGGAGATGAGAGACTGTTCAGCTATCATTTGAAAGACTTGTAGTCTTCACAGAAGGCAGAGGCACCCCATATAAATCAGGTATTGAGATCTGGGGCCTAAACTTTGACCTGGGTATCATCAAATCACAGGTCTGGGACAGGATTCATTTTGGACCTTGGATGGCATTCACCGGGACAAGTTGTAGGGGAGGCTAGAGCAATATTATACAACTAGAAGCAACTGCAGACTTAAAGGCCAGTGGATATCAACTGATCTTGTAACAAGAGCCCTTGCAAAAAAAGGATAATGTGTGTGTGTGTGTGTGTATGAGTGAAATTCAGCAAAGCGATCCTGCTTCTCTCTCCCATTTCTCCTCCTCCTCCTCCTTCGTCCTGCTTTGGGTGAGCCTCTTCTCTCCGTTGGGAGGGGTGGCACAAGATGTGGGCGATGGCGCATGCGGGCGTGCACACGAACAGGAGATAACTGTATGTAAACCCTCCCTCCATCCCATTTTTTTCTGGACTTGTCTCTGTCTGAATCCCTCCCTCTTTTGTGAACCTGACCGCATCATGCACACACACAAACCACATCCCACTGCCCATCTCCTCCCCGTCCTTCCATCTGATTGTCCAGCCCCCTCCTACGTCCTGTCATCTCCAGGGTCTAATTATTGCTCAGAAGAAAAAAAAATACAATCACTCAAAAGTTCCCTTGCGGCAGAGTTCTACCAAGTGTCATTTCTGCTCAACTTTTGGGAAGTTGCCAACTGATATATGTGGAATGAGGCACCAAAGGAAAACGGTCACTTTTCTTTAGGGAAATGGTTCTAGATGGGTTGCAAGGTGGGCATCGTTAGAAAGACAGGATTTGGGTGGATTCCACATCTGTTAATGGTTTGTACGTGGGGAAAATTGCCTTAATGCTCACACACACCATCACCAAAAGAAAAGCTGCTCTCTCTGGGTTACATTAGATGTGCAGGTGTCTGAATGAGGTTATTTATGCACAGGCAAGGAATGCTTGGATATATAAAAGAGACTATAGCTTTTGGAGGTCTGTAATGTGCTTGTGAGCAGATTCATGGGTATCTAAGGGTTTGGATTGAACACTAAGACAAGGGTGGGTGGCAGGTAGGGAAGGTGCTGGGTGTGACAAAGAATGGGATAAACTGTGGATATGGCACAAGCTGGGTTATTGCAATTGCTCTACTCCGAACAGAAAACGGAATATTGGTGAGCAGGAAAAGAGATTTAAAGATGGGCTCAAAGCCAACCTTAAAAACTCTGGTGTAGTATCTGAGAACTGGGAGCCCTGGCTCTTGATCGCTCCAGCTGGAGGTCAGCTGTGACCAACAGTGGTGTAGAATTTGAAAAGGCATGAATGAGGGTGAAAGAGAGAAACGTGCCAAGAGGAAGGTGCATCAAGCCAACCCCAACTGGGAGCGCCTTCCACCTGGAAACCAATGCCCTCACTGTGGGAGAACATGCAGGTCAAGAATAGGGCTCTACAGTCACCTACGTACCCACCGCCAGTACACCGATCTTGGAAGACAATCCTACTCAGACAAGGGATCGCCTAAGTAAGTACGCTGGGTGTGACAAAGAATGGGATGAACTGTGGATGTGGCACAAACTGGGTCACTGGTGCTCAGTATGTGTGAATTTGGATGTGTGTGTGTGTGTATGTAACTTGGAAAGAAAGCATATCTGAGGCATAGAGAGACTGGATCTTCAATATTGTAGGAACTGGTTCCATGTGACTCCTTCTTCCAGTGAAGGGAGAGACCATGGGAGAAAGCAAATGCTTTGGTGCCTTACTATGCAAAGGGGACCAGGGAAGAGCAACATCAACATGTGAAGGGACATAGAAAGGAATGACAAGGAAGAGATGTGACAGGGTTGTGACCAGTTCATACATAGTGAGCATTGGGAGCTCCATGTGTTTACAGCTGAGAGTCAAGGGGGCTTTGAACAAACACATAATTATGCCAGTTCAGAAAGAAAATGCAGAACACCCATGTAGATGGTGTACGTTACTAAAAAGTATAGTTGAACCATTGTGGGTAGGAATAAAAACTGAAGGGTGTGCACAGTAGAAGAAACAGCTGGATGAGAAAGGTCCTGGGTGCAGTGTATGTTGGATACTATACATTAAGAGTTTAGTATCTTCTCAATGTGCTTTGTCTTGGACTTTATTCTAATGCAGTGGTTCTCAACCTGTGGGTCCCCAGGTGTTTTGGCCTACAACTCCCAGAAATCCCAGCCAGTTTACCAGCTGTTAGGATTTCTGGGAGTTGAAGACTAAAACATCTGGGGACCCACAGGTTGAGAAACACTGTTCTAATGAAATGTGGAGGCATCAAGAGTGATATATTTTCGAGTCCTGAACACAAGATTCCAATTTGATCTCTCCCAGTTGGATCACTTCTGCAATATGATTAACTCTACCTTATTTGACCTGGTTTGGGGCAACAAATATGCTCCTCCATGAGCAGGATAGCAGTCTGCGACTTTCAGTTTATTAATGCTCTTCCCACGAAACAAATCAGATCGGACAAGAAAAATCCTATTATGATAAATAGTTAAAATCTGAGGTTTGCAGGAGGAGCCAATTTTTTCCCACTTGTGAAAGAAGTCAGGTTGAGGAAATCTTGGAAGAGAACACATAAAAAGAGGAGAGGCTCTGAATATAGCATCCATCCCTTTAAGGTAGGCATGGGCAAACTTTGGCCCTCCAGGTGTTTTGGACTTCAACTCCCACAATTCCTAACAGCCAGTAGGCTGTTAGGAATTGTGGGAGTTGGAGTCCAAAGCACATGGAGGGCCAAAGTTTGTCCATGTCCACTATATTGGGATAATTACACTCCATCTTTTATACTGAATGGGGAAGATTATGGAAACTATTTCTAAAGCAATGGAAGGACACACAAGAGTTGTTGACTTGACACAGCCAGGGCATTAAATGGACTGAAGGAATGCAAGACTGAAGGAGAAAGAGAGAATTTATGCACTTGTTTCAAGAGTGGGTTTCATGGCAACGTAACCATTGCTTCTACGCAGCAGCTTCAACGGATAACAATACTGTTTGTGGGTGCTTAGAGAGGTAAGTAAGAAAACACAACCACTCTTTTGGTAAACTGGTATAATGAATCTGAATGGACCAGATCATATCTGTAGCACCAAGATCCATTGAACTCAACCAAGCTGTGGAAAATAGGTTTTGTCCCATTCCTTCTCCACCTATACAACGTGATGAGTCCAAGTACTAGATGAGATAACCCCATCACATTTTGCATAAACTGTAAAGAATTACTAGGCCTCTATATGAGGTTTAAAAAAATCCAAGGCTGGTCCCATTGGCTGAGTTTTGTAACCAAGATTGTTTGGCCACATTTGTTTCTGACAGCAAAGGGAGCAAAACAACATAATTTAGGATGGGACAAGCGCCTCTTTGCTGACACCAACAAAAAATAAAATGGGCACTTAAAATACTGGCTTACAGAGGGCAGAAAGTGGTTCCGTCATTGGAAGAACATAGTTGAGTCTTACAATGATAGTTGGGAGTAATTTTGCTCCTTGGCAGAACTAACATGATCTGATAGAAGTCCCAGTTGGAAAGAGCTGGAGAAGAACACAGCTGGGCACATTTTCTATTCCTTCTCACTCATAACAGCTGATACTGCTTCGTCGGCACATGAAAAGTGAGAGGAAAGGAGGCATGACTCTTTCAACTAGAAATGGGAGCTCAGAGGTCCATCAATTTGGGGAGATTCCCAGAAAGCCTTTCTTCCCGTATAGTTAGAGCGCTAGAGTCTGTGTTGATGCCTGGATGTCTGGGGATTCCTGGTCCGCCCGTTGATGGTGCACATGGACCGAGCAGGTGCCAATGTGCCAGAAGTCCACTGCAAAGAGGCCAAAGAGCAGGAACAGGTCCATGGCTAGAGCCCATTCACAGTAGGCCGACTCGGAATCGAGTTTCAAATAAAAAAGTGAAACCGCTGGGATAAGAGTCAAGGAGAAGGACCAGGCAATGTTTGTCAGTTCTGAAACAGAATTGGTCATGGCTAGGAAGTGGCCAATGTTGGTGGCTCAAGGTTTTTTTGGTGATTGGGAAGGTCTTGTGAAATATGCCACTGGCAGGCTTCCCCATCCTAAATACCATAGCCATATAAAGATAGATAAAATAACAGTTCAAAATACAGTCAGCCATTCACATTTGGTGAAGCTAAGGGGAAATGAGTCCCATTGCTATGGGAAAAATGCAATTTAAAAAAAACACTGAGAGAACATCATTCTAGGAATCTCGAAGTCCTCCAATGAAACTCATCATCTGCAGGAAAGTGATTATAGGATCATGCTGTAGGAAAACAAATGCTAGAGAAATGTTTTATCTGGAGGAATCTCTAGGTCTTCCTGTGCAACTCTATAGCATAAGTTGACCATAGGGTCACACTGGATGACCTAAGGGTAAAGGTAAAGTCTAGACATTAAGTCTAGTCATGTACAACTCTGGGGATTGGTGCTCATCTCCATTTCTAAGCCGAAGAGCCAGCATTGTCCATAGACGCCTCTAAGGTGATGTGGCCGACATGAATGCATGGAGCACTGTTACCTTCCTACAGATGTGGTACCTATTGATCTCACATTTGCATGATTTTGAACTGCCAGGTTGGTAGGAGCTGGGGCTTGTTGACCTTTCAATCAACAAGTTCAGCAGCTCAGCGGTTTAACCCACTGCGCCACCAGGAGCTCCATTGGATGACCTAGAGAGACCAAATTAACTAAATTCACAGAAGTGAAATCCTCAAATGTGGAGGCCCGACTGTAACATGTTCATTTTTATATTTTTCTGGGAGCCAAATTATGCCAACCTTGACACCCTCTCCTACACCTTTGATTGCCCATGAATTATGTGAAACTGCTTGTTATCAAACTCTAGGTGTTTAATTTTCTCAGTTCCTTGCTTTTTCAGGTTATCTGAGAGGTCAAACCAACTATTAATTTTCACTCATCCCCTAGGACTAGTACCATATTTCTTTCCATTGGCTACTACTATTTCTTTCCTTCCTGAAAACTCTCAATGGGTTGACCAGTTATCACTTGCACACTGAGACGACCATTTTGAGTAGTACTGTCCTATGTCTATCTAACGCAGTGTTAATAACACAGATAATTCTAAATCTTGGCCAACAGTGAGTAGCCCATTCTTTCCCTCCACTTTCCCCAGTCTATAGATGCCATATTGAGGATACTGGCAATGAGGAAGGCCGAGCCGCAGAAGCTGAGGGAGAACCGAAGAGATGCAATCCACCGTCCTCCATGTCTTGGCTTCACTTGGTTGGTTAGAAAAGTCTGGATCCAGAAATAAAGGATTCCTACCACAAAAGCCAAGAAGGCCCCAAACAAATGAGTTTCCAGCTGGTTGTTTTGCTGGGAGTAGGGAGAAAGAAGAAAACACATCATAACACTGGAACATTTTCCCCATCAACACCATTCAGTGCTCAAATTATTGGATTTGTAGGATGTTCTCATTTGTTGTCAAGTCACATTCGACCTACTGCCCTATGAGAAGTCATTCACAGAAAAAGCCTCTCTCAACATCTGCCTCATTTAGTCTTTGCAGTTGGAAACCTCAGTGGTTAATCCCTTGTACTGGCAGAACTGCTGACCAAAAGGTCAGCAGTTCAAATCCAGGGAGCGGGGTGAGCTCCTGTCTATCATCTCCAGCTTCTCATGCAGGAACATGAGAGAAGCCTCCCACAGGATGATAAAACATCCGGGTGTCCCCTGGGCAGCGTCCTTGCAGACAGCCAATTCTCTCACACCAGAAGTGACTTGCAGTTTCTCAAATTGCTCCTGACACACAAAAAATAAGTTTTTGCAAAGATAGCTAGTTGTTGCTTTAAGTGCCTTTACATTAATTCCAAATTACTGCAATACTTTTTTAAAGTTTCCTTATCAAGATTTGCTTAATTGACATTTCCCAAGGCTTTTCTCTTAGGTTGAATGTGACTACATAGCCCAAAGGCACTCAATGGATTTCAATGGCTGAGCAGGGATTTGAATTCCTAGTTTGACATTCAAATCACCACAATCTATTGGCTCCCTAGAAACCGCAAGTTGCTTTTGGCATGAGGGAATTGGCTATTTGCAAGTACATTGACCAGGAGACTCCTGGATGTCTGATGTTTTACCGTCCTTGTAGGAGGCTGCTTCTCTCATGTCCCTGCATAGGGAGCTGGAGCTAACATAGGGAGCTCAACCCACTCTCTCCAGAATCGAACTGCTGACCTGTTGGGTCAGCAGTCCTGCTGGCACAAGGATTTTAACACTAAGCCACTGGAGGCTCCATTTATATAATTAAGCAATTATAAATAACTAGATTTATAAGCCCTTCTGAACCGCTAAAATAGCTTTTCTCCTATTGCCCCCAAAGAGGAAATGCATCACTGTTAAAACAGCAGCACCATACACACAATATGCACAGCTTCAGAAGGTATGCACTTTACAGGTAAAGAGGCTGATTTAAAAAACAATGGCTGTCATTTAAATAAAAAAAGCAATGCATTTTCTGTTGATGGGCAACTTCCTGCTCCATCCACACCTTCCTCTCTCTTCTTCCTCTGGCTATTTATCTTTAAACTTTACTCAGATCAGACAGCTCTTCAGTTGGTGTGAAGTATGAGATTGATATGTAAAAGAAGCCATTGTTCTCTTTAGTTCTAAGGCTAAAGTGGCACTCACAAAAGGAAGTGGTCATCCCCTACTCTGTCCTTGCAATTTGAGCAAGGTGCCCCTTACAATCCCTACTCAATTTAATTCTTGTCCCTCCATTAGCAACTTCTTACCTGGAAATTGCCCACCATGGATGCTCCAAGGGCACAGAATATGCCTAGAACGAGCCCAATTATATTTAAACGGGAGCGACAGCCATAATCCCGCACTTGTTGGTACTTTAAAAAGCAGATGACTACACCTGGAAGAGACATAAGTAATAATGACTTTACTCCATGAAATCTCTTAGCTTGGTACATTTAATGTTTTATCATCTAGGATGCTGTGAGTTTTCCGGGCTATATGGCCATGCTCCAGAAGCATTTTCTCCTGATCCAGTGATTCCGTCCATGAAAGACTTTGACAACACATTTAATCATTAATTCTATACACCCCTGGGTTACTCACATTTGTGCTATACCGTTGGCCCTCCATATCCATGCCTTCTTCTTCCACGGCTTGAAATTATTTAAAAAAATATTCCAAAAAGCAAACTTGGATATTTTCCCCCATTTAATATAAGGGACACCATTTTATATAATAGGACTTGAGCATCCAAAGATTTTGCTATCTATGGGGGATTTTGGCTCCAAACCCCAATGGTGCTCACTATATTCTATACCTATCTCCTGCTCTTTAAAGATACTACAACTTGCATAGTTTCACTTGGACTGAACTTTTCAGTTCTGGTGGATCTATGAGACTGGCTTTGTGAGACCATCTTGTTCCCAGTGATGTGAAAACTTCAGGCCAATTCCCCCATCAGTAGGAACTTAGGAAGTGTTTTTGGTAACAGATGGAATATGATATGAGATACTAGTCTTACCTAGAAATGATCCTGTATTAAGGACTTGACCAAATAGGCAGCTCTGGGGTGGGTATGCGCCGCAGGTGCTGAGGAGACACAAAGCAGGGTATTTCATAGCCCTTTAGTTTTTTTCTTCAAATTATACATCTGTAAGGCAGAACCGAAAGGTTGGCAGTTCGAATCCAGGGAGCGGGGTGAGCTCCCATTGTTAGCCCCAGCTTCTGCCAACCTAGCAGTTCGAAAATATGCTAATGTCAATGGTTCAAAGGTACCGCTTCGACAGGAAGGTAACAACGCTCCATGCAGTCATGCTGGCCACGTGACCTTGGAGGCATCTAAGGGCAATGCCGGCTTTTTGGCATAGAAATGTAGATGAGCACCACCTCCCAGAGTTGGGCACAACTAGACTTAATGTCAAGGGGAAAACTTTACCTTAAGGCTGCCTACAGGTCAGTTAAACTTTATAGACACCATTACAATAGACACCACATTCATTCCACAGACTATCAAATGGTCTTTGGAAACAAAGGCCCTTCCAGACAGTCTCTATATCCCAGAATCTGCTCCCAGATTTTCTGTTTATCCCAGATTATCTGGCAATGAGGACTCATATAATCCAATTTAAAGCAGAAAACATGTGATCAGATCATGAGATATAGGGCCTGTCTGGAAGGGCCCAGACTGCGTTACCAAATTTATTAAATTACAAAACATAAGCACATCTCCTAAGTATTTCATAAGATTGGGTCAATCACCCAAAAGGCTCTGATTCTAAAGGCAGCAAGCTGACTTCTTGAAGCAAAGGATGTTAAAGAATGGAAGATAACCCTGAACAAAGTCTAAGGTCAAGTAGTTTTTGTTTGTTTTTCCAGTTGTGTGTACGTAGGAATGCACACATCCATGCATTGCAGGTCTTTTTCAGAAACCCCTTCAAACTGTACCTGATATATGGAAATGCTTCTGTGATGTTTACGGAGCCATTTGCAACTGCCATGGCAAACCTGAGGAAACAAGAATCCCATTTGTGAGACATCTAGGTTGTCAAACCAAAATTCATTATTCCTAATAGACAGGTGGATTGATAGATACGTAGATCTGTTGATTGATTTGTCCTGTGACCATATCAACAATAAAAGACATAAGAAACAAAATACACAGACAAATAGACACTAATTACTATCCTAAAATTCCTCCAGTAGTGGACTAAAACAAATTAAAATGCAATAAAACTTGATTAAATAATAAGTTATTAATATGTGTTGTCAAAGGCTTTAACGGCTGGAATAACTGGGTTGCTGTGAGTTTTCTTGGCTGTATGACCCATGTTCCTGAAGCATTCTCTCCTGATGTTTCACCTGCAGGGGCAGCTCAACCCATTACGCAAAGTAAGCATTCGCAATATAGTTGATTTTGCCCAAGGGCGCTTTTGAGGCGCTCTTGGGGGGAAAATAGACCTTGACATATGTGAGTTGTAGTTACTGAGATGTATAGTTCACCTACAGTCAAAGAGCATTCTGAACTCCATCAATGATGGAATTGAACCAAATATGTCACACTCCCACGACGAACAGAAAATATATATCAGTGATTGGTTGGGGGATACTGTTTGCTTACCATTTAAAATTACCTAGGGCTGCCTCTGTTCACCTGCATCTATGGCAGGCATCTTCAGAGATTGTGATGTCTGTTGGAAACTAAGGCAAATGGGGTTTATATATCTGTGGAATGTCCAGGATGGGAAAAAGAACTCTTGTCTGTTGGAAGCAAGTGTGAATGTTGCCATTGGCCACCTTGATTAGCACTGAATGGCCTTGCAACTTCAAAGCGTGGCTGCTTCCTGCCTGGAGGAATCCTTTGTTGGGAGGTATTAGCTGGCCCTGATTGTTTCTTGTCTGGATTTCCCCTGTTTTTTGAGTGTTGCTCTTTATTTACTGTTATGATTTTAGAGTTTTTTTTAATACTGGTACCCAGATATTGTTCATTTTCATGGTTTTTGCCTTTCTGCTGAAATTGTCCACATGCTTGTGAATTTCAGTGGCTTCTCTGTGTTGTCTGACATGGCTTTGAAGCTGCAAAACAATCCTAATCAAGGTGGCCAATTACAACATTCACACCTGCCTTAAGCAGACAAGAGTTCTTTCTCCCACTCTGGACATTCCACAGATATATAAACCTCATTTGCCTAGTTTCCAAAAGACCTCACAACCTCTGAGGATGCCTGCCATATACATTGGGTGAAATGTCAGGAGAGAATGCTTCTGGAACATGACCAGAAAAAGCCTGGAAAACTCACAGCAACCCATTTATTTGTAATAAGTTGACATGGTACTGTTACACTCCTGACATGGGGGGGGGGGGGGGGGGAAGCCCAATACTAAGCTGATCTTCAGAATCAGTTTTCTTGCAAAGACAGAACCTTGGAGATGTCTTTCCTACTTTCCTTAAAAGACAGAAGGCCCTACCACACCTCACTAATATAGTGCTATCGGTCCACTTTAACAGCCATGACAACAAGTCTGGAGTTTTTAGTTTAGTGATGCCCTAGAGCAGTTTTTCTCATCCTTCCTAAAGCCGTGACCCCGTAATACAGTTCCTCATGTTGTGGTGACCCCTAACCATAAAATTATTTTCATTGCTACTTCATAACTGTAATTTTGCTAATGTTACAAATTCCAGTGTAAATATCTGATATGCAGGATGTATTTTCATTCACTGGACCAAATTTGGCACAAATACCCAATTTGCCCAAATTTGAATACTGGTGGGGTTGGAGGGGGGGTTGATTTTTGTCATTTGGGAGTTGTACTTGCTGGGATTTATAGTTCACCTACAATCAAAGAGCATTCTGAACTTCACCAACAATGGAATTGAACACACATGACCAACAGAAAATACTACAAAGGGTTTGGTGGGCAATGATCTTGAATTTTGGAGTTGTCGTTCACCTACATCCAGAGAGCACTGTGGACTCAAACAATGATGGATGAATGCTCAATATGCCCAAATGTGAAACGTGATGGAGTTTGGGAAAAATAGACCTTGACATTTGGGAGTTGTAGTTACTGGGATTTATAGTTCACCTACAATCAAAGAGGATTCTGAACCCCACCAATGATTGAATTAGGCCAAGCTTCCCACAGAGAACCTCTATGACCAACAGGAAATACTGTATTTTCTGAAGGTCATTGGTGACCCCTGACACCCCCTCATGACCCCTCTAGGGGTCCAACCCCCGGGTTGAGAAACACTGCCCTAAAGCTCTCTGGCTAAAATTGCCAAATACCCCTTCTAAACTACAAATCTATATTTCCCATTTAGAGTTGAAATATGAAATTTAAAGACAGCCAGGGTTCAAATCTCAGCTTGGTCCAGGCATGGGCAAACTTTGTCCCTACAGGTGTTTTGGACTTCAACTCCCACAATTCCTAACAGCCTCAGGCCCATTCCTTTTCCCCCTCAGCCGCTTAAGCGGCTGAAGGGGAAAAGGAATGGGCCTGAGGCTGTTAGGAACTGTGGGAATTGGAGTCCAAAACACCTGTAGGGACAAAGTTTACCCATACCTGGGTTGGCCATAGGAACCCACTGGGTTAGTTTCTTTGCCTTAGAGGACAGCAAGAGTCAAACAAAATCCTGCAAGAAAACCTTTTGACAGGTTCAGAAATGACTTGAAGGCACATACCAATAACACATAGTGAAAAATGTGTTCATTTTTCATTAATCACATAGTGAAAAATGAAATTGCTGCTTTACATCAGATGGAGTCTTTAAAGAATTATCCCTGTGGTGGATAACTGGGAGCACTTCTCTCATGCAACAGGAAAGAGAGGCTATTCCCTCACCTGGGAAGCATCAGGGATGGAACGCAAGGCCTTGATGAGTGCAAAACATGGGCTCTGTCCCTGCACTCTTCTCCACCAGCATCCACCAACCTGATCTGAGCAGGCATCTCCCTGACTCGGCCAGCTTCAAGCCATAACCATTCCTCCCCAAAGCCTCCAGGTCCCATCATGACTCACACGACCCAGAAGCCGATGATCCCGCCTGCGGCCAGTAGCACAGGAAGCAGAACCCAAAGCCACATGGTCCCAGGAGACCTAAAAAATGTGAAAAATTCAAGGAGATCATCAAGAAAAGCCTTGGGAGCCATGCATCCCTGGCCCAATGGGCTGAAGCCAAAAAGAGGGTAGGAAGGATGCTGGGTTTTTGTATTCTAGTCTCCCATGATGACAGGAAGGGCTGCATTGAGCCTGGAGTGGTGGATTTCGTCTTTCTTTTCTTGCTTGCTTGCTTTTTCGACCTTCTCCTTTTGGAAATAAAGCACAGGCAATTGTGTTATGTGCCCAACCCAGCCTGGAGGGATTCCTTGGCTAAGTCCATGGAGAAAGTATTTTCCACACTCTCCTTAGGAGGTGTCCTTTTGTTTTTCTCCCAAAAGTTCCTGCCTTGCCCTGGGTTGTTGGAATGTAAGGCAAGAGAAAAAGCTAAGGTATACTTATCAACTTTCCCAGCCACGCCTCTCCTCCCCAACCGCCAGTCAAACCAATTTGGAGCTCCTGACAGTAATTAAAGCAAAATACTCATTCCCCAGCAATGTCTACAACAGAGGTTGCAGAACGGCTAGTCCTTCACCAGTAGCCAGACTGCAACTCCCATCAACTCTAGAGATCATAGTCAGGAATGCTGGGAGATTAATCTATTCACACTTGGAAGACCTAACATGATTGGGGACCTACATAGGGCTTTATGACCTTCCAGCTATAGTAGGACTATCACTCCAAGAAGCCTTTACCCAATGCAATAAGTAATAATAATAATAATAATAATAATAAGTATAATAATAATAAGTAAAGATCGAACTGCAAAGACTCTGGCACAAGCCAGACAAGGTGGTCCTAGTGATCGGGACACTGGGTACAGTGCCTAAAGACCTTGGCCTGCACTTAAACACAGTCGGTGCTGACAAAATTACCATCTGCCAGCTGCAAAGGGCCTCCTTACTGGGATCTGCACACATTATTCGCCGATACATCACACAGTCCTAGACACTTGGGAAGTGTCCGACATGTGATCCAATGCAAAGCCAGCAGAGTGACATTGTTTGCTGTGGACTCATCTTGTTGTGTTTCAAATAATAATAATAATAATAATAATAATAATAATAATAATAATAATAATAAATCACACAGTTCCAGATGCTTGGGAAGTGTTCGACTTGTGATTTTGTGATACAAAATCCAGCATCTCATTTGCTGTGACATGGTTTTGTGTCAGTAAAATAATAAGTATTGTTATTATTATTATTACTATTATTATTACCCAATGCAGGATGCATCTGGATTGTAGAATGAATGCAGTTTGACACCACTTTAACTGCTATGGCTAAATCCCTTCAAATCATTAAAATTGTAATTTGGCAGAGAAGGCTAAAGATGTTGCAAACTACAGTTCCCACAATTCCAAGGCGTGGCTGTTAAGGTGATGTATTAATTCTACAATGTAGATTAATAGTTCTCAACCTTCTTAATGCCGCAGTTCCTTAATACAGTTCCTCTTGTTGTGGTGACCCCCAACCATAACATTGTTTTTGCTGCTACATCATAACTGTAATTTTGCTACTGTTGTGAATCGTAATGTAAATATCTGATATGCAGGATGTATTTTCATTCAGTAGACCAAATATGGCACAAATACTATGAGGTTGGGGGGGGGGGTGATTTTGTCATTTGGGAGTTGTAGTTGCTGCGATTTATAGTTCCCCTACAATCAAAGAGTTTTCTGAATGCCACTAACGATAGAATTGAACCAAACTTGGCACATAGAACACCCATGATCAACAGAAAATACTGGAAGGGTTTGATGGGCATTGACCTTGAGTTTTGGAGTTGTAGTTCACCTATATTCATAGAGCACTGTGGACTCAAACAATGATGGATCTGGACGAAACTTGGCACAAATTCTCAATGTGTTCAAATGTGAACACTGGTAGAGTTTGAGGAAAATAGACCTGACATTTTGGAGTTGTAGTTGCTGGGATTTATAATTCACCTACAATCAAAGAGCATTTTGAACTCCACCAGCGATAGAATTGGGCCAAACTTCCCATACAGAACCCCCATGACAAACAGAAAATACTGTATTTTCTGATGGTCTTTGGTGACCCCTCTGACACACCTCTTGCAACCTCCCAGGGGTCCTGACCCCCAGATTGAGAAATGCTGATGTAGATGCACCAGGGTCTCTTATTTTGATCCAAGCAAAGCTAAGACTTTCTGTTTTCCCGATAGTCAATAGTGAAGTATACTGGAAAGAGCAATCCAACCAAATTTGGAGAGGCCCCTTCCAGACTGCCCTTATAGCCCAAGATCTAATCTCAGATTATCTGCTTATCCCAGATTACCTGCCAGTGGAGACTCATATTCTGGCTCATCTTTTCTCTCTGAACGTATCTGCTAAGATTGTCTGGAGAGGCCCTGCTCTCTGTCTCACCTCCTTCACATGGTTGATGGAGACGAGGGACAGGGCCTTCTGAGTGGTAGCCCCTTGGGTATGGAACTCCTTCCCAGTGAAATCAGGTCAGTCCCCTTCTTCCTGACCTTGAGAAAGAAATTGAAGACTGTCTTTGGGTAGAAATACAGAGCAATAAGAGAAGAGGGAATATGTGCAGTCTTGACTGGAATGGCCTTGATTACAATTACAGATTGTTTGGTTTTAATAATTGGTATTAATGTTTATATGGTTTTTAATGTTATATTTTAATGTGTATGTTTATTTTATTATTTGTTGTTGATAAGGCATAAAATTGTTGCCTATTGTAAGTTCGCTTTAAGTCCCCTTCAGAGTAAGAAAGACAGGCTACAAATGCGGTAAATAAAAGTAAATATAATCCAGTTTAAAGCAAATAATCTGGGATCAGATCCTGGGAGAAAGGGCAGTGTAGAAGGAGCCAGAGTTGGAGTCCCACCCAGTAAACAGAATGCCCTGTAGTTTGGACAGACTTTGCTGCCTCTGAAGATGGGAAATGGCAAAAGTCAGGTTTCCATTATGGAACCAGCAAAAGCTGGGGTTTCTTGCTGATCTCTCAGGCAGAGAGTTTGGTCATCAGAAATTGTGGTCCAACTTTTTCGATCTAGACAATAAAAGGGATTTTCCTCACCCTGATGTGATCGGCAAGCAGTGCCTCTTGTTCAGGAACACACCTTTCTCTCCAGCAAGTAGAAAGTGTTGTGTGCCAGGACGGTACCGTCCAATATAATGCTCATTACTCCTGATATCGGGCAAAGGGCATTGTGCCATTCACATGGGACTTTTGTCCTCACAGAGTGCTGTTTAGGGAGGAGTATTTAGCATTCTCTGCCAGGGAGACTCTGGCTGGATTGACACTACTCCATATCTCAGGATCTGATCCTAGATTATAATATCTACTTTGGATTATATAAATCTACACTGCCAGATAATCTGGGATAAGAAGATAATCTGACATTAGATCCTGGGATATTGCCTACCTGCATGACCGCATCTCCGTCTACGAACCCACGCATTCACTTTGGTCATCTGGAGAGGCCCTGCTCGTGATCCCGCCTGCGTCGCAAGCGCGCTTGGTGGGGACTCGAGACAGGGCCTTTTCTGTGGTGGCCCCCCGACTCTAGAACGCCCTCCCAAAAGATCTTAGACAGGCCCCTACATTGGCAGTCTTCAGAAAGAACTTGAAGACCTGGCTGTTCCGATGTGCCTTCTCAGATTAGGAATCTCCAATACCAAGTCCTAGAAGCACTTTAGTAGAACTAAGATTGCTGCACACCGCACACTGCACTTACTTATAATCCTACATACCTCCTGCCACATCAGCACTTTTAATCTTGTACCCATTACTCTGGCCTGGCCCAGTTTTATAGTGTCTTGATGTATTGTTTATTGTTGTTGTTTATACTGCTTAACTGTTTTTAATTTGCTTTAGGTATTGCATTGTTGTATTGTGTTTTGAGGCCTTGGCCTATGTAAGCCGCATCGAGTCCTTCGGGAGATGCTAGCGGGGTACAAATAAAGTTATTATAATATAATAATAATAATTGAGCCATGTAGATCCATCCTCAGTGCCTCACCAAGTGCTAACTGTAGGATCTCATAGGGTGTAGCCATAGTTGTATAGCGTAAATGATTCCTGATCCAAATGTTACATTTTGATTTTTTTTTCATGTCAGGAGCTACTTGAGAAACTGCAAGTTGTTTCTGGTGTGAGAGAATTGGCTATCTGCAAGGACGTTGCCCAGGGGACGCTTGGATGTTTTCCCATCTAAGAAGCTGGAGCTAACAGATGGGAGCTCACTCCACTCCCCAGATTCAAACTGCTGACCTTTCAGTCAGAAGTCCTGCCGGCACAAGGGTTTAACCCACTGTGCCACCGAGGTCTCCTACATTTGGACTACTGGCTGTCAACTTGGATCCACAAATCCTGTTTGATTTCAGCTCCCAGAAGCCCCAGACAATTTGACCACTGGGCAAAGGTTCTGGGAAATGCAGTCCAACAAAGTTCTGCAGAGGCTTGTTTTATGCATCCCTGATCTAGGAACCAAAAACAGGATGGGAGTCACTTGGCTCTCTTAATGTTTTAGAACTACAACTTCTGAGCCATGACAGTTAAATTGGTGTCAAACTGCATTAATTCTTCGGTGTAGATGCTTCCTAGGTTGCTAGGCATACTAACCATACCTTACAACTATTCTGATTTGGCACGGATAGTCCCAATTGATCCTCTGTCGTCCCACTTTTTCAAATGTCTTTTAAAATGCCCCAGTTTTTCTCTTCCTTCCCCTTCACTCTCAGGCCCCTTCCACACAACTGAATAAAATCCCACATTATCTGCTTTGAACTGGAATATATGGCAGTGTGGACTCAGATAACCCAGGGCTGTTCCACACAGTCCTATACATCAGATTATCAAGGCAGAAAACCCACATTATCTGAGTGTGGACTCAGATAACCAAGTTCAAAGCAGATCATGTGGGATTTTCCACCTTGATATTCTGGGATATAGAGCTGTGTGGAAGGGCCTTTAGTTTACTTGCTGCAAACTGAATTAAAAAGATTTTGAATTCATCCCACTCAGACAGAAGAGGAGTCCAAATCTTGCCCTTCCCAGTAGACTCCTGCAAAAGCAAACTGCTGCAGCCTCTCTTACCTTCATCATTAATAACTTTGCTATTTTGACCACAAACTGATGTTGGTTGTATGGCTACACAATGTCCCAAGTTTTCATCTGTAAAATGCTGGAGGATGTGGAGGAAGCCACTGGCAAATCACTTCAGAGTGTTCCTCACTTGAGAAACCCCTATGAAAATCATGGGGTCACCATAGATTAAGGGCCCTTCCACACAGCCATATCACCCAGAATATCATGGCAGATGATCCATAATATCTGTTTTGAACTAGGTTATCTGAGTCCCCACTGCCTGGTGGTGCAGTGGGTTAATCTGTTGTGCCAGCAGGAATGAAGACCAACAGGTTGGAGGTTCGAATCCAGGGAGAGTGTGGATGAGCTCCCTCTGTCAGCTCCAGCTCTCCATGCGGGGACATGAGAGAAGCTTCTCATAAGGATGGTAAAACATCAAAACATTCAGGTGTCCCCTGAGTAACATCCTTGCAGACAGCCAATTCTCTCACACCAGTTTCTCAAGTCACTCCTGACACACACACAAACACAAAACCTGCCATATAACCTAGTTCAAAACAGAGAATGTGAGATTTTATACAGCTGTGTAGAAAGGGCCAAAGAGGCAACTTGAAGGAACACACAGATTACAAAAGCAGCAGCTAAGGCTAGGTTAGATGAAGAATCCTAGGAGTTGTAGGCTAACATTGCTCCAGAAGCAGAGTAGGACCTTTCATTAACTTCCTTTAAATATTATGTTTGGTGGGGCACAAGAATTCTTTGGCAGAGGAGGTTAAAGACCTTGTAAAACTGCAATTTCCACAGTTTGATAGCACTGAGCTACAGCTTCTGAAGTGGCATCAAACTGCATAAATTCTACAGTGTGGATGCACCCTAGAGGTGTTTTATCATTTCAGTATAATAAGCACCTAGACTTTCCATGAGTATGATCTTACATTTCTACCCATGCACCCCATAATAAGCTAAATCATGCTTCTTGACGTGGTTGCAAATTTGATGTAACCTGTAGTTTTTACATGAGTTGTGAGGTTGTTTGGCAGGATGATAGGAATCTTGAACTGAAGAAACTAGCAAAGGACCAGTTCCCTGGAATTTCTGAAAGGCCAATCCATGTAAACAAGGTAGCAAGCTCCGTTTTACAACCTAGGGATCAAAAGGCAGCTTTGAGGCCATATTTTATGACTGGTGAACTGAAACTCTGTAATTTGAGATAAGCTAGTCTGGGTGGATTTCTGCCCTGCTGTGAGGCATTAGCATGGTAAGGAATGGCTAATATTTATTCTCCTTTCTACGATGAACCCAAATGTGGGTTGTTCTTAAGGTCAAAACTGCCCTGTGCCTATTTATGTGATTGCTCTTGTGTGTTCCCCAAATAAAGAATAAACTTTCTTTCCTCCAGATGAAAATTGGACACATCTGGCTAAGTAACACCAGAATGGTTGAGATGGAAGAAATTTTAAATGAGAAATAACACAAAAGATATGAGAGGTGGAGAAAGTTTGCTTTTGCCTGAGCCAACTGGGAAGCAAAAAAACTCCTTTCCCTTTCCCATCTCTCTCTACCAATACATCGACAATACAGAATCAATGTAACCTGATGGCACTTTCACTATGTTGGCTCACATTTGGATGATGAGACTGGATCTTGATTTTAACTATGAGACGAGATGTTATGATGTTTATTGATTGTTATAATGTTATTCTTTTAACTTGTTTTTAACTGTTTTTATCATCTTTAAGTATTGTATTCGCTTTGTTAACCGCTCTGAGTCGCCCTGAGGGCTGAGAAGAGCGGCATACAAATATAGTAAATAAATAAATAAATAAATAAATAAATACTATGAATTATGGGAATTGTAGTTTTACAAGGTCAGCATCCTTCTCCGCCAAAAGGTGCTGGTGACTCACCAAATTACAGCTCCCAAGATTCCATAGCATTGAGCCATGGCAATTAAAGCAGTGTCAAACTGCATTAATTCTATAATGTAGGTGCATCATGAAACTGTAGCAATTCAAATAAGTTCAGTACAAGAGAAAAGTGAGAGAAGGAGAAGGGAAACAAATCAGGCCCCCTCCACACTGCCTCTATATCCCAGGATCTGCTTCTCCCAGATTATCTGGCAGTGGAGACTCATATAATTCAGTTTAAAGTGGATAATCTGGGATCAGATCCTGGGATACAGAGCAATATAGAAGAGGACTTAATTTAAAAGCAACTGAAACAGTGGGAAGAGTTTAAAAGCAATTGTAACCGTGGGAAGAGATTGAGACTGTCCCTACTAAACTGGGACAGTTGGGAGTATGATGAACTTTGAGGAAAACTAAGTAACAATGTAGTAAAGACTGGGGCAAGTATGTTTCACATCCCATGCCTGCAGGCAAAAGCTTCCTCTGCTTTTCAAATCCTAGTACTCCAAGGAGCACCTATGGAGTAGGGAAGCATCTACACCAGGCATGGGCAAATTTTGACCCTCCAGGAGTTTTGGACAACAAATCCCACAATTCCTAATAGCCTCAGCCCCCTTCCTTTTTCCCCTCAGCTGCTTAAGTCCAAAACACCTGGAGGGACAAGCAGCTGAGGATGGAAAGGAAGGGGACTGAAGGTGTTAGGAATTGTGGGATTTAAAGTCCAAAACAAAGTTTACCCATGCCTGATCTACACTATATAATTAGTACAGTTTGACACTACTTTAACTGCCATGGCTCAATAGTATAGGGAATCCCAGGAGTTGTAGTTTAGTGAGGCCCTGAGAGGGCTAAAACCCTTGTCAAACTATGACTCCTATGATACCATAGTGTGAGCCGTGACACTAAAGTGCACTCATAATGTAGATTCTATTTAAATACCCCACAATGCCCTGGACCAACACCAAGCATGACTGTTATTGAAGCCTGCCAGAGCAATGAATGGTTAGCGGCATATTGTTGAGTATAACTATGTATACATACCTGTAATATCATTGGTGAGGAGTGTTCTGGTTGCATGGTCAGAATTTATTCATCTTTTTTTGTAAGAGAAAGGAGCTCAGTCCTCACAAGCCACGAAAGAAGTTTCTCCCTATTCTGAAATTACCATCCTATACTCCTGAAGAATGCTGGTTTTGTGTTGTAACAACATCCAGCCGGTGAGTTCAAAGGCTTTTGGGCTGTGAATAAAAGGATTATCCTGTCAATGTTTTGGATTCCTTTTCATTGTTATTCCAGACAACCAACACAGCTCCAAAATTCTGGCTAATTCACTTTAAATCTTTAATCCCCTGGCCCCGTTTTCATGGCAAAATCATGAATTAGCTTCTCAAAGTCAATTTTCTCTTGCACGATCATACTCAGAAGATAAGACAAATTGCTTAAGTATTTTATTTTATTTTATTGCTAGTGTATGCAATTATATAGTTTTTAAGGCAGCGTAGTGTAGTGGTTTGAGTATTGGATTTGGATTTTAGGAGACCAGGGTTTGAATCAATCCTCAGCCATGGAAACCTTAGGACACCTTCTCAGACTTGGAGGAAAGCAATGGCAGACCACATCGGAAGAAATTGGGCCAAGAAAATATTTTAGAATCACTCTGTGTCAAAATTAGTGTTTCTCAACCTTCCTAATGCCGCGACCCCTTAATATAGTTCCTCATGTTGTGGTGACCCCCAAACATTTAATTTATAACTGTAATTTTGCTACTATTATGAATCGTAATGTAAATATCTGATATGCAGGATGTATTCTCATTCACTTGAACAATTTTGGCACAAAAACCCGATACAACCAAATTTGAAAACCTGTGGGATGGGGTGGGGGTTTGATTTTGTTATTTGGGAGTTGTAGTTGCTGAGATTTATAGTTCACCTACAATCAAAGAGCATTCTGAACTCCACCAATGATGGAATTGAACCAAACTTGGCTCACAGAACTCCCATGACCAAGAGAAAATACTGGAAGGATTTAATGAGCAATGATCTTGAGTTCTGGAGTTGTAGTTCACCTTCATCCAGAGAGCACTGTGGACTCATACATTGAGAGATCTGTACCAAACTTGGCACAAATACTCAATGTGCCCAAATGTGAACACTTATGAAGTTTGGGGAAAATAGACTTTGACATTCAGGAGTTGTAGTTACTGGGATTTATAGTTCACCTACAATCAAAGAACATTCTGAACTCCATCAATGCTAGAATTGGGCCAAACTTCCCACACAGAACTCTCATGACAAACAGAAAATACTGTATTTTCTTATAGTCTTCCCCAACCCCTCTAATACCCCCTCACAACTCCCCCCCCCCCCGCCACAGGTCCCGACCCCCAGGTTGAGAAACACTGCTGTAGAGGCACACAAAATTTGTAAGGCTAGGTGGATTGAGCTATCCATGTGTATCACACTGTAGTGGATAATATTTTAAATATTACTATATTTCTGTAATTCTAAGACTCAATTGCTCATAAGAGGCACACTAGTTTCCATACCTCCAACGAAATCACACACACACACACACATATGCATACATACACACAGAGAGAGAAACATCTATGATTCTAAGGTGCACCCCCATGTTTAGAGATACTTATATGGGGATCGAAGAATATAGTATTTAAGGTTCTCATTGGTGTTCAGCTCATCTTAATTTACTTAATTGGCTTAAAGAGATATGGTATTTAGCATATTTTACTGATAAGCAAGCCCACAAAAAAAGTTTTGTTTTTTTCCCCCTTATGGCAAGAAGCCGAGATGGCTGGGAACAGAGGCTCACCTAAGGCAGGTATCGGGACCCTCTTGTGGATCCTCAGTTTCACATTCTTTGCATTTTGATCCCCCTTTGACCTCATGCCAAACTGGTTTCTCCTTCTCAGCACGTATTTACAACATCAGAATGAGCCAGAGAATTGAAATGTTGTTTTTGGAATTTCTTGTTGTCATTGTGTGCCTTCATGTCGTTTCTGATTTATGGTGACCCTAAAGCAACTCTATCCCCTCCTCTTCTTCCTCATTGTAGCAGTTGTTGTTGTTGTCGTTGTTTTGTGCCTTCCAGGTCATTCATTGGTTTATGGAGGCCTCAAGATGACCTTAACACAGGGCTTTCTGGCAATTTTTGTTCAGAGGAGTTTGCCATTGCCTTCCTCTGAGGCTGAGAGAGAATGACCTGCCCAAGGTCACTCAGGGGGGCATCTACACTATTGTATAATGCCACTTGAAACCACATTCACTGCCATGGCTCAATGTTATGGAATCCTGGGAGTTGCAGTTTGATGAAGCACCAGTACTATTTGGCAGAGATGGCTAAAGACCTTAAAAAACTACAACTCCCAGGATTCCATATCACTGAGCTGTTACAATTAAAGTGGTGTCACCAGGATCAGTCCATCAAACCTATTAGCAGCTCATTTCCCACTTTCTCACTGCAATTGCTTTCTGATCACACCCCTCTTGGAGGTAGAACATTAAACGGACCGACATTGGAAATGCTCCTATTACAGGTTATTGAATAGCCCGCCACCAAGAAAAACCAACCAGTGATAACATCCTACAGAGTCCTGAGCCACTCAGAGCACAGATCCTAGCTGGACCATTTGTTGTTCATTTGTTCAGTCATTTCAGACTCTTCGTGACCTCATGGACCAGCCCACGCCAGAGCTCCCTGTCGGCCGTCACCACCCCCAGCTCCTTCAAGGTCAATCCAGTCACTTCAAGGATGCCATCCATCCATCCATCCCTTGGTCAGCCCCTCTTCCTTTTTCCTTCCATTTCCCCCAGCATCATTGTCTTCTCTAGGCTTTGCTGTCTCCTCATGATGTGGCCAAAGTACTTCATCTTTGCCTCTAATATCCTTCCCTCCAGTGAGCAGTTGGGCTTTATTTCCTGAAGTATGGACTGGTTGGATCTTCTCGCAGTCCAAGGCACTCTCAGGACTTTCCTCCAGCACCACAGTTCAAAAGCATCTATCTTCCTTCGCTCAGCCTTCCCTATAGTCCAGCTCTCACATCCATAGGTGACTATGGGAAATATCATTGCTTTTACTATGCGGATCTTCGTTGCCAGTGTGATGTCTCTACTCTTCACTATCTTATCGAGATTGGACCATATTTGGACCAATGAGGAGCTGGTGCGGGTTTCTTGAATAGTTGTCAAATGAAATAAACATGTTCTGTGTTTGCAATTGTGGTATGTCAGTACTTTGGAGTATTTTGTCTGCTGGCATCCTCTTTGGCCATTGAGATTAAACCTCTGGGTTTGGCTTCTACCTGTCTGTGTCTGGAAAGCTAGACATGCTGGGCTTTTGAACCTGCAGTTATTGTGGCAGCTGAAATCACTCAACAAAACCACAGAGCTGTTCTTATAAGAAACACTTTGTAAATATTATGTTCAGTTGGTCTTGGTTTGTCTTAATTTGCTTTTAATGACTGTATTTGAATATGAATATCAAAGCATGCTGGCCACATGACCTTGGAGGTGTCTGCGGACAATGCCAGCTCTTCAGCTTAGAAATGGAAATGAGAACCAACCCCCAGAGTCAAACACGGCTGGACTTAATGTCAGGGGAAAACCTTTACCTATCAAGGCAATAGTATCAGGTACAGTATTAATTAGGCCTATTTTAATAGTAACTCTCAAGCAACTAGGAAGTACATTTATATGGCATCTATCAATCTGTATGGGTACCAGTTAACTGAGTCTGCTGTAAATGGTAATAGTATAGTAATAACAATAAAACAGGTGGCAATTGTTGCAGAGAATTTTTGAATTTACAAACACTTACAAATATGAAAAAATCAAACCGCATTCTGCAGAACGGAGAAAGAAGTCCTTGAAAGAAAGTTTCTAAAGTGCTGTTTTTTTTCCTAACGTACAGCAATGTAAACAAGAATGTATAACTCTGTGTATTTACATAAATGCTCTGTTAATACACTATGACAAACAGCATTACATCATTGAGTCATCAAGAAATTAACATAAAAGTAGGTGTGACTATTTGTATGTAATGAAGACTCTTTTTTCTTTAGCTGGTTCGAACCAGCCAAAAGTCTTTTCCTATATTTAGTGTTAGAAAGAAATGTCTTATCAGAGTCTTTCGAGCTTCTTTGCCTCCATAAATCTCTGTGCTTCCACACTCGTCCCCTGTTTATCAATCAGAAATGTAAAATCACACCACTATCACTATGAGAACAACAACAACAAGTTAGTATTGTCAAAGGCTAGTATTGCCCCAGTCCTCAAACACTCTCTGCTTCAATGTATTGTCGAAGGCTTTCATGGCCGGAATCACAGGGTTGTTGTAGGTTTTTTTTGGGATATATGGCCATGTTCTAAAGGCATTTTCTCCTGACGTTTCGCCTGCATCTATGGCAAGCATCCTCAGAGGTAGTGAGGTCTGTTGGAACAAGGAAAAGGGGGTTTATATATCTGTGGAAATGACCAGGGTGAGACAAAGGACTCTTGTCTGCTGGAGCTAGGTGTGAATGTTTCAACTGACCACGTTGATTAGCATTTGATTGCCTGGCACTGCCTGGAGCAACCTTTCGTTGAGAGGTGATTAGACGTCCTTGTTTCCTCTCTGTTGTTGTGCTGTTCTAATTTTAGAGGGTTTTTTTTTAATACTGGTAGTCAGATTTTGTTCATTTTCATAGTTTCCTCCTTTCTGTTGAAATTGTCCACATGCTTGTGGATTTCAATGGCTTCTCTGTGTAGTCTCTAGTTAGTAGCCAGCTGCATGAAATCACTACTGACCAAGAGGTCATGAGTTTGAAGCCAGCCAAGGTGTGGAGAACAAGCCCTATGAGGAGCGGCTCAAAGAGCTGGGCATGTTTAGCCTGAAGAAGAGAAGGCTGAGAGGAGGCTAGATGAGGGCCATGTATAAATATGTGAGGGGAAGTCATAGGGAGAAGGGAGCAAGCTTGTTTTCTGCTGCCTGGGAGACTAGGATGCAGAACAATGGCTTCAAACTACAAGAAAGGAGATTCCACCTGAACATTAGGAAGAATTTCCCGACTGTGAAAGCTGTTCAGCAGTGGAACTCTCTGCCCCGGAGTGTGGTGGAGGCTCCTTCTTTGGAGGCTTTGAAACAGAGGCTGGATGGCCATCTGTCGGGGGTGCTTTGAATGCGATTTCCCTGCTTCTTGGCAGAATGGGGTTGTACTGGATGGCCCATGAGGTCTCTTCCAACTCTAAGAACCTATATACAGCCTTCCCTCCATTGATAGACAGGACCTTGAGAGACAGCGTCAATCATGAGAAGGATCTCTGTGAGTGACAGCCAAAGTAAAAGAATGGCAACATTCTGGAAATACTTGAAGAGTTGGATCCACAATAACAAGCAATGTAACAAGCCCAATAGGAAATGAGAAACCGGGCATATTGCTTTTAAGCTCTACAATTATTATTTTTTTGTCGTGTCAGGAGCTACTTGAGAAACTGCAAGTTGCTTCTAATGTGAGCGAATTGGCCGTCTGCAAGGACGTTGCCCAGGGGTGATTTTTTTTATGTTTTTATCATCCTTGTGGGAGCTTCTCTCATGTCCCCACATGAGGAGCTGGAGCTGATAGAGGGAGCTCATCCGCCTCTCCCCGGATTCGAACCTGCGACCTGTCGGTCTTCAGTCCAGCCGGCACAGAGCTTAAACCCACTGCGCCACCGGAGGCTCCAGCTCTACAAATGGCCCGCTGGTAGTCGAAGGCGGGTTTTAAGTATGACGAGCACCTTCTTCGGCCAATGAGCATCTTCTTCGGCAAGGGGAGGCGGGGCTCTCACACAGTGAGCGCCACATCCTATTATCCTATTAACCAATAGGAAACGCAAGGGTTGCCTTGATATCCAATAGGAAGAGAGCTGGGTGAGCTGGAGCTGATAGAGGGAGCTTATCCGCCTCTCCCCGGATTCGAACCTGCGACCTGTCGGTCTTCAGTCCTGCCGGTACAGAGTTTTAACCCACTGCGCCACCGGGGGCTCCAGCTCTACAAATGGCCCGCTGGTAGTCGAAGGCGGGTTTTAAGTATGACGAGCACCTTCTTCGGCCAATGAGCATCTTCTTCGCAAGGGGAGGCGGGGCTCTCACACAGTGAGCGTTACATCCTATTATCCTATTAACCAATAGGAAACGCAAGGGTTGCCTCGATATCCAATAGGAGGAGAGCTGGGTGGGACATCGATTCTTCTGAAAAGGAGGAGGGGACGAAATTTGTCCTCCAATGGGGAGCCTCGAAGCCGGGCCGCGTCCTCATTCGACTCCGGAAGGCGGGAGTAAATATAGACAGCCACTGACATCACCCAATCGCTGTTGAGGAAGGGCAAAATAATCCCGCCTCATGGCAAAAAACGATCCAATAGGAAGCCGCGACTGATTTTGAGCGGCATTTCCGTTGAGCCAATGGGCTTTGCGGAGGAGGGTGGGAGAGAGCGGGAAGACGGGGGAAGCTGCCTTCGCTTGAGGGGCACAATGGAGGGGGACAACGGCTGGGAGGCGGGAACTCGGCTTTGACGGACAGGTGAGGTAACCAACGGAGAGGCGGGACAGCCGGGATGGGCTTGCGGAGCGGCCAATGGTGTGGGTGGGAAAAGGGCGGGCGCGCGGCGGGAGGCGGGGCGTGCGCTGTGTGGAGACCGGAGGGTGAGGAGCAGAAGGGCTGTGGGAGGTACGTGGTGTGGGGAAGAAAGGGAGGAAGGCAGGCAAGGAGCCCCTCGGGAGCCGGAGGAGGAGGGGAAGGGAGGAGTGTGGGGAAGGGCCATTGGGGACGGGGAAAGAGGGCGAGGAGAGGGGAGGCAGGTGGTGAGCGAGGCCTAGGAGGGGGAGGGGAAGAAGGCCTCTCTCTCTCCCCCTCCCCAAAGACACCCATTATTGTTGTTCTTGATGCTATTATTAATATCATCTCCCCCCCCTCCACTATTTTCCCTATTGTTGTTATCATAGCTTCTTATTATAGCTTATTATATTATTAGTATTTTATATTGATATTATATTATTGTTATCATAGCTTCTTATTACATTATTCTTATTATATTATTAGTATGTTATATTATTATTATATTATGCTAGCCGTCTCCTGTGCTGTGGCCCACATGGGGGTTCATTGTGGGAGGTTTGGCCCAATTCTGTCATTGGTGGGGTTTCCGAATGCTCTGATTTTAGGTGAACTATAAATCCCAGCAACTACAACTCCCAAATGTCAAGATTCTATTTCCCCCCAAACTCCACCAGTGTCCACATTTGGGCATATTGAGTATTCATGTCAAATTTGGTCCAGATCCATCATTGTTTGAGTCCACAGTCATCTCTGGATGTAAGTGAACTACAACTCCAAAAAACAAAAGGACACTGCCCACCAAACCCTTCCAGTATTTTCTGTTGGTCATGGGAGAACTGTGTGCCTAGTTTGGTTCAATTCCATCATTGGTGGGGTTCAGAATGTTCTTTGATTGTAGGTGAACTATAAATCCTGGCAACTACAACTCCCAAATGTCAAGATTCTTCTTGTTGTTGTTCATTCATTCAGTCGTCTCCGACTCTTCGTGACCTCATGGACCAGCCCACGCCAGAGCTCCCTGTCGGCCGTCACCACCCCCAGCTCCTTCAAGGTCAGTCCAGTCACTTCAAGGATGCCATCCATCCATCTTGCCCTTGGTCGGCCCCTCTTCCTTTTACCTTCCACCTTCCCCAGCATAATTGTCTTCTCCAGGCAAGATTCTATTTCCCCCCAAACTCCACCTGTGTTCACATTTGGGCATATTGAGTATTCGTGTAGAGTTTGGTCCAGATCCATAATTGTTTGAGTTCACAGTAATCTTTGGATGTCGGTGAACTATAACTCCAAAACCAAAGGACACTGCCCACCAAACCCTTCCAGTATTTTCTGTTGGTCATGGGAGAACTGTGTGCCAAGTTTGGTTCAATTCCATCGTTGGTGAGGTTCAGAATGCTCTTTGGTTGTAGGTGAACTAGATTTTTTTTAAAGAAGGAAAGTAGGATATAAATATATAATAATAATAATAGTTTCCTTAAGTCAGAAATGATGTGAAGGCATGCAACTACATAGTATTGAGAATTCTCAATCATTGCCCAGCCATGGCTACCCATCTGAGCAAGTCACACACTGTCAACCTTAGACTTGCCAAGAAAGTGTAGTGATCAGTTTGCCACAAGTCAGAAATGACCTGAAGGCACACAATAACATTAACAAATAATTGAGAATTCCATATGCCCACTCAGCTGTGACTTCCCTTTGGGCCTTGGATTGCTTCATGGCAGACTTTGCTATCAAAATAATGATCAAGGTGAGGACTCTGGAGGTGTCTGGATGGATGGATGTTTTGATGCAGTGTCTGGGCAAATAAAACTGCATACGGTACACATTCTTCTAGTGGCACAACTTGAAAGCAGACTTTTGATTGCTTAAGATTATTTGAGGCCATAATTTGGAAAGGCACAGCTGTTCTTGTAATGTTAACAGTCTTTGTATTACTACACAGGAATGGAGGCGTGAGTTAATCAGCTGTGAAATGTAGAATTAGGATCAAAGGGAATTCCAGTTTTTTTTGCCTTGAGACTCACTGCAGGCCTGGCAAATGTTTCCTTAGAACTGACCTGTCTGGGGTTCACTTCTTCAAAAGCTAAGAGTTGTGTCCTTAAACAAAGCAATGAGGTGATTATAATCTATTTCTAAATGTAGGTCATGACTGTTGTCTGGAGCAACATGCCATGGGGTTGTCAATGAGATGACCTGAGGTTCATCCCATTCTGAGTCATGTCCTTGATATGCACCTGGGAAGCAAAATAGTGGCAAAGAGGTTTTTAAGTTTACTTGTTTTCTTCATAAGCAGTTATGTCAAACCAACAATAATCACAATGTCTCCTACAGAGAAAAAAATGTATCTGTTTTTCACGGCTGGAAAATGCCTGGATTCCTGTAATCATAAGCACTTTGCATTAGTGCTTCGGGATTTTAGGCAACCCGTCCTGGGAAAAGTGGCCCCAGTAGTCACTCCTTGAACTTCTGGTTGTTTTTTTTATTTCCTTCTGAAACTGCTAGGCGGTTTCAAGCAACAAGTATCTCCTAATCAGCTCCTTGGTTATCTAGTATGAAATACATGTAGCAATTTGTATCTCTTTTATTAAGCTGGGCTTTGGATAAAATGAGCAGCAGAACACTGCCTCTGTGGAAATGGGATATTTGTTTCCTCTACTCTTTGGAATTCTACATTACCAGATCTTGGGTATAGGGGAAGACAGGTAGATTGAGAGCATGAACATAACAAGACTGGCAAGAATGCAAATGTAATAATTATGGAATTTGGTGACTCATGTGCTGTTTCATGTGAACTGAATTCCAACTGAGAATTTCTAATAGGAGACAGAATTGATATTGACAAGGGGAATGTGCTCGCTTGAGGAAGATGGCAGCATTCTTAGTGGCTAGACATGCATCTCAGATTTGAATTTTGTATGCCCATAAAGCACACACAGTCCATAGTCCGTTATATATTTAAAAATCCATGACATGGTGAGTTAATTCAGTTGTGATTTGGTTATAATGACTATGGTATTGTCATAGTGTTAAGTATATTGGAACAGTTCTGTTAAATATATATTTAAAAACAAAGCCAAAAGAGACCATATTTGAAGACTGCAGTGGGGTAGATGAGAGGAGACAGTGTCTGCAAAATCCATAGTACATTTTTTTCATGGTAATTAGGGCTGGAAAGCGGTCCCGTTCAGGGCTGGCTTGACGTGCCTTCCTCTTGGTACGTTTCTCTCTTTCGCCCTCATTCATGCCTCTTCAAATTCTATAGCACTGCTGGCCACAGCTGACCTCCAGCTGGAGCGCTCAAGGGCCAGGGCTTCCCAGTTCTCAGTGTCTATGCCATAGTTTTTATTTATTTATTTATTTACCTTACTTATATACCGCTGTTCTCAGCCCGAAGGCTGGCTTTGAGTTTTTTAAGGTTGGCTTTGAGTCCATCTTTAAATCTCTTTTCCTGCCCACTGTTATTGTTATTCCAGAATTTCGGTATAACAATAACAATAGCCTTCTATAACACCATAACAATAGAGCTTCGTCCCTGAGGGTGTGACTTGAACTTCCTGTGTTCTCTCTTTCCACAGGCAGGCCGGTCTGAGTACAGCATGCTTCTGGAAAGAAGATGGGTTCCACTCGGGTAACTGCAAAGGAATTATGTGAAATTGATGACCTGGCTACAACACTCATTCTTGACCCTTACGTTGGCTTCAAGACACATAAGATGAACGTCAGGTAAGGACTGAGATCGAAAGGAATCGGAAGCTTTAGAGGGCAACATAGGACAGGAGCTACACAGCTTGGGACATAAGAGGAATAATGCTTTCAAGTGTATTTTTCATTGGAGATCCTTCTCTTTCTTTCTGTGTTTCACCACTGCAGTCCACTCCCAGCCATCAGAAGGAAGCACCATTTGCGAGAGGCAGTAGAGGCTTTCAGGAAGCGCAAGGACCTTGAAGTCGCATACCAGACCCTCATGCAGGGTGGGTGGGCCTGCCAGTACTTTGCAAACCGGAGCCGTCAGCAGGAGGCTGCCTTCAAGACTCATGTAAAATTCTCTCTGCTTTCTGGTCTGGATAGAGTGGGTGGGGTCTGTGTTAAAAAGTGGTTTAGATAGTAATTTTTACTTTCGATACGTGAAAGTTAGTTATTGTCAGAACTAAACAGTAAGCATGCTTTTGTGTTAATCAGTAATTCCTATATCATGTTAGTATGAATTAATTGTAAATCCTGACTCTGTTATGGTGCCCCTCCTTTCCAGGGTACACTAAATATGTGGAGCAAATTTTTGTCTTGCTAATATATATAGCAGGTGTGAGTGGTCTTATCTCATGCTTCTTGCAATAACCCATGTGTTGTTGGACTGCTTTTTTAATCATAGAAAGGGGTGGCAGCAGAGAACAGAAAAGCTCAGTGGATTAGAAAGATTTATCTCTCTCATTATTGATAGTTTGTTGTGTTTTAAAAAATGAGCACTAGAGGCAGAACTCCTTCATGTATGATATACATCCAGCAATGGGTTAAACCTTTGTGCCGGCAAGACTGGTGACCGACAAGTCAGAGGTTTGAATCTGGGGAGAGTGGGTTGAGCTCCCTCTGTCAGCTCCAGCTCCCCATGCGGGGACATGAGAAAAGCCTGTTTGTAGAGAGTCACAAGTTCAGCCCATGTCATCTCAAAGTTGAGCCCCTTTTGGCACAATGGGTTAAACCCTTGTGCTGGCAGGACTGCTGATCAACAGGTCAGTGGTTTGAATCTGAGGAGAGTGGGGTGAGCTCCCTCTGTCAGCTCCAGCTCCCCATGCAGGGGCATGAGAAAAGCCTCTCACAAGATGGTAAAACATCAAAAAATCCAGGCAGCCTCTGGGCAATGTCCTTGCAGATGGCTAATTCTCTAACACCAAAAGCGACTTGCAGTTTCTCACACACAAATCCAGCATATAAACCAAACTGGCTGACAGAAGAAGAATTGGTTGATTTATTTCATGGTCATTAGTTTTATCTGCCAAAGAGTGCTGGTGCTTCAACAAACCCCATATTCCATGATTCTGTAGCACTGAATTATAGCAGCTAAAGTAGTGTCAAACTGAAATTATTCTACAGTGTATATGTAGAATGAGGCAAAATGGGTGTTTAAGCAACTTTTAATGTGGATATAAGTGATTTTAATGTTTGTATATATTTATGGTTTGATGTCCCGGGATTGAATGTTTGCCTTATATATGTCGTGCTCGGCCCTGAGTCCCCTGCGGGGCGAGAAGGACAAAATATAAATGTTTTAAATAATGAAATAAATATGTTCTTTGAGAGGTTGGAGTATGCTGGGTGACTTTATGTCTATTTGGGAAGGCATCCTCCAAAACCACACTAATGGGATTTGTTCTTTATCTTGGTTTTCCAGATATTTCGTTACCTTCGTATTTTCCTTCCTGAAAGTGGTTTTGTCATCAAGCGCTGTAACCGATATTCCCTGGAAATAAATGGGGCCCGGGTGGTCTCTGCAAAATCATGGTACGTTCACAATGCTGTGACTCTCGTTTTATTTTCTGGTATAATTGGCCTGCTCTTTTTTCTTCGTCTGTAACTTTAGAAATGAAAAGTGATTTATACGTGTGTTTATATGCTGCTTAATATGTTCTCAGGCTGGTTTGCAGCAGGATTAGAAACAATGAAATACAGTTATAAATCATAAAAACATGAATATACAATGTAGCATAAACTCAAGTTGTCTGGAGGTGGCTTCCTCAGACTTGAAGAATGGCAACAATATTTCAAAGCTCTAAGAACCAGTTTAAGTGTTCGAATACAACTTGAGAAACCAGGGTTCAAAGCCTCACTCACTGGGTGGCCTTGGGCAAGTCAAATTCTGTTGCTATCAGAGGGGCGCAAATGCAAACCCTTTTTGAACAAATCTTGCCAAGAAGACACTGACAAATTCACCTTAGGATTGACATAAGGCAAAAATAACTTGAAGGCAAGCAACAACAACATTTGTATAAGGCCTGAGAGAATTTATTTGTATATTTATTTACCCTATTTATATCCCACCTTTCTCTACCCCAAAGGGGACTTTGGTTTACATATAGGCCAGTGTTTCTCAACCTGGGGGTCGGGACCCCTGGGGGGGTCGCAAGGGGGTGTCTGAGGGGTCGCCAAAGACCATCAGAAAACACAGTATTTTCTGTTGGACATGGAGGCTCTGTGTGGGAAGTTTGGCCCAATTCTATCATTGATGGAGTTCAAAATACTCTATGATTGTAGGTGAACTATAAATCCTAGTAACTACAACTCCCAAAGGTCAAGGTCTATTTTCCCCAAACTCCACAAGTTTGGTCCAGATCCACCAATGTTCGGACAGGTAAGCTGGGCCAGAACCATTTAGAGCTTTATGGGCTAAAGCCAGTACCTTGAATTGTGTTCGGTAGCAGAATGGCAGCCAGTGTAGCTGGCGCAAAAGAAGGGATATCCTCTCTTTGTATGTCACTCTGGTGAGCAACCTGTGTGTTCCCTTTGGCCCAGTTGAAGCTTCCAAACAGTCTTCAAGGGCAACCCCACATAGAGCACGTTGCAGCAATCTATATGGGATGTAACAAGAGCATGGACTACCGTGGCCAAGTCTGACTTCCCAAGGTACACGCGCAGCTGGCGCAAAAGTTTTAATTGTGCAAAAGCCACCGCCAGGGGACCTTTAAGAACTGAAAAGTCGTAATCTGGTGCAGGAAGACGCACAGAGCAAGTGCCCACAGAGGCTGTCTGGAGAAGCATTTCACAGACAGGGCAATAGCCCTGAGAAGGTCCTCTTCTCAGCCTTCATGGAAGGGAATGGATACATGGCAAAGTAGGCATAATATTTATCAGTTGCCCTTTCCTGCTGTACTTCATGCTGTATTGTGACAGCAGGAGTACTGCTGATTTACAAGATTATTTCTTTTCCCTTCGACCATAAGGAGAAAGAATGATAAGTTGGAACTCCTGGAGGGTTACATTGCAGACCTGACGGAACAAGATGAGAGCCTCCTGCGGACAGGCGAAAACGACTTCAGTGTCATGTACTCCACGCGAAAGCAAAGCGCCCAGCTGTGGCTGGGACCTGCATCCTTCATTAACCATGGTATGTGGAAGCTTCCAGCTAGTCTTAGTTGTGTCCCTTAGTCCTTGTTTCAAAGGTCTTTTACTGACTTTCCTCTTCTCCCTAGTACTGTTAGAAACTTTCAGGTCCTGGCTTAGTTTCTGCATCAAAAAACTGCTGTTAAAACTATTTTTTGTGTTGTTTTTAAATGAAAAAATAATAATGACAAAAGGTTTTTAATATAATTTGACACTTGATCATGCACATTCTAATAATGAATTGAAGATGTCCATTTGCAGTGGAATGTAGAACACATACTTTATTTCTCTAGTGAAATCTGTCACTCTTCATCTTGGCAGTCTTATGGAGTCACTTGTGCTAATGTACAGCAAAAGTCTCCTGTCACTCCTGTTTTTGCTGCTACTAAAAGGTTCCTCTTCTAATTCAATTTCTAAGGGTTTTTGAATATTTTGGTACATACAGGAATAATTGAAAAAAGGAAGATTTATCTAGTCTAACGCAGTCTACTTTGATAAGCAGTAACTTTCTGTGGCACCGGGATTGTGGCGCATCTGGCTGAGTGTCAACTCCATTAAGATCACTCTGACCAAAAGGTCATGAGTTCAAAGCCAGCCCGGGTTGGAGTGGACTTCCAACCAATTGTGTAGCCTGTTGTTGACCTTTGCAACCCGAAAGACAGTTGCATCTGTCAAGTAGGAAAATTAGGTACCACCTTAAAGTGTGGGCAGGCTAAATTAGCTAATTTACGAGACCATAAAAAAGACTCCAGCAAAGCACTCCAGCAAAAGCATGCGGGGAATGCGGAAGTACTTCATCAGTGTCGCAGATGGACAATGAAAGTGACAGCTCCCCTGGCGGCCAGAAAAAGTTAAATAGCCTCGGTGTATGTCTATATATATTGTATGTCAAATTGGCATTGAATGTTTGCCATATATGTGTACACTGTAATCCACCCTGAGTCCCCTGCGGGGTGAGAAGGGCGGAATATAAATACTGTAAGAAGCAAGTAAGTAAATAAATAAATAATGCAGAAGACTACACCATTTTCTGCAACCTGATTTTTCAACTTTGAGATTTTTTTTCATGTCAGGAGCGACTTGAAAAACTGCAAGTCACTTCTCATGTGAGAGAATTGGCCATCTGCAAGGACGTTGCCCAGGGTATGCCCGGATGTTTTGATGTTTTACCATCCTTGTGAGAGGCTTCTCTCATGTCCCCGCATGGGGAGCTGGAGCTGACAGAGGGAGCTCAACCCCCTCTCCCCAGATTCAAACCACTGACCTGTCAATTAGAAGTCCTGCTGGCAAAAGGGTTCAACCCATTGCGCCACAGGGTGCTCAACTTTGAGACGACATGGGCTGAACTTGTGACCTTCTACAAACAGAGTATATGCTTTGTAATGGACCACAATGTTTCGAACGACCTTCTACTTCATCACACTAGAGAATGAATCCACTTTAAATTTGGTTGCTGCCTCCTGCAGAATTCTGGGGTTTGTAGTTTAGGAAGCAGCCTTTCACAGCCTCACTAAACTACAAACCTCCGAATTCTGCAGGAGGCAGGCACCAGGTTTAAAGTGGATTCATTCTCCCGTGTGATAAGGTCACCTAATAACAATTTACCAATCCGTTTGTGGAGTAGTAATCTCATTAGAAAAGTTTTCCTTTGGCCATCCCTTGAGTTACTGTTTTCTAAAAAGGCAATTTGCTCATTTAGATACAATAATAAAATTATTATTGTCATGACCTAATGATGGATAATTGCTTTCCAGAATCCACTTGCAGAGTGCCAAACGTTATGCTTAACATTTCTATTATTTCGCCATTCTACAGTAGCCACTAAACGATTCCCTCTCTCCAGAGTTATTGGGAATTTAACAGAATATCAGACTGTCCCCAACCATAAAGCTTGAAACATGCCTTCAAAAATAGACATTATTGGTATAGTGTGCTAGAATCCACACTGGTCATGGCATGGCATCTTTGTCTTTGATTGTATATGTTAGATATTCCCCCCTTTTGATGGAAATGGTGTTATAAATAAATATTGTTGTTAAGAAACAGCCATCTTGCTTGAAGTCAAGAAGGCTTCTGTGTCCTCAGTACATGGGTGGATATCTCCCTAGGAATCTAAATTTTGAACCTATGCATGAATAAAGGCAGGGTGTGAATAAGATATTTCCAAAACTGGTTATTGTTTAAGAGGAAGTGGATTTGTCTGTACTCTGCTCTGTTACCGAGAGGAAAGGAAAGAATGAATAAAATGGCATTTCTGTAATGTGTATCTATCTTTTTGTCTTTACGTTCTCCTTTCCCACAACATGTCTGTCACACGGAACCTCTCAGACTGTAGGCCAAACTGTAAGGTAAGGCATTTTGTCTTAAAATGGAGGGATATAGTGCTCCCTATGGAAATTATCCAAGCAATGCACTTGGGATAAGCCATGAAATTTGGATAAAAAAATGAGGTGTGGGTGTGGGTGTGTGTGTGTGTGTGTGGGGGGGGGGGGGGATTGCATTCATAGAAAGGAAGGGGTGACTGAAACATTTAAGAGTGTCAAGAAGCGTGGTCTCCAAAGCTTCCTTATTCTGATGCCACCTCACATCATTCTTACCCTTTCAACATTGTGTGGGTTAGAAATGTGATCTAATTTTCTTTATCTCAGAGCTACAAAAAACTAGATCTAGGCTCTCTTGGCATATTGGATATTTAGTATAGAAGGGCCTAACACTGATGCTGAAGGGCCCCCTGGTGCAGTAGTTTAAACTTCTGAGCTGCTGAACTTGCTGACTGAAAGGTCGGCGGTTCAAATCCAGGAAGCAGGGTGAGCTCCCGCTGTTAGGCTCAGCTTCTGCCAACCTAGCAGTTTGAAAACATGCAAATGTGAGTAGACCAATAGGTACTGCTCAGGTGGGAATGTAACAGTGCTCCATGCAGTTATGCTGACCACATAACCTTGGAAGCGTCTGTGGATGATGATCACTACCCCCCAGAGTGACACGACTAGACTTAATGTCAAGGGGAAGCTTTTACCTTTATACTGATGCTAGGTATTGTTATTCTGTTTAAACAAACAGTTGGGAAAGGCCAAAATTTCAGACTAGATTTTTGAAGGGAAAATAGAGTATATTTCTTTCTTTTCCCAAAAAGAAAATCTTAACCCTGATTTTGCTCCATTGCTGCCTCCCCCCCCCCCCCCCCCCCCCGCCATGCTATATTTGTGCTGTAGTTTGTCCCAATGGATGGAAGCACTGCCTGTGTCAAGGTGCTGCGAGACATTGAGCCAGACGATGAGATCACATGCTTCTATGGTGACGGCTTCTTTGGGGAGAATAATGAATTGTGCGAGTGCTACACTTGTGAAAGGTAAAAACAGCGCACTGGCATCCTGTGTGTTGGGAGCCGGATTGGAGGGGGGGGGGGGCTTCTTAAAACGTTGAATGTAGGGCAGGGGAGAATATTTGACAACTACATAATTTTTCATATGTTTATGCAGTTGTTTAATAGCTATGTCTGCAGAAAGAGAGTGCAGACTGCCCAGGAGAGATAACTTTCACCCTCAAGAGAGGGGTCTGCTCCTGCACCTGGTTGCTAGGTAGCAAAACCCTCGAGGGACTTAATGTGTCTCTTTGTGGCCATCACAGTACCTTTCAAATAGAAACTTTAACATATTATGGGTTAGGAGGAAAGCACTATCCATCTTTCTACCCCAGTATATCAGTGAATAATCTCTTTCCATCATCTACTTTAAAAAACCCCAATCATTTGTACTTCCTTTTTTATTTTATTTTTTACTAGCTGCCTTGAAGATTCGCCTGGCAGGAAAGAAGCATATAAAGATTTTATATAAGCAGGGTGAAGGTCTCTTTGGTTAATGCCTGTTCCTGTCTTGTCCCTCTGCCTCCCCACCCATTCTCAACCATTGCCTCTCAGGAAGGGGGGAGGAGCCTTCCGCCTCTTGAATCAGACACCATCTCCATCTATCTCGGACAATGAGAAATACCTGCTGAGGGAAACAGATGGCCGTCTTCAGCGGTGGAAAAACCAGTCATGCAAGTTGGCGCAGCGCAGTGGGAAAGTAGGACGTAAGACTCGGCGCAGGAGGGCACGATTACGCGGTGAGATCTTTAAAGGCGATGTGTGTAATACAGTGTGTAGTTTGCAATCCTGTGTGGTGGCCAGTTTGATCTTGCAGAAGAGAGATGCCTGTTCTTTCCAGCCTTTGTCCCTCTGTTTTCTATTTGCTTTCTACTTGCTCTACAGTCCAGGGGAATACCTTGGAATTTTTGCTTTGTTGTGCAAAATGAAGGATAACTGTGAGGTTAGAACACCATAGATGCGCCCTTTGGCTTCAAAAGATTATGTGCAACCAACTAGATAGCCCTACAGTTCTCTTTCATTATAAAACACCCCTGGGGGGGTGTCCCTGGGCATGAACAGTGCTGCTCTGACAGATTTGCATCTCATTTTTGGGGCTCCTTAGGGCAGAGAGTGTTAGGGAAAACTACCCTAAAATAAAGCAGAGCATCCAAAAACAAACAGAATACAAAAGTTGAGCATCAGCTCATTAGCGAGCAGAGCGTGAAGTGCCGTGGATGTGGCTGTAAAGAATTCAGAGCTTAGGAGGCAAACATGCAGAGTCCAATCTTTTAAAAAATCACAAAAGGTTTATTTACAATAATAATCTTAATCAAGAACTGGCTCTGAGCTACTCTAATAGTCATCTCTTCTAAGGTTTTAAGAGAGGGAAAAACTCAATCACTACATCTCTCCTGACACACAAGCAGAGAGAGATCTCAAAGTACATAGCACATACTCTCCATATTAAAGTGTCAGAAGGCAGAAATCAGATTGAAAAAGGCTTGCAGAAGAAAAGTATCCTTTTTAAACAATCAATCAGAATGAGAGCAGAAACAGAGAGGAGAGAGCAAATAGATACTGTACCTTCCCAACCGTCAGACAGGAGACAAGGGGTAAAGGAAACCCTTAGTCCAGTGGTTTTCAACCTGTGGGTCCCCAGATGTTTTGGCCTTCAACTCCCATAAAGCCTAACAGCTGGTAAACTGGCTGGGATTTCTGGGAGTTGTAGGCCAAAACACCTGGGGACACACAGGATGAGAACTACTGTCTTAGTCTATTCTAAACTAACTAAACTGTTCCCCATTGAGGACTACAGACTTGAGCCATGTGGGGTTGAATCCCAACAGGGAGAATCCGCTGAGGTACAGAGTAGTGAAAAATGCTCACTGTGTGATGAAGGCATAGTGTATGAATACTGCCATAGTGGAAGTGGATTCAGCTTGCTATCTGAAAGTAGGAAAGGGAGCATTGTTTTGGGAACTGACCTCCTTTTTTCTTCTCCAGGTAATTTACGTAGATCTTCTATTCGCTGGTACTTTAGGATGCTAAAGCCTTTATACATCCCAGTACATGACTGTTTGGCCTGCAGTGCGCATACGTGTAAGATCCGCAAGCAGCTCCTGGTACGTCTGATTCGCTGTCCTCTTTCTATGCTCCCTGCATCACAGCTCTGGCTATTGAGATGGGCCGAACAGGATTACTCCTTCATGGAAAAGCACAATGTGACCTGGTTTGACCGGCGCAGATTGGTTGTGAATCTTGGCAAGAGGGTACCCTTGGACTGGATAGGGTTGCAGACAGACAAAGTATCTGAGAACGGGGACCATCAGCTGCACATCAGCAATGGGGATCTTAGCCAGGGAATTGAGGAGCACCCCACAGGAACTGTGGAGAGCAACACTGAGGTCACAGAACCCCTTGCTTCAGGAGAACAAGCCCTACTCATATCTCCAGGCCCTCTTTCCTCTACCCAGCTACTCTACAGAACAAGGAGCATGGCCAGACGGCAAGCTAAGCTTTTGCCCAAATCCCAGCTGGCTCTACCAACAGTAGACCCCAAGCTTGCACAGTATGTTCACGTCAACCTGGAGGGACCCCCCTTAGAAGGCAGGGAGCACTGTGAACAGCCTCTTTCAGACCCACTGGAGAAGGAACAGGTAGAGGAGCAGGTGGAGGAGCAGCCTCCTCCCAAGCAAATGGTCTCCTTCCCTCCCTTTGTGCCACCCAAACGGCTGCGACTGGTGGTGAGCCATGGCTCCATCAACCTTGAGATGGCGTCTGGCTCCTGCGAGGATCTCTCTTGATCTGGCTGTACCTCTAGGTACGGGGAAGAGACTGCATCTTCTTACTTATTCTTGATAAGCCAGGGCAAAATCCATATATGTTCTTTTTCTTTCAGGTCCCTTCTACACTGCCATATAATCCAGATTATCAAACCCACGTGATCTGATTTGAACTTGATTGTATGAGTCTATACTGCTATATAATCCAATTCATAGCAGATCATCTGGATTTTATACGGCAGTGTAGAAGGGGCCTCAGTCTTTGCATGGGGCAAGAAGCCTTCTCTCATCTGTTCTGATGTGACACATCCACAAAGGGGAATAAGAACACAATACTTACTGTGTTCCATCTTTTCTTCCTTTTTTTTCCTAATGCAGATTTTTTTTCCTCCCAGGGTGCTTTCTCCATTAGTCCCACCCTTGACTTCTTTTGTTTTGACAGCGCATTCCACGGTCTAGCTAGACCTTAGTACACACCTTTGAAACAAGCCATATAACAGGCTGCATGGATATCTGGGATCACCACCCCGTGTTGTCCTCTCTCTGAGCTTTGCTTTCTGTCCTCAAGACTACGCCTGCTTTCTGACTCTAGGTGTGCCCATTCTCTGCTTTGTAGCGGTTCATCCATGGACTTTTCTACATACTCACATGGTGCTTTTGCTGTTTGTCACCCTATCAAAGCTGTGAAGCTGGCGTAGGTCATGTGACTTATGGATGAAGGAAATTTGCATCCAATCAGGGAAGTCTCTTTAATCCATTGAAGAAAACCAGCAACCGGAAGTGCATAATTGCATGGAACCCAAACTCTTTAACCCCTGTAACCTGATGGCGGCGGCTTGCTTGCTAAACAGGCTTATTTAGGGAATTATACTGTTCCCCCCTCCCCTCCAACCTCTTTTTGGGTGCCTACTGTTAAAAGACATCTAATTTTCTAGTTTTTAAAGCCACTTTTGTATTAGGTCTGTCTTTATCTCTTCTCTCTGCTGGGACTTTTAAACAAATGTGTACTGGGAACTTTTTAAGACTCCTTATAAACTCAAAGCATTCAGGTTTTTATATTTGATACAGTTGAGGTTTGATAGTATCAGAATAACAGTGCATTAGACAGTTTTATGCAAAAAAAAATCACACTGTAGTTAAGTGTTAGAGAATGAAACGCTGTAGTTTTGCTTCTCAGCTCTAGTCAGGGGACCTCTTGGCTCAGGGGCATTGTGGTGTGGCACCTTCCTTTTGCGAGGTGTTGACTTGAGCAGGATAAATGCCTCTTACTTGCCTAGTGGTTGCTGTGTTTGGTTTAAAACCACTTGCAGCTTATTTGCCCACTGCCCTCTCCTGGCAGTGGTTGGGATTTCTAGCAGATGGGTCCTATTGCAGTGCTTTGGGATCAAACTGCAAGGTTAGCATCTGGTGCCAGGAGCTATTGGGTAGATGGGAGAATCATACCCAGCTGTTTTCTGAGAGTGGTTGCTTTGTTTTGCAGTTGGCAGTTTTATGGAGAACTTGGTGGTGCTCTCTGGAAGTGCATAGGCAGGAATCATAGGAGAGCCTATGGTTTTAATCTTTCACTTCCTTCTGTTGATTTTGACCTCCACCTTGATATATTTCAGTCTTAAAAGGAGCTTCTCCATATAACATTTGAAAGACAGATGTGCATATGGAAGTCACATTAGTATCTTAAGGCTGCAGTTCTCCGTATATGAGGAGGTTAAATCTTCTTGAATTCAGGCATCCTTCTGAGTGACTATGATAGCATCCAGCTGAAAAGCTCATTGATCTCCGGCTAGAGGAGTCTGTCTTAGAAAACCTTTGTAGTTGCCTGGCATGCATTTTAGCTCTGAGATAAACAGTGTGTTGTAGTTCAGGCCTTCTGCTGTACACAGCTCTGCAAGTATAGGTGCTGATTCCTGGGTAATAATGTGTGTGTTTGAAAGTGGTTTTTAGGCAATAGTTTGTGAAAAGGTGTAAGGGCACAGTTGGCAGTTAGGATGAGCTGTAGTTATTCACCTTGTCTCATGTGCAGGGAGCATTGGTAAAACTTGATTAAACTTGGTTTATTCATATACATGAGTGGTTCTCAACCTGTGGCTCCCGAGATCTTTTGGCCTACAACCCCCAGAAATCCCAGCCAGTTTACCAGCAGTTAGGATTTCTGGGAGTGGAAGGCCAAAACATCTGGAGACCCACAGGTTGAGAACCACTGATATAAACTGTGTTTGAACACCACAGTAAGCCACAGGGACCCTGGTTTATCAGGAGAGAGCAGCAAGGTTGTGTGCCCTCTCTAATTGTTCCCACTTGCAGCTGAAACAGGTAAATAAACTATAATCTGAAAGCCTGTGGTTTATTTACTGTGAGAGTGGGTGCTCTGATTTATTTCCCTCCCAACAAGTTCCGTGAAATCCTGGGTGGATTGGGACCCAAGGCAACTAACAATTTAAAAAGCAATGCAGCTAAAATGTACAAAAAGTAAACATTGAAATAGAATTAAACTAATTAAATTAAAAGACAACTATAACATTAAAAACGGTTACAAACCATTCTAAGACAACGCAGTATTCCCTAACCCATTTTAGCCAACTGCTGGAAGGGCAACAAGGAGAGGTACCTTCTGGTCTCCTTGGGAAGGGAGTCCCAGAGTTCAGGGGCAGCCACCAAAGAGGCTGTCTCTTCCCTCTCCACCAACTGCACCTTTGGTGGTGGTGAGACTGGGACAAGGTTCTGGTGGTTGTTAGGAAAAGAGGCCAAAGAATTGGCTCTTGTTGGGTGTAGCTGTTTCTGCTGTTAGTGGGAGCAGCCAAAGGGCATGTGTCAGTATGTTGCTTGCCCTCATTGAATCAGGCATCCTGCAGTGTCATTGCTTACTGTGAGGTTTGAACAGGGCCAGTAAATATGGAAAGTTTTTCTGAACCCTGAGGCAACTTCGGAAGAAATAGCCTCATGGCATAACCTTCACAGAAACACAGGCTATCTAAAGGGTACCAACACTGACCCAATAAAGTATGTTTATTAGGATAACTGGTTTCTACTGTAATGGGCACCAAAATGAAACCAAATTGTGTTTTGGAGTACCTTCATGGTTGATGGCAACCATGCATACTCAAATGAAGGCATCTGAGAAATGTGCCTAAGTGGACTGTGAAAAGCAGTCTCCCACATCTGTGGAGAGCACTTGGCAAACTGCAAGATAGAAAATACTGAATGTATGCAGGCAATTTATGCTATTTCCTAGGACCTTCGCATTAGTATACAAAGCTGCTCCAGAGTGCAACATGATTCATGAAAGAGAATTAGAAAATGTCAGTGCACACGAGAACTGATACACAGATGAAACTGCATGTCTTTCCCTGCTTCCCAAATTTGTATTTGTGTCTCAAATTATAGCTTTCAAATAGACTTCTTTCTTTTATCTTAAACCTCTATAATTTATTGCCATGCTTTAGACCAGTGGTTCTCAACCTGTGGATCCCCAGATGTTTTGCCCTTTAACTCCCAGAAATCCTAACTGCTGGTAAACTGGCTGGGATTTCCGGGAGTTGCAGGCCAAAACACCTGGGGGCCCACAGGTTGAGAACTACTGTTCTAGACAAACAAACCCAGCCATCATTTGTTAGTTGAGCATCCCTGTTTAAGTACAACACCTTGTGCATGTGGCATAATGCTTATTCCATGCCAATGCACAGCTGTATCCCAATAGAGCCTTGGCCCAAATGAAAAGAAATACAGAAGATAAATGGTGATAAGAGTCTCTATGAGTAGAAAGGAAAGATAGAAAAATCAAGTTAATAATAATAATGGCAGTTTTTTTACAAGACATGCATTTTCACTTCTGTATCTGCATTTGAATGCCATCCAATGCCTGTACTAAAGAACAGCTGTGTTTCTGTTGTTGCCAACCTGCTCCAAGCTCCTTCTGATAGGAGTGCCCATACTTGTGTTTCTGCCTGCTGCTCTGCCCATTTGTGTGGCTGTTCCATGTTTGTTATTAGTAGCCAGCTAGTGCACAACCTTTAGATAGTAGCTGTTATGGTGGTTTGGGGGTGGGGAGAGGAGGAGGGTGAGATGATGAAGGGCTTGGATAGGGAAGGGGGCGGGTGGGTGGGTGGGTATTGCTAGCCAGGACACTGAATGCTCCCTGTTGAAGGGTGGGCTGGGGCTCAGTTTTCACCTTTCTGTGCCTCTTGTTTTCCCCATCTTTTAAGGTGGGTTTGTACTTTAAGCTACCTCGTTTGGGAAGGAAAGCGTCAAGACACCTCTCCAGCCTCTGTCTTTGATCTGCTTTCAATCCTGTGTCCGTTTAGTCTCTCCTTCCTTCTCCCATCCTCACCCTCATCCCCATCCCTCTCACATTAAAAAAATGCATGTTCTCATGAATGGATAGTAGAACCAGCTGCCTTCTGTCCTTCCATCCTGGCTAAATGGTTTTCTTTTTCTCCTGATCAGAAGCTTCTCAGGGTCGGTCCTCTTTTGTTTTGCCATCATCTCAACTCCATTCAGTCTGATCTTTTGAAGTCAACCTCCTTCTTTTTGCCTCTCCATGCTCCAGTCTCTGTTCTCTTCCCAGACGATGCCATTGTCTGTTACATTGCTATTTCCATCTACTGTGAGAGTGTTTAAAGCATTCTTTTGGCTTGGAGCCAGTCAACCGCCATTTCAAAAGAACACAAAATTCCATAAAAGCTGTGCTCAGGAAGCTGAGATATTTTTGACTCCTGCAAAAGGGGGAAATAAGGAAACTGGACATAAGAGACTCTGGATGGCTGGGTTCCTCAGGGAAGGTTGAGGTGGAGGGTTGTGGAGGATCACTTTCTATCCTGATGTTTTCAATTCTTAACCCCAGTACATCAGTCTTGCCTTTTGTGGTAAAGCCATTGCTAACTTCAACTTGGTCTGACTTTATAAAAAGCAATGAGTGGAACAGCCCATAATATCCAGGATCTGGGTATGGATATGCACTGCTCTTTGCCATCTATTCCCAATGCTTTAAATACAAGGCTGTCCCAGCACTTGTCCATCCACCGTAAGGACATTAAAAAAAACTTATTGAACTGGACAAGTCTGTTTTTTCCCCTTGCACAAAAATGGTAGCGGGGGGAAGGAGTGATGCCACAATTGAGGTACATACTTCCAGGGCTGTATGTACACATCTCACCACAAACCAAACTCAGTTTTTATAGATAGGGAAATCAATCTAGTTTTCATACTTGTTGGGTTTTTTAAAAAAACTTATTTTGTTGTTGGGGTGGGCTACGGAGGCTATGTAAGCTTTGGCCACAGGAAATTCTGATCATCTTCCTGCCTACCTTACTCTTTTAAGCTTGCAAAATGTAATGAGGCTCTCAAAAATTTCAAACTTGTCACCACAGCCTTGGAGGCTAGAAACTTTTTTTCAATGGAACGGTCCAACTTGACCTGCATCCAGTTTTAAATTCTGGATTTTGTGCAGTATGATGGTGGAATGCACACAGCCCTGGGTGTATGTTGGTTTGGGTTGGGAATTGGGGAGGGTTGAGGGAGGGAGAGGGAGGGTGTGTTTTTTAATGGTGCTATATTGAAGAGGGTGATTGGAGGGTGCTCTCAGCTCCTGACATGGGAGTTTGAGGCCTCAGGGTAGTTCTTGCCCCCACAATCAGGCCGGTATCCTGAAGAGGGGGTGGAGGCAGAACCTTGTGTTTGTATTTTTAATGGTGTGTGTGTTAGGGGAGGGTATAACTTTTTGAAATACTTGATTGGAATAAAGTCTTTTAAAGCTATATCTCTGTCTTGGTGTGCCACTTAATTCATGTAATGTGTGGATTCAGGTACATATTTCCTAAGTCTTGAATCATGTCAAATGATAGGAATATACTTGGCTTGAGCATGACGTTCCCAGAGCGTGCCCAAATATAGTAAAGGTTTTCCCTTAACGTTAAGTCTAGTCTAGTCCAATTTTGGGGGCTTGTGCTCATCTCCATTTCTAAGCTGAAGAGCTGGCATTGTCCGAAGACGCCTCCAAGGTTATGTCACCAGCATGACTTCATGGAGTGCTGTTACCTTCCTGCAGAAGCGGTACCTATTGATCTATTCACATTTGCATGTTTTCAAACTGCTAGGTTGGCAGAAGCTGGGGTTAACAGCAGGAGCTCACCCCGCTCCCTGATTCGAACCACCAACCTTTCGGTAAGCAAGTTCAGCAGCTCAGCTTGGGGCCCCCATGCCCAAATATAACAAACACTTTATCCAAAACAATGGTAGAATCCTCTTGCTGATAGATGAATTAAAGATGTATGTAAAATTGGATCAAAAAGGAAACTTCAAAATTTGGACAGAGATGCACTTATCAATATAGGTGCTGTAAACCTGTTAAGAATACAGCTATAACTTATCAATATATATGGGTCCATGTGGAAGATCAGAGACAGGAGGAAAACTGAATATAAAATTGCCAACAAAGATAGGTGTGAAAACAAGTTTGTAAAATCAAATTCAAAAACATGGGATTCAATAATGTCCCACAAATGTCTAGATGTGGGCGCTTTGTTTTTAAACAGACATAGTTGTCCAGTAGGTGGTGCAATAGGACTAACTACTCTCTGGACAGAGAATAAACAGTTTTGCAGATATGAGAAATAAATATTTACAGCATGCAATAATCAATATGGAAAGCAAAAATGTGTTCAGTAAAATCCACAAATAAAACAGAAAAAAACTCAATTTTAATAATTTTTTTAAAATGCAACTGAATTCCAGCCACCTGACAATAAAAACAGACTAAAATAAAACAAACAATAGAATCCATTCTTTCTCCCCATCGCTGTATCTCCTTCCTTTAAAAATAAATACATACAAAACTAAAAGACACAACTCAAGCCAAATATTTAGCAGAAGTTGACACAACTTGTAGAATGGAAATCTATTACAACATTTTGATATATGCAAGGCTGTCTTAAGGTGTGTCCACGGAATGCTGGGATGTGCCACGGCCCCAGTCCCAGAAGTCCCTTGCACCCCTATTGCCTTGGCCTGTTTTTATTTTGGGCCACGGCTGTGTAGACACAGGATCCACAGAGAGGGTCCGGTTCTGTTGTCTGTCTGGTCTTGAAGGAGCAACTGCTCAATTCAGCATAGGTGATTTCCTCAGGTTCTACTACTACTCCAGTATTAATTTCCGTGGGCTACAGGTGAAATTAGAGAAAGAGAGAAAGGCTGAGGTTGAAGTTATAAATACATCCAATACCCTAAGCCTGTTGGGCATTGTGAAAGTTCTGGGTACGTATGTCCAGGTTTGCAATGTATGAATACAACCCTGCAACCGCTTCCTTTTGGGCAGCTACTACACTTGACAAAGATGTTTTGGGATAAATAAAGGAATTTTGATTGGCTGCTTTAATAAAGGTGGATGAGGCATCCCAAGGTTACCAGGAGCCTTATTAAAGGCATCCTCTAGTTCCATCCCATTTCAAAGGAGCATACTATTAGTAAATGTTTGTGCAATGTTTCAATGGACTTCAATAATAGCAGATGCAATGGGCTGTATTCCAGAGAAAGACAACAGGAAACCATGGCTGAATATTCATACTATTAAAACCAATGAAAAGTCTAAAACCAGTTCAATTAAAAAGGTACAGCACAGATCAGTCCAGCTTCCCTTGAAAGGGAAGTCCAGAGTTTATGGACAGCTCTCTCACAGCTCCACCAAATATCCCTGTAAACGTGGTAACATTAAAAGAAGGATCTCTCTTGAAGATCCCCAGACCCAGACAGACTCATATGGGGACTTAATGTATGTCAATTTACACCTAATCCCAAGCCCCCCCCATGTCCAGCAAGATGGGTGGGGAAAAATGGATGCACTGATGTGATTTCTGGAAGAAACAATCTGTATTTGACAAGAAGTTCACAGACACAAGAAAAGTGTTGACTCATCGGAAAAAGTCTTACCGTTTCCACTGGTTGACTTCTTTCATTGGCGGTAAATCCTGTAGATTAGAGGTACAGTATGAGATTTTCAAACTGAAACCAAATTGGGTTGCTGTGAGTTTTCCAGGCTGTATGGCCATGTTCCAGAAGCATTTTCTCCTAATGTTTTGCCCACATCTATGGCAGACATCCTCAGAGGTTGTGAGGTCTGTTGGAAACTAGGCAAGTGGGGTTTATCTATCTGGAATGTCCAGGGTGGGAGAAAGAACTCTTGTCTGCTTGAAGCAAGTGCGAATGTTGCAATTGACCAGCTTGATAAACATTGAATGGCCTTGCAGCTTCAAAGCCTGGCTGCTTCATGCCTGGGGAAAATACTATGTTGGGAGGTGTTAGCTGGCTCTGATTGTTTCCTGTCTGGAATTCCCCTGTGTTCTAGTGTTGTTCTTTATTTTTAAAAATCAGATAGTAAAAAAAAGAACACTCAAAACTGGGAAATTCCAGACAGGAAACAATCAGAGCCAGTTAACATGTTCTGCCACTTTGAACATATTGTGGGATTTTCTGCCTTGATATTCTGGGATATAGGACTGTGTGGAAGGGCCCTATGACTTAAAAAAATACCTTGAAGGCCCACTTACCCTTCCTCCTTCTGCACAGCAGAAAGGCAAGCAAGAGGAGGAGGAGGAGGAAAATGACTGCTGAAGTGCTTGCCAATATGATTGCAGTGGCTCCCACTGGTTCAGTTATACCTGCAAAAATAATTCAGTATCTTGAAAAGCTTTTTAAACATTTCCTTAATATTTTCAAACATTCCTTCCAATTTCAGTGATGTATATGACAATTCTAGCTGAACCTAGTAGATAGTATTTCCCCAGCTAAATTCAATTCTTATATGGTCATTAAAGATATGGTCATGTAAATAGCAACATCTCTTTTTCTGATCTTGGAGAAAACCTTTTTGAATTTCGGATCCTGCTTTTAATGAACAACTCACTAGAGCAGTGGTTCCCAACCTGTGGTCCGTGGACCACTAGTCCCCAAGAACGAAAATATGGTACGCAGACACACCATTATTATACCATTGCAAGAAGAGCAACTGGTCTTGCAAAACCCTCTTATAGTGCTCTTCCATGTGGCACCTGGAAACGGCCTTAGTGTCTTCATTTTTAGGCCTCTTCCTGACATTATTTGGGGTACCGATTCAGAAAATTGCTGATTTAAAATTGCGGATTTAAAGAACTGACCGCAGCCTCTCAGGAGGGCTATTTATAGAGGAGAGGGGGGCGGGAGGGGCTGCTCCAACTGATATTTTAGTCTCGTGAACTTTCCGTTGCTGCCGGCGCGAGCGCCGGATATTACCATATATGTGTAAATTTGCAGGTGACCACTAGGGAAACTATGTTTACAGGTAAGCAACCCATATTATTTGGGGTACCGATTCAGAAAATTGCATTGGATAGACCACATCAGCTCCAGTTTATTAAGGGCTGATTCAGAAAGTTGCATTGGATAGACCACATCAGCTCTAGATTATTAAGTGTGGTTTTCTGTGGGTGAGCAGATGGTGACTACTAGATGGCATATGTGTTCTCTATCAGAAATTAGAGCTGATGTGGTCTATCCAATGCAATTTTCTGAATCAGCCCCCCAAATAACCAAACTGAATCTAAAGTTGACCAAAAACTGATTTGTAACCCTCTTGGTACTAATGTTGGAGAGTGGTCCCTGGTCAAAAAAAGGTTGGGAACCACTGCATTAGAGCCTAGGGCTCAGGCTGTTTGAATGACCATACTTTGTCATATGAGCCTGCCCAAGATCTAAAATCTTCTCACTGTCCTCACAGGCATCGTTGGTAGGATCACAGAAGAAGACCTTCTCTGTGTCTTCTCCCATATTTTGGGATTCTCTGCCTGGGAAAGTTAGGAGGGTCCTCCTTTGCTGATCTTTCTTGTCCAGCAAGTTTTAGAAACTGGTTTTTAATGGGGAAATAGCTTTTTATGGTGCTATTCTATCTGAAAACTTTGCTTTAAAATGGTTTTAACTCTGTTGTTGATGATGTACAACCTTGTTTAATATTGGTATTTAGTACCTATATCAAACATGGTTGTACAATCTGAACATAATATAGAAACAGGAGTAATTACTCAGGATGCTCTTGTAAGATAAAAAAAGAAACATTACTTTTCTTATCTCAGGAAATCCATATTAGGAGACAAAAAATAGGCAAAAGAAGGTGACCTATATTTGTTTAGAGGACCCTAAAAGTTGCAGTCACCTGTGGATGTAAACTTTGTTGGAACATGCAAGGAATCAGCTAATGTGTGTGTAAAATAAGATGCATGAAGCTGATTGGTCGGGCAATGGCCAGGGAGATGGCTGAGCCTCTGACTTTTGGATACTGTTGCATTTTTGTTTGGGCTTGAGCTATTCAAGTGCAGAGAGAGACAGTTTTTGAAGAGAGAAGCAGAGAGAGACAGTTTGGAAAGTACTCTTGCGTCATGAGTTGCTGAAGGAGTTTATCCCACATGGACAAAAGAAAGACTATTTTAGATCTATAGAAATAAAAATGTAATGTCAGTTTGTGGGATTAACATAACTCAAAAACCACTGGACGAATTGACACCAAATTTGGACACAATACACCTATCAGGCCAACAAGTGACCGTCACCCATAAAAACACTGGAAAACATAGCAGATGAGACTTAAAAAGTCAAAAAACAAAAATACATTACAACACATGCACAAAACCACACATATTTATGCAAGCACACATATGTACACATATACACAAATATATACACACACATATACATATATACACAGACTGGGCCACAGCAACGTGTGGCAGGGGACGGCTAGTCTCTTATAAAAGGACATATGAGTTGATGCAACTGATCACATTGTACATATGTTGTTCTGAACTGCGAAGAGTAAACTACTTGTTCTTTACTGCTCACCTGTGTGGCATATTTTCTTTCTCTGGCAAGGCAGTGTGTGGGCTGGTCAAATGTGAACTACAACTGGTTTAATTTACATTATGCCACAAACTTGCAGGCTTTATTGGCAGTGGATCTCCCTTCCCAGAGAAAAGGGACAAAGAGACTGACTTCTTGAGAGAAGGGAGATGTGATTTCAGCAGATTCCCACAGGGAAGACCAAACTCTTGGCTTATAAAGAGGAAGAGTAATCTGGAAAACAATGGAAAGAAAGATACCTGACCTTGCTCCTGGCTTGACACAAGAAGCTCCACAGGGTCACTTGGCTCTGACCACAGGAATGGTTCATTTCTGTGATGATATCGGCAACTGTAGTTTCCTGAGATTTCTAATCTCACCATGAAGAAATTGAATTCTGTTATGTTTCTGCCTGGTAATGTCACCTGTGATGCTACCAAGCCACTCGAATTGTAAAGGTAGAAGTTCATATCACTTTCTGGTGCCCAGCACTCGATGGTGACATTTAATCCCAAAGTTATCTGCTCCCTTGGCCTCACTTTGATGGAAGGTTTGGGTAAAGTAAGATCTAATAGAAGCAACACATTAAAAAGAGGTTAGATTGCTTCATTTGTTATTTAACTGATACATTTTGCAAATTCTGACCAAAGCAATATATTTGTCTGTTGTACAGAAAAAAATCTTCTATTGAACATATGTTTGGGATTAGGTTAATTAGGAGCCCCTGGTGGCGCAGTGAGTTAAAGCGCTGAGATGCTGAACTTGCAGACCGAAAGGTTTTAGGTTCAAATCTGGGGAGCGGCATGAGCTCACGCTGTTAGCCCCAGCAACTGCCAACCTAGCAGTTCGAAGACATGCAAATGTGGGTAGATCAATAGGTCCTGCTCTGGCAGGAAGATAATGGTACTCTGTGCAGTCATGCCAGCCATGTGACCTTGGAGGTGTCTATGGACAACGCTGGCTCTTTGGCTTAGAAATGGAGAAGAGCACCAACCCTCAGAATCAGACATGACTGGACTTGATGTCAGTGGAAAACCTTCATGTGCCCCTTTCCCAATATGGCTTTGCTATTAGGACTCAAAGCCTTCCTCCATAAGCCAATTCCCAGATGTATTACATTTCAAAAAATCCCCAGCCATTGACCAAACTGAGGAATCTTTAGTACAATGCACCTAAAAAATATCAGATTGACAAAAACTTTTTTTAAAGAAAGGAGGGGAAAAAAAACACAAAAAGTTATATTTTTGGAGAAGCCAATAACAATATCTGAGATAGGTTTAAAGGTAATAACAAATATGTCAGTATTTCTTTTTAAATGACAGTATTTCTTTCAAATTAACAACTGATTGGTATTTTGAGCAATCTCTCCACCTTCACAGTGTTACCAATAATAAGGAAAACTGTCATTTTCCAATAATCTATAATCTATCTATATATCTATATCTATCTATATATGCATAATAAAAGTGAAAATATGTGTATGTGGTGGAGGTGTCCACTTACACAGACAACCTCTGGCCTCCACAAACAGGCTATAGTTCCAAGCACTGAGACGCCTCCAAAGTTAATATTGCTTTAACTGTTTTTAATTTGCTTTAGATGTTGTATTGTTGTGTTGTGTTTTGAGGCCTTGGCCTATGTAAGCCGCATTGAGTCCTTCAGGAGATGCTAGCAGGGTACAAATAAAGTTTAATAATAATAATAAAAAGACACCCCTGCCACTGACATTGCATGTTATAGTGAGAACCATGAAGATGTAGCCCAAACGCTGCCAATGTCCACCCCAAGTGCTACGGGCCATCACCCAAGGAATGCTTTCATTTGCAGAGAATTTCTTCCTAGGTTTGATATGTTTCCTCCACCACAGACAGTCATCCCAGGTTCCTTGTGTCGAATTTGCATGACCCTGCCCACTGCATTTCCCTTAACCCTTTCCTCCCCTTTCCTATGACACACAGCAAACACAGAGGAATTGATCAGCATCTGAACAGACTGGAGGGGTTTGGGGGACTGACTCAACAGGATGGAAGCTGTAGTTCACCCTGCATCGAGGCAGAGCACTGTGGCTCCCCCAGGGAGCACTCCACTCAGCCGACGACAGATCTGGACCAAGCTTGGCACACACACCCAACATAGCTAACTGTGCATACAGGCATGGTTTGGGGAGGATTGACCCACGATTCTGGGAACTGTAGTTCACCCACATTGTTGGGTATTTTCTAATGGGAGCATTAATAAAAACTGAAATCAAAGACTGGCCTTTCCCTAATAAATAGTGTTACTAATTAACTAAATGATATTACCTAACACTGCAAAACAAACAATGCCTTTTTCAAAAACCCTGGGCAGCGCTGGGTCCACAGGCTAGTAAGTAATAAAACTAGTAACTGAAGATTCCAAGTTCTTCTCAAAAGTTATCCACATATGATTTTGGGGAGGGGAGAATATATATAAAAACCATTTCAGGGTTATTTGTGAAAATGTCACACAATAATGAAGTCTGAACCTTACCTGTCATTTTGATATGTACTTGGTCACTAACAACTGAACATAACTTATCAGATGCTGATTGGCAGCAATATCTACATTGATAGATTCCCCTTTGATCTAGCTGGACACTGGGAAAGAGAAAAGTAATGTTTCCTTGTAGTGCCTTCTCCACAAACAAAAAAGATGGCACTTCTTTATACAGAAAGAACTCTGCATGTTGACATTCTTGGTTTGCACAGCTGATCCTAACGCTTTGTCCCACCATCGCCACAGCATTGGGAGTCACTGCAATGGAAGGTTTGGGATAAGGTGTTCCTGGAAAAGAAATAAATAAATAACAACGAGAGCTGAAAGGTGTATGTTCTATTACCACCTGGTTCTTTAACGTGGGAGACATTTGCAAGCTCTGGGTGAACAAAGTGTGGATCGGAAAATAAATAGAAGCCACAGGACTTTGATCCTAATCTAAGGTCTCTTTCAGACCACATAGTTATAGCACTGAACTATTACTTTAGTCGTTATGGTCCCATCAAATGGAATCCTGGGATTTGTAGTTTGGTGGGCTACCAAATTTGAATGGAGTATATCGCATATTATATTGTTTACTTTTGGGTACTGTTGCATTATCCAGGCGGATAATGCTGCATAAAGTCTACTATATTAACCAGGACTATGATTTTACAAAATTGTCCAGGCTCTCCTTGAAAACTGCAGCTTCTATGTGGAGTTTCAAGGCAGGAAAATTAGATGGAGGAGGCAAAAGAATGGTTTACATCAAGGCAGTGTTCTTACACCGACATTGTTTAACATCTTTACTAAAGATCAGCCACTACTCACAAAGAGTGTTATATATACTGATGACCTTGCCCTAACAACACAAGCAAACGACTTTGAAACAGTCAAAAACCAACTTCCGAATCCCCTGAAAGATGTCTCCAGCTATTACAAAGATAATCACCTGAAGCCTAACCTTGCCAAGACACAAGTGTGTGTGCTTTATTTTTTTATTTACTGGATTCATATATTGCTTTTCTCACCCCTGGGGGGACTCTTTCCTGCTTTCCACCTACTCATACACGAAGCCAACATGAAGTTGAAAATTACCTGGGAAGGCCAAGAGCTTGAACACCGATCCCATCCTTGGTGTCACTTTAGACCAAACACTAACATTTAGGAAACACTGAATGAGTACCAAGTACAAAGTAGCTTTACACAATAACATCCTATAGAAACTTACTGGTAGCGCATGGGATGCAGACCCAAAATTAATAAGAACATCAGCCCTGGCCTTGTCTTACTCAATTGCTGAGTATGCCTGCTGTGTTTGCCACAAGTCTGCCCATGCAGGTGAATACAGCACTGAACAAAACATGCATAATAATCACAGGATGTCTGAAATCTACATCTGTTGATAGACTCTACAAGGTAGTTGGCAATGCACTCCCCCCCCCCCCCCCGATGTACGATGGGAAGTTGCTGCTAACTGTGAGAGAAATAAGGTTGAACACTGTGAAAGCCACCCATTGTATGGCTATCAGCCTCCTCCCAGCAGACTCAAATCAAGGAAAAGCTTCATGAGAACCACCACTCCTCTTAATGTTCCCCTATCAACAGCAAGAGTATTCCTCTGGGCAGCAAAACTAGGCAATTCCACCTGGATGATCCCCCACGAGGGTCTTCCTCCAGGGGCAAACCAAGAATGGGCAACTTGGAAGTCCTTGAACTGACTTAGAAGTGGTGTTGGGAGATCAAAAGACAACCTGGCAAAATGGCATGACCTAGAAGAATCCTCCACCTTGTGCAACTGTGGAGCAGAACAAACAACTCCACACCTGTATGCTTGCCCACAATGCCCTGCCTTATGCACAGGGGAAGAATTTTCCACAGCTACAGACAATGTGGTCATGGTTGCCCGTTATTGGTCTAAAATTATTTAGCCACTTGTGCTTCCTTTATTTTATCTATTTTATACTTATGTATGCAATGCGTTGGACATGAAATAATAATAAATCCAGGCAGAGGCCACTAGAGGGTGCTAGAGGGGAAGATAGTCCATTTTATGGGGATGGAGGGTGGGTTGAAGGAGTAAAATCATTTCCCCCTGCTTTCTGTTATTCACCCCACCCATTGTTCATTGTGGAAACAACCCTTGTTTATGATATGGGAAGCGGGCAGGGGGAATAATAGGAAAACAGGGAGAAATGGTTTTGCTCCTCCAACCCACCATGCACCCCATCCCCCAAAATGGACTATCCTTCTCTCTCTATCACCCCTAGTGGCCTCCGCCCAGATAATGCAACAATATATTTAATTTAATGAAGGGATAATAACACAAATGGGCAGAGTTAAAAATACAGTGAAGCTCATGTTGTTATATAGTACATTACTGAAACTCCATAAGTTGCTGAACTGGCCCACAAATAATACATTTAAATCTAGAATCCATCTAGGGATCTAATTTACATGAAATTATTTATGTCAGAACAACAGTAATGCACAGGTATATGAAATATAAATATAAACATTTCCAAGAGATAGCCTTACACCAAAATCAATAATCCTATAGTACCTTAGCTAAGTAGAAAGTAGTGAAAACTGTATGAGAATGGAAACATGATCTCACCTATTACTTTGAGAGAAACCTTGTCACTATAAGCGGAGCAATAGGATAAGCCAACTGATGAGCAATACTGACAAACATAGTTCCCCTCATTTGATTGGGTTGCATTGGCAATTGGAAATATAGCCCAATTCCATACTGTGTGCATCTCTTTCCGGTGAATTACCCTGGAATCCACCACTTGATACAGTATGAACCACTTTGCCGCTTGAAGGGCGTCAGGCCTCGTGCACTGAATGAAGACAGTTCCCCCAAGGAGCACTTCTCTGGAGCTCAAGACTACAGAAGGCTTGGGATATTGATATTGCCCTAGAAGAAGGAAGAAACAGTGAGACTTGGAGAACAAAATAATCTATAGGGGTGAGTTCTGGGTTGACAATGTGTGGCCCGTGGCTCATGCACACCACTCCTGCAGCCATTGTTGTTGTCCTTACATCTAAATTGTTTTCTTCCTAAAATTTCTGTTACCTCTAAACATGCTATAGACTAGAGCAGTGGTTCTCAACCTTCCTAATGCCACGACCCCTTAATACAGTTCCTCATCTTGCGGTGACCCCCCCCCCCTCCAAACTACAACATTATTTTCTTCTTACTTCATAACTGTAATTTTGCTACTGTTATGAAACGTAATGTAAATATCTGATATGCAGGATGCATTTTCATTCACTAGACCAAATTTGGCACAAATACTCGATATGCCCAAATTTAAATACTGTTGGGGTTGGGAGGGGGGACGACTGATTTTGTCATTTGGGAGCTGTAGTTGCTGGGATTTATAGTTCACCTACAATCAAAGAGCATTCTGAACTCCACCAACAATGGAATTGAACCAAAACTTGATACACAGAACTCTCATGACCAACAGAAAATACTAGAAGGGTCTGCTGGGAATTGAACTTGAGTTTGGGAGTTGTAGTTCACCAACATCCAGAGATCACTGTGGACTCAAACAATGATGGAACTGGACCAAACTTGGCATGAATACTCCATATGCCCAAATGTGAACACTGGTGGAGTTTGGGGAAAATAGGCCTTGACATTTGGGAGTTGTAGTTGCTGGGATTTATAGTTCACCTACAATCAAAGAGCATTCTGAACTCCACCAACAATGGAATTGAACCGAAACTTGGTACACAGAACTCTCATGACCAACAGAAAATACTGGAAGGGTCTGGTGGGCATTGAACTTGAGTTTGGGACTTGTAGTTCACAAACATCCAGAGATCACTGTGGACTCAAACAATGATGGATCTGGACCAAACTTGGCACAAATACTACATATGTCCAAATGTGAACACTGGTGGAGTTTGAGGAAAATAGGCCTTAACATTTGGGAGTTGTAGTTGCTGAAATTTATAGTTCACCTGCAATTAAATAGCATTCTGAACCCCACCAATAAGAGAATTGGACCAAACTTCCTACACAGAACACCCATGACCATCAGAACATAAACATGTTTTTTGATGGTCTTTGGCGACACCTCTGACACCCCCTTGCGACTCCACAGAGGTTCCGATCTCCAGGTTGAGAAACACTGGACTAGAGGCATTTTTGCAACATTCTTCTGCTTTAGGTCATTTTAGCTTCAGAAGTTGTTTTTAAAGTAAGTCTTTTCAGGCCTTTTGCAGGATTAAAATAACTTTGGGGAAGCAAACACGCTGTGGAAGTACTCCCATGACTCCTAGAAAACATGAGGGCATTGGGGGGCAAAGAGAGATGGAGTTGAAGGGTGCGCTCTTTCCAGGTTTCCTGGGTGGCGAAGGCTGCCCCCCATATTTTGCCAACTCCTTGATCTCTACAGTAATCTGACTTGATTATGGGAGACATCAGCTTGATTTGGGAGAAAATGGGAGGCTGAGTTTGACATAGATGGTCAGTATTTGCTAGGATGGTGATCCATCTCTTTAGGATATTCACCAGTAGCAATTATATTAATTCTTGATATTTATTTTTAAAATATTTTTTACTTTATTTTTATCCAGCCTTTCTCAAGATATAGAGACTCAAGGTGGCTAACGATAAACATAAAACTGTGCTAAATAAACTAATGTGAATACATGGAAATATAAAAATTAAAAAAAATTAAACTATTAATGTCATTTAAAGCTGTAACATTAAAATATTAAAATGCATTCACACTCCACCCCCATTCCAAATGCCAATTATACTTTATCCAGAGCCCACCCCTTAAATCCAGTGTTTATTATGCCTTGCAAATAGAGATGGATCTACACCAGGCATGGGCAAACTTCTACCCTGCAGGTGTTTTGAACTTCAACTCCCACAATTCCTCACAGCCTCACACTCCTTCCTTTTCCTCTCTTAGTCGCTTAAGTGGCTGAAGGGAAAAGGAAGGGGCCCGAGGCTGTTAGGAATTGTGGAAGTTGAAGTCCAAAACACCTGGAGGAAGGCCCAAGTTTGCCCATGGCTGATCGACACTGTAGAATTGATGTTTGCCACCACTAATTCTCATGGCTCAATGTTATGGAGCCATAGGCATTGTATATTTTTATACCATGTTTAGCCTTATCTGCAAAAGATTAATGGTGTCTCGCAAAACTACAGCTCCCAAGATTGTATAGCATTGAACCTTGGTAGTTAAAGTGGTGTCAAACTGCATTACCTCTGCTGTATAGATGCAAACTTAGTTTGTGCCAAACTGTTCCATCCATTGACTTAAGGCTATAGCCACACTAAAGCATTGTAGCAGTTTAACACCACTTTAAACTCCATGGCTCGATGTAATGATTCTGCACAATGGAGCCTTGGAGCTAGAGTAGTACTAAAGTCCAACAAAGATAGTAGTTGATAGCACCTTAACTACCAAGACTCTGCCATCCTCCTTTTATTGCATGGTATGGGCCATTGGTTGGAAAGCCATGGTAGTTTCCAGTTTGCCCACCAGCCCAATTAATTATTATTTTATCTGTTTGCACTCACTTCTCTAAGGCCCCTTCCACACTGCCATATATCCCAGGACCTGATCCCAGATTATCTAACTTAAACTGGATTATATGTCTTCATTGCCAGATAATCTGGGATAAAATGATAATCTGAGATCAGGTCCTGGGATATAGGGACAGTGTGGAAGGGGCCTAAAATTATGACTCGAGACCAGGATCAAATGCCTGCTTGTCTGTGTAAGCCCTCTGGATGGCCTCAGGCAAGTTACATTCTCTCAGCTTCATAAAGGCCAAAGACACGCCTTCTGTCGCCAGTAGTCAGAAATGAATTGAAGGGATACATAAACAACAAACTCACCTCTACATATATGCCAATGCCTTCCCATCCATAATCCTGAAAAGGAGATGCTTCCATTAGTTTCAAGATATCTGAATAACAGGAACTAGTATTGACTTTCCAATTGTGCCACCCTACCATTGTACATCTAGTAGACCTTCTGCATTTCAGCCAGCATTACTAACCAAGTAAGAAGATGCTGAAAGAAACCTTCATGGTGAAGCTTCTGTAGTGAGCAGTGTCCTGTTTGCTCCTTGCTCTGCAGAGTCCTCAAAGATTCCTGTTGAGAGTGTTGACTTCTGAAACAATGCCGCTCAGCAATGAAGATCCTTCCTCACAATGTACGATTTCTGTCGGCTCTGACAGTACAGACAACTGTGGTTAACACGCAAACTTGAGGGTCTTTCCACATCCCTTTTCAACCACAGTGCGCAGAACAGCAAGAGTAGGGCTGTGAGATCTTCACCTGTCAAAGTGCCTTTTGTCATTTGGTTTGAAAAACATAAAGTCCAATGGTGACTTGTTTGGTTGATGCCACAGTTGACTTTTCGGGAAACAGGTAGTAGAAGTAGCATATAGAGAACATTGCACATCTATATATTTAATCTAGTGAACAAGATTTTTTTTAATTCTGGGATTTACCAGAATTAAACAGATCAATCGGATTTTTTAAAAGTCTTTCTCTTTTCTCTCTTATTTATTAATTTATTAATTATTTCATCAGTGAAATGACACATTTGCACAATAGCACTGTCATTCTAAGTATTTTTTTAAATGTAGCAGGAGTAAACTAACCTTCCAAATGATACTTTAGCATAACATCTTCTTTTTGTTGCCATTTGCTTTTTTTAAAACAAAAACAATTCCATATTTACCTAGTTTGATCTTAGTTACATGGTGAGTTACTGCAGAACACAGACAAGAAATGAATAGCATCAAGTTCCTCCAAGATCAAACTTTCTACAAACGTTTGCTTTTTACAGATCCTGTTTCCTAGTTTGGCTAGTATTTTTGTTTCTTACCTTCTCCTTCTTTCTGAAGAAGTAGAGTTCAGACGGATGCAACATGTGACTTCTTCCCAGAACAACATCAGCACAATGGTTGTGACATTGACTTTGACTGGTTCATCATTGTGATTAAGACACCCTTCTAGTTCCTCTTCTTTTAGACCAGTGGATCTAAATCTCGTCCATGAGCCTTCTTCCTCATTATTTATTTTATTTTATTTCCATTCCTTTTGTGCCTCCTGCTACTCCTTCCCTATCACTGACCATGGCATATAGAATCATAGAGTTGGAAGAGACCTCGTGGGCCATCCAGTCCAACCCCCTGCCAAGAAGCAGGAATATTGCATTCAAATCACCCCTGACAGATGGCCGTCCAGCCTCTGTTTAAAAGCTTCCAAAGAAGGAGCCTCCACCACACTCCGGGGCAGAGAGTTCCACTGCTGAACAGCTCTCACAGTCAGGAAGTTCTTCCTCATGTTCAGATGGAATCTCCTTTCTTGTACTTTGAAGCCATTGTTCCGCGTCCTAGTCTCCAGGGAAGCAGAAAACAAGCTTGCTCCCTCCTCCCTGTGGCTTCCTCTCACATATTTATACATGGCTATCATATCTCCTCTCAGCCTTCTCTTCTTCAGGCTAAACATGCCCAGCTCCTTAAGCCACTCCTCATAGGGCTTGTTCTCCAGACCCTTGATCATTTTAGTCACCCTCCTCTGGACACATTCCAGCTTGTCAATATCTCTCTTGAATTGTGGTGCCCAGAATTGGACACAATATTCCAGGTGTGGTCTAACCAAAGCGGAATAGAGGCACTCCACTTGTCACTTCTTTCCATGATGAAGAGGAAGCATTGGTGAGCACCCTCTGGGTTCGTCCATTTAACCAATTACAGATCCACCTCACCGTAGTTTTGCCTATGTTCTGCATCAGAATCTTGAGCTGATGTGGTCTATCCAATGCAATTTTCTGATTCAGCACCACAAACCAAATCTAAAGTTGACCAAAAACTGATTTGTAACCCTTTTGGTACTAATGTTGGAGAGTGGTCCCTGGTCAAAGTGGTCCCTGGTCAAGTAGTTACTGGTTAAAGGGGTCCCTGGTCAAAGTGGTCCCGGGTCAAAGTAGTCCTGGGTCAAAATGGTCCCTGGTCAAGTAGTTCCTGGTCAAAATGGTCCCTGGTCAAAAAAAGGTTGGGAACCACTGTTTAAGATCCTTCTCTTCTTATTTTTTGTTGTTGTTGCTGCTGCTGTTGTGTACCTTTTTTAAAAAGTTATTTTTATTTAGAATAATTTGCTCCTCAAGACAGAGCTGAAAGAAAGATAGAGAGAAATACTAGAGTTCCCCATTGATACATGGAAAGAGTGAGAGCAATACCGGTTAGTAGAGTGAATGAAGAAAATAGACTAACGGAGAAAAAAGAAAAAAAATATAATAATATAAAATAAAATTAAAAACAAACAAAAAAAGAGAGATTGCGCAGAACTTCCAGAATCTTCCAGGTTAGTAAAGTTATCCTAATTTTTCATTTTTCTTCGTATTTTTGAGTTGGCGGCTTCTTGGTGATCGTCCTTCAAGGTTCATTTAAAACATTTTAATATAAATTTCTTTATATTCTTTCTTAATAAATTCTAAGAAACTTTTCCAATCGGTTCTGGGAGATTTTATATAATTTTGTGAGATTCTATGGGTAAGTATGTCCATGTTCATGATATCCATTGTTTTTAATATCCATTACTCCACTGTAGGAATTTCACTAGACCTCCATACCCTAGCCAAAATAATTCTCGCTGCTGTTGTGAAGTAGAAGAAGATTTTTTCTGAATTTTTATCTGTAATGAAGTCTGTTATTCCTAGTAGCATTGATTCAGGTTTTAGTTCGAATTTGATATTTAGGATTATTTTGATCTTTTCATATATTTTGTGCCAAAAGTTCTTAATTTTCGTGCACTTCCACCACATGTGGAAAAAATTGCCTTTGTGCTTTCTGCATTTCCAGCAGTCATCCTTTATTTTTCCTTTGTTGATCTTTGATGTTATCTCAGGAGTCAGGTACCACCTATAGAATATTTTATACCAGTTCTCCTTGAGCTCTGATGCATATGAGTACTTTAACTTTCTATTCCAAATTTCTTCCCACTCTGACATTGTTATTGATCTGCCTATGTCTTTTGACCATTTTGTCATATTTTCCTTGACTTGTTCAGTTTCTGTGGACCAAATTAATAGTTGCTGGTATATTTTCTTTATTAATTTTTATGTCTGTTTTTACTATTATGTCCCAGATTGTATTTCTTGTCTCAAATCCTCTTGTATTATCTATTTTAAAATTTTCTTTTATCTGTTGGTATTGGAACCACGAGATTGACGGGTTGATCTGTTTTTGTTATTGTGTACCTTTAAGTAATTTTTTACTTTACTTACTTACCTAGGTGATCTCTCGTCTGAGTATGATGGCCTTCCAAGAGTTTTATTATTCTTGGAAGATGCTTGTGCATGTTTTTTTTAAAATGTGTGGAGGTTGGTGCACAGCTGATCAGCATACAGTCTTCGCAGAGTGAAGGCCCCAACCAATGGCATGGTTAACACAATGACGGTGGCTTCTCAATCTGTTGCAGCCCTCTTCTGCCTTCACAGTCATTGTAACATGTACCATGTTTTCTTCCGCCTGGTCCGCTGTTGAGGTCGTTATTGTTGTTGTTGTCATTGTCATTGTCGTTGTGTATGAGGATATTTTATTCTTTTAACACTCACATTTTTTTATAATGCTTTTATACGGTTTTATGTGGTTTTATTTGTTTTGATTTATTTATTGTGAATATATTTTAAATTGTTTTGGGAGCTACTGCAGGTCCCACTCTTGGCGAAAGGTCACATGCAAATGCAATAAACTAAAAATAAAAACGTCTGCCCTGTAGCAATTCCTCCTACTCCATATGACTCTGAATGTTTTAATTTGGCAATGAGCTAGAGCTCTCTAGCTACAAATTCTAAATATCCCTCCCTAAATGGCATAAGATCATCTGGAGAGGCCCTGCTCTAGGTCCCATCGGCCTCACAAGCGTGGCTGGTAGGGACGAGGGACAGGGCCTTCTTGGTGGTGGCCCCGCAACTCTGGAACTCTCTCCCACCTGAGGTCAGAACCGCCCCAACAATCCTGACATTCAGGAAACAGGTGAAGTCGTGGTTGTGGAGACAGGCTTTCGAAGAATGAGACAACGTTCTGGATGGAAGACGGTGTATATTCGATTTTAGTATGACGACTGACCACTATAGTTTTTAAATTTATGTGCTTTTCCAGTGTTTTATTGTAATTATGTACTTTGATATTTTACCAATTGTATGTGTTTTTATGGTTGGAAACCGGGCTGAGTCCCTCTAATGAGGTGAGAAGCTCGGTATATAAAACTTTGAAATAAATAAATAATAAATAAATATCTCAGGATTCCTTAGGCTGTTGCCATGGCAGCCAAAGTGGAATCACAGTGCTATATTTGGGTAGCATGAAAGGGCCACTTTCAGCTTATAGTCTATGGCAGGGGTCCTCAAACTATGACCTGGCGGCCGGATGTGGCCCTCCAAGGTCATTTACCTGGCCCTCACTCAGGGTCAACCTGTCTGAAATGACTTGAAATCACACAACAACAACAACAACAACAACAACAACAACAACAACAACCACAACAACAACAATCCTATCTCATCAGCCAAAAGGAGGCCTTCCCCTTCCATTGAAATACTAATAAGTTTATATTTGTTAAAATTGTTCTTCATTTTTATTATTGTATTGCTTTTAAGTGTTTTTTTGTTTTTTGCACTACAAATAAGATATATGCAGCGTGCATAGGAATTCATTCATATTTTTTCACATTATAATCTGGCTCACCAACAATTTGAGGGACTGTGACCTGGCCCTCTGTTTAAAAAGTTTGAGGACCCCTGATCTACGGACTGGTTCTAGACTGGCAGGACCTTTTCTGTTGACAGTGTCAGAGAGACTAATTTGGTCTTCAAGACATTATAAAATTAGATCCTTCTTCTTTCTTAAGTCTGAAGAAAGAGGAACTCTTGATGGTTGCCATTTCTTCACTTTCAGGAAATGAAGTATTGCATTTCTAAAATGTTGGCTTTCCCCTGCAATGACGCATAGCAGTTCTTTTGCAATTTAGATCCTTTCGTATAAATGGTATGCTTAAGAATTGAAAACATGGGTGTGATGTCTATTTTGCCCTCTGTTTCTTATCAACCATCACTAACAAGATGTGTAGTAAGTGAAAGAAGCATCAAAAATATTGAGTAAAGGGTAGACAAAGACACGGAAGAAAAACAAGGGGAAAAACATGGAAGTAGTAATCAAAACGAAAGGGAAGAATGAACACAAAAGTACAGGCTCGGAAAATGAGCAAAACTGGGCCTGAAACTCCCATCTGCTATGCTAAAAGTAAAGGATTATGGGAGGATTATAAGGGAGACAACAATTATTCACTTTTCACTAACAACATGTGTTGACACAGGAGTGAAATGTGAGGATAGAATTGGATATTTAAGGTCTCAAGTCTAGCAGGCATTTATGTGGAGGTGAGACTGGAAGAACAAAAGAGTTATGAATTATTAAGCAAAATTTTGTTTTAACACCAAAATATCATAGAAAAGAGTTCAGAGGGGTCAAAAAAAGGAAGCCTGAAGAAACATATGCACAATAAGGCTGTAGTTTGGGCAAGCTGTGAGGAAACTGGAAACTGGATTGATGGACCCCAGGCTAAAAGTACCATCATACACTGGTTTCTGCCTGTTTCTAAACACTTTAAATACACTTTCAAGATGGGGTCCCATGAAGCTCATCAAACGACACAAGACTACCATGGATTGACAGTGAGATTCTGTTTCTAAATTGTGTAGAAATGTCTTTTTAAAAAATCAGGGACAATCTACTCCTGAGCTACCAACTCATGTACAAATGGTCAAAGGCGGGTATTTTAATGTGCGATGGGAAATGTATTGTCGAAGGCATTCATCGCCGGAATCACTGGGTTGTTGTAGGTTTTTTCGGGCTATATGGCCATGGTCTAGAGGCATTCTCTCCTGACGTTTCACCTGCATCTATGGCAAGCATCCTCAGAGGTAGTGAAGTACCCTCACTACCTCTGCCTTTTACTTCTATTTCACTTTCCCATTTTGCAGACATGTTTATCCAGGATCATGAGATTTCAGACTTCCACAATTGTGAAGTTTTCTTTTTTAAAATAATTATAAAAGCAGAATGGGCAAAGACTATACTTTCCTGAGTGATAGTACAGAAAGCAGATCAATTATCTAGAAATGGACAGAGTGCAACACGTATGATGGGGATGAATAAATTATCAGTTTATTTTAAAAATGGAAAGACACAAAACACAATGATATTAAAACTATAACAAAACTTTATTTATAACCCACCCTACCTCCCCTAGGGGACTCAGGGTGGTTTCCAAACAAAAGTGGCAAAGTGTTGTCAAAGACTTTCATGGCTGGAATCACTGGATTGCTGTGAGTTTTCCGGGCTGTATGGCCATGTTCCAGAAGCATTCTCTGCTGACGTTTCGCTCACATCTATGGTAGGCATCCTCAGAGGTTGGGAGATTCAAAGATGAGCATAAAGCTAACCCTTAAAAATGTGGTCTAACTCTCATAAACTGGAAAGTCCTGGCCCTAGAGCTGAAGGTCAGATGTTACCAACAGTGCAAGGAAGCACAAATAGAATGGGAAAGGAAGAAATGTGCTAAGAAGCCACTTCAAGCAAACCCTTGTGATGACTGCTATGTCCTCAATTTGAAAGATTATGTGGATCCAGAATAGGTCTCCACAGTCATTTATGGATTTACCACCAAGACTATATCTCTGGAAGACAATCATACCCAGCCATGAGTGATTGTCTATGATGTTAAGATGTACATGAATTTCTTTATTTAGAATAGTTATGTCCTATCTTTGAGTTACAAAGACTTCCAGGGTGGCATGCATACTATTCATTTGCCAGATCCCTGCCCTCAGGTTTACAATCTAAATAAGGCAGGGCAAAATGTGGTTGGCAGATGGAGAGCAAATTAAGTCCAGCAATAACTGGCTGCTCTTCTGTTCCTCAGAGGCCACAGTAATGGCAATTGGAACATGGAGAGACGGCCTTTCAGTTGCCATTGGGCCAAGGCATGATGGGGCTGTGTATGGCTGCTCTTCATTCCCCCAGAAGCCACAGCAGTAACAACTGGAACATGGTGGAGAAAGGATTTCTCAGTAGCCACTGGACCAAGGTATGATACAGCTGTTTGTGGCTACTCTTCTCTTCTTCAGAAGCAAAAGGAATAGTAGTTAGATCATGAAGAAAGGGATTCTTATCAGACGCTGAAACCCAAGTGTATGCCAACATCTCAGGGGACTGTGGACACACATATCTTCTGTGAACCAGAAAGATGGTGTTTAACCACAGAAAAATTCACATAAATGTCCAAGTAATGTTTGCCATATTGGAGAAATGCTGCTTGTGGGCTCTTCCTGGTTCTTTATTTGGCCACTGATGCATAGACGCAAGGTTCAGAGACCCCAATTGGATCAGCTGTGGGTTTGATCTTCAGTGAGCAGTGTCTTAGTACAGCATAGGAAACTTCATCGGGGCCTGCTTCAGCCACTGGCCCTAAGGTCTACATAATCAGAGAGAGAAAAGAGAACAAAAATTAGGATGCAAACCTGCCACCACTTGTTTCAATGATATTTCAATGAAAAAAATAAAAGTACATAATGGCAACCCTCCCCAGTCTGATATATCCAGTGTGTCAGGTGATAACTCCTTTCATGCTGATTGTGGATTATGGATTATGTAGTCAAATACATCTGGAGAAGACTGCGATAAACAACAGCTAGATATTAAAATTGGTGGTTAACAGTCACCAAGAGTTGACCTTTTCCTGACTCCATTCCTTTTGTTCATTTTTCAAATAGTATTTATTTATTGTATCAGAAGTGAATAAAGGGTACAGTTGTATTGTATTTTTTAGAAAAACAAACAAAACAAAAAGATAAAATAACACAAAGTTTGAAAACTTGGCGTTATATTAAATGTTTTACCATTTAATATTTCAAATGGTGAAACAAGTGCATATTCATGACCATTTAAAGTCCCTAACTTATTTCCTGTCTGCTTCCAGATTCTGCACAACTTTATGTTCAAATGCCTCCATGTCCTTCCTTCCTCTCTCTTTATGCTTACATCACAGTGCGTTGCATACTGTGATCTTGTCTGGATAACATTACTTTTGGTCAAAGGTCTCCTGTTTCCTAAAATGACCTTGCCTCCTCTGCTAGGCCTTCTGCAGTCCAGAACCAGAAATAGTGGATTTATTCCGTGACTTCCAAGAAGGTGCGGAATAAACCCACTATCTAATTAATTCGCTACAAATCAGGGTTTTCCTGGTTTTCCTGGTTTGTGGCTAATTAATTCGGGACTGTCCCATAGACTTAAGTCTCTTTCTGCATCTGAGGAAGTTGATCTATGGTAAATTTGTGAAAGCTTCTGCTACCAGCATCCCTCTAGCCTCAAAGACTATATCTCTTTACATATAGTCACTATTACAGTTGTTTATTTAAATGAGTACCTCTTACCATGGCTGCTGGTTGGTTTGTTACTTTGGCTGTAAAACCTGAAAATAAAAAAAAAAACACTGTGATTCTTCACTGTTCCTAATTATAACAGTAGATACTATAACAGTAGATAGTTTCTGCTTAGGGAATTTGGGACAAAACGTTTCTTGCTTGTTATGTGTTGGCCTTCATATTATTTCTATTGGAACAATTGTACACCAAGATATTCTGCACAAGTAAATAACACTTCTTCATATTTGCTTCTTCAATAATAAAAAGGGATCACTCAATATGCAAGACACTCCAACTGAGGAAAAGGAGACCAGACATAAGATTATTTCAACTTGGAGACTTCACTCAATATATTTTGTTTTCACCAAAACTACATGTGACTTTCCTGTGCATAACATGTGTTTCAAAGCAGAAATATACAAAGGACAAAATACTTTGGGTATTCCTGCTAAAAACATTTCTATTTGTGTACATTGTTTGTACAATGTACTGTGATGTTGGAGGACAATTTTGAGAGTGCTTTGGACCGCGAGAAGATCCAACCAGTCCATACTCCAGGAAATAAAGCCTGACTGTTCACTGGACGGAAGGATATTAGAGGCAAAGATGAAGTACTTTGGACACATAATGAGAAGACAGGAAAGCCTGGAGAAGATAATGATGCTGGGGAAAATGGAGGGAAAAAGGAAGAGGGGCCGACCAAGACGGATGGATGGTATCCTTGAAGTGACTGGTTTGACCTTGAAGGAGCTGTGGGTGGCAACGATCGAAAGGGAGCTCTGGCATGAGGTTACAAAGAGTCGGATGCAACTGAACGAATAAATAAAACACTTTTTTTGGGCGAAATATGGTGGCTGAGATTTTGATTCGGGATACATAACAACAAAGTTCTTCCAGTGTTAGCCCTCCAAACTCTACTTTTTCAACACTACAGAATCACTAACAGAAGGGTTTCCAAGGCATTAGAAAGCAAAGTGGTATTTGAGGATACTTCTAGTCCTCTTCTGCTTCACTGCTGAGAAACAACTAGAGGTATTATCACATACTGCTCGGCTCTCTGCACCTTGGACATTGTCTGATGGCAAAAAACCATACACACAACATTAATTTTTGGGCAATTTCCTCTCTGCAGAGCAAATGTTTTTGGACAGGAAGAAGTATATTTTTGAAAACCGTCCTCAAACACATTTCCTGTGCAGAAAAACCAAGCATCTTTCCCCCCACAATTGAATATTTCCAAATGAAGACCTTCCTATTCTCATAGGGCAGTGGTTTTCAACCTGTGGGTCCCCAGATGTTTTTGCCTTCAACTCCCAGAAATCCTAACAGCTGGTAAACTGGCTGGATTTCTCAGAGTTGTTAGGCCAAAGCACCTGGGGACCCACAGGTTGAGAACCACTGTCATAGAGCAAAAGGAACAACAATGAAATAATTTGTTCTTCAATATAAGAACAAAATAACTAAAGACTAACAAACCTTGTCTGTAACTCACACAACCACATACATTTTCTGCAAAACCCACAAACCCCTGTCTCTTTACTGCAAACCACATCAATAAAATGAGTCAGTGTAGTAAATCTATAAGTAGGGAACAATTAAACCTAAAAATGCAAGCTGCTATAACTGATGAGTTACTTATACAGCAAGTACTTGTAGAAGTGAAAACATTAGCAGAAATTTCAACAAATTTGAGGTCTTCCACCAAGCATGAAGCGGTCCGGGACGCACGCTAAAAGTTTAGTGACACATCTTTGTAGCTGGAAGGGCCAGAACAATTGTGTGGTTTGATCACTGGGCTACAACTCTTGAGGACAGAGTATGAGTTCCCACACTGCCATGGAAACCTCCTGTGTGATCTTGGGCAAGTCACAGACTCTCAGCCTCAGAGGAAGGCAAAGACAGCCCCCCTATGGACAAATCTTGCCAAGGAAACCCTAAGAGAGAGTCTTAGAATCTCCAGAAGTCAATAATGATTTGAAGTCATACAACAACCTTATTGTTATGAATAACTTTTCAATAACTTTAAAGCACAGGTTCTTTTTATTGCACAGGTTCTTTTATTTTGCAGTAAGAGAGAGAGTGTTCAAACTTCTACAGAACTTTCACACACAGACAGGGGCGGCTCGTCCATTACGCGAAGTAAGCGGTCACAGAACACTTTTTTTTGCCAGGGGCGCAGAGGCGCCTCTGTAAATGCCCCTCGACCGCCACTTGAGGAGCGCCCCCTCAGCTCACAACAGCCCTAGCAGTCCGGGGGGAGCCTTGGCTTTCGTGTCTCACTGCCGGGCGATCCTCTTCCCAAGTCTTGAGTCTCACCTAACCCCTCTCGTCCCTGCTCCACCCGGCCACTGGGTGCGCGAGCAGATCTGGCGCTCAATCGTTCTCCGCGTTCGATCCCTTCCCCATGACCGGCTCCCTTTCCTGATCCCCCGGCACTCCACCCGCCTCCTCTCTTCTGGTGGGGCGGAGCCGCTGCACCTGGCCCACTTCGGGTCTGGAGGTGTGTCTGAAGACCCCAGCATGCGCGCCAAAAGTCGCCTCTTCTCCTGACTTTCTCTTCAGCCATTGGGACCAAGAGAGAGAGAGAGAGAGAGAGAGAGAGCCCCTCTGGCTGGAGGTATCTCCCACCTCCGCTCCCTCCTTTGTTTTTGCGCCTACTTCAGGAAAGGTGGGCATCTCCCCCTCTGTCTCTCTCTCTCTCTTGGTCCCAATGGCTGAGGAGAAAGTCAGGAGAAGAGGTGATTTTTGGTGCACATGCCGGGGTCTTCAGGCACACCTCTGGACTCAAAGCGGGCCAGGCAAGGGAGCAAGTGCGGCAAGTGTAGTTACTGGGATGTATAGTTCACCTACAATCAAAGAGCATTCTGAACTCCACCAATGATGGAATTGAACCAAATATGGCACACAGAACTCCCACGACGAACAGAAAATATATATCAATGATTGGTTGGGGGAGGGCACCAAAATACTGTTTGCTTACCGTTGAAAATTACCTAGGGCCGCCTCTGCACACAGAACAACATTGGGCATACAGACATACAGATTCTATGTCACAAGCCTACAGTTACATTGGTTAACAAACAAACAAGCAAAGGGGAATTACACTTTCACTCAACATTCACATGCATATTCATTCTCATGCATTCAAATGTTACCATATCCTTTTATCTCTTCTTGGAGGAGCACCTGCTTAGGCCAGGCCCTGCTTTCCTTGTAGTCTGCCAACACATAGTTCCAAAACTCCAAGAACTTCTAAAATGCCAAAATGCATCATTTCCCTAAGAACAACATCAAATATCAGATCTGTGTTTTCTATACAGCAGAATCTGACCTCCCTGCACAAAATCTAAGACTCCAAAATCACACTCCTTCCTCTTCCCTTGAGAAAAGGAGGCATACACCATCTCTGTCCTTCCCATGAACCATAGAGGAGGGTGAACAGCCCCGGTGGTCTGTCACACTTTTGGAATGTTAGAAGATCTCTTATATAGCACTATTTCTTCTGACGTTGTCCCAAAAAACTGTTAATGAATGATAGATGTTTTCCATCTTGAAACTTCCTGGCTCCATCTCAATTTCCTGGACAGATGTTGACTCTTCTTTATTGGTGTTAGTGACACAAGCAGCTCTGTGTTGACTTCCTTCTTAACATCCTTAACTTAAAAGAGCCATTATCTCTGATTAATGTAAACACATTGTTTTTGTTGGAGCATGTAAAACTCAGTTGGTGAGTGTGTTGACTAAAAATGCAAAGCACAAAGCTGATTGGTTGGGCTACACCCAGAAGCTAGCTGAGCCTGGGAGTTTTGGCAACTATTACATGTTTTCTATGGAGGGGGATTACCAAGACAATTTGTATTTCTGGTTCTGGGCTGCTGGAAGGAGATTCTTCACATGGACACCTAAGGACCATTTGACTCTCTCTAAAAGGACACTGTATAAGTAAATGTCTGTATATATGTTGCTCCGCATAACAAAGAGTAAACACCTTGTTCTTTACTGATAATTTGCACGGCATACCTTTTCTCTAGCAAGACAGTCTGTGGACTGGTAAATATGTGAACTATGCATGATTTTCATTCTGCCACAGTTTCCCTCAAAAGTTCAACAGTTAATCATTTCTCACAATTCTTATCAATGTCAACAGTTTACTATAGCAGGTCAACCATTTCAGTTCTCATTAGCAGTTTTTAATTATAATCCATTAAATAGGTAGTAAATTATTGAGATTGATGTCTTCAGCCAAATTATTAGCTCTCATTCATTCATTCCTTTCATAGAATTCATTCAAACCATATATCCTATTTCTCATCATGACAATAGCTGGTCATCTGAGACAAGTTTCAACCAGAATAACATAGCCTGGGAATGGGATACCAAAAAAAAAAAAAAAAAAAAAAAAAGAAATCTTAAAGAATGAGTGGTCTAGAATGCAGAAGTTGAAACCCTCAACTATAAGAAAACCCACACTGAAAATTTTATGTAGATGGCACTATTAGGTTTATTTTCTGTAATATTTTCTGGGAAACAGGTGGAAAGTAAGCAGTTACACAGAGAACTGAAGCTCCTTGCCTTATATCAGGATAAACCTTCCTCAGTTTGGGGGTTTTCTCAAGCATTCCCCGTACACACTTATCTAAGCTTCCCTTTGTCATCATACGGGTTATAAAACTGTTTACTTTATTTTCTCTTTCCAACAAAAGATAACAATAATTAACCAGAGACTAACTAGAACAGGGGCCCACAAACTTTTTAAACAGAGGGCCAGGTCACAGTCCCTCAAACTGTTGGAGGGCCGGATTATAATTTGAAAAAAAAAACCATGAATGAATTCCTATGCACACAGCACATATCTTATTTGTAATGTAAAAAACACTTTAAAACAATACAATACTTAAAATGAGGAACAATGTTAACAAGTATAAACCTAATAGTATTTCAATGGGAAATGTGGGCCTGCTTTTGGCTGATGAGATAGAATTGTTGTTGTTGTTGTGTGTTTTCAATTCATTTCAGACTTAGGTTGACCCTGAGTGAGGGCCGGGTAAATGACCTTGGAGGGCCACATCCGGCCCTCGGGCCTTAGTTTGAGGACCCCTGAACTAGAACAATGCTGTGCTCTTACTCAGATACTGTGCCGTCCGCCCAGACGATATAAAAAATAAAACTGCAACGTGTTTCTCTCCATGCCTGAGCGAACTGCAAGTGTCTACATTGAGAAGCTTGAGATACTCAGGAACTGAGACTATTACTGGTTTTAAACATCAAAAAATGATATTTATTTGTTCAAAGTCCTTGAAGACTTGGCACAGTTCATCAAAGTTGCAAATAAACAGTCAATAGATGAAACTACAAAAATATTCTTTCCTTTCTTTAGTTATAGAGGTAACCCTTTTTTTCCCAGATGGCAGATAAGATTCTGGAATATTAACACCCTAACCTCAAGCTGTTGTGGTTTAGAAAAAGGCAGGCTTTTTCCCTATCTATAACTTAAGGTCAGTCCTGGAGACAAAGCAGTCATGACTCTCTCTCTATAACTATATAACTCAATCTTTTCAACTAAGCTTATCTGTCTAAATATCTCAAAAACAGCTCAAAACTCAATATACCATCTATACTAACTCAGTATAGCTTAATACTTATCTATATTGTATAGTTTTTGCAATGGTTTTCCCAGAGCTAACTGCTTAGCCATCAGCACGTCTGAAATCCGTCCTCAAACTGAAAAGGCAGGGGAGAATCTAAAATGGAGATCTTTCCCTGGGAGAAAGGGCGGTTCCTAAACTCAAAGAGCTGCTCTCTAAGCCAATAGTTGCAAAGAGGCCTGCAGACTCTGAAACTATTAACTTTTAGGACTCTTTGCAAAGAAGCAGCAGCCCTGGGAGAAAATGCAAGAGGAAGCAACCTCAAGCAACTTTAAAGTGAGGCAAATCAGGCTCCTGGGAAACGGAACAGATACCTTCCCTAAGAAATACAGCATCTATCTAATAACACTTAAAATCAGTTATGCTTACTGATTTTATCTCATTTGTTATAGAGTAATCCACAAAGGGTCCACTTACCCTTCCTCCTTTTTCTATAAAGTTTGCAGGCAAGCAGCAGTCCAAGCAGAAACAGAAAGAGACAGCCCGCAGCAATACTTGCCCACATAATTATTTGATTTCTGTCTGTAAAATAAAGGTGGCTGTGAGTTTCATGGTTGTGAATAGCATACCCTCCAGCTATCTCAATTTGGCAAGGACAGTCCTGAGTTAATCCCCTTTAGTACCATTTTCACCTGCTTTTAAAATGCCCCAATTTTTCTCTTTTTCTCCCACTTTCCCCCTTCATTCTAAGGTAATCAATGTCTGCAAATTGAATTCAAAGTGCAAAAGCAGGTTATGCTCTGTTGTCTCCGTTATGTTCAGGCAAAAGCACACTGCTACAGTCTCTCCTAGCTTTTTGTGTTCTTTCTTATTAATAACTTTTGTCATTTTGACCAAAGTGTTGGTGCTTGGCCACATATGCCCCTGTCTTCATCTATGAAATTTTGGAAGGTATGCAATGGTCATGACTTTGACTGAAGCTCATTCCCCACATTGAGGCTAAAACAAGCTAGTTCTGGAATATAGTGTTCGGTTTTCAAGGCTTCATTTTTAGAAGTACAGTATATACTCAAGTATAAGCCAGGTTTTTCAGACCTTCTTTCAGGCTGGAAAAGCCCCCTCAGGTTATACTCAAATCCAAGTTATCAATCAATTAATTATTATTATTATTATTATTATTATTATTATTATTATTATTTCTATTACATTTATTATTTTACTATATTTACTATTATTATTATTACATTTACATTATTTTATTTTTATGACATTTATTATTTTATTCTCTATTATTATTACATTTATTATTTTCTCTATTTATTACTGTTATTATTTCATTTCTGTTATTTTCTCTAGTATTTTATTTTTATTACATTTGTTGTTTTACTTTATTATTATTGGAAGGATATGTAAGGACATTTATACTGAAGAAGGTTAGAATGATGGTTTAATCCGAGTTGGGAAGTCTTATCTTAAATTACTGTTTTATATAAATATTCAAAAATATTTAACCTACTGATGCATCAATTAACATGATTTTATTGGTATCTATTTTTATTTTGAAATTTACCGGTAGATGCTACATTTCCCACCCTTGGCTTATACTCAAGTCAATACATTTTCCCAGTTTTTGTGATAAAATTAGGTGCCTTTACTTATATTCGGATCAGCTTATACTAGAGTATATATGGTATGTAGACCAGTTGGCGTATATTTGGAGAAAGGCAAAAAGGATAATGTGATGTATGATTATTTTTTTTACACAGAAAGGGATATTTGTGTACAAACGTTATTCTATATGCAGAAAAATGTTTTTTGCTCAAATTAACCTTATGCTTTTAAAAAAAGCAGAATAAGACTTTTCATACTGCATTTTCTGCAAAATAAACAACTTTTTTCTGTGCAGAAATAAATGGTTTTGTTTCTGCATGAAAATATTTATTGAAAATGCTTTTTCTGCATAGAAAATTCTGTTTTCTGTGTAAAATGTCCATAAGCAGACGTGAAGAGCAAATTACAAACCCCAAATTTTCTCACTAGTCTAGGATTCTTCTCAAAGTTTCTCTGTGCTCGAAAAACATGTTTTGAATAGTCCTTCCAACTCTAAAAGATTACAATCCAGATTAAATTCCTCACCTTCCACAACCAACTGTGCAGGATTACTTGGCACTGACCACACAAAGGGATTTCCACTCTTGTGGTACTGACAAGTGTAGTTGCCTGCATCCTCTGATGTGATACTTTGAACAAGAAACATTGTCCTATTACTCCCAGGTTCTGTTTCCTGTGATGCTCTCAAATCCATTGATTTGTGTAGGAAGAACGTCAGATTGTTCTCTGGCCCCTCACAAAGGATTGTGACACTCTCACCAGGAGCGTGCTGTCCTTCCGGTGCCATTTTGATGGAGGGTTTGGGGAAATTATGATCTATATGTAAGAAAAAATTGGATTCAATCCACAGAGTTGTGTAAGTTTGCTATTCAGCTACATACCTCATTATATTCAGTCACAGACAAACCTTTTAAAATTCAAAATGAACTAGACATTGCTGATAAGATTCACATGAGGCATAAATTACCAGAGAGACTCTTTAAATTGAATTTATGTTTTCATATAATGTGCATTCACGACATTATATGAAAACATTATATGAAAACTGGGAAGCCGTGGGCCTTGAGCGCTCCAGCTGGAGGTCAGCTGTGACCAGCAGTGCTGTAGAATTTGAAGAGGCACAAATGGAGGGCGAAAGAGAGAAATGTGCCAAGAGGAAGGCGTGTCAAGCCAACTCCGACTGGGACATCATTCCACTTGGAAACCAATGCCCTCACTGCGGGAGAAGATGCAGATCAAGAATAGTGCTCCACAGTCACCTATGGACCCACCGCACACTGCACACTGACCCTGGGGGACTATCCTACTTGGACAACGAGGGATCGCCTAAGTAAATAAGTATTCACGACATGCAAAATATCATATATAATGTGCAAATACATGCAAAATGTAGTAGTCCTCTTGGAAAAGGCTTGTGAGAACAGTATGGGCATACCCTCCAACTGTCCCAATTTGGCATGGACGCTTCCGATAAATCCTATGTTGCCCTATTTTTTCAGTTTTGTTTAAATGCTCCTTTTTCTTTCTCATCCTCTCACTTTTCACTTTTTCCTTCAGCAGATTTTAATTGCTGCAAACTAGTTCAAAAGTACTCCATGAACTCAGCTGAGAGGGAAAAGGAGAGGGCAGATTCTTGCAGTTTGCAGGAAGGTTGGACAAAGCAAACTGCTGCAACCTCTCCAAGTTTGCCAGTGTTTTCTCATTAATACCTTTTGCCACATTAATCACACTCTGATGTTGCTTAGCCACAGGTCACCTAGTTTTCATTTGTGAAATGTTGAAAAGTTTGTATTATGCATTTCTTACCTGTTATGTTGATGTACACTCTCTCACTGAAATGGGAGTATTGATGATCACGGTCACACCAGTAGTCACACCAGTAAATCCCAACATTTGATTGATCAACACTGTCAATGGTAAATACAGCTTCTTTTCTATTTCCTGTTTTAAACTGGATAATATCAAGAGCCCCTTCCTTAATGAGAGAGTAATGTGCCTTACTGTGGTCTTCATTCCTACAATGGATAGTAGCACTTGCTCCCAGAGGGACCAGTTCTTTGGGGCTCACCGATATGGACGGCTTGGGATAAATTTGTTCTGAAAGTTAAATTTAAAAAGTGACATTTTAAGGGTAGAATATCCCTGGGAATTTCACTTTATTATGCCATGCATTTGCCTTCTCTGCACATATTCATATTTGGATTAACAGATAACTATCCCCAAGACTATACTCAGACTTTAAAAATTACAATTAATTTTGCAAAGACAGTTTTAGTTCTACTTAGGTTAAACACATTTTCAACCTAAATTGTTACCCATAAATCATATTATTTATTTATTTATTTATTTCTTATCCGCCTCTCCTCATGGCTTGAGGCGGGTTGCAACATTGCTTAAACAGATAATCAAAACACATAAAAATTCAAATACACTCTGTAGAATACACATATTAAAACATATTTCCATAAAATACATATTAAAATACGCAAAACAAAAATTAGACAGAGCAGAAGTTTAAAATTTGTCACTAAAACTGTCTGGGCAGGCCTTCCAGAAGAGATAGGTCTCCTATTAGGCTCTATGGATTTGAGTGTTGGACAATTCCCATGTTAACTATAATGATTTTTTGTTACTATTCGAGTGATGGCACAATGACATTACATTTCAGCCATAAAGCAGAGTGGGAACAACAATTATTTATTTTTGGACCAATGGCACTATTTTCTAGTTCCTTTATAAAATAGGCATTTTAGAATTATTTTTAAATTTAATACCATTTTCTTATGAGTCCAATAGATTTTCCTAACAAAATAGGTGGTTTGGGTATGTGGACTACTTTTAAAATCTTTGACGTGAATTTAATAATCAAAGTACAATAAGCTCTTTTTTATTAAATACTAGCTGTACCTGTCACGCGTTGCTGTGGCTGACCTTCCCTCCCTTTTTCTCTTCTTTCTTTCTCTCCTTCCTTCCTTCCCTCTTTCCTTCCCTCCTTCCCTTTTTTCTTTCATTCTCTCCTTCTTTCCTCCCCTTCCTCTTCCCTTCCTTCACCCTTTTCTTTCCCTCCCTCTTTCTCTTCTTTCTCCCTTCTCTACCTATTTTTGGACTGCAACTCCCAGCAGTCCTCCTGATCTGTCTGTCTATCTATCTATCTATCTATCTATCTATCTATCTATCGCTATCGAATCTATCTCTCTGGAGGATTGCTGGGAGTTGCAGTCCAGAAATAGGGAATTGGAAATATGCAGGGATTGGGATAATCTCAAAGAAATCCAAGGAGAAGAAAGTTTGCATCTTGGAAGCAGTGCATTTGGATCATCCTCCTCTCCTAAAATGCCTGGTCTAGGGGATGCTGGGAGCTGTAGTCCAGAAGAGAGTGGGGATATGCTGTTCTGTGTTTTGTTTGCCGGGGTGGAGTCATTTTCGCGCATGCGCTTTAGCATCTTTTTAGGGAAAAATTGGCTTTTAGAATATCTTCTGCTGTGTTTTTCAGTGTTTTTATGAGTGATGGTCACTCGTTGGCCTGATAAGTGTATTGTGGCCAAATTTGGTGTCTATTCATCCAGAGGTTTTTGAGTTATGTGAATCCCACAGGTGAACATTACATTTTTATTTATATAGATGAGCTGAATGAGCACATTTCAGTGTCATTTCTAAATTAATTTAGAAAACCAGTGTGATGTATTTTAATTCCACATTTGGCAGTGGAAGCTCACTGGGTGACCTTGGTCAAGTCACACTCTCTCAGCCTCAGAGGATGTCTAGGCCAAACACTGCATAGAACGAATTTTGTGAAGGAAAGCCCATCATAGGTTCATCTTAGGACCTCCATGACTCAGAAACAACTTGAAGGCAAACAGAATTAACAACAAGGTTATTTAAACCATTAGTTGGCAACCTATTTTCATTCAAATTGATACTATTGAGGCGCCAACCAACCAGGGACATTTGCTGTTTGTTTATACTAACTTGTTTCTCATGAGAGCATTCATGGACAAAGGGTTCTTTAATTTATTAATTCTGATAATTATTCCATACTCTCCAAAGCAAATTTGCTCCCCAAAAAACTAAACAACATTTCTAGGAAGGTGCAAGATAAAATTGCTGATAACTATAACAGTTTTCCTATTGTAATGTGCAGTGTTTACAGCAAGTCTAGCAGGGATTGAAGTAGCTTGTAAATTACTATATAATAAGGTGTCTACTGTGTGGTAAATAATGACTGTTCTCTGGTAAAAAAATAATAATGCATGCCTTCCATCTGCATCGGCGTTTTTGAGAATATGGGCAAAAGGGTATAGGACCAAAAAACTTCACAAAAATGTGAATGAAATCTGGGGTTTGTTTTGCTCTTGACTGAGGCCCTGGATAACTTCACACATAACAGTACAGGACAGAGTTGTACCAATTATCCTTTGAACACATCTTACTGAGAAAACCCCAGAACAGAATCTCCTTAGAGTTGTTAGAAGTTGGAAATTACACATAGTAACAGGAGAAAACTTACTTATACTGAGCAAGGCTTACCTGTTATCCAGATGCGTGCTTTCTCACTGAAATGTGACCATTCCGGAGGAGAGATTTCAAATTGACACTGGTAGGTTCCCCCATCTGAGTATTTGGCATTGGCAATAGAAAATGTAACCTCATATTTCTCAGCCTGTTTTTCCTCCATCACCACCTTTTTCTGTGATGAAGATTCTTTGACCAGAACAAATTTCTTCTGTTGGTATCTTTTGCTTTTACAGCGGATGGTGACATTTCCACCCAGAGCAACCACTGCACTGGGATACACTGAGATGGAAGGGGCTGGCTCATCTTGTCCTGGATTGGAAAAGGAGATATAGGAGAGAGGAAACCAGAAACCGGAGTAGCTGCAACAACATGCCATCTAACATTTCACAGTTGAAAATTGGGATGTGCCACCAAGCAACATTGAAGTGCAATCAGTATAACAAAAGTTCCTAATGAGGAAGAACAAAGAAGTTAAGGCTCCTTCCCACTTTCCTTATATTCCAGGATCTGATCTCGGGTTATCTGTTTATCCCAGATTATCTGGCAGTGGAGACATATAATTCAGTTTAAAGCAGATAATCTGGGATCAGATCCTGGGATATAGGGCAGTGTAAAAGGGGCCTAAGAGAGACTGCAGCAATTTGCTTTTTGCAGAGTTGATTGGGAAGGACAAGATCCCCCTGCATCCTCTCCATAACAGGATGGTTGAGTGCAATCTACTTTTATATCTTAATTCAGCTTGCAGCCACTAAAGTAAGCTGAGGACAGAAAGTGGGAAGCAGAGTGAAAACCTGGGACATTTTAAGTCCTGCTGAAAAGCAGGATAGGTAAGGTAAAGGTTTTCCCCTGACATTAAGTCCAGTCGTGTCCGACTCTGGGAGTTGGTGCTCATTTCCATTTCTAAGCTGAAGAGCTGGCGTTGTCCGTAGACACCTCCAAGGTCATGTGGCAGGCATGGCTGCATGGAGCACTGTTAACTTTCCACCGGAGTGGTACCTATTGATCTACTCACATTTGCATGTTTTTGAACTGCTAGGTTGGCAGAAGCTGGGGCTGGCAGCGGAAGCTCACGCCACTCTTCGGATTCGAACCTGCAACCTTTTGGTCCACAAGCTCAGCAGCGCAGCAGTTTAACCCACTGCACCAGTGGGGGCAATAGAGGCTTAATAGGGACTGTTCCTGCCAAACTGGGAGAGTTAGAGGAAATGCATGAGCTAAGTCTTGCGTCACATTCTCACCAAACATGTTTGTGAAATTGGCAAGACTGAAAAAATGGCCTGCCATCAAAGATTTCAGAACTTATGTGGGAAGAAACAATGCTTCATCATATGCAGTAGTTGCAGTTGTCCCCCCCCCATACCCCCCCCCCCCCCAATAACCTCCTGAACTGCTGAAACAAGGAAAGGATGTGTTCTCTGTAGCCAGCCCTAGTTAACATTCTGCCTTGCAGCCCTTTGCACCAATTGAACTTTCCAAATATTCTTATGTGTCTTTCTGTGGCTGTTGAACTATACAAACTCCCTTTATTTCTAGCCAGTATATCCAATGGTGAGGAATGCTGGGAAATAGAATCCAATGATATCTGCAATATACAATTCATTTCTCTGATTTTTTTTTTCACAGATTGTATTTTGCTTCACTAAGAGAAAAAAATTTAAACCAATTGCTTTGCATGATTGTTGTTTTACACTAGAAAATGGTAAGAGGTTTAGACTGACCACAAGAAGTCCAATTTGGATAATAATAATAATAATAATAATAATAATAATAATAATAATAATAATAAAGACTCTGGCACAAGCCAGTAAAGGTGGTCCCAGTGGTGAACGGCACACTGGGTGCAGTGCCTAAAGACCTTGGCCTACACTTAAACACAATCAGTGCTGACAAAATTACGATCTACCAGCTGCAGAAGGCCACCTTACTGGGATCTGCATGCATTTTTCGCTGATATATCACACAGTCCTAGACACTTGGGAAGTGTCCGACGTGTGATCCAATTCAACAGCCAGCAGAGTGTCTGCTGTGGACTCATCTTGTTGTGTTTCAAATAATAATAATAATAATAATAATAATAATAATAATAATACACTTTATGTATATTTGGCCCATCTCCCCTAAGGGATTCAGAGCAGATTACAGCATTTTACATACACAGGCAAACATTCAATGCCATTACAATAATATACAATGGGACACACAAACACAAACAAAGGCAGGGGCTTCTCCTTTTTCATTTCCGGCTTCTGGAGGTGGTGCTAATCTCTGGCTCTGGGAGGTGCTTTCCTCCATTTTCAAGCCGAGGAGCCTGCGTAGTCATCTCCTGACTGTATGGCTAGCGAGATTACTTGGGGAGTATCTTTGCCTGATTTGTTTTCTGCTTCCTTTGAATGTCTTTAAACAATTTATCTTGTATAAGAAATATGTGGATTTTAGCATAATCTTAGATAGAGACATGCACAGCTGCTCCATGTGCACCGGCCAAATTCAATAGCTGCAACAATTCTGAGCAAGCAGAATAATTTTTGCTTGGTTCACAAATTTCATTATATTGCATAATATCTTCTTTTAATCTCAAAACTAGATTGTTCACAACTGAGGACAGTTCACAGAAGAATAAAAATATGTATACATAAGAAGAAACACAAAAAGATATAAAGTCAACAAATTATAGTATCTAATCTATATATATAAATCTGTTAGGTTGGTTCAACCAGACAGCAAAACTCCACAACGCCCCCAACGAAACTGTACCAAAATTGCCATGCCCATAACACAACCCACAAGGTACAAACATATCTACTCAAAATGAAAAACAACACAACAACACACTCACAAAACGGCAAAACAACAAAACTCAAAAATCCCCCAACGAAACTTAACCAAAATCCCCGTGCCCATAACACAACCCACAAGGTACAAACATATCTACTCAAAATGAAAAACAACACAACAACACACTCACAAAACGGCAAAACAACTGAGCATGCGCATTGGTGCCCAGCTGCAAGTTCCCTGGCGCGCGCACACAGTTCCCTCTGCGGAAGCCATGCCCACTCCAAGCCCCACCGCGCCGCTTCTCGCACACACACCCCCGCCACACGCACACAGACAACCCCACGCTCCATCACTCCCCCCGCCGCACACACACACACAACCCCACGCTCCATCACTCCCCCCACCGCCACACACACACGCGCAACCCCACTCCCCCCCGCTGCCGCACACACACACGCAACCCCATGCTCCATCACTCCCCCCACCGCCACACACACGCGCGCAACCCCACTCCCCCCGCTGCCGCACACACACACGCAACCCCACGCTCCATCACTCCCCCCGCTGCCGCACACACACACACAACCTCACGCTCCATCACTCGCCTGCTCCAATCTTACCTCCTTTTACTTCACGTCACCTCCAAACCCCACCCCGCCCCTTCCCGCCCTGTCAAAATCCAGGAAAGACAGGAAGGAAGGAAAGAAGGAAGAAAGAGAAAGGGAAATAAAGAAAAGGGGGAAGGAAGGAAAGTTAGAGAAAGAAGGAAGAAGAAAAGGAAAGAAAAAGAAAGATGGAAGGAAAGAAAAGAGAGACAGCAGAAGAGAAAGAAAAAGGGGGAAGGAAGGAAAGAGGTAGAGAAGGAAGAAATGAGAGACAGAGGGAGGGAAAGAAAAAGGGAGAAGGAAGGAAGGAGAGAAGGAAAGAAAAAAGGGAATGAAGGAAGGAAAGAGGGAGTGAAGGAAGGGGGAAGATGTAGAGAAAGAGGGAGGGAAGGAAAGAAGGAAAGAGAGAAGGAAGAAAAGAGACCAGAAGAGAAAGAAAAAGGGGGAAGGAAGGAAGGAGAGAAGGAAAGAAAAAAGGGAATGAAGGAAGGAAAGAGGGAGTGAAGGAAGGGGGAAGATGTAGAGAAAGAGGGAGGGAAGGAAAGAAGGAAAGAGAGAAGGAAGAAAAGAGACCAGAAGAGAAAGAAAAAGGGGGAAGGAAGGAAGGAGAGAAGGAAAGAAAAAAGGGAATGAAGGAAGGAGGGAAAGAAGGAGAGAAAGAGAGAAGGTTGGCCACAGCAACGCGTGGCGGGTAAAGGTTGTTATTTCTATGATTATTATGATGCTATTATTCCTATGAGACCCTTTTAGGGGGAATGGGAGAGGTGTCAGGTCCCGGAGGCAATGCATTGCATTATTGTTATTGTTATGATGGTGGTGAAATAAAAGGAAATAAAAAGAGAAAGAAGGAAGCAAACAGGGAGGGAAGAAAGGCAAAGGAAGGAAGGGGGAGGGAATGAAGGAAAGAGAGAAGGATGAAACCAAGTAGTGAAAGAAGGAAAGAAAGAAAGAGGTAGAGAAGGAAGAAAGGAGAGAAAGGGGGAGGAAAAGGGGGAAGGAATAAGTAGGGACCTCTTTTTCATAATAGTCCAGATATCTACCTCAACTTTGATAAGTTTTACTATAGGCCACAGCAACGCGTGGCAGGGCACAGCTAGTAGTATCTAAAAACATTAATTGAAAAATTGCTGCAGCTCACTATGAAAATCAGGAGCCTCCAGTGACGCAATGGGTTAAACCCTTGTGCCAGCAGGACTGGTTGATCGAAAGGTTGAAGGTTCGAATCCGGGGAGCAGGGTAAGCTCTTGTCTGTCAAGCTCTAGCTTCTCATGCGGGGACATGAGAGAAGCCTTTCACAGGATGGTAAAACATCAATCAGCCAGACGTCCCCTGGGCAACATCCTTGAAGACAGCCAATTCTCTCACACCAGTTTCTCAAGTCGCTTCTGACACACACACACACACACACACACACACAACTATGAAAATCTCCTTTCTCAGGAGCCAGCCAGCCAATGGCCAAAAGCACAACTGAATACTCTTGTACAGGTCTTAAAGATAAGGCTCCTCTCAGGAAAAAAGAGCCAGCAACCCCAATCCAGCACCCCCCAAAATAATAAAACATATAAAGATTCAAACCAATGCCTTTAAGCACTAAGCAGTCAAAGCCCTGGAACTGGATGCACACATCTCTCAGGTTTTACCATATTCAACTGTGAAGTTATTTTCACACTAAATTGACAAAATCTGCAAAATTTAGCAAAATTTTCAGAAACAAATCTCTCCACCATCCCTGGCCATAGGCAAAGAATTTGGGCTTGCTACAGACTGGGAATCATTTTACAGACACCACAGCATTATGCTAGAGTAAGACAAGCTGAATCCAAAGGAATCTCGTAGTACACTTGCGACTAACTCGGAGAAAGAAGTACATAATATAAGTGATACTTAATCACATCAAGTATTTTGAGTCTGCTACAAAATGCTCTCTAAATAAACTTTAAAAGTGCTTAAAAATTACGTTGTATACTTAGACAGACTGAAATGACTATGGCCCCATCTACACTGCCATAAAATCCAGATTATCTGCTTTGAACTAGATTATATGAGTCTATATTGCCATACAGTTCAAAGCAGATAATCTGGATTTTATATGGCAGTGTATATGCGACCTATGTCTTAGAAATGTGGCTGAATAAGACCATGGCACTTAGTCCCTGTTCCTTACCTATCTCACCACCAGAAAGATGAATGTTTTGATTTTCTGTTCATACTCACCTCTCACCATGCATCCTTGCCTGGTCAACCACCACCCTGGAAAAACAATTCCATTAGTTGGAAGGGATCTGAGCAACACCCAAATCATGCCAACCCTTCTGCTTGTAAATACGAACCAAGAAAGATCATGCTGAGTGAGGGCTTCATGCTGAAGGCTTTGTAATCACCAGCAGCCTATACATTTATGGTATTCTTATCGCCAGGATGAAGGACCTCCATTTGGAGTCATTTCTAAAAATGCTCTGTAGGAATTCTTTCTCTCTGCAAGGTTTTGTCGTTATACTGCCCAACAAACCACTTCCCCTTCTAGATTTGTAACTATGAGGCAAAATCCAGCGGATGTGAACGGTTCTCAGAAAGCAGCTTTGTTTCTTCCTTATTCAAATAGTTTTTGAAAACAAGAAAACAAATATACAAGTCAAAATCGAGTTATCAAAGAACTAAGTTTTTTACAACATAATCAATACATTATCGAAATTGAAGAATGTGTGTTCTTTTGGTAGTACATAAAGAGATTCTAGAATTCAGTGTGAAAATATTGTGACTGTAGAGAGCCAGCATGGTTCGTGAACTCTAACTCTTGGAGAACAGGGTTCATTCAGTTCTCTGTTTGGCCATGAACCTTGCTGCACAAGTCACACAGCTCCAGAAAACCTCATGATTGCTTTACCTTAGGGTTGTCATAAATTTGAAACTACATGAGAGCACAGAACAAATTGTGACCCTTTCCATTTTCTTCCACCTGATGTGAATAGTTATTTTTCTCCATCCTGTCATGGTCATCATAATCATCATTGTTACTATACGAGGGTTCAATGAAAGTAATGCCTCTACCTTTGTAACTCCTCATCAGATGGCAGTACTGGTATGCGGCAGGTACTGGCTTGTTCAGTAGACTCTCCTCTACAGTTCCATTTTGTCAGGAAGCCTTAGCATTGAACGGTTGTGTTGTTAAAGTGCAAAGTATGGAACCCTGCGCAGACAATTGGTCAATGCGACTTAAGCAACGTGCAGTCATTGAAATCTTGACAGCAGAAGGTGTCATCCCAAAGGAAATTCATCAGAGAATGCAAGCTGTTTATGATGATTTTGTTGATGTGAGTACTGTGTGTCATTGGGAGAGTAAGTTTAAAGATGTTGAGGTGGGAACATCTGACTTGCGTGATAAGCAAAGAGTTGGATGTCCTGTGACAGCAACCACCGAGTTTCACAAGCAAAAGGTTGACAGATTGATTCAGTACGATTGTGACTTCACTCAAAGAGAAATTTCAAGCAAAATCAACATTTCACAAGAAAATGTGGGTCACATTATTGCTTTGCTAGACTATTGGAAGATCTGTGCATGATGGGTTGCAGAAAGAGTGTCGACTTCTTTAGTGACAGGTTCAGAAAACTTGTATCCAATGTCTGGTGATTATGTCAAAAAGTGAATAGTGGTAGTTAAAGAGTACATTCTAAGGATTATTTCTGCATTTGATTTATTAAAATATTCCCATCCAAACCCAACTAACAAAGGTGGAGGCACTACTTTTCATTCAATCCTCGTACATTCAATATATTAAATCAAAGCAGTGGTGGGTTTCCTGTTCAGTATTGATGAGATAATAACCAGAAGAGCACTGTAGACCTTTTTTCCCAGCACCTGAATTTTCAACGCCTTGGAAACATTTTGTTTGGGGTCCAATAGGCTTTTCTTTATTTCGTGTCAAAAGCATTGCATAAAATAAATGCTTTTGGGTTGGAGAGATTAGAAATGTTGCCCAGAGGATACCCAACTATATTTACTAAGTTTTCAAGGAGCCTCTTTCCGTGTTCCCCGCCACAGGCTAAAACAGTATTTTAGTGGCCACATTTGGCTATTAATGACTATAAATGTGAATCCCCAGCAGATAGGGTAGATCGTAAGGCTAGCTTATTCTCTTTTAACTTCTGGGTAGGATGATAGACCAAGACTTTTTTTCCGCCAGGTGTTTGAGATTTTTTAAAGCTAGATATTTTAAGGGGCTGCTTTACTGTGTCTGTGCTAAGAATGATAAATATAAATTCTGCTTCCTTATTTTGCAGAAAGTTTTGAGAGTGGGAGTATTTTCCTTTTCTATCCTTTTCGGATATAATGAAACAGAAGCAAGACTATTTAAATATATCTAAGCAGTTACATTTTGTCTTTATCCCCACATGGACCCAAAGGTGTTAATGGTCTCTGCCGGCTTGAAATCCCTCAACTGAACAACAAAAACATCATCTAATCCCTCTTATTTCTTAACATCCTTTGCCTGATGAAGAAAACAGTAGAGCAGGGGCCCTCAAACCTTTTAAGCCAGTGGTTCTCAACTTGGGGTCTCCAGATGTTTTTGGCCTACAACTCCCAGAAATCCCAGCCAGTTTACCAGCTGTTAGGACTTCTGGGAGTTGAAGGCAAAAAACATCTGGGGAACCCAGGTTGAGAACCATTGTTTTAACAAGGGGCCAGTTCACAATCCCTCTGAGTGTTGTACGGACTATACAACCGGACTATAGTTTGAAAAAAAAAACCCACAGATTTTTATGCATGCTGGATGTAACATACTGCAAAAATACATGAAAGAACACTACAGTATTTAAGAACACCACCCCCAGCTCCTTCAAGGTCAATCCAGTCACTTCAAGGATCCCATCCATCCATCTTGCCCTTGGTCGGCCCCTCTTCCTTTTTCCTTCCATTTTCCCCAGCTCAATTGTCTTCTCTAAGCTTTCCTTTCTTCTCATGATGGGCCAAAGTACTTCATCTTGGCCTCTACTATCCTTCCCTCCAATGAGCAGTCGGGCTTTATTTCCTGAAGTATGGACTGGTTGGATCTTCATGCAGTCCAAGGCACTCTCAAAACTTTCCTCCAGCACCACAATTCAAAAGCATCTATCTTCCTTCAATGGGTAGTGTGGGCCTGCTTTTGGCCGATGTGATAGTAAATTAGGATTTTTGTCATTATGTACCTTCAAGCCGTTTTAGATTTAGGATGACCCCAAGTATAAAGTTTAGGGCAGGGACCTGCTAAATGACCTTGGAGGGCTGCAACCGGCCACGGGTCTTAGTTTGGGGACCCCTGCAGTTGGCCAATAAAGGTAGCACTCTTTGTGGAATGCTGAACTAGTTATTTATGCTCAAATGATTAGCTGTTAGCTACCATGGCTACATTGACTATCATAACTAAAAAGGATACCCATGTCTGTTCTCTTGTGTTCTCTCTTCCTCAACCCATCAGCGTCCATCATTTCTCTCATCTTAAGCGGCTGAGGGGGAAAAGTAAAGGGCCTGAGGCTGTTAGGAATTGTGAGAGCTTAAGTCCAAAACATCTGGAGGGCCCAAGTTTCCCATGTCTGCTCTAGTACTAATGCATTATTTAGCTCCAAAGACCCATTCCTTTAATGTGTTGCTCAGAAGTCCTTTTCATTTTGAGGTAAAAACCCAGAATAAAATAAGTTTCAACTGATGCTGGATCCACACTGCCCTATATCCCAGGATCTGATCCCATATTATAGTCTTTGAACTGGATTATATGAGTCTACATTGACAGATAATCTAGGATGAGAAGATAATCTAGGATCAGATTTTGGAATATAGGGCAGTGTAGATCCAGCCTGAGTGTCCTTAAAGTAAGTAATTGGTACAGTTTGCCTGGTTTTGGTGTGGGTGTCATGACTGCAACCTAAAAGGGGATGTGGTTTGTCAGATGACATGGAAGTTGTCAGTGAGCAACCATGCTGTGAGATCATAGACTGCCAAGAACTGCCTGAGTATTTTTGAAACTGCACCACTTAGGTGGCGATCTTTGCTTGCAGAACATTGGAGTAAAGCAACAGATGATGCTGGCAACAGAGCCCAGGGAGTAGGACTTATCAGCAAATATTTCAGCATCCTCTTTCTTGGTTGGTAACCTATATGGAGAAGCAGCAGGACCAGAAATATGTGCTGGCAATGGAGAGGTGAGCACATAAAATGGTTGTTAGGCCTTATAACACAGTTGCTGTACCATTAACGGTATAATGTCCTTTCCAGGTTGGTGTCTGCTCAGGCGGTGACTGATGTCTAGAGGTCGGTATTAAATAAATCCTGTTTTGGTCATCATAGTCCATCAAATGGTGATTGTGTTCTTAAGGGAAGCATTTCCCTTAATTTGGTTTCCTTTCAGGAATCAGGCAAAGGAACAACAACAAAAAAACCTCCAAAGAGTAAGGATGTTGAAATAACTGAGCTTACCATATATAGCCCTTTGTGGTGCAGTGTGTTAAAGTGCTGAGCTGCTGAACTTGCTAACCAAAAGGTTGCAGGTTTGAATTTGGGGAGCGGCATGAGTTCCTGCTGTTAGCCCCAGCTTCTACCAACCTAGCAGTTCGAAAACATTCAAATGTGAGTAGATCAATACCAGCGGGAAGGTAATGGCGCTCATGCCGGCCACATGACCTTGGAGGTGTGTGCTGTCGCACGCTGGGCCTGTGCATCAGACTGTAGACAGGACATAAATTCTGTGTGCCCAATGGGACGCCGGGGCTGCCTCAGATTAAAGGCCTTTGGATTTCCTTAAAACAGAGTCTCTAGATTGCTCAAAGGTTCAACAAAGTTCTTTATTAATGAAAACAAACAGGTACTTTAAAGCTTTCTTAACAGTCTATTGGCTCTCTCTCAATCTTGTCCACAGGGAACAGACACTATCTTCATAAACTGTATTTTAGCTAATAGGGAAATCCTTAACTTCTAATCTGGGCTGTCTGTCTTTGCCTCTGTTGGCGTGGAACCCCTGCACCCGGTACCAACTGCTTCTGGCTTCCACGAGTGACCCTTACCAAGCAGAGCTTTGTAGACTTCCAGGGAAAAAGGAGTTCAGGTTTCAGTGATGGCTGACTGAAGTCCCTCAGCGAAGGAGCTGTAAGGCTGTATATCTTCCGGCCAAGCTGTGGGGCTGTATCTCCCCGGCCAAGCCGTAGAAGACGAAGCTTTCTACAGGAGCTCTTGGTATTATGTCCTGCATGAAAGGCTTCTCTGTGTGGACTGAACCCAAACTGGCTCCTATTCCCTCCAAAACCCAAAAGGGGGGCGGGACCAGGGAATCTAACTATAATTGACAGGTGGCTTCCCCTATGATTGCAGCCAAAAGAAGCCACCTATCTGCAGAGTCCCTGAAGCTTAGGACTGCAACAAACATTAAATGCAAAGCAAACAAAATTGGAGCTCCTGGTACAGCTGTACCTGCACAAGGTGTCTACGGACAACACCGGCACTTCAGCATAGAAATGGAGATGAGCACCAACCCCCAGAGCACCAACTCTCAACTAGACTTAATATCAGGGGAAAACCTTTATCTTTACCCTACCATAAATAGGCTTAGGTAAGTTTAGATGTGTGAAGCCAGGGTTTAACAGGCATATAGCTCAAAAGTAATATGGAAAGAAAGTCCTGTTGCTGTTCTCTACCCAGCCGCACCACCCTTCCCATCAAAATGGAAAAAGCAAGCGGTTAGCCCATCCCAGAACTTAAAACAATCTCCAACCTTCTCTACTTTCTCTGCTGCAGCATTTCTTCCAGCCTTTTTCAAAGCCTGGTGACAGCTCCTTTGGGCGATTGATCCCCAGAAGTGGCACTAGCACTTTCCTTTCTCTGCAGAATTACCCTCAACCTACTCATATCAAAAGCCATAATTTCAGCCCCAAACCTGTCAACAACCTATATATGAGGCTGGCGTATATACAAAAGTATTGTTTTATTGTTTATTCATTCAGTTGCTTCCGACTCTTGTGACCTCATGGACCAGCCCACGCCAGAGCTCCCTGTTGGCCATTGCCATCCTCAACTCCTTCAAGGCCAAGCCAGTTGCTTCAAGGATAACATCCACCCATCTTGCCCTTGGTCGGCCCCTCTTCCGTTTTCCTTCCATTTTCCCCAGCAACATTATCTTCTCCAAGCTTTTCTGTCTTCTCATTATGTGGCCAAAGTACTTCATCTTTGCCTCTAATATACTTCCCTCCAATGAGTAGTTGGGATTTATTTCCTGGAGTGTGAACTAGTTTGATCTTCTTGCAGTCCAAAGCACTCTCAGAACTTTTCCTCCAGCACCACAGTTCAAAATCTTCTATCTGCCTTCATTCAGCCTTCCTTATGGTCCAGCTCTTGCACCCATAGGTTGCTATGGGGAATACCATTGCTTTAACTATGCAGACTTTTGTTGCCAATGTGATGTCTCTACTTTTCACTATTTTATCGAGATTGGCCATTGCTCTCCTCCCAAGAAGTCAACATCTTCTGATTTCCTAGCAATTCAAGTAAATACAGTAACAAAAATGACTGCACTCAAAAAAACCAGATCAGGATTCCAAATGTGTTAATTAGGTATACTTCCCTGAATCTATTGTGTTAATTATCCTTTACAAAGTATCATCTCCTGGCTTGACTGCTACCATGCCCAATCATGTTTTACTGGACATCAGCTGCTGTGAATGAATGAGGTTTGTTCTCCTGTAAACTGGGATGTAGTATACTGAAGTTTCCACTACCTTCACATCACTATTAATTTTCGCAGTTGAAAGATAATGTAAAAAATGATCATGTCAATTTCATTTCTATTATTTTGTAAGGAAGCAATCCATAAATTTGCCATTTCCAAACCACTGGTTGATGCCAGTGTCAGTTACTGATTATTTGAGAGGAAGAGTTTGGTTTCCATCATAAATGATTGCATTTTTTGTGGTACTAACTTCCTTAAACAAAGATATAGAATACATCATTCATGCATACTTCCTATAAGCATTAACAATCCACCTTATCAAACACAGTAGCTAGAGACTCAAAATGCATAAGAAAACAACAGCTTTACTGGATTAACACAGCTGTCACTAAACACAGTGAGCAAATTTTTGAGTTTTCCAGTGTTATTCACCAGGCTAGAAGTTCAAGGAAGAGATCGGCCAGAAAAAAAGCCAATTTTCATTTAAACACAGTGTTGCTGAAGCTTAGAAGAAGATTCCAAATATTGGCTACAATCCAAAATGGCGCAAATATCCACTTGCTCACCTGGAATCATAGAGTTGGAAGAGACCACATGGGCCATCTAATCCAGCCGCCTGCCATGCAGGAAAAGCATAATCAAAGCACTCCCAACAGAAGACCTATGCTAAGCTGATCATTTCTACCCCCATTAGTCCCCTTACAGAGTTGTTCTATATTTTCTGGAGAATGGGCAGGATTCTAGAAGCTTTTGACTACACCCCCTGAAGCCAGATGTTAAATGATTTCAGCATCATTGAGTTTGGTTTTCTGTGACTGATGGTTCAATGTCGCATTGGTAACTTCATCAGGCATTTCTTCAACATCAGGTTCCAAGGCCTAGAGTAATAAAAATAATCTTAGGTAATAATCCTTGCAACACTTTCTCTGGAGCAGTTGCAATGTGTGCTTGCCTACAACAGGCAAGGCAAACAGAAGCTGACTTAAGAAAACCTTCCTAGAAACATTGATTCATAGAGGTAGAAAGGATCCCAAGGGCCATCCAGTCCAACCCCATTCTGCCATGCAGGAACAAAAGTTTAAAGCACCCCTGACAGATGGCCATCGAGCCTTTGCTTAAAAACCTCCAGAGAAGGAGATTGCACCATACTCAGAGGCAGCATATTTCACTGCTGAACAGCTATTGCCATCAGGAAGTTCTTCCAAATGTTTAAGTGGAATCTTTTCCCCTGCAATTTGAATCCATTGTTCTGTATCCTGGTCTCCAAAGCAGAAGAAAACAAGTTTACCTTCCTTCAATGTGATATCCTTTCAGATATTTAAATATGGCCCTCATGTCCACTCTCAGCTGAGGGAACATTCCCTGTTCCCTCAGCTGTTCCTCATAGGACTTGGTTTCGAAACCTTTGATCATGTTGGTTGCCCTTCTCTTGACATATTCTAGCTTGTCATTATTGCTCCTGAACAGCAAACTAGAAAAGGTGAACGTTTCTACCAGAATCATAACACAATAATAGATGGAGGCCTCCAGTTTGACACTGAAATTTCAACTGCCTTCTGCTTTAGACTTTCTCTAGATTCATCAGGGATAATTCTAGAGCAGTGATTCTCAAACTGTAGTCCTCTAGATGTTTTGAACTTCTACTTTGCCAATGATCAGGGATTCTGGGAATTCAAGACATGAACTAAATCTGGATTAGTGATCTGTAGCCCTCAAGAGGGTTACAAGAGCACAATACAGCAGTGAAAGAAGGCATGTGAGATGGCTGTCTTCAAATGTTTTTTTCCACTTACAGAATCAGACAATTCTGCAGGTAAATAGGGTGTGTCATGCCTTCACAAGAACTCTCATTGTTTTCCCTATTTGAGGCCCCTTTTAGTTAGAGAGAATTAGCAATTTGTGTATAGTTTTGTGTGTGTGTGCGCGTGTGTGTGTGTGTGGGGGGGGGGGTCAGTCTAGATTAAGTGTCCTCAAATTAAGGCCCGGGGGCCAAATATGGCCCTCCAAGGTCATTTACCTGGCCCTCACTCAGGGTCAGCCTAAGTCTGAAATGACTTGAAAGCACACAACAACAACAACAACAACAACAACAACTCTATCTCATCAGCTAAAAGCAGGCCCACACTTCCCATTGAAATACTAATATGTTTATATTTGTTAAAATTGTTCTTCATTTTAATTATTGTATTGGTTTTAAGTTTTTTTTTGCACTACAAATAAGATTTGTGCAGTGTGCATAAGAATTCAAAATATGTTTTTTTTCAAATTATAATCCTGCCCTCCAACACTTTGAGGGACTTTGAGGGACTTTGACCTGACCCTCTGTTTAAAAAGTTTGGGGACCCCTGGTCTATATAGCCCCTTTAAGCCACCCCTCCTCCTTCCTCTTTAAGAGTCTTCCAAAGGACAGAGCCTCAGGGGAAACCCTTCTTGTTCCTTAGAGAATCAGCCATTTTACAAGTGGAAGGTGAGAAGAGAAGAAGGCTAGGAAGATCCACAAAATAGCACGTCAGAGATGGAGTAAAGGTTGGAGTCTTTTCAAGTCACAAACAGAATCACGTCAGAGTTATTACAAAGTCAAGTCACACATCAGAATTACTCCAGAGACAGACAGACACCAAGAAGAGGAACAACAGCAGAGAAGTTAAGTAATTTAGAGCCTTTCTCTCAAGGACTTTATTTATATTCTGAGGACTGTGCCAGTTAAACTCAGGAGGAGAAATGGGTTGAAGCCTTTACCAGCTTTTAAATCCTTGTTGACTGTTTGTCGAAGTGTCCCCCATCTGTTCCCTGCACAACCAGTTCACCTTCCAAACAGTTGGATAGCATGGGAGCAGAAGAGGGTGCATGATGAGAAGTGAGAAAGGAAGGGGCTTTTCCAGTTTAGGATGCCCATTTTATAAGATATAAAAATAATAGGATATTTATACAAATCAATATAATTTTTAATATATATGAACATTGTTTACCTTTTCCATTGGTTGATTTTCTTTCTTTGTGATGGTGCCTATAGATCAGAGATACTCCATTGAAAACTTTGGCTAATTTGTTTCATATTCCGATGGTACACCCAACTCCCTTCTAATTCTTGTCCAGGCAGTCCCTGAGTTACAAAGACCTGACTTACAAATAACTCATAGTTACAAACAGGGGTGAGACAATAGGAAGTGAGAGAAATCAATCCCTTGGACAGGAACTTCACTCTTGAAACAGTTATTATGGGGAAAAGGTGTCTCCTCTGAAGCTTTATCACCAATCCTTGTTTCCACAAGAAACCATTTTTTTCAAAATCCAATTATCACAAGGTCAAAAAGTATGGTGAAATCTTCTGAATAGGGGCACAGACAATACAACAAATACTACAGGGATGTTAACCCTTCAGGAGTGTAACTCCAGATAAATAGATTATCTATCTATCTATCTATCTATCTATCTATCTATCTGGAGTTACAGCAAATGCAGCAGACCTGTAGAACCTGTCTTGTTCATAATGTGAGGACTGCCTGTAGTAGGAACTTTGTCTTGCCTTCATTTGAAATTTTTCTGCTGTTTTTGGTCTCTTGGATGTGATTTGAAAGCAGTTGACAACAAACAACAGCATATATTGCACCCAAGAGATAGAAGAAGACTTTGATTTATGATGACCCTATACATGAGAGACCGCCAAGTCATCCTATCTCAACAACCCTGCTCAGGTCTTGCTACTGCTTCCTTGATTGAGTCTGGAATGTGGTTTTCCTACTGCCCTTCACTTTACCATACATTATCATCTTTTGTGGTGACTCATCTATTATGATGATACAACCAAACTATGATAGCCTCAATCTAGTCATAAGCCACCTTATTGTTTCACTTACCTTTCCTCTTTCTTTTCTGCAGTAGATAGGCAAGTAATAACAAGAGGAGAGCCAAAAGAGCAATGCCTGAAGCAATACTGGCTGGTAAGGTTGCCATGACGCTACCTATAAAATCATAGAAATCTAGGTTTTTCAAAAATCAGTTCGTTGTTTTAATATAAGTTTTGTAGTTGACGTGTACAATATAGTATAATGGTATATTAATATATTTATATTAACAAATATTGCATAACGGTAATACTACTTTAAATAGGGATGGGCTTTAGCACAGCAGGTTAACCACCAGTTGTAATAAATCTTGCCAATCGAAAGGTTGGCATTTTGAAACCTGGGTCAGGAGTGAGCACCCAACCTTCAGCCTAGCTCACAGCCCACCTAGCAAATCGAAAACAGATGTGAGTAGATAAAGAGGTACCGCTTAGCCAAAGGCGGCCCTAGGTAATTTTCAACGGTAAGCAAACAGTGTTTTGGCACCCCCCCCCCCCCCAACCAATCACTGAAATATATTTTCTGTTCGTCGTGGGAGTTCTGTGTGCCATATTTGGTTCAATTCCATCATTGGTGGAGTTCAGAATGCTCTTTGATTTTAGGTGAACTATACATCCCAGTAACTACAACTCACATATGTCAAGGTCTATTTTCCCCCAAGAGTGCCTCAAGAGCGCCCCTGGGCAAAATCAACTATACTGCAAATGCTTACTTTGCGTAATGGGTTGAGCCACCCCTACGCTTAGCGGGGAGGTATTTTAATGGCACCATAAAGGAAATACCAGAAAATGCTAGCGATTTTATCAAAAGGAGGAAGTCTGTGAATACAGCTCCTTGGCATGGAGGATGGAAGAATAGCACCCCCCCCCCCCAGTGGCCAGAATCGACTACAGCCTCCAAGATGCCAAAGATGGGGAAAACCTATATTCCGCTATCTGGACTGTTGTTTGTCCTGTCATTGTATATTGGCATCAAATGTTTGACGTATATGTGTTTTGGGATCTGCCCTGAGTCCCCTTCGGGATGAGAAGGACAGAATATAAATACTTCAAATAAATAAATAAATATACTGGAAATATACCCTCCTCCCAGATATTTTGACTAAAAACGAAAGAAAGAAAAATTTAAAAGCAATAAAAATATTTGGAGTTGACTTCCCATCTTCCATCCACAAGACATAAAACAATAAAATCATTGTTTTCTCGCTATTAAGCGAGCTGGTCTGCGTCCTATAGTTTAGCTTCCTTGTGTGAGACTGCCCAAAAATGGCTCCTTTCCCTCCCAGAGCCCTGAACAAGGGGCGGAACCAAAGCTTAATTAAGATGGACAGGAGGCCTGCCCTATGACTGCAAACAGATAACAGAAAGAAAATAAAGTTGGAGCTCCTGGTACAGCCGTACCAGCACACATAATATGCTACATGCAGGGTTTCCTGTGGCAAGAAGGATGGTGGCTGCAGAATAGTCTGTACTAGGAGCCAATCAGCTGCAGATGTTCCCTATCTCTATGGTGACTTCTAACAATCACCTTCTGACATACTATACTATAGGATCCTTCTAACCATCTATTCTTAACTCTTTGATGGATGGCAAGAAGTGAAGTCTTTTGTGTTTGATGCCTTACCTCTGAAGACCAGCTCCACAGGCTGACTTGGCTCTGACCAGACAAATGGACTTCCTCTCTGGTGGTATTGGCAGGCGTAGTTTCCTGCATCCTCCAGTGTGTGCATGACGAAAAGAAACTCAGCTGTGTCTGTCTCGGGTTTTGTGGTCTGAAATGCCACCTGCATATTTGCTTTATAAAGGGCAAAAGTCAGACCATTTTCTGGCCCTCGGCACCATACGGTGACATTCAGCCCTGGAGCAATCTCATTTATAGGTATCATTTCGATGGAAGGTTTGGGCAGGATGGGATCTAAATATAGAAAGAATTTAATGAGTCTTGATATAGTTCTGAATAGAAAAGACTGTTGCTATTGAACCCAGTCACAAACAACTCCTCTCTCTTCCTCTTTTTTTCCCAATAGAAGAAACTCCGGTGTAACTGCATAGGTCCTCTATCAAGAATAAGCCTTCCTCCCCGCCCCCACCCATTCCCACTATAGGATATAGTATTATGCAACAAGTTAGGTGGGATGCAGGGGTTGGGAGCCATTTTCCTGATCCCATAACTTTGGAGCTGCAATAGCTTCCCCCTGGTGACCTGGAAGTGACCTTAAAAGAAACAGAATAATAATAAACTTTATTTTTCCTCCACCACCATCTCCCTAAAGGGACTAGAGGTGGCTTAAAAAGGCACTCCAGGGTGCAGCATATAACGTAAAAGTATATAAAGCAATATCACATAAAATTATAACAACAACCACTATCAAAACATATAACCAAAAATTAAAATAGCACAATTTTAAAAACACAGACAATCTGTAGATAAAACTTGCTGCCATCAATTCACAACTAAAGTGCCAGAGTGTCAACCTCATATGGGCCCATTTCAGCCTACTCGTGGTCAAAAGCCTGTTTAAAAATCCATGTTTTTAGGCAGGATTGGAAGGATTGAAGGGTGGGGGCTAACCTAATTCTTTTGGGAGGGTATTCCAGAGCCAGGGAGCCACCACAGAGAAAGCCTTCTCTCTCATCCCCACCAACTGCAGCTGAGACAGTGGTAGGACCGAGAGAAGGGCCTCCCTTGCCAATCTCAAAACCCACACTAGTTCAAAGAAAGAGATGCAGTCTCAAAGATAGGTTGGACCTGATGCATATAGACCTTTATAGATCATAACCTGCACTTTGAATTGAGCGCAGGAACTTGTCAAAAGCCAGTGGAGCAGCTTTTGTAGAGATCTACTTGTGGCTGGATTTAATAGTATAATCCTTTCGAATTCTGCTATGATCTGTAGCAGGGGTGTGAATTGTACAGTTTTACGAGTACTGCTGATCTGCAACTTCCAGTATCCTTCACCATCTTCTATATTGGCTAGACCTCATGGATGTTGTTGTCGTTATATACAAGGCTAAGTCACAATCTTACCGGTTAGGTTGATGTATACAATATCACTTTGAGGTGACCACTCAGTGTCGCTTGACTTGTTATGATATAAACACCAGTAACTCCCTCCATCTGAAATCCTGGCATTGACAATTGGAAATACCACGTGACATGGGTCTGCAACTTTGACTGATGGAGTAGTTGCAGATCTATTTACTTCTTTTGTAAGATAGTACTCAACATGCTTTTCGCTTTCTGTCCAGCAGCGGATGCTGACATTTCCGCCCAAAGCAACCATCCCTCTGGGGTGGATAGAGATGTAAGGTTTGGGATATAATTCTCCTGGATGGTAAATAAATAAAAAAGTGAAGGTTGAGAGGAGATATGATAGCCATGTACAAATATGTGAGAGGAAGCCACAGGGAGGAGGGAGCAAGCTTGTTTTCTGCTTCCTTGGAGACTAGGACGCGGAACAATGGCTTCAAACTACAAGAGAGGAGATTCCATCTGAACATGAGGAAGAACCTCCTGACTGTGAGAGCCGTTCAGCAGTGGAACTCTCTGCCCTGGAGTGTGGTGGAGGCTCCTTCTTTGGAAGCTTTTAAACAGGGGCTGGATGGCCATCTGTCAGGGGTGATTTGAATGCAATATTCCTGCGTCTTGGCAGGGGGTTGGACTGGATGGCCCATGAGGTCTCTTCCAACTCTTTCATTCTATGATTCTAAGATCAAGAATAAGATAGAAGGAAGTAGGAACACCTGTGAAGTCTGACTCCAGTAAAATGGGAAAAACTGTGGGTCCTGACCTCAAATTGGTTATAGCTCAATGTTGGGGTCACAAAAAAAATGGTAACAGTAAAAGGTTTCTGAACACCACTCCTTTACACAAATATGTTGTTTACAGTGGTTCCTAACCTGTGGTCCGTGGACCACCAGTGGTCCCCAAGAACTAAAATGGTGGGTCCACGGTCCCACCATTACTAGACCGTTGCAACGAGAGTGACTAGTCTCGTAAAACCTTCTTATAGTGCCGAGGCAATGGAGATGACCGGAGTGGAGAGGCTGACTACCCACGAAAGGCTCAACAACAAGTCTCCTGACTGCAGCTTCTCCTCCTCCTCCCTTGCCCTGAGTGGAGCTGTTCCATGTGATGCCTGGAAGTGGGAGCGCTTTGGTGTCTTCATTTTTAGGCCTGTTCCTGGGGTTATTTGGAGTGCCGATTCAGAAAATTGCATTGGATAGACCACATCAGCTCTAGATTATTACATATGGTTTTCTGTGGGCGAGCAGATGGTGACTACTGGATGGCATATGTTTTGTATTAGAAACTAGAGCTGATGTGGTCTATCCAATGCAGTTTTCCAAATCAGCACCCTAAATGCTTTTTATAGGGTTTTTAATAATGTGTGTAAATTGTTTTTAATTTTGTTTTAATTTCATTTATGTTCATTGTGGCATTGAATCGTGCCAGTGTAAGCTGCCTTGAGTTGCCTTCGGGCTGAGAAAGGCGGCACAGAAATGCAGTCAATTAATAAATAATAAATAAATAACCAAACCAAATCTAAGGTTGACTAAAAACTGATTTGTAACCCTTTTGGTACTAATTTTGGAGAGTAGTCCCTGGTCAAAAAAAGGTTGGGAACCACTGGTTGATAGTAAGCTCTGCAGTAAATGCTTCAGCTGTGTACCACAAAAAGCAAAATCAACCTGGTAATGGGTGGAGGACAGTGACTGTTTGCCTTTTCCCCATATCATTTTTGAGCTGCAGTTTGGCTTTGTCAACCAAATGGAAATTAACTTTTGGCACACTTTGAAATATGTTCTTATTTCGTTCCCATGCCATTGAAATTTTAAATGATCCTTCTACCATGCAAACACACACACACACACACAAAGACCAAGTATTGAATCTCTCTTCATCATTTTTTTCATGGAATAAAAGGCTCACATATCCTAAACTTGTCCAAGTCTAATAAGTTCAGTTATTTCAACAAGTCTATAGGAGTTCCTTTGGATGGGAGGGTTTTTGTTGTTGTTCATTTGCCTTATCCTTGGAAGGAAACCAAACCAAGGGAAATGCTTTCCCTAAGAAAACTATCACCACTTGAAGGACTATAATGAACAAAACAGGATTTATTTAATACACACCTCTAGACATCTGACACAGCCCAAGCAGCCACCAACCTGAAAAAGAAATTATTTAATTAGACATTAAAGCAAAGGAGAAATAAGAACTAATAGCAAGCATGTGATCATCCCTCCACTGCAAGGGCATATTTCTGAACCGACTTTTCGTTCATATGGGATACAAACCAAGAAAGAGGATGCTGCAAGACACATTCATTCTGAGAAGTCCTTTGGCTCTGTTGCCACCACCACCTGTTGCTTCACTCCAGTGTTATAGGTAAAGATCTCCACAAAGGGATCCCGCTTCTAAAATACAACTCTGTTCACTTGGACAGGTTTTCACAGACTGTGATCTCACCGCACAATTGTTCGCAGACAACCTCCCATGTCATCTGACAAACCACACCCTTTATGTAATTTTTTTAAAAGTGGAAACTTGCACATTTGGAGCACTCAAAGTTCAGATTTAAGCCACTGGGTCTTTGATGCTATAGACAGCATTTGTTCCAAATGCACTGGTTCCAGATAATACTGGATGGAAATGTTCTAAATACTTATGCATATATCTAGAAACCTTTGCCAAAAAAAAATCAATTCCAAAGACTTGGATTGACTTATCCATGGTCAATGTGAGTGCTGTACTTTAATGGAAAAAGGAACCACCCCTTTCTCTGAATAGATTGGTGAAAGGTTTTAGTTCTGCCTGAGAGAACCTTAAAAACCACCAACTTCCTCTAATTTCTCTGCTGTGGTGCTACTTCTGGCTCCCTGAGTCAGCACTGATACTTTCCCTTCTCTGCAGAATAATCTTTTACTTACCCACAGGTGGTGCCCCAGTGGCACAGTGGTTTAAACCATGAGCTGCTGAACTTGCTGACTGAAAGGTTGGCAGTTCAAATCCAGGGATTGCGGTGAGTTCCCGCTGTTAATCCCAGCTTCTGCCAATCTTGCAGTTTGAAAACATGCAAATGTGAGTAGATCAATAGGTACCGCTCCAGCAGAAGGTAACAGCGCTCCATGCAGTCATGCTGGCCACATGACCTTGGAGGTGTCTCTGGACAGCACCAGCTGTTTAGCTTCGAAATGGAGATGAGCACCAACCCACAGTTAGACACAACTGAATTTAATGTCAGTGGAAAACCTTTACCTTTTACCTATCCATAGGTTATATCAAAATCCTTAATTTTGACCCCCAAAACTACCCTTGGATTATACATGAGGTCAATGTATATATGAGTATATATGGTAGCTTAATTATCACAATTGCTAACCACCATCATCATAGGCTATCACTCGTGGCTGAGTATGATTGTCTTCCAAGTGTAGGGCCTTGGTGGAAAATAATGAACTAGCAATGTTGGGCATGCTATTGCTTGACTTACATGTTCTGAGCACTGGGGTTCATGCTTAATGCCATATGCTTCACAGTAACACCTGATCTCCCATGACACCACTAGGAAGAATCTCCAGGTTTCAAAATTTGGCCCTGTGATGCTCTTGACCTGTTAACCCAACACGAAGATACAACTTCAGTTGATGCCTTTGACTATCATGATTCTGGTCAAGGAGTTCTGACTCAGAATGTCTTTCCATGAAGACTGAAACCATGAGAATATTCCTGCTAATACTACCACTAAGTGTGTTGCTTACTACTAACAGGATATAGAGGGAGACCAAGCTCTCCAGGGGTAGAAATGAGAGTTGAAAATAGTGCAAGACCCTGGGCCAGGTTAAAAACATGCTCTTGAGCATTCTTGCAATATCTTTCTTCTTCAGAATAATGATGCACAATGTTGTACATGGCAAACTGCTCACAGTTGGTGACATTAGCAGTGTGCTCTAGTGAAGGTCAAAGAGGAGGGATATAGGAGAGGGAAAAATAAAAGCAAATGGTGAAATGAGCTGATGATGATTAGGAATGTGGCTGGGGAATTTGGACAAAGGGTTGCTAAATTAGGAGCATCCCAGGGCAAAAACCTGGCAACTGGGGATTCTTTCTAGTGATTTCACAGATGAGATTCAGTTGAAACTTAGGACAGTACACATCAAGCTCACTTGTTCAGAACACGTTAGACAAGCAATACAACTCTAAGGAAAGAGAACTAGGTGTAGCTTCAGACTTTCCCAAGAGTTATGAGGAGGCTGAGCACTATTAAGGACTTTAACACACTTTAACACACACTTTAACACGCTACTTCAAATTGAGAGGCAGCGTGGCAAATCTATCACCCTTCGCACTGCTTCCTCCCAGTGACGCTTTCCCCATCACATGGGGAAAGCATCACCAAAGCCTTGTGGATCCGTGCTGGCTCCATTTGAACTAGCTCAACATGGGAAGCCTCCCATGTTGCAAGGAAAGTGTCATACAATGCTTCCACTCTGGCTATGGCCCTCTGCCAGAAGTCCGGCAACATTTTGTGATGAACAGTGTGTCCAGCCATTGCTGGACTAGCGGGAACCATCCTAGGACGCTAAAATGCCCCATGTGATGATGTCATAAGACACACATTACTGCTGTAAGATATAGACTACTGCAATGTGCTCTACGTGGGGTTGCCTTTGAAGACTTTTTGGAAGCTTCAAATGGTCCAACGGGCAGCAGCCAGGTTACTAACAGGAGCAGCACTCAGGGAGCACACAACCCCCATGTTGTGTCAGCTCCACTGGCTGCCAATTTGCTACCGGGCACAATTCAAAGTGTTGGGTTTAGCCTAAACCAGTGGTTCTCAACCTGGTGTCCCCAGAAGTTTTGGCCTTCAACTCCCAGAAATCCTAACAGCTGGTAAACTGTCTGGGATTTCTGGGAGTTGTAGGCCAAAAACATCTGGGGACCCCAGGTTGAGAACCACTGCCCTAAACGGTTCTGGCCCAGCTTACCTGTCCGAACATATCTCTCCTTATGAACCATCTAGAAGCTTAAGATCATCTGGGGAGGCCCTGCTCTTGATCCCACCTGCATCACAAGTGCAATTGGTGGGGATGAGGGACAGGGCCTTCTCAGTGGTGGCCCCTTGGCTTTGGAACTCCCCCCCCCAGGAATATTAGATTGCCCCCCTCCCTCCAGACTTTCCGAAATAAGGTAAAAGCTTGGCTCTTTGAGCAAGCTTTTGAGAATGCAGCAGAATAGATAACATGAAATTATGAATGATGAACATGGAATGGCCAGACAATGTTACCGGAAAATGATTTTAAGAAGATGACACCAGTGACTATATGTTTTAATGGTTTTTATATATGTTTTGATATTGTTATGTTGACTGTTTTTTAATCGCACTTTTATGAATGTATGGCATCGAATTGTGCCAATCTGTAACCCGCCTTGAGTCGCTGTATGGTTGAGAAAGGCGGGCTATAAATGTCCCAAATAAATAAATAAATAAATAAATAAATAAATAGATAAATATTATAGATGCATTCTGTTGTCTCATTTTTTCATAAGCTTTAAACATGTCCCATTTCACTCTCCTCTTCCTGCTTTCCCCCTTTTTCCTCATCTTCTTTCAGTTACTGTCAACAGAGTTAGCTAACAGGAAATACTCTCCAGAGAAGAGGTCATAGCCTGGACTTAAACAAAGAAAATTGAGAGGTGATTTAATATGTCACAATTAGTTATAGGGAAATTTAGATCCATTTCCGCTCACAGAAAGAGAAGTATTTTACCCAAAGAGGAACATCTCACGAGTACAGCGTTTGTTCTTCCTTTTATCTCCTTCTGAGTGGGAATTTTTTTCTGAATCAGCAGCAACTTGAGAAACTGCAAGTCGCTTCTGGTGTGAGAAAATTGGCCATCTGCAAGGACGTTGCCCAGAGGATGCCCCAATGTTTTTCTATCCTGTGGGAGGCTTCTCTCATGATGAATCATCAAGTAATGATGTCTGTGACTCTCCTATCCTATAGATGTGGACAGATTGGCATCTCATTATAAACTTGGAAATTCTTTTGAATCCTGTTCACACTATTCAGTTATAATGCTGTGATTCCATTATAACTTTCACAGCAATGTTCTAAGGAAAACTATGGTTTGTAGTTTAGAGCAGGGATGCCTCTACAAACTGCACATTCCTGGATTCCACAAGATGAAGCCATGGCTGTTACAGCAGATCATAGTGCTGCAAGTGCATATGTGAAAGGGCTCTGGGTCTATCAGCCATATTCTCCCACGAGGAAGTTGTAAAGACTTGGATAGACTTTTAAATTAGGGACTAATGCCATGGTTTGAATCTGGGGAGTGGGGTGAGCTCCCGCTGTTAGGCACAGCTTCTGCCAACCTAGCAGTTCAAAAACATGCAAATGTGAGTAGATCAATAGTACCATTTCTGCGGGAAGATAATGGTGCTCCTTGCAGTCATGCTGGCCACATCACCTTGGAGGTGTCTATGGATAACACTGGCTCTTCGGCTTAGAAATGGAGTCAGACAGAGGGGAGATCTTTATGTTTACCTTAATGTCATAACCAGGAGCCAACCGAAGATCATTTGGAAGATAAATAATTCATTCAGTGTTTCACGAAAGATTAATGCCTTTATTGGCCAACCAAAATGCATATGGCACATGTTGCGAACATTTGAAGCTCAATCAACTCCTTCATTGGGCAAACGATGCTAAAAATATGAGAAGTGGTGGTCATGGGCCACATTTTCCCCCTTAGATGTTGTTTCTGTTATGCAATCGAGGGCTCTCAAGCAGGCAGAGACCACTAACATCTTTGAGGCCATGTGGGAATGAAGACAAAATATAGTTCAGTGTGGTAACTGCTCCATTGCTTCTGAAAAGAATTGAAAGAGAAAATAGTCACACGGTCTGTAAAGAGGTCATCATCAAGTGAAATAAGGAAGCAGGTTTTATTTTTGTCATTCCCAGAGACACAATACATTATACTCTAAAATCTCATACTTTGAAAAACCTCAAATGCTTGACAGTAAAAAAAAAAGTCTTTGTCTAGTATCCTATTCAGTAAGAGAGGATGACCTAGCCTTAAGATTTTCTACCTGCTGGGGATTCATGTTTATAGTCTTTAACAAACCAAATGTGACCTCTAAACATTACCATTTTATCCCATGGCATTCCAAGCAAAGTGTTTCCAAGGTGCTGAAAATTCAGGTGTTGGGAAACAGTGCTCTCCTGGCTGCAGGACAAATTGATCAAAAAGTTGTAGCAGGACCTCAAGGAGTCTCCCCAGTTGCACTCCAGAACACTGTAAATGCTGACTCCCAGATATCATATTGTCAATATGGAACAGGAGGCTTGCCATTGTTTGAGAAAATGCATGGAACAAATGCATGGGATAAATACTAGCGAGATTGATTGTGATGACCATGATGGGATGGCAAATAAATACATAAATCTGTTCATAGCTGATTAGAGATTGAAGGGGAGGGGAACTTCCATTTTTTATTGTGTACTTTCATGTCTTGTCTGACTTATGGCAATCCCAAAGCAAAGCTATGGTGGGGTTTTCAGCGGGTGATAGTGTGTGGCTTGCCCAAGGTCACTCTGGATTTCCATGGCTAATCAGGGAATTGAATCTTGTGGTTCTGGCAGGAGTGGTTCTGGCAGGATGGTAATGGCGCTCCATGCAGTCATGCCAGCCACATGGCCATGGAGGCATCTATGGACAATGCCGACTCTTTGACTTAGTAATGGAGATGAGCACCACCCCACAAAGTCGGGCATGACAAGACTTAATGTCAAGGCGAAACCTTATGCAGAGTGGTAATCCAATGCTCAAACCATGAGAGCATGCTGGATCACCAGAGGCACAATAGTTGAAGATTGAAATCTGGAATCTCTTTATAATATTATCTACTGGCAAAAGAAGACACAATCTTCAGTTTAAGTGTTGATTATGTTGGTTATATTGGTTATTTTGTTAAAACAGCAGTATTTCAATACTTGGACTTTTCACAGGTTTATTTGTTGTTATTGGCTTTCCAGAGTCTCAATAGTTGCACAATCTCTTTACATGATTGTTTACTAGCAAAAGAAGACACATTCTTCAACTTACACGATGTATAAGTAATGTGGTAACTTATACATGGGAGTTTTGACATGATTATTTGTTGTGTTGTTGTTTTCAAATACCATTTCACAAATGAATCTATGTTCTGAGAACAGTTCACTTCCACTGGTTTTTGCATCATATGGCTGCATTCTGGAAGGGGATGTGGTTTGTCAGGCAGTATAAGTACACTGATGTTGCAGAGCTCACAGAGCATTCTTGATTTTTGGAAACTAAACTTCATCCTGGTGATAAGACCACTATAAATGTATAGGCTGCTGGTGGTGACAAAATCTTCAGCATGGTCCTTACTCAGCATTATCTTTCTTGGTTCGTATTTGCAAGCAGAAGCATTCACATAGTTCAGGTATTGCTCAGATTCCTTCCAACTAATGGAATTGTCTTTCTAGGGTGGTGGTTGGCCAGGCAAGGATGTATGGTGAGAGGTGAGTATCAACAGCTAATCAAAACATTCATTTTTCAGGTGGTAGAGTAGAAACAGGGATTAAATGCCATGATCCTTTTTGACAACATTTTAAAGGCATGGTTACTTTAGTCTGTCTTCATATATAGCAGCAGTTTTAAAAGTAATTGGGGGAAACATGTTTGTAGCAGACTCATGCAACTTCATATAACTAAGTGCCTTTGATGCTACATACTTCTTTAGCTGAATTAAGATACTACAAGTGGCTACAAATTGAGTTCAAATTATAAAATTAGTTTGCAATCAATTAAGTCGTGGGGAGAGAATGGGGGAAAGAATCTTACCCTTCTAAGCGAAATCTGGGAAAAGCAAACTGCTCTGGACTCTCTTTGCTTGTTTGTTCTTTTTCATTAAGAACTTGTGTCTGATTGACCATGCTCTGGTTTTGCATGGTGGCACATACTAATTTTCATGTGCAAAGTGTTCATAAGTGCCCTTATGTTACATCTATCTTTGAAATAGGACCTTATCAGATACAGTTTTCTCTGCGACTTCTCCTCGTTTCTGCCCATTGCTAAAATTGAGTCCCTTGGAGTCCATCATATGACACAGGATTACTGCCCCTAGATAATCTGTTTCCACATAATATGGCTATGTGTAGATGGGGACTTCATTACTTACCGCTTCTCTAGTGCAAAACAATAATCATGCAGAACAAGCTTCTTCTTTTTAAACTTTTTTTCTACTAAGTGAGAAAAAAAACACAAGCTGTAAATAAATATAGGGACAAAATTGGGGTAGGAATCAGGTAACTCACCAGATGTCATGTCATTGGTGTGTAGTTCAGAGCATTCAACATTGTTTGATATGCTGGCTAAGGATGCTGGGAGTTGTAATTCAATGGCCACACATGAACATTTGGAAAGTTCAGCTTCTCCAAAGAGCTGTAAGCAGCACATTAAGTGTGGCTGGCTATGGGAAACACATGACGTCCTTGTTACACCATTCCTGGAGACTATAGTTTTCTTTCTGCTCACAACTGTGAGTTTTACCCTTAATGTCTTTACACCTCTAGATTATCTAGGGGCAGTTATGGCTTATGCCCAGTTATGGCTTATGCCCAGGCAACCTGAAACTCTTTTCTTCACACATAAGTTGATGGCAGATTTTTCTGTCAGTCCTGCTACTTTCACAGATATATTTGGTGGGAATGTGAACAGTGCCCATGAGTCTTCTAGTACCAATTTTTCAGCTGCTTCTACAATATCCCACATTCTCCTTTTATTGTTCACCTTTGTCCTCAGCTTACAGTTGCCACAAACTGAGTTCAAATATAAAAGTAAATTGCACTCAATTAACTGCTCAGTGGAAAAGGATGGGGTAGAGAATGTATCCTTCTTAGCCAACTCTGGAAAAACCAAACTGGTGCAGCTTCTCTTTGCTTCTTTGTTCTTCCTCATGAGGAACATTTGTGATCTTGACTGCAATCTGATGTTGCTTGGTGGCACAACCCAATTTTCATCTGTTGAATGTTAGGTGACATGTTGTTGCAGCTTCTCTTGTTTCCAAACCTTTCTCCAATATCTCTTCTAATCCAGGACAAGATTATTCAGACCCTTCCATCTCAGTGAGCCCCAGTGCAGTGGTTGCTCTGGGAGGAAATGTCACCATCCGCTGTAAAAGCAAAATATACCAACAGAAGAAATTTGTTCTGGTCAAAGGACCTGAATCATGGGAAAAGGTGCTGGAGATGGAGAAACATGCAGAGAAATATGAGGTTACATTTTCTATTGCCAATGCCAGATACTTAGATGGGGGAAGCTACTGGTGTTTACTTGAAATCTTTCCTCAGGCACAGCAATATTGGAGTGTGGGAGCATACATCCAGATAAGAGGTAAGCCTTGCTCAGTATAGGTAAGTTTTCTCGTGTTACTGTGTCATTCCCAACTTTTAGCAATGCTAAGGAGATTCTGTTCTGGGGCTTTCTCAGTAAGAGATGTTCGGAGGATATTTAGTACAACTCTGTAATGTATTGTTATGTCTAAAATTATCCAGGGACTCTGCCAAAAGCAAGACAAGCCCCAGATTTCATTCACCCATTTGTGGGAATTTTGAGTTCTGTTTATTTTGCGCATCTTACTATAAACTGTAATTTGCAGGCTACTTCAATCCCTGCTAAACTCTGCATATTTCAATAGGAAAAAATGTTATACTTACCAACAATTTTATCTTGCACCTGCCTAGAAATATTGTTTCTAATTTTGGGGAGCAAATTTGCTTTGGAGAGTATGGAATAATTATCAGAATTAATAAACGAAAGAGCCCTTTGTCCCTGAATGGTCTCGTGAGAAACAAGTTAGCATACACAGCAAAGTCACTGTTTGGTTGGCTCTTCAGTAGTATCAATTTGAATGAAAATAGGTTGCCAAATAAAGGTTTAAATTATGTTGTTGTTGTTAATGCTGTTTGCCTTCAAGTTATTTCTGAGTCATGGAGATCCTAAGATGAACCTATTATGGGTTTTCCTTCACAAAATCTTTTCTGTGCAGAGTTTGGCCTAGATGTCCTCTGGGGCTGAGAGACTGTGACTTGACCAAGGTCACCCAGCGGGCTGCCACTGCCAAATGGGGAATTGAAATATAGCACACTGGTTCTCTAAATAAATTTAGAAACATGGCATTGTAATTGCTCATTTGGCTCATATTTAACAGAAGAGTTTATTATACTTTATGTCAAATTCTTCCAAAGTAATCTACATACATAAAACGTGTTTTTTCCTGGAAAATCTATTGGGCTGATAAGAAAATTGTATTAAATTTTAAAATGACTCTAAAATGCCCATTTTAAAGTAACGAGAAAATGGTTTGGGACCTGCCTATCTTCATGACTCTACATCTTCCTTTATGAACCAACACAATCTCTAAGATCATCTGGGGAGGCTTTTCTTTCGCTCCCACCCCTGTCTCAGGCACGGTTGGTGGGGATGAGATAGAGGGCCTGAGACAGGGGTGGCCCCCGGGCTCTGGAACTCCTTCCTCAGGGAGATTAGGCTAGCACTTACTTTGTCTATCTTCCGCAAAGATTTTGTTCCACTGTGCTTTTGACTAGACAATCCCCCAGATAGCTTGGCCTCAACTAGGACCCAAAATTTTGTCATTGTGCTTTACTGTTGTTCTGCATTTGAATGTATACATGCTCAATTTCATACTGTCCTCTTTCTCTACTGCTGCCATATGACCTATGCACTTTATCCATCAGTCCTATCCTCACAATTGTTGTTTGTACCAGTCCGCCCACCTGTGCCCAGAAATTGATCATTATCGCAGAGCTCATTGGTTGCTGGTTTGATGTTGCTTATATATATATATATATATATATTAGGCCTGGGTAACAACGGAAAAATTTGTTTCTAAAATCGATTCGTTTTTTGGGGGGTTTTGCGTTTCGTTATTTAAAATAATTACAAAATTTTCCTTTTAAAAAGTTCGATATTTACGAAATTTCGTAAATGTGAAAAAAATTACAAAACATTAACGAATCGATTTCCGAAACAATAACGAGTCGATTCGTTAATGGCGGACGCGACCGCGAAATACGCTAAAAAACCTCCAAAAACTTCTGAAGCTTCCCTCTCCCTCTGTTGTTGACTGTTGGTGTGATATTATAATTTTTTTTCACTAATTAAACAAAAAACAACCATAAAACTTGCCCCAGACATGCGGAAATAATAACGAAATGACCTCAAAACAATAACGAAACGAATACAATAACGAAATACGAACAATTTACAAAACGTATTTAAAAATTCGTTTTTTAAAAAAATTGCTCCAGAATGGTTCGTTATCGTTTTGTAATTAAAAAAATTAACGAATTATTAACGAATTACGAATTAACGAAACGAAACCGCCCAGCCCTAATATATATATATATTTGTTACAATGCTGTGTTTTATTCTGTGTTACATGGCCGTATTTTAATGTGCTATGTTTTCACCATAATAATAACAATAGTGCCCATTGTACCAGAAATCAATAAATGTTATTCCTACTCTGCTTTATGATTGAAATGTAACTTAATTATGCCATCACTCTAATAGTAACAAAAATAATTACAGTTAACATCAGAATTGTCCAACACTGAAATCTATAGAGCCTAAGAGAAGTTACGTGATCTATGAGTAACAAATCAAGTAAAGTGTATTTGCATCATTAATTGCAATTTTCAAAGTCTGAGAATAGTCTTGGGGTTATTTATCTGTTGATCCAAATATGATTATGTGCACTTCTCCAGAGAATGCCTATACATGGCATAGTGTAGTGACGTTCCCAAGGATACTCCACCCTTAAAATGTCATTTTTGTTTTTGTTTCAACTTCAGAACAAATTTATTCCGAGCCGTCCATAGCAGTGAGTCCCAAAGAACTGGTTCCACTGGGCAAAAATGTTGCTATCCATTGTAAGAATAAAGGCAACAGACTGGCTGAATATTCTCTCATTAAGGAAGGGGCTCTTAATATTATCCAATTTAAAAGAGTAGATAGGAATGGAGCTGTATTTACCATTGACAATGTTGATCAATCAAAAGTCGGGATCTACTGGTGTGACTACAGACCGTACCGTGATTATCGATACTCCCATTTCAGTGAGAGAGTGTACATCAACATAACAGGTAAGAAGGACATAATACCTACCCTTCTACATTTCACAGATGATCATCTATGACCAAGCAACATCTGGGTGGGATCAAGACAGCAAAAGTTAGAAATAAGGAAAAGCAGACAAGCTCAAAGAGATTGCAGCAGTTTGCTTTTAAACCTACTGCGAATGTCAAGTTTATGTCCCCTCCTCTTCCTGCACAAAATTGAGTTAATTGATAACAATAACTTTTGCAATTGAACCAGTTTTGCAGCAATTGAAAAAGCTGAAGTGAAAAGTGAAAAGTGGGAGGATGAGATAAAAACTAAAAAAGAGGGACAACAGGATTAATCAGAAGTGTCCATGCCAAATTGGGACAGTTGGGTTCCATATCGTTCTTCCATGCTGTTTCTACAATGACATACTCTACATTTTGAATTTGTCATATCTTAAATGCATAGTATGCATTCAATTTAATGTGTGTCATATTTGAATATTATTGTTAATGTCCAGAAACAATGCTTTCTGGACATTATATAAATGTATCTCTACCTGTATTGTCGAAGGCTTTCATGGCTGGAATCACTAGGTTCTTGTGGGTTTTTTCGGGCTATATGGCCATGTTCTAGAGGCATTTTCTCCTGACGTTTCGCCTGCATCTATGGCAAGCATCCTCATAGGTAGTGAGGTCTGTTGGAACTAGGAAAATGGGTTTATAAATCTGTGGAATGACTGGGGTGGGGCAAAAAGCTTTTCTCTGCTGGAGCTAGGTGTGAATGTTTCAACTGACCACCTTCATTAGGCCTGGCTGAGCCTGGGGAAATCTTTTGTTGAGAGGTGTTGAGATGTGCCTGGTTGTTTCCTCTCTGCTGTTTTGCTGTTGTAATTTTAGAGTTTTTTAATATTGGTAGCCAGATTTTGTTCATTTTCATGGTTTCCTCCTTTCTGTTGAAATTGTCCACATGCTTGTGGATTTCAATGGCTTCTCTGTGTAGTCTGACATGGTGGTTGTTGGAGTGGTCCAGCATTTCTGTGTTCTCAAATAATATGCTGTGTCCAGGTTGGTTCATCAGGTGCTCTGCTATGGCTGACTTCTCTGGTTGAAGTAGTCTGCAGTGCCTTTCATGTTCCTTGATTCGTGTTTGGGCAATGCTGCGTTTGGTGGTCCCTATATAGGCTTGTCCACAGCTGCATGGTACACGGTAGACTCCTTCAGAAGTGAGAGGATCCCTCTTGTCCTTTGCTGAACGTAGCATTTGTTGGATTTTCTTGGTGGGTCTGTAGGTGGTTTGTATGTTGTGTTTGTAATTTCACGAAGTTCTTCTTATTCTCTGATGTAGAGTTTGATGCTGTAGAAGAAGGAAGTGGACCAGAGAATTCTAATTGTTTCACAAATCTACAAATCCCAGCATCACAGAGGATGAAGCTAGGTTAGCTAAAGTGGTACCAAGCTGCTCTAAAAGTGCAACATGGACCTAAAACAAAATAGGAAAGCAAATGTTTCATACTGGCATTTATTTGCTTGTATTATTTCAAAGCAATCAAGGACACAAAAAGTAAAACATACAGGAGCAGCAACTAAAAGATATCAACATTGCATCAGTCATATTCAAAATAAGCTATTCCTTTTTCTATCTTTCTCTGTGGTTTGTCCTTCTTCTAGATAGTAGCCTTTCCAAACCCTCCTTGAAAATTACATCTACAGAGCAGACCTCTTCGGGCTTCAATGTTACCATTGAATGCCAGGGGCCAGAGATGGGTCTGATCTTCTCATTACACAAATCCGAGGACCTAAAAGCAACACAAGAAGAGACAGACAGAAATGCAACTGCTTTCCAAATTATCATGAAAGAGTTGGAGGATGCAAGGCACTATACCTGTCAGTATTGCCACAAAGGAAATCCCTTTGTGTGGTCAGAACTAAGTGACCCCTTGGAGCAGGATAGGAATGGTGAGGAACCTTTTTGCTTTCCTTCTGTCTTCTCCTTCCCTATGTGTATTCTGAATTAGAGCAGACCAAGACAAATGTATCTATCAGGGCAGGAACAAGAGAAAGCAAGTGTCTGGATTGGATGAAGTGCAGTTCTAGATTGTCATGCAGCATCCAAGGCTAACCTGCTCCCTGGGCATAAGGAGAAATTATAGAATTGGACAATCCAGTTTCCTGAAAAAGTGGTTGCACTTTATTCCTGATGAAATATGTGGTTGTCACTAATCCCTTTTCCCATTGCGTTCTTCACTTTCCAAATTGAACTAATTTTTCCTATATGGTGGGACACTAGGGGTGTGTCTAACTATAGAATCGATGCAATTTGATACCACTTTAACTGCCATGGACTTGTCATTTTATAGGGTCTTTGGTCTTTTCTACCCAAGGATGCTGGTGTCAACAGATCCCAGGGTGGCATAGCAATAAACCATGGCAGTTAAAAGTAGTGTCAGAGTGCATTCTACAGTGTAGTTGCACTCTGGAAAATTTATTTATTTATTTATTATTTTTTGTGTCAGAAGTGAATTGAGTCAATTCACTCTGCTAAATAACTAAACAATTATTTTCACTCAGATGGTTGCTTCATTCCTATAATGCCCTAAAGGCAGACTCCACAGAAAAGAGCATGAATAAAGACACTAACATTATTAATGAGAAATTTAACACAAGTTAAAAGATGCAACAGCAATTTGGTTTTGCCTGAGCGTTTTGGGATGGGTAGATCTAGTATTGTGTGGTGGTTTGACTATGGCCTCTTCCACACAGCTAAATAAAATTCCATATTATCTGCTTTGAACTGGAATATATGGCAGTGTGGACCCAGATAACCCAGTTCAAAACAGATATTGTGGGATTTTCTGCCTTGATATTCTGGGTTATATGGCTGTGTGGATGGGCCCTATGACTGTGGAAACTAGGGTCCAAATCCCCCCTCTGCCACAGAAGCTGTGATAGGCTCTCTCCAGGCTTGCCATAAATATAAATATAATAATAACAACATCATCATCATCATCATCATCATCAACAACAACAACAGCAACAACTTTATTCTTATACCGCACCACCATCTCCCCAAAGGGACTCGGGGTGGCTTACAAAGGGACAAGCCCAATTATAAATAAAAACAAAACACAGTAAAAGCAATCAAATAAAACATAAAACAGTTACAAACTTCATCATAAAACAATCTTATGGCTGAGAAAGTCAATGCTGAGTTCAGGTACAAATAAGTACAAAGCTTCCTGAATGGGAGCAATGGAAAGTACAAGATTCAAATGACTATGGAATAGAGATATCCTTAGAAAAAGTGTCATAGTGAGCCAATAGGAGGGCCCCAATAAAGTGCAAAACTTAGAAAAAGACCAAGATAGTTCTCCAGTGAGACTGCCTAATCGAAAGCACAATGAAACATCCAGGTTTTTAATTCCCTCTGGAAGGTGGAAAGAGTAGAAGCCTGTCTGATCTCCCTGGGGAGGGCGTTTCAAAGCTGGGGGCTACCACTGAGAAAGCCCTTTCCCTCATCCCCGCCAGCTATATGGCGGCGGAAATGAGAGAAGAGCCTCCCCAGATGATCTTAGGATATGTTCTTGTTCATAGGGGAAGATGCGATCATGAAGATAAGCAGGTTGCAAACCGTTTAGGGCTTTGTAGGTGATCCCCTGCACCTTGAATTGGGACCAGAAACTTATTGGAAGCCAGTGGAGCTGTTTAAACAGGGGGGTTGACTGCTCCCTGTTACTAGCTCCCGTTAGCAGCCTGGCCGCCGATCTTTGGACCAACTGTAGTTTCTGGGCCGTCTCCAATTTGTAATATTCCATTACTAATGTGTAATATGCCATTACCAATAACCTAACTCACAATATTCTTTGTTTTACAGACAGTATTACAATTATTGTTTGGGTAAGAATTGCTGTAGGGTGCCTCATTTTGGTTTTTCTCTTGCTCTTGATTACCTGCAATCTTATCCGAAAAAGGAAGAAGGGTAAGTGGGCTCTGTATGGGTTGCTTTATTAGGAGTAAGATTAAAGTAGACATAACTGAAGTAGTATTGCATGCAATCTGTTTTTCATAGGGACAATATTAGATTTAGAGCATAGCATTGTACTAGTTGGTCCCTGATCAGAAATTACGCCGTGTGTTGGAAAGTGAAATTAACCAGTTTTCTAGCCCTTATGCTTACAAAGAGAAACTTGAATGAAGGCAGATGGGGAAGGCTTGATAAAAAATCTCAAAAGCTGAGGAAGGTTTCTCCTGATTTGAGGAAAGGGGAAGAAGTTCTCTTTGTAGATGCTTGCTCTGTCCATGTTTTCCAGAAGAATAATTCTGGAAAACAAACCTGCCTAGAACATTTGGATGCTTTTTTCTTTCTTGTTGGGGGTGTAATGCATTCACATATAATTTTCCGTGCGGATTTTCCTGTGGCTGGAAACTTCAGTTTTGATAGGGCTAAATAATACATTCTAAACTACTCGTTCTCTAAGGTTTCTTTTTTGGTCTTACATTCCCAAGCTATTTTAGACCCTAGAATATTGAATCATAGAGTTGCAAGAGGCCTTGAGGGTCATCCAGTCCAACCTCCTGCCAAGAAACAAGAAAATTGCATTCCAAGCATCCCCGACAGATGGCCATCCAGCCTCTGTTTAAAAGTCTCCAAGGAAGGAGTTTCCACCACACTCTGGGGCAGGGAGTTCCACTGCTGAACAGCTCTCACAGTTAGGACGTTCTTCCTAATGTTCAGGTGGAATCTCACTTCCTGTAGTTTGAAGCAATTTGAAACCCTGATTGAAACTTTTCGTCAGTTGACCAGCTATAAGGTTATTGTTATATTTCCTCAAATATGTATTGACTTGTGGAGAGCTTAAGGTGAATCTACCACAGGGTTTCCTTGGCAAAATTTGTTTAGAGGGGATTTTCTTTGTCTTCTTCTGAGGCTGAGAGTATGTGAATTGCCTAGTAGCACATAGTGGATTTCTATATCTTTGTGAAGATTCAAACCCAGGTCTCAAGAGTTGTAATCTAGCATTCAGACTACTGTACCACTGTTGCCTTCCCAGCTATTAAAGATGTGTCACTAAAGCTATATTCAGTGGTCCCAGATAACACAGACCATTTTACGCCTGGTGGGAGAGCTCAAAATGTCTTGGGATTTCTGCTGATATTTTCAATAATAATAATAATAATAATAATAATAATAATAATAATAATAATGTTTATTTATATCAGGCTTTATGTCTCCCGAAAGAGACTCAAAGCAGCTTAAAATTAGCATGCAATCTAAAATATGCAAACATCAAAACAGAATTAAATATAAACTGTATTAAAAATTCACAGTTAAAATCCATTAAAACAAATTCAAAGTTAAAAACCACTTATACAACATATATAAGTCCTTGCTGTTTACATGTCATTAGTTGTAACAGGTTGCATTTTTACCTTTAATTGTTCCCTACAATAGATTCCAAATTCTCACACAACTAGCACCTGACCAAGAAACACAACATATTGGGGAAGACCAGAATGGCTTAGATACTGATCAGTGGCTCATCCTTGATCAGTGTGCGGGGGACAGCCCTGACTGGGACAACACTTCACAACATTCACACTTGCACAATCCTGCAGGTGTACCATCCCCAACCATAGACCAGGAGCAACAGGAACACATACAGGAGAACCATAGGCTCTCGGACAAATCTCAATGGATTGTCCTTGACGAATGCACCGGGGATGTCGAGGAGGAGGACAACACTTTTCACCTACACAATTCACACCAACAGGATCACTTTTCTGGAGACCTACACACTACATTGCACAAAAGGGGCGCTGTCATTCCTGAAAGTAAACAGGTCTTGGTAGTAGGCGACTCCCTCCTTAGAGGAACGGAAGCTGTCATTTCCAGACCAGATGGGATGGCTCGAGAAATATGCTGCCTACCAGGGGCAAAAATACACCATATCACTCAGAGGCTCACCAGGCTCCTCAAGCCCTATCACCGTCCTCCCCTCATGTTGATTCATGTAGGAACCAATGATACTGCAAGGCATACGTTTCAAAAGATCACAAATGATTTTCGAGCTCTAGGAGCAATGCTAAAAGAATGTAATGTACAGGTGGTCTTTTCATCCCTCCTCCCTGTTGTAAGACACGGACCCACAAGAGCCAGAAAAATAGTACAGGTCAATGACTGGCTTAGAAAATGGTGTCAGGAGGAACGCTTTGGCTTCCTCGACCATGGCCTGCTATTCCAGGAGGATGGCCTACTGGCAAGGGATGGGGTGCATCTCACACAAGTAGGAAAACACTTTTTTGCTCACAGACTCGCAAACCTCATTAGACGCACTTTAAACTAGGTCCACCGGGGGAGGGGGACAACAGCCTTGCGAACACTACTTTACCCATAATGTCTGGGAATCGCCAGAAGGCTAAACGGAGGGCTGCACAAACACAACAAGGACCACGTACCAAAAGCACAATAATACCAATTAAACAGCTCAAGGGAAGATCCCAGGGGCTCACATGTCTTTACACTAATGCACAGAGCATGGGAAATAAACAAGACGAACTCCAACTTCTAGCACAACACCACAAATATGATATCATAGCCATCACTGAAACCTGGTGGGATGACTCCTATCGCTGGAATGTAGATATCGAGGGGTATAACCTCTTTCACAGAAACCGAACAAAGGGGAGAGGAGGCGGAGTAGCCTTATATGTCAAAAACTCTTATGCTGCACAAGAAATTCAAGACAGCAATCTGGGAAACCAGCTTGAAATCATCTGGATAAGAATCAAGGGAACTGGGACTCAAAAAGATGTCGTTGTAGGCGTCTACTACAGACCCCCAAGCCAGGAGGAAGATCTTGATGAAGTCTTCTGCCAACAGTTGACCAAACAGGCACAGAAAAGAGATGTAGTAGTCATGGGCGATTTCAACTATCCCGATATTTGCTGGAAAACAAACTCGGCCAAGAGTACAAGGTCCAACAAATTCCTCGCTTGCCTTGCAGACAATTTCATGGTCCAGAAGGTAGAAGAGGCAACAAGGGGATTGGCTACTCTTGATCTCATCCTAACAAATGCGGAGGACCTGATCGATGCGGTCGAAGTGGTAGGATCCTTAGGGGCAAGTGACCATGTGCTCCTGCAATTTGAGGTACAAAGGAAGGCCGAAACTAAGACAAGTCAAACCCGCATTTTGGACTTTAGGAGAGCTGATTTCCAAAAAATGAAGGAAACGCTGAGCAGCATTCAGTGGACACAGATACTAAAAGACAAGGGAGCTACGGATGGATGGGAATTTCTCAAGAGTGAAATACTCAAGGCGCAATTGCAAACCGTGCCAACAAAGAGAAAAAATAGGACAAGTGCAAAGAAGCCAGAATGGATGTCCAAAGAACTTCTAACTGTGCTAAGACACAAAAGAGACATGCACAAGAAGTGGAAAAAGGGAGAAATCACCAAAGAAGAATTCAAACAAATAGCCAACACCTGTAGGGAAAAGGTCCGCAAGGCTAAAGCAAAAAACGAGCTCAGACTTGCCAGGGACATTAAAAACAATAAAAAGGGCTTCTATTCTTATGTCAGTAGAAAAAGGAAAAACAAGGAGGCGATAGGACCTCTTCGAGGAGAAGATGGGGCAATGCTGACAGGGGATAGGGAAAAGGCAGAACTACTTAATGCCTTCTTTGCCTCGGTCTTCTCACAAAAAGAGAGTCTTCAACCTCAGCAAGATGGAGTGGATGAGGGATTGGAGGACATCCAACCCCAAATTGGGAAAGAAGTCGTCCAGGAATACCTGGCCGCTCTTAATGAGTTCAAGTCCCCAGGGCCAGATCAACTACACCCCAGAGTATTGAAGGAACTAGCGGAAGTCATTTCGGAACCATTGGCAACCATCTTTGAGAGTTCTTGGAGAACGGGAGAAGTTCCAGCAGATTGGAGGAGGGCCAATGTGGTCCCAATCTTCAAGAAGGGAAAAAAGGACGACCCAAACAACTACCGTCCGGTCAGCCTCACGTCGATACCGGGCAAGATTCTGGAAAAGATTGTTAAGGAAGTGGTCTGCAAACACTTAGAAACAAATGCAGTCATCGCTAATAGTCAACATGGATTTATCAAAAACAAGTCATGCCAGACTAATCTGATCTCTTTCTTTGATAGAGCTACAAGCTGGGTAGATGCGGGGAATGCCGTGGATGTAGCGTACCTGGATTTCAGTAAGGCCTTCGACAAGGTCCCCCATGACCTTCTGGCAAGGAAACTAGTCCAATGTGGGCTAGGCAAAACTACGGTGAGGTGGATCTGTAATTGGTTAAGTGGACGAACACAGCGAGTGCTCACTAATGCTTCCTCTTCATCTTGGAAAGAAGTGACAAGTGGAGTGCCGCAGGGTTCCGTCCTGGGCCCGGTCCTGTTCAACATCTTTATTAATGACTTAGATGAAGGGCTAGAAGGCATGATCATCAAGTTTGCAGACGACACCAAATTGGGAGGGATAGCCAATACTCCAGAGGACAGGAGCAGAATTCAAAACGATCTTGACAGATTAGAGAGATGGGCCAAAACTAACAAAATGAAGTTCAACAGTGACAAATGCAAGATACTCCACTTTGGCAGAAAAAATGAAATGCAAAGATACAGAATGGGGGACGCCTGGCTCGAGAGCAGTACGTGTGAAAAAGATCTTGGAGTCCTCGTGGACAACAAGTTAAACATGAGCCAACAATGTGATGTGGCGGCAAAAAAAGCCAATGGGATTTTGGCCTGCATCAATAGAAGCATAGTGTCTAGATCTAAGGAAGTAATGCTACCCCTCTATTCTGCTTTGGTTAGACCACATCTGGAATATTGTGTCCAATTCTGGGCACCACAATTCAAGAGAGATGTTGACAAGCTGGAAAGTGTCCAGAGGAGGGTGACTAAAATGATCAAGGGTCTGGAGAACAAGCCCTATGAGGAGCGGCTTAGGGAACTGGGCATGTTTAGCCTGAAGAAGAGAAGGCTGAGAGGAGATATGATAGCCATGTATAAATATGTGAGAGGAAGCCACAGGGAGGAGGGAGCAAGCTTGTTTTCTGCTTCCTTGGAGACTAGGACACGGAACAATGGCTTCAAACTACAAGAGAGGAGATTCCATCTGAACATTAGGAAGAACTTCCTGACTGTGAGAGCCGTTCAGCAGTGGAACTCTCTGCCCCGGAGTGTGGTGGAGGCTCCTTCTTTGGAAGCTTTTAAGCAGAGGCTGGATGGCCATTTGTCAGGGGTGATTTGAATGCAATATTCCTGCTTCTTGGCAGGGGGTTGGACTGGATGGCCCATGAGGTCTCTTCCAACTCTATGATTCTATGATTCTATGATTCTATGATTCTATACCTGTAGGTTTACCACATTGACACTGCAGTGTAGAGACAGGGATTTTTGGGAGTGTGCAGGATATGGCTTGATAGTCTTATTTCATTTCTATATCGAAGAACAAGCCATATCAGTGATACTCTTCTTTCTCCACAAGAACAGAAAGTGTAGTGTGGCATTTGCAATGCCAATAATTTTGTGGCTATTCTACCTTTCCTCAATGTCTTATATGTTGCATCTATACATGTCTAGTGCAGAATATCTTGCTGTAAAATTATTCCAGTGCAGATAATATGCAAGACCAAAGACAAGAAGTACAAAGCTTCCTACAAACTATATCTATTGTTGTAATTAGGAAGAGTGAAGAATCATGGTGTCATTCTGATTTTCAGAGTCTACTGCAGAAGAAGCAAGGCCATATGTGAACATGGTAAGAGACAGGCATGTAGCTGGGGGGGGGGGGGGACGCTTTGGGGGCTTCAGCCCCCCCCCCCCCCCGAAATTCTCATGGTGGTCTGCAAAAAGGCCTTAGTGGTACATTATTTAAACTGTTATGTTCATTCAAATCATGATCTGATCACCATGCTCAATATATCCCATATGCATGGGGGTACTGGGGTAACGATACAAAAGGTTTGCTAGGGTAGGCCCTCTTTCACTCAGACTCAGCCCCCCCCCTCCCCCCGAATCAAAATCCTGGCTATGAGGTAAGAGACATCCCGTTGAATACACAAATCTTACCAAGACTGTTAGCCTTCTGGCAAAGTTTAATCCATAAATCTTAATCGTAGAATTTATAAAGCTCAAGTCAGTGTATCACACTCCAATATATGTGTGTATACACACACACACATATACACAGTCACAGTAGCAACTACAAGCTCAGTTGCTTTAAAGTACTTACTTTTGTCTTTCCCATGAGTGGAGCTGGGCGTAACTAACTTTGTTAGTTACTCAGCAGGTTAAACTGCTGAGCTGATGAACTTGCTGACCGAATGGGGTGAGCTCCTGCTATTCAGCCCAGCTTCTGCCAACCTAGTAGTTCAAAAGCATGCAAATGTGAGTAGATCAATAGGTACCGCTTCTGTGAGAAGGTAGCAGCGCTCCATGCAATCATGCTGGCAATATGACCTTGGAGGCATCTATGGACAATGCCAGCTCTTCGGCTTAGAAATGGATTTGAGCACTAACTCTCAGAGTCGGACACGAATAGACTTAATGTAAGGGGAAACCTTTACCTTTTATCTAGAGAGATAGACACACACACATCACTGAGATTTGATTCTGATCTCTTTCCTATGCTTGGAATTACTCCTATATCTGAACCTTTTTTTACATTGATAAATCCTAGAACCTTGTTTATTTACTTTCAAATGATATTTAACTTCCCAGGGGAGTGAGTTTTTATGACCCGAGCACATCCTATCTAGGGTATGTTAGTACTGGGCTAAAAGAGGAGCTTCTATATAACTCCTAAGTAACATGAGTCTGTTCTTTAATCATTTTGTTTCCACTCTAGATCCCAACCTTTACATCATAATGTGACCAAGGGAGCAGATTCCTCTTAGGCTGAATATCATCCTCAAATAACAGAGATCTTGGACATCCTTCATCTTTATATCAAGGAACCTGAAATCATCACAGAAAACAGAACCAGGAAGAGACTCAGCTAAGTTCCTTTGATCCGGGGCAAAGCTGGATGATGCTACACTGGACAATAGCACCTTAGATGTGCAACCTTCTCAAGCCTCCACTAGTTATTTGTTATGTATATAATTCAAATTCCTTATTGTATTATATATGTGTATATTGGTATGAAATTTTACCTTAACTCTTTGTAGTGGGAGGAGTTACAGAACATGCGATCAGAACTGGGCTTGTTCAGGACTCAGACTCCATTGTAGGAACAGTTTGCTTTCAAACACCAGTAGTAGTATGCTTAGAGACTACATTGGACTTTCAGACTAAACAGAGATTATTGTAGTATAAAATTTCATGTCAGTAGATCTAGTGGATTGCTGTTGGTTTATGCCACCTAGTGGCATGCAGAGGCACAATGAAAGTGGAAAAACGAAATAAAAAAACACTTTTTTTTTTACCTGAGGGGACATCTACTAGGGGTTAACCATGCGGTTGCACTGGAGGTCCTAGAGAATCTTAGGGAGTCTATATTAATAAAACTTGTAAATAATCACATCCACAATGTTAAACTTACAAATGTTTAGTGCCAGTGCATAGCACTGTGAGTTAGTTGGTTTGGTTGGTTGGTTGGTTGGTTGCATGCTGCAAATTGCTTCTGGTGTGGGAGAATCAGCCATCTACAAATACCTTACCTAGGGGATGCCCGGATGTGTTACGATCCTGCGGGGAGGTTTCAGGAGTGTTTTTCAGTGCCCAAAAATAAATAATTTCCCATAAAACAACTTGTTTTATATCATGCACTCAAAAGACAAAAATGAAGTAGACTTTGTTAAAAATAACATATTTACTTCCAACCTTCATGTGTTTGAAGTCGATAGGAACTTTAGAAGGGTCGACCCCAGGAGGAGAGATCCTGCGGCCCCACCAAAGAGGGATTGCTACATTGGTGAGCAAAGACAAGCCTAATTTTAAGCAATTTATTTTCCCTAAGTTCCCAAAAAGAATCTCACCAAAGTTAAAGAAAGTGCTACCAAGATATTTATTAGCGATTCAGCTGAAAAGGATGCAAAGGAGCAATCATTCGCCAAGCTAAGCATGTGTGTACAGAAATAAATGCCATTTTTATAGAAAACACAGAGTTGTGTGGTTCAAAACGTCCGCTCCCCGCCCGGCTCAGTGGTGATTGGCTGACGTGCAAACAGCTGGGAGGAGGCTTGGCCGTCCCCCGCGCACCTGGGCCAATCACAGGGCTTCCGCGGTGTGCCAGAGCCAATCAGAAGACTTCTGCCACCTCTGCGCTCCAGCGAATCAGAAGGGAGGGAGGCGGGAAGAAAGAAAACAATGCATTCTTGAATGGATTATGGAGTTACAGAAAATGTCAGGAGGCCTAACGAGTCCGAACCGGCCTTAAAGAAAAGCCAATCTATTATCTTGTGATGGGTCTGAGATAAGCATTGATCACTTACTCCGGGTTTTCATCTTGCGGTTGGATAGGGGCACAAAGGGGGGACTTTGGTGAATGTCTTTAATGAAAAAGGCTTGAAAGAAGACAGGTTGGGAGGAAGAGGACTTTCCGAAGGTCATTTTACCTCCCATTGTAATGTGATTAAAAAGTCTGCCAAGTGATTATCTTCTTGATGGCCAGCCTCCAAAGTCAAGAAAATATTCCTTTGTTATTTTTCCATGCAAGAAATGTTCTAAGATAAGGGTTTCCACAGTCGCTAATTGTCTCTTCAGAGGCAGGGCAACTTCCTTATATATTTTTCCTCAAGGAGGTGGGAAGGGGGTAAAAGGGTCAGGGCCAGGTCAAATACATGAAGGGAAATATAGAAATACAGGAGAAAATATGAAAATATGGAAATTGTAATACAGAGAGTAAACCCAACTACCCTCCTCAAGTGTCCATAGTTCATATTATTCATAGGAAGGTCCATAAAGGGAAATATATCCATGAGGGGGAAAGAGAGTCCCTTGTTTGTGAGATGGGGGACCATCAGGAGCCCAGGTGTGTCTCGGAAAAAGTCAAATACTTTTGTGGCATGATTTTCAGTAATAAATTGGTTACCTTCTGCTATAAACATATGAAAACAGGGCATAAAGCCTTGATTAAATGATACACACCAAATTGACCAAGGCTTAACCCTTATTATCCAGCCTGGTGTCCTTGCCCTTAGCAAAACTATAAGTTACTATCTCTAATGGGGGTGGGTGGGGGTGTCATGTCTTCATGTTCAGCATAACACAGGTACAAAAACGTATTAGTCCAGTTTCAGATATGTTTGAGATAATTCTCTGTGCCATCTGGCCATGACATCTCTTACAATAAACCAGCAAGCAACTGGCTCTATTTTAGGAAAATCCAATTAAAAAATAATTTGTTGTTGAAGGCTTTCATGGCTGGAATCACTGGGTTGCTGTGGGTTTTCCAGGCTGTATGGCTATGTTCCAGAAGCATTCTCTCCTGATGTTTTGCCCACATCTATGGCAGGCATTCTTAGAGCTCTTCAACTTCTGAAGATGCCTCACAACCTAAGGCTGCCTGCCATAGATGTGGGCAAAACATCAGGCGAGAATGCTTCTGGAACATGGCCACACAGCTCGGAAAACTCACAGCAACCCATTAAAAAATAATTGTTTCAGAGTTGCTGTTTTCCAAAATCCCAACATGGATTCCCGATATATTTAGCCCTAAATGTAGCTTGCTTCTCAGCTGCTGAGGGTGATATGAGACAGTGACAAGAGGTTGTAGAGCAAATGACGATGAAAGGGAAGGAAAGAGGGACATTCTGCTTTCCCACAAATGCCTAGAGGTGCGATTTCATAGAGTGTGCATTTTTCTGATCTACACCCATGAGAGATATATTTAGTTCTTCTTTCCCTACAAACAGAGGAACTGAAGAAATGTATGTGTTTTATCTGTCACTCAGCCCAAAATCTCACCTTCTGTTTTCAACAGAAAAAGAATACAAGGGGCAAAAGGACAAAGAAAAGTGTTTTCGTGGGTGAGTGGAAGGTGTAAAAAAGTTCTAGACTTTTGGAAGGATAGAGTGGAATTATAGCAACCTTCCCCAACTTTCCCATATGCCTTAGACTTCAACTGTCATCGGTCACAACCAGCAAGGCCAATCGCCAGGACTGTTGAGGGATTTGTTTTTTTTTTTAAAGTAATTTTTATTAGGTATTTTAAAGATACACACAGGGAAAGAGTGAGAACAATAATAGAAGATAGAAAAGTGAGAAATAAACAAAAAAAAACTACATAAGAAAATATACAAACATCACAACCCAACAGACAATTATAACCCTACCTACAATAATCTAAAATGACTTCCACCCCATCCTCAGGTTCTTCTTATATTTATTTCTTCTCCTTAATAGTCCAATCTCGTCTTCTCCACTTCAATTAAGTTTCTTTTCATAGTCATAAAAAGAGGACCAATTTGTCCTCTTTAAAGATTTCCCCATATTTTTTTTCAAAAGAAAAGTTAATTCATCCATATCTCTTATTTCTGTAACTTTCTCCAACCACTCTTCATTGGTCGGAATTTGTTCCTTTTTCCAATGTCTGGCAAAGACAATCCTTGCCGCTGTAATAAAAAAAGTAAATAGCTTGTCTTCATTCTCATTTAATTTAAAGTCAGAGTCCAAGAGTCCCAGTAAATAGTATTCCGGTTTCTTTTTGAACCTTTTTTTCAACATCTTCTGTACTTCTTCATGAATCATTGCCCAAAATTTAATTGCTTCTTTACATGTCCACCACATATGGTAAAATGTGCCTACCTGCTCCTTACATTTCCAACATTTGTCTGATACATTTGGATACATTTGGCTCAATTTACTCGGTGTCAAATACCATCTGTAAAACATTTTATACCAGTTTTCTTTCAAATCCATGGCATATGTATATTTCAATTTTCTATTCCATATTAGCTCCCATTCCCGAAAATGGATGGGCCGTCTTATATTCTCCGCCCATTTGATCATACAGACTTTCACCTGTTCCGTTTCTGTCAGCCATTGAACCAACTTATTGTACAGCATTGTAATTACTTTTTTCTGTATTTTTAGTATTTTATCCCATGTATTTTCTTCCCATTCAAAGCCAATTTTTTGATCTTGTTTGAAGTATTCTTTAAGTTGTAAATAGTGCAACCAAGTTATATTGCCGTATGCACTCTTAATTTCTTCAAAAGATTTCATCTCCATTTTTCCTTTATACAAAATATCCTTATATCTGGGCCAATTCCTCCATCCCAATAGCCTTCTTTGATGGGCCTCCATACTGGAGACCCATAATGGGGTAGCTTTATAAAAAAAAGCCTTGTATCTTAGCCATGTACGCAATAGGGAGGCGCGTATGAAATGGTTTCCAAAATTTTTCTCCTTTCTTTCTCTATCGTACCATACATACGCATGCCATCCCACTCTCAAATCATGGCCTTCCAGATTCAAACATTTTTCATTGTCCAATGTCATCCATTCTCTGATCCACATTAATGCACAGGCTTCATGATATGTCTTCAGGTCTGGAAATCCTAGGCCTCCTCTAGTTTTTTTATCTACTAGGTTAGTATACTTTATTCTTGGTCTCTTCCCTTTCCATATAAATTTCATTAAGTCCTTCTTCCATTTGTTAAAAACAGATATATTTTTAATCACCGGGATATTTTGAAACAAGAATATAAATTTAGGGAGCACATTCATTTTTATTAATGATATCCGTCCTAACAAAGAGAGGTTCAGCGAATTCCATTTCTGTAGATCTTTCTGTACCTTTTTCCATAGTATTTCGTAGTTATTTTTTAACAATTGACCATTTCTTGCAGAAATCCAGACTCCCAAATACTTAATTTTCTTAACACTCTCTATTCCTACTTGTTGTTGTATCTTAACTTGTTTCTCTTTTTCCACGTTCTTTAGCAAAAGTTTCGTTTTATTCGTATTCATCTTAAAGCCCGCAACTTTCCCAAACTCCTCTATTTTAGCTATCCAATTTTGTAAATTCTTCCCTGGGTCTTCAATTGTTGCTAATAGGTCATCGGCAAATGCCCGTATCTTATATTCGTATTTGCCCACCTTCACACCTTTTATCCTTTCATCTTCTCTGATTTTTTTCATTAAAACCTCTATTGCCATAATAAAGATCAGGGGAGATAATGGGCATCCTTGTCTGGTTCCCTTGGCAATTTCAAAATCCTGTGTCATCTGCCCATTTATTTTTACTCTTGCCTTTTGGAATTCGTAAATAGCACTGATGGCATTACTGAATTTTTCTCCCATGTCTAATTCTTGTATTAGAATCTTAAAAAAATCCCAATTTAAGTTATCAAATGCTTTTTCAGCATCTATTGATAAAATAGCAAATTCCTTTTGATGGTTTATCTCATAGTATTCCAAAAGATCCAGGACATTCCGTATATTGTCTTTCATATGTCTGTTTGGGAGAAATCCTGTTTGTTCTTCTCCAATCCAATTACTTAAGAACGATTTTAACCTTGTTGCCATGATATTCGCGAATAATTTATAGTCCGAATTTAAAAGAGAGATTGGTCTATAATTCTTAATATCTGTTTCTAGAGAGCCTTCTTTATGTATCACTGTAATCTCCGCTTCCTTCCATGAGTCTGGTACTTTTTTAAGTTTCAATGCATCATTTACTATGACTTTAAGTATTGGTACCAATTGTTGTTTAAAAGATTTATAAAATCCCGCGGTAAACCCATCTGGCCCCGGGGCTTTATCAGCGTTCATTCTGTTTATTGCCTCCTCTATTTCTTCTTCCGTAATCTCTTTGTTCAATCCTTCTCTATCCTCATCCGATATCTTATCTAGTTTCAATTGTCCAATATATTCCATAATATCTTCTTTCTTTATATCTTCTTTCGTATACAATTGGGTATAGAATCTTCTGAACTCCTCTCTAATTTCCACATCCGACTTTAAGTCCTTTTCTTTCGTAGTTATTTTCGATATATAATTCATTTGTCTTTTCTTCCTAACTCTATTTGCCAACCATTTCCCGGGTTTGTTAGCATTCTCAAAGGCCTGCTGTTTTAGAAATTTCATTTGTCTTGACTGTATTTCCAATTCCAAATAGTTTTTCTTTTGTTTCAATACTGTTAGTTGCTTTTCTTTCTTTTTTGTTGGTTTCCGTTTTAAATCTTGTTCCTTAGATGCAATTTCCACCATCAATTCGTTCATATTTTTATTTCTTTCTCTATTTTTTCTTGAGCCTTGCTGTATAAAATGTCCTCTCATAACTGCTTTAAAGGCATCCCATACCAAGCGTGGTTCCATTTCCTCTATTTTGTTTATTTGCAAATATTCTTGAATTATCTTCTTATAATAATCTTTATCTTCTTCTGTTTTTATCAAATTCTCGTTCAGTCTCCATTTTCTATGATAGTTTTTATGGTTAATAATCATTTCCAACGGGCAGTGATCCGATAGGTCTCGAGGTAGGATATTGATCTCCTTCACCTTTGTGGTCAAACTTTTTGTTATCCAGGCCATGTCTAATCTTGACCATGATTGGTGTCTGTTTGAGAAAAAGGTATAGTCTTTTTTGTCTTTATTTCTATTTCTCCATATATCCTCTAGATCAAACTCTTTTTTTAGTTCAATGAATTTTTGCGGCAATTTGCCTCCCTTAACTTTTTTTTTCTTCCCACTTTTATCCATTTGAATGTCAATCACCCCATTAAAGTCTCCGATCAGGATCAATTCATCAAATTCAGTCTCTTTCAATTTAGTATTTAAGAAATCCACAAAATGTCCTTTTGGGCCGTTCGGTGCATATATGTTGCAAACCAAGATTTTAATATCTCCAATTGTCATCTTCACCGCTACACATCTTCCTACAGAATCTTTAAAAGCCAATTCTGAATCAATTGTTTCCTTTATATATGTTACCACTCCTCTTTTTTTCCTCTCATCCGCCGAATAATATTCCTTTCCCAAACTTTTATTACGGAGGTGTGCAACGTGTCTGTCACAAATGTGTGTTTCCTGAAATGATATCACATCGTAATTTAATTTCTTCATCCTCTTCCAAATTTTTCTCCGTTTCTGTGGGGAGTTCAGTCCATTAATATTATTTGAATAACATTTTATTTGTCTCTCCATCTTATTAATCATTCTTATCTAATCCCTGTCCTGTGTCGCCAATTTCCATTTCCGCTGTAGAAGTCGTTGGTTGTTCCGAACCCTGGTCATCTTTTTCTTCTTTTTTCCGTGGTGTCATTCTCTGTGGTTTGGGATCTTCAGCAAAATAGCTGTAATCCTTTGGTGATCTGTATCTTGCTTTCTTAGTTTTTATGCCTTTCCTCGGCGTGGATAATCTTCTTTCTTCCACTGTTTCTGCTTCCTCTTCTTCTTCATCTTCATCTCCTTCTTCTTCTCCTCCTTCTCCTTTCTCTTCTTCTCCTTCCTTCTTTCTCAAAAGTTTGTCATAAAAAATCTTTGCTTTATATTCCGTTGTCAGCCAATGTCTTTCCTCTTGATAGGTCACCATTATTCCTTCTTTCCTCTCCCATCTAAATCTTATCCCTCTTTTCTTCAATTCATCTGTTAAGAAAAAGTACTTTCTTCTTCTTGCTAGCGTCATCTGCGGAAATTCCTTCAATACCACCACTTTTTTCCCTTTATACAGGATTGGGTTTCTATTGCTTTTAAACAAAATATCATCTCTGATCTTCTTCCTTGTAAACTTCACCAAAACGTCCCTATCCGTTTTATTTTTCCTCGAATAAAATGAAGAAATCCTGTAAATCTGATCAATCTCTTGTTCTAGATCATCCTCCTCACATTCCAGACAATTTGCTAACATATTAGTCACCAGCTGTCTTATATCTTCTTTGTCATCTTCTTTTAAGTTTCTTAGTCTCAATTGGAAGTCCATTTGCATTTGCAACAATCTCTCTTGCTCTAATTCCATTTTCTCCCTTTGTTTGTCTAGGCCTTTTATCTTCTGCCCCATTTGTGCTTGAGATCCTTCGATTTTCTCTTTAGCCTCTTTCAATTCTTTCACTTCACTATGGAGTTGTGAGATATCTTTTTTAACCTGGCCAAATTCTTCCTTTATTTCGGTTTTCAGTATCTTAAATTCTTCAGTCATCTTTGTCATAATTCCTTCCTGTTTCTTGTAATATTCTTCATGTTTGGTCTTTACCTCCTGCTTTAGTTCCTCCTTTAGCGCATCTTGTTTCTCTGATATTTTTTTAATTTCTTTTAATAGATTATCCATTTTTGGATTCATATCCAATGATCCTCTCCGAGCTTCTGGTTTGATTGGTGTTGCCATAATTAATTCTCCTACAATTTATCAGCTTTCAAATATACAAAAAATTCGATCACCTATATCAATCAATCAATTCTAATCTCTTATCAGACCTCCTAATTCATTAATTCATTAATTTATTAGCCAAGGGACCTGTCATTCCTCCCTTTTAACCACTTAATTAATCAATAATCAATAATCAGTAATCAGTAATCAGTAGTCAGACTGTTGAGGGATTTGATTGTGTGTACAGGGCCGGGCTTTAGCACAGCTGGTAAATCACCAGCAATGTTATGATCTACCAACCGAAAGGTTGCCAGTTTGAAGCCCTGGGTCGGTATGAACTCCCGACTGTCAGCCCAGCTTACTGTTTACCTAAGCAGTTCGAAAACAGTTTGAGATGTAAGTAGAGAAATTAGGTACCACTAAACAGGCAGGGGAGGTATTTTATGGCACCATAAAGAAAAAGATCAGAAAATGCCCAGCAACCAAAAGGAAGGAGGAAGTCCTGATGGCTCTTCATCATAGAGGATGGAGCGACAGCACTTCCAAGGCGACAAAAAGCTGGACATCAGGGTCAACCTAAGTCTGAAACAACTTGAAAGCACACCTCAACAATAATCCTATCTCATCAGCCAAAAGCAGGCCCATACTTCCCACTGAAAAACTAATAAGTTTATATTTGTTAAAAGTGTTCTTCGTTTTAATTATTGTATTGTTTTAATGTGTTTTTGCACTACAAATAAGATATGTGCAGTGTGCATAGGAATTCATTCATGGGTTTGTTTGTTTTTTCAAATTATAATCCGGCCCTCCAGCAGTTTGAGGGACTGTGACCTGGCCCTCTGTTTAGAAAGTTTGAGGACCCCTGTCGTAGTTGCATTTGGTGGAAGGACAGAAAGGAGGGGAGGGTTAGGATAAGGTTTAGGGTTAGGATTAGGGCTAGGGGCTTGCTTTGGGTTAGGGTAAGGTTTAGGGTTTGGGTTAGAATTAGGGTTAGGGTTAGAGTTAAGGGTTAGGGTTAGGGTAAGGGTTCAAGTTTAGGGACGGCTTCGGGTTTTACCATTAAAGAACTCTTACATTCCTTCTATAATATCTGTGTTCCGTTCTGCATTGCATAAATATAAAAAATGATCAGGGGTCTAGAGAACAAGCCCTATGAGGAGTGGCTTAAAGAGCTGGGCATGTTTAGCCTGAAGAGGAGAAGGCTGAGAAGAGACATGATAGCCATGTATAAATACGTGAGAGGAAGTCACAGGGAGGAAGGAGCAAGATTGTTTTCTGCTGCCTTGGAGACTAGGATGCAGAACAATGGCTTCAAACTACAAGAAAGGAGATTCCATATGAACATTAGGAAGACCTTCCTGACTGTGAGAGCCGTTCAGCAGTGGAACTCTCCGACCCAGAGTGTGGTGGAGACTCCTTCTTTGGAAGTTCTTAAACAGAGGCTGGATGGCCATCTGTCAGGGGTGCTTTGAATGCAGTTTTCCTGCTTCTTGGCAGGGGGTTGGACTGGATGGCCCATGAGGTCTCTTCCAACTGTTTGATTCTATGATTCTAACAGCGCTCCCGAAGGAGTGAAGCAGAAACAGCGTAATGCTCAAAGCTAACTTTGATACTATTACCAAAGACAGCGACATCTCCAGCTCATCCCTTGTTTGGGTATCAGCCAGCATGTCAACGACTTAAATCACGAAATAGTTTTCTTCGATCTCCAGAGACACTCGCTGGAACACCCCAGCAAGCAAGAGTCCAAAAGTGGCAGGCTCAAACCCAGCACCTCAATCCGTGGTTGATACCAGTTGAGAGACTCTCCCCTGGGCACACAGAAGACTGGGCGACTTGGAAGGAGCTGAACAGACTGCACTGTGGCACCACGAGATGCAGAGCCAATATTAAGAAATGGGGCTACAAAGTTGAATCCACGACATGCGAGTGCGGAGAAAAACAAACCACAGACCACCTGCTTCAATGCCACCTGAGCCCTGCTACATGCACAATGGAGGACCTTCTTGGGGCAACACCAGAGGCAATCCAAGTGGCCAGATACTGGTCAAAGTTTGCAAAATTTTTGCTTTTTTAATCTATTTGTTTGTTTTGTTCTGTTTGTTTTGTCCTCTCACATAGCCATGTATAAATATGTGCGAGGAAGCCACAGGGAGGAGGGAGCAAGCTTGTTTTCTGCTTCCTTGAAGACTAGGACGCGGAACAATGGCTTCAAACTACAGGAAAGGAGATTCCATCTGAACATGAGGAAGAACTTCCTGACTGTGAGAGCCGTTCAGCAGTGGAACTCTCTGCCCCAGAGTGTGGTGGAAGCTCCTTCTTTGGAAGCTTTTAAACAGAGGCTGGATGGCCATCTGTCAGGGGTGATTTGAATGCAATATTCCTGCTTCTTGGCAGGGGGTTGGACTGGATGGCCCAGGAGGTCTCTTCCAACTCTTTGATTCTATGATGCTAGGGGTTAGGCTTTGGGTTAGGGTAAGGATTAGGGTTTGAGTTAGAATTAGGGTTTGGGTTAGGGTAAGGTTTAGGGTAAGGGTTCGAGTTTGGGGAAGGGTTTGAGTTTTATCATTAAAGAACTCTTGCATTCCTTTTATAATATCTGTATTCCGTTCTGTGTTGCATAAACATAAAAAATGATCAAGGGTCTGGAGAACAAGTCCTATGAGGAGTGGTTTAAAGAGCTGGGTATGTTTAGCCTGAAGAAGAGAAGGCTGAGAAGAGACATGATAGCCATGTATAAATACGTGAGAGGAAGTCACAGGGAGGAAGGAGCAAGATTGTTTTCTGCTGCCCTGGAGACTAGGTCACAAAACAATGGCTTCATACTACAAGAAAGGAGATTCCATCTGAACATGAGGAAGACCTTCCTGACTGTGAGAGCCGTTCAGCAGTGGAACTCTCTGGCCCAGAGTGTGGTGGAGACTCCTTCTTTGGAAGTTCTTAAACAGAGGCTGGATGGCCATCTGTCAGGGGTGCTTTGAATGCAATATTCCTGCTTCTTGGCAGGGGGTTGGACTGCATGGCCCATGAGGTGTCTTCCAACTGTATGATTCTATGATTCTAACAGTGCTCCCGAAGGAGTGAAGCAGAAACAGCGTAATACTCAAAGCTAACTTTGATACTATTACCCAAGACAGTGACATCTCCAGCTCATCCCTTGTTTGGGTATCAGCCAGCATGTCAATGATTTAAATCACGAAATAGTTTTCTTAGATCTACAGAGACACTCGCTGGAACACCTCAGCAAGCAAGAGTTCAAAAGTGGCAGCCTCAAACCCAGCACCTCAATCCATTTGTGATAGCAAATGAGAGACTCTCTCCTGGGCACACAGAAGACTGGGCGACTTGGAAGGCGCTGAACAGTGCACTCTGGCACAACGAGATGCAGAGCCAATCTTAAGAAATGAGACTACAAAGTTTATTTGTCGTGTCAGAGCAGCCAGTCCATTATATTACATTTCTAACAGAACAAAGCAAACAAACAGAAAAATACACAACTTGTGAGTTTGGTAGCTGGTTAAATTTCTGAAGGTTGGCTCTGCATCTCATGGTGCCAGAGCGCAGTCTGTTCAATGCCTTCCAAGTCGCCCAGTCTTCTGTGTGCCCAGGGGGGAGTCTCTCATTTGGTATCAGCCATTGGTTGAAGTGCTGGGTTTGAGCCTGCCACTTTTGGACTCTCGCTTGCTGAGGTGTTCCAGCGAGTGTCTCTGTACAAAGCTGAATCCACGACATGCGAGTGCGGAGAAGAGCAAACCACAGACCACCTGCTGCAATGCAACCATAGCCCTGCTACATGCACAATGGAGGACCTTCTTGCGGCAACACCAGAGGCACTCCAAGTGGCCAGATACTGGTCAAAGGACATTTAATCAACTACCAAGTTAGCAAAATTTGTGTTTTTTTAATCTGTTTGTTTGTTTTGTTCTGTTAGAAATGTAATACAATGGTACGGTTGCTGATGACACGGTAAATAAATAACCCAGGCATCCTCACACTGTGGCCCTCCAGCTGTTTGGGCCTCCCACTCCCAGAAATTCAGGAATTCTGGGAGTTGAAGGCCCAAACAGCTGGAGGCCTGCAGTGTGAGGATGCCTGCTCTCAATCCACTTGGGGGCGCCCCCAGCCTCTCTGAGAGAGAAGGGCTACAGCTCAAAGCAGTGCAATGCAAGAGGCGGCCACTGGGTGTCGCTGCGCCCTTTGCAGTCCTCCACCCCGCAACCTAAGCCCCCTCCCTCCCCTTTATTTCCCCACCACGGCTCCCCCCCAATACCCCGCGCGGCTAAGCCCCGATGTTCCTCGCTGGCTCCGTCCACACGTTCCCCGACCTGCCTCCCGGTGCCAGCATGGGCGGGCGGCGTCCAGCCCGGTGAGGGGCGCTGGGGTGCCCCCGGTTCGGAGCGATGGGGTCCCCCCAGGGCTACCGGGCTTCTTGGTGGACCTTCCTTCTGCACCAGGCGCCGCACATCAACTTCCAGTTCGAGCCCGTGGGGAGCGAGTTCGCCCCGGAGGATTGGGGGTACCAGCAGGTGAGAGAGGGAGTGGGTGAGTGAGTGGGTTCTCCTTCTGGAGGTGGGCAGAAGGGAGAGAAGGAAAGGAAAGGCAGGATGGGTAGGTGGCAAGGGCGGGAAGAAAGCAAGGAAGAGGCACTGGAGAGTGAAAGTGAAAGGGAGGGAAGCAGAAAGATGCTCCAAAAGCAGGGATGGATTGGCACAGGAAAGGGGGAGAAGATAGAAGCAAAGCATGCATTGAAAATGGATGCTGCCCAGGCAGAGATTTGGGTGGCATGGGAAGAAATAGAGAAATTGAACGATAGAAGGAAGAGGATGCCACCAAAGGGTGGGATCCCTGGCTTACATCACCCTCCTGATCTTACTCCAACCCTCCTTCCCTCCATCCCCATGCTGCCCTTCTCTCTCAATGGACCCTCCTTTCCCCATCCTCTCCATCCAGAGCCAAGCTTCTGTGGACCACCAATGTTTCCCTTCAATAGTGTTGATCCCTAGAAGCTCAGCTCTGGATGGAGAGGATGGGGAAAGGAGGGTCCATTGAGAGAGAAGGGCAGAATGGGGATGGAGGGAAGGAGTAAGTCAGGAGAGTGATGTGAGCCAGGGAGAATGTGTGAGAATGAGGGAGGAATACAAGGAAGGATGGAAGGAGAGAGAGAAGGGGCAGAAGAGGTCCTTGTCGAAAGAAGAGGTAGGGAGAAGTGAAGAAGGGCAGCAAAATGGGCATGGGGGCAAAAGGAAGGAAAAGGGAATGAAAGGAAAGATGGAAGGGGAGAGAAGGGGTAGAAGGGCTACTTGTGGAAAGAAGAGGTAGGGAGAGGTGAAGAAGGGCAGCAAAATGGGCATAGAGGGGCAAAAGGGAATGAAAGGAAAGGACAACATAGGTAAGAAGGCAAGGTCCATTGAGAGAATGAGGATGGATGGAAGGAGTAAGTCAGGTGGGTGTTGTGAGCCAGGGAGAGTGTGTGAGAATGAGGGAGGAATACAAGGAAGGATGGAAGTAGAGAGAAAGGGTAGAAGGGCTACTTGGGGAAAGATGAGGTAGGGAGAGGTGAAGAAGGGCAGCAAAATGGGCATAGAGGGGCAAAAGGAAGGAAAAGGGAATGAAAGGAAAGGACAACATAGGCAAGGTCCATTGAGAGAATGAGGATGGAAGGAAGGAGTAAGTCAGGAGGGTGTTGTGAGCCAGGGAGAGTGTGTGAGAATGAGAGAGGAATGAAAGGAAGGATGGAAGAAGAGAGTGAGAAGGAGAAGGAGGGCTACTTGGAGGAAAGATGAGGTAGGGAGAGGTGAAGAAGGGCAACCAAATGGGCACAGAGGGAAAGAAGGAAGTGAAAATGAATGGAAAGGGCAACATAGGTAAGAAGGCAAGGGTGCATTTGGGGGAAATGGAGGACCAGATTGAGAGATTGAAGTATGAGTAAATAGGAATGGAAATGCAGGTGGTTAGGGCGAAAAGAAGAGAATAGTGTGAGATCGGAGGAGAGGTGAAAAAGGGCAACCAAATGGGCACAGAGGGAAAGAAGGAAGGAAATGGGAATGAATGGAAAGGGCAACATAGGTAAGAAGGCAAGGGTGCATTGGGGGAAATGGAGGACCAGATCAAGATATTGAAGTATAGGTAAATAGGAATGGAAATGCAGGCAGTTAGGGCGAAAAGAAGAGAATAGTGTGAGATCGGAGGAGAGGTGAAGAAGGGCAACCAAATGGGCACAGAGGGAAAGAAGAAAGGAAATGGGAATGAATGGAAAGGGCAATGTAGGTAAGAAGGGAAAAAGGGAGGACCAGATTGAGAGATTGAAGTATGGGTGAATAAGAATGGAAACACAGGTGGTTAGGGCAAAAAGAAGAGGATAGTGTGAGATCAGAGGAGAGGTGAAGAAGGAGAACCAAATGGGCGCAGAGGGGCAAAAGAAAGGAAGAGGAAATGAAAGGGAAGGACAACATAAGTAAGAGGGCAAGGGTGCATTGGGGGAAATGGAGGACCAGATTGAACAATTGATGTATGGGTAAATAGGAATGGAAATGCAGGCGGTTAGGGCAAAAAGAAGAGGATAGTGTGAGATCAGAAGAGACAGCGCCAAGGAGTTCAAGGGAGCACTGCTGTGCCAAGATGCTCTCTCTCTGAAGTCAAGGAGGAGTGGAGAGGAGCCTGGTGGTGTCTGTTGAGGTTACATTCACGGGTGTTGGACTCCTCCTGGGAAGGGATTCAGATGTCATGTTTCTGGAGCCCTTGTCAAGTCTGATTGCGCTCAATGCCTGCTCTGAGTACACAAGGCTGGCAATGGGGTGACTCACCTTCGGACTTCCCTTCTGCACGCCAACAGGCCCGGATGGCCCTGGGGCTATCGCACTCATGTGAAGGCATTTAGCACGCAAACCAACTGAGCACAGATGGAGCCCCCGGCAGAAAAAAAGGTGCTGCTGAGATTGTAGGAGGTGGATGTTGTCAGCCATATCTTTTTTTGCGGTTACTCCATGCTACATCTCTCTCTCTCCCCCATTTTTTCTGTTTCTCTCTCTTCTTCTCTCTCATTCCCCTGAGTGTTCGGTGCCGCTAGGGACATGCCAAGGATGTACATTGTGAATGAGTCCTTGGATTCTCGGCAACAGATGTGCCTGTTGTGTGACCCTCCAGATGTTGTTGGGTTGCAGCTCCCTTGGCCCTTCACCATAGCTGCCCATGACAGATGGGATTTGCAGTCCCATAACATCTGGAGGGCCACATGTTGCCCTCTACTGCTGTATGCGGCTATTCAAGCATCTTTGTTTACAATCCTATTTATCTCTCTCTTAAGCCAGAGTTACTATTTCTCAGGTCCCTTTTATACTGCCATATAATCCAGGTTGTCAAAGCAGATAACTCACTGGGTTGTTGTGTGTTTTCCGGGCAGTATGGCCATGTTCCAGAAGCATTCTCTCCTGACGTTTCTCCTGCATCTATGGCAGGCATCTTTACAACCTCTGAGGACATCTGCCATAGATGCAGGTGAAATGCCAGGAGGGAATGCTTCTGGAACATGATCATACAGCCCAGAAAACTCACAACAACCCAGTGATTCTGGTCATGAAAGCCTTTGACAATACAGATAACTACTACAGATTATCTACTTTGAACTGGATTATCTGAGTCTACACTGTCATATAATCCAGTTCAAAGCAGATACTCTGGATTTTATATGTCGAAGGGGCCTCAGTCTTCATAATTACAACACATCTAAATTTAGGAAAATGGTACAATGCTTATATTAGACCAGTGGTTCCCAGCCTTTGGTCCTCCAGTGATTTGGGACTTCAACTCCCAGAAATCCCAGCCAGTTTACCTGATGTTAGGAATTGTGGGAGCTGAAGTCCAAAACACCTGGAGGACCAAAGGTTGTAGACCATCCCGTCTAATTTTGACTATTCCAGCTAGAAAATACTGGAGATGGCATGGAGTGAACCCAAAGCTTTCCATTTAGCTCTCCAGTGGGCTATTATCCTGCCTTAAATCCATTAGTTCGTGCAATTAAAGATTACAGTATAAACATAGGTCATGGTTAACATCTTGCTTTGACCGCCTCTATTAACTCTAGCTCCATCTTCATCCACCTCTGCTGATTTCTTTCACATGATGTCATCCGGCTGGTAATGAAACACTGAGAATAAGCAGGCAGATAGGAGATTCTGTTTTATCAAAGGCAACAATGAATGCATGGTATTTCTAATCCAAATAAGTAAGAGATCTATACCAAATTCTACCAAGGGATGGTATAGGCACAAATTATAACAAGTGAGTGTACACCATGGCCACCGATGCTGCTCTGGTAAATGATTCATTTCCCACTTTATTTACCAAACTGTAGCCTGTGAAACAATCTACCATGTGATGTGGATGATACAAGAGAAGTGTGATGCATTATTTTAGATGTGCCTCCACAGTGAATGTCAACATACTGAGAATGACGGATGAAAGATTCAGCTCTCTTGGTTGAAAAATTGATTAAGTGCCAAACCCTAAAACAGCATTTCTCAACCTGGGGATCATGAGGGGGTTTCAGAGGGGTTACCAAAGAGAATCAGAAAACACAATATTTTCTGTTGGTCATGCGGGTCCTGTGTGGGAAGTTTGGCTCAATTCTATCATTGGTGGGGTTCAGAATGCTCTTTAATTGTAGGTGAACTATACATCCCAGCAGCTACAACTCCTAAATCTCAAGTTCTGTTTTCCACAAATTCCACCAGTGTTCACATTTGGGCATATTGAATAATCATGCCAAGCTTGATCCAGACCCATCATTGTTTGAGTCCACAGTGCTCTCTAAATGTCGGTGAACTACAGCTCCAAAACTCAAGGTCGATTCCCACCAAACCCAGTATTTTCTGTTGGTCATGGGGGTTCTGTGTAGGAAGTTTGACTCAATTCTATTGTTGGTGAGATTCAGAATGCTCTGTGGTTGTAGGTGAACTATAAATCCCAGCAACTACAACTCCCAAATGTCAAGGCGTGTTTTCCCCAAACTCCACCAGTGTTCACATTTAGGCATATTGAGTATTCATGCCAAGTTTGGTCCAGATCCATCATTGTTTGAGTCCACCTTGATGTAGGTGAACTACAACTCCAAAACTCAAGGTCAATCCCCACCAAACCATTCCAGTATTTTCTATTGACCATGGGAGTTCTGTGTGCCAAGTTTGGTTCAATTCAATCATTGATGGAGTTCAAAATGCTCTTTGATTGTAGGTGAACTATAAATCTCTGCAACTACAACTCCCAAATGTCAAGGTCTATTTTCCCCAAACTACACCAGTATTCACATTTGGGCATATTGAGTATTTCTGCCAAATTTGGTCCAGATTCATCATTGTTCAAGTCCACGGTGCTCTCTAGATGTAGGTGAACTACAACTCCAAAACTCAAGATCAATGCCCACCAAACCCTTCCAGTATTTTCTGTTGACCATGGGAGTTCTGTGTGCCAAGTTTGGTTCAATTCCATCACTGGTGGAGTTGAGAATGGTCTTTGATTTTGGGTGAACTAGAAATCCCAGCAATTGCAACTCCCAAATGATAAAGTCAATCTCCCTTGAACCGCACCAGTATTCATACTTGGGCGTATCGAGTATTTGTGCCAAATTTGGTCCAACGAATGAAAATACATCCTGCATATCAGATATTCACATTATGATTCATAACAGTAGTAAAATTATAGTTATGGAGTAGCAACAAAAATAATGTTATGGTTGGGGGTCAGCACAACTTGAGAAACTGTATTCCAATGTTGCAGCATTGGAAGATTGAGAACCACTACCCTAACGAGAAGAGATTGGTCCAATTTGTCTTCTCTAGAGGGTCTTTTACACTGCCTTCTGAATAGGCACCCTGAGTTACATTAACGGCCCAGTTCACTCAGCTTCATTTCTCCAATGATGCATTAAACGAGGCTTTAAAATAACAAAGTGAGCAATTGTTGGAGAAGCCACAGTTAGTCATTCATTCTCCAGTTCTACCAACCAGAGACAGATTGATTGGTTTTACATTTATTCTCCCGCGAGTTCAAGGCGAAGTAAATAAGTGCTACTCCTGAGTAACTGATGCGAGGAACCAGCCATTAATTTTTGTAATATGCCAGGGACGGGTATCTTATTTGTGGCCATTGACTACAACTATTTGTTTCCTTCCTGAAAATGTATTGCAGACTGGCAGGACTAGCTCTAGTCCGTGGATCACCACTTTGCGCATGAGTATTGTATGTGGGTTTCTCTCCATACCATCATCACAACAACTCTATTGGATAGATTTAGCTAAATTTACATGCAGTGACTTTCCTGACTGGGTAGGATTATGGGCTTGGGTCTTCTATATCCCAACACAACTCTTTCTTCTCTGTGCTATACTGGTCTATGTTGTTGAAGGCATTCATGGCCAGAATCACTGAGTTGCTGTGAGTTTTCTGGGCTGTATGACCATGTTCCAGAATCACTGGGTTGCTGTAGGTTTTCCGGGCTATGTGGCTATGTTCCAAAAGCATTCCAGGAGAGAATGCTTTTGGAACATGGCCATTCAGCCTGGAAAACTCACAGCAATGCTATACTAGTCTGCTCTGTATCTTTAGGTCTGTCTTGATGTGCTGATGGCGCCTATCCATCCTATAGTCAACACACAACAATGATACTTGGTTCTCTTTGCTATGACGCCATGAAATCATGCTGCTGCCCTCCTGCAATTTGGAACTGAGTTATGTTCTAAATGTGATCACAAAATTGCAGCCCAATTAGTTCTGCCACCCAGTTGGCAGGAGTTGCAGACATTGTTAGATGGGCCATAGAGGACCATGCTGTATGCAAAGCTGGTGTATTCTTGGCACTGAGTAGTTTTGTACTCATAGAATCATAGAATCATAGAGTTGGAAGAACCCCCTGCCAAGAAGGTGGAAAATTGCATTCAAAGCACCCCCGACAGATGACCTTCCCATTAATCTATAGATGCCACTTATTGTTTATGATGAAATATATAATGTCTGGAGCCCCCAGTGGTGCAGTGGGTTAAACCACTGAGTTGCTGAATTTGCTGACTGAAAGGTTGGTGGTTCGAATCCAGGGAGTGGGGTGAGCTCCCACTGCTAGCCCCAGCTTCTGCCAACCAAGCAGTTTGAAAAGATGCAAATGTGAATAGAGCAATAGGTACTGCTTCTGCGGGAAGGTAACGGTGCTCCATGCAGTCATGCCGGCCACATGACCTTGGAGGCTTCTATGGATAGCGCCGGCTCTTCGGTTTAGAAATGGAGATGAGCACCACCTCCTAGAGTCGGACACAACCTTTACCTTTTCTATAATGTTGAAAGTGTGACCATTACATAAGTGTAATGCCAGCTATGGAGACGATTTGCCACCTGTTTTGTTGGTCAAATGCAATAGCTTGTGTCATGAAGTGGCAGATAAACACAAGGACTAAGCACTTAAAATAAGAAAGAATCCATCTCTCCACACACAACAATAGGAATGTCTTGTGAGAAGGTGCATAGTTCATTCAGGGAGATATCCTGATGGCAATGGGAAGTACTCAGGAGAATGTCAAGAGTGCATTGAAGTCTATTTAAGAAGACTTCAGTAATAATCAACAAATGACATAGAGTAACTCCAGAGCTGCCTGAGATATTTTGCTATCTGATCCAGGTCATATGTGCTGTATACAGAAGCCAGCTGGACACATCTCAACACTGATCCAATGGCATAGGATCCTCTATTGCACACGAAGGCAGCAGACCATTCCAGAATGTGTGTGTTTAGGGTAGCCCATGGTGACACACATTGTTTTGCCTTTAAAGATAGTACAGGAGCCAGGAAACTCATTAGGTGTATCTGAAGCAGAGGGTGGTTCTAATTACTGGACCTTTCCCCAACAGCTACAACTCAAGGCTGACTTTGCCTGATAGTAAAGCCCAGTCTGCATTGTTCAGTCCACTATGTTCAATATGAGGTGTATTCAAGTACGCATGCCAAAGAGCGAGGTGGTAAGAATCCTGATGCTAAAATGGATGATATAATTTTAGAATAAAGATGAGGGCACCTATTGTACCTATTTCAGTTTCTCAAGTTGCTCCTGACATGAAAAAAACCCTATTATTCAGCTTGATGGAAACAGTCAAATTGTGGAGAGAACTCTACATCCTATTTTCCTGATCGGTGTGCCTTTGAATCAACTGTCAACTTACGGAGACCCTATGAATGTCATATGGTTTTATTAGGCAGGAATACTAACTCAGAGGTAGTTTTACCAGTTCCTTCCTCTGAAAAAAGCCCTATAACACCTGCTATTTGTTGGTGGCCTCCCAAATAAGTCCTAACCAGGACTGATCCCTCTTGAATTGATCTGGGGTCTTTAGGGGAGGCATGGGCAAACTTGGGCCCTCGAGGTGTTTTGGACTTCAACTCCCACAATTCCCAACAGCCTCAGGCCCTTTCCTTTCCCCCTTCAGCCTCAGGGGTCCAAGTTTGCCCATGCCTGCTTTAGGGAATCCAGGACCACTATTGTGTTTATATTCTATCTGTGTGGAGCTTTTCCACATGCGAGACTGATTGATACCTATCCCACTTGAAATAATATAGTGAACTCTGAGATCTCTACTGATTCAGGTCTGTACTACCTTAGATCTTTACTACTTCATTCTGCTGCATGTGTAAACTAAGACAACCTCATTCGAACAAGGACATGCATAGGAAAGCAACAGAAAATGGTAGAATTATGGACTATATCCATTAAATGTATTGTTGAAGGCTTTCATGGCTGGAATCACTGGGTTGTTGTGAGTTTACTGGGCTGTATGGCCATATTCCAGAAGCATTCCCTCCTGAAGTTTTGCCTTCATCTATGGAAGGCATCCTCAGAGACTGTGAGGTCTTTTGGTCTAGTTTCCAACAGACCTCACAACCTCTGAGGATGCCTGCCATAGATGGAGGTGAAACGTCAGGAGGGAATGCTTCTGGAACATGGCCATACAGCCCAGAAAATTCACAACAACCTATATCTGTTAAGGTTAGAGGAGGGTGGGTAATCCATATTTGGAACATGGAGCCATGAATAGATTTTCACTACACAAACACATACAACACTGCATTTCTTTGCACAATTTGAGTCCCATCACCAAATCTTTCCTTTCCTTTCAGTGCTTTATTTCCTCAAAAGGCTTTCCAAGTGATTAAAAAAAAAGGCCACCGAGACACACACTTTGAAGCCAATGCGAAGCACACTGATTGAGTAATGGCATGCAAATCTCTCTCCCTTAATTCAATTAAAGAATTTGGGTTTTCTGGTCACATAAAATGTAGGGCGGTTACAGCTCCCCCTCCCTTTGTAACCTTCTTTTTGAAATGCAGTGCAGACAGAGCTTCACTCTTTTCTCTCTCTTGTGCAATGAGTCTTTTTTAAACAGTTCTTTTTTTGAAAAAATACTCTTTTCTCTGAACAGCCTTTTAAAGATGGAGATGTGAAAACTCGGCACAGTGTAAATAATTTAGCTTTTATATAGCTCCTTATCCCTGTGCATCTTTGCAGCTCTGGACTCCTGCTTGCTGTTTTATTGTTGGTCTGTGAAGAGTTCTTTTTTGCCTTAATTTCTAAGACATCATGGTCTTGGTGCATCATTTCCCTCGCAAACTTTCAGCATTGGCACCAGTAAAGTCAGTGCCATCCCTTTAGCAGCTTTGCAGGTGCTGGTTCACCCCACTGTTGACATAGGTCTTGCCCACCCAGTTTACAATACATAAGTGACTGCTCTCAAACAATTAAGGTCCACATTGACATTGACGTACGATGCAATTTCATAATGCAGTTTAACGGCATTGAATAAAAATATAATAATAAAACTTTGGGTTGTTGTGAGTTTTTGGGGCTGTATGATCATATTCCAGAAGCATTATCTCCTGATGTTTTGCCTGCATCTATGGCAGATATCCTTAGAGGTTGTGAGATCTCATGGAAACTAGGAAATGGGGTTTATATATCTGTGGAATGTCCAGGGTGGGAGAAAGAACTCTTGTTTGTTCGAGGTAGGTGTGAATGTTTCAATTGGTCACCTTGATTAGCATGTAATAGCCCAGCAGTTTCAAGGTCTGGCTTCTTACTGCCTGGAGGAATCCTTTGTTGTGAAGTGATTAGCTGTCCCTGATCTGGCTATCAGTATTAAAAAAAACCTCTAAAATTACAACAGTAAATAAAGGACAACACTCAGAAACAGGGGAATTCCAGACAAGAAACAATCCAGGCCAGCTAATCACCTCCCAACAAAGGATTCCCCCCAGGCAGTAAGAAGCTAATCAAGGTGGCCAGTTGAAACATTCACACCTACCTCGAATAGACAAGAGTTCTTTCTCCCACCCTGGACATTCCACAGATATATAAACCCATTTTTTTCTAGTTTCCAACAGACCTCACAACTTCTTAGGATGTCTGCCATAGATACAGGTGAAATGTCAGAAAAGAATGTTTCTGGAATATGGCCAGACAGCCCGGAAAACTCACAACAACCAAGTGATTCTGGCCTTGAAAGCCTTCGACAATACATTTAATAAAACTTTATTTATACCTCGCCCCATCTCCCCAAAGAGACTCAGGGTGGCTCACAAAAGCAATCAAGGTACCACACAGAAAAATAAAATTACATAGCACCAGAATAATACATCAATTAACTGAATACAAACAATGGACAGCATGAACTGATAAAATTAAGGGTTAAGAATTTCTAAAACACAGTCAAGCCTGTGGATCATTAGGCTTCTTCACTCACGAACTAAAGAGCCAAGTGAACTGCATTATGTGGCAGTGTGGACTCATATAATGCAGTTCAGTGCAGTTGAACTGCATTATGAAACTGCATTATATAGCAGTGTAGTTTATTTCCCATAATTTCAAGTTGTAGCCAACTTGTTGTACCCAACTGAGTTGTCATTTAAATTTCCAGCAAGACCTTGGATTGACTCAAAGCAGGTAAACTGGATGCTTTGTAGAATTCCTAATTGTGGTCTCCTAAGCATTATTCAAAGCCTTCCTAGAGCTCAGGAATGTAGAAGAGGCTGATAAGGACAATTAGTTTTCTTATTGTTGTGTGCCTTTCTAACTTATGGTGACTTGCAAGCCTTATAGTGATCCTATCAAGGGCGTTTCTTGGCAGAATTAGTTTAGAGTGGGTTTGCCCTGGCCTCCCTCTGAAGCTGAGAGTGTGTGACTTACTCAAGGTCACTCAGTGGGTTTCCATGGCCAAGTGGGAATTTAAACCCTGACCTTCAGAGTCTTCACCAATGTTTAAACCAGTGGTTCCCAACCTTTGGGCCTCCAGGTGTTTTGGACTTCAGCTCCCAGAAACCCCAGTCAACTTATCGGCTGTTAGGAATTATGGGAGCTGAAGTTCCAAAACACCTGGTGGACCAAAGGTTGGGAACCTCTTGTTTCCATTGCATTATGCTAGCTCTCCAGTTGGCTTTGGGCACCCTCAAATCTGGGTCCAGCCCTGGGGATAATAAAGGACCCTTCCAGACAGGTCCTGTATCCCAGGATCTGATCCCAGGTTATCTTCTTTAAACTGGATTATATGAGTCCCCACTGCCTGGGATAAACAAATCCTGGGATATAGGGCCTGTCTGGAAGGGCCCTAAGTTGCAGTCCCACATATCTAGGAGACACTAGGTTGTTAAGGCAGGGTTTTTTGTGATGTCCCCATGAAGTCATGCTCCTTTTACCTTTCAATGGTTGGCCAAATGCACATGGACACACTGCCTCTACTTGCTCTGCGCTTACCCAAGAAACCTCTTTCTGGCTACATCCAAACATTAGCTTCTGCAACAGTCACATGAACCCCATGTTCATTTGCTCTGCTTCTTTCCTATATCCTTACATGTCAGTGACCTCAACATGGATTGTTTCATTTAACTAAGCCCTCCATTTTTCCTAGGTTGCCAATATGTGAAAGTCTTGACACATTCATAACTGGGAATGGAACAATAAAAAATAAATACTGAAAACTCTGAAGGCATCTGATCATGAAAATGTGCATTCTGGGTTGCACAGATGTGCATTAAGAAAAAAGGAAATAATAATCTGGTGGGCTGACTATTTTGCCCTGGGCTCATATTCTAGCTTTTTGCTATCATTGGCATGCAGCATTTCACAGAATGCTTCTCCAGGTTCCCATTTTTACCTGATTCATGGCTTGGAAGAGATCACTTGGAACCAATGCGCGTTTCATGCTGTTTTTATTCTGAATATTGATTATGACTGTAGGGATGCTTTCATTGCCTAGTATGTATATATTCTGCTTGATCTAAAACCTCCTTGCACTGCCTAAAATGGCTGTCCTCATACCCAGAATTGCCACCACACTTTCTTTTCCCTACGATTCAGCCTGTGAATGGCATCAAGAAGATGGCACTACCAGGGATAGGGAGGTAGTAGTAAGGGTGGAGAAACTCCTCAATTTTGCATAAGTACAAATACGCTTTAGAGAAAAGATGCAAAAGGGAAGAAGGCAATGGGTGAAAGCTTACCTATTGGTCTATGAAACCCACACTGTGAACTTTAGAGAAGCTATCCAAGGTGCTGAACTTGTTCAGTATTACAGACTGATCCTTGCAGTGTACTCAACCTGTGGTCCCCCAGATGTTTTGACCTACAACTCCCAGAAATCCTAGTCAGTTTAGCAGCTGTTAGCATTTCTGGGAGTTGAAGGCCAAAACATCTGGGGACCCACAGGTTGAGAACCACTGCTTTAAAGTCTGTACTAATACATGGATAGGGGCCGCTATTGCATTGACATGAAAACCACCAGCCAGTAATGGAGGGAGTCTACACTGGGGGTCTAATGAGCATTCAACATACTCCAAGGCTTTCAAAGTCTGCCTGACTGCATCTTGGATGGATGAAGAGTGCATCTACACTGTAGAATTAATGCAGTTTGGCACTGCTTTAACTGTCATGGTGCAATGCTATGCAATCCTGGAATGTGTAGTATGGTGAGGCCCCAGCACTCTTTGGCAGAGAAGGCTTAAAGACCTTGCAAAACTACAAACCCCATGTAGCATTGAGCCATGGCACTTCAGGTGGTGTCACACTGCATTAGTTCTACAGTGTAGACATATCCTTGGTTCCTGGAGCTCTGTGCCCAAACACTACCATTCATTCTCTCTCTCTCTCTCTCTCTCTCTCTCTCTCTCACACACACACACACACACACACACACACAGTACTATTAATACTTAAACAGAAGCATTAATATTGAACAAGCAGAAAAGAACTGGAAGGAGGGCTCCAAAAATAAAGTAATCTTGATAAGGACGAAATGAGAGAGAATATGGCCTTATGAAATAACAGGAAGTGTCTGGAGTGTTGGAATATCAGCAACCTCCATGCTTTATACTGGAGCACTTTGTTGCAGGTTTACCATCAGGTGCATCTACACTGTGGAACTAATGCAGTTTGACACCCCTTGAACTGCCATGGCTAAATAGTATGGACTTATAGAAATTGTAGTTTTGCAAGTCCTTTAGCCTTCTCTGCCAAAGAATACTGGTGCCTCACCAAACCCATGATTCCATAGCACTGAGCCATGGCTGTTCAAGTGGTGTCAAATTGCATTAATTCTACAGTGCAGATGCACCTGAGGGCAAACCTGTAACACACCAGTGTAAAGTGTGGATTTCTGATATTTCACATACTGCATTCACTTCCCCTAGATTTATACGTATTGTCGATTGTTCCATCCTGCATTAATTCTGCATTGAAATGCACCCCTTGTGTCACTACAGGTTAAGAAATCTTTATATATAAAATCTCAGCCTGTGTATGTTTGTGCTTGCAAAACTCAAAAAGTAGTTGGTTGATTGACTTGTCATTTTGACACAACATTGCATTCCAATACACGTGTGTTTTTATAGTAAAATGAAATTGAAACAAAATGTTGCATTCAAATACACGTGTGTGTTTAGCAGTCCGGGAATAGACAGAGTGGAATCTATGATGCCAAAAGGAACCACTCACAGCCTAGCTTTCATTTTACCTCAGCAGTATAAGAAATGAAAACTGAGCACTGAAATTTGGATACAATGTTGCATTTGAATACACACGTGTATTTAGAGTAAAGCTAGCAATCCGGGAATAGAGAAAGTGGAATCTGTGATGCCCAAAGCAACCACTCACAGCCCAGCTTTCATATTACCACAGCAGTATAAGATGAAAACTGAGCACGAGTAACCAATTGCTATGCAGATTTCCTTTTACCTCAGCAATGAAAGAAATAACAACCTATGACTATCAATGAAGCACAGGGGTTATCTTTGCAAGTGTGCGGATTGTATTTAGAAAACAATTGCTTCTCTCATGGGCACTTACACATTGCATGCTCCAGAATTGGTAAATCAACAGATCTTAATATTTATGCAGAAAATGGAGAAACTAAAAATGTAGTCAATCCACTAGCTTTACAATAAAAAATAATTTCTGTACAAAGCCTCTTTTTCTTTCCTTTCCTTTCATTCCACATAGCATAGCAATGCAAGGCAGGGTATTGAATTGAATAATGTTTTTTCTCAGTGAATCTATTTCGCAACAATACTTTTATTTACTATCTCATTCATTTCATATCACACTGAGCCACAGCGATGTGTGGTCAGGTTTAGCTAGCTGTGTATAAAGATTCTTAGATATGTGATCCAGTGCAAATTTTCAGGTGTATTGCATAGGTTCACAACAGAAACACATGTATATGTGCAGACGCAGAATGCAAAAAGGCATTAATACAGCATTTCTAAACCTGGGGGTCGGGACCCCTGAGGGGGGGGGCATGATGTGGTGTCAGAGGTGTCACCAAACACCATTAGAAAACACAGCATTTTCTGTTAGTTATGGGGATTTTGTGTGGGAAGTTTGCCTCAATTCTATCATTGGTGGGGTTCAGAATGTTATTTGATTGTAGGTGAACTATACATCCCAGCAACTACAACTCCCAGATTTCAAGGTCTATTTTCCCCAAACTCCACCAGTGTTCACATTTGGGCATGTTGTGTATTTGTACCATGTTTGATCAAGATCCTTCATTGTTTGTGTCCACAGAGCTCTCTGGATGTAGGTGAACTACAACTCCAAAATTCAAGGTCAATGCCCACCGAAACCTTCCAGTATTTTCTGTTGGTCATGGGAGTTCTGTGTGCCAAGTTTGGTTCAATTCTGTGGTTGGTGGAATTCAGAATTCTCTTTGATTATAGGTGGACTATAAATCCCAGTAACTACAACTCCCAAATGACAAAATCAATCCCTCCCCAACCCCACCAGTATTCAAATTTGGACATCAGGTATTTGTGCCAAATTTGGTCCAGTGACTGAAAATCCGTCCTGCATATCAGATATTTACCTTACAATTCATAACAGTCGCAAAATTATAGTTGTGAAATAGCAATGAAAATAATGTTATGGTTGGGGGTCACTACAACATGAGGAACTATATTAAGGGGTCGTGGTATTAGGAAGGTTGAGAACCACTGCATGAATAGATGTTTCTCATGAGAGATTGTTCTGTTCAGAACACCGACAAGTGGGGGCTCTGGATCTCTAACTCTTTTCTATTGACAGTTTATTATCACAGATACTTGGGACTGCCAGCATTGACTAAATCGTGTTCATGGCTGGGAGAACACAGTGCTGCCACCAAAAGGGATGTTTGAATCCTCCAGTAACTGGGGCACAAACTGGGTGTTTTCTGTCCTTAAATGAACCGGCGCTAAATGGACGTTAAGGGTGCAATGCATGGGAAACTTTAAGTGTACAAAAGACACACATACAAGCCACGCTGTTCCATCTTTTGTTATGCAAGCCCCACAGTGTTGTGATTTTCGCTACACAGGGATCGAGCCCTATTGACGACAATGAAATGGGGTTGCTTCACACCAGCCAAGAGATTTGGCTTTGGGATTAGGGGATTCAAATATTGAAAGTGCTTTTTAAAACAAACAGATCAAATTAGCCGGATTAATGCGTGTCAGGGGAGCTGTATATTCAGCCAGTTTAAGGAAGAGAGGAGAAAGAGACATAGCTTTGTTTATCTTTCTCCCATTCTGTCCTGGGGTTTTATGTCCAAATTGTTTTTCCTGTCCAGGCCTGTTCAAGGCATAGTTTTATATGTTTATTCCCTATATGCATGCATGTACCTTCTATTGACTGCTTTGCCCATCTAACCATCCACTCATTAATCTCACTCTGGATGCAGCTACATTGTAGAATGAATGCAGTATGGCACCACCATGGCTCAATGCTGTGGAATAATGGGAAATATAGTTTTAAAAGGGCAAAGAGTGTTAGTGTCCCACCAAACTACAAATCTCATGATTCTGCAGCATTGAGCCATAGCAGTTAAGGTTGTGTCAAACTGCATTCATTCTACAGCAGTGGTTCCCAACCTTCCAAATGCCACGACCCCTTAATACAGTTCCTCATGTTGTTGTGACCCCCCAACCATAACATTATTTTCATTGCTACTGCATTACTGTAATTTTGCTATTGTTGTGAATCATAATGTAAATATCGGATATGCAGGATGTATTTTTATTCACTGGACCAGATTTGGCACAAATACCCGATATGCCCAAATTTGAATACTGGTGGGATTGAGAGGGGGATTGATTTAGTCATTTGGAAGTTGTAGTTGCTGGGATTTATAGTTCACCTACAATCAAAGAGCATTCTGAACTCCACTAATGATGGCACACAGAACCCCCATGACGAAGATAAAATACTGGAAGGGTTTGGTGGGCATTGACCTTGAGTTTTGGAGTTGTAGTTCACCTACATCCAGAGAGCACTGAGGACTCAAACAATGATGGATCTGGACCAAACTTGGCACAAATACTCAGTACGTCGAAATGTGAACACTGGTGGAGTTTGGGGAAAATTGACATTTTGGAGTTGCAGTTGCTGGGATTTATAGTTCACCTACGATCAAAGAACATTCTGAATTCCACCAACAGAATTGGGCCAAACTTCCCACAGAGAACCCCCATGACCAACAGAAAATGCCGTGTTTTCTGATGATCTTTGGTGACCACTCTGACACCCCTTCATGACCCCCCCCCCCCCATGGGTCCAGATCCCCAGGTTGAGAAACACAGTGTATATGCACCCCATGTTAAACTCTTTGTACTGCTAGAAAGAATTCATATTTGAGGAGGCAATGCTCCCATTTAGCTACATCGCCAGGGTAGAAGTGGGGTTTTCAGCATCCTTTTCCATGCTAGATTTCCTAAGGTGCAGGTACACTGTTGAATTAATGCACTTTCACACCATTTTAACTGCCATGGCTCAATGCTGTGGAATCATTGAAATTGCAATTTTACAAGGTCTTTGGCCTTCTCTGCCAAAGCGTGCTGGTGCTTCCATAGGACTGAGCCGTTGCACTCAAAGTGGTGTCAGACTGCATTAATTCTATAGTGTAGGTGCACCTTTGGCAGTGGGGAACCCCAGGCTGGATCTGCGCAGCCTCCCTCTGGCAGGTGAGGGGGCGGCAGTCTGTAGCAGCATCCCATCCCCTCGCAGCAGTGCCCGCGACCAGGCCATCCTCGCCCGGCTGATATGTAGGTCAGGCTGAGCCTCACAGCTGCCGCTGATCCTGTTTATGTGTGTTTGTAGCTTTCTTGTCTCTCCACCAATCTGCAGAGTCCTGCCTCTGATTTGAAACCCCTTCCTCCTCATTCCAGGCAGGAAGGAGCGTAAGTAGTTGGTGCTGGTGAGCGCAAAGCATTCTGCACATGCTTCGTTCGGAGCATTCTTGTCTGTGATTTGAAAGCCCTTTCTTCTGATTTGAGAGAGGAAGGAACATGCTGCTGAGGGGAAAGTTATCTGCTCATGCTCGGGGACATTCTTGTATACCCTGAAAGCCCTTTCTTCTGACCCCAGATGGGGGAGGTTGCATCTAGTCAGTGCTGCTGGGGGAAAGCACTCTGCACATGCTCAGGGGAATCATATGATTTTGGAAGGCCATCCTCCTGATGGGAGAAGTTGTAGCTAGTCAGTGCTTCTGAGTGGAAAGTGCTCTGGACATGCTCTGATATGAAAACCCTGCCTGCTTGTTTGAGATGAAAGAGTATGTAGCTAGCTCATACTGCTGAGGGGGAAACACTCTGCACATGCTCAAGGCATTATTGTCTTTGACTTGAAATTCCTTGATAGATTGGAAAGGAGCATAGCTAGTCAGTGCTACTGAGAGGACAGTTCTCTGCATGTGCTCAGAGGCATTCTTGCCTTGATTTGAAACCCCTTTCCTCCTGATCCCTAGTGTGAAGGGAGTATAGCTAGCCAGTGCTACTGAGAGGACAGCGCTCTGCATATGCTCAGAGGCATTATTGTCTTCATTTGAAACCCTTTCCTCTTGATCCCTGGTATGAAGGGAATGTATCTAGTCAGTGCTGCTGAGAGAACAGTGCTCTGCATATGCTCAGAGGCATTGTCTTGATTTGAAACCCTTTCCTCTTGATCCCTGGTATGAAGGGAGTATAGCTAGCTTATGAAACCCTTTCCTCGTGATACCAGACTGGAAGAGAATGTAGCTAGTCAGTGCTACTGAGAGGACAATGCTCTGCACATGCTCAGGGGCATCCGTGTCTCTGATACAAGAGCCCTTCCTTCTGACCCCAGGTATGAAGGGAGTGTAGCTAGCTTATGCTCAAGGAAGTCTTTTTTCTCTCATGGCTCAATGGTATGGAATCATGGAACTGGCAGCTTCACAAGGCCTTTCACCTTCTCTGCCAAAGTGTGCTGTTGCCTCATCGAACTACAACTCCCATGATTGCATAGCATTAAGCCATAACTGTTCAAGTGATGTCAGACTCCATTAATTCTACAGTGTGGATGCATCTTGGGTTATGAAACTTTTGGGAGGATAGATGGATGTGCAGCAGAAGGATGGGCTGTGTTTGGTGCTAGGCTGCTTCTGCCCATCGTGCAGTTTGTCCAAATGGATGATGACTGTATATACTTGCATGCGTCCTCCTTCTCGTGACTAGTGATGCTTTCGGGCCTTGAAAGGCCGGCGGGTATAACAAACTGACCCCTCCCTTGCCCCCGCCAACCGATCCCCCTGGTCCTGCCAGCTGCCGTGGGCAGAGATTGTGGTGTCTAAGCCCGAGGCGAATTGTCAGATTGCCTGTAATCTGTTTGTACGTTTGTGAGATGGGGAGGGAGAGTACATGAGGCAGATAAACACTTCCATACCATCCACTGCTCTTGTTGTTATGCCTCAGGCAGTAATAGCATAAATCCAATGGGCTCTCTGTGTGTGTTTGCCTTCAAGTTGCTTGTCAATCTGTGGTGACCCCTTGCATTTTATAGGGTTTTCATAAGCAAGGAATACTCAGAGGTGATTGTATGTAGCTTGATACATCCTGAGACCCATTTCTCTCCAGAAAAACAGGTTTTATAATTCTGGTGTATGTGCAAATGTTTGTATCCGAGGAGTAAGGTGATGATCCTTTGGGGTCCATATCCATCTTCTTTATAGTAGTGTTTCTCAACCTAGCTAATGCAGTGACCTCTTAATACAGTTCCTCATGTTGTGGTGACCCCCAACCATAAAATTATTTTCGTTACTACTTTCATAACTGTTATTTTGCTACTGTTGTAAACCATAATGTAAACATCTGATATGCAGGATGTATTTTCATTCACTGGACCAAATTTGGCACAAAAAACCAATACGCCCACATTAGAATATTGGTGGGGTTGGTGGGGGGATTGATTTTGTCATTTCGGAGTTGTAGTTGCTAGGAGTTATAGTTCACCTACAATTAAAGAGCATTCTGAACTCCATCAATGATGGAATTGAATCAAACCCGGCACACAGAACTCTCATGACCAACAGAAAATACTGGTAGGATTTGGTGGGCATTGACCTTGAGTTTTGGAGTGGTAGTTCACCTACATCCAGAGAGCACCATGGAACAAAGCAAGGATGAATCTGGACCAAACTTGGCACAAATACTCAATATGCCGAAATGTAAACACTGGTGGAGCTTGGGGAAAATAGACCTTGACATTTGGAAGTTGTAGTTGCTGGGATTTATAGTTCACCTACAATCAAAGAACATTCTGAATCCCAACAACAATAGAATTGGGCCAAATTTCCCACACAGAACCCCCATGACCAACAGAAAATACTGTGTTTCTCTGATGGTCTTTGGTGACCCCGTTGACCCCCCCCCCCGAGAGGTCTTGACCCCCAGGTTGAAAAACACCACTCTATATGGAGGTATATGAAATGAGTGCACTGTTCTTCTCAAATACAAATTCTGACACTCCATTACATATTTCTTTGACACCCATATTTCTAGCATTGCAGTGATAGACAACTTCAGCTGAGTATTTTAAAAATACAGTTTAGGCATTGAAAGGAAAGGAATAATCAAAATTATCAAGGGAATGTAAACATAGAAAAAAAATTAAAGCCCTAGGTGTAAATGGTTTTGAATGCCTCCTTCTTACCAGTGCTAGAATGTGTGGAATTGAAGGGCAGAATTCTTAGGAGCCAATGCCTTTATATCTGACCCGTAACTACACCTTTCCGCAAACGTCAAACATGCGTAGTATGTATGTGGATAAGGAAAGGATAAATTAATTAGAGTGAATCTTTAAATGTGTCGTTCTCCAGTATTTATTTCGGATTCTGCAGTCAATCCTCACATTTCAAAAGTCAAGGCAATTTTGAAGGTCAGCAATGTAAAATGCCCCAAGACTATGGCTGTATCTGCACTGTAGAATTAATGCAGTTTGACACCACTTTAACTTTTTACAAATCCCAGGTTTCCATAGCATTGAGCCATTGGTGCATTAATCAGACTGCATTAATTCTGCAGTATAGATCAGGCATGGGCAAACTTGGGCCCTCCAGGTGTTTTGGACTTCAACTCCCACAATTCCTAACAGCCGGGAGGCTGTTAGGAATTGTGGGAGTTGAAGTCCAAAACACCTGGAGGGCCCAAGTTTGCCCATGCCTGGTATAGATGCATAGGTAGTAATCCTAGCATTTAATTCACATCCCAAATAGCTCAATGTGGCTTTCAAATTTCATTTTTTAAAACCCTTCAGCACGAAAACACAATGAATGGAAAACTGTAATTCAAAAATCCCTTCCCCAAATCCCAAAAGATCGCACTCAAATATGAAGAAGGCTGCAGGCTCATAAAAATTCACTCGGTGTTTTCCTGAAGTGGAAGGCCTTTCATGTTTTCTGAAAGACTAGAAGCTCCGGCTGAATCAGGCCTCTTGATGCATTTTTGATATTCATAGCTTACCTTTCATTTTGATAGAAAAACCAAAGGCGGCAGCTCGCAACAGAACAAATAAACAATCCAGCCTGCTTCAAATAAAGCATAAAATCCATATGGCATCATATACATACAGAATGGGATTCTTCTCTGTGTATTTCTTTGGATAGGGGTAGAAAAATGGGGTTGTGGAATAGCAAAGCTCCACTAGATGTGCCTTTTAGCCTCTGAGGATTTACCCCTTTCAAAAAAGAACTGGGTGTGGAAATTACGGAAGAATGGAAGCTTTTTCACAGGATTGAAGGTTATAAATCAGCATTTCTCAACCTGGGGGTCAGGACTCCGGGGGGGGGGGGGGTTGCAAGGAGTCAGAGGGGTCGCCAAAGACCATCAGAAAACACGGACCCATCGTCCATGCCCCATCAACCTACAAACCACACCATGACATAGAGTGGGTCATAAGAGCTCTGTGGGCCAAGTTCGATCTTGATCAGTCATTGTTGTGGGTCGCAATGGTCTGAAGAAGTGAGTGAAGATACTGCAATTTCCATCATCCATGTTCCAAACTCTTCCAACCACACCAGGATGTAGAGTGGGTCATGGGGGCTCTGTGTGCCAAGTTTGGTCCAGATCTATCATTAGTGAGGGTCACAGTGGTCTCAGGAACTGTGTGGGTAGTTTGGCCCAATTGGTGGGGTTCAGAATGCTCTTTGATTGTAGGTCAACTATAAATCCCAGCATCTACAACTCCAAAATGTCAAGGTCTATTTTCCCCAAACTCCACCAGTGTTCACATTTGGGCCCAAACTCAAGGTTTTCTCTTGGTCATGGGAGTTCTGTGAGCCAAATTTGATTCAATTTCATCGTTGGTGGAGTTCAGAATTCTCTTTGATTGTAGGTGAACTATAATCCCAGCAACTACAACTCCCAAATGAAAAAATACTTCCACCCCAACCCCACCAGTATTCAAATTTGGGCATATCGGTTATTTGTGTCAAATTTAGTCCAGTGAATGAAAATACATCCTTCATATTAGATATTTACATTACGACTCATAACAGTAGCAAAGTTACCATTGTGAAGTAGCAAAAAAATAATGTTAGGTTTGGGGCCACCACAACATGAGGAACTGTATTAAGGGGTTGCGGCATTAGGAAGGTTGGGAACCACTGCTCTAGTTCCTCTAGTGCAGCTCTGTAGGCAACGTCTGTGGACTTTGACCATAGAATGACACTGGAGAACCTACATATGCCTAGAAGAGTGTTTGTTCTAGAAATCTCTAGGTCCTCCAGTGCAAATCTATGCCAGAAATTGACCTAGCAATTCCTAGAGGGAATATATTAATCAAATCCGTGAATAATCAAATATGCAAAAGGTGGAGGGCCAATTGGATATAGAAAGTTTAACTGCTCTGTCCTTTCTATTTGTCTGCACCCTTTCCTGCGCAGAACTAGAAATGTGACAATGAAAGGGTGAGGATTTGCATTTCATGCTTGAAGAGAAGAGCATGGATTGACCCTTTTTTGCCTGATTGTGTGACAGTCCAAGGACCCAATATAAACTTCCACCTTGTTCTTTAACATTGTTTTTCTAACTCTCTCCTCACTCTGCAGGCCCTGCTGTTTCTGGCTAGCATCTCAGGCCTCTGCTTTGCCATCAGCCTAGTTCTCATCTGCGTCTACCTGATTCGCTTCTGCTGCTGCAGCAACGAAGATGATGAAGAAACCAAGACACAAAGGGTTTGCTGCATCACTTGGAGCTGCGTGGCGGCAGTTATTGTTTGCTGGTAAATAAAGATTCCTGTTTTCCCAAAGCAGTCAGTCTGAACCTAGCAATAGGGATACATACTGCAGGGTTGAGGGTGTGAGAGAAGTGGGAGAGTCCAGGGGATATTAATAGTAATTATTTATTTATTTGACTAGTCATATGACCATTTCAAAGAGTTCAGGGGATATTGATACAGGGAGTCTGGCAGCATAACCTGGGCACCTTGGGAGGCTGAAGAAATTTCAGGCCAAATCTCAGCTGCTTCGATGTGGAGAACCTCAAGCCTTTGGGCTAAGTATGTCCTTCCTTGGCTTCCCCAGATGTCTACCTGCTTTCTATGTGACACCCTTTTTGGCCAGTTCCCAACTTCTGTATAGGTCTTTTCCCTACTCTAAAAGAGTGAAATGTCTCTTAGAAGGCTTCCATACTGACAGTAAGATCTTTGACCTCATATGGCTAAAGTAGCGTGTCTCTACCTGGGGGGGGGGGGGGGGGGGTGTTGCATGGGTGGTGTCAGAGGAGTCACCAAAGACCATCAGAAAACACAGTATTTTCTCTTGGTCATGTGGGTTCTGTATGGGAAGATTGGGCCACTTCTATTGATGGTAGGGTTCAGAATGCTCTTTGATTGTAGGTGAACTATAAATCCCAGCAACTACAACTCCCAAATGTCAAGGTCTATTTTCCCCAAACACCACCTGTGTTCACATTTGGGCATATTGAGGATTCATGTCAAGTTTAGTTCAGATCCATCATTGTTTGAGTCCACTTTGCTCTCTGGATGTAGGTGAACTGCAACTCCAAAACTCAAGGTCAATGCCCACCAAACCCTTCTAGTATTTTCTGTTGGACGTGGGAGTTCTGTGTGCCAAGTTTCGTTCAATTCCATCATTGTTGGAGTTCAGAATTCTCTTTGATTGCAGGTAAACTATAAATCGCAGAAACTACAACTCCCAAAGGACAAAATCAATCTCTCCCAATCCCACCAGTATTCAAATTTGGGAGTATCATGTATTTGTGCCAGATTTTGTCCACTGAATGAAAATACGTCCTGCATATCAGATATTTACATTACGATTTATAACAGTAGCGAAATTACAGTTATGAAGTAGCAAGAAAAATAATGTTATGGTTGCGGGGTCGCCACAACATGAGGAACTGTGTTAAGGGGTCACAGCATTAGGAAGGTTGAGAACTGCTAGTCTAAGCGGTTGTCATAGAGGGGAGGGTGGAAGTTTGCTGCCTGCTGCAGATAATTGTTTAATGATTTTAAGTTACAGGACGGTGGATTTCAATAAAAGATTCTTGACAGTACAATCAGTTCAGCAATGCAACTAAATATCTAGAGAGGTGGTGGGTGAGTTGTCCTACCTTCATGAAGTGAGGAGTTGGACTTACTAGCCTATGGGTCCTCCTCCAACTCCAGGATTCTGTGATTCTATGTATGTCTGTATTTTGAGCTCTACTGTTTTTACATCCACACACCACATACCTTTGACCCTTTCACATATGAAACTGAGAGTTTATTTATTTATTTACTTTTTTATACCCTCCCCCCTTCTCACCTTGCAGGGGACTCTGGCAAAAATTCAATGCCTCATCATAAAACAACCATGAAATAAGTCATATCAAACTATAAAACAGTTAAAACATATAAACAATTAACACACATAAAAGCAATAAAACAAATTTAAAAACATAACAGATTAAAAACATAACAAAGTGCAGAGTCTTGGTTTCCGTACTTATTGATTTTCTCATGGTCATTATTCAAGCTGAGGTCAATTCCGTGTTATCCTATTCTCCTAATGCCTGTATAAAGAGTCAGGTCTTTAGCCGTTTCCTGAAGACCAGGAGGGATGGGGCCAACCTGATGTCACTGGGGAGGGAATTCCACAACCAAGGAGCCACCACTGAGAAGGCCCTGTCTCTCGTCCCCATCAGTCGCACTTGTGTGGGAGGTGGGACCGAGAGCAGGGCCTCCCCAGCCAATCTTAAGGCTCTAATTGGCTCATAAAGGGAGATACATTCTGTTTTGGTTTTGGAAAGAGCAGATCCTGGGATGATCTTGAACTTTAGGGTGCATCTGCACTGTCAATATAATGCAATTCAACACCATTTAGTTGTCATGGCTCAATTCTATAGAATCATGGGAATTGGAGTTTGGTGAGGCACCAGCACTCTTTGGCAGAGAATTATTATTATTATTATTATTATTATTATTATTATCATTATTATTATTATTTCAAACATTTATATCCTGTTATTCTCAACTCCCGAGGGGGGACTCAGGACGGCTTTCTACTGGCAATCATTAGATGCCAACAAACAATAATCACAATACAAACAATTAGCATTAAGTAGACCAACAAGATTATAAAATACATTAAAATATAAACCATTAAAATATTAAAACACAAGCAAGCTTAAGTCCCCAATCCAAATCGTAGTCCACAATTCCAGTTCAAAGTCTATTCATTGACATTTCTTATAAGTTAGGCTAAAACTACATAGCATTGAGCCATTACAATCAAAGTGTTATAAATTCTACTGTGTAGATGCACCCTAAGTGAGAACAAAGTAGCTATGTGCACTCATATGCAGCTAAAACGGTAGATAGTGCCTTTCATTCATCCACCATGGATTTCATTCTAAACTTTAAAGGAGCTATTTTAGGTGCTGAAAACTATTCCTGAAATAGATTTAACATGTGAAGTGACTCCTTTAACATTCAGATTAAAGCCCAGAGTGATTTCCTTGCCCCATCATATGCACACTACAAGGTATCCACTATTGCTCCTTTAAAAGCCTGCCACCCCCAGCATCTTTCCTATTGAGATGTTGTTTTCTGAAATATTATTGCTTTCCCTGCTCCTTTTAGGATGCTCACAGCTCGCTCCTGACTCTCACACTAGATGTCCATTCATTCCCGATCATCCCCACCCCCTTTTTCTGTCCTGAAACCACAATGAACCTCTTGTTCCTCCAGGAGAATAGGAAATTGTGCCCCATTCTCTCTATCCCATCGCCGCCTCACCAGGCCCCTTTGTCTTTTTGTTATTTCAGGCCCTGTACTCTCCGCAAATCCCTTGCCAGCTCCACTTGTTTCTGCCACCATTGCCCTCCATCTCCCCACCCTCCCCTGTACTCACACACAAACAGACACACCAACTCGGCTCTGTATAAAGCGTTTGAAACACACATTAACGTTTTACTGTCTCAAAGAAATCCCCTTCAAACAGGTACCTCCAAGGTTACACAAATTAATGATACTACATTATTCCTACAAGTGTGTAGGAATAACATTGCCGTCAAAGGGGCAGCTATAGAAGTACACTTACTGTGTTCTATTCAAATTACAGTGTTCCCTCGCTACTTCGCGGTTCGCTTTTAGTGGACTCGCTGTTTTGCGGGCTTTTGAAAATATTAATAGAAAATACAAAATATAAAATATTTATGTCCAGTGGAGGCCAGGGACTTTGGAAGTGCATCGCCCTGAGGTGCAGTGGGGAAGACCTGCCTCCCTGGCCTCCACAGAACCTGGAAGTGTGGTGGCCTGAGGTGCGGCGGGGAAGGCCTTCCTCCCTGGCCTGTTGCTGCTTGGATGGCTTTGAAGGCTCTGGCAGGGTCTGCGCAGGCCAGGGAGGCAGGCAGGGCGGGCTGGGAGACAGGTAAGAAACCACAGGGAAGAAAATTATATATATATATATATATATATATATATATATATATATATATATATCTCCCCTGTCAGGAGCAACTTGAGAAACTGCAAGTCGCTTCTGGTGTGAGAGAATTGGCCGTCTGCAAGGATGTTGCCCAGGGGACGCCCAGATGAATTGATGTTTTTATCAGCCTTGTGGGAGGCTTCTCTCATGTCCCCACATGAGGAGCTGGAGCTGATAGATGGAGCTCATCCGCCTCTCCTCGGATTCGAACCTGTAACCTGTCGGTCTTCAGTCCTGCCGGCACAGGGGTTTAACCCACTGCACCACAGGGGGCTCCTAATAATATATATAAAATAATATATAAATATTAAAATTAATATGGCATCCCTACTTCAGGGATTTTCCAGGGTGGTTCTGGAACGGAAACCCTGCAATAAGTGAGGGAATACTGTATACATCTTCTCACCAGAGTTGATCTCTGTTTTGTGAATTTGCTGCAGAAGCAGGCTGTGCATAGCATAAACTGCTCCTGCTGTGACTTCATGAACCTGATCACACTCCCCATACACCTGGATAGCTTTGCACACTTTCTAATGAATTCACTTTACCTTCAAGTAGGGGTGGAAAATCAATTGCTGAACTGTCATTTCCAGGAATAACAACAACAACAACAACAACAACAACAACTACTACTACTACTACTACTTTATTTGTGTACCCCACCTCCATCTCCCTGGAGGAACTTGGAAGGACTTACATGGGGATGAGCCTGATCAACATAGTTAACATGTAACACATTAAAATACATAAACAACAGCATAAAACAGAATAAAACAACAACATTATAACCAAATATAAGAGCAAGTATCAAACCAACAACCAATGAACTTGCAATAATGATCAATTTCTGGGCATGGGTGGGCTGACTTGTGCAAATCAATTGTGAGGATAGAACTGATGGATAAACTGCGTAACAGTAGAGATAGAAGGCAATGTAAGATAGAGCATTATAATGTTGGGTACAGAACAATAGTAAAGTGCAAGGGTAAGATTTTAGGTCTTAGCTGGGGCCAAACTATCTTGGAATTGTCTAGTCAAAAGCACAGCAGAACATCCACGTCTTTAGATCTTTGCGGAAGATGGACAGGGTGGGTGCAAGCCTAATCTCCGTGTGGAGGGAGTTCCAGAGCTGAGGGAGCCACCACCGAGAAGGCTCTCTCTTGTCCCCACCAACCATGCCTGAGACGGGGGTGGGAGTAAGAGAAGAGCCTTCCCAGAAGATCTTAGAGTCTTTGCAGGTTCATAAGAGAAGATGCAGTGACGAAGATAGTCAGGTCCCGATTTCTAACTAGCTCATACAACCATTGCCTTCTACCAGGCCACTGCTGCTCCAGCTGATTTATTGTTATTGGTAATTCATTTTGGCAATGAATGTTTGGCACTTTGTTACTTTTGTCTGTAAACTGCCCTGAGTCCCTTTGGGGAGATAGGGTGGTATATAAATTATTATTATTATTATTATTATTATTATTATTATTATTAATACAACCTCTGAGGATGCCTGCCATAGATGCAGGTGAAATGTCAGGAGAGGCTTCTAGAACATGACCATATAGCCCAAAAAACCAACTACAACTCAGTGATTCCAGCCATGAAAGCCTTCGACAATACAACAACAACAACAACAACAACAACAACAACAATAAACTACAGGCTACTGGGAGTTATAATTCAACAACCTCTGGAAGGCTACATGATTCTCAAAATTACATTGAACCAGTAAAGGAAGAACAAAAAACACAGAACAGTGGCATCTGGTGACTTCTATATTAATTAATGTGTGAATCTGTTCTGGGGTTTAGACCAGGCATTAAATGAGGTTTGTGAGGTACTAAATTTTACCACCCAAATAGGTCTGGCAGTGTGTATACGTCTTGTGAAATTCCGACAAAAAACAGTAACAGTCACAATCCCGCTGATAGCGTTGCACCAAAAAAACAAAAACAAAAGGTTGAATGAATAAACATTGGTGCATCACTTTGTGGAAAAATAAAATAAAGGATTGCCTACCTGAAAGAAGGTATGATTGCAGACTGCACCTGTATTTAATTCAGCACTACGTGTAGTTGTTATTTACACTGAATGAAGGAGGAAGCAGAAGACAAATCCCTATGGCTCTCAGTTTAATAGTGCATCAGTACAATCTATCATTCTCGAGGCTAACCCAATATATTTTGCTGTCCAAGACAAAGGACAAGTCAGTAGGCTTTCCAATTCTACTTATAGAAGCTGACTACTGGTAGATGAATCTTATTTCGGCTGAATTTTATTTCAGCACTGCTGAATGAACAGCATGTTGTGCGACATCCAAGGGCAGCAAACTAGTTTAGGGCACAAGGTTCTTCCCAACGTCTTGCCACACTCTCAGCTCCTGGCATCCACTGCTTGGCAGGGCCCACCCTGGTTATTTTCATCACAACAATGCCCTCTCCCCCACCATTACACATTGTTGAGCACTCTTTTCTGCCTTCCGTATGCTGTATTCATTCATTTACTGTGCAACAGCTTGTTCTGCCCTAGTTTCCAAAGCAACGGTGTTCTAGTAAACTGATCATAACAGCTTCCTTTTTGGAAAGCTTAAGGATGTCTTAACAGAATGTTTAAGCTCCAAATGGATCTGGTTGTACTTATTATAGATAAGCAACAGCTCAAACACGTTCAGCAGCATTTACTAACAAGACACTAGCAGATGGGAGGCAAGTAATGCGCTGTTATTTTTGTGTCCACATTTGCACATTTATGTGGATATACAGCAAAAGTCAAGATGCATCTATTCCTCACTCAGATATTTAACTCTTGAAGGTCATGAGAAGGAGACTGAAGACTGGTACGTATAGATGCACACACAAAAGAATTCCTAATATTAACCACCATCACAATGATAATATGTCAGAGACATAGAGTATCCTGGGCCAGTTAAGAGAAAACAGGAACTGCCCGAATAATTTAGAGAAAGGGGCAAAATGGTATTTCCTTCTTAAATATGAATCTCTTCCTGAAATTCCATTCTACAAATTTCTAGCATCTTGAGATAGTGTGCGAATGATATTGAGTGAATAATTCACTCTTAAGTCATATTCATATTCGCTGTTTGCATTGTCTTGGTAACTTTGCTTCCCCTTTTTGTTTGAATGCCTAAAACATATATCTAAACATTCAAATGATGTTTATTAGGCCTGGGCGGTTTCGTTTCGTTAATTCGTAATTCGTTAATAATTCGTTAATTTTTCCAATTACAAAACGATAACGAACCATTCTGGAGCAATCATTAAAAAAAACGAATTTTTAAACACGTTTTGTAAATGCTTCGTATTTCGTTATTGTATTCGTTTCGTTATTGTTCTGAGGTCGTTTCGTTATTATTTCCGCATGTCTGGGCCAGTTTTATGGTTTAATTAGTGAAAAAAATTTATAATATCACACCAACAGTCAACAACAGAGGGAGAGGGAAGCTTCAGAAGTTTTTGGAGGTTTTTTAGCGTATTTCGCGGTCGCGTCCGCCATTAACGAATCGATTCATTATTGTTTCGGAAATCGATTCGTTAATTTTTTACCATTTACGAAATTTCGTAAATATCGAACTTTTTAAAAGGAAAATTTTGTAATTATTTTAAATATCAAAACAAAAAAAACCCCCAAATACAAATCGATTTTAGAAACAAATTTTTGCGTTGTTACCCAGGCCTAATGTTTATGTTGCTGCAAGGCTAGAAACTGGAGGAATGAAGGAAAATTTGGCTGGGAGATGGAAATATAATTTGGGAGTCCTGTGCACTCCTGCTTTCCCTGTCAGAGCTACATCCTTGGTCTGATTTGGAAAATGTGTAGCTGGATTTCAGGGTGAGAAAGATGGGAAACTAGTCTCTGGATATGAATATCCAGTGTCCCATGAAAAATTGGAACTTAGAACCTCGGTACTTCCAGTTCACCTGTTGCCACCTCGCTTTGATTTAGAAAGCCATTTGCTTCCCAAAAAAAAAAAAATCAAGGTTCATCACACTAGAGAAAAATCCACTTAAAATTTGGTTTCTGTCTCCTGCAGAATTCTGGGGTTTGTAGTTTAGGGAGATTGCTAAAGGATCCTCCCTAAACTACAAACCCCAGAATTCGGTAGGAGGCAGAAACCGGATTTTAAGTAGATTTTTTCCCTCTAATGTGATGAGGCCAGAAGTCACCGGTAATCTTAAAAAACAGGCATGGGCAAACTTTGGCCCTCCAGGTGTTTTGGACTTCAACTCTGAGGCGTACCTCACACTGAGGCCTACTAACACTGAGGTTTACCTCATACTAAGGCCTTTCTCACACTGAGGCCTCTCTCAGACTGAAGCCTCTTCATAATGAGGGCAACTTCACTGAGGTGTACTAAGCTACAGGCACACCTATTGGGCCATTGCATCCATTTAGCCCTTTCAGTGCTTGACTCACATTTTTGTAATTAAAAATACCTAGTTAATTTTTTTAATATTTCTGACAGCTCAGGCAAAAACAATCTGCTGCAGCTTCTCCTAGCTTGTCTTTTTTTCCTGCTGCTTCTTCTGCTTTGTAGATTCTTCCTATCTTGACCACAATCTGATGTTTCCCGGCCTCATAGGTCCTTGTTTTCATTTGTAAAATGGAAAGTATGTGGTTCACCAAGAACCTTTGTAAGGACTGTATTTCCTAAATCGTCTTGTAATTTATCTTTGCTATCTTAAACACATAGGGCCATAATATCCTGGAGTCTTGAAAGTCTATACTGCCACGTCACCCGTGCTATTACTGCCACCTTTATTTCCCAAATTCACCAGCAGACGTTGTGACTTTCTGTGATTCAGAAGGGTACTATAATATCCCCTTTCACCACAGGGTAGATACCACAGAGACCACACAATCAACATTGTAATGATTTCAGTCGCATATATTGTGGTTACTAATTCTGTAGGGGTGCTTGGAAGGCTTCAAAAGACTGTGTGAAAGGGCCTTACACAGCTTCTGGACCACATGTTCCCCATGTCCCACTGTATTATGTTAACATTATAGTCCTGCTTGTAAAAATAATTTCTGTGAAACTAGATAGGCCATATTTCTTTTGAAGGGGTTTCTTCCTTTTTAACAAAGCCTTTAATTAAACAGACATGGGGTCAGGTGCTTTTAAGTTCAGAGCGTGTTGAGTACAAATGAGATCAACAGATGTTCCCAATGATGCCTGGATGTTTTTGCTCTCTAAAATAAACTTCAAGGAGGCTGGATAATACAGAGAGAGATGATCTGTTCTTTCTGCAGATCCAAACACAATTTGAACTTGCACGTTGACAATGAGGCCTATTGTGGGCCTGCAGGCTCTTTCAGCCCTGTCTCTTAGAATATTCCCCATGATAAATCAATGTGAGGCCCAATTAATATTTTTCCTCATATGCACCATCTGAAGCAGCTTGCAATGACTTCGCAGGCGATGCTGGACCTACACCTCTCAGATCATACGCCGCTGCTATTTCTCTCTGCCTTTGCTGCTTGAACCATTTTTCCTTTGGTAAAACGTTAGAGAGCACGGGGTTACATATGTAATAAGGCAATTGGTAGTATGTACTGAAGAAACATTGTTGGACTAGATCTAAAATATGACAGCAACCACAGATTGTGGGTAGACACTGTGGATCAACTTGGAAACATAACTAACTTTTGATCAAAGGGACACCTCTCCTTTCAGTACAAGTTGTCCGAGATCTTAATGAAGGCAAGAGGAGTAGGTTTTTTTGAATTCTCAAAGATGATTGCCATTGGCTCTGAAATGATGTCTACCAGTTCTTGTAATACCCTTGGATGGAATTCATCTAGCCCTGGAGACTTTAATTCATTTAGATTAGCCAGACATTGCTCTATTGCCTCTTTACCAATTTTGTGCTGTGTTTCCCCTACTGCAAATGTGTCAAACTTAAGGCCCGTGGGTCGAATCTGGCTTGCCATGTCATTTGTGTGGCCTTCCAGATGTTGGACTACAACTCCTATATTCCTCATTGTTACACATCATGATTAGAACTCATGGGAGATGATAGAGTGACATATGGAAGGCTTGAGTTTGTTCTCTTTAGCCAGGATAGTGAGCCTTGAATTCAGGAAAAAGGCTTGTGGATATGAGTTCTAATGTTAAAATGTCCTCTAACCTTTCCCCAACCTCAGAGCCATATGTTCTGTTGGGTTGCAATTCCCATTATCCCCAGTCCGTTTGGTGGATAATCAAAAGTTATGTGAGTTGTCATTCAATAACATCAGGGACCCAAATTGAATAAAAACTAAAGAGCACCAACTATTATGTAAAAAGAATTAGAGTTGGCCTTCTGTATCCACGAATTCTCTATCCATGGATTCAATAGTCCTTTAAAGACAACTGCAAGGCTCATGTGGCCCCCAATGTATCATCTCCTCCATTATCCCCAAATCGAGATCTGTTACCTTTTTAATAGAAGACTGAGGAAAAAAGGCCCCGGTGGCGCAGTGGGTTAAAGCACTGAGCTGCTGAACTTGCTGACCAAACGGTCGCAGGTTCAAATCCGGGGAGCCGGGTGAGATCCTGCTGTTAGCCCTAGCTTCTGCCAACCTAAAAGTTCGAAAACATGCAAATGTGAGTAGATCAATAGTGGGAAGGTAATAGTGCTCCATGAAGATAATAGCGCTCTAGTTGGAAGGTAATAGTGCTCCATGAAGTCATGCCGGCCACATGACCTTGGAGGTGTCTATGGACAATGCTGACTCTTCATCTTAGAAATGGAGATGAGCACCAACCTCCAGAGTCGGACACGACTGGACTTAATGTCAAGGGAAAACCTTTACCTTACTTTACCTTTACCTGAGGAAAAGGAGGTGTTGAACAGTTCTGCCTTTTCTCTGTTTCCTGTTAGTATTTCTCTGTCACTTATACAATTTCCTTGTTCTTACTTTTGCTACAGACATAATCCCCCGCAAAAGCCCTTTTTATTGTTCTTGATTTCCCCAATAAGCCTGAGCTCCTTTTGCACTTCGATTTTCCTAACTTTATCTTTGGCTTTCCTAAATTTTTCCTAACTTATGTATATATGCTGGCTATTGGTTTGAATTCCTCTTTGGCAATTTCTCCCTTACCTCATTTCTTTTATATGTCCCTTTTAAATCCTAGAAAATCTAAGACACTCCTGAATCTCTTCCATTCTACCAGGACTATACTTCTCCAAAGAGCTTACCAGACTGAAAAAAATAATTTAGTTGGAAATGACAGAAGAGTCAAAGGAAGAGTAAGGTCTCCAATGCATCTCCTAACCTACTGTTGTCCCCTTTTCCGATCTTCCAGGATCCGATCCATCTCTCCAAAAATGCCCCCCCCCCCCGTCTTTCCCTTGCTTCACATATCCTCTCCCTTCTTGCAAAGAAACACCCCATCCCTGTCCCAATTTGACAAGGGTCGCATTGGGGTCCATTCCCAGCCACTTTGGGAACCAGCCCAGCAACCACAAAAAATAAAAAAGAGAGAGAAGGCTCCCATTCACGCCAAGACTGTAGCCATTCATGGTAGAAAACAATGGCTGCTCTGTTGCTTGGCCCCAGCCAGGGTAGCTTGGGGGGCTGGGGGGGGGAGGAGTGCTTAAAGAGACCCTGCCCCACAGCGTAAACCATTCCAAATCCCCCAACAGCCAAGGGAACCCAACAATGGAGGTGGGATCGGCCCATGGTGCGAGGCACAAAAGCCATTGCTAAGGGGTTGCTAGGGGCAGGCTTCGGGCTCCTTGCTAGGCTTCTGCTTGGCATGCAGGCCACCCCATTTATGCAAATGGTGCTTTGTGGCCCACACATTTGTAGCCAGGGACGTCCTGGGCTTGTTCGCCTCCTGAATGACGGCTTGGAGTTCAGGGTTCAAGGGAGGGCGAGGCTGGGGGCATTTGTTATGAGGTTGCCAGACACAATACAAGGTTGGCCCCAATAGTCTTTCTTCAACAGTTGGGTGGAAGGGAGGGTTTTAGCAGGTGTAGCTTTTCCCATCAAGTTAGGAAGAATGATAAAAAAGCTGCACCTAATGGCAGTATCCATCTATAGCATTTTTGCAGGGGAAGGTTTTCTGTTGGCTTTGAGAGTTCAAAATAGGATGGCCATGTTAGTCTGGAATACCAGTGTGCAAAGGGATTTTGAAGCACCTTTGAGAGCACCTTGACGAAAAGAAGTTGGATTTATAAGCTTTTGTAGGCTCTGAGTATATTCACACTGTGGAATGAACACATTTTGACAATGCTATGGAACTGTGGGAGTTTAAGTTTTACAAGGTCTGCATTAGAAGAGATGCACCCTGAATTAAAGATTAATAACTGTGAAGCAAAGTAGACAATAAATGCTGTGAAAAATGTGCTAGTTTCCTAAGGTTCTTTCCCATCAGACAATTATAACAGTCTTGGGATGCTATGAGTTTTCTGGGCTGTATGGCTGTAAAACCTCACAAGTTCTGAGGACACCTGCCATAGATGTGGGCAAAACATCAAGAGAGCATGCTTCTGGAACATGGCCATACCGCCCCGAAAACTCACAGCAACCCAGTATTTCTGGCCATGAAAGTCTTCTAAAACACACAACAGTCTATTTCTCCATTATCATCAACTTCATCTTTTTTCCACCTCCTCTGCTCCTTCTTTATCTTCATTTTGGGTTGTTGTACATTTTTGGCCATGTTTTAGAAGCATTCTCTTCTGACGTTTTGCCTGCATCTGTGGCAAGCATCCTCAGAGGTTGTGAGGTTCATTTTTATTCCATCTTTCTCCCCATAGGGACTCAAGGCGGCAAATAATGACACAATACAATAGAAATCAAAACCAAGGCAAATACATATACATATGCGTATAAAAATTGGAAAACAATTAAATACTTGTGCCAAGAGTGTAAAAGTTACAATGCAATAAAAACACAATTAAAATAGCATTTAAAGACTAGATGCATTCCTTCTTCTCATACCATGGCTTCATTTTATGCATCCTAAAGTTTGCAGTTTTATAGAGTAATTAGAATTCTGTCCCAGAATCGCAAATTCCAGGATTCCATAGGATGCAGCCATAGTATAATTGTATTGTTTGAGAAGGGGGCCAATGTTTTCTTTTTTAAAAATACATATAATTAGTCATAAGAGAAGAAAAATGAAGAAATATGTAAGCAGCTCATTTTCCTCTGCACCCAAAATTACTCCCAACTTTTTTTTAACTATTACAGAGTAAAAAGGAACTTTTCCTTTTATAAGTGAAAATAATCCAAGAGTGGCATACATCACTGTTGCACCCCAGACCTGGAAACACCTATTAACACTGTACAACACAAGAGTCCAGAAATATAAACAAACAGTTTATTGTAAAAAAAAACATATAAAAGTATATAAAAATCAGGAATAAGAAAGGAAAATATATAATCCAAAAAGGTTTAGCAACAGGTGATAACCAGACAATAATCCAAATGTCTCATAAAGTTTCAGAGATGACAAAGTCCAGGAACAGCCAGAAATCACAGATACATTTTAAGTCCACAATCCAGAAGGTATAACTAGTAAATCTTGATCAGGAGTACATGAACAGGAACATAGAAAACTTCCAGGATATATTAAATCCAAAACCAAAGCTTGACTTGAACCAGGAACAAGAGAACTCAGGCTTAGCTTCTCACTCAAATGTAGCATTGCCTGAACTGACCTTAAGGTAAACAATTTGTTGTCTAACAGACACCCATGAAATCATTCCGTTTCTTGTGAATTTCTTTTACAGCTTTCCCACGTAATCTCTCTGAATGATTTGTAAACAAATACTTTTGTTGATCTCCATAGCTACAGATGGTTTCTCATGGGAACCCTCTTTATCACTCAGCTCTTCACTCGATTCCTTATCTGCTGTTGCTACTTCTGACTCCCCTGAATGCCCTTAAGGCCCTGCACTTTCCGGGCCAATTACTCACATAGAGAGAACCATCATTTCCCAGACTTGAATTTCCCCAACTTGAGAGCCCATGACTTTGTGCTACAAAAAAGCTCACAACTCCCTCTAAATCATCAGTTAAACCATCAGTCTCTCGTACAACAATCACTTTATTTTGGATTTGAGACAGGAAAGGGTAATGCCACTCGTTTTTTGTGGCTGGCGGTCTGATAACCTCCAATGGCTGCTTTTTAGTTAAAGATAAATCTGGAGAATGTATTACTGCCATTAAGACTTGGGATGGAAAAAAATCTTAAAGAAAAAAGTCTTGAACATGTACACAAGCTAGAGGCTGATGTGAGTTGAAGGGTTATCTCAGGACATCTAAATCTGATAACGTACTAACACAACCCAGAATGGGATCTGAAAAGCAAAAGATATGTTAGATCCTCACCCCAATCCAAATCCATTTACACAGAAATTTTAATTAAAATTTAGGCTAACGTTAAATTTGAAGCTTCCAAGTATGTGGTTTGGCATTATAATCCTGGTCTATTGGGCTCTTGATCTATGGTGCAGATTTTGAACTACTGATGCCAGTATTGCCAGCCAGTTTGGGGAGATTGGAGTCCAAAAATGATTTATTCCAAGTATATTTGGAAGAAGCAGAATCTCATTGTAAACACATAAGCAACATCCATTTTTCTTACTTTTTCTCTTTCTTTTTCTTTCTTTCTTTCTTTTCTTTCTTTCTTTCTTTCTTTTTTTTTTTTTTTTGCTTCCAAAGTCCTGAACATTTGATTTAAAGTCATTGCAAGGCAACTAAAGACAAATTAAAGTTCTTGGAAGTTCTTTTCTTCTCTTTTCTATGTGGAGGCATTCATCCTGTTGCACCCCCTGCCTCCAAAGTGAAGTGATTGAATCTGCTCTCCCACATCAGGATTTATGAACCTTATACAAAAGCATTTATAACCCAGGTCTTGACCTTGTCCTTGACTTGATTCAGCCATCCACGGTTCTCAGGGTGGCAAATTCTGTGTCTGATGCCAAATTCTGCATTTGCATGAAATATAGGGTCTACACCAGCTAGAGTTCACAGGAGTTGTGATCTGACCTGTCTCAAAGGCATTGGTTTGAGGAAGCACTGGTTTAGGGCTATAAAAACAACGACCGGTTCTTTGAACCAGTCCAAAAAATCAGGCTAAAGCCAGCGATGTTGACAGAACAATTAGAATCACGTGATCCAAATTACTGGCTCTAATCATAGCATTTTGTACCAGCTGAAATGTGCCTCTAGAACAATACTAAATCCCCTTTGTTAGCAGATTACTTGGTAGATCCTTGCTGCCTCGTATAGAGCTGATGTTCATTGCATGTTAAATAGCAATAAAAGCCACAGGATAACTGGGACAGGAATACAATATTCTCTGCTAGCTCCTCAATTGTTAAGAGAGTTCCTACTCTATTCTTACTAGAACCTTTTCATTTCTCTTTGATGGATCAGTACAGGATCTTTACCACATGCAGTTGCTACCTTTGCAATCTGTTCTAACTAGATGATTACTGCATTCTTTCTAGATAATTGTTGCTGTCTTATAATAAGGACATTAATAGTCCAATTATTGCTATTTAATTTGTTTTTGAATTGCCACTAGGCCTCCTGCTCTCATTTAAGAATTACCAGTTCTTTTTACAGGAGCTACTCTACTACTACTCTACTGCTACAAGGCTAGTATTAAGCCCCTGCTGATGAAGCATTTAATCTGTTTTCTGGTAGTACACTGTTATTGCATTATAATTGAGTTGCTATCAGAACATCTCCTGGTTTCCATCATTATACTCTAATTTCTAGAAGGTCACAAAGGATTTTACTTCTTGGTTACTAAATCCCTGTTGTTCCTATTTTATCACCATGCAGTTAATTAGCACATTAGTATCTTAGTATCAGTGTGCTTGTGTGTGTACATGCCTTCAAATCACCTGTTAATTGGAGCCCCCGGTGGCGCAGTGGGTTAAAACCCATGTGCCGGTAGGACTGAAGACCGACAGGTCGCAGGTTCAAATCCAGGGAGAGGCGAATGAGCTCTCTCTATCAGCTCCAGCTTCTCATGCAGGGACATGAGAGAAGCTTCCCACAAGGATGATAAAAACATCAAATCATCCAGGCGTCCCCTGGGCAATGTCCTTGTAGACGGCCAATTCTCTCACACCAGAAGCGACTTGCAGTTTCTCAAGTCGCTCCTGACACGACCAAACCCCCCCCCCCCCCCTGTTAATTCACATTATATATAAGTCTCTTAAGGCAAGTAATACTCAGAGGTGGTTTTAGCAGTAATATAGCCTACAGCACCTGGTATTAATTCACAGTTTCCTATCCAAGTACTAACCAGGCCTGATCCTCCTTAACTTCGATGAGCAGACAGGATCTAGTGCCTTTAGAATATTTAAGCCTTATTGGTATCTATATCTGCTAGTATATTACATGTTCTTATTTGCTAGAATAATGTTAGATTGGGCATGGGCAAACCTGGCTCCTCCAGGTGTTTTGGACTTCAACTCCCACAATTCCTAACAGCCTCAGGTCCCTTCCTTTTCTTTAAGTAGCTGAGGGGGAAAGGAAAGGGCCTGAGGCTGTTAGGAATTGTGGGAGCTGGAGTCCAAAACACCTGAAGGGCCCAAGTTTGCCTATACCTGCTCTGTGAGATATTCATTGAAAAACTATAGCCTTGACTTAAATGAGCTTAAAATTTTAAATAATTTTGGTCACAGAAATAATTTTGTGAGAACATCCAATGGAAATGTTGAAGGAAAACAGAATTAACAGAATTATATATTAACAAGTAATATAAACAACAACAACAATTAAGACATAACAACTGGAGGGCCAAAGTTTGCCCATGCCTGTGTTAGATGTTCAAAATACCGTATATACTCGAGTATAAGCCAACCCGAATATAAGCCAACAGCCAAGGCACCTAATTTTACCACAAAAACTGGGAAAATGTATTGACTCAAATATAAACCAAGGGTGGGAAGTGCAGCAGCTACTGGTAAATTTAAAAATAAAAATATACATTTTGGGGAAAATGCTGTTTGTGTATGAATAAAGAGAAGTGGGGAAGACTGGTGCCAAGACAGGAGGGGAGAAAGGTATGTGCTGCACTGAGGAGGAGAGGAAGGTGCGTGCTTCAAAAGAGAGGAGGAGAGGAAGGTGTGTGCTGCACAAGAGAGGAGGAGAGGAAGGTGTATGCTGCACCAGAGAGGAGGAGAGGAAGGTGCAAGCTGCGAAAGAGAGGAGGAGAGGAAGGTGTATGCTGCACAAGAGAGGAGGAGAGGAAGGTGTATGCTGCACAAGAGAGGAGGAGAGGAAGGTGCAAGCTGCATTGAGAGATGAGGAGAGGAAGGTGCGTGCTGCAAAAGAGAGGAGGAGAGGAAGGTGCGTGCTTCAAAAGAGAGGAGGAGAGGAAGGTGTGTGCTGCACAAGAGAGGAGGAGAGGAAGGTGTATGCTGCACCAGAGAGGAGGAGAGGAAGGTGCAAGCTGCGAAAGAGAGGAGGAGAGGAATGTGTATGCTGCACAAGAGAGGAGGAGAGGAAGGTGTATGCTGCACAAGAGAGGAGGAGAGGAAGGTGCAAGCTGCATTGAGAGATGAGGAGAGGAAGGTGCGTGCTGCAAAAGAGAGGAGGAGAGGAAGGTGCGTGCTTCAAAAGAGAGGAGGAGAGGAAGGTGTGTGCTGCACAAGAGAGGAGGAGAGGAAGGTGTATGCTGCACAAGAGAGGATGAGAGGAAGGTGCAAGCTGCGAAAGAGAGGAGGAGAGGAATGTGTATGCTGCACAAGAGAGGAGGAGAGGAAGGTGTATGCTGCACAAGAGAGGAGGAGAGGAAGGTGCAAGCTGCATTGAGAGATGAGGAGAGGAAGGTGCGTGCTGCAAAAGAGAGGAGGAGAGGAAGGTGCGTGCTTCAAAAGAGAGGAGGAGAGGAAGGTGTGTGCTGCACAAGAGAGGAGGAGAGGAAGGTGTATGCTGCACCAGAGAGGAGGAGAGGAAGGTGTATGCTGCACAAGAGAGGAGGAGAGGAAGGTGCGTGCTGCACAAGAGAGGAGGAGAGGAAGGTGTATGCTGTACAAGAGAGGAGGAGAGGAAGGTGTGTGCTGCACAAGAGAGGAGGAGAGGAAGGTGTATGCTGCACAAGAGAGGAGGAGAGGAAGGTGTGTGCTGCACAAGAGAGGAGGAGAGGAAGGTGCATGCTGCACGAGAGAGGAGGAGAGGGAGGTGTAAGCTGCACAAGAGAGGAGGAGAGGAAGGTGTGTGCTGCACAAGAGAGGAGGAGAGGAAGGTGTATGCTGCACAAGAGAGGAGGAGAGGAAGGTGTGTGCTGCACAAGAGAGGAGGAGAGGAAGGTGCATGCTGCACGAGAGAGGAGGAGAGGGAGGTGTAAGCTGCACAAGAGAGGAGGAGAGGAAGGTGTGTGCTGCACAAGAGAGGAGGAGAGGAAGGTGTGTGCTGCACAAGAGAGGAGAAGTGGAAGGCGCGCTGCACGAGAGAGGAGAAGAAAGTGCATGCTGCATGAGAGAGGAGAGGAAGAAGAGCTGGGTTGTTGTCTGGAGAGGTGAGGGTCCTGGCAGGAAGGCGTGAGGCTGAAATAAGCCCTTCTTTCAGCCCCACAACTTCTCACTGGGATCCTCACCCGAGTATTAGCCGAGGGGGGCTTTTTCAGCCTAAAAAAGGGCTGAAAAACTAGGCTTATACGCGAGTATATACAATACTCATTTTTGCTTATTAAACCGAGCTTCCTGGATATTTGCTAGGGACATATTTATTCTAGAGGTTTATTTTTATACTTATGCCAGTTAATTTAGCCTAGCCGTTTACAAACAATCTTAGGGATTATAGTTCAGCATGGCCAGATACAAATAACAACCACTACAACCACAAGCCAAAACAAAATAGGATGGGACTTATTTGCCTTTAACAGTTTGGTTAAAAAAGAGAGAATTTCATCAGATGTATGTCAAGAAAGCTACCTCTGTTTGCAGCCTTTCTGTGGGCAAACTGTTGAAGTAGAACTGCCCTAACCTCATTTCCCTGTTGTACAGAGTGAGGGCACCAAAGCCTTTCCTGCCATTTAGCAGGATGACGTGACCCGTTTTGAGTCGCATTAGGGAAGGAACAGATAGAAGCCAGAAAGGATGCCAGAGTGATTCAATGAGACCTTTTTAAATGTTGGCCCCAATAGAGGCAGGTAGATTTATAAGGGCTCAAGTAGCCCTATGAAAAATGGGGTAAATCTCTTTTTCTTCTAGCCTGAATTTTTGAGATACCACACCTCATGAAATTATCTCTTTTATATAGTTATTACAGATAGAAAAACCCTGTTCTGTGTTTTCATGTGGCTACTTGAACTGGGGCTCCATTTCTGGCACCAAAATGTTTTAGGGTAGCATGAATAATTCTTAGAGATCTCCAAAGATGGAATGATACATTGACTATTATTTCGACATAACAATGTACTAGGGTCGCGGTGGCGCAGCAGGTTGAACTGCTAAGCTGCAGAATGTTCTGACCGGAAAGTTGGTGGTTCGAATCTGTGCAACAGGGTGAGCTCCTACTGTTAGCCCCAGCTTCTACCAACCTAGCAGTTTGAAAACATGCAAATGTGAGTAGATCAATAGATACTGCTTTGCCGGGAAGGTAATGGCACTCCATGCAGTCATGCTGGCCACATAACCTTGGAGGTGTCTACGGACAACGCCGACTCTTCAGCTTAGAAATGGAGATGAGCACCACCCACCAGAGTCGGACTAGATTATACTGAATGTCGAGGGGAAACCTTTACTTTTAATGAACTAGAATTGTTGAGAATTCTAGCTTATGATTGATGAACTTGTTCCTTCCACCTAATCATCCCTGCTTGGCTCTTCTCATCAGAGGAATGGCCGAATTAATCAGAAATAAAGACGCAAAAGCTTCCTAGGATGTCCAAACCCAATCTTTCTGGCTCATTTAACCACTCCATTGCTAGACAGACTGGAATATATGTATAGGATGTGGCAGAGTGCATGAGTATTGCTTATTTAAAAAATAAGACAAGATTCTTACAGAATGCTTGCAATTCAGATGGTTTACAACCATTGCAAATTAATAGTAACCAGGGAGCAACGACTGAAGACTAATGGAATAACTGATTTGGGATGATCGCCGAGTGGGATGTAAATCAGCTGAATAATTTATTTTGGAGAGGAGGTGATTTGCATGAGAAATTAATTGGCTGTCTTCTGTAAAATTTTAATAAATCTATTAATTATTCGTAAATGTGGGTCTGCAGATATAAATTGGCATGCATATGTTTAACACAGAACTGAGTCCTATGGGCCCTTTCCCATAGTATTAAGCAACACTATATAGAGCAGGCATGGGCAAGCTTGGGCCCTCCAGGTGCTTTGGACTTCAACTCCCACAATTCCTAACAGCCTCAGGCCCCTTCCTTTTCCCCCTCAGCCGCTTAAGCGGCTGAGGGGGAAAAGGAAGGGGCCTGAGGCTGTTAGGAATTGTGGGAGTTGAAGTCCAAAGCACCTGGAGGGCCCAAGCTTGCCCATGCCTGCTCTATATAGTCAAGGGCTCTTTTGCAGCTTAGGCTAAAACCTGGAGTAGATTCACAAATCCTTCTAACATAGGAGACACTAGCCACCTTTGAAAGCAGGAGCGCTTTCCTCCATCCTTGTGCTTATGTAGATGGATGACCTATGCGATCCCTTTGCTCTTTGGTGTGCATTAAAAGGATGGATGGTTTAAGAAGTATTTTTAGCACGAGGACCTTTATTCATCTAGCCCAGGGAGAAATAACCCTTCCAGCTGGGTGGACAAGGAGGGTTCAAGCAGCCAGATGCCACCCATTTCCAGTACAGAAATCAGCCTGGAGCAGCAAATGGCCATTGACTCATCAGAGGAAAGATATTGGTGCGAACTCAAGTGCCAAGACTCCTTGGTTCTTTGAAACAGAAGAGTGTTGGGGTGAATTAAAAGAAGACAAAGATTAGGAGCCAGAAGGCATTTTCAGAGAAGTAGAGCTGGAAAGAGAGATTAAGGCACCAACAGGAACTAAAAATCATAGAAATGTCAGAATTTCCTCTGTGTCTTTTCCATGCCCCTCTTCTAAAGGCGGAATTATCTATCTGCTAGAACAACAACTAACATATTATCATGTTTTATTGATTTATTGTTTTATTGAGCCCCCTCCTGGTGGCGCAGTGGGTTAAACTGCTGAGCTGCTGAACTTGCTGACCAAAAGGTTGGCAGTTCGAATCCGGGGAGCAAGGTGAGCTCCTGCTGTTAGCCCCAGCTTCTGCCAACCTAGCAGTTTGAAAACATACAAATGTGAGTAGATCAGTAGGTACCGCTTCTGCGGGAAGGTAGCAGTGCTCCATGCAGTCATGCTGGCCACATGACCTTGGAGGTGTCTATGGACAACGCCGGTTCTTCAGCTTAGAATTGGAGATGAGCACCACCCCCCAAGTTGGACACAACTAGACTTCATGTCAGGGGAAATCTTTACCTTTTTATTTATTTATTTATTTATTTGACTTGTATACCACTATTCCCAATTTGGCTCGGAGTGGTTTACAGAAGTAGATTAAAACAATACAATTAACTTTAAAATACAATAAAACAAGAACTGACATAGTCCCGAGTTATTTACCCATCGAAAGCTTGTCGGAAGAGAAAGGTTTTACAGGCTTTCCGAAAAGCAAGTAGGTCTCGGATAGATCGGAACCTACTTACCTTTATTGATTATCCCATTGGCCGTATCAAAATATTTAACAAACACGGCCACAACTAACAGATGCTAATGAAATTAATGTAGTATGTAATGTATATATTATAGGTGGGAATACGTAAGACTCTCCAGGTATCCTGGCCCTCAAATTCCCAAGGCTCTTGCTAGCATTGCTAACAGTAAGAAATTTGGAGACTTGTAGTTTAACAATATCTTGAATGCTACAAAGTTACTGCTCTGATCTAGAAACAACAACAGCAACATTTTATTATGGTCCAAAGACCCTTACCACTCTGTAGAAATATAGAAATAGAAAAATCTCCTTCTTCTGGAAGTGTAAAGAAGGGAAACCAAGACATTATTGATTTTTTTTTAAGTTTGGTTTTCTTTTCAGTTTTTGCAGAAGAAGCAAAAGATGTGGCAAGATGTTAGTTGTGAGGAACAAGAGATATGACTCGGGTTGCTTCCCCCTGACCTGAAAAATCTTACGGTGCTGTTGTGCTGGGCTGGCCCTGCCAATAGGTGGAATGAAAAACATACCTCAGGTGACATATTCTAAGGGCATTCCAGACGGGTTTTAAACAAGGGCAAAAAATCCCGGGACTTCAGAGGAGGTCCATACACAATCCTGTTGGTCCTGGGATTTCTGCGTCCGTTGTCTAGACTTGACGCTTTGTTGCGAGATTTAGAGGCTCCCAAGAGGGCCGCTGTGGGACTTCCACCAAAAATGTTGGCAGTTTTTAAAAAATAAAACCCTCAGGATGTGGATATGTGGAGAATCACTGCAGTGAGTCACTGTAAAAGTTCAGTTCTTTCTTCTGGCCAGAAAAACTGTGCCCTCCAGACATTTCATGAATTAAATGCCACACAAACAAAGTTTACAGGGTAGGACTACTTCTGCCCAAGTCAGCACTGCACAAACAAACAGGAACACACACTTTCAAGCCAGGAACAGAACTTTGTCATTATTGACACTTTTTTAGAACCTGACTGCCTGGCCATCTGTCCAGACAGATTTTGCTGTGTACTTGTGGCATCAATCAATAGGCTGCTGTTCCTGGGCTATACATGGCTGTTCCTGATTGCTCTTCTTGTGAAAAGATGTACAACATTGACGGGGGGGGGGGGGGGGGCACAACATTGTCCTGGCCAGAGAATAGGTGCCCTCCAGACGTTTCATAAAGTTTCTGGCACACAAACAAAGTTTTCGTGTTCTACTCAAATGTCACCTTCTTTTTAGAAACTGACCAATCGGGAACAAACATCTAAAACCTGGTAACATACCTAGATAAAAAATTCCATGATTTCCGATTGCAAGGACTCAGGGTCCTTCCAAACAGCCGTATCTTCCAGAATATCAAGGCAGAACATTCCGCAATATCTGCTTTGAATTGGGTTATCTGAGTCCACAACTCAGATAATATGGGATTTTCTGCCTTGGTATTCTGGGATATAGGGCTGTGTGGAAGGGCCCATAAAGATGATAGAAGATGCAGATATTCTGCTCAAAACCGCGATATTCCCGCACCTGGAAATTTCACGGCTGTTGCCTTTTGTTGTGATTGCTTCTGTGTTTAGAGGGAATGGCATCTGGCCACCCTCCCTTTCTGCATAAGCTACTGGGATAAAGGTACTGCCTGGATGAGCCCTAAAGAATGGAGGCAATATATAGAGAGCATGAGGAAGGAAGCCATCTTATAGAATCATAGAATCATAGAGCTGGAAGAGAACTTGTAGGCCATCAAGTCCAACCACCTGCCAAGAAGCAGGAAAATCACATTCAAAGCACCCCTGACAGACAGCCATCTAACCTCTGTTTAAAAGCCTCCAAAGAAGGAGCCTCCACCACACTCCGGGGCAGAGAGTTCCACTGCTGAACAGCTCTCACAGTCAGGAAGTTTTTCCTCATGTTCAGATGGAATCTCCTTTCCTGTAGTTTGAAGCCATTGTTCTGCGTCCTAGTCTCCAGGGCAGCAGAAAACAAGGCTTCCTCTCACATATTTATACATGGCCTGCATCATGTCTCCTCTCAGCCTTCTCTTCTGCAGGCTAAACATGCCCAGCTTTTTAAGCCGCTCCTCATAGGGCTTGTTCTCCAGACCCTTGATCATTTTAGTCACCCTCCTCTGGACACATTCCAGCTTGTCAATAGAGGAGGTTGACTAAAATGATCAAGGGTCTGGAGAACAAGCCTTACCTTTCGCCTCATATCACAAAATGACTTAGATGTGAGAAATAGTCAAGCTGCAGAAGAAGACAAAGGTGGAGTTTCGATCTTCCCTCTCACTGGTCCCTAAAAGAATTCTGAACAAAAACCGAAGCTTTTGGCCATGCTGGGCAAAAAATCTAGGGGGACTGATGGGTCGGAGTGGCATGGGAACCAAGATTTCTGACTTCTTTTGGTAGAGGGGGTCTTTGGAGGGGGCCGGGACGAGAGCCAGGACCCCACCACTACTACCACTAGGCCTGTTATCCCCTGAGTCTGGGAACTGACTCTCATCTAAAGAAAAATGCTTGATTATCATAAGAATGTCGCTGCCTCTCTCCCGCCCCTGAGAAGCTATGAAAGGAGGAGGAGGAGGAGGGAGGTGGTTGTCATAGAAATGAGATTTAGGAAGAAAGAGAAAAGAGAGGGTCTGGTGGGGCTGAAAGAAGCAGGGGCGGAGGTGGGGGGCAAAGACCTGTGAGAGTCGGGTGGGTATGTGAATGGAGGGGGAGAATGGGAAGGGGGTGTATGGATGTGTGAATGGAGGGGCTGATGTGTGAAGGAAGAACAGGTGGGTCACTGAAAGCAGCAACCGGCTCCCGGGTTTGAGGGATCGCTGCGGTCAGGCTCTTTTGGGGAACATGCCAACTCCGACATCTCTTACAGATGTGCTGCCAACTACCATAGGAGCCTTGGGCAATGTGAAATTCACAGCCCAGTAGCTCATCTTGAGCATGTGCTTTGGAGTTCACCAGGGATGGCAATGGAAGACTGGGAAAGCTGGAATTTTGAGTTGCTAGCTGTGTGGTTGCTTGACTGAATTTAATAGGGTGGGTAGTTCTCAAAGTCTGGCTGAGCCAAGACCAACCCCAGGCATTTGAAGCTGGAGGGGAAATCTCAGATCGCCTTCTTCCTCTGACACAAATCAATGTGTGCAGTACTCAAAGCCAAGCAAATTATTTTGACACATGAGATGGAAAAGAAAACTTACAAGCACCTCTTTTCATCTTTAGTACTAAAAATGAAACAACAATGAATTAAACATCTAGGATTTATCTACCTTTTTGTAAGACCCCAAATTTACTGCCTGAGAGTGTTATACTATATCAGTGTTTCTCAACCTGGGGGGTCAGGAGAGAATACTTCTGGAACATGGCCATAAACCCCCAAAAACTTACAAAACCCAACTGTGACACATTTTAACTCACAATTAGAGCTGCCAGAACTGTAGCTGTAATGGTTACGTACCTTGGTAGCCACCTTTCCGCAAAAGTCAACATTGACAGTGTAATACAACACTGCCTGAGCTCTGCGAGTGCGGCTTTTTTCTAAAATTAGAACAGCACAACAACAGAGAGGAAACAAACAAGGACATCTAATCACCTCTCAACAAAGGATTGCTGCAGGCACTGCCAGGCAATCAAATGCTAATGAAGGTGATCAGTTTAAACATTCACACCTGGCTCCAGCAGACAAGAGTCCTTTGTCCCACCCTGGTCATTCCACAGATATATAAACCCTTTTTCCTAGTTCCAACAGACCTCATTACCTCTGAGGATGCTTTCCATAGATGCAGGCGAAACATCAGGAGAAAATGCCTTTAGAACATGGCCATATAGCCCAAAAAAACCTACAACAACCCTGTGATTCCAGCCATGAAAGCCTTCGACAATACATTGAAGCAGAGAGTGTTTGAGGACTGGGGCATTTGTAGGGATACCAAGCTATAATACCAAGGGATACCAAGGGATATAAAGCTATTGTCCTCCCAACCCTGCTCTATGCCTGCGAGATGTGGACTGTCTACAGACCTAACATGCAACTCCTGGAATGATTCCATCAGCGCTGCCTCCGGAAAATCCTGCAAATCTCTTGGAAAGACAAGCGGGCAAATATCAGCGTACTGGAAGAAGCAAAGACCACCAGCATTGAAGCGATGGTCCTCCGCCATCAACTCCGCTGGTCCGGCCACATTGTCCGGATGCCCGACCACCATCTCCCAAAGCAGTTGCTCTACTCCGAACTCAAGAACGGAAAACGGAATGTTGGTGGGCAGGAAAAGAGATGGAAAGATGAGCTCAAAGCCAGCCTTAAAACTCTGGCATAGACACTGAGAACTGGGAAGCCCTGGCCCTTGGGCGCTCCAGCTGGAAGTCAGCTGTGACCAGCAATGCTGTAGAATTTGAAGAGGCACGAATGGAGGTGAAAGAGGGAAACGTGCCAAGAGGAAGGTGCATCAAGCCAATCCCAACCGGGACTGCCTTCCACCTGGAAACCAATGCCCTCACTGCAGGAGAAGATGTAGATCAAGAATAGGGCTCCACAGTCACCTACCAACCCACTGCCAGTACACTGATCTTGGAGGACTATCTAGTTGGACAACGAAGGATCGCCTAAGTAGATGCTGGAAGAAGAGACTGTTTCATATATTTTTTTTTGTCATACTGCCAAATAACAAGCAAGACGAGCTGAAATTCCATTTATGGTACAGGAGCCCTCTTTGTTTCTCTTGCAACCTCTGCACACACATACACACACGCACAAATAGAGATCCCCAGCAGTTCTTGTTGTGGCTTCAAAATTAAACCCACAGTGACATGTCACTTTCATTTTCATTTCCTGCCAATTTTTGGCTGATCTTTTAAGTTGAGGGAAGGGGACTGTGTGAGTAGAACTGCTGTACTTTGCAGTAATTTAGGGATGGAAATCTGAGAAAAATAATAATAAATTGTGGAGGGCTGCAGTCCTTGGAGGATGTCCTGAGAGCTGCAGAAAGAGGTTAGAGCTCTACTGTTCTCATACCTGGTTTAAACCTTATTTACATGCGCACAGTGGTCCCAATCTGGATCCATGCTGTATGTATAAAAAGATATATAGCGGTGCATGGTGCATAGGCTCATCTCAAGTCTGGCATTGCCTCAGGAGACTTGGATGTTACCTTGAAATCTATAGCCTTACTTTTGCCAATTGCTCAGTGAGAAGAGTTGCTACTTTCCAGAGATAAAGGCAAGTGTAAATGTACTAGAATCACTGTGAAAGTGCTAGGGAATTGTGTAGTTGAAGGTTTTAATGGCTGGAATCACTGGGCTGCTTTGGGTTTTCGGGGCTGCATGGCCATGCTCCAGAAGCATTCTCTCCTGACATTTTGCCCACATCTATGGCAAGCACCCACAAAGGTAGGAGCCCCGGGTGGCGCAGTGGATTAAACCCTTGTGCCGGCAGGACTGAAGACCGACAGGTCACAGGTTCGAATCCGGGGAGAGCGCGGATGAGCTCCCTCTATCAGCTCCAGCTCCTCATGCAGGGACATGAGAGAAGCCTCCCACAAGGATGATAAAACATCAAAACATCTGAGCATCCCCTGGACAATGCCCTTGTTGTTGTTGTTCATTCGTTCAGTCGTCTCCGACTCTTCGTGACCTCATGGATCAGCCCACGCCAGAGCTCCCTGTCGGCCGTTACCACCCCCAGCTCCCTCAAGGTCAGTCTAGTCACTTCAAGAATGCCATCCATCCATCTTGCCTGTCACAGCCTCCACGGTTTCTCCCTCTATTTTCCAGTTGTCAATCATTCTTGTTGCCATAATCTTGGTTTTTTTGACGTTTAGCTGCAACCCGGCTTTTGCGCTTTCTTCTTTCACCTTGATTAGAAGGCTCCTCAGCTCCTCCTCGCTTTCGGCCATCAGGGTGGTGTCATCTGCATATCTGAGGTTGTTAATGTTTCTTCCAGCAATTTTCACCCCAGCTTTGCATTCCTTCATCCAGCCCCGCACATCGCATGATGTGTTCTGCATACAAGTTAAAAAGGTTGGGTGAGAGGATGCAGCCTTGCCGTACGCCTTTCCCAATCTTGAACCAGTCTGTTGTTCCGTGGTCAGTTCTGACTGTTGCTACTTGGTCCTTGTACAGATTCCTCAGGAGAGAGACAAAGTGACTTGGTATCCCCATAATAATGCCCTTGCTGACGGCCAATTCTCTCACTCCAGAAGCGACTTGAAGTTTCTCAAGTCACTTCTGACACAACAACAACAAAAAACCCCACAAGGGTTGTGGTTGTGCCTCTGAGGATGCCGTCATAGATGTGAGTGAAACGTCAGGAGAGAATGCTTCTGGAACATGGCCATACAGCCCCAAAAACTCATAGCAACCCTCTACTAGGGAATTAAATGTTTGTAGATCATTAATGTAATTAAATTACCTGAAACTTATTAGATAATATGTGCTGACTATGGGACACTTTTATATATTGTCCTGAAACAATATCAACTGGTTGTTCGCATATCAGTGGTGCTATAAGTTTGCACTGGATTTTAGTCTGAACTGTAAAATTGCTGTTGGTGGTGCTAAACCCATTAAAGGAGCGATTTAAGTTGGCAATCTAATTTTTGGATAGAGTTCATCAAAATATTGTGTGCTGTAACTAGCGTTCACTATCACTCATGTACCCCACAAAACAGTAGTCCAGAACTTATCTACATTCAGAAATCTTGCTGTTTAGCAGTTGCTGTTTGTTATTGTTGTATGCTTTCCAGTCATTTCTGGCTTGTGGTGAGCTTAAAATGAAGGTATCACGGGATTTTCTTGCCAATATGTACTCAGAAGTGGTTTGCTATGGCCTTTGTCAGAAAATATAACTTGCTTAAGGTCACCCGGTGGATTTCTGTGACCAAATGGGGATGCAGACCCTAGTCTCTGGACTGTGCCCTAGTCCAACACATTCATCACTATACCACAATGGCTCTCTACCTTGGATAGATCTTTTGAAGCCTGGCTTCTTAAATGGAGGGTGCCAAGGGTCCCAACACCAAATGGGGTCCTCTTAGCTGGATGTTGCAGTCACAAAAATTGATAACAATAAAAGTTTTCTATATGCCATCCATTTAAACAAATCCATTAGCAACAAGGTGTAATGTTTACAGTGAACTTTGCAGAAAATCCTTCAGCTATACTTCACAAAAAGGAAAATCAGGGTTTTTTTTTTACCAAGGCTGATGTATTTTTATTTTTATTCCTATTTTATATATCGATACACTTGAGGTCACATAAAATTTTCTTGGGCTGAAAGGGATGGAGAGTAGAAAAGGTTTAAGAAGCCCCATTTTAAAGTACAGATCTTTTTTTCGTGTCAGGAGCAACTTGAGAAACTGCAAGTCGCTTCTGGTGTGAAAGAATTGGCTATCTGCAAGGATGTTAGCCAAGGGACAACCGTATATTTTACCATCCTGTGGGAGGCTTCTCTCATGTCCCCGCATGAGAACCTGGAGCTGACAGATGGGAGCTCACCCCGCTCCCTGGATCTGAACCACCAACCTTTCGGTCAGCAGACCTGCCAGCACAAGGGTTTAACCCATTGTGCCACCAGGAGCTGAAAACTCAGAACAGATTTAGTGGTCCTCTGAACCATTGGATCCATCAGCTTTCCTTGCCATGAAGGCACAACTCAGGTGGTGGGTAGGGATCAGATAAGATCAACTGAGAGAAAGACATAGAGTTCTATGGTCTCTCTTGGGTTAATCCCTGTACATTTTGGATGCAGCTGTTTCCTGCATGCGTATGCCATTACCAGAAAGACTGTAATTACCTACCCAGTATGCTCCATAATTACAGTTAAGAAGCAAGCCAGGGGGTGGATGGGCAAATGCTGGTTGTCAGAATCCAGCATCACATAGATGGGGCCAATCCAGTATATGTGTGTGCGTGTGTGTGTGTGTGTGTGTGAGAGAGAGAGAGAGAGAGATGAAACGGAGGGATGTTTGTTCTGTCTTGTGCACTGTTCCTTTCATACTCACTTGTTCCCTCTCTATGCAAATCCCTTCCCAATCCCCAGCCAGATGCCATAAGGAGCTTAGACATTTTTTTCTCCTGGTTGCTGCTCCCTCAACACATCTTTGTGCTCTTCCATAGGTTCCTTTCCTGCGCTCCCTCCCCATTTTTCCTGATGTGACTCCATCTTGCAAATATTCTCTCCTCTGGGAATGCAGGTTATTCTTCTAGGAGTAGTGGCACAGCATTTTGGAAGCAGTGACGAATGTGTCTCCTATCTGCCTCCCTCCTCTCAAACTTTACTATCCCCATGTGCTTCTGATGATCCACATCAATCAACCATGAAGTCCTTACAGGGAAAAGGGTGGAGTTTGCTTCTTGAAAAGCCACCACCTTTTCTTTCTGTGTGGTATTTAAGCTTAAGCGGCTGAGAGGGAAGAGGAAAGAGCCTGAGGCTGTTAAGAATTGTGGGAGTTGAAGTCCAAAACACCTGGAGGGCTAAAGTTTGCCCATGCCTGGTGTATATTCACTCCCTGTCAAATTAGCACAGCTGTCACAACAAACCATTTAGAATCATAGAACCAAAAAGTTGGAAGAGACCTCATGGGCCATCCAGTCCAACCCCCTGCCAAGAAGCAGGAATATTGCATTTAAGTCACCCCTGACAAATGGCCATCCAGCCTCTGCTTAAAAGCTTCCAAAGAAGGAGCCTCCACCACACTCCGGGGCAGAGAGTTCCACTGCTGAACGACTCTCACAGTCAGGAAGTTCTTCCTCATGTTCAGATGGAATCTCCTCTCTTGTAGTTTGAAGCCATTGTTCCGCATCTTAGTCTCCAGGGAAGCAGAAAACAAGCTTGCTCCCTCCTCCCTATTACTTCCTCTCACATATTTATACATGGCTATCATATCTCCTCTCAGCCTTCTCTTCTTCAGGCTAAACATGCCCAGCTCCTTAAACCGCTCCTCATGGGGCTTGTTCTCCAGACCCTTGATCATTTTAGTCGCCCTCCTCTGGACACATTCCAGCTTGTCAATATCTTCTTATTATCTTAGGTTGTTATTTTCCTCATTTACTCTTGATTACATTAGTTTTCCATATTCTCATCCATAAATATGTACTGTGTTCTTGTTACATGGAGCTATTATACTGTGGGGTTTTTAATGCACCAAAAATGTTTTCCATAAAATGCATAGTTTTGTATACGTGCCTTAAGGAAATGCATTTTATACACATTTAATTGGATTTTTTATAAAAAAAATCTGAAATCTGCATTGCAACATATGGAGAAATGTAGGTTTGTGCAAACTGCCACATTGCCGTTTGCAGATTCATTCAGGAAATGTGAATTAGGATGTTCAAATGCATATGGCATGAAACCTTCAAACCAGCATTTCTCAACCTGGCAATCGGGGACTCCTGGGGGGTCGTGAGGGGGGTGACAGTGGGTCGCCAAAGACCATCAGAAAACACATATTTCTGATGGTCTTAGGAACACAGTGCTCTCTGGAGATAGGTGAACTATATCTCTCCTAAATCACTGTCAATTCCTCCCAAATCCCTCCAGTATTTTCTATTGGTCATGGGGGTTCTGTGTGAAAGGTTTGGCCCAATTCTATTGTTGGTGGGGTTCAGAATGCTCTTTGATTGTAGGTGAACTATAAAAAATGCCAGTTACTACAAGTCCCAAATGCCAAGATCTATTTTCCCCAAACTCCACCATTGTTCACATTTGGGCATATTGAGTATTCGTGCCAAGTTTGGTCCAGATCCAGCATTGTTTGGGTTCATACTGTGCTCTGGATGTAGGTGAACTACAACTCCAAAACTCAAGGACAAGGCCCACTAAACCCTTCCAATATTTTCTGTTGGTCGTTGGAGTTCTGTGTGCCAAGTTTGGTTCAATTCCATCATTGGTGGAGTTTGGAATGCTATTTGATTGTAGGTTAGCTATAAATCCCAGCAACCACAACTCCCCAATGACAAAATAAATCCTCTCACACACTCCAACCCCACCAGTATCCAATTTTGGATTTGTCGGGTATTTGTGCCAAATTTGGTCCAGTGAATGAAAATACATCCTGCATACCAGATATTTACATTACGATTCATAACAGTAGCAAAATTGCAGTTATGAAGTAACAACAAAAATAATTTTGTGGTTGAGGGTCACCACAACATGAGGAACTGTATTAAGTGGTTGTGATGTTAGGAAGGTTGAGAACCACTGCTTTAAGCAACCTGGAAATATCCCTACTCTTGTTGAGGTATATCTGTGTTTTGCCACTGGCCTCACATGATCAAATGCTATTCCATATTGGGGGGGGGGGGGGAATACACGCATCCTTTCACATAGAAAACTCCCATGCTGGTGATGCTAGGCTTGCAAAATTGTTCTTTTGTTGGAGTACTTTGGCTCCTTTGCACAGGGAATGGCATTAAATCATAAGAATCTCACCCCAAAGTCTGATGTGATATACGCCATATATTTCATTGCAAATGAGAACAGGGTCTCATTTATATTTTATATTTTTAAGGGAGCTGCCAGCCTGCACAGATATACCTGACATAAAATCGAGCCTTGCAGAATTTCAGATAATGTGCTTTAATCAGGGAACAGGGCTATAAGAGTGGAAACCGACATCCTGACATACCTATTTCTTTTCTTTTTCTCCTCCACTTTGTCCAATGCAGTGCTGGGATTGGCATCGGTTTCTATGGAAACAGCGAGACCAACGACGGTGTATACCAGGTCACATACTCGCTGCTCAACGTCAACCACACGCTAAGCTCCATTGATACTCTGGTGAGTGAGGGCGGATGGGGAGGGAGAAGGGAAACCCTTGCCATTTGTTTATTTGGTCACTTACTCAGAGAGCAGAACTCTAAATACTTGCGCTCACACACTTCAGAAGGACCGATCAGGAGCAGTTCTCATACATTCATGGAATACTAGATTTTGAAGCAAGCCCAAGGATCATCTAAGCCAGGGCTTCATAAACATTTTCCACAGGCGATCTTTCACAATCAATCAATGTTTACGTGACCCTAGGTATATTGGTACGATGATGATATGCTTTATTTATTTTGGTGTTGTTATTCATTCAGTGTCTTCCAACTCTTTGTAACCTCATGGACCAACCTACGGCAGAGCTCCCTGTTGGCCGTCACCACCCCCAGCTCCTTCAGAGTCAAGCTAGTCACTTCAAGGATACCATCCATTTTGTCCTTGGTCAGCCCCTCTCTTCCTTTTTCCTTCCCTTTTCCCCAACATCGTTGTCTTCTCTAAGCTTTCCTTTCTTCTCATGATGTGGCCAAAGTACTTCATCTTGGCCTCTACTATCCTTCCCTCCAATGAGCAGTTGGGCTTTATTTCCTGAAGTATGGACTGGTTGGATTTTCTCGCAGTCCAAGGCACTCTCAGAATTTTTCTCCAACACCACAGTTCAAAAGCATCTATCTTCCTTCGCTCAGCCTTCCTTATGGTCCAGCTCTCACATCCATAGGTTACTACAGGGAATATCATTGCTTTCACTATGCAGATCTTCATTGCCAGTGTGATGTCTCTACTCTTCACTATTTTATCAAGAGTGGTCATTGCTCTCCTCCCAAGAAGTAAATGAAGTAAATGTCTCCTGATTTCCTGGCTACAGTCTGCATCTGCAGTAATCTTTGCACCTAGAAATACAAAGTCTTTCACTGACTCTGTGTTTTTCCCCACTATTTACCAGTTATCAATCAGTTTGGTTGCCATAATCTTGATTTTTTTAATGTTTAACTGCAACCTAGCTTTTGCACTTTCTTCTTTCACCTTGGTTAGAAGGCTCCTCAGCTCAGCTCCTCCTCGCTTTGGGCCTTCAAAGTGTTATCATTTGCATATCTAAGGTTGTTAATGTTTCTTCCAGCAATTTTAACTCCAGCCTTGGATTTGTAAAGACCTGCACATCACATGATGTCTTCTGCATACAAGTTTAATTGGTTGGGTATACAGCCTTGCCGCACTCCTTTCCCGTCTTGAACCAGTTCCATGGTCAGTTCTTACTGTTGCTACTTGGTCCTTATACAGATTCCTCAGGAGACAGACATGGTGACTTGGTATCCCCATACCACTAAGAACTTGCCACAATTTATTATGATCCACACACTCAAAGGCTTTAGAATAGTCAATAAAACAGAAAATGATTTTTTTAACTCCCTGCCTTTCTCCATTATCCAGCGGATATTGGCAATTTAGTCTCTCGTTCTCTCGTTCTTCTGCCTTTTCTAAACCCAGCTTGTACATCTGGCAACTCTCATTCCATGTATTGCTGGAGTCTACCTTGCAGGATCTTGAGCATTACCTTACTGCCGAAGTGGTACCTATTTATCTACCCACCTCTGCATGTTTTTGAACTGCTAGGTTGGCAGGAACTGGAGCTGACAGATGGGAGCTCACCTGTCTCACGGATTAGAACTGCCAGACTTCAGGTCAGCAGTTCAGCAGCACAAGTGTTTAACCCATTGCACCACCACAACTTCTCCTGGAAGACCAAAAAATTCCTAGAGAGGTATCCTGCATTTTGATCCCTCATCCCTGCCTTAAAGCTGAATGACAATGCCCTGAATCGGGGCCTGATAGCTACTGGTAATTAGGATAGGTTTTTTTAGTATCAGAGTAATATGAACACAATACTATGTGTATGTTGCCAATGTGATAATGCTGCTGGAGTGCAATTATTGAAGGATAATTAACTTTATATCACCTATATGGCAACATTAACCACCAGGGAATTTTGTACTTATTTTAATATGGATTTTAATCTCTTTTAATCACTGATTTTTCAAAGGACTGACAAGACATCTGCTGTATGAACAGGTGTGTTCCATCTTATTATGGATTTTTAAAAATGAGACCGTCTACCAATTGTACTGGCCTGTTGCTACATGCAGTGAAGATTGGCGCTGAACCCTCCCAGTCGTGATGCCATAGGGCGACAGTGGGTTGGTTTGTTTTTGTGAGGATTTTGTTTTCAAAGAGCTGGCATGCTTGTGATTCTAGTGAACCAGCACACCATGTGCCAGGACCGGGCATAATGTTGGAAGGCACAAGTCACAGCGCATGGCATGCCAAGGGGCATGTCATACTGATAAGTGAGCTCAAGCAGATGTCCCCAGCAGGCTGGTGTGAGATGGCATGACTGCACCATATGGCTGATATGGACTTGTATGTAGCATCCAGAAGGTCTTTCCCCAATTTGGCTTATGAGTCATCTGTGGGATAGCTTTAAAAAATACTTTTATTAAACACATATATTTTATATTTAGAAAATAACCACAGTATGAAAAGGAATAAACAAACAGCAAAGACATCTATCTATCTATTTACAAAAGCATACATATATCTACATAAGATGGACACTCCTACACATAAACTACATATCTATCAACGTATATGTTAAAAACATATCTAAACAGATACTCAGTTGTATTTACTTTGGTTTTCACCATCTAATTCAGGAGTGGGTTACTATGGAAGACTAGTGGGGTACAATGTATTGTTGAAGGCTTTCATGGCAGGAATCACTGGATTGTTGTAGGTTTTTTGGGCTGCATGTCCATGTTCTAGAAGCATTCTCTCCTGATGTTTTGCCTGCATCTATGGCAGGCATCCTCAGAGGCTGTGAGGTCTCACAAGCTCTGAGAATGCCTGCCATAGATGCAGGTGAAACGTGAAGAAAGAATGCGTCTAGAAGATGGCCATACAGCCCGAAAAACTGCCACTCTAGGGTAGAGAATATTTCAACAGTGCTGGCAAAAAAGGAGAAAACCACAGATTTTCAGATCATTCAGTGATTGGTGTAAGGACAGTCTGTTCCTCAACCAAAGATTGGCAAGTCAGGTCTCCTGTGATCTGGGACACATGGCATGCAATGCCTTGAATTTTCCAAATGCTGTACACAAACATGCTAAGGACCCATGCACCACCTGGCCCCATGTGGCACATACTTTCTTGCCAAGTTGTGACTCCCACCTCACTTTCCACACAGGTTGCAGAGACGGTGGAGCTGATTTCCGCAACAGTACGAGGGGATCTCACTCAGCTCGAGGAGGCACTGTCCCCACGGACAGAACTGGTGGCTGTGGTCCGAAACACGCGCCGCCAGGCTGAGGCAGTAGCACAGACCCTGGATGGCATTCCCTTCTGGGAAGATGCCAGTGGGAGCCCCAGTGTCCTAGCAGAACAAGTCAGCTACCTGGAAGATTACAGGTGAGTTGGCGAGAAGGAAGTGGGTTTGAGGAAGGATAGGGATGAGAGCTCACTGATCAAGGCTGAGATCATGCTGGTGTAACACTTCCTTGGGTTCTGTTGGGGCTCTTGTAATGTGAACATTGAAAACACAATCATGTTGGCTTAAACAGGATTCAGTTGGATGTAGCCATGGCAGTTAAACTGATGTCAAAATGTTCTATTTCTGCAGTCTAGATGGTCTACAACAGGCATGGGGAAACTTGGGTCCTCTATGTGTTTTGGACTTCAACTCCCACAATTCCTAAAAGCCTCAGGCCCTTTCCTTTTAGGCGGCTGAGGGGGGAAAGGAAGGGACCTGAGGCTGAAATAAATGCAAGCAGATATACAAAGGACCATTATAGAAATTTCCCCTTCCACCTCCTCCTGAATTTGTACATTAAGTCATATAAGCTAATTGAAGGTGACAAATTCAATTTGCTTGTATGACTTTGCCAGGGACAAGAATGGGTCTTGTCTTGGCAAAGAGTGCTCCTCTCCCTTCCACCTCTCCCCTTCTCAAAACTGAACTGATACGTACAGCCCCACCTTTAGGTTTTCTCACCGACTAGGCCAAGCCAATATAGGGGCTACACTTGCATAGTGTATATGTTGTCTCATGGTCATTGTATTACAACACCCTTATCCTGAATATCAACATTGTGCAACTGATGGTGTATCTATCACCATGTCTGCTTATTCTAGAACTAAACAACAAGAAATGCACATGGGCTGTTCTTGCAGTCTCCATGAATAAAGTGATATATCTATATAGATAAATATTTATGCACTTTCTAAAAAGTTGCAGCTCCATGAATGTAATCCTGTTGGTTATTTCCAAATAGAGGAGACCCATTGACTCAATTTTAGAATTGTGATTCAACACATAGGTAAATCCTTTTGTGTTTCTAGCATCCATTGCAGGTGAATGCTGTCCAGTTTTCAACACAAGTTTTAAAGGAGCTATCCAGAGTGCTGAACTCTATCCCACAATCTCAGACAGTTCCTTTAAAGCAGTGGTTCTCAACTTTCCTAATGCCATGACCCCTTAATACAGTTCCTCATGTTGTGGTGACTCCCAACCAAAACATTATTTTTGTTACTTCATAACTGTAAGTTTGCTACTGTTATGAATCATAATGTAAATATCTGATATGCAGGATGCATTTTCATTCACTGGACAAAATTTGGCACAAATATCCAATATGCCCAAGGGAGGGATTGATGATAGAATTGGGCCAAACTTCCCACACAGAATCCCCATGACCAACAGAAAATACTGTGTTTTCTGATGGTCTTTGGTGACCCCTCTGACACCCCTCTCATGACCTCCCCAGGGGTCCCGATCCCCAGGTTGAGAAATGCTGCTTTAAAGCTATTTGGACCCTGGAGTAAACGCACTGTCCCAATTGACCTGCAACCTGCCACTGAGTACATCCAACTGATTCAATGGCTCTTCTTCTAGTGAGGGCTAACAATAGGATTTTGACTCATGAGAAATGCATACACTTGCAGAATTCTTCTTGCGCTGCCATGAAGTAAATGCATCCATTGCACAACATTGTATAATTTCAAGTGTGAGAGAACTTACACCAATAGGATTGGAAATATCGTATGAGTTGTGTGAAAACAGATGGCTGGGGGGAGGAGTGTCAATGGATGGATATGCATGAGTGAAAATAACTAGAAGCGGGAAGGAGAGAGTGGGAGCGCATCTTAGAACAAACGGACCACTTCTTGTTGTGCCAATGTGGCTAGAGTTGACAATGCAAAAGAAAGTGCAGTAAGGGTTGGTAGTGGGAGACCCAGGACTCACTGTGTCACTCTCACTTTTCTGCTCTCTGGCTCCCTTAGGTGGCTGGCCTACATTTTACTGCTACTGTTGGACCTCATCATCTGTCTCTTCATCTTGCTGGGTCTGGCGAAGCAAATCAAGTGGCTGGTAATCGTGTGAGTGCACCATCTTGTGGGCATTTCTGGACACTGCCACACTGGCAGTGGAATGGGGGAGAAGAAGAGGAATGATATATTGGGAATAGGCCTGTTTGATCAAGAAAAAATTTGTTTCTAAATTCGATTCTTAATTGGGGTGTTTTTTTGTTTCAATATTAAAAATATTTACAAAACTTACCAAAAAAATGTTTTGTTATTTACGAATTTTCGTAAATATTTACAAAACATTTTAGAAAAAAAAATTTTCTTGATCAAACAGGCTAAGTGTGAATGTTGCAGTAATGGTCACCTTGATTAGCATTGAATGGCTTTCTCCCACCCTGGACATTCCATAGTATTAGAGATGATATATAACTCACCATTTGCCTAGTTTCCAACAGACCTCTGAGGATGCCTGCCATAGATGTGGGCAAAATGTCAGGAGAGAATGCTTCTGGAACATGGTCATATACAGCCCTGAAAAGTCACACAAGCCGGATGGCGCGCGGAGGCCGCTTGTGAGCGCGCGCGCGCCATCCAATGGGCTGGCGCAGAAGAGGAGGGGGGCGCAGAAGCCGGAGCCCATTGGATGGCGCGCGCGCTTACAAGCGGCCTCCGCGCGCCATCCGGCTCCGGTTCCTGCGCCCCCCCTCCTCCTCCTCCTCTTCAACTCCCACAATTCCTAACAGCCGGTAGGCTGTTAGGAATTGTGGGAGTTGAAGTCCAGGAGGAGGAGGGGGGGCGCAGGAACCGGAGCCGGATGGCGCGCGGAGGGCGTTTGTAAGCGCGCGCGCCATCCAATGGGCTCCGGCTTCTGCGCCCCCCTCCTCCTCCTCTTCCTCCTCCTCCTCCTCCTCCCAGCTGGGAGGAGGAGGAGGAGGAGGGGGGGCGCAGGAGCCGGAGCCCATTGGATGGCGCGCGTGCGCTCACAAGCGGCCTCCGCGCGCCATCCGGCTTCTGCCACGGTGCACTGCTGGGGTGCTTGGGAGCGCCGGATTGGCTCCCAGGCTCCAGCACTGCAGCACCACTCAGCAGCAGCCTCCATGCCATTAACGACATGAGCTGAAGCTCGTAAAATACATGGGGCTGCTGCTTCGATATTTTTAAACCCTTCCGGGTTTAAAAATATGTTTTGATATCGCGTCGGATATTCAAAAAATAACGATTAAAAAACGAAAAACGAATTAACGAAACAAAACCGACAGGCCTAATTGGGAATTCTTAAGAGCAGTCCAACTGTTGAATCGTACAAGGAGCAGAAAATTCATTTAATTTTTCTGTTGTACACAGAAATTGCACACTCAACAGAATGAGCAAAATATCAGATTTGGGCTATAAAATTTTTCTTAGAGTTTATGTCATCATCACCATAGCATTAAACATAAATATATTTTATGTGCCCACACTTCAGAGAGAAGTCCCAGAAAAAAACACTGCCAAAGTTCTTGAATTGCGATACATCAACAAGCTCCAATCCATCAAGGATACAATAGGAAGTCCACATTCATTTGGGTTAGGGGCACTAGACCCCCCCCCCCACAAAAGTGGGGAAAATGTGAATAAAAAAGACCCTGTTGAAGGCTTTCATGGTCAGAATGACTGGGTTGTTGTAGGTTTTTTTCGGGCTATATGGCCATGTTCTAGAGGCATTCTCTCCTGGCGTTTTGCCTGCATCTATGGCAAGCATCCTCAGAGGTAGTGAGGATGCTTGCCATAGATGCAGGCGAAACGTCAGGAGAGAATGCCTCTAGACCATGGCCATATTGCCCGGAAAAACCTACAACAACCCCAAAAAAGACCCTACTTTTTTTGTAACCAGAGAGCACCTTTTTCACAATCTCTTGGTCCTCCAGTGTGGTTCTATGGCCAACTTTCATTGGAGATTGACCATAGAGTTGCACTGGAGTTTCTAGAGTTTCCTAGAGGTAACACTTCAATCAGATCTGTGGATAATCAACTTCACAAAACATGGAAATGTGGAAGGCTGACTGTAATTGAAACAGAGACCATTGTATCCTGGCACACTGAACCTGTTACAGCATCAGTAGCTATCCCAACCCCAAGTAGGCTCTCATTTCTATTCCTGAGCCCTTATCTGCATACCAGACCGAGAACTTCCTCCACTATTTACATGTTGGCTTAACATTGGTCCTATCGCCCAGCTTTGTTCTCTGTTTATGAAAACTGAACTTCTTATCCCATCATCATACCCGCATGCTTTATATTTTTATTCCTAGTTGCGTCCCATCCTCCATCCATTGGCATGAATATCTGTCCACAGAGGTTCCACTCCATGTATCTAATTAAGTACACGTTGTCTATCCTACAACATTCTCTCTCCCAGTTAGTGTGAAATATGTTACTTGGTTTGTAAATGTTCAGAGAGTCATAGAACCTGAGAGTTAGAAGGGACCACAGGGGCCATTTAGCGCCATTCCTTGCCATGCGGTGATACACAACTTAAGCATTCTTGAAAGATCTCTCCAAAGATGAGAGAATCCATCACTTTCTGAGCCAATCTATTCCCTTGTTTATGTAGAATTTGGTTTCTTTAATTTGTTAGTTCATGGGCTAGTCTCTGGAGCAATAGAAAACAAGCTGTATCCATCTTTTACTTGACATCCCCTCAAATATTTAAAGAGAGTTATTACTTCATCTCTTAGTCTTCTCTTCCAAGCTACATAAGCTTTATGTCCTTTACAATGTGTGTAGGCAAAGTGCTGCTTATGGGTCACATCTGGCTTCAACAGTCCATTGTTGTCATCTCCCAAAGGTGAAGAAAGTTTTGTAGGATGTGTGGAGGGCATTTCTTATCGTATTTGTAGGCCTTAAAATTACTCCCACATTGCCACAAACTCTGCAGATGAATTGCTCGTTCAGAGCAACCTCCATATTCATCAAATGCTATAATGCCCTCCAGGGGCAAACCAAGAATGGTCAACTTGGAAGTCTCCGAACAGACTTAGAAGTGGAGTGGGCAGATCAAAAGACAACCTTGCAAAACGGCAGTAGCTAAAAGAATCCTCCACCTTATGTGATTGTGGAGCAGAAAAAACAACTCTGCGGTATGCTTGTCCACAATGCCCTGCCTCATGTACAGAGGAAGAATTGTTTAAAGCTACAGACAATGTGGTTGCTGTTGTCCAGTTTTGGTCAAAAATTACTTATCCGCTTTTGCTCCTTCTATTTTTATCAAGTTAATACATGTATGCAATGCTTTTGATTTTTTTGTGTGTGTCAGGAGCGACTTGAGAAACTGCAAGTTGCTTCTGGTGTGAGAGAACTGGCCATCTGCAAGGATGTTGCCCAGGGGACACCTGGATGTTGTGATGTTTTACCATTCTCCAGGCTTCTCTCATGTCCCCGCATGGGGAGGTGTAGCTGACAGAGGGAGCTCATCCATGCTCTCCCCAGATTCGAACCCATTGCGCCACCGGGGGCTCCTAATGCTTTTGATATGAAATAAACAATAAATAAGGTCCTTTTGTTAAATCCTAGTCAGGTATCCCTTTAGGAGATTGACCTTTTCCTAGTAATCTCTTTACAAATATACACCAGATAGTAGCTAGACTGCCAATAAATTCAGAAGGAGCCACAAAGCACCTTGATTGCAATGTGAAGTAGTAAGGAGGGAAGGAGGGATGTTTTTAAGTATTTCTGTCTACTACAAACCTGCTTAAAATGTTAAAAAGAAAATGGCTCAAATCTTGCTCAAATGGTTCATGGTTCATGGCTGGAATGGACATCTCCCTACTCAGCTGAGCATCTTCCTCTTTGTTCCCCTCTCCCCAACAGAATGGCTGTGATGAGCTTCCTTGTTCTCATCCTGAGCTGGGGCTCCATGGGGCTGGAGACAGCAGCAGCAGTGGTGAGTAAGGGGTCAATGATGGTGCCAGTAGCAGCAAAGTGAAGGAACCAAAAAGTTCCAGCAAAACTTGGGTGATGGAGCTGTAGACCATGGGTGTGGGTGACTCACAGGCCTCCAAATATTGTTGGACTGCAGCTCTAGCCAGCAAAAAAAAAAAAAATAGTGAGGAAAGATGGGGGTTGCAGTTCAAGAATACTTAGAAGATCACCCCAGATGAGTTCAAGGAAAGAGAGAGTGGGAGGTGCAAAAAGAGCAAAACCATTCAAGATAATTCTCCTCCTGAAATGGCCTGCTACTAAATGGTCCACCAGTATTTGATAGATGAAAACATGGGTCCATTTGTATTATCCCTAATCACATACCTACTGTAACTTCTTCCATTAACAATTTAAAGCCAGCTTTTATCAGGATCCTAGAGGGTGTGGCTATGTTAATTCGGAATTATGGAAGATGTAGTCCAACAAATCAGATGGTGCTGGGTTGGGACCAGCTTGTGGATTAAGAAAAACTTTATTTCACAGACCCTGTTTCACAACAAATAAACCTCAAGAGTCACCATGGATTTTAAAAAAGCATGCAAGGTTTCTTTAGTGGTGATATGCAAGCATTTAAATACAGGCGTAGAGAAAAGGAGCATCGATTTCCTATATAGAGCCCAGATTCTGAAGACTTAGGAATTTAATACACACACACATTATAAACAGCACATTTCAAAACTAAAAGATGGCAAAGTATTCCTCCCATGATGCCAGAAAACAAAACAAAAATGTCATTCAGGTTTTTCTAGAACAGTGAACAAAAATAGTAAATAGGTAGGTAAAGGTTTTCCCTGACATTAAGTCTAGTCGTGTTTGACTTTGAGTGGTGATGCTCATCTCCATTTCTAAGCCAGAGAGCCATCCTTGTCCATAGACACCCCCAAGGTTATGTGGCCAGCATGACTGCATGGAGCGCAGTTACCTTCCCGCTGAAACGGTACCTATTTCTCTACTCACATTTGCATGTTTTCGAACTGCTAGGTTGGCAGAAGCTGGGGCTAACAGCGGGAGCTCACCCCGCTTCCTGGATTTGAACCACCAACCTTTCAGTCAGGAAGTTTAGCAGATCAGCGGTTTAACCCACTGTGCCACTGAGGGTACACATAGAATATATCTGAGAGCATACAGCATGACGTAGGAAAGTCCTGTGCTATTCTCTGTACTATGAATGAATGAATGAATGAATGAATGGTTTATTGTACCAGCCATACACCTTGACATCATATAATATACAACCTTTAAAAGTACATTACAAAAAGTACAATAAGCACTTTCTAATATAAATATAAAAACTTATTCCATATACTGGCTTTTTAAAATTATAGTAGCAGTGACATGATGACAATAACAATATCTCTTTAGATATTTAGATACTGTAGCTGGTTCTACTGCATTACAGAGTTGCCAATTATTTCCCTCAGAAAGCACAGGCCTTATCTTACACTAGTGCTTGCTCAACTATCTCATTTATTTTAATTTTATTAATAGTTACACACAAAATTATAATATGACCCAAAAAGCAAAAAATAGCCGTACAAACTAAGAAAAGCAAGGCAAACCACCCAACAAACAAACAAACAGATATTGTCGAAGGCTTTCGTGGCTGGAATCACTGGGTTGTTGTAGGTTTTTTCGGGCTATATAGCCATGGTCTAGAGGCATATTCTCTTGATGTTTCGCCTGCATCTATGGCAAGCATCCTCAGAGGTAGTGAGGTCACTACCTCTGAGGATCCTTGCCATAGATGCAGGCGAAACGTCAGGAGAGAATGCCTCTAGAACATGGCCATATAGCCCGAAAAAACCTACAACAACCCAAACAAACAGATAGCTTGTCCAGCTATCTGATATAGTGTACTGGTAGTTTTTTTTCCCCTAAAGGCCACGTTTTTGCCATATTATGATAACATTGACACCGTTTCCTGGAAACTCACTGTGTATCAATAGCCAATAGCTAGCAGACCAACACTTTGAGTAGCACAATCTCCTTACCCGTTTTCCTTGTTATACTGAATCAGATTAACATGGCTATTGAAAATCCTCAGAAACATGGGAATTTAGTTGTGCATAGCAGAGATCAATGCACCTTTTGCCCTTTATACAGGTGTCAATGGCATAGGAATCTTTGGCTACCGTACAGCAGGTGTGAGAACTGAGGGGCAACCAACCACTTGGGCAGGCTGGGTGGCCTTGGTATGGGGACTCTCCCTTTCTGCTGCTCTCTGAAGCACAATAATTTAATTGCTGGCATTTCCTGCCAGAGCTTTTTGTGTATGTGTGTGTGTGTTTGGGAGGAATGAGGCGTTCTCTCACCATTACCACTAGCTCTAGACTCGCACACACACTTCCCCCCTCTTACTGTTGCTTTTAATTAGTAGGCCTTGAGTTATGTACTGCCTGTGGGGAGAAGAGGGGACGCTATGTGTACTTTCCGGCTGCCTTGATTAATATTCTCAGTTCTGTCCCCACTGGGGATAATTTTTTTTCAATAAGAAAAGAACCAATGAACAAACCAGGGTTTCTTTCCTTGGTGCTCAGCCTTTTTTTTCAGAAATGCACACCTCTTCAATTGAGAAAGCTCTCTCCTCCTTCCCAACAAAACACCCTACCCACCAAAATCTAGTCAACCCAATCATGTCTTCTTCCACCTTACCCCAGTTGTGACCTGCCCTTTGCTAAAATAAGTCTAAGGCTTTTTACTGCCTGCTCTCAAACTCATTAAGCATCTTTCAGGTTTTTTAAAAAGTTGTCATGTCAGACATGTTTTGCCAAGAGAGATTGTCTTGGCCTAGCATTTCTCAACTTGGGGGTCGGGACCCCTGGAGTGGTCATGAAGAGCTGTCAGAGGCAGGCATGTAGCCGGAGGGGGGGGGGCTTAAGGGGCTTCAGCCCCCCCCCCCCCCCGAAATTCTGATGGTGGTTCACGAAAAGGCCTTACTGGTGCATTATTTAAACTGTTATGTTTATTCATATCATGATCTGATCACCATACTCAATATATCCCATATGCATGGGGGTATTGGGGTAACGATACAAAAGGTTTGCTAGGGTAGACCCTCTTTCACTCAGACTCAGGCCCCACCCCCACCCCCGAAACAAACTCATCCCCCCCTCCCCCGAATCGAAATCCTGGCTATGGACCTGGTCAGAGGGGTCACCAAAGGCAATCAGGAAACACAGTATTTTCTGTATTGTCGAAGGCTTTCATGGCCGGAATCACTGGGTTGCTGTAGGTTTTTTCAGGCTATATGGCTATGCCTCTAGAACATGGCCATATAGCCAGAAAAACCTACAGCAACCCACAGTATTTTCTGTTGGTAATGGTGGTTCTGTGTGGGAGATTTGCCCCGATTCTATTGTTGGTGGGGTTCAGAAGGTTCTTTGATTGTAGGTGAACTATAAATCCCAGCAACTTCAACTCTAAATGTCAGGGTCTATTTTCCCCAAACTCCACCAGTGTTCACATTTGGGCATATTGAGAACTCATGCTAAGTTTGGTCCAGATCCATCATTATTTGAGTCCTCAGTGCTCTCGGGATGTAGGTGAACTACAACTCCAAAACTCAAGGCCAATGCCCACCAAACCCTTCCCATATTTTTTGTTGGTCATGGGGGCTCTGTATGGGAACTTTGGCTCAATTCTATCATTGGTGGGATTCAGAATGCTCTGTGACTGTAGGTGAACTATAAATCCCAGCAACTACAACTCCCAAATGACCAAATCAATCCCCCTGAACCCCACCAGTATTCAAATTTGGGAATATCAGGTAATTGTGCCAGATTTGGCCCAGTGAATGAAAATACAGCCTGTATATCAGATATTTACATTGTGATTCATAACATTAGCAAAATTACAGTTATGAAGTAGCAACAAAAATAATTTTATGGTTGGGCGTCACCACAACATGAGGAACTGTATTAAGGGGTTGCGGGTATTAGGAAGCTTGAGAAACACTGTCTTAGCAATTTCCAGCTACTTTCTTTTGACAGTCCAAAGTTTTATGAAACTAAAAGTGTGTTTGGAAACATACTACAGCCTTAACTTCTTGCTCCTATGCTATATTTTATTATTTGACCCCAACAATAGATTGCTATGCCCTTTTGATATCTCACTCACCATTTTGTAACTGAATACAAAATGCAATTACTCAAAGGCTCTCGCTTCCCTGTTCCTGCATTGCAGAACTCCTTTCATGATGGCATCAACTTGAGTATGAATTTAAAGGAGAGCTGTTCAGGTTCCTTAACATTATGCTTCCCAGTTTGGTTGAGCACTTTGAATAGCTCCTCTAACATTCAGACTAAAACCCAGAGCAGATTCAAAGTCCCACTGATACTGGAGAGAGACAGGTGCTGCTTTGCTTCAGACATGCTCCTTTGGTAGGATTGGCAAATATGTTATCAGAATGGGGCCTAACAAAGCTTCGGATCTCTCAAACTGCTCCAGTTGAGTCCTCAAGGTTTTCCACACCCCAAAAGATCTAAGCTGCTGCCTCATCTGTTTGAGCTCTTTGCTACCCTACTGACCATAACAACCCATTAATGGGCAGGGGAAGGACTCCACCTCTCATAGTTAAGACATTTTGGCTTTCATGCTTTTTGCAATTTACTGCAGTAAAAGAGACATTTGTTTTTGTCCCTCCCTCCACCTTCAGGGACTGAGTGATTTCTGCTTTGAGCCAGATGGCTATGTGATGAACACAACCCAAGCCAGGACTGGACTCAGCCCAGGTAGGATTGGAATTACTGTGGTTCTAAAATAAGGTTTTTGGATTTGCATCTTGTGTAGGAATGGTGAGATTTGGAGTTGCCACTGTAGACCTTATTAATACAGTAGAGTCTCGCTTATTCAACGTAAACAGACCGACAGAGCACTGGATCAGTGAAAATGTTGGATAATAAGGAGGGATTAAGGAAAAGCCTATTAATCATCAAATTGTGTTATGATTTTACAAATTAAGCTCCAAAACATCGTGTTTTCCAGCAAATCGACAGAAAAAGCAGTTCAATACACAGTAACGTTATGTAGTAATTACTGTATTTATGAATGTAGCACCAAAACATTGCAATGTATTGAAACAGCTGTGGATCTGGGCAGGAGGCATTCAAAAGAGACACCATGATGTGGTGGGTTGACTGGAAAGATATGTGTCGGCAACTGATTGGCTTAGCATGCCAGGGGGTGGAGTTCTGATTGGCTGCTGTCTCTGATTTGTGGCTGAGACAAACTGCTTTTAACTGCCACTTTCACTTTGGAGAGTGAAGAGAGTGCTGACTGGAAATAGTCGGGAAGGAAATGGCTGCCAGCTCTCTTAAGCCTGATCATTTAAAGGCATGAAGCATATTTTAAAGGCTGTTTTAAAAGGACTTTTCATTCCCTCTGTTCTTTGTGTGAATTCAGAGAAACTGCTGTATATATTGTTGCCCTGTTTGATCTTTTGATTGAACTGAAGTAAAGATACTGTTACTTGTTACACAAGCCTGAGTGACACTTTATTATACTGGAGGGTATATAATGGTTCAGAAACTGTGGTAATGCTTCTGTTTATTTACATTTTCCAACCCCCACAGACTGCATTGGATTATTCAGAATGTTGGATGAGCGAAGGTTGGATAAGCAAGACTCTGCTGTAGTTACTTGATCTGTGAAGATTCCCTGATGTTCACATGCATCTATGAACAGCTTCCCATAATGAATTCCCTACATATAAAAATTCTGTTGAAGACCTAGATGCAGGCTTTTTTTTTTTTTACCCCCGGTCACTTGGGAATCATACTCAGGAGGCCTGGTTTCAAAATCTCATGAGGCTTGTTTATGTAGTTTTGATTTAGTCATTATCAAAATTAATTAACGTTTTTGGTCTCCAAAGCAGTAGCAATCCCAGAGTGTTTCTTGAGTCATTTCCAGTTTACTGTGTTTCTCAGTGGAACTGTGTGCCTCTAACAGATAAAGGCTTGAAACCAAACTAGATGTGACACTAAATGCATCGCTTGAAGTGCAGTGATGGTTCTTTTATTTTTAATAGCCGCTGGGTTTGTGTGTGTGTATGTGTGTGTGTGTAAAATTTTAATGAGGGAGCAATGCTGCATAGCAAGGAAGAGTCCTATTCTAGTCCCAGTAACCCCCACCAGCAGCCCCGCTTTATTTATTCCAGGACGCAAGCTTCCCAATTCAACTGTTGTTGAGGCAGGGACAAATAATGAAAAGAAGGAAAGACGTCAGCTCTCTGAAACTGACCCATGAATTCAAAGCAAAACACTGTGTACTGCATCTGAAGAAGTTGTTCTGTGTCCTTGAAAGCTTGTCCGGAACTAAAAACTAATGATTCTTAAAGGTGCTACTGCCTTTCTTTTCTCTCCCTCCCCTTCTTTCCTCCTTTTTATGGAGTCCTGTTAGTGATCTATGATGGTATAAGTCCAACTTATAACTGACTTTTTTTTGTAACTGTGGAAGTCAGCATTCCATACCAATCTTGCAATGACCAAACTCTACCACCAAATCTAGCCTTTGAACCAGACATGTGCAAACTTGGGCCCTCCAGGTGTTTTGGACTTCAACTCCCATAATTCCTAACAGCCGGTAGGGTCCTAGTTTGCCCATGCTGGGTTTAAACTGTTGCGGCTCCGCCAACATGGCCATTTACTGGAGAATGGGGCAGCAGAGCAGCATCTGTGTTCCTATAGCTGGACACAAAACAATGACATCATCCCCTGGGACCTCCAAAGGACCCCAGAGACATCCCAGAATATGCCTGTCATTGTACATCAGTGGCATTGCTAGGGTTGGTGTCACCCAGTGCAGTAATTCATGGTGTCACCCCTGTTGGGGTTGGTAAATGTAAATAAGCAGAAGCTTTACCACAGTTTCTGAATCAAAATGAACCCCGCAGTATAATAAAGTGTCACTCAGGCTTGTGTAACAAGTAACAGTAGCTTTACTTCAGTTCAAAAGTTCAAACAGGGCAACAATATTGTGCAGGTACAGCTGTACCAGGAGCTCCAATTTTGTTTGCTTTGCATTGAATGCTTGTTTGTAGTCCTAAGTTTCAGGGACTCTGCAGATAGGTGGCTTCTTTTGGCTACAATCATAGGGCAAGCCACCTGTCAATTATAGTTAGGTCCCCTGGTCCCGCTCCTTTTTGGGTTTTTGGAGGGAATAGGAGCCATTTTGGGTTCAGTCCACACAGAGCAGCTTTCCATGCAGGACATAATACCAAGAGCTCCTGTAGAAAGCTTCGTCTTCTATAGCTTGGCCAGGGATATACAGCCCAATAGCTTGGCCAGAGAGATGCAGTCTCAGCACAGCTCTTTTGCTGAGGATTTTACAGCCTTACACCTCCTTTGCTGAGGGAATCCGGTCCCACAGCACTTCAACCAGCCATCACTGAAACCTGAACTCCTTCCTTTCCCCTGGAAGTCTACAAAGCTCTGCTTGGTAAGGGTCACTCGCAGCAGCCAGAAGCAGTTGGTACCGGGTGTAGGGGCTCCATGCCAACAGAGGCAAAGACAGGCTGCCCAGCTTAGAAGTTAAGGATTTTCCCATTAGCTAAAGTACAGTTATGAAGATAGTGCCTGTTCCTTTTGGACAAGATTGAAAGAGCCAATAGACTATTAAGAAAGCCTTAAAGTACCTGTTTGATTTCAATAATAAAGAACTTTGTTGAACCTTTAAGCAATCTAAAGACTCTGTTTTAAGGAAATCCAATGGCCTTTGATCTGAGGCAGCCCCGGCATCCCGTTGGGCACACAGAATTTATGTCCTGTCTACAATCTTATGTACAGGCCCAGCGTGCAACAGCACAAATATATACAGCAGTTTCTCTGAATTCAAACACAGAGAACAGAGGAAAATAAACAGTCCTTTGAACCAGGGCGCCTCAAACTATGGCCGGGGGGCCGGATACAACCCTCCAAGATCATTTATCCGGCCCTCACTCAGGGTCAACCTAAGTCTGAAACGACTTGAAAGCACACAACAACAACAACAATCCTATCTCATCAGTCAAAAGCAGGCCCACACTTACAATTGAAATACTAATAAATTTATAATTGTTAAAATTGTTCTTCATTTTAATTACTGTATTGTTTTAAGTGTTTTTTTGCACTACAAATAAGATATGTGCAGTGTGCATAGGAATTCATTCATGTTTTTTTCAAACTATAATCAGGCCCTCCAACAGTTTGAGGGACTGCGACCTGGCCCTCTGTTTAAAAAGTTTGAAGACCTCTGCTTTAAACAGTCTTTAAATATGCTTAATGCCTTAGAAATAATCAGGCTTCAAATAGTTGGCAGCCATTTCCTGAATGGTTGTTTCCAGTCAGCACTCTCTTCACTGTCCAGGATGAGAATAACAGTTAAAACTGTTAGTCTCAGCAGCAAGCCAGAGGCAGCAGCCAATCAGAATTCTGGCTCCTGGAATGCTCAGCCAATCAGCTGCTGACACATGTCTCTCCAGTTAACCCACCACATCATGGCGTCCTTTTTCAAATCCTCACAAACCCTCATGGACCTCCCTCCAGACTAGACCACAATATAGGCCTAATTTCTTTTTTTCTTTTCTTTTCTCTCTCTGCAGAAATCTTGCAATACTACCTAACCTGCAGCCAAGATGTCTTTAATCCTTTTCAACAGGTAAGCCTTCATTCTTTTCTCTTGAAGGCATGTTGGATCTATATATAGGTAGATTGGGAAAATTCTTCATCAAAATTTCCAAAATTATCTTCTCTGGAAAGCTGAAACCTGCAGCTTTTCTTAACTGTGAAAGTAAGGATATTTCCACCTATCTCTGTAATTTGCATTATTTTCCTTTTTCTTACCTTCAAGACACTTATCGTATTATTATGTCAGCTTATACTATTAAAAATGCTTCACCAATCTTTCATTGCTGATGTTGTGTATCATGCCCTTGCCATACTTGTATTGTAGTAGCATGATTTGCACTTTTAAAATCTGCACTAATGCAATTACCATCCATTTGTTTGCCCTGTCTTCTGCTTTGTGATTGATTTGTCTTCATTTATATATATATATATATAGAGAGAGACAGACAGACAGACAGACAGACAGACACGTAATAATGTAATTATGGCAGAACATAAGTAAAACCTTCCCTGCCCAAATCTCACATTGAAAATCATACTACACCTGCCATTTTTGATATCTCTCCTGTGTGAAAAGTGTTTATTACACTATTCAGTTGTTTCAGGTTGTTCTGTTCCAAACCACTTCAGCTATAATCCTCAAGTTGTAATAACACTGGGTTGCTCTGAGTTTTCCAGGCTGTATGGCCATGTTCCAGAAGCATTCTCTTCTGACATTTCATACACATCTATGGCAGGCATCCTCAGAGGTTGTGAGGTTGTGCCTGCCATAGATGTGGGCGATGTGTCAGGAGAGAATGCTTCTGGAACATAGCCATACAGCCTGGAAAACTCAGAGCAACCCAGTGATTCCGTTCATAAATGCCTTCATTAACACATTGTATTAACTCTATTATAGCATGACATCATTACAACACCTATCATGATTCAAATCTTGCATTGAGAGAGGTAACACAGGATGAGAAACTGACCACAACAACCTCAGCATTTTTGTACCTTTCTCTTGCGGAAAACAAAAGTACTTATCAGGCTAATCAGTTGTTTGAAAGTTGTTCTATTCAAAAAGCATGCCACTTATTCATTAGTATGTAATAACACCATTACAGCGTGGCGTTACAGTGCTATTATACTATTGACTTTCAAAACAATGTTTTGGAAAGCAACTCTGTGGTGCATGGTACGTCAGGGAAAATGGCAAGATCTTTGGAAAACTCCCTCATGCAATAAAGGCATACAAATAATGACTTCCAACGGTTAGCAGGTCAAGATTTCACCATTTTTGCACCATAATACATAACCATTTATTTTAAAAATCTAGAAAGGGTTTCAAGAGCATAGAGCACAGAAACAGCTGTTCTCTTGGGAAGTATTGTCCCTCTCGTCCCCATCCAACCATCAAGAGAAGTCTCAGATTTCCCTGTGACAGATTTCCTTGGGAATCCTCAAAGAAGGAACATTCAGATCATGCTCACATTACACCCACTACTTCTTGAAACGAAGCAAAACAAGATATTTACACTACCTGATTATAGTGAGAAAAATAATCATTAAATTATTTCTAGCATGAAAAAAATCACATTCCCAATTATTGTACATATGACTACTGTATCTGCAAGGCAGGTATTTGTGGTTTTCATTTATTCACATATTCTCATATAGTTATATTTATATTTTTAATGCACCGAACATACCAAGTTTATATGAAAATGTGACTCTATTTCCTGTGCTGGTCAATGACCGAAATAAATGATTTGATTTGATATTCACATATGAAAAAATATATCTTCTCTAGGCATTTTCCAGGTTCTCAATGTGATTCTATGGCATGCCTCCAGCATAACGTGACCATTGCATCACACTGTAAAACCTAGAAATACTCATTAGTCATGTATTTATTATTTATGTATTATTTACAGTATTTATATTCCACTCTTCTCACCCCGAAGGGGACTCAGGATGGATCACAGAACATACATATGCGACAAACATTCAATGCTATTTTTAATACACAAACAAGACAGACAATTGTACATAGATAGAGGTATGTATCGGCGTTTCCATCTTAAGCATCTTGAAGGATTTGTGCTTGCTTCCGGAACAGAGGGATGCTCTTGTTCCATCTTCCTGCTGTTCGTAAACTTCATCTTTTGATCGAATCGCCAGCATTCCTTACGGGTGCCTCAGAATACCTCCCTGCTTTTTAGCAGTCCCTATTTATCTATTCACATTTTGCTTTTGAACCGCGATGTAGGCGTAAGCTGAGCTAAAGGCTAGGAGGTCACCCTGACCCAGGCTTTGAACGGGAAGCCTTTCGACTTACAAGATGTACTGCAGCTGGTGGTTTAACCTGCTGTGCTAAAGCCTGGCCCTTTCCTATGTCCTTCAACACAACGCTTTCCTAAGTCCTTCATCATGACGCTAGAAGTCTAGGGGATGCTTCCACTAGAAGCCATTTATTGAATAGGATTCACTACTGTGGAATTCTGTAATATATATCTTATGGATATAGGGATCATATTATACAGCACAACAGCAGCAAGCTAATCAACACATTGTGTCATTAAACTGAAACAAAAGTGGAACTAAGGGACCAATCCATTGCTATAATGCTATGTCAGTATGACAATAAGGTACCAAAATAGCAGAGGAAGATGTGGAGGTCTGAATTGCTGACTGAGGCTGAATCTCTCCTCTGCCTCCACTCATCAAATCAAAGCTCCAGTTGCTCTTAACATTATTCATACTTTTCTTCTTAAACAGTATCGATTTTTCTGTTTTGAATGAAACTTCATTATTCTGAATTCTTTGTCTATTGCTGGCACAATCATAAAATTAGAGGTAAACAGAATTTTACCCAGAGTCCTTGTGATTAACTGGATTATGTGCCATTCTGTCCCCAAAAACACCAGTAGGCAAAAACAAAATTAAAGCTCCCTTTGGGTTCCTGTGAGTTTTCCAGGCTGTATGGTCATGTTCCAGAAGCATTCTCTCCTGATGTTTTGCCTGCATCTATGGGAGGCATCCTCAGAGGTTGTGAGGTCTGTTGGAAACTAGGCAAGTGGGATATATATATCTGTGGAATGTCCAGGGTGGGAGAAATGACTCTTCTCTGTTGGAGGCAAGTGTGAGTGTTGCAATACACTTTTGTTGGGGTATTTCAGCCTAGTGATTTGGTGACAGTTTTGTGCCAATAGAAAGAGTTTCAGTCATAGGTTGTATAGTGATAGGCATCACAATCCTTGTCTCCCCAGCCCTGCTTCTCCAAGTGAATGTTTTCTAACTGAAATTGTTTTCTGTTTCTCCTATAATCTGCCCTACCATACTGACAGAGGCTCACCATGTGCCAAAGGGCACTGTCCAACATTCACTCTCAGCTGTATGGATTGGAGAGAGAAGCTGTCCCTCATTTTCCAGCAGCTGAGGTTAGTAGGAATACCTGGAAAAGAGAGGATGGGAGAGAGAAATGTGGGGTGACTGAACTGTTGGGCTTCCTAGAGCAGAAGGGAATTTGATGAAATAGGGAGGGAATGGAGGAAGGGAGGGAAGGAAGGAAGGAAGGAAGGAAGGAAGGAAGGAAGGAAGGAAGGAAGGCGGGCTACAAACTATCACTAGTAGATTATCTCGTCATATCTTTTGATCCTTGCAGAAGAACATCTTATCCATCCAGAGCACTTTGAACACCACCGAAAGCAATTTCCACCATCTTGTTGCTCTGCTCAACTGCCGGGGACTTCACAAGGTACCTGTTTTATTATTCTTGTTGCATAATTGGTCCAGAGAGACATAATCTCAGGCTCAAAGAATATGACTTGTGAAAAGCCACCCAGTAGTTTTCCATAGCTGACTCCTAGTCCAACATTCATACTAGTACACCATCTCTCTGTGTTGATGTGTATGTTTTCCATTTGTTTGTTTGTTATTGCTTTTGTATTATTATTTATTCACTTATTGTATTTTTTGTGTTTGCATCTTTGAGTGCTTTGTGAGCCACCCTGAGTCCCTTCAGGAGATGGTAGCAGGGTATAAAGCATTATTATTATTATTATTATTATTATTATTATTATTATTATTATTGCTACATCACTGTTTCTGGAATACCTTATGCCTAATACAGTGCCTCTTCTTTTCACCAATGCCCTGATTTGTATTTCAGAAAGATACTCTTAATTAACTGTGTTGTCTCTCTCATTCGACTTAATCCAAATGTGGGGAAGTGTTGCCCTTGAGACATTTATTATTTGTTTGTCTTAAACATTTATATCCTGCTCTTGGATTTGAAAGCCCTCAGAGGGACTCTCATACATAGGTTAAAACAACTGAATATTTGAATTACACAAGTGTTACACAACAGCATTACACAACAATAACAAAACAAGCAGCAAGTGGTCATTGCCATGTGTATAAAAGTCGATTCAAAAAAATTAAAAACCCAGCATATTGCAGTCACAAGGGACTATTAACCATTCAGTAGATTAGGATGGACTTCCCTTGGTGTCATGGACTTTGGAAGTGAGAAGGCCTTGAGGCTTTCCCTCCCAACACTAAGGTATATGACACCAAACAAGTGATTCGTTGATTTCATGAAAACTTGGTCTCCTACTGAAATACAGCACCTGGTATTTGTAGTACCATTTTCCAAAAGTCAACATTCCCCAGTTTTCTCTCTCATCATGAAATAATGGTCATTGGAATTATCAGAGCTGTATACGCGTAAGAATGGTGCTGATACCCTCTCTATATAGTCAGTTAGAAACAGAGAAAAAGAATCAGCTTCTCCTTTTGTCATATCCTTGTCCTCTGGGACAGAAAGTACACTAGAGGTGTAAACACTTTAACCCTCTGGATATTTTGTAGTACAACCCTCATATTGACTTACCAGTGATCATGCTGGCCCAGTCTGAAGTATTAAAGCAGGCAGGTTCCTAACTCTTATTATGTAGAGACTTCCCTGGAAGGAAGGCCCAATGAATGAAGGTGTTGTACTCTAGCTCTGGAACACCCTTTCATCTAACTGTACACCACACCAGAGTTCAGTAATCCAATAAAAGAATGTTTAATAAGGAACGTATATAAAAAGGGAAAATGGCAAAACCAAAGGGTTAGTGCAATAGAAAATGCAATTCTCAAAAGTACCCAGAGTTCAATAGTAATAATCCAAAAATGTCAGGAAACACAAAGCCACAGGATTAATCCAAAGGTATCTCCATGAACATGAAAACAGGAACTTTCCCAAGGTAAAGTGTCCAAAGAAATATAGGCATAAACAGGAACATAAAACAGGAATCTTGACAATACATGAATCAAGAACTTGATATCATAAATAGGAGATTGATCTCCATAAGCAATGTCTCTCCTCTGACAGGCTTGAAAGCAAGTCATTTAATTTAAACCCTCCAAGTCACCCTTGACATCATGCCTCACACATCTGGATCTCCCGGCCTTATCTCAAAGCCTCTGAGAAAATCTAGTTTGCTGGCTTTTCACACCCTGTGTTCTCAGGTCTAACCTATTATCTCTTGAAAACTCCTCATCTTCTCAAGGCCCTTTCTCAAGGGAACTGTATACTTTCATTTTCCCCTGTTGCTTAGAAATGAGCTGAAGAATCCAAAACATCAGCCTCGTCTGCTCGCAATTCCCTCCGATCACTCACAGACACTTCACTTTGAAACTCATCATCCCCATCCGACTCATCCTCTGAACATTCAGAAGAATCCTCTAATGCTTGCCAGACTATAATAGAAGGTCTACATCTAGTAGTCAGGCATTCTCTCCAGCTGTCCCAGTTTGGTAGGGATGGTCCTGAATAATCCTCTTCCACATTACTTTCTCAACTACTTTCAGCATGTCCTGTACATCATCCTCTGTAGATAATGAACTTGCAAACTGCCAATCTCTTTTGAATATATACTAGTTGATATATCCAGAATAAATATATCCTTCCCAACCTTGTTTTTAGTAGATCCATTTGTTTCCTTACGACTCATGCTTGATTGCATTTGTTTATTATTTTCCTATTTTCTAGGACTATGTGGACGCCCTGAAAGGACTCTGCTACGATGGCATGGAAGGGCTGCTTTTCCTGCTCCTCTTCTCCTTCTTCTCTGCCCTTTCCTTCACCACAGCTGTCTGCAGTCTTCCCCGTGCCTGGAAGAGGTTCCAGAACAGGTGAGGGTCAACACCCAAAAATGTGCATAAGATGATGTGCAACTTTGAAAATGAAGTCACCAAACTTTATACATATTTTTAAAATGATAGAAGATTGTAATTATTGGGAGCATGTGGACAATTTCAACAGAAAGGAGGAAACCATGAAAATGAACAAAATCTGGCTACCAGTATTAAAAAACTCTAAAATTGCAACAGCACAACAACAGAGAGGAAACAAACAAGGACATCTAATCACCTCTCAACAAAAATTTGCTCCAGGCACTGTCAGGCCATTGTATGCTAATCAAGGTGGTCAGCTGAAACATTCACACCTAGCTCCAGCAGACAAGACTCCTTTTTCTCACCCTGGTCATTCCACAGATATATAAACCCATTTTCCTAGTTCCAACAGTCCTCACTACCTCTGAGGATGCTTGCCATAGATGCAGGCAAAACGTCAGGAGAGAATGCCTCTAGACCATGGCCATATAGCCCGAAAAAACCTACAACAACCCATTATTGGGAGTGTTTTATGTTGAAGGATGTTCTTCTTTTTTAAAGTAAATCTGTAATCTAGTTTGGTCCTATATTTTTCTATTTTAAGAAACCAAATTTTTGTAAATGATCAGTCTATGAAGTTGTCTCACATCAGTTTGATTCATGCCTTATGACAGGCTAAGTTGTAGCTTATTTAATTATTGCTTGTTGTTATGTCTGAACCTGTTACACTGACAAACAATGACCTTCCACACTTCCACTTTATAAAACATGGTTTACTCTTGGCTTATGAACCCAAACTTGCTTAAACCACAGCTTGTTGTGACATGCAGAATGTCAGCTTGTTTATTTAGCTCATCTCTTTACACAGGAGCACTCATGCCTAAAGCAGCAAACCAAATCCAACCTATATAATAGCTTATTGCCATATACCAATGCGGCCACTACATCAGGTTTACGATGTGTGTAGTACTAGCTTGCCTATTGATTTCAAGACCCCTTCTACACTGCCACATAAAATCCACATTATCTGCTTTGAACTGGATTATATGGTAATATATACTCACATGATCAAGTTCAAAGCAGATAATGTGGATTATCTGTTTTGATAATTGGGATTATATGGCAGTGTAGAAGGGGCCCCAAGAGAAGAAAGGGCAAAAATAACATCAATTAATCAATTAATTGGAGCCCCAGGTGGCACAATGGGTTAAACCCTTGTGCTGGCAGGACTGAAGACCGACCGGTCAGAAGTTCAAATCCAGGGAGAGTGCGGATGAACTCCCTCTGTCAGCTCCAGCTCCCCATGTGGAGATGTAAGACAAGCCTCCCACAAGGATGGTAAAACATCAAAACATCTGGGCTTCCCCTGAACAACGTCCTTGCAGACGGCCAGTTCTCTCACACCAGAAGCGACTTGCAAATTTTCAAATTGCTCCTGACATGAAAAAAATAAAATAAAGCAAAAGAGAGATCTTGATGTGATAGCCTTCCTGAAAACCCAAGCAAGACAACATCTTCCAATCGTGCCTCCTCACTGACTTATTCTCTGTCTTTTTCTCCCCTTCTTTTGGATTTCCGTATAGGGACTCGGAGTACGACGACATGGAGGACGACGACCCTTTCACGCCCCAGGCACGTAGGCCGCCGACGGTGCGCGCGGGGGGGCCTGGGCCCACCCTGCCCGGCTCCTATAGCCACTGTTCAAGCTGGGGCAGCCGTGGCAGCCTGCGCCTCTCAGCCCCCCCCATTTCCAACGCCCCCGTCTCACAGTACATGTGAGTAGCCCCAACCACCCACCGCCCTCCCAACCCCCTCCCCGCGCGCTCGGTCATGACACCCCCTGTGAGGCGGGTGGGGCTCGGAGTGGCCAGCAATGGCACCGGTCTGAGTGCGCGAGTGGCAGGGGGAAGGGAGGCCTCACTCCCCCCAAAACCAGCCTCTGATGACTCCCTGTAACTTTTCCTACTCCTTTCCCTTCCTTCTTCTCATCTCCAACCTTGACCTTTTCATCATACCATTCATTCTTTCTTTCTTCTTCTATGTTCCCTTCCTCACTGTGCTTTTCCTCATTTCTACAAAACTACAGTATCCCTTGTGTTGTCTTGCATGTCAATTCTCAAAATGTATCCTCTTAATATCTGTTTAAAAAACAAAACAAAAGAGGAGCTGTTTTTTTTATACAGCTGGGAAAAATACTCCTTTCTGCTGAGCTCAGTTGAGGCTGGATGCATGTCTATTTTCTATTTTTTGGAGCTTTTATACAAAAGTCTCCTAATGCACTGTCAAAAGATGGTGTGGAGCCATTCCATATTTTCCTAGTTAATGTTTTTTGCCAAGAGAAAGAGAAAAAATAAGGGTGCGAGGATTGCGAATGGGAGATGTCACCACCAACTTCATGACCAACACAGGATATTTTCTTTGAGCTGAGCTATTCCCGGCATGTCACTATCATTTGAGAAGTTTAGCCCCTGGTTGCTCAATGGGTTAGACCCTTCTGCCAGCAGGGCTGAAGTCCGACAGGTTAGAGATTCGAATCTGGGAAGAGCACGGATGAGCTCCCTCTGTCAGCTCCAGCTCCCCATGCGGGGACATGAGAAAAGCCTCCCACAAGGATGGCATCTGGGCGTCCCCTGGGCAACGTCCTTGCAAACGGCCAGTTCTCTCACACCAGAAGCAACTTTCAGTTTCTCAAGTAACTCCTGACACGAAAAAAATTATTGAGAACTGAATAATCCAGTCCTAACACCTGGTGCATCCCAAATTACTTGGGAGATTATCTCCCATGACTCTCATGCTCTCTATTTTTGAGATGTTGTGGGAAGCATGCCTCTGTTAAAAGCAAAGCTGTGCTGCAGCTATCAGAAATCTGAGACAGGCGAGACAAACACCCTTAATATATTAAGTAGTTTGCAAAAGTGAGAAAAATCACAGTTTCCACTTTCTAAATTAACGAACAAGGGGTTTTTATCTTATAGATATTATATATTTAAAGAGATCTGGGAAAGGCTACTTCTTAGGACTAAAGTTCCCCAGAATTTCCTAGCCAATTTAGTCATTGGACACACTGGTTGGGGGATTCTGGAACTATAATCCAAAAACCTAACTTTTCTAAACTCTGTATTTTTAATCCCATCATTCTGCCCTCGGCAGCATGTATTTTTTTTTCTTTCTTTTTCCCATTTTTCCTTTTCATTTTCATGAAAGATACATTAGGCTAAGTAACAGTGACTAGTACAAAGTTATCCATTGAGCCTCAGGGTGTTATGTGGATATGAATCTAAAAGTCTCCTCAATTTAAACTCAACATTATAATAATCATTCTGCAAACGAACATTTCCTACTTGGAGGTTCACCTTGACAGTCTCTGAAGTCAATCAATATGCATTATATATCTGTTTATATTTCTGTTTCCACTATCATCTTCAGCTCCCCCAAAGGAACATGGATAATTCATCCTTTTGTTTTCTTCACGTCTGTTCCTTTTATGTCTCACCCTTTCCCATCCCTTCCCTGGCCATGCAGGCTGGAGAAATCTGGGAGTTGTAGTTCATTGAAATAACTATTCCAAGCCTAGTTAATATAGTCCATCTCCCAGAGGACCCAGGCTGTACAAGGCTGCTTCATATTTTCTCAGCATGCAAAGGGATCTTGCAGGACCTTTGAGATTGAGAGAGAGGGAGGTTTGTAGCATTGGCTTCTACAGGAACTTTTGTTGCAAAGTTATTTCTCTCAATCTCAAGATCCTACCAGATGCCTTTGCATACTGATACAGGCTAACACGGCTATATCTTCAAATAATATATTCTCAGTTGCTGTTACCTTTCTCACCCAAATATTTCCCATATCAGATTAATTCCTGGAACGACCAAAATCTACTATTCCTGGAACGACCAAAATCTACAAAATCTACTAATCTATTTTATTTCTCCCTCTCTTCTGTTTTCCTCAGCTGTCCTGACCCAGCTTTTGATGCAAAATTTAGATCAGAATGTGATCTACCTGCCACTGGTTGAGCTATAGGTTACCTAAATGTACCTGGGCTGTTAAGTCTCATTGTCTAGTAAAAGACCAGAATTTAGTTGTTTTCTTGTCCATGCACACACAGCACAAGAGAACCAGTTGTAAATCTGTAGACACCTGAAGTCCTTCTTGATTGTCACCAAATTTGCCATTTTAAGAAGGAGGAATTGCTTCATACTAGCTTCTGGGTGTGCAAGCCTCATGTGTGCCATTCTTACGCCATTTTTTAAATTGTAAATGTCAAATTTGCCATTTGGGCAAATTGTGTGCAAGATTCCTTGTTTTCCACAACTTTTTATTAAGCTGGATGGTACAAATATGTAGAGGGTGAGGGAAGAAACTAAGACATCCCCAAATTAAGTGAGATGTTGTGACCATGAAGCATGCAGTAAACAAACAGTCCCAAAATGTAGATTAGAGACTGAAGTAATCTATATACCTGATGGTGTTCAGGTTCTATATTAGGCCTAGCAATCTATATAAGTAAAAATGTAATGTTCGTTTGTGGGATTAACATCGCTCAAAAACCACTGGACGAATTGGAACCAAATTTGGACACAAGACACCTACTAACCCAAGGAGTGACCATCAAAAGAAAATTGATTTTGTCATTTGTGAGTTGTAGTTGCTGGGATTTATAGTACAGCTACAAAGAGCATTCTGAATTCCACCAATGATGGAATTGAACCAAATGTCGCACACAGAACTCCCATGACCAACAGAAAATACTAGAAGGGTTTGGTGGGCATTGACCTTGAGTTTGGGAGTTGTAGTTCACCTACATCCAGAGAGCACTGTGGACTCAAACAATGATGGATCTGGACCAAACTTGGCACGAATATTCCATATGCCCAAATATGAACACATGGAGTTTGGGGAAAATACACCTTGACATTGTAGTCGCTGGGATTTATAGTTCACCTACAATCAAAGAGCATTCTGAACCCCACCAACAACAGAATCGGGGCAAACTTCCCACACAGAACCCCCATGACCAACAGAAAATACTTAAGGCCATCCAGTCCAACTCCCTTCAACAGGGCAAGAAAACATAATCAAAGCCTCCTGACAAAGAGCCATCCAGCCATAGATAGAGATAGATATATATGATTCACACACAGTGAGATATAATACCATAGATTTGAAAGAAGGACAATGATATGTTGCATATTCCAGAGTAGACAAACCAGACACTCTCCACATCAACACTGACAAAGAAACAACAAGAAATACTGTTTACCCTCAAGCATAAAGAAATTACATAGATTAGAAACCATTACTTTATTTTCGAGATCACCAGACTGGGTCACAGCAACGCGTGGCAGGGGACGGCTAGTGCATAATAAAACAATTGCTAGGGATAACCTGATGCCAGTCAACTTGATAAGGAGTTCTGGATAACTCATAAACATGCACACTGTTGTAGCCAGTTGGATCCTACCCAACTCTAGGTGTGTAAGGAGGCTTGTATCTTATCCTTCACTACATTAAGATGTTCTAAAGCCCAGGTAAGTTTATCCATTACACGGAACCTGGGATCCATCAATTAGGTTATAGCTTCCAGACATGTGTCCAAACTAAACCAACGATCTAACTAACTGTCTCCATTTTAGACATGTCTTTGGAAACCGCTGAATGATTAGCAGAATAGTGTTTTGAAGTCCATCTGGGTGATGGCTGAAAATTGAGAAATCTTCAAGATCTGGGATGGTGGACTTGGGAGGGGGAATACATTTTCAGCTTCTTTGTTGGTGTCGCTTGCAGGAGTCAAAGCGCTTCGTACAGTGGCAGTCCTCGATTTGAGAGCGTCCCCCTCATCGACCGTCATTCCCCGCCCCCATCGGTGAGTTGGTGCCACAAAGGACCTCACACTGCACAGGGTCCAAGAGTGGCACAATTTTTGTGTGCAATGGCATGACAACTATTTGATGCCACAGTATGGTTTACATGGCCCTAGCTGGATGCCAGAAAGAGGAGAGGGGATGCTATTAGAAATCTGGTTAGTCACAATATATGGTCAACATGTTTAATCGGAAACTTCTGATTCTGACATTTCTGGAGTCTGACTTGAGACTAGATTGATGCTGATAGGAGCAAACACATCACAAAATGTTTTCCCTTTTTACTATGGCGATTGGAATCGCAGGTAAGATAAGCCATGTTTATTGTTAAATTTCATACAAGGTGAAGGAGATGTTGGAGAATTAGTCACACTTGCCTTCTCACCTGACTTGGCTCTCCAGATCTTGTCAGGGATGGCTATATAGAACACACACACCTTATCATCTAGTTGCTAGTTCAGCAGCACCCTCTTCCTTGAGATTTCAAGTCCAAAATTTGAGGTGGAGTGTGATGTCCCAAAGGCACATTTGTTTCTGAGTCAATTTCCTTTGCAAATTAACTCAAGGCAAAATTTGAGAGAATCTGGCCAACTTGCTCATATGGCAATCCAGAACCAGGAAAAAACAACAACCCACAATTTGCAACTTTGCTGGTTTGCTTTATGTAGTCTGGGAGCTTTTATATTCCTTAATTTGTGGAAGTTAACATTATTTCACAAGCAAGAAATTCTTAGAAACAGAATCAAAGTTGCCAACTGGCCAGAATTTATTTTTCCTAACTTTTTGCTAGGACATGACAAAAACACAGGAGAAAAGACATGTGGTCATAGTGTACAGACGTGAATATTCCTTTCAAGTTGCATAGAACAGGCACTTGCCGATTGTCAAAATTTGGCTTTTTAAAATAGGGTTGATTCGATGGCCTGGCAGGGAGGAAATTCCCTCCAATAATAGAATACATCAGAGAGGGGTTATACTTTTTGGTTAATAACTGTGATGAAGAACTACATCACAGAATTAAATAATACATAACTACATAACCGCTCCAAGTCGCCTCTGGGCTGAGAGGGGCGGTATATAAATATAGTAAATAAATAATAAATAAACAGATCTCCAAACAGGAGCTACACCAAGCAACAGAGATCAGTTTTGCTGCCAATCAGGATGAAGCAGGATGATGTGCAACAACCAGAAGCAGGGCCTACCACAACTCCTTATTTGGTGTTCACTGGTGGAAAAAGGCTGGAAATATAATTCTGCTGCATCCCAGTCGCCAAAAGAACAGACATCAGGTTGTTGTAGGTTTTTAGGCTGTATGACCATGTTCTAGAAGCATTCTCTCCTGACGTTTCACCTGCATCTTTGGCATTTATCCTCAGAGGTGTGACCTCACAACCTCTGAGGATGCCTGCCATAGATGCAGGTGAAATGTCAGGAGAGAATGCTTCTACAACTTTGCCATAGGGCCTGAAAAACCTACAACAACCCAGTGATTCCGGCCATGAAAGCCTTCAACAATACATAGAACAGACATCCATTGCTTGGTGCACCTGATGCCTATTAAGGTACATTTGGGGTGACATTTGAGATTATGGTAATACTGCTATGATCATAAACATGAATACTTAACAGTTATGCAAAGGTTCAACTTGATGGTGGCCTTTATAGCCTATAAAAAGGGCATGGCGGAGAATCTTTGGATACTGTTAAGAAGATGCAAACCCATATCAATTTGGCTGTGCTTGTTTGTAAGAGCTGATGGAGAAAAAGCACAGGCCATGTTCTCATCTTCTCATTTCCTTCAAGCCTTCTATGTTCGTATACAACAGGCATAATATGATGAAACAGAATGCTCTCTTCCTATTGCTATTGACACATATGTTTTGGATACTAACGACCCCTCTCTATATATCCTCCCATAGTATTCCCCCAGCATGCGAGCCTCTTACGTTGGTGCTAGCGAAGAAGTGGACCTCCCCTACCGGACCGGATACCTGCCCTAGATGCACCCCAGAAGACCCCAACCCACATCCACACCATTCAACTAACACAGAGCAGACCCCACCCACCTGCCCACCTCTTACTGGAGCGCAACCGCAGCCAGCTCCGGCACCACCTGCCCCCCAGCCCGTTCACCTGGATCTTTTCTTCAGTCATTTCATTTGCCTGCCCTCTATAAGCAAGCAAAAGGAGCTGAGTGGGGGAGGATATCCCTTATGGGATTTCGGAGACATTAATAGACAGAGGCAGGAGTGAGAAAGGGCTAAGGAAAGGGGCACTGAGCAGAGAAGGTAATACAACCAGTTATTGCTGAGCAACAGGACAAGGGTGAACTAAGCAAAAGGCATGGATGAAGCAGAAAGAATGAAAGGAAAGAATTGTTGGTAAACAGATTTCTAAAAATCAGAGTGGATGAGTGGATGTTTATATACAAATAAAAGTGTGTTTGGGAGACACTGGTTGAATGGAAAGATGCAGGGACTGAATGAGTGAAAGAAGGGATAGAATGAAAGAGCAAAAGGATGAGGGAGACAAATTGGTGGCAGTCTAAATATCACATATTGGGACAGAAGAAGCCACTTGGACGACGACACATCCCCGTTCCCGGCTCTCACAAAGGGCATCCTAGAAAGGGTCCTTTGGGGAGACCTGAAGGAAGAGGGGAGTCCAGTAGGGGCCCAAAGTCACCCCTGCTCCCCACCAGCCTCCTTGCTCCTAATTAGAGACCCCCCACCCCATCCCAACACTAACAAGAGTTTGGAACTTGCCCAGTTTAAAATAAAAGGGAAACTTTATTTTACACAGTTTTCAATATTCATTTTGTGTGAGGGGTATTGGTGGTTTATGGGTGCCCCATAAAGGTGGAAGTAACCAAAAGATCTTAATCATCATCTTATTTATATCTTGGGACCATTTTTTTAAACTTTAAAACAACACAGATGTGCAGTCTAAAGTTTCAATGGAATGTTGAAACTTTACCATTTGAAAAAAAATACAATTCCATATCTATAAAAGATCCACACGAAGGGGCATGGACTCTGCATGTTCTCAGGGGTCTCCTTCTGGCTTGGAAGAACACCAACGAGTTGAATCTCTCTGAAGATTAGCTTTGTCGGCCAAAGCAAAATTGTGACAGATGTGCTCTAGGTATGAAAAGACTGCTGCGCCCCAAAAATGGGGTTGCAATCTTTTATTGTTTTACATGTTTTGATTGGTCTTAATATATTGTCCATTCAATAGGCCTATGCTTACCTAATAGGTTCCTGTTTGGCTCTTTATTACTAAGCAAGCAAACAGATGCAAAACAACAGAAACTGGAATTAACTAGAAAGTTCATATCTCCTTCAAGTGTCCCTGACTCGCTGGGAAGTGCTTGGCAGGCATCAGCTTATCTTTTGGTTAAGGAGGGTAGGCATGAAGGCTACTCCTCAAACTGCAGTGGCAGTTCTTTTTCAAAGCTCTACTACAGTCCTATATACGAGGGTTGAATGAAAACTAATTCCTCCACCTTCGTTACTTGGGTTTGGATGAGAATATTTTAATCAAATGCAGAAATAATCCTTAGAATGTGCTCTTTAACTACCACTATTCACTTTTCAACATAATCACCAGACAATTGGATACATTTCTGCCAACAATGAACAAGTTTTCTGAAGCCGTCATGGAAGAAGTCGACTCCCTGTTTCCACAATCCATCGTGCACAGATCTTCTGATAGCCAAGCAAAGCAATAATGTGACCCACACATTCTTGTGAAATGCTGATTATGCATGAAATTTCTCTCTGAATGGTACGAAGATCATCCTGAATCAATCTGTTGACCTTTTGCTTGTGAAGCTCAGTGGTTGCTATCACTTGACATCCAACTCTTTGTTTGTCACACAAGTCAGATATTCCCACCTCAACATCTTTAAACTTACTCGCCCAATTATGCACAGTACTTACATCAACACAATCACCATAAACAGCTTGCATTATCTGATGAATCTCCTTTGTGGTGACACCTTCTGCTGTCAAGAATTCAATGACTGCATGTTGCTTAAGTCGCATTGACCGACCGTCTGCGCAGGGTTCCATACTTCGCACTTTAACAACACAACTGTTCAATGCTAAGGCTTCCCGCCAAAATGGAACTGTAGAGGAGAGTCTACTGAACAAGCCAGTACCTGCTGTATGCCAGTACTTCCATCTGTTGAGTTACGAAGGTGGAGGCATTACTTTTCATTCAACCCTCATAGCAATTAAGATCTTATAAGACTGCATCTTCTTCACACATAATTTGCATTCTTTGAAATTTAGATTTCATGATGGATAGTCAGAATGAGGGGGTTTGAATTATTTACTGCCCAATTCATTTGAGGAACTAGGATTCCAGCTGTGTGTGAGTGTACCTTCAAATTGCCTGTCAACTTATGGAGGCCCCATGAAGTCCGTAGGGTTTTCTTAAGCAAAAGATAGCCAGAGGTCATTTTGCTAGTTCCTCTCTCTGAAACTCAGCCTACATCACCATTTGTAACAGTACACAAAAATCAATTTCATGGTTCCTTACCCTAGTCATCCTGGCCTCAGCATTTGGTGAGGTATCCATATATAAAGCAAAGCAAAACAAATCTGTTGGGAGATGGCAGTGGCACTTAGCATCAGCTGCTCTTGTCTTCCAGTGATTCAACGCAGCTAAATTTAGCAAAACAGCGAAAAGCACAACAACTCTTTCTCAGAGCTACACCTGTTGTGATAATAGTTCCCTTTCTTCCAGAGGATATGGGCATGATGGCATGTGCTCTTTGGAACCAGGACTTCTGACAACCCTACATCTCATCCAACCCATTTCTAGAGGGAGACCCCTTCTTACTTCAGTTCTTCAATAGTACCACCAGTTCTATATCCTTCCAATCGACAGCTGGAAATTATGCATCTTTCTCTTCCAATTCTTGTTCATTTTGATCCAAGGGACACGAACAGGGCTGGTGAAAATGGAGGCAGGAGAAAGTGTTCTTGGGGGGGGGGGGGCTTGTGTGTGTGTGTGTCAGAAGCGACTTGAGAAACTGCAAGTCACTTCTGGTTTGAGAGAATTGGCCATCTGCAAGGACATTGCCCAGGGGACGCCCAGCTGTTTTACCATCCTGTGAGAGCCTTCTTTCATGTCCCCAGATGAGAAGCTAGAGCTGATAGATGGGAGCTCACCCCGCTCCCCAGATTCAAAATGCTGACCTTTCAGTCAGCAATCCTGCAAGCACAAGGGTTTAACCCATTGTGCCAACAGGAGCTCCTAGGAGGTGTTCTTTGGTGAATGCCTCGCTTCCTTTGCCAGTTGATCCAGGTGGGCTTTCCTGTCTAAAGTAGTAACACTCCATGACCTGCTTGGTGAATGGGTCACCGTTTACATCCCCTACAACTTGACCCCAGTGATTGAAATAGCAGAGGGGACACTGCTAGAACATTTTCAAAAATAGCCATGCAAGATAGGTATCAGCATTAGCTATTGCTGATGGTCAAGAATCCACGGTTGTTGTGATACCTGTCACATACCTTCTTATATTTCACAGATGAGAACCAGAATATTTGGCTAAGCAGCACCAGACTGTAGTCAAGGTAGCAGAAGTTATCAGTGAGCTGGAATATAGTATTGAAGGGGCAAGGACTCATCAGCACTCCCACATTCCACATGAAGTCAGCCCTCCCCCCCCATCCCACCCCTCAGCTCAAAAGGGCGATGTAAAGGAAGGACACCACAAGTTGATCTCCAACTGCAGAAGCAATTTATTGCAGGCCAAGCAGTGACGACAAAAATGCATATAGGAATGCAATCAAAGGGTTTTGTTGCAAGCGTATTTATCACTTTTACAAAAAATTAAAAGCACATTTTCATTGGTGTACAGCGAGCATCCTCAAACTGCACCCCCCCCCCTCCCAGTTGTTTGGGCCTTCAACTCCCAGAATTCCTGATAATTGAACAAGCTCATTAGGGCTTCTGGGAGTTGGAGGCCCAAACAGCCGAAGGGCCACAGTTTGAGGATGCCTGGTGTACAGTAATTAATCATTTCATTGGTCTAAGCTGGATAATACAGATTCTTGTTGGCTCTCTTTCTTTCTAATAGCAAAAGGTGTCCAACAATTGCACTTTTAATTTCTCTGACCTTGAGCATAGCATCTGCCAGCTTGTCTTATCTACTTGCTCTGTTTCACTTTCAAGCACATGAGAAATTTAGGGAGTACTAGCTTATGGATTTATCCTTGAAGACAGAGAGTAATCACCTCCCTGTGGCAGCTTCTTCTAAGCAACTGAAGTTTTTGCAAATGAAAGCATCTAGCAAATCAGGACATACTGGATTTACAGTCATTAGAAAATCCCACTTAAAGCCATGTCTCTCTTAGTATAAACTAGAAGAGGCTGTAGCAGTTCGCTTTTGCCTGTCAACTCTGGAGACCAGGTTTCGAATCCCTGTTTGGCCATATAAGCCCACAATGAAGGGGCACTGATTTATGGGCACTCCAAATGCACAAGCTTAGGAGTTCCCGCAATGGCCCAATGTAGCCATGCAAGGAGGAAGCCGTAAGTTGGATTCTTACTACAAAGACTTTATTATATGGCCATAATATTGACAAACATGCTCACAGGAATGCAATCAAAGGATTTGTCGCAACTCCCAATGGGGCTTCAGAGCTTTTATCATTTTTGACAATAAATTGAATATACATTCTCATTGGTTTCCAAAGACAAATAATTTAATTGGTCTAAGCTAGCTCATTGGTTCTTTATTATTATGTCTGACGTAATAGCACACCTAACAATGGTGCAACTATAGCACAATTATAGCACAATTCTGACCATAACTGTCTTAATGAATCAATCTTATCTGTTAGTCTGTTTCAAACATAACTCCAGAGCAACTGGGAAACTCGGGAGTTTTAACTAGCTACTAGCTAGCCAGTTTTGTCCGGATATACTGTTATCCTTGAATAGTAACTTCCTCTCTGCAGCAACGTTTTCTCAAACAATCTGCATTTTCTGTAAACAAAGGCCGGCTGCAGAAAAAGTCCAATATGGCAGTAAATAAAGACATATGGGCATTGGGAACATCTCTGAAAATCCCCTTTTAAAACCACGTCTCCTTCAATTGGATGACCTTGGGCAAGTCACGGTCTCTCAGCCCCAGCGGGTGGCCAGGGAAATGCTTCCTCTGACCACGTCTCGCCAAGGAAACACCTTAAGGTTGCCATACATCAGAAATCACTTGAAGGCACTTTGCAAATTGTGGTTCAGTGTTTTGAGTGTTGGACTCTGAGAGGCAGGACCCAAACGCCTGCTCAGCCATAGAGAGGTATGTGGCAACCTTGGACGAGCCACACTCTGCCTCAGCCGAAGAAGGCAAGATCAGCAAACCTCCTCTTAATAAATCTTGCCAAATAAACCTTACAATAAGGTTGCCATAATTGGTCGATTTAAAGGTGTGAAAGAAAACCCACACTGTTTAGGTCCCTGGGATATTATTGATATAGATGTTTTATTAGTCAAGCTTTAGGCTGGACCAGGTTTTGATTGACACAACGGCTCAGCTTATCCCAGATTCTTTCCCCAATATTAAAAGGCCTAGCTCAGTCCTGGGCAAACTTGAGCACTCCGAGAGTTTTAGACTTCAACTCCCACAATTTCCAACAACCTCAAGCCCTTTCCTTTCCCCTCTGTTTTCTGTAGAGTTTGAGCAGGCCCAAAGGATGGCAAAGATGCTTAACGCCAGTTCACAACAGCAACTCCTCCTCCCATGATTACACCTGGAAGACCAATGATTGCAAGGCATTGTATTCACAAACTCCAATTCTCCATGTGTTTGGACTTCAACTCCCAGAAGCCTCAACTGCCTTGGCCAATGAGCAGGCATTCTGGGTTATTTATTTTGTCTCAAAAGCATTGCATAAATTAGTATAAAACTGATAAAAATAGAAGGTTTGCAGGCGGCTAAATATGTTTCTTGACCAAAAACAGGCAACAGCAATGGCATTGTCTGTAGCCTCCAACCATTCCTCCTCTGTACATGAGGCAGGGCACAATGGACAAGCATACAGATGCAGAGTTGTCTGTTCTGCTCCACAGTAACACATAGTATGGGATTCTTTTAGGTAGTGCCATTTTGCCAGGTTGTCTTTTGATCTGGGTTGTTGTAGGGTTTTCGGGCTATATGGCCATGGTCTAGAGGCATCTATGGCAAGCATCCTCAGAGGTAATGAGGTCTGTTGGAACTAGGCAAAAGGATTTATATATCTGTGGAATGACCAGGGTGAGACAAAGGACTCTTCTCTGCTGGAGCTAGGTGTGAATGTTTCAACTGACCACCTTGATTAGCATACAATGGCCTGACTGTGCCTGGGGCCAACTTTTGTTGAGAGGTAATTAGATGTCCCTGCCTGCTTCCTCTCTGTTGTTGTGCTGTTGCAATTTTAGAGTTTTTTTTAATACTGGTAGCCAGATTTTGTTCATTTTCATGGTTTCCTCCTTTCTGTTGAAATTGTCCACATGCTTGTGGATTTCAGTGGCTCCTCTGTGTAGTCTGACATGGTGGTTGTGAGAGTGGTCCAGCATTTCTGTGTTCTCAAATAAAATGCTGTGTCCAGGTTGGTTCATCAGGTGCTCTGCTATGGCTAATTTCTCTGGTTGAAGTAGTCTGCAGTGCTTTTCATGTTCCTTGATTCATGTTTGGGCAATGCTGCGTTTGGTGGTCACTATGTAGACTTGTCCACAGCTGCATGGTATACGGTAGACTCCTGCAGAGGTGAGAGGATCCCTCTTGTCCTTTGCTGAACGTAGCATTCGTTGGATTTTCTTGGTGGGTCTGTAGATAGTTTGTATGTTGTGTTTCCTCATCAGCTTCCCTATGCGGTCAGTGTTTCCCTTGATGTATGGCAAGAACATTTTTCCTCTGGGTGGATCTTCATCTTTACTCTCATGGCTTGTTCTTGGTCTTGCAGCTTTTCTGATGTCTGAGGTGGAGTATCCATTGGCCTGGAGAGCACAGTTGAGGTGGTTCAGTTCATCTTGGAGGAGGTGGGGTTCGCAGATTCTTTTTGCATGGTCTGCCAAGGCTTTAATGGTGCTTCTTTTTTGACTTGGGTGATGGTTGGAGTTTTTATGTAGGTATCTATCTCTGTGTGTGGGTTTTCTGTCTTTTGATCTGCCCACTCCACTTCTGAGTCTATTCAGGGACTTCCAGGTTGCCCATTCTTGGTTTGCCCCTGGAGGAAGACCCTTGTGGGGGGCCATCCAGTTGGGGTTTTCTGGTTGAGCTGCCCAGAGGGATACTCTTGCTGTTGCTGGAGGGACGCCATTCTGGGTGCTGAGGTCCAAACCCCTAAAAGATCCAAGCTTGGGCAAATTTGGCCCTCTAAGTGTTTTGGACTTCAACTCCCACCATTCCCAACAGCCTCAGGCCCCTTCCTTTTCCCCCTCAGCCGCTTAAGCGGCTGAGGGGGAAAAGGAAGGGGCCTGAGGCTGTTGGGAATGGTGGGAGCGGCTGAGGGGGAAAAGAAAGGGGCCTGAGGCTGTTGGGAATGGTGGGAGTTGAAGTCCAAAACACTTGGAAGGCTCAAGTTTGGCCAGGACTGGGCTAGGCCTTTGAATATAGGGGGAAATCTGGGATTGGCTGAGCCTTTGTGTCAATCAAAACCTGGCCCCGCCTAAATCTTGATTGATACAACGCCTCAACCTATCCCGCCGACGTGGCGTCAGCCTCTGTGACGTCACCACCCTTCGCCTACGCGCATGCGCCTTTCCCTTTCCTGCCTCCACCGGAAGGAAGTCAGCTGCTGACTGTGGAACCAGACAGTCGAACGAGGTGGGAGGAGAGTCAGCCGCCGCCATTTTGCGACGGGAGAGGTTCTTCCTTTCCTTTCGTTTGGACTCTGAAAAGCCTTTGAAGCAACGCGGCAAGGCGCTGAAGTCGAGGGAGCGGCGGGCTTGGTCTTATTAGGCCGGAGGATCACAACAGGCTGAGGGAAGGGAGGGTGGGCGAGGGGAGCGAGTAGGCCCGGGTGTAAGTAGGCCGCGGAGGGTTTGAGGGGGTCGGGAGGCGGGCTGTTGCTGAGTTGATCACACCCTTGAGGCCTTCCAGGCCGCCGTAGGCTCAGGAGAAGGGGGTTTCATTAAAGGGAACTCGGAAGGGAGCAGAGATCTCGGAAAGGGTGGGTCGGGAAGGATCGGAAGAGGTAGGCCTCGGCGCCGCGGCCCTAGTCACTCTTCGGAGGGGAAGGAGTCGGTTCTGCTGTGTTTCTTGGCTCTTGTCACGAAAGGAAGAGCGGTTTCTTTCCCCCTCGAGGCGGCATTGCAGGGAGATGGGCCTCTGCCTCGGTTAACCTCCTTTGTTTGGCCTCTCTGCCTCCTGTGGAAGGAGACCGAAGGGAAGCGGTGCTTGGAGCCCTCCCAGCCCTTGGGTATCGCAGCCTATCGACGCCGAAAACCCCCTCATCCAACGAACAGAGGATGGCTGCCAATATCGGCGATCAACTTCCCCCAGAATGGTGATTGTGATAGTTTGCTTTAATTTGGTATAAGGAGGGTTGTGGTCGAGTTATGAAGGGACTGATTTGTTTATTTATTTATTTAGTACATTTCTATACCACCCCTCTCAGCCTTCATGCGACTCGAGGAGGTTTACAAGGCAAGAATTCAATGCCACCAAGGACACAGTTACAATATATAACAGGCATCCTCAAACTATGGCCCTCCAGCTGTTTGGGCCTCCAACTCCCAGAATTCCTGACCACTGAACAAGCTGGCTAAGGCTTCTGGGAGTTGGAGGCCCAAACAGCTGGAGGGCCACAGTTTGAAGATGCCTGATATACAATATAAAAAACATCAGCAACAATAAATTCAAACATTATAATGAAACATTTCAATCGATAATCATTAAAACAATGTCCAGTTCCACCATATGGTTATTGGTGCAGTGGGTTAAACCCAGGACTGAAGCCCGACAGGTCACAGGTTCGAATCCAGGGAGATGCAGATGAGCTCCCTCTATCAGCTCCAGCTCATGCGGGGACATGAGAGAAGCCTCCCACAAGGATGATAAAACATCAAATCATCTGGGTGTCCCCTGGGCAACGTCCTTGCAGACGGCCAATTCTCACACCAGAAGCAACTTGCAGTTTCTCAGGTCGCTCTTGACACAACATACAAACACACACACACACACATATATATATATATTGTGTGTGTGTGTGTATATATATAGTTATCCCATTATTATATCCCTTACTCCGTATTTTCAAATGCCCGCTCAAATAGCCATGTCTTAAGATTCTTCCGGAATGATAGGAGCGAGGAAGCCAATCTAATCTCCCTCGGAAGGGCGTTCCATAGCCGAGGGGCCACCACTGAGTAGGCCCTGGTTACTACTATCGTCTTTATTTCTACCCTGTCTTAGGGCCCTTCCACACAGCCATATAACCCAGAATATCAAGGCAGAAAATCCTACAATATGTGCTTTGAACTGGGTTATCAGAGGGCCCTTCCACACAGCTGAATAAAATCCCACATCTGCTTTGAACTGGAATATATGGCAGTGTGGACTCAGATAACCCAGTTTAGAGCAGCTATTTTGTGGGACATGGGGCTGTGTAGAAGGGTCCTGGGTGTGACTCAGATAACCCAGTTCGAAGCAGATATTGTGGGATTTTCTGCCTTGATGTTCTGGAATATATGGCTGTGTGGAAGGACCCTTAGATAATCCAGGCCCCTTCCACACAGTTGAATAAAATCGTACATTATCTGCTTTGAACTGAGTTATATGGCAGATATTGTGGGATTTTCTGCCTTGATATTCTGTGTTATATGGCTCTTGGAAGGGCCCTGAGTCCACATTGCTATATATTCCAGTTCAAAGCAGAAAATGTGGGATTTTATTCAGCTGTGTGGAAGGGGCCTTGGAAACTCAAGACAGATACAAAAGTTGGAAAACAATTAAATGTTTTTGGGTGGATTCAAATAATACCATTTAAATTACAATCAAAGTCCAACATTCTTTCCCACCCACTCCTCCATCCCATTCCACCTACGCTGTAGGATTATTGCACTCCACTTGAACTGCTATGGCTCAGTGCTGTGGAGTCTGGGGTTTGTAATTTGGTGGAGGCATCTGCATTCTTTGACAGAGAAGGTTACATGCCTTATAAAAACATAACTCCCAGGATTCCATAGCATTGAGCCACGGCAGTTAAAGGTGGGTCTAGTTGCATTATGTCTATTCTATAAATGCACCCTTAAATCATAAAATAATAAACTTTATTTATATCCTGCCACCATCTCCCAAAAGTGACTCAGGGCGGCTTACAAAGCACTCCAGGTGCAATATCTAACATCAATGGTACATGAATATAAAACAATATCACATACAAATTATAAAAACAACCACATATCTCTCTCAACAGATGTCCCCCATTTTGTGGGGCAGAGTAAATAGTCTCAGCTGCTTCTGAAAGGGAGCTACTGACAGCAGCCCAGTAACTTCTGTTTTTTACCTGCTACAACTGGCAATCTTCAAACTGGAAATGAGTGTTCAGCACAGTGGGGCTGGAGGCTGTCCGAAATTGGTATATTTGATGAGGGGGCTTTCTACCACAATTGGGGGGGGGGGGGTTAGAGCTGCTCAATTCTGAAATGAATTTTACATTCAAAATTGTTTTCATAGTGCCATAGCTGTTCTGCCTCTTTGAGGTTAAGTTAACACAAGCTTCATGTTTGACTGGTTTAAGCAGGAGTAGAAAATTCCTAGATCGTTATCAAAAAACTGAATTTAGGGCTTAAAACTTGTTATGTTAGTTTTTGAAAGAGCTTAGCTACTGTTTATCTTTAGTTACATTTTAGTCATTAAGGTTTGCTTCCTTAGTCATTTATTTACTTAATCAGATCTATGCTGTTTTTGTTATTGCTAATTGAGGATTGTGGCTGACCTGATTTGAACTCTTTTAGTACCTAGCACAACATGTTCTCTGACATGCCTGGAATGCTTCTGCTAATTAATATGGGCTAGGCAGATGAGTTCTGCGGAGTAAATGTTTCTCTGTTGAAAATAAAGATTTATTTACTTTAATTCGAATCTAGAATTGGTGTTTCTAGGACTCTCAGAGAACCCTCTTATAAGAAACTTTGCCATAAAGGCCCCATGATAGGGTCAAGTTAGGGTCAGTATAAGCACAAGTACAAAGTAATAAATGTAAAGTTAGTTTTACAGCGGGTTGATAGTATTGGGAAGAGGTGCTAACAAAATTAGTTGCTTTTTAAAAATTCTTTGTAGCAGGTTTTCATGCGGAATGAAAATCCCATATTGGTCCCACAAAGTTCCTCCCCCCCCCAAAAGACTTAGAATTAAAACCATTTGTTGGTTAATCAACTGAGTGTTTTGTGTGCCTTGTAGGTTTTTTTCTTTTGGCAGCATTAGCTTAATTTGCTGCCATTTGTATCGATATGAGTGTTAATAGAAGAGGAAATGATGCCCAGTTTAAAGAACAGGGCTGTTCTGACAGATAAAAAACTAAGACTTTTTTGAGACTTTGTTCAGGATGAGGTCATCATTTTTGCTTGTGATGACATAATGCTGATAACATCAGAAGCCAGCTGGTCTTGACATTTGGCCATGAAGGCCTTTAAGAGTACAGGAGAGAGAAATGTATACGTACTTGCTGTTTTGAGGCCTCTCTCCTTTAGCCAACATATGTGCGTATTTAGACTTGCCACATGGCAAGTAAAAATTATGTTTTGTTATCTTTTTTGTTCAGGTGATTTGTTTGAATCTTGGTAACATTCTACCATTGGAACAGTTTAGCTTTATTTTTATAAACTTTATTTTTATATTTTATATGTAGGCAGTTCTGAAAACTTAGTCATATGGCAGCATAGAATTACTTAAAATATCATTTATAGTTAGCATTTAACAAATCTAAAATCAATTGAAAATGGAATACAAATACACAGTAACAATGACAATGCTGGTTTCAAATCCCTTTTATTTTCATGTACAATCCTGTCCTACCTTTCCTTCAAAGAAGGACTCTTCTGGTGTCTAATGCTGATCAGAGATATATTGTATTCTGTTCAGTTCTTTCACTTTTATGTTACTATAAAAAGAACAACATATTAAGGGGGTACATGAATAATGTCAGGATAAAAACAACATGAAATGGGTCATGCAATAAAGTAGTATTTCTTTAATAAGTTAAAGTAGCAAAATAATACCCTTCCGTCTCTGTTTTATAATCTGTTGGCTTGAAATATCAGTGGGTAGGCAGAAAGGAGGAAGAAGAATCCTCTCTTCCTGATTTTGTCCACTTAAGGGATCAGTCCTAATTACAGTTCCAAGACAGTAATGGCACTGGCTCCTTTCTTGCGCTTCTGGTCTGTCTGCTAGTGAAGCCTATTAATACCATTACTTGGTTAGCTCTAATGTCACAATGTACCTTTTGTTAGTCTTATGAGTGAGTCAGTTCTCTGGCCATGTTTTATTCCCTTTGTTGTCAGGGTCATTTCAGATGCCATTGATTCAGCATTTCTGATGTTCCAGAGGGCAGGATACAGGATTTCCCTAAGTACTTACATTGTTTGAGAGAAAGAAGAAAGCCTTTAAATCTGAATTTTTGGGCTCCTGCTGTTTGTTGGCATGTTGTGGGTTTTCCTATAACACCTTCTAAATGCAGATCCTTGTGTGGTCTCAGATGTCTTGTCTATGAAGAATAAGATACATAGTTTGCAAGAGTCTGGTATGCAGGGAGATAAAATTACTGGAATTGCTCACTGGTTGCTGAATGACAAGCTGATGGTGATGAAGTTGGACTTCTTATTTCTACTAATCAGAATAATGGTATAATAACAGAAGAATAGAATAAGCTGACAAAATTTTCTAATTCTTGATTAGAGATGCTAGCTTGACAAATCAAGACAGCCTACCAAGAAATTACCAACTTCTGCAAATTCTTGTCTTCAGCTCTGCTTTTCATTCACATTTTTCTAATTCTCCCAGAAATGTGTCCATGTAAAACTGCTAGTTGTTGCTTTGTACAAACACAGCAATTAATGGAGGGTTGACACATTGATTAAAAATACAGAAGCAACCCATCCAATGCTATTTTTAAAAGCAAAACTAAAAACCCAAAACTTTCCATGAGGTAACAGCTGTTGTAGTTTAGCTAATCAATTCACATATCTCCAAAATTGGTTTTGCAAATATGAAAGTTCTTGAAAATGACAGAATATCTTTAAAATGAAGGGACTCATTCTGACACACAAGCATGATGATAGTGAGTTTGTACTCACTGGATAGTCTTGAACAAAAAACCTTGTAGATTAGAAAGAAAGGTGGAATGCCTCAAAGAAGGAGATACATAAATATTGAAAATACTGGGAAAATTAAATGTTATATTAAAGATGAGTGGAAATAAATGACTGGAGCTTGGGAATCTAATCTTCTTTTTCAATATGTCTCAATGCAGGGGAAACCAGTATAACTTGGGCAACGGAAACAGAGAGAACGGAATGGAAGGCCCAATGCATGAGAACCCTGAATGGGAGAAGGCCCGTCAAGCACTGGCTAGCATTAGTAAAAACAGTGCTTCCGCCGCCTCTGGCAACAATAAAGCTGCCACCAATGGGCAGGCTAATGCACAGGTAAAGGGGTTTGATGCTTTTGCATGCAAATTCATGTAGCTTAGAGCATGATAGTAATTTGAGATTCATTATGTTCATCTTTGATTGTACGAGTGCATTTTGAGAGGGAGTAACTGAACATTAGGTCTACAGCAGTGCTTTACTGTCATGGGTTCCTAGATCTTGAACACAACTCTCAAATCATTGACCAAGTATTCTATCTAAGAGTCTTAAGCATATCTGGAGATCCAAACTTAGGACCCACTGGCCTAGAGGGCTAGGAGCCTTGATTCTCAGGAGTTTGGGGGTTGGTGTTATTGGGGTGTGGGGCTTCTTGTGTACTTATAGTCGGTTTGTAACTCTGAAAAGGGAGATAAATGAATTTGTTGACAGGGAACTAGGCTCCCTATCATCCCACTGTTCTCCTGACATGAGAGCCAAGTTGGCTGCTTCTCTGCTAATAAAGTTAAATACCTTTCTTAGCTTCCTTTGGTCACACACATTTATGTTTGCTCATAGTACACAGCCCAGCAAGGGGAATCCCTGCAGCAGCAACAACAGTACTACCAGTGGTATCAACAGTACAACTACCTCTACCCATATAATTACTATTATCCTATGGTAAGTAAAAATAACTAGGTGATCTCCTAAACCCTCCCAGAATGCATGCTTTTATGCCTAAGCTGGAAACCTGGAGAAATGCAGGAAGAATCTTGAATTGTATCTTGGGTAGGAACTTGCAGGCCGAGGTAGCTCCCTTCACATTGGCTGGCTTCACTGATACCCTCCACAGTCCCTAGAGATGGACAGAATAATTGCAGCTTCAAGGAAGTCAAAAGCACATAGTTCCAGATTATACATGCAAAATATAAAATAAGAACTTCGGTAAAGCATTGGAGCAGGTGGATTATCCTTTGGATGGTAATTTAATGTGGGATAATGGATTTTAATGTTTATATATATATTTTATAGCTTGTTTATGTTCCGGCATTGAATGTTTACCATATATATGTTTGCTCTGCCCTGAATTCCCTTTGGGATGAGAAGGGCAGAATATAAATGTTTTAAATAAATAAATAAATTGGTCTGGAGCTTGTTAAACAAAATTTAGGTGTGTGTGAAGGATATACAGGGAAGTAACTATTTACTCTCCATTGTAACTTTAAATGGATTGAGAAGATGACCCTTCCTAATTGTAGAGTGTGTATTCTGTTAAATATCTCTACTAATTTGGTTCCATGGCTTTCTTTCACCACAGAATGTCTACCCTGGGTATGGTTCTCCTGGACAATATGGTGTTCCTGGCTCTTACTCATCAGCAACACATCAGCAGCCACCAGTTCCTGGACAGCACCAAGGGAGCATGAACCAGGTAATGATGCCTAGCTTCAATTAATTTGTCCTGCAGCTAATTTTTCCTTCCGTGCTTGAAGTAAAAAGGAAAACACACATCCCAATTCTAATAAAACTTCAAACCAGTTTCGGAAATCCTCCAATATTGCTGCTTAGATGAAAAAGTCTTGATAGATTATAGAGAGACTTTGAGAAAGAAGGCATTAAAGATGATCAGAGTAAACAACTAATTTTCTTTTCTCATTTCAATTTCACATATAATCCATCTCTAATTTCACTATTATCTAACTCTTTTGGGGCCTGGGTATGCAGCCACTGTAGGAAATGTGATGAGAGAAGTCAGTTGTAGACCACACTGCATAATGTAGTTATCTCATTATTGATTTCCCAGTTAATTCAGACTCGGAATATAGAAATAAGCCTCAGTGTTTGGAGGCTAGCCGGAATAGATGTTGGATTCTAACATTTCCCATGTGTTCTGAGAGAGAGAGAGCGAAACAGTGGTTCTACATTTCTAGAAACAGGAAGGGGGCTTATGAATTCAAAGTGGTCAATATGTTATTCCCTCTCCTAATACCAGTTTCCAAATCAGTCACAATGGCCAGTTGTCAAGACTAGCACCCTCAGAGAACTACAGGTTGCAAAAGCTCTAAACCTTACCTCCTTAATATGTACTGTTCAGCAATGTCCTTGGAGAGATAACAGTAATAGAAATCTTTTTTTTTGTTTCTCCCAGCCTCCAGTCCCAGGCATGGAAGATGCAGGGATGTCATATCAGAGCCAGCAGCAACAAATGCAAGTTCCCAATCCACCACAATCACCTATTCAACACCCAGGTCATCCTTCCCAGCATAACAATCACCCCATGGGCTCTGGGGGGCAGCAGCAAGGTGGACCTCCTGGAGGAATGCATTCCCAACAAAACCAGTCCAGTGCCTCCTACAACCAGCAACAACATTCCTACCAGGATTCACCAAAGCCCAAGAAGGGACAGCAGCTTTGGAACCGCATGAAGCGTAAGTTTCTGGAAGATAGAGAAAGGGGGCAGGCAAATTATAGTTCTTAAAGAAAAGAAGTTGACATTTGTTAACACCATTTATTATGGTTGTCATTGAAGAAGGTTGGTATGGAACTAGAAGGTTCCATAGCTCTTTATGCCAGTTGTAGTGAAAACTAGTTAATTTATCTGGGTTTTGCTCTAAAGATTGAAGAAAAAGCATCTTAGAAAATGTTTTCCTTGGTGGCAGTCCTAATTGGTATTATGGTCACCAGTAGTGTCCTTAAATTTAATCATGGACGTGAGCAGAACCATCTAGTTATGGCTTTTGATGAGGAACAGCAGTTTTTTAAATGACGCTTTAATTTTTTTATTTGGTTTTCCCAGTCCTGAGTTACTGAATGCTGACCACACTTTCAGAGTGTATTTCTGTAGTTTTAGCAACCCCATATGATGTCACTATTTCAATAACATGTTACAGGATTATTTATAATAGAGACTCTTGGTTAGCAGTTAACAAACTATTAGGATGTTAACTGCTTGAGTAGGATGGAGTTTTTCTTTGATTATGTCTATCTTTGACCATAAGAACAAAAGGAATTTCCTTTTGGATTGCCAGTTATCTATTATTTTTCAAAAAGTCATTGCAACCCTCTTTTTGTTACAAACAGAAGCACCTGGGACTGGTGGGCTGAAGTTCAACCTGCCCAAACGCCCTTTTGTGGTGACAAACCAGAACTTCAACAATTCAGAGCAGCAGCAGCAGCACGGCAACTTTGGTTCCCAGCAGAATTCTGAAAAACGCCACAATCACAGGTGTGCACAACCTCCTTATCTTTCTGTGTTGCTACCCTGCTGTCACTGTAGCATTATGTCTGACTACTGGACTCTTTAGGCTAAATATTGAAGTTGCACATTATCCCTTTGTGGGGATTTGGAGAGCTACACACTTGTACTTGCCCCATCAAAATTATATATGTATATGTATATATATCTACACACACACACACCCAAATGGCCCCTTAGATGTAAGGGAGAAATTTCACTGCTCCTGCTCTACCCATTTTGTGCATTGGACAAGCCTGTTTTTAAGTATCAAGTCAATAAGAAATCAGGTCCCACTGCTTTGTTTTTTTAGCCTAAAACAGCTTGAACACGAGCGAGGATCATGGCCAAAATCGTACACATAAGCCTAGGTGCCACAAGCAGCCATTCATTAGGGACCAAAAAAGGGAGTTTGGGAGATGTGATTACCCTCTGTTTACAGAGGGTGCTGCATGGGCCCCCAGTGGCGCAGTGGGTTAAACCCCTGTGCCAGCAGGACTGAAGACCAACAGGTTGCAGCCTTGAATCCGGGGAGAGGCGGATGAGCTCCCTCTATCAGCTCCAGCTCCTCATACGGGGACATGAGAGAAGCCTCCCACAAGGATGATAAAAACATCAAATCATCCGGGCGTCCCCTGGGCAACGTCCTTGCAGACGGCCAATTCTCTCACACCAGAAGCGACTTGCAGTTTCTCAAGTCGCTCCTGACACGACAAAAAAAATAATAAATAAGTGATGGCAGAAGGGCACAGGAAATCAAGACAAGTGCCAGGAAGGGTAACTAGGTTTTGCATGCAACTAGCAAAGACCACCTGGTGCTCAATGAAAGGACAGCTCAAAAGCCCTTGTGTTTATCCCTGAACGTTATAGAACAATGTTTCCCAGCCGTTCGTATTCCAGGTATTTTGGACTTTGGCTCCCAGAATTCCTGACAGTTGGCCTGGAGGACCAGAGCTCTACATCATTGTCTAGTGTGGTGATAGGTTAATGTTTAGTTTGCAGATTGAACCTCCTCCCTAGTTCAGTGTCAGATGTCATCGAGAAGGTCCAGCCCTCAGGCAGCTTGTTTAGAGAGATAAGACGCAGTGGTAGAAAAGCTAGTTATATTGAGTTTCAAAGCAAGCATTCTGAACACTTACCTGTCAATATAGTTGAGCCTTTCTTCCTGGGTGTTTTTAAGAAAGCTTTGTATTGCAATTAATTATCTTTGTTTGTATATATTCAGGGTAAGAAGGGGTGGAAGAACTGAACTCATGGGACTCCTGCTTATTATCTCCCCAAACACAGCAAATGCTTCCAATGTGTGCTTCAAGATTTTTGTTTGTTTTAAGAGAGAAGGGTCTTAATGCAGATTAGCTAGGCCTTGGAGTTTGAAACCCCCCTTTTTCTTTAGTCCATCAACAGGTAAGCCAGAAGATTGGCCACAAGATATGAAGGAGTACGTCCAACGCTGTTTCACAGCCTGTGAGTCTGAAGAGGACAAAGACCGCACTGAGAAGCTGCTGAAGGAAGTTCTGCAGGCCAGGTTGCAGGATGGCACAGCCTACACAATTGACTGGAGCAGAGAGCCACTCCCAGGGTGCGTAACTGCAGGACCAAAAAGCTGTAGATTCATGTACCTCTGCTCCATTATATCTTCAAGTGACCCTGTAAAGTAGGATAAGGCAGGGAGATTATGACCAGACAAAGGTTACCCAGTAAATTCAATAGTTGAGTGGAGATTTGAAACTTGATTCCCTCAATCTTGCTTCAACAGTCCAACTCAGAGATGGGGCACATGTGCCATCTGGATAATGATAGACTTCGACTCCCACCTAACCCTCACCATAGGTCATGCTGCCTAGGATTGATGGGAACCACAGTCCCAAAACACTTGTAGAGCCACACATTTCCCATCTGTGATCTAATTGCTGTAAGTAAAGGTTTCCCCTTGACATTAATTCTAGTTATGTATGACTCTGGGGGTTCATTACTAAGCTGAAGAGCCAACATCATAAAAATCTCCGAGATCATGTGGCCAACATGACTGCATGAAGCACCGTTACCTTCCCACCGGAGTGGTATCTATTGATCTACTCATATTTGCATGTTTTTGAACCCTAGGTTGGCAGAAGCTGGGACTAACAGTGGGAGCTCATCCCACTCCCCGGATTCGACCTGCTAGCTTTTGGTCAGCAAGTTCAGCAGCTCAGTGGTTTAACCCGTTGCTCCACTGGGGGCTCCTCCAATTGCTGTACAATGCTGATTTTCACTCTTTATTTGGTATAGGTATGGAACAGTTAAGCATCCTGAATAGGTGATGGTGTAGGATGGGAGGGGGTCATATTGCCTAGCATTGGATTCTGAGCCTAAAGGGTTTAGAAAGCAAGATTTTGGTGTCCAGAATTTCTGCTTTTTCATAACTGATTTTCTTTGAGGCAGATTTTTTCACATAAATAATTTGTTATTACTTTTGGCTGTTGAAATAAATATACTGATTGTTAAAACTGAACAAAAGTAAGGGAGGCTAGCTTACATAAGTGAACTTGACCGTTGGGTTTTTCTGTCTCTGCAGCCTGGGCCGGGACAACATGGCTGAAAGCCCAAAGAAGAAACAACAGCATTGGGAAGTGTCTTCCCTCCACTCTCCACGTGCCTCTATGCAGTCCACCCTTTCCCAACAGCAGCAACGGAGTGGTGGCAGCTCTCAGCCTCAGCGAGGGGGTGCTGCTGCTGGTGGAGCTGGGACTGGTCGGGCTCGTGGCAATGGCTTTCCAACCAAGTTTGGAAATCGCAATGTCTTCATGAAGGAGAACAGCTCATCATCCAGTGTTGATTCACGTTCCAGGTCACGGTCCTCATCACGGTCCCCCAGCCGGCACTTCCGACGGAGGTAAGACTCTCTGGAAGCAACAGTAGAATAGGTATGGGTTTGGTATTTCATGCTTTATTTGGTTACATATGGAATTGGTAAGGATTACTCATGAGTATTCATGTGAGAAGAGAAGACAGGAACTGTGTGGTAAAGCTTCATGAATTTTGGTCATTTTAAAATAAAAATTGCAAGATAAGTCTTTAAAAACTAAATTGCATTCTGTGATTCTGCTTTGCACTGTTAGATCTCGGCGCTTCCCCCTCCCTTCTCTTCCAAGTCATTGTGATCTCTCCAACCTTTCACAAACTTCTTTTGCCCTGTGCCTAGCAACGCTATCTACTTTGCTTTTCACTCCTTCCCTCTCTTTAGACCATTTTCACCTTCTTCTTCTTGCAAGATTCATACTTTAAAAATCTCAGTTTCTTCAGCACAAACAGTGTGACCAGCTTGAGTGGGGTTTTGTTTCTTTCTGCTTTTGCTTTATTTTTGGTTATTTTTTTTAATTATTTTTTTTTTTTGCCACAACAGCTTCTAATGTTGGAACACTGTTGAGTGATTACATTGCATGGCCATTTCTTGAGTACTAGCGTTAAGTGGGAATGATTTTTTTCTTTTCTCTCCCTCAAATAGTGATTCGGATACAGATAGTTCCTTTTCGGGCAATGACTGTCGCTTGGTTAGTCGCAGGAATAACCAGAAGAATCGGGGCCGTGGGGGCCACATGGATAGAGGCCGAATGAGAGCCCAGCGAGGAAAGAGGTAAGTTGGTTGAGAATTGCCTGCAGCTGAGATGTGAATGCAGAACAATGACCGAAAGGCAACTAGATTAAGAGCCATCTGGGGAAGTACTATGTTCTGTAACTTTCACTCTAGTGACACTTCTTTCCCTCAATGATTTTCTCTTTCTCCTTTTCTCTTCTCTCTCTTTTAGGCATGATCAGGGGCCATCCAAACGCAACCGAAAGCGTAACACAATGGACTATGAAGATCCAGAGAAGGAGTTCAAGAAAGAGCGACGAGCAGCCCGCTTCCAGCATGGTGTCCACTCCAAAAAGCTGCGTTTGGAGCCCCTTATCTTGCAGATCAACAACCTTGACACCACTGGCTCTGATGGGTTTGACTGGAATGAGCTGAAGATAGTAGGCACCTGCCAGGAAATAACTAAACATTACTTGCGCCTTACATGTGCACCTGACCCTTCTACTGTCCGGCCTCTCTCGGTGAGTACCTTAGACCGGTAGTGTCAAACTTGTGCCCTTCCAGGTGTTTTGGACTTCAGCTCACAGATTTCCTGAACATTGGAAAAGATGTCTAGAGCTTTTCTGGAAGTTGGAGGCCCAAATATCTGGAGAGCTACAAGTTTAACACCTGTGGCTTAGATCAAAGGTGGGGAAAGTGTGCCTTGCAGACCATATATAGCTTCCCAAAACCATTTTGAAGCTCTGCACCTAACAACGTGCATGCTATTTTCAAACCAGGAAATAAACCAGAATTTGACTTTTGTAACTCATGACTTCTATCCAGCCATGCATTCATTGTAGTCTGTCCTGTTCTGAGGTTGTTTTCAATGACCTAAAGTTTCCTTTGTCCCTTATCCATTAATCTATATAATAATCTTAGACTTTATTTATTTGATTCTTATCAAGTATCTCTAAATTGTCCCTACCAGGTGCTTAAAAAATCCTTGACTATGGTGAAATCACATTGGAAAGAGAAGCAAGATTATGCCTATGCTTGTGAGCAGATGAAATCCATCCGGCAAGATCTCACGGTAAGTGAATTCAGGCAACTGAGCGACAGATATCAGCAAATGTGCTGTGGCAGGTCAAGTAGGCTTAGTATATTGAACTTACTTGCCAATAAAATCTGTAATTGCTAGTTATTTGGGCTGGAGGAGAAATGTGTAGGTACATTTGAACTATCTGGAAGAGGGTCTTCTCATTATAGCACAAAACATGAAATTTAGGTACACAGTTTGGCATTTTTAGCCAGTGATAGCAATGAGGTTTCAATTGGAGGATACAGAAATAGAATTTCTGGTTATCAGGGAAGGCCTATTGGTCTAGCAGGATTGCTTCGCTAGACTGTTGCAGAAGCAGAATAAACTATGCAGAGTAGATGAGTGGTGACAGAAATGTGCATTTTCTACGATGGTCATGGAAATAATTGCAAACTGAAAATTGATTTTGCACATCGTTCCCCTGTCATTTTTGCTCTGGTGCATGCTATTTGCTCTGGCTGCCCTTTACCTCTTTACTGTGAGCCGCTGACAAATAACATTATATAGCATGTAACTTTGACATAATATGGGTGGAGCCACTGTTATTAGCAACTCAGTCATGCTTTCCATCATCTAGTGAGGCAATTTCCTTCCTGTCATTAAGCATTAAAAACGAAAGCAGTTTTATCAACACTTCATGTCACTCTGGAGGTCCCAGAAGTGTCTTTTTCCTTGTAACTGATGGGGATATTTGTCTAGCTAGGGCATATATTCGTAGTCGTGTTTCCACAGTGTCTTTAACAAAAGAGTTATTCCAGTAATAGAGCCTACAATTGTAGGCTTGCAGTTTTAATGAATTGAAGGGGCTCTATTGAATTCCATTTCTCAAAATGTTTGTTCTTTCCAGATCTTACAAAAAAGTATTTCAGTCATATTTTCTGAATATTTTCACCTCCAGACTCTTTTTTTCACTTACATCATTTGGTATATTAGAACATCATTATGTCCTTATTTTGCCAGACCCTGTTGTTTGGGCAGTAAACAACCTAAAAGATTCTCGTAATTTTTGTTGATTGTTCTGTGATGTAGGCATCAAATTGTGCCTTTGATTTTGTAAGCCGCCCTGAGTCCCCTTCGGGGTGAGAAGGGCGGGGTAAAAGAACTCCGAAATAAATAAATAAAATGTCAGGACTTACACTTGGTTTCGCTGTGTATATTCAAGCTTCCTCTGGAAAAACAAGTGGAAATTCACCCACATTCAAGCAGAATGAATACATGAAGGTTCAAATTACTTCGACTTTGTTGTAACATTCTTCTCTATTCTGTTTAGGTTCAGGGAATCCGTGCCGAATTCACTGTGGAAGTCTATGAAACCCATGCCAGAATAGCACTGGAGAAGGTAAGGCCCAATACAATGGGTAGTTCTGGAGCCCACCAGGTTCCACTCTCCAATCATCCATGAACTCATTTGGTAACCTTAAGCAGTCACTTTCTTTATCACAGAGTTTTGAAGATTAACAGATTGATGGAGAGCCATGTGCTACTTGATCTCCTTGGCTAAAGGGTTGGGCATAGATGCAATAAAGCCAGTTTAGTAAAAAATAATTCCTTTCACTATTTGTGTTACTACCATAATACACAAGACAGTACGTATTTGTTGACTATAAAATTACCCCAGAGGACCTAGAAATTCTCTTAGGTAATGTTCTCTTAGGTAAAAGAAAAAAAAAGCATTTGCATTTTTTATGTTTGTGGGTTTTCCATGTTTGTGGGACCCTATGTAGAAGAAAGGAAAGCTGTGAGTGAGGAATGCCAAGTTTTATTTGACTCTAAGTGAATCCCTCACTTGCAAACTTTGTCTTCTGTAGGGTGATCATGAAGAGTTCAACCAATGCCAGACACAGCTGAAGTCTCTTTATGCAGAGAACCTGCCTGGAAATGTGGGAGAATTCACAGCTTACCGCATCCTCTACTATATTTTCACCAAGAACTCAGGGGGTAAGTGGTGGAATTTGAAAAACATGAGGTGCCTATAGATGTGTGCTATTATAGCAGGGTTTCTTCAGTACTGGTTTATAATTCTGGAGTTTTTCAACATTAAAATGTTTGTCTCTTTGATCCAGTGAGGAAGATGGAATCACACAGGCTAGCCCAAGATTGGGCAAACTTGGGCCCTTCAGGTGTTTTGGACTTCAACTCCCACAATTCCTAACAGTCCCAGGCCCTTTCCTTTTCCTCCTCAGCTGCTTACTCTTAAAGGAAAGAGCCCAACGCTATTAGGAATTGTGAGAGTTGAAGTCCAAAACACCTGGAGGGCCCAAGTTTATCCATGCCTGTGCTAGACTCCCAGGCTATGTATTTCCTTCTCAGAGGCTGCTCTAAACTGCCCTGAGTCTCCTGAGGGCTGAGAAGGGCAGTATACAAATAGTAAGTAAGGAAGTAAATAAATAAATAGCTATGGATAGAACTTTCTCCCCTTGAGAGATGTTAACCTTGCTTTCAAAATACTCTAACCTGTAGGTGCCATTCACCAGGTCTTATCACACTAGAATTGAAAGATTAGGCCAAGAGTATGCATCCCATCTGAAATCCTGTGGCTGCCTCCTGCAGAATTCTGGGCCTTGTAGTTTGATGAAACCCAGGACCTCTTTCACCAATCAGCTTTAAGACCCATCCCAAACTACAAACCCCAGAATTCTGCAGGAGGCAGACACAGGATTTCAGATGGGATGCATACTCTTTGCCTACTTTTTAAACTCCAGTGTGATAAGGCCCATGGATTGAAGCTTCTCTTGTTGATAGGTCAGGATAAATCAGACTTATGTTTGTAGATTTCAGCGCTTGACTTCTGTAGTTAAGCCACGTCCAGTGGGCAGTGAGAATAAGCAAATAACAGGACTGCTGTCTGAGAACAGTGTTGGTGACACTTCTTTCCCTCCCCTGCAGATATCACCACAGAGCTAGCATACTTGACAAAGGAGTTGAAAACAGACCCTTGTGTGGCACATGCACTTGCCTTGCGGGCTGCCTGGGCCCTCTCCAATTACCACCGGTTTTTCTGCCTGTATCGCCAGGCGCCCTGCATGTCCGGCTACCTCATCGACAAGTTTGCCGAACGAGAGAGGAAAACGGCCCTCAAAGCCATGATCAAAACGTATGTGAACCAGGCATCCCCGGGGTGAGGGATGGGGAGAGGCCTCGCACTTGCCTCCTTGTGGCAAAGAGGCTGACTAGTAACCCGTAGGTAAAAGAAGGCTGTATTTTTTATGTAGTCTTAGTTCAGAGTGTCATAGCCTTTGCAGGTAAGTAGAGTTGCAGTCTTCAGCTCAGGCTGTCGTGGCTTCTGTGAAGTTGAAATAGCTACAGTTGTACATGAGGCCAGATTGAAAGCCTGTCAGAGGTGTTGAGATTCACTTAAGAGTGTCATGTAGATCTTTATGCAGGAGTTTTTGACCAGGAAGTATTGATCTACATTGTTGGAAGTTTTAATTGGTCTGTATGATTCATTAACAAAAGTAGAAACAAGAAAGAGGAAATGGGTAGATGGTCAATTCTGGATGCCGTATTTCCACTACCTTTTTCAGTGGAATGCGTGTGTTGATTTGTATCCTGGTATGGTGTTCTCCATACATACATACATATTTCACAGAAAGTAGGGTGATAAGGCATCCATGCTCAGATGTACTTTGACTATTCATCCAATTTATTCCACAGTTAAGTCAGAGATATGGGCCCTTTTCCCTTCCATTACTTGTGGCCTAGCCAATGTGGTCCATGGTAAGAGTCTGTCAGAATCATCATGTACAATAACTGGAAAGCCAAATATTGCCCAGCCCTACTTTAGAGAAGTGTGGTAGTTTTATGTATCTAGGGATTTCCTGTTTCTCTTGTTTTTAGTGCATTCACACACAAATCACAAGCTCAATAAGTCGAGAAAGAGCTGGTGATAACATTAAATGCTTTTTATGAAATCTAGGTGTTGTATGTGTGAATATGAAAGTTTACAAAGCGTTTTGATATTTGGATGAGGATAGTGGGTAAAAGTAAGCAAACCATCACAAGTCATTGGCAAGATGGCACTAATAGATTGTTTATATTTTCTTTCAAAAGCATTGCATAAAATAGTTGATCTAAAACTGATAAAATAAAGTGATCACAGGCTGCTAGACAGCTACTTTTGGACCAAAAATGGGCAACAGCGACTGCATTGTCTGTGGCTTTATGCAATTCTTCCTCTGTATATGAAGCAGTACATTGTGGACAAGCATACATATGCGGAGTTGTTTGTTCTGCTCCACAGTTGCACAAGGTGGAGGATTTTTCTAGTTAATACCATTTTTCCAGGCTGTCCTTTGATCTGCCCACTCTGCTTCTGAGTCTGTTCAGGGACTTCCAAGTTGCCAATTCTTGGTTTGTCTCTGGAGGCAGACCCTTGTGAGGGACCATCCAGTTGAGATTGCCTGATTTTGCTGTTCACAGAGATATTCTTGTTGTTGCTGGAGGAACAGCCATGCAGTGGGTAGCTTTCACAGTGTTCAACCTTATTTCTCTTGCAATTAGCAGCAACTTCCTGTTGCACATTGGGGGGGACAGGGGGACAATGCCAGCTTGCTTATAGAGTCTATCAACATGTGTAGGTTTAAGACATCTTGTGATTATTCTACATGTCTCATTTAGTGCTATATCCACCTGCTTCGTATAGTAAATATATTATGCTGTGTTTGATGGAAGATGCTGCAAGGGTAAAGAACATTGACTGAGAGAAGTTGTTTTATTGTAAAAGGATTGTAAACTCCAATGACTAGGCATATCAGATATTTTTAGTGTTGTCTTCCTGACCCCTATCCCAAATCCTTATCTGTCATGTGGTCACTCTTGAAAATTAGAACAGCAGAAAATTGATTCACTGTCAATCAAAAAGGGTATCTCAGGGTGAGTTACTTCTCCCACTTGATCCAAAGGCACATCCTTTGTCAGCATTGACAGGCTTTGGGCGGCGGGGGTGGGGGTGGGGGGTGAGCTCCCGCTTCATCCTTAATATGCTGTCTTTTAAAAAGCTGTCTGGACAATTCTGCCCCTCCCTTTCTCTGTTTAATTAGGTGTGAGACCAGACACAGCTACTTTTGGTTATGCTGCAAGCAGGGTTGGCAAGTGTTGGGGAAGCTAATATTTGATGACCCTTTTAGGAAGCGATTACTCATATTTACTTGAGTCTAATGCTCACCTTTTTTGGCTAAATCACATTGCTCAAATTGAGGTGAGCATTAGATTCAATGGGACTTCAGAGTCATGCACCTAAACCCATTTGCTCTGTTGCACAAGGAATCCCATTTGGGGACAGGGGAGGGAGAGGCAGCGGTGGCTGTGAAAAGGCTGGTGGAAAGACAAGACGGAGGAGGGGTGTGTTTTCCCACCAGCCTTTTTGTCACCACTACTGGTGACATATTGTTTTTATTCTACTGTTATGTTGATGCCGGCATCGAATTGTGCCTTTGTAAGCTGCCCTGAGTCCCCCTCTGGGGTGAGAAGGGTGGGGTAGAAGTAACCAAAATAAATAAATAAATACTGGAGTCCTACGAGTGTCTGATGGAGGGGTGCAGCTTCCCTCTAGCCTTATCGTGGCTGCCACCACTTTGCATTACAATCCACAGCAAATCCTATTTTTTGTAATGCAGATCTTCAAAATTGGGGTGCACGTTTCATTCAGTGGTGCATTATACTTGAGTACATACGGTATTTGCCAACTACATGTTGCTCAACCCTGCTGAAATCAAAATTTATTGCCTTCCTTTCAGCAAGTGTAAATGAGCAGAGAAGGAACAATTGGCTGACTCCTTAGAATGCTTCCAAATAACAGAATGGCCCGTGCCTCTGCCTTTGGGAAATAGGTGGAGGTGCAACCAGCACCAGGCTCTCCATCTGCAAACTAAAGATCCCCTTGAGAGCACACACCCCCTTCAAAATTCTCCTTAACAACCTTGGGAACCAGGGGCATAGTACCTGAAGGTTAATTTGGTTGTCATCATTTTCATCAGGTGTTGTAGTATGAGCAGGATTCTGCTCGACATTTTAGCCTGTCTTCCATCTACTGCCTTTTCCTATTCACCAGTGTCTTTTTTTATCTCCCTCAGTTTCCGCCCGGTGCTTCCTGTGTCCTACGTTGTGTCAGAGCTGGCCTTCGAGAGCGAGGAGGAGTGCCAGGCCTTCCTCGCAGCTCTCTCCCTTGTGTATACTAGTCCCGACGCCACCAAGATTGACTGCAAGCAGAGCTTGGCGGTCCTGGCCAATTTCTGAAAGCATAAATCTCCCTCTGGCCTGCCCTGCCCTATTTTAACATGTACATATATATATATGAGTGTTTCTGTGTGTATATATGTATATAACACCAAATTGAGTTAGCTGCCGTGGGCGTTCTGGAGCCTAGCTCTACCACCTCTCCCGCTGTCCACACCGCACACGGATAGAAGAGGGTAAGATCCATGGACAACGGATGGCATCTAGGACCGCCAGAGATGGAGAAGAGCTGAGAATTCGGTTTAACAATTGTATTTTCGTTTTTTGCCAGCAGTGGGATAGGGAGGCGTGTGAGGTAATTCTCACACTTCAGTTTAACATCATCCGTGGTGGTTGTTTTTCTTCTGATCGTGTCAAGATACATGAGAGAACATAGCATCAACCGCCCTTCTGTCATCTGCTGGTCAGAAATTGCCAAAATGAAGGGTTGAGAAAAAAAAAGAGAGAGAGATCTGTAAAACAAATCCTTGAGAGATGCAGATTTAACAGCTCTACTTGTGTTACCATCCCTTCATCCCCATAACAGTGTTCAGGGATCCAGAATATTTCTTCCTAAGCCACGGGGGACCCTGTTTGTCTAGGTATTTTTCCCCTAAACCGACACCAGTATCCTTCCAGAGCCGTACTTTCATCTAGATTCCACTTGGCAAACCTCTGAGAAAGCAGTGGTACATGACAACAAATGGTTCCTTTTATGTAAATATGTGAAATATGATTTTGTACAGAAGCACCAAGTTGTAAATAATGGTAGAAAAAACTGTTTTCTAAAAGAGGAAAAAAACACACACGTAATTTTCTACTTTTATAACGATACATTTAACAGATGGTTTTCTCTGAAGATGAAAAATCCAGGTTGTATTTGTGCGCATTTTGTGTTCTCCATTGTGCCCCTCAAAAACTAACGCTGTCTCAGTTTTTTCCTCTTCCGAGCTACGGCCTGGTTCCGAAAAAGCCTGAGAGAGATGCCCACCTCTCCAGCCCAACAAAAAGCCAGCCGAGGAGGAAGAGCAAAGCAAAAGCTGCCTTCATGCCCTTCCTACCAGTTCAAAGACTTTTTCCTATGCAGCGGAGAATGTAAAAGACTTTCTGATCCGACCCTGTATGGATGTGGCAGCGTGCGGCAAAGAGAAGCACGTCAAGGCAATAAGCGACAGCTGTTGAATCAGAGCAACACACAAGATGATCCTCGCAACCTTTCCCTTTGCTATTGTGTTCTGGAGTTGTCATGCTAAGTTTAATTTATTTATTTTTCCTCCCTCTGTCCTCAGTTCTACACAGGTAAACCAGAAAATGCACCACCCCATTTTTCACCCCCCCCCCCTTTCCGTCACATTGTTTCAGTTTTTGTTTAAAGCTTTGGAAGATTGTCCGGTTGTCTTCTTTTCCTTTCTCTCCCTTTCCTTCCTGCCCTTAGTCTCTTTAGCTTCTCATAATCCCCTCCCTTCTTTCTCTTTCCTCCTTTGCTCTTAATTCCTGCTTTCTTTCTTGTTTTTGTTTTTTGAACATGTGTAATTTTGGGATATTTTGGCTTGGGCTGGATTTTTCAAAGATTCCTTTTTCCTTTTCAGAAACCTCTGAGTTTTTTTCCATTTGATTAAAAGATTTTTTCAAAAAAAAATGAAACAAAACAAAGCAAAATCATTTGTTGATGAAGTCATTTGTTGATGAAAAGGGATAACTTGGTTTTATTGCTCATGTGGTCCAACATCCCAGCGGCCAACCTGCTGCGAAGAAATTGCAAGGTTGATCTGGATTTCTAAAAGGGAGAAAAAAGTTGGTCTGCTTTTGCTTACATGATGAATTTTTCTCCATACTTTTTTTTTATTGTGCCAGAAGCAACCCGAGATAAGTTGCTTCTGGTGTGAGAGAATTGGCTGTCTGCAAGGACGTTGCCCAGGGGATGCCTGGATGTGTTATCATCCTGTGGAAGGCTTCTCACAAGTCCCCGCATAGGAAGCTGGTGTTGACAGATGGGAGATTATAACCCATCTTGTGGATTTGAACTGCCAACCTTCAGGTCAGCAGTTCAGCTGGCACAAGGGTTTAACCCATTGAGCTGCTGCGGCTCTCCTTGCTGCTGCCACTATATAGTTGCTGCTACTTTATGGCTCGCATCTTTCTCCCTTTCTTGACTCTTTGGAAACTTCTTCTATAGTAAGGATGATTTCGGAGGAAAAAGAGCATATTTCCTGTGCCAACTTGTAGCCCAGACTACAACTGAAAAATGTTTACTTTTTTTTTGGACAGTTCCCAGTCTCCACCACCCAGCATAGCTAGCAGCCATGATGCCTTTGAGATTCTGGGAGTTGGCAATAAAAAAAAAAAACACTTCCAAATTATTTGAAAATTGGGTGTTCTTATCCTGGTGGGTTATAACTGTCCAGGTTCTCCAGGAAAGGAGACTAAAATAAAAATTAAAGGGTCAGGGAGTTTAGGGCATATGTCCCAAGTTTCTGGAATGTTGCTTCAGGTCATCCAAACATTTATACCTCAACAAGAGGATCTAAATAATTTCATCCTCTGCTTCTTTCAGTTTTTAGTTGCCCCAAAGAACTCAGAATAAGTTGTCTTGGTGTTTCACAGTAAATTGACATTGGTTCCTGCCTCAGGCCAAGCACTGGACTTCTGGCTGTGCAAAATGAAAATAAAATTGCCAGTGTTCTATGTAGTTCAGGCATGGGCAAACTTCGGCCCTCCAGGTGTTTTGGACATAAGTTCCCACAATTCCTAAGCCTACCGGCTGTTGGAAGTCCAAAATACCTGGAGGACCGAAGTTTGACTATGCCTGTGCTAGCTCCTTTAACCTAGTGTCTTTGATTATAAGTGCCTTCATTAATTTTGACCAAGACATACACCATGCTGTGGAGATTTTTTTTGGAGGGATGGTAATTGAATTAACATGCCATTAGTTACTATGTTCATTTTAAAGATCAGTATCAAGAGCAGCAGAGATTGCAGAAATCACAGTGGCTGAGCAAATTTTCCCTTATTAGTCACATGCCAGAAGCTGTGAGTGTGATTTTCCCCACTCCACACCTGTGATCTTATACACATTGATGGCCATTTAATATTGGTTGTATTTTTATTTCTCAGAAACTTACAACAGCACAAAGAAAAAGATTTGTTCAGCCTGTTTGCAGACATCATAGACACACAATGATAAAAGCATGTGTCTGCATTATTTTGCTGATTTTTTTTATCATGTCAGAAGCAAATTGAGAACATGCTGCAAGTTGCTTCTGGCGAGAGGATCTGTTGTCTACAGAGTCATTGCCCAGGGGATGCCCGAATGTGTTACCATCCTGTGGGAGGCTTCTCTCATGTCCCTGCATGGGAAGCTGGAATAGACAGACGGGAGCTCACCCCATCTTGCGGATTCAAACTGCCGACCTTCCGTTCATCAGTTCAGCTGGCACAAAGATTTAACCCAGGCATCCTCAAACTGCGGCGGTCCTCCAGCTGTTTGGGCCTTCAATTCCCAGAATTCCTGACAATTGAACAAGCTCATTAGGACTTCTGGGAGTAGGAGACCCAAGCAGCTGGAGGACCGCAGTTTGAGAATGCCTGATTTATCCCATAGTGCTACCACGGCTCCAGTCATTTTTCTGATGTAGCTGCTACAGGTTGAGTATCCCTTATCCAAAATACCTTGCACCAGAAGTGTTTCTGATTCCCATGTTTTTGCTTTATTTTGGAATACCTGTATTTGCATGTACATACACAATGAGATAACTTGGAGGTGAGAACCAAGTTAAACACATTCATGTTTCATATACATATTACACAGCCTGAAAGGAATTATTATATGCATATTATAATGATTTTGTTCATGAAACAAAGTATGTGTAGATTGAACCATCAGAAAACAAAAGGTTTTGCCATCTCTTGTCACCCATGAGCACAATTTTGGGTTTTGGAGGATTTTGGAATTCCACAAGGAGGCTCTGAGTCTCAGTCCTCCAAAGAGTCTTCTCCTTTTTAGGAAACTGCATGTACATGGTAATTGCAATCTTTTGAAGTTTGTCATAAGAAACAGTCATGACAATTGGCATCCTTCTTTGCCTTTCATTTCAAAGTCCTTGGTTATGACTAATGCTTGGATCAAGTTTATATTCATGACAAAGCCAAGCTTTGTGTGGCACTGAAAGGCAAGGCATATCAGACAAACTACTTTCCTTCTCTATTAGATGTTCTAGTATCAACTGAATGTTTAAAAATCTAACATGGAAAAGATGGCATTTCTCTTTTTTAAACCCTGCACTTTATTTTAATACAATGAGTCTGTTTCTCTCACCTGAGGAAATTAAATGGGCAGTTAGCTGCTACTTTGTGCCTCGGGATAAAGTGATTTTTATATTTGTTGAGTTTTATCTCCGCAGAAATCTGTTTGAAGCAGCCAGCACAGATTACTTGAAATGGGAATAAACTGCCATTACCTGTCATTTTCCTACCACACTAATGCCATCGTTGCGCTGAATTTTCTGAGTTTCTTACACTAGCTATCATTATTTTATATTTTTATCCCACTTGAACCAAAGAATTAGGATTCAAAACTGGTCACAATTTTAAAGAACACAACATAAAATATTAAAATCTCATTGCATTTACTTGATTAAAGCAATTATGTCATACAATTGCCTATAAAGAAACTGTGCAAGGAGATACCTATTTCCTCCTTGCTCAACATTTTTTCAAAGCAGCACATGACTACAGGAAGGTATTCAGGCTCAACTCCATATGCTATTCATAGGGAAATGCTTGCATGTTCTACCCTCCATCCATTGACAAGCTGATTCTTGAAGACATTTGGTTTGTGTTGCACAGCCAAAGTAGCAATACTTCCACATTTGCTGTAGTTAGGAGCACCAGACCCCTGTGAAAGTGGGAAATATGAGCAAAAGGGTTTCCCCTGACATTAAGTCTAGTCGTGTCTGATTCTTGGGGGGGGAGGGGGGGTGCTCATCATTTCTAAGCATTGTCCGTAGACACCCCCAAGGTCATGTGGCCAGCATGACCACATGGAGCGCTGTTAACTTCCCGCAGAAGTGGTACCTTTTGATCTACTCACATTTGCATGTTTTCAAACTGCTAGGTTGGCGGAAGCTGGGCCTAACAGCAGGAGCTTTCCCCGGGTTCACACTGCCAACCTTTTAGTCAGCAGCTCAGTGGTTTAACCTGCTGTACCACCAAGTGGCCTCATGTGAATTAAAAAACACCTTTTACCTGAGAGAATGTTTCTCGAGGTCTTGCAGTGCAATTCTGTGATCAACCTTCCAAAAGGATTGTTCTGGATGGCCTATAAATGCTACAGAAGTATTCTCTCTAGGTTGTCCAGCATGACTCTAGTTAACGGCTGCTGGAATTTGACCACTGAATACACTGAGATCCCTATAGCAGTGGTTCTCAACCTTCCTAATGCCACGACCCTTTAATACAGTTCATCTTGTGGCAACTCTCAACCATAACATTATTTTTGTTGCTCCTTCATAACTGTAATTTTACTACTGTTATTATTTGTAATGTGAATATTTGAAATGCAGGATGTATTTTCATTCACTGGACCAAATTTGGCACAAATACGCAATACATTGGGGGAGAGATTGATTTTGTCATTTGGGAGTTGTAGTTGCTGGGATTTATAGTTCACCTACAATCAACATTCTGAACTCAACCAGTGATGGAACTGAACCAAACTTGGCACACAGAATTCCTATGACCAATAGAAAATACTGGAAGGGTTTCGTGGGCACTGAATGTTAGTTTTGGAGTTGTAGTTCTTCTACATTCAGAGAGCACTGTGGACTCAAACAATGATAGATCTGAAAGGCACAAATACTCAATATGCCCAAATGTGAACACTGGTGGAACTTGGGCAAAATAGAGCTTGGCATTTTGGAGTTGTAGTTGCTGGGATTTATAGTTCACCTACAATCAAAGAGCATTCTGAATCCCATCAATGATAGAAGTGGACCAAACTTCCCACACAGAACCCCATGACCAACAGAAAATACTGGAAGGGTTTGGTGGGCATTGACCTTGAGTTTTAGAGTGCTAGTTCACCTACATCCAGAGAGCTGGAGGAGGGCTTATGGTGGGAGGATTTGCTGTCTGTTTCCGAAAACAAAGGGAAGGACAGGCAGAGAGATCTTCAGCCTTCTTGCCAGGGGGGTTCTTAAGACCATCAGAAATATGTGTTTTCTGATAGTCTTTGATGATCCCTCTGAAACCCCCTCGTGACCCCCTCAGGGGTCCCGTCCCCCAGGTTGAGAAACACTGCCCTAGAGAGAACATATTAAACTGGCAAATAATCAAAACCGCAAATGAGAGCCAACTGTTCTCCTCCAGTAGAGCTTTCCACCCTGTCGGCCTTCTCATCGGATGCTGCTGGTCAAGCTCTCCTACATGGAGTAAATCTGGACTTTAAAGCTGCCATCCTGTGGCACAATATCTTCAGTGTAAATCTATTTGACATACAGTGCTATAAAACTCATCAGTTGAACTTGTCCCACACTTGCATAAGCATAACGTCTCTACGGCCTGTGTCCCTAAATGGTCAATAGTGGGAATCCATGAGAGATCTCCTGGCAGTTGTGGCATTCCCTTCCGTCGTGAGATCTTTACCATGGTCAAGTGGAGCTTCTCTTTGTTTGGAAGAGAAACCACAGCCAGGCCCTTCTTGCTGAAGGCATCCTCCAAAGTTTGGGCCAATCTACCCAATTGAGGCACAGGGGCTGGAGCCAGATAGAGCACACGTGAAAAGAAAGTCTCAACCCTTTGGAAGGAGAGCAGCAGGCCTGGAGGCAGAAGGGGCTGACTGTTGGCTTGCAGCTCTTGGAGAGCTGCAACTGCTTTGTCAATATCTTCTGGGGTATTCAAACACAGTAGGCCAAGTGTGAGGTGTAAGCTAGCCAAGGGCATGCAGAACGTCTCTAAATCTGGACGAAGCTCACAAAGGGCATCTTGGATACCTTTCACAGCTTCCAGGATCTCTGGGCTGGTGATACGGATAGCCATGAAATGGGTGGGACGCTTGTTAGAAGGAGGGAAGTATTTCCCAGCTCCACTTTCCAAGGTGAGGCTGTCCTTCATATCTAGTTCACCTTCCTCTTCAATGCAGAAGATGTCTTTGTCCATTTTTCCATCTGTAATTGAGCTGGCTACTCCTGTTTCCTTCTCCACAGTGTTTCCATCCAGGGAGACATATGTATCTCCAGTAGCTTTCAAACTACTCATGGCTTCCCCAGTCTCCTTGTCATTATTTCCATCCCCTTCCTCTCCACTGTCCTTGGCCACCTCTTGTCCTATAGCAGATGCCTCCTTTGTTCCATCTTCATTTGAAGGATTCTTCTCTTTGATGGCCCGATCTTTCTCCTCTTCTTCCTTTATCACCTCCAACATGGTTATTCCGCTTCCTGTGGACCCAAAAACATCATCCGTGCGAGTGACTTTGTCCCACACCACACGAGTCCCGTATTTGAAATAATGGATCCTGTGCTTGGGGATAGCCAACACGCCAGGCCCAGCTGAAGCCAAATCCTCCCAGGAGAAAGCGGTAAAAGGTTGCTCCACCACCCCCAAAAAACGGTCAAGGTAACCAATAGAGAAGGAATCAATTGGCACTTGGTCATCCCACAGGAGACGGGAGATAACATCCTCAGCTGTTTTCATGGGAGGCTTCTTGCTCATTGGGAGCTGTTTGGAAGGCTTGCAGATGGGCCTCTGCTCTTCTACATGACTGGTGTCCGCGATGTCACCAGGATGGCTGTTTCGGCAGCGGGCACCAAAGCGGCAACGTCCTTCTAGGAAAAACTGGCAGGCAGGCTTGGCTTCAGGAGATGACTTCTCCGTCTGGACTGAACTGGGGTCTTCCAATGGTTCAGCAGAGTTGTCAGAAAGGAACCCAGTAGGTTCTTTTGCTAGGGAGAGATCTGCCTCAGCCATTACCACAAATAGAAAATCAATCTACAAGAGAAAGTAGAGAGAAGTTTGTTCCCATTTGCCTCAACCTTCCCAATGCCGCGACCCCTTAACAAAGTTCCTCATGATGTGGTGACCCCCAACCATAAAAGTATTTTCATTGCTACTTCATAACTGTAATTTTCCTACTGTTAAGAACTGTAATGTAAATATCTGATAGACAGGATGTATTTTCATTCACTGGATCAAATTTGGCACAAATACCTATATGCCCAAATTTGAATATTGGTGGGGTTGGAGGAGAGGCTGATTTTGTCATTTGGGAGTTGTACTTGCTGGGATTTATAGTTAACCTACAATCAAAGAGCATTCTGAACTCCACCAATGATGGAATTGAACTAAATCTGGCACACAGAACTCCCATGACCAACAGAAAATACAGGAATGGTTTTACCTTGAGTTTTGGAGTTGTAATTCACCTATATCCAGAGAGCACTGTATACTAAAACAATGATAGACCTCGACCAAACTTGGCACAAATGCTCAGTAAGCCCAAATGAGAACACTGATGGAATTTGGGGAAAATAGACCTTGACATTTGGGAGTTGTAGTTGCTGGGATTTATATTTAACCTACAATCAAAGAGCATTCTGAACCCCACCACCAACAGAATTAGCCCAAACTTCCCACACAGAACCCCATGACCAACAGAAAATACGGTGTTTTCTGGTGGTATTTGGCAACCCCTTGCAATCCCCCCCCCCCCCCCAGGAGTCCTGACCCAGGTTGAGAACCGCTAGTGTAGAGACAATGCAGAGAAGTCAAGGACTTGAAAAGTATTATTTGAAGGACAATCAGATATTTTCCTCAGAAAATGCCGGACTGAGGAATCTAGTTTGGATTGAGAGATACAGTGTGATACTGGAGGAGTTGGAGTATGATCCAGGAAATTCTCGATTTAAATCTAAGCTCAACAATGACTTGCTGGGGATCAATATTCTTTGAGTCAGTGTGATGCTACAAAGCTTTAAGAGCGCCGGAATGAGGAAACATGCTGTACAAATCTGGGAACTACCAACTGACATCATCATTTGGTAGTTTCCCAGATGCTAGCGTTGCCAGGTTTTCAAAATATTAACGCACATCCAATATTGAGTGTGAGCCTTGGACTAGAGCACTGAGGCTGTGGGTTCACATCCCAGCTCTGCCATAGAGGCCTATGGGGTGACTATGGGAAAGTCACTCTCTCTCAACCTCAGAGGTCGGCAAGAACAAACTCACCTTAACTAATCCTGCCACAAAAACCCCATGAAAGGGTCACCAGAAATCATTCATGACTTGAAATCACACAACAACTACTGAAATATTATATAATGGGTGGCTGAAATTCATGACACGCAGAGTTGACAATGAGGAAGTAGCAATTCACAGTTTACTGTGTTTGTTTTTCCTTGTAAAATTAACACATTGCCAACAATCTTTATATGATTACTAGCTGTACCTGCCACACGTTGCTGTGGCCAACCTTCCCTCCCTCTTTCTCTCTTTTCTTTCTCTCCTTCCCTCCCTCCTTCTTTCTTCCTTCACTAACTGTCTTTTCTTGCTTCCTTTGCTCTTTGGTTCCATCTTTCCTTGTCTCCTTCCTTCCTTCCCTCTTTCTCTCTTTTGTCCCTTCTCTCCCTCCTTCCTTCCCTCTTTCACTTTTTTATTTCACTCTCCCTCCTTCTCTCCTTCTTTCCTTCTGTACCCTTCTTTCTTTCCTTCCTTCCTTCCTTCCTTCTCTCCTTCCCTCTTTCTCCCCCTCCTTCTCTCTCTCCTTCCTTCCTTCCTTCCTTCCTTCCTTCCTTCCTTCCTTCCTTCCTTCTCTACTCTTCTCTTCTCTACTCTACTCTACTCTACTCTACTTTTTTTCCTTCCTTCTCTCCTTCCCTCCTTCTTTCCCTTCTTCTCTCCCACCTTCTCTCCTTCCTTCCTCCTTTCTGTGTATGTGTTTTTTTTGTGTGTATGCATATATGTGTGTATATATGTGGTTTTGCGCATGCGTTGTAATGTGTGTTTTTTGGCTTTTTAAGTCCCTTCTACTGTGTTTTTCAGTGTTTTCATGAGTGATGGTCACTCATTGGTCTGATAGGTGTATCGTGTCCAAATTTGGTGTCAATTCGTCCAGTGGTTTTTGAGTTATGTTAATCCCACAAGCATTACATTTTTATTTATATAGATTTACACCCAAAAAAATACAGGAATTTTGTTTTGTGTCTTGTTCACCCTACAAAAGAAGAAGCTTTCTACATCCCTATAGGGGATGTTTCCAACAATAAGGGGCATCTGCCTGCCTTTTATAGGTTTTTCCATCCCTATAATAAGGGAAATCTCTCATAATAAGGGGCATGATTAAAGGACACCTACTAACCGTTTTGGAGACAACCTGGCCATATGGATATGTAGGTGCTAGGAGGGGACTATGAAGGTAAAGTTTTCTCTTTGACATTAAGTCTAGTCGTGTCCGACTTTGGGGAGTAGTACTCATCTCCATTTCTAAGCTGAAGAGCCGGCATTGTCCATAGACACCTCCAAGATCATGTGGCCGGCAAGACTGCATGGTGCGCTGCTACCTTCCCACTAGAGCTGTATCTATTGCTCTACTCACATTTGAATGTTTCCAAAGTGCTCAATTGGCAGAAGCTGGGGCTAACAGCAGGAGCTCAGCCCGCTCCCTGGATTTGAACTGCTGACCTTTCAGCTACCAAGTTCAGCAGTCAGCGGTTTAACCCACTGCACCACCAGGAGCAGGACCATAAAGGGGACCCACAATTTAGCCATAGGGTCTCCACACCAGATGATGTAACAAGAGCATGAGATTTGAACCCTGATCCACAATGCTCTAACCCAAGCATGGGCAAATTTGGGCCCTCCAGGTGTTTTGGACTCCAACTCCCACCATTCCTAACAGCCTCAGGCCCCTTCCTTTTCCCCCTCAGCCGCTTAAGCGGCTGAGGGGGAAAAGGAAAGGGCCTGAGGCTGTTAGGAATGGTGGGAGTTGGAGTCCAAAACACATGGAGGGCCCAAGTTTGCCCATGCCTGCTCTAACCACCTTTTGATGATTCCCCCATAATATTTATTATTGCTATGAAAACATACAATACACAGCATAGCCACACACTTAATATACACTTTCAAAGCTCAATACTAATTACATCAGACTAATAACTACCCCAAACTATCCAGCCTCCTAACTTTTAAAGAAATGGACTTTCCTTATCATATACATTATTATAAGCAAGCTAACTACCCTTAGAACTGAAAAAGGAAGAAGAGGGGGATGCAAAATATTGGGGAGGGGGGTCATTACCTTTTCTGGAAGGTTTCTGAGTCTCTTCCTCAGCCTAAAGACAGGCAACCCCTGGGCACTTTTATCTCCAAAGGTAAAACTGTCTTGTGTTTCCACTTCCTTGTATAATCTGGACTTTCCTTCCTGGAGAGGGAGGAGCTTGCACTGCATTGAGGAAGGGAGACGTTCAAAATAGTGCTTTGGGTGCTATCCCCAAAGCGGCCACCAGAGGGCAGTGGTGCCCTAATTTTATTTATTCCATGTATTATTTATTTATTTTATGGCCGGAATCACTGGGTTGCTGACAGTTTTCCAGGCTGAATGGCCATGTTCCAGAAGCATTCTCTCCTGGCGTTTCGCCCACATCTATGGCAGTCATCTTCATCGGTTGTGAGGTTTGTTGGAAACTAAGCAAGTGGGGTTTATCTATCTGTGGAATGTCCAGGGTGGGAGAAAGAACTCTTATCTGTTGGAGGAAAGTGTGAATGTGTTGTTGCCGTTTTTTTCAGGCTATATGGCCTTGTTCTAGAGGCATTCTCTCCTGACGTTTCACCTGCATCTATGGCAAGCATCATCAGAGGTAGTGAGGATGCTGCAATTGATGATCTTGATTAGCATTGAATGGCCTTGCATATTCAAAGCCTGGCTGGTTGCTGCCTTTGAGAACAATATTTAAAAACTATTTTTAATTGTGGTTTTTTAATACATTTGTGTTTCACGGCTTTAATGTGTTGTCGAAGGCTTTCATGGCCGGAATCAATGGGTTGCTGTGTTTTCCAGGCTGTGTGGCCATGTTCCAAAAGCATTCTCTCCTGACGTTTTGCCCACATCAATGGCAGGTATCCTCATGAGTTGTGAGGTCTGTTGGAAATTAGGCAAGTGGGGTTTATATACCCGTGGAATAATGTCCAGGGTGGGAGAAAAAACTCTTGTCTGTTAGAGGCAAGTGTGAATGTTGCATTTGGCCATCTTGATTAGCATTGAATGGCCCTGCAGCTTCAAAATCTGGCTGCTTCCTGCCTGGGGAAATCCTTTGTTGGGAGGTATTCGCTGGCTTTGATTGTTTCCAGTCTGGAATTCCCTTTTTCAGAGTATTGTCCTGATTTTAGAGTTTTTTAAAATACTGGTAGCCAGGTTTTGATCATGTTCATAGTTTCCTCCTTTCTTGGTTATCATTTAATAGCCTTGCAGCTTCAAAACCTGGCTGCTTCCTGCTGGGGGGGATCCTTTATTTATTCTCTTTGTCCCACTTTTCTTCTGATATAGGGATCCAAGGCCGCTAACAATCAATATGACTCAATGCAAATTAAAACAAAGTAAATGCATTAACATAAAAATGTAAAAATTACAAAAAATGTGTCATTAAAACAACTAAACATTAAAATATATTCACATCCACTCTGAAATCCCTATCACACTCAAAAGCTAGTGGGTTTTCTTTTAAGGTCCCATAAACCTGAAACCAGCCCCGTTTTTGCTTGTGTATATGTCACTTGGAACCCACCCCCCCCCCCCCAGCGGATTAAAACGCTGAACTTGCTGACTGAAAGATTGGCGGTTCGAATCTGGGGAGCGGGGTGAGCTCCCGCTGTTAGTCCCAGCTTCTGCCAACCTAGCAGTTCAATATCATGCAAATGTGAGTAGATCAATAGGTACCGATTCTGCAGGAAGGTAACAGTGCTCCATGCAGTCATGCTGGCCACATGACCTTGGAGGTGTCTATGGACAACGCCAGCTCCTAAAAAATGGAGATGAGCACCACCCCAAAGAGTTGGACACGACTAGACTTAATGTAAAGGGGAAACTTTACCTTATATATCTCTCATTTAAGCAAATACTTTTACCAATTTGTTTAATTTATTCCTGGACTTAAGTTTGTCTCTTTAAAAACCAAACAAACAACAATGCCCTGAAGCATGGGCAGAGTGTCATTTTTTCTCTACCTACCTACCGAGTAATCATTACAAGCAATTCCCACACTTGGGGCGTTAAGGAAGGAGGGTTTGAAAACAAGGTGTTGTTCCCAGACCGGTTTTAAGCCCTGGCACCTCTGGTTTGTTTGAAGAATAATTAGCCACCGCCTTTGAACAAATATGCTGGGGAGAGGGGTGTCTCATCAGAGAGTGAGATGGAAAGGTGGGCATCTCCTTTCCAGCAGATAGAGAAGCCAATGAGGTGTAGTGGTTAGAGCAGGCATGGGCAAACTTTGGCCCTCCAGGTGTTTTAGACTTCAACTCCCACTATTCCTAACAGCCTCAGGCCCTTTCCTTTTCCCCCTCAGCCGCTTAAGCATGTTGTTGTTGGTGGTAGTGTTATTGGTGTTGTAGTTGTGTGCCTTCAAGTCGCTTCCAATCCTAAAGAGGTAAAGTTTTCCCCAGTACGTTAAGTCTAGTCATGTCCGACACTGTGGGGTGGTGCTCACCTCCATTTCTAAGCCGAAGAACCGGCATTGTCCATGGACACCTCCAAGTTCATGTGGCCAGCATGACTACATGGAGTGCCATTACCTTCCTGCTGGAGCAGTACCTATTGATCTACTCACATTTGCATGTCTTCAACTGCTAGGTTGGCAGAAGCTGGGGCTAACAATGGGAGCTTAGCTTCCCACTGGAGTGGTATCTATTGATCTACTCATATTTGCATGTTTTTGAACTGCTGAATTGGCAGAAGCTGGGGCTAACAATGGGAGCTTAGCTTCCCACCTATTGATCAACTTACATTTGCATGTTTTCAGACTACTAGGTTGGCAGAAGCTGAGGCTAACGATGGGAGCTTAGCTTCCCGCTGGAGTCGTACCTATTGATCTACTCACATTTGCATGTTTTCAAACGGCTAGTTTGGCAGAAGCTGGGGCTAACAATGAGAGCTTAGCTTCCTGCTGGAGTGGTACCTATTGATCTACTCACATTTGCATGTTTTCAAACTACTAGTTTGGCAGGAGCTGGGACTAACAATGGGAGCTTAACTTCCCACTGGAGTGGTACCTATTGATCAACTCACATTTGCATGTTTTCGAACTGCTAGGTTGGCAGAAGCTGGGGCTAACGATGGGAGCTTAGCTTCCCACTGGAGTGGTACCTAGTGATTTACTCACATTTGAATGTTTTCAAACTGCTAGGTTGGCAGAAGCTGGGGCTAACAATGGGAACTTAACAATGGGAGCTTAGCTTCCTGCTGGAGTGGTACCTATTGATTTACTCATATTTGCATGTTTTTGAACTGCTAGGTCTGCAGAAGCTGGGGCTAATGACGGGAGCTCACCCTGCTCTCCGGATTTGAACTGCCAATCTTTCCGTTAGCAAGTTCAGCAGCTCTGCGGTTTAACTTGCTGCACTACAAGGGCTTCCTTCCAACCCTACGATGACCCTATAACAAATGGGATGTTCTGGGACTGAGAGAATTTGGCTTGCCCAAAGTCACCCAGAGGGTTTTGATGGCTAAGCGGGGAATTGAACCCCGGTCTGCAAACTCATAGTCCAACAGTCAACCTCTCTGGTTCTTGGAAGGCACATAGTAGTGGGGGAAATGACACATGTGTGCAGACAACTGCCCTGTTTCTTGTCTAGCGATGCATGTTGATTCCAGAACTGGAGGCTTTATCTGTCAGGGAAGGGGTGAGGACTGGGCTCCATGCGCCTGTCTTCCAGCTGCTGCGTCTCACAGGTTGCCTTTGCAACGCTTCCCTTTGCCTGCCAGGCCTGGCTTGTGTCAACGAGGGCCCCTGAATCTGTTTATCCTCCGGCAGGAAATTCGCAGCTGGGATCGACCAGCAAACGCAGCCACCAGAGTCCCAGATAAGGCCCAAGTGGAAGGGGAGGGAGAGATGGGTTGCAGCTGGAGTCGATGGTGGGGGCTGCGAGCACCATCAGGAAAGGCTTCTGCTTTGATCCAATTCCCCAACTGCCGGGAAAGGGAGCCAACCGGCCTCCCTGGGTCTGTGGCAAAGCCTGAACTCCATCCAGCACTGCAAGCTGGAGCAGACCCAGTTTACTGGGACAAAAGCAAAGCTTGCCTTCTCCTTCCAAGCAGGGCTCCGGCCCATTTCACCATCTCATCCTGAGGGTCCTGCTCCCTCGCTCCTTTTATTTTGAAAGGGAACTCTGCAAACAACAAGGGTTCCATTTCCCCAAGGTCCTCACTGGGGTGCCCTCTTCACTTCATCATCCCCTTGCTCCAGATTTCCTTTGCTCATCTGGTTTGTTGCTGATTGTATACAGATGGCTTTCCTCCCCTTTCCATAGAAGTTAAACAAGCAAAATGTGCATGTACGACACATGGACGACAAGTTCCAAAATCCAGAATCCAGCAATTTGTACAACTTCTGCAAGCTTTTGAAAGCTCTATTTTACTTTGGTCAGGCCTTACCTGTAATTTACTTACTTAGGCGATCCCTCATAGCCTGAGGATGATGGTCCTCCAAGTGTAGTATCTTGGTGGTGGGTCTGTAGGTGGCTGTAGACCCTATTCTTGATCCACATGTTCTTCTGCTGTGAGGACATCAGTTTCCAGGTGGAGGGTGGTCCCGGTCAGGGTTGGCTTGACACACCTTTCTCTTGGAACGTTTCTCCCTTTTGCCCTCCATTCGTGCCTCTTCAAATTCTGCAGCACTGTTGATCATAGCTGACCTCCAGTTAGGCAGTGGTTCTCAACCTGAGGTTCTCAGATGTTTTTGGCCTTCAACTCCCAGAAATCCTAACAGCTTGTAAACTGGCTGGGATTTCTGAGAGTTGTAGGCCAAAAATATCTGGGGACCCCAGGTTGAGAACCACTGAGTTAGAGCATTTAAGGTTGGCTTTAAGCCCATTTTTCAATCTCTTTTCCTGTCCACCAACATTACGTTTCCCATTCTTGAGTTGAGAGTATAGTAACTGCTTTGAGAGACGGAAGACCACCTTTGTACAGTTCTGGGCACTGCAATTCAAGGAGGATCTTGATAAGGAGCAATATGTCCAGAGAAAGGTGACCAAAATGGTCAAAGGTCTGGAAGCCAAGCCGTGCTCGGGTCTTGCAAAGTCAGGGCCGTGGCTTCATTGACTGAATCAAACCATCAGTAGTGTGGTCTCCATCTTTTCCTACTACCTTCCAGACAGGCATAGGCAAACTTTGGCCCTCTGGGTGTTTTGGACTTCAACCTTTAGGATACCAAAGTTGGGAAAAATTCCAACATAATACCTCTGTCTGTTGTCTGTCCTGTCTGTTTAACAGCCCTGAATGTTTGCCATGTATGTGTTCTGTGGTCCGCCCTGAGTCCCCTTCGAGGTGAGAAGGGCAAATTATAAATACTATAAATAAATAAATAAATAAATAAATGAACTCCTGTAATTTCTAATGGCCGTTAGGCTGTTAGGAATTGTGGGAGTTGAAATCAAAAACACTTTGTACAGTCAAAGTTTGCTCATTCCTGTGCCATACCCTCAAGTCTTGCTCAGCAGAAGCTAAGGTATTGCCTGACATCCTGTAGATGACATAAACAAATACAACTGCAAGAGGTGGAATTTACTGCTCCTTCTCTGAAATAGCCATATTACGCGAGGATCCACTTTCCTTAGTGGCCTGGGGTGGGCAGGAGGTAGTCAACCATCTGTCTTTGCTCTTAAACCTGGGCACACAGCACTGTCCTCCAGGCCCTCCAGAGGATCATGGAGAAACCAAAAACCCATGTGCCAGCAGGACTGCTGACCCTGGGGTGGGCAGGAGATAGTCAACAGTCTGTCTTTGCTCTTAAAGCTGGGCAGACAGCGCTGTCCTCCAGCACCTCCAGAGGATCATGGAGAAACCAAAAACCCTTGAGCTGGCAGGACTGTTTACCGACAGGTCAGTGGTTTGAACCTGGGCAGCAGGGTGAGTTCCCATCTGCTGGTGCCAGCTCCCCATGCGGGGACATGAGAGAAGCCTATCAGAAATATTAAATATTAACTGGATATTTTTTATTACAAAAGTGTGAGTCAAGCACTGAAAGAGTTAGTAGGCTGAAGCCTTTCAGAGTCAGTGGGGCAAAGCTAGTGTTGTTCTGAGGAGTGTGAGGTAAACCTCTGTGTGAGAGAAGCCTTGTGTGAGAAAGCTCCAGGGTGAAGTCTGCTGTGTATAAAGCTACTATGTGTTTATTTGTGTTATGGAAAGCTTGTTGATGTAAATCGTGCAACTATACTATTTTACTACAAAGAAAAGTCTCCTATGGAAGATGCAACATTTGTGTTTTTGTTCTTTTTCTCACTTTGGGCTACTGGTGCTGGGTCACGCTGCTGCCGCCAAGTTACTCTGCTGTACATTTATAAGGATGGTTTTTTTGTTTGTTAATAAGCCCACTTGCTCAACAAAGTCTTCCACTGGATAGTAATGTCCTGGGCAACGTCCTTGCGGACAGCCAATTCTCTCACACCAGAAGCGACTTGCAGTTTCTCAAGCCATTCCTGACAGACACAGAAAAAGTAGGGCTTGCTTCCATGTGACAAGAATTATTGTTTTTCGGTTTGTTCTTTCTGAGCCACTGGTTCTGCAGAACTCATAAGAATTAAAGGGTGCTTCCGGATGGTAGTGCCAAATAGAACAGAGTGAGGAGAGATGCATCTGCCATATTAACAACAAACATCTCTTTGTCCCTGGGAGCAATATATTAACCTTCCAAGTCTTCCTGCCATATGTGTTGAAACAGAAGAGACAAGAATCTTTCAGGCTTGCTTCCCTTACTCCATCACCCTTTTTAAAGAACAGAAGTAGTTTGGGTAGAGCAAAATGGCCAGACCCTGGAAAGGTAAAGGTTTTCCCTCAACATTAGGTTTAGTCGTGTCCGACTCTGGGAGGTGGTGCTCATCTCCATTTCTAAGCCGAAGAGCTGGCATTGTCCGTAGACACCTCCAGGGTCATGTAGCCAGTATGACTGCATGGTGTGCCCAGGGGCGGCTCAACTCATTACGCAATGTAAGCATTTGCAGTATAGTTGATTTTGCCAGGGGCGCTCTTGAGGTGCTCTTGGGGGAAAATAGACTTTGACATATGCGAGTTGCAGTTACTGGGATGTATAGTTCACCTACAATCAAAGAGCATTTTGAACTCCACCAATGATGGAATTGAACCAAATATGGCACACAGAACTCCCACGACGAACAGAAAATATATATCAGTGATTGGTTGGGGGGGGGGGGTGCACCAAAATACTATTTGCTTAAGATTGAAAATTACCTAGCGCCACCTCTGAGTGTGCCATTACCTTCCCAAAGGAACGGTACCTATTGATCTACTCACATTTGCATGTTTTCGAACTGCTAGGTTGGCAGAAGCTGGGGCTAACAGCGGGAGCTCACCCTGCTCCCCGGATTTGAACCACCAACCCTTCGTCAGCAAGTTCAGCAGCTCAGCGGTTTAACCCACTGCACCACCATGGGCTCCGCCAGAACGTGAGATGCCCATATTAAGAGTGACAGGCAAAATGGCAGCAATATTACTCAGCTGTATAAATCAGTCATATGAGGAACCTCTCTTTCTCTCTCTCTCTTATTAGAGCAATGAAAGATATTGTTTTAATAGTGAAACCCCACAGGTAAGGGCACGTACCTTATGCAATCGCACCAATTTTGATCAACTAAGAACATATGCATTGTGATACATCAATGTGCTGAGGCAGGAGCTGATAACATCTACTGGAAAGATTGGGACATATTTTGAGATCTCAGTAATTGAAGGAGCACTTCTCCCCACATATGCCGCCCAAGATGCAGTGGAGGAACTCTCCTTCATGCGTCACCAATGAGAACACATGGCATGAGGACACTGCACGACGGAAGACCTTTGCTGCTGGGGCATCTCAGTTGTCAAATGCAATGTATTGGAGGATGAACAGGTATTGGCACCAGCTTCATTCTGGTGCCAAAGGATAAGTAACCTCTCTGGGCCTGATGACAGTTGCAGATGAATAAATCAAGCCTTCACAATAGCTACTTAGGCCTTATCTACACTGGTGAGTTGATCTTGGACCAGTCCAGAGTAGAAATGCCCTGGAAGTGACCACACACACTGTCTTCGACCTGCATTAATGTGGTCTGAATTGAAGCCGATCCTGCTGTCCACACTGTGTCAAAGCTACAGGGTTGCTCTGAAGTTTGAAGCAAACTTTAGAGCAGGCATGGACAAACTTTGGCCCTTCATGGGGTTTTGGACTTCAACTCCCACCATTCCTAACAGCCTCGGGCCCTTTCCTTTTCCCCCTCAGCCGCTTAAGCGGCTGAAGGGGAAAAGGAAGGGGCCCGAGGCTGTTAGGAATGGTGGGAGTTGAAGTCCAAAACCCCATGAAGGCCCAAGTTTGCCCATGCCTGCTCTAGTGCATTTCCCAACTTTAAAATGGGCTTAAACAGGTTATTCTGGTTTACCATGAGATATCTACTGGAAGTCAAGAGAACCATGGTGACAGCCAGGATCTGGTGCACAGTGATTCTGAGTTATTGGGCTCATGTAAATAAGGTTCTGGTAACAATTTTGACACTATTGACATGATTGTAACTTCCCCACCATGTACTTTATTGCATATTAGCCACATGGCACCAAATCGCTCCTGATTTTGTAAGCTAAGCAGGGACATCCCTGGTTTGTTCTTGGATGGGAGACCACCAACCAGTACCAGGTGTTATAGACTCTGTTTCAGAAAGAAGAACTGGCGATGACACATCTGAACATGAAATTCATGGGGTTACCATAAGTCAACAGTGTACTTTAAGACACAAATAGAGACACAACCTCCTAATCCTCTTCAAATGTTTAATATGCTTGTAACCTGTTTAAATGCTTTTACTGTTTTGAATTTTAAATGGATTTAAATTGCTTAAATTGACTTCATTTGTATTCCACTTCAAGGTTTCGGGATATTATATTTTAATAGATTAATGAACATAAGTATTCATTAAATCAGTGTTTCTCAACCTGGGGGTTGGGACCCCTGGGGGAGTCGCGGGGGGTGTCAAAGGAGTCGCCAAAGACCATCAGAAAACACAGTATTTTCTGTTGGTCATGGGAGTTCTGTGTGGGAAGTTTGGCCCAATTCTATCGCTGGTGGGTTTCAAAATGCTCTTTGATTGTAGCTGAACTATAAATCCCAGCAACTACAACTCCCAAATGTCAAGGTCTATTTTCCCCAAACTCTATCAGTGTTTGCATTTGGGCATATTGAGTATCTGTGCCAAGTTTGGTCCAGATCCATCATTGTTTGAGTCTACGGTGCTCTCTGGGTTTAGGTGAACTACAACTCCCAAACTCAAGGTCAATGTCCACCAAACCCTTCCAGTATTTTCTGCTGGTCATGGGAGTTCTGTGTGCCGAGTCTAGTTCAATTCCATCGTTGATGGAGTTCAGAATGCTCTTTGATTGCAGGTGAACTATAAATCCCAACAACTACAATTCCCAAATGACAAAATCAATCCCCCCAACCCCACCAGTATTCAAATTTGGGCGTATCGGGTATTTGTGCCAAGTTTGGTCCAGTGAATGAAAATACATCCTGCATATCAGATGTTTGCATTACGATTCATAACAGTAGGGAAATTACAGTTATGAAAGTAGCAATGAAAATAATGTTATTGTTGGGGATCACCACCACATGAAGAACTGTATTAAGGGGTTGCGGCATTAGGAAGGTTCAGAACCACTGGTCTAACAGGATTGCTTTGCTAGACTGTTGCAGAAGCAGAATAAACTATGCAGAGTAGATGAGTTCTGAGAGAAATGTGCATTTTCTATGCTGGTCTTGAAAGTAACTGCAACCTTGAAAATTGCTTTTGCATATAGCATTAGGAAAGTTGAGAAAACTGCATTAAGTTGATTCAGTACCTCAGTCAGCCAAGAGAAGACAGACTATGGGTGAAGAAAACACCGAGAAAAATATCCGAAACTAATTGGTTTTTAATTACAAGAGATATCAAACACTTTTTTGGTCACTGTACAAACACTGTGCTAGCAGGGATGAAAATTAACATGATGTAGGCAAGGGAGGGCTATATAGACATTTCCTTACACAGGAATCCATAAAGTGAGCTATTACAAAAGAATAAATGTACATAAGAGAACCGCCTTGCTGCTGCATTTGTTCATGGGGATCTAACATGTAAGCTTCAGGCATAAAGCTGGAAGGTGAATAAAGGAGCCCGAGTTTACCTTCTCCTCAGGGGAATGAATGGAAAACAGAGCCCTGCCCTGATCTTTTTTGCAGTCAGAGGCTGTCACTTTGCGGCTGAATGCTTGGCATCGCTTGGAACAGCACCCGAGACCCACACAATCCCTACAGGAAACCATTTTTCACATTCAAAAACAGATAAACAAAGGCAGAAGGATAAATTTGAGGTTATATTATAAGTTAGGCCATAAAAAAGGAAAACACTTTTTAAAGAAAAAGCTTGACTTCACTACCCATTTCCTTACCACTCCTTTCTGCAAAACCACAGTGATCCCAGCAGTCCCTAAATAAGATGAAATCAAAAGAGTATTCTTGGAGAGCTATAACGTTGACACTTCTCAGACTCAGGGAGCCACCAGTAGACTCAACCTATGAGAAAAGCAATGTTTGGGATGTCCGTGACCTCACTCCAATTTGTCTCTGGAGCAAAGCTGAACTGCAGGCATAATGGTCTCAGACCCAAATAGACATGGGTAAGAGCTGTCTGACAAAGATTGTCTAGACCAGGCATGAGCAAACTTGGGCTATCCAGATGTTTTGGACTTCCAACTCCCACCATTCCTAATAGTCTTGTACCCCTTCCCCAGCTTAAGCAGCTGAGGGGGAAAAGGAGAAGGCCTGAGGCTGTTAGGAATGGTGGGAGTTGAAGTCCAAAACACCTGGAGAGATCACGTTTGCCCATGCCTGGTCTAGACACAGTTCCTAAGAGGGAAGGACCATTGAAGTTCAAACTATCCTGGAATCTTTCCAACTGATGCAGTGTAGATATGACCTTCACTCTGCCTCTCTTTCTCCTCCCTTCATTCTCTCCTTCTTCATTCCTCACTATCAGTGGTTCCCAACCTTTGGGCCTCCAGGTGTTTTGGATTTCAACTCCCAGAAATCCCAGCCAGCTTGCTGACTATTAGAAACTGTGAGAGCTGAAGTCCAAAACACCTGGAGGCCCAAAAGTTGGGAACCATTGATCACCATCTTTCTACTTTCTGTCCTTTCTTTTGAAGACCAGTATTCTAGAACCATCTTTGCACTGAGATAGCAGCTAAATCCTTAGTTGAAGCAGACTCAAGTTGTAGATCAAGACCAACATGGCTCAGTTTACAAAGGACCTGCTCATCCCTGCTATCTATTTTTGTAACAGTCCCATAACTACTTGTTTAGAAGGCTACAGTGGAAATGTAATTCAACTAAAAATAATGGTGGCTACGTAGGAATTGCTGAAGGCCCTTTCCTAGAACAGCTACTGAGAAGATTGCCAATATTCTAGAGTAGTGGTCCTCAACCCTGTGGGTCCCCAGATGTTTTGGCCTTCAACTCCCAGAAACCTAACATCTGGTAAACGAAAACACCTGGGGACCCACAGGTTGAGGACCACTGTTCTAGAAATTTAACCTTTTTCTCTTGATCCTGTCTCTTCCTGGACAACTCAAAATGGCCTCTTTGACCTGTCTCATACATTTAAGTTCCTCTTCCGTTCCCAGATAGCAGAGGACCCTCTTGTCCTATCAACTCTCTTACGAAGGTCCTGTCTGGACCGGGCCAACATGAATACAAATCCAACTAATTCAATGAGTGTACTCAAATCAGGACTAACAATAGGTCAATACATTAAAATTAAATGAAAACGAAAGCTTTCCCATTACACAGGATAACAAAATTATCTACTAAAAGGTGTATGAATTAAAACTGGGGCACATTATGGAAAACTACCCTTCCCAGCTCTAGCCTGATGTGTTTCTGTCTCTGAGGTGAGGACAAGTTGGAGACCTAATTGAGGTACAAAGATAAACAAATTCCCAATATTCAATGGGATACAGGCACCTTCCACTACCAGTGTAGTGAGTTTGGGGAAATAGGAGAGGCCACACGGGGCACACAACTTTCTCTGGCCACAAAGGGGAAACAATGTGTTCTCAAAGGCTTCCATGGCCAGAATCACTGAGTTGTGTGAACTTTCCAGGCTGTATAGTCATGTTCCAGAAGCATTCTCTCCTGACATTTCACCCATATCAATGGAAGGCATCCTCAGAGATTGTGAGGTTTTTAGTCCACAACACTTGGAGGGGCCAAGTTTGCCACACGACCTCTTGAGGATGCCTGCCATAGATGTGAGTTCAACATCAGGAGAGAATGCTTCTGGAACATGGCCATACAGCCCAGAAAACTCAGAGAAACCCAAAGGGGAAACAATCAGGGATTGTTACTGTAGCCTCCTAAGTTTGCCACTGTATTGTATCAGCACAGTGGGCTCTCCAAATTCATTTCCAAAATCACATTTTCTCTTGCAAGAGATGAGGAACACAAGTAGAAGGAAATGCTCTGTGCCATATTACAAGTAAATGCTAATGGCAGCATTGGCTGTTACATCACACAGAAGACATCATACCAGTACGTTTTGCCTAGTATATATTTTATGGCAAAAGCAGGTAGTGGGAATCCCCATCTGAGCAATGCCAGCTGTTAAAAACCTTCATGTAAGGTTACATATGTTACAATTGTACTTTTTTCCAGTTTCAATGAACATATTTGGAGTAAACACGCGAAAAGATAAAAAACAAATTACATGGATTAAAGCCCATTGAAAGAGCTCAAAACCACTCTTTTCCAATTCTGAAAGTGCCTTCCCTTTTAAAGAGCCTAACTAGATTTCCCCCTCCATTGAAACCCATTGAATCAGCTGTTGATTCATGAGTCCAGGCTTATGTAAACCCCATTGATTCGAAAGGTCTGTTCAAGTTGGGAACAACCAAAGGGGTATAGGGTGTGGTGATATCTGCTATGATACAATGGTTGGACATCACATAGTAACAGAAGTGTAGTAAGTAAACGAACTCATATAGTAGTGGTTCTCAACCTCTGGGTCCCCAGGTGTTTTGGCCAACAACTCCCAAAAACCCCAGCCTGTTTACCAGCTGTTAGGATTTCTGGGAGTTGAAGGCCAAAACATCTGGGGATCTACAGGTTGAGAACTACTGACCTAGAGAAAGCAGAAGTGAAAGCTCAAAGGAATGAGAAAGACAGCAATGATTTGGTGAACTGGCTAGTTAATTTTCCAACTGTTTATCATTACTTTCTGATGATGTGCAGACACACAAGCAATAGCCAAAGTTTTCTTGAAAAATCCACCAACAACATCCACGTAGGCCAGCTTACAGAGGCAAGGATGCTTTCAATGGAATGCCATTTCAACCAGAGCAGGGAAGAAATGAAAGGCCAAAGGACCAGCAGTCATGTTGATGAATAGGGTCCTCAGATCACAGGGTTCAAAAGGAAAGGTCTGTCAGCTAGTATCAGCAAGTCAATTCCCCTCCAGTTATCACCATTCCTAGCTCACTAATTGTATCCAGCTTAAAAGCAGCTTATTTGGAAGGCTGTCCAGTTCATGTTTGATGGAGATGCAGTCTGTCGATGCAAACCCTGTACCCCGGACCTCAACGCAGCTTCAAAGGAAAACAAAAAAGAGGAATGTTTGCTCCACCTGAGCATTCCCAGTTTTGCCCACTGTAAGTCTGCACCCAAAAAAAGGTTACTAGCAAAAACAAGGGAGATGGGTGATCAGCTTGTTCAAGCGTATTTTTGTCAGTTTTTTATAAAATGTATATTGATGTTATGACGAAAATAGGGGGAAGCCTCTTAACAATGTACAAAACTTGTGTGTAATTGTTACACTCATCATAGTTGACCAGTCGCGTAGCTATGTACAATTCTGCTCAACAGTCAATTCACATTATGCCCCAAAATATCTTTCCTTCATTAGCTCATTCTGTCCTTCTTTGCTAGCCTGGCTCCTTGAGAAGATATGCAAGATTTTCCTCTCTCACACATATCTCCAAACAGAAAGGCGCTTTCTTCAACTGACCTCTCTGAAACCATTCAGCGCCTTCCTCCTCCAGTCTTACACCCGGCTGGAGCTGGAGTCCCATAGCAAGAGTCCATCCCTGCAATGCGAAGAGCAACCAGTGTGGGATACAGAGAGAAAACCAAAATAATACCACCATTGAATTGATATCTAGAAACACATAAGAACACATGGATACATGAAGAGATGGAAAGAGAATTGTGAACAGGTAAATAGATAGAAGGCTGGCTAGACATGGATAAATATTCAGATATATTTAAAGATGGGTAGGAACACAAAAAATCAGAATTTTCTAGAGAAATTGCTTGAGACTGACAAAAATACCAAAATGTCTATATATTCTTCTCTGTACATTTTTAACCCATTCCGCTCTGTTCGCTTTGAACAAGTGTACCATTTGTCCCCACAAAGATCAATAGGGGAAAAATGATTTACCAGCTCAATTGTCCTTCTATCTGCATAACAAAAACAGTTCCAAGGTTGGACAGAGAAAAAAAACCCAGAGTCAAATAGTGAGCCACAATTAGGTTGAGTGAAAATGAATCAACCACAAAGATGCGGAAGATGTCATGAGTTTTCTAACGGCATCTATGATGTGCCATTTACAGATTCCAGATGAATGAGAGTTATGGAAATACCCAGTTTATTCTTCAGTACATCAAAGGATGTCCCAAGTCTTGGAGTGAATATAATAAATTGTGGGGAATATAATAAATTGAAGGGAAGGGAGAGGTGGCTATGTACTGCCACCCAGTTTTTCAACGATAGTATGCCATATTGCATCCTGTGACCGAGGACTGCGCATCAAGCCCAACAAGTTTCCAATGTGGGACAAATCACAGGGATAACAGGCCAAGTTTATTTCCCTTTTGGGAAAAAAAAGAAAGTCCAAACAAACTGAAACTGATGCACAATCTTTTTGTGCATCAGGAAGAGAACAGTGAGAATCATGGTTGCCTTAGTCCATTTTCCACTTGAACTCAGCTATGAGAGATTTGAAAGCTACAAAGCTTCTTAGAAGGGCACAAAGATGGATCGCGTCAACCTGTAGTCATTTTCAGGCCAGGTTTGGGCTGTATACTACCAAAGGTTGACAGATCTGAGAGATGCTCAGAAACTCTGCAGAAGAAAAGCCAAGTCATATGGGCACACAGGGGTAGGACTATCCCAGAGGCAAAGCATCCTATAGTCCAATCTCTTCGTCCTGCTCATCCTCAAAACTGTAGCCTTGCCCTTCATCTTCTTCTTCCTCCTCCTCCTCCTCCTCTTCTTCTTCCTCCTCCTCCTCTTCCTCTTCTCTTGCTGCACCATGATTTGAACCCACTGGGCTAGAGCTTTCAGCCTGTAATGGTTCCTCTTCCTCCCCTTTGAGACTGTCCCAGTCTTTATCCATCACTCCCAACACATCGTCCAAGATGGAAGGCCCCAAGTCCAACTGGAAAGAGAGAAGAGATTCAGCATGTTCCAATGTGGGGCTCTCCAAGGAGAACTGTAGGTCCCCATTGGGGGATTTCCGGGGCTGCCACTCTTCCGTCCCGGATTGCTGCAGGACCACAAAGCTTCCATCTGGGGTTGACGTTGCTGGGCTTTGAAAGACGCCATTCCCACTCCCAGGGGAAGACAGCAGTTCGATGGGCCCAGAAACATCTCCAGGATTGGATGGAGTCCCAGGAGATGCAGCCACTTCTGAGGACAATCCATTGGCTTTGGATCCTCCGTGATTACTGAGGAACGATGTGTCACCAAAAGCATCTCCGCCTCGGCCAATGTGCATCGTGTGCCGAAAGTCCCCCAATGGGGCGCTGATCATGGCCCGGTCCAGACGGGGCCGCTTCTTGGAGTGGGAAACGGGGGACTGCTTGAGAATGGGCATCTGCACAGAAAGAGAGACAGACAAAGAAGGTGAGAACATAAGGAAGCATTTCCAATTGAGTTTGCATAGCTTTCCAGATAACCAACTTGAACTGCAAGATTTGCACCTGGGTCCCAAGTTCTGCCACCAATTTGTTATTTGACCTCAGGCAAGCCACCATCACATGCTAGATTGCCATCTACAAATGGGAACAGTGAGACACCCACAAGGTTGTTAAGGAAGCAGCCATACATTTGCAAATTAATTCCATTTACAAATGAAAAACACAAGGAAACTGTTGCATCCAATCATTGGATTCTAGGCTTTGGTCTCAACAATGGTAAGGGCCTTTTGACACAGAGAATTCACAATCTTAGGGGGGAAAGTTGATTCAATCACTTTCATTTTCAGTGGTGATTCAAAACTGAATGGCTCAACTAGCTGGCTAATGGCAAAATAATGCATCATCGTAAACAGTCATCATTTTGCTTTCATGTAATTGTCACTGTCCGTGGTTGTTGTTTTGCACTTGCCTCTGACCTCACTGTTTACAATTCTTCCCTCCATCCCTGTTCATATATATACCTACAATTTAGGATATTACTTCATCAAAGTAGATTCAAGTTCATAACAGCTTCTAGCCTAATGCAGGGAAGGGCAACGACCAGGGGTTAGGGAGCAGCGCTGGCCCCAATTCTTTATGTTCTTGTGACTTTTTTGGTGTGAATATTATTGTCTTTTCAAGTCACCTGTTGCTTCAGGGGGGCTTTGAATGCGATTTTCCTGCTTCTTGGCAGGAGGATGGACTGGATGGCCTATGAGGTCTCTTCCAACTCTATGATTCTATAATTCATGGTGACTCCCTGAATTTCATAGGGTTTTATTTTTGCAAGGAATATTCAGAGGTGGTTCTGCCAGTTCCTTGTGTTCAACGCTTGCCAAGAAAACCCCATGACAGGCGATGCCTTAGGGCCACCGCAAGTCAGAAATGACTTGAAGGCACTCAACCACCACCTTCTCCACTGTAGAATAGACTGTATTACAGGTTGTGGACTCTCCTTTCTATGGAAACTGGATAGTCATTTCTTTTGTAGTGCTTTAGTTGTGTTTAGTTTAGTTCCACGGCAAGAGGTTGGAGCTGAAGACCCTTGTAGTCCTTCAATCTCCATGACTCTATTCCACAGGCACTCTGGTTCCCAGTTAGGATGGGTTCACTTTCACATCCACATCCCTCAAGATAACTTGTTCAGCCAGCTCCTAGGATTAGGAAAGTCTAGGGTGCCCTTCATCCTGAAACTGGGGATCCTTGGGATCTTGAAGGACATGAAGGAAACCAGTGGAGGTCTGCTAGAAACATCTGCTTTTGAAACAAACTCCAAGAGGTTAAGAAAGGTGGCATATAAATACCACAAATAATAATAATAATAATAATAATAATAATAATAATTTCAGCAGCAAATTAGTACCAGAATGATGTTAGACATTTCGGAAAAAGGAGATTCAATCTGTACGAATATATAATTAACTATAATTAAAGCTAACCTAATACTCAACTTTGATGGTGTTGTTGTTGTGAGCCTTTGAGTCATTTCCAAGTATAGTGACCCAAAGTGAACTTATCACTGACAAGACTTGTTCAAAGGCCATTGCCTTCCTCTGAGGCTGAGAGTCCATTGCTTTGATGAAAAGCATCCAGTGTTTGTTGGAGCGATTCGAACCCTGGTCTCCAGTTGTCACCCAAGGGTCAAACCACCTTATGTTGGTTCTCAACACTAAATGGTTCCTAGGGTGCACCTATACCTATACCAGCACCGGCACCAAATTGATGAAGGAAAAAAAAATCCAAAAAGGAGAAAATTATCATCCTACTATTTCAGAGCCAACCAAATTATCCTATTTTCCCTATCTCTCTCTTGATCAAGGTGTGATGATCTAATAGCCAGAGATGATTCATTTTTAATGGGCACAATGAAGCTACACTGGGGGTAGGAGACGCAGTCTGGACAAGCATTCGGATGACGGAGAACAGCCAGAGAAGGGTGGGGAGGAGGCGGGCAAGTGAGGAAAAACCCGAAAGGCATCCTCCCTGCTTTCCAAAATCAGAAAGCGCTGACGGAAGTGGAAAAAGGGGCAGAGAGTCGAGTCAGCATTGGGAGGGGGAGAGCGAGGGAGCCCCGGCTTGACAGGAGGCCGGGAATTCTGGTCCCCATCATCCTCTTCCTTGAAGCTGTCAGGCACCCACTTCCTTCCTATATGGGGCAAGGACGGGCTGCTAAAGCCCCACTTTGCTTTTAACCCATGAGATACCAAAGTCATCTCTGGAATGCAGGCTTTGATGTTTTTAAAAAATCATAGAATTGGAGGAGACCACAAGGGCCCTCCAGTCCAACCCATTACCATGCAGGAACACACAATCAAAGCACTCCAGACAGATGGCCATTCCACCTCTATTTAAAAACAAAACATTGCCATTTATTAAAATACAGATTTAAGATCCAAAATGTTTGGGATCAGAACTATTTTGGAATAGTTATTATTATTTTACTGACACAAAAAAACAGTATGACACAGCAAACAATATATATATGTATTGTCGAAGGCTTTCATGGCCGGGATCACTGGGTTGTTGTAGGTTTTTCCGGGCTATATGGCCATGTTCTGGAGGCAATTTTTCTCCTGATGTTTCGCCTGCATCTATGGCAAGCATCCTCAGAGGTAGTGAGGTCACTACCTCTGAGGATGCTTGCCATAGATGCAGGCGAAACGTCAGGAGAAAAATTGCCTCCAGAACATGGCCATATAGCCCGGAAAAAACTACAACAACCCAATATATATATGCTGGATTTCATATCACAAAATCACAAGTCAAACACTACCCAAGTGTTTAGGACTGTGTGATGTATTTTCAAATGATGCGAGCAGATCCAAGTAAGGTGTCCTTTTGCAGTTGACAGATCGTGATGTTGTCAATGTTTATGGTTTTCAAATGCCAGCTGAGATCTTTTGGCATGGCAACCAGTTTGCTGATTACCATTGGGACCAGCTGTACTGGTTTATGCCAGAGCCTTTGCAGTTCAATTTTGAAGTCCTGATAACCGCTCAGTTTTTCCTGTTGTTTTTCGTCAATTTGACTGTCACCTGGTATGGTGACATCAATAATCCAAACTTTTTTCTTTTATACAATTGTTATTATTATTGTTGTTGTTATTTATTTATACCCAACTTTATCTCCCCAAGGGCCCCCTAGTGGATCAGCGAGTTAAACCGCTGAGCTGCTGAACTTGCTGACTAAAAGGTCGGTGGTTTGAGTCCAGGGAGTGGAGTAAGCTGCCAACCTAGAAAATATGCAAATGTGAGTAGATCAATAGGTACCGCTTCTGCAGGAAGGTAACGGCGCTCCATGCAGTCATGCTAGCCACATGACCTAGGAGGTGTCCACGGACAATGCCTGCTCTTCATCTTAGAAATAGAGATGAGCATCACCCCCAAGAGTTGGACATGACTAAACTTAATGTCAGGGGAAACCTTTACCTTTACCTTATCTCCCCAAGAGGACTCCTATTGTGTTTTGCCTTCAAGTCCTTTCCGACATATAGTTACCCTATCAGGAAGTTATCTGGGGCTGAGAGTGTGTGATTCACCCAAGATTACCCAGTGGTTACCTATGACTGAGCAGGGAATATAATACACTATATTATAATAATATGTTATGCATATTGCATATATGCAATGAGAGGAAATGGGATCACAGTCTAAACACAAAAATTGATTTCTATTTCATGTGCACCGTATACACATAGCCTGAAGGCAATTTTATACACAATATTTTAAATAATTTTGTGTAAGAATGTTTATAATAATATTTTATTTATTAGACATCTCTCCTTACAGCTCAAGGTGGGGCACAACATAGTTAAAATGCATCATTATACTAACATACATTCCATAAAAGCATTTCTACATGTATTATGTCCATTGAACCATAAGAAAGAAAAATCATTTCTATCTCAGGCTAGATCTACACTGTCAAATAATCCAGGCTATCAGATAATCCAGATTACCTTCTTGAAACTGGATTATGTGTCTATACTGACACATAATCCAGTTCAAAGCAGATAACTTGGATTTTACATGGCAGTGTAGAAGGGGCCTCAGTCACCCATACAGACCATTTTGGATAAATGGATAAGGACTGTTCATCTGTAGATCTAGTCATATTTAGCTTCTCTATGGTGGGTACATGCAAGCTTACAACATTATGTGTCTTGTATGTCTTTTGCTATTCCAAACAAGAACTACCTGTCTTTTTAATATCAAATAGATCAGCCATTGGGGAATGATGACAATATGGCAACAAGCTGTCATAATCGCCACATGCCCACAAATGGCAAACCTGATTGAGTAACAGTAGCACATTCTCTACCTAACTTGGTTTGGCAGGGACAATCCTGATGACTCCTCTGTCATCCCACTTTTTAAACCGCTATTGAAATGTTCCAGTTTCTCTCTCCTGCTCCCACTTTTCCTCTTTGTCCTCAGTTTACTTCAATTGCTGCAAAGGGAGTTCAAAATGTACCGAAGCAAGAAATGCCGCAAGGGGGAATCAGGAAGGAGAATCTTGCCAGGAGGCTCAGGCAAGAGCAAATTGTTGGAGCTTCTTTTAACTTGTACATTCTTCCTCTGTAATAAACTCTTCTGACTTTACTAGGTTCTGATGCTGCTTGGCCATATGGATAATGTGGAGGGTATGTTATTGTCTCCAGTGTCAGATGGGCTACTCCATTAAGATGCAACAGCTGCGAGAGAAGGAAGGGAGCCCAGTGTGGTCAATCTGGCTTGACATATAGACCATTTTCTCAAGAGCTGCAATGCCCCAAGACATCTATCTCTATACCTATATCTATCTATATCTATAATATCTATAATCTATCTATAATCTCTAGTATAAAAGTCAGTGTTTGTTTATATGTATGTTTGTACATGTGTATGTTTGTATGTGTGTTCGTGGCTTCCGATTGGCTCCCACTTCTGCAGGCCACTGCAATCCCCACGAATGACGGACCCGGACCAAACTTGGCACTCAGACACTACATGACACACTTTATGTCCTGGTGCGGTTTGGGGGATGATGGACCAAGAACGATGGGATTTGTAGTACCTTCACCCAATTCAACTCCTACAGACCACTGCAACTTCCATAAATGACAGACCTGGACCAAACTTGGCACACAGAACCCCCATGACCCACTTTGGGAGAGGATGGACCACAGATGATGGGATCTGCAGTGACCACTACGACCCCCACAGATGACGGACCTGGACCAAACTTGGAACACACCCCCTGTAACCCACTTTATGTCCTGGTGCAGTTTGGGGGAGGACAGACTACGATGATGGAACTGACAGGAAAGAATAACTTGACTATGAACAGTGAAAGTGGGAATTCAACATTTCAGTGTCTGGGTCCATTTTCTCTTTACTTGGATATAAATGGACTGCTGCTAATCAAATATCATGCTTTCAGTATTTTTCCTTTTGTAAAGGCATTGCTTTTGTGATATTGTTAGTATCACTATTTTTCTTCTCTTAAAGCAACAACCTTTAACTAAGGGAGACATTTTGTATAGACAGGAAGCTTTGCACTTTGGAAAAAGGGTGAGCAACCTGTCGACCTCTAAAATGCTGCTGGACAGCATCTCCTATCATCCTGTCACAACTGGCTGAGCTCTATGGTTGATGAGAGTTGCACTCCAACATCATTTGGAGGACCACCAGTTGCTCTGTTTTGTCTTGCAAAATGATTTTTGAGGGACTCCTGTTCCAGGATTGTGGCAATACCAAGCAAAGTGTATATCCCCTGCCAAGATTAATATATGATTTTTAATCCATGCATGAGGGAAAAGGACTGCAGAGCATATACTACTTATTATAAATGAAGAGAGGCTTATTAAACATGTTCCCAGGCTTCAAATGCAATGGAGGAGAAAATCTACCTTTTGGAATGGATTGTGTACACCCTGGGGATCGAGAAGCATTGAATTTCCCTTTCCAATAATAAGAGACTAGACTTATGAATGGTTTACAAACAGCCAATCAACCAGGGCCTATAAACACTAAGCAATTAGCATGATTATTATTCCAGTTTCACTGTCATGGCAGCATCCTGTGGTTTGTAGTCCGACGAGGCAATGCAGTTCTCTGGCTGAGATTGCTCAATGTCTCTCTCTAAACTCCAAATCCCAGGATTCCATGGAACGCAACCACGGCAGTTAAAATAGCATTATAATTGCATAGCGTGAAGGGGCCCCTGGTTACCTGCATTTAATTAAGAGTCACCGACAGATACAGGCAGAGGCATTTTCTTAAAAATAGGTTGCATTTCAGTTTCGAAGGATCAACTCTGTTCTGAATTGATAGTCTGACTCTTAAGAAGACAATGTGGACTAGAAACTTTATTTTGCCATATTGTTCTAAGCTTAGGAGTGGCGTGAGAAGAGAACGGCACCAAATCCTTGCAAAAACAACACAATCTCAAAAGGCGACATACAGATTCCATGCAACGAAAATGCCCCAATTTGTTGTTGTTTTTTTAATGCAAGACATGGGGAACAGCTGAAAAACTGAATTGCCAGGGTATGTCTTGGCGCTGGCACCGGCCCAAGCAAGCTTAGTCGGCAGCCCTTTGGGACAATCTATCTATTCCCTTTCCCCTCCGCGCTTCCCCTCTCTGCGGATGACAGATACGGTTACTAGCCCCTGAGGAGGATGACGGAATTTCCTTCTGAAAATGAAATGAAGCCCTTTGAAACATTCAGATACAGCTGGAGGAAGGAAATACTGGGTGGAAATGCAGGGCTCTGGAATTCTCAGGCTCTGCCCAAAACGAGGAGGAAGAACTTAGTCTGGGTGGGCAGAAGAGGCTCAGGCACCTGGGTTCTCAAGGTGAGTTCTCAAGCAGGTATCCAAGGTGGAGAAAAGGTTGGAAGCCAAGTACACCTTATCTTTGCACAGGAAGAAGATATGATGTGGAAGATTTAGGGTGGCAAAACCAGACTGGCTTTTTGAAAGTGTGAATTCTTTGGCCAGAAACCGGGTAAGGCAGAAGAAAGGAGGGGAATAGGTGTTTCTATACGAATAAAAAGAGTCCCCCGTGACACAATGGATTATATCCTTGTGCAGGCAGGACTGCTGACTGAAAGGTCGGCAGTTTGAATCTGGGGAGCAGGGTAAGCTCTCATCTGTCAGCTCCAGCTTCTCATGTGGGGACATGAGAGACACCTCCCCCAGGATGGTAAATCATCCAGGTGTCCCCTGGGCAATGTCCTTGCAGACAGCCAATTCTCTCACACCAGAAGCAACTTGCAGTTTCTCAAGTCGCTCCGGACATGAGACAATAAAAAAGGAAAGAGAAAGCAATAGAGATCATTGTTCACAAAGGTGTAACCTGAGAGCTGCTAAGGTTCACCTGTAAACCACAGTGATGGTTTGAGTTTTGGGTCATCCTGAATCCAGGTTTCTGGCTGGAGACCTATTTGCTTTATCCGCAGCCCACGCCCTCCCTTGTTTCTAGCCGGCTGCTTTTTGATTTACGGCTGTTCCTCATTCCTCCACACATAAACATGCAAACACAACCTTCCCCACCCCATCCACATGATGGCTTTCCTAGGACGAAAGATCTTTTCCCTCCAGTGTTTTTGTGACCCATCTCAATAACATTCAGTCTTGACTGACAGTACCCAAGACAAACAGCTCTCTCTTTCCGACTGGGATTCTAGAAAATTTCTGCCCACTATCCAAAGAACTCCAGGAGCTTGAAAATATTTTAAAAAACTAGAAGTCCTTGTTCCCAATTCCTTCTGGCCCCAATCTCCTACACTCAACCCGTTCCACTTATAAAGAAGCCAGGAATCCCAAATTGCTGCTGTCCCCAGTATTTTTGGAAATTCAGGTGTCTAGACATGCTTAGCCCCACTCCTTTCCCATTCATTTCAAGGGCAATGCAGGGTCCTTCCACACAGCCATATAACCCAGAATATCAAGGCAGAAAATCCCACAATATCTGCTTTGAACTGGGTTATTTGAGGGCCCTTCCACACAGCCCTATATCCGAAAATATCAAGGCAGAAGATCCCACAATATCTGCTTTGAACTGAGTCCACATTCAGATAATGTGGGATTTTCTGCCTTGATATTCTGGGATATAGGGCTGTGTGGAAGGGCCCTGAGTCCACGCTGCCATATATTCCAATTCAAAGCAGAGAGTTGGAGGAGACCCCAAGGGTCATCCAGTCCAACTCCTTGCCAGGCAGGAACACACTATCAAAGCACTCCCAACAGATGGCCATCCAACCTCCACAAGAGGAAACTCCACCAGATTCCCAGGCAGCATATTCCACTCCCAAACAGCTCTTACCATCAGGAAGTTCTTTCTAATGTTTAGGTGTAATTGGAATCCAGAAAGCAAGTTTGCCCCCTCTTCGATGCGACACCCTTTCAAATATTTAAACATGTCTTGCTCCAAGTTGTCTCCGCAGCCACAAAAGATGCCACTGAGCTGGGGACAACGACAACAACTCACCTTTGCAAAGGAGACACTCCCAACTGCCTTTTTCCGCCCTGCACAGCTCCGGCTGACTCACAGGAACGTCCCGCGTCGTCTCTCTTCCTGCTTTTGTAGTGGCCCCAGTCTGTTGCTTCCACCGAAAGGCAGCGCCAAGTGCAGCAAAAGGCAGAAAACTGTATATCCTCTGAGATTTCCAAGTTGGATCTTGCCTGGTGCCACTCTGACCCAGCTATATCCAGGAAGTTTGCTCGCAGTTCTCAGAAATCCTCAGAAAGTTTCTTCTTTTTTTCTCCTTTCATTTGTCTGCCGCTCGCAACTCTGTCTCCGATTCCCTCTCTCTCCCTCCTTTGCCTTCATCCACTTCTCCGTCACGAGCTTCCACTCCTCCTCTCTTGGGTGGCGGCCTGGAATTTTATTTATTTATACCTGCCTTAAAAAAGATGAAATTGTAGATGTCAGTATCTCAAAGAAAGACAACAACAAAAAAACCCCAATCCCTACTTGGCAAGAGGGGAAAAAAATATGTCAAGAGGCAACAATCCCCCAAATGTGACAGTGAGTTTGGGAGACAGAAGCCAAGACAAATATTATCCCAAGGAAAAAAGGAGAAAGGAAATTTAAAAGCACACACACGCACACAAAACCCGTCCATCGCCTTATAAAGTTCGCCGCATTCCTCCACTTCCGGAGTTGGTTGGCGTATTTGGAAACGGAGCTTAGCGCAGAAGTGGAGGTGAACAGTGTGCCGCGAAAGAGAGCAAAAGACTGAATTTAAAGGCATACCTCTTAAGGATAGGAGTGGCAAGCAAAGGGAAGGAAAGGGGTAAAGGGGACAAAAGAATGTGAGGTGGAGGATGGAGACAAAAAGGAAAACAGACAGCGAGAAAGGAAAAAAGAGCTCTGACAAAGTGGAAAGAATGCATCAGGATATCATTTATGGGGACATGATATGAAGCAGGCAGTGGTTTTATGAGTGGGAGAACATGTACTACAATTGCTATGATGGCTCTCAACTTTCCTAAAGCCGTGACCTCTTAAGACAGTTCCTCATGTTTTGGTGACCCCCAACCATAACATTATTTTCGTTGCTACTTCATAATTGCAATTTTGCTACTGAATAGTAATGTAAATATCTGATATGCAGGATGTATTTTCATTCACTGGACAAAATTTGGCACAAATACCCAATATGCACAAATTTGAATACTGGTGGGGTTTGAGGGGGATTGATTTTGTCATTAGGGAGTTGTAGTTGCTGGGATTTATAGTTAATCTACAATCAAAGAGCATTCTGAACTCCACCAATGATGGAATTGAACCAAACTTGGCACACAGAACTCCTATGCCCAAGAGAAAATACTGGAGAGGTTTGGTGGACATTGACCTTGAGTTTTGAAGTTGTAGTTCACCTACATCCAGAGAGCACTGTGGACTCAAACAATGATGGATCTGGACCAAACTTGGCATGAATCTTCAATATGCCCAAATCTGAACACTGGTGTAGTTTGGGGGAAAATAGACCTTGACATTTGGGAGTTGTAGTTGCTGGGATTTATAGTTCACCTACAATCAAAGAGCACTCTGAACTCCACCCATGATGGAACTGAACCAACTTTGGCTCACAGAACTCCCATGACCAACAGAAAATACTGGAACAGTTTGGTGGACATTGACCTTGAGTTTTGGAGTTGTAGTTCACCTACATCCACAGAGCAGGAGGAGGGCTTTTGTTGGGAGGATTTGGCATCAGTTTCCAAAAAGGAAGAGGACAGGCAGAGGGATCTTCAGCCTTCTCTGCCAAAGGGGTTCCCAAGACCATCAGAAATATATGTTTGCTGATGGTCTTTGGTGACCCCTCTGAAACCCGACCTCCAGGTTGAGAAACACTGTACTAGAGAGAGAAAGGGCTAAAAGGAAGCATGAGAATGGTATCTGGAAGAGGAACGTATAGCCTAGAAAAAAGTGGTCAGCTATGGATATTGACAGAATTGATATTATCCATTTTTATCCGTACCGACCTTTTACCCATATAGAAACAGCTGCCTGCTTCTGCAGTCATGACCCAGGTTTATAGTCCTCATGACTGCTGCTAAAGGGTCCATTTACACTGTAGAATTAACACAAGAGGTCAGTCATAGCACAGCACATGATGAACCAACCTGGACACCACATATTATTTGAGAACACAGAAATGCCTGACCACTCTAACGACCACCATGTCAGACTACACAGAGAGGCCATTGAAATCCACAAGCATGTGGACAATTTCAACAGAAAGGAGGAAACCATGAAAACTCTAAAATCAGGACAATTAATAAAGAGCAATGCTCAAAAACAGGGGAATTCCAGACAAGAAACAATCAGGGCCAGCTAGTACCTCCCAACAAAGCAAGAAGCAGCCAGGCTTTGAAGCTGCAAGGCCATTCAGTGATAATCAAGGTGGCCAATTGCAACATTCACACTTGCCTAAAGCAGATAAGAGTTCTTTCTCCCACCCTGGACATTCCACAAATATATAAATCTCACTTGCATAGTTTCCAACAGACCTCACATGCTCTGAGGATGGGCAAAATGTCAGGAGGGAATGCTTCTGGAACACGGCCATACAGCCCGGAAAACTCAGAGCAATCCAGTGATTCTGGCCATGAAAGCAAAGAAAGCACAGAACACTGGGATCTTTCTGCCTTTATGTTTTTAAAAGCAATCATGAGGAATAGAAACTTGAGGTGCATCTACACTGTAGAATTAATGCAGTTTGACACTACCTCTACTGCCATGGCTCAATGCTCAATGCTATGGAATCACAGAAGCTGTAGTTTTACAAGGTCTGCCAAAGAGTGTGGGTGCATTTGTAGCCAGCATTCAATAGTACTGAGCCATGTCAGTAAAAAGTGGTATCAAGCTGCATTAAATCTACAGTGTAGATGCACCTCAAGTTTCTAATCCTCGTGATTCCTTTTAAAAACATAAGGGCAAAAATATCTCAGTGTTCTGTGCTTTCTTTGCCAATTTTCTTCTTTTCGTCGCCTCTGGTTAGAATCCCTTCATTACACTCCCCTGATCTTCACAGCTATGTTCTTTGCCGACGGCTGCAATTTTGCCAGAACCTCAAATACAATCGAGATATCTAAGGAAACCAATCACATGGTTGTTTATGGGTTTAAATGGATTTTAAAACCTAAATACATTTCAAGGAGGTTTACAAAATGAAAAGGCACCATAGACTATAGATAGGGGGAAGAAGGGCAGATTAACTGAAACAGAGGCATTCCGTTCTCATAAAAATCAACAATAAAAATATTCATAAACATGAGCAATACAAGCTTCAGACAGGAATCAATTAAAAGCTGACTAATACATCCTGATCTTTAAGGGGGTTTTTTTGCCAAGGAGAGAGATAAATATAGTAATAGGTGCACTGGTTTGACTCTGGAGACCAGGGTTTGAGTCCCCAATTGGCCATGAAAACCCATAGGCGACTTTGGGTGAGTCACACACTATCAGAAGCCCTTAGGGTTGCCACAAGTCAGAAATGACTTGAAGGCACACAACAACAACAACAACAACAACAACAAATTTGCATAATTGACATTTAGTGCTTCCAAACTTGCCTTGCGCAAAAAACACAGAAAGATGGACAATAGAGACAAGAGGAAGAGATGACACACTCTGTCTCATCAGCTCCTAACTCCAAATATACGAATAGAAAAACAGATATTTCAAAACCTCTTCTCTGGGTTGGACAAACTCTTTTCTTTTATGGAGTCATCTTCACAAGCAAGAAGCTGACCAAGTCTGCAATTATTTTGTGGTGCAAAGTACTTTGTGCATGGTCAGAGGCATCCTCCTGTCTCTATATTATCTCCTTATATTCCATGACCACAGGCATCTCATGGACCAAGAAGGGAGGGGCTGCCTCTGAACATTTGTGTCCCAACCTGGGGAAAACGCTGTTTATACAGTAATATAATACAAAGAAATAAATTAACTTCAGTGAAACACATCTTATTCAATGTATTCAGTCCACAAACTGCTTCTAAAACTAAACAGCACAGAAAATAAATTATAAACCTGAAAACAGCATGGCATGTAGACAAAGGGTGCATCTACCCCACTGTTTCTCAAGCTGGGGGTCGCGAGGGGGTTTCAGAGGGGTCGCCAAAGAGCCTTTGGCAAAGAAGGCTGATCTCTCCACCTGTCCTTTCTTCCTTTTTGGTGTTGGTGAACTACAACTCCCAGAATTTAAAAACAGCCCCTCCCCAACCCCACCAGTATTCAATGTTGGCCATGGAGGTAGTGTGCCAAGTTTGGTGCAGATGCATTGTGAGCTGGATTCAGACTGCTCTTTGATTATAGGTGAACTATAAAGCTCAGCAACTACAACTCCCAAATGTCAAGATCTATTTCCCCCAAACTCCACCAGTGTTCACATCTGGGCATATTGAGTATTCGTGCCAAGTTTGGTCCAGATCCATCATTGTTTGAGTCCACAGTGCTCTCTGGATGTAGGTGAACTGCAACTCCAAAACTTAATTTTATGGTTGGAGGTCACCACAACATGAGGAACGAAGATTGAGAAACACTGCTCTAGGTCATCAAGTGCAATTCTATCATCGGCTTCCAATGGAGGTCAACCACAGAGTCACCCTGGAAGAACTAGAAATCCCTAGCGCGATATTCTCTCAGGTTATTCATGGTTTTTCATTTTCAAGGACGACCTGTGCCCTTAAACCTAATGAATATGGAGGACGAACTGTAATGCTGCTTTGTTCATTGCAATGTATCAACAGTTCATAGGAAAACCTGCAAGTTCCCGACCCCTCCTTGCTCTAGTTGAATAAAGTCAATGGCATTTTCCGCCCATGGATGTTTCTGCTATCAGGGACTTAGCAGTTCAATTCTCTGTTATCTGTAATGTTTACTTACTCTTCCTGCGCTCACATACTGATGCGTCAGCTAAATGATGCATCGCCATGTGACGCATTGATTGCTTTCTATCTATTACCCATTGGCTTGAAAGAGAAGAATTATAAACTACTAAACCTGGTCCAATCAGGTCTGGCTAGTAACAAGAGAAGGGAAATCAGGGTTGGCAGAAGCTGGGGAAGCTTTGGCCCACCAAATGCTTGGACTAGAATTCCCATTATCCTTTGTTGGCTGGTGATGAAGGCAATTGTAGGGCAAAGTATCTGTATGGGCAACATTTCTCCTAGTTTTTGGCTTTCATGGGTTGAGGCAGTGCAGAATAGATATACAGCTACTAGGTAACAATGGTGATTGGTGGATTCTGGGAACTGTAGTCCAATAGTTTCCCCAAGTCTTTGTTTTCAGTTCAGTTTCAACAGCCAGGGTTGAACAGGACAAGAATCTAGGTCAGGCCTGGGCAAACTTCAACCCTCTAGATGTTTTGGACTTCAACTCCCACAATTCCTAACAGCCTCAGACTGTTAGGAATTGTGGGAGTTGAAGTCCAAAACGTCTAGAGGGCCGAAATTTGTTCAGGCCTGATATAGATGCTTTCCTGTCTGCTGTTTTGAATGTGGAATCAAGAACTAAAACCTGGAAATTACAAGTCCAATTCTTACATTCTTATTCCAGGTGCAGAATCGAATAAGGAGCTAGGAAATAAAGTAGCATTATTTATTGTCTATATAGAGTACTTATTCCCCATTCCTCAGCCTCAAAGGCTCTCACAGACTTACAAATCACACCTTGAAGAAACAGCAGTCATGTAACTTATCAGGAAACAAGGATCAGTTGCAATTTCAGCCCTGTTTTTGAACACACACAGTCATCACTCACTACTGGTTACCTTGGGTGCCCTATGCTTTCAAAAACTGAAACAACTCCGATATACAAAAGTCAATATGATAGAGAGCGTCCCACATTCGATCATATCAAAAAGTCAAACCAGCACTGCAAACTGTTACTGGCAATAAGCACTCACAGAGATGGGACCACCAACAGTGCAAAGAATAGGACAGGAAACCTCTGGTGAATGTTGTGCATTAGGAGGATAACCCAAACCCCTTTTTCGATGGGGTTCTTGTTTTGCGTCAGCCATTCAAAAGAGAACAAAAGAGAACAAAGGCAGTCCCCAAGTTACAAACAAGATAGGTTCTGTAGGTTTGCTCTTAAGTTGAATTTGTCAGCACAGGTACATTTTTTAAGTGCAACTTCAGCCAAATATATGAGGTTGAGTCAAAAAGTAATGCCTCTATTGCTCTAACTTTTATTTCTTTCACAGCTACTGGACTATCTATGCACGATATGATAGAGGTTACCGTACTCTATTAATATAATCTTTTCTTTGTCCCAATTGATTGATTAGAACCATGAATCTGGAGCTAAAAGAACACGTCGTCATTGAATTTCTGGCAAAAGAAGGTTGTGCACCTAAGGAAATCTATCATCGCTTGATGAATGTTTATGATTTGGCCCCTTCTGACTTTTACCTGTTTAGACCTCTGAAAGACAACCTAGGTGGTTGCAGATTCAATAACCTGAACGCCATAACAGCTTTAAAATAATGGGTCACGGAGCAAAACATTGAATTTTTCCAAAATGGTTTTGATGCCTGGGTTAAACACTGGTGCAAATGTGTACAAATTGATGGTGACTATGTTGACGAATAGTTTTGTGTACAGGACAGTTCAGGCTATAATCTGTAGCAACTTCCACTGTTACATGTTTACTCATAACATTTTTATGACACAGGACACAAATTATTTTGACCCACCCACATATATATCTTTTAGTTTTGGATAGGGAAGGGGGTAAGTCCCCTGTGGTGCTTGTTTTGCTGCCTGTACCCCGGTTCAGAAGATTTCACCTCACTTTCTGTCCCTATAAATAACTGGATTTTGAAAAATTTCACTTGCTATACACAATCTTGTGATTGATATTAAAGCATCACTGGAGACATATTTTCCCCAGGAATTAATTTCCATTCCTAGGGGCAGATTTCTCTCACTTCCTGTTGTCTCACCTCTGTTCTTAACTATGAGTCACTTGTAAGACAAATGTTTGTAACTTGGGAACTGCCTGTATTGCAAAGAATTTATAAGCTAAACTTACACTAAGGCTGCAATTCAGCAAGCTTAGGATATTTTGGATACTTAGTGTGCTGTACAAATTGAACCTATGCACCCAGAATCACCTCAGAGATCATTTGAATGTCCACATCATGCCAAGGACAACAATCAAATAAATGCTGTACTCGGCTGTGTCCTGCTGTCCTTTGACATTCACACAGTGTCATGGTGAACTTTGATGAGAGGGAGGCATCATGGATATGGCACAGTGGAGTGCGTGTTTATCTTTTAAGTGTCTTAGGATACATCTACACCAGGTATGGGCAAACCCACACCCGGGGGCTGAATATGGCCCCTTGGGCTCTTCTCTCAAGCCCTGTTCTCTCTCACCATCCTATCCTTCCTTCCCTCTTCCTCCTTCCCTTCCACCCTTTTCGTCATTTCTTCCTTCCTCTTTCCCTCCTTCTTCCTTTCCCTTCCTCTTTCTCCCTCCCTTCCTCCTTCCCTTCCACTCTTTCGTCCATCCTTCCCTCTCCCCCTTTCTTCTTCCTTCCTTCCCCTTTTGTGTTTCCTTCCTTCTCTCTTTCCTTTATTCTTCTTTTCCTTCCATCCATCTCTTCCTCCCTTCCTTCTTTTTTCCTTCCTCCTTCCCTTCCATCCTTGCTTCCTTCCCTCTCTCCCTCTTTCTCCTTCCATCCTTTTGTCCTTCCTTTTCTCTTTCCTTTCTTCTTCCCTCCCTTTTGTCTTTTCCTTTTCTTTCTTTCCTCCTTACCTTCCTCCTTTTCTTCTCCCCTTCTTTCCCTTCTGTCTTTCCTTCTCTTCCTTCCATCCTTCTCTTCCTCCCTTCCTTCTTTTTCCTTCCTCCTTCCCTTTCATCCTGCCTTCCTTTCCTTTTGTCTTTCTTTCCTTCCCTCTTTCTTCCCTCCTTTCCTCTCTCTTCTTCCATCCTTCCCTTCTTCCCTTTCGTCCTTCCTTCCTTCTCTCCTTCTCTCCTTCCTTCCTTCTTACTTCCCTCCTTTTCCTCTCTCCCTCTTTCTCCTTCCTTCCCTTTTGTCTTTCCTTCTCTTCCTTCCATCCTTCTCTTCTTCCCTTCCTTCTCTTTCCTTCCTCCTTCCCTTTCATCCTTCCTCCCTTTCCTTTTGTCGTTCTTTCCTTCCCTCTTTCCTCTCTCCTTTTTTAAATTCCATCCTTCCCTTCCTCCCTTTCGTCCTTCCTTCTCTCTTTCCTTCCTCCTTCTCTTCCTTCCTTTCATCGCTGGGTAGCCAGTCTTTTTAGTAGGGAGTGCTAACATGTGGCCCCCAAGTTAGAAAGTTTGCCCATGCCTGATCTACACTGTAGAATTAATGCAGTTTGACCTCACATTTGCAGCCATTCCTCAATGCTATGGAATCCTGGGAGCTGTAATTTGGTGAGACACTTGCATTCTTTAGCAGAGAAAGCTTAAGATCTTGTAAAACTATAACTCCTTTAATTCTATAGCAGGCATGAGCAAACTTTGGCCCTCCAGGTGTTTTGAACTTCAACTCCCACAATTCCTAACAGCCTACCGGCTGTTAGGAATTGTGGGAGTTGAAGTCCAAAACACCTGGAGGGCCCAAGTTTGCCTATGCGTGTTCTATTGCTTTAAGACATGGAGTTAAAGCGATGTCAAGCTGTATCAATTCTATAGTGCAGAGACACCCTTTGGAAAGGTGTCTGTCTGATTTGTTTGTGGTTTTCTGCTAAGTGGCAGGTTCATAGAGAGAGCTGTTGAGTTAGCAAATACCACAGCTGTGGTTTCAACTAGCTGATGAGAGATTTGCTGGTCCCTTGGAAGATGCTATCATTTGCCTTCAGCTTCCCCATCTATATATTCGAGGCTACAGAAGAGCGATCCCTCCTTCCTCAAATGCTCAGACCGCTAACAAGTTTCTGTTTTGCAACCTGCCTGGATAAGGCTGAACCACAAGGTATTACAACACGATCTTAATGACTTATAGGCACTGGAGTAAACATCTCCATATACGTCACTATACTATTAATCTCAATATACTCCAGCAGTTGTATGTCATGACAATTAAATAGAACCTCTCTATCTTTGAAGGTTAAATATGGAAAAAGTTAGTAGCTTTTGCTTCTAGGCTTCAGCAGGCGGCTGCTTGGCTGCTGTGGAAACAGGATGCTGGACTATGGAAGTCTGATTGGATCTAACAGAACTCAAGATATATAAATAGAGAGAAACGTAACAGGAAGAGAAACAGGCCCTCTCATTTCTCTAGGAAAGAAACAAGGCTAAGTACATGAGGAATAAGGGTGCAGTGGTTTTCAGTCATCTAGATGTTTTGAGATTTCTGATTGTTAGCCAACCTGATTGGGAATTTGGAGAGCTGAAGTCCAAAAAACACCTGGAGAATCAAAGTTTGGAAATTGCGGATCTACACTGTAAAATTAATGCAACTTGACTCCAATTTAACTGCCATGGATGAATGCAATGCAATCCTGGGAGTTGTAGTTTGATGAGGCCTAAGCACTCTGTGGCAGAGAAGACTGAACACCTTGTAGCACTACAGTTACCAGAATTGTCCAAATGCCCGATCACTGTCTCCCAAAGCAGTTACTGTACTCCGAACTCAAGAACAGAAAATGGAATGTTGGTGGACAGGAAAAAAAGATGGGCTCAAAGCCAACTTCAAAAACTGTGCAATAGAAACCAAGAATTGGGAAGCCCTAGCCCTTGAGCACTCTAACTGGAGGTCAGCTGTGACCAGCAGTGCTGCAGAATTCGAAGAGGCATGACTGGACTGCGAAAGGGAGAAACGTGCCAAGAGGAAGGCGTGTCAAACCAACCTTGACCAGGACCGCCTTCCAACTGGAAACTGTTGTCCTCATTGCGGGAGAATATGAGGATCAAGAATAGGGCTCCACAGCCACCTACAGACCCACTACCAAGACACTGCACTTGGAGGACCATCATCCTTGGGCTACGAGGGATCGCCTAAGGAAAAGGAACCAGGTTTCCATAGCATTGAGCCATGGCTGTTAAAATAGCACCGAACTGCATTATTTCTACACTGTAGATCAGTGTTTCTCAACTTTCTTAATGCCACGACCCCTTAATACAGTTCCTCATGTTGTGGTGACCCCCACCCATAAAATTATTTGCATTGCTACTTCATAACTGTAATTTTGCTACTGTTATGAATTGTAACGTAAATATCTGATATGCAGGATGTTTTTTCATTCACTAGACCAAGTTTGGCACAAATACTCAATACACCCAAATTTGAGTACTGGTGGAGTTGGGAGGGGATTGATTTTGGCATTAAGGAGTTGTAGTTGCTGGGATTTATAGTTCACCTACAATCAAAAAGCACTCTGAACTCCACCAGAGATGGAATTGAACCATACTTGGCACACAAAACTCCCATGACCAAAAGAAAATACTGGAAAGGTTTGGTGGACATTGAGCTTGAGTTTTGTAGTTAACCTACATCCAGAGCGTATTGTGGACTCAAACAATGATGGATCTAGACCAAACTTGGCATGAATACTCAATATGTCCAAATGTGAAAATTGGTGGAATTTGTGGAAAATAGATCTTGTCATTTGGGAATTGTAGCTGCTGGGATTTATAGTTCACCTACAATCAAGAAGCATTCTGAACCCCACCAATGATGAAATTGAACCAATCTTGGCACACAGAACTACCATGACCAACAGAAAATACTGGAAAGGTTTGGTGGACATTGAGCTTGAGTTTTGGAGTGTTAGTTCACCTACATCCAGAGGACACGTGGAGGGCTTTTGGTGGGAGGATTCGCTGTCTGTTTCCAAAAAGGAAGAGCAGGACAGGTGGAGAGACCTTCAGCCTTCTCTGCCAAAGGGGTTCCTAAGACCATCAGAAATATGTGTTTTTTGATGGTCTTTGGTGACCCATCTGAACCCCCTTGCGACTTCCCCAGGGGTCCCGACCCCCAGGTCGAGAAACACTGCTGTACATACAGCCTATGTCATCCAAACAATCTGTGTTCCATATTTTGAAGCCAGCAAAATTAACATCAAAGTAGGGAGGGGAGGGAAGAGAACCAATCAATTAAACAATCAGGAGCAACAGGATGGGGGGGGGGGGAGCACATGATGCTCTTCAATCGGCGGACTGACACACCAATGACAGATTCCAGATTTATATAATATCCATGGTGCCCTGCCTCCTCCTCCGGCTGCCCTGGGGATCTGGAACACGCTTCCAACATGCCTCCTGCCATGTGATCCTCAAAGGCGCGGCTGGGACAGGGCTATGCCCAAACAGGGCAGGTTTTGCCTGGGGAAGTAGACCGGCTTTGCCAAGTGCAAATCAATTTTTGTTGTTTTTACATCGCATGCAAAATATGTTACAGAAGAATCCACACCATCCCATGCAATAGCTAGGCCAGTTATATGTTAACCTTGGTACAGACAAACACGTTGTAGCTGATGGCTCCATTGCGCCTGAGTAAAGAGTAAACGTTTTCTACTGATGCACCATGGTTGTCCAGAAGCACCACTATTATTACACATATCAATTGACATATGAGCCTGAGTCCCCATGGGGAGAGAGGACCGCTGAGCTGCTGAACTTGCTGATAGAATGGTCGGCGGTTTGAATCTGGGGAGCGGGGTGAGTTCCCGCTGTTCGCCCCAGCTTCTGCCAACCTAGCAGTTCGAAAACATTCAAATGTGAGTAGATCAATAGCTACCATTCTGGAAGGTAATGGTGCTCCATGCAGTCATGCAGGCCACATGACCTTGGAGGTGTCTATGGACAATGCTGGCTTGTAAAAATTGAGATGAGCACCATCCCCCAGAATTGGACATGACTAGACTTAACGTCGAGGGGAAACCTTTACCTTTTATTATGATTCCTGAATTCTAGCCCTCCAGATGTTTTGGACTTAAACTCCCAAAAGTCTCTACTGCTTTGACCTACAACCAGGGATGGTGGGAGCTGAAGTCCAAAACACCTGGAAGATCCATTTTGGAAACACTGCTAGAACAAAACTGACAGCCAGAATGGGTACTTGCATCCATATGTGCTGGAAAAGTGTCCAAGCACTCTTACAATGTGACCCCCTCCCACACAAGTCTATTGACGGACATTAATATTGCATTGACACTGGAGAATGAATGCAGTTTGACACCACTTTTGACTGCCATGATGCAATGCTGTGGAATCCAGAGAGCTGTAGTTTGGTGAGAAGGCTAAAGACCTAAAAGGCAGTTCAAATGGTACAAACTGCATTCATTTTACAGTGTAGAGCAGGCATGGGCAAACTTTGGCCCTCAAGGTGTTTTGGACTCCAACTCCCACAATTCCTAACATCTGGTAGGAGTTGAAGTCCGAAACACCTAAAGGGCCGAAGTTTGCCCATGGCTGGTGTAGAGGCATCCTATGTTCTCCTAACTAAATACTTATTTACCTTATTTATACCGCTTTTCTCAGCCCGGCGGCAACTCAAGGCAGTTCACAATCGGCAACACTGTGATGCCTCAACAATTATAAAACAATTAAAAACAATAATAAAATACTATCAAAACATTTAACATATAATATAAAATCTGCACAGAGCCATAAAACATTGTTATAAGCGTCTCCTTGCCAAAGTCATCCAATTGAAGTCCAAAATACCTGGAGGGCCAAAGTTTGCCCATGCCTGTCTTACTGTCATTTTAGTCTGTATCGGTATACAAGTTTAAGATCCCACTTATGGAAAATGTAGCTACTTATTGTAAAGTGCTACAATACATCCAGGATGTATCTACACTGTAGAATCAATGCATTATCCAACCGTTGGCTATTTGATTTTTCGAGAAGAACCATTCATAGCGGCGCCTTTTCAGGATGAATCCTTTTCCTTTTGTTTGCTCTCTCCACCTCCCACCTTCATTGCTCATCCTGTTTGCTCACAGTTCTGTCATCTATGGCTAACTCAGACTTGTAATCCACACTTCCTTCTCAGACCAACCTCACCAAGGGAAAAGAGAAGCCAAGCATTCCTGGAAGCTGCCAATCCTTCTTTTCTTTTGGTCTGGACCAGGAATGGACAAACTTCGACCTTCCAGGTGTTTTGGACGTCAACTCCCACAATTCCTAACAGCCGATAGGCTGTTAGGAATTGTGGGAGTTGAAGTCCAAAACACCTGGAGGGCTGAAGTTTTGCCCATGCCTGGTCTGGACAGATCTCAATGCTGCCATTGCAGACTCAAATCCAGTACTCCTTTTGTTGACACTGCCTTCTCAAAAAAAAAATCCAAGTACTGGAATCATGCGCTTTCCAGTTCAAACAATTAGACCACATTGCCTTCCTAACAAACTCAAAGTTTGGTTGCTGCAAGTTTTCCAGGCTATATGGCCACCTCCAGCAAGCAATCACAGTCAGTTTTGGGTCGCTGTGAGCTTTCCGGACTGTATGGCCATGTTCCAGAAGCATTCTCTCCTGACGTTGTTCTTTATCTATGGCAGGCATCCTCAGCGGTTGTGAGGTCTGTTGGAAACTAGGAAAATGGGATTTATATACTGTATCTTCCTAGTTTTCAACAGATCTCACATCTTCCGAGGAAGCCTGCCATAGATGCAGACGAAACGTCAGGAGTGAATGCTTCTGAAACTTAAAGCAACCCAGTGATTCCGGCCATGAAAGCCTGCGACCATACAAACTCAAACTTCTCCTCTATTGGACAACAAGAAATGTTTTGAGGGGGCATCTACACTGTAGACTTAACCCAGTTTGACACCACTTCAACTGCCATGGCTCTATGTTGTGGAATCAAGGGAGCTTTAGTTTTGCAAGGTCAAAGAGTGATGGTTCCTCACCAAACCACAAACACCAAAGTGGTCCCAAACTGCATTGATTCTACAGTGTAGATACATTCTGGATGTAGTGTTGCACTTTACAATAAGTAACTACATTTTCCATGAGTAGGATCTTAAACCAGTATACCAATACAGACTAAAATGACTATAGGACAGGCATAGGCAAACTTTGGCCCTCCAGGTGTTTTGGACTTCAACTCCCACAATTCCTAACAGCCAGTGGGCTGTTAGGAATTGTGGGAGTTGAAGTCCAAAACACCTGGAGGGCCAAAGTTTGTCCATCCTTGTCCTATAGGAACATCTACACTGTAGAATCAATGCAATCTGACACAACTTTTAACTACTATGGCTCAATGCTATGGAATCAAGGGAGCTGTAGATTAGTGAGGCATCAGCACTCTTTGGCAGAGACTAAAGAGTTTGCAAAACTACACATCCCAGGATTCTAAAGGTAAAGGTTTTCCCCTGACATTAAGTCTAGTCATGTCAGACTCTGGGGGTTGGTGCTCATCTCCATTTCTAAGTTGAAGAGTCGGCATTATTCATAGACACCTCCAGGATCTTGTGGTTGGCATGACTACGTGGAGCACCGTTGCCTTCCCGCTGGAACGGTACCTACTGATCTACTCACATTTGCATGTTTTTGAACTGCCCAGGATTATATTTATAATAATAATAATAATAATAATAATAATAATAATAATAATAATTATTATTATTATTATTATTATTATAAACACAAAAAAGATGAGTTCACAGCAAACAAGATCACTCTGCCAGATGTTGTATTGGTTCACACGTCGGACACTTCCCAAGTGTTTAGGACTGTGTGATGTATCAGTGAATAATGCGTGCAGATCATAGAATCACAGAGTTGGAAGAGACCTCATGGGCCATCCAGTCCAACCCCCAGCCAAGAAGCAGGAATATTGCATTCGAATCACCCCTGAGAGATGGCCATCCAGCTTCTATTTAAAAACCTCCAAAGAAGGAGCCTCCACCACACTCCGGGGCAGGGAGTTCCACTGCTGAACAGCTCTCACAGTCAAGAAGTTGTTCCTCATGTTTAAGTGGAATCTCCTTTCCTGTAGTTTGAAGCCATTGTTCCGCATCCTAGTCTCCAGGGCAGCAGAAAACAAGTTTGTTCCCTCCTTCCTATGACATCCCCTCATATCTTGATACATAGCTATCATGTCTCCTCCCAGGCTTCTCTTCTTCAGTCTAAACATGCAAAGCTCTTTAAGCCGCTCCTCATAGGGCTTGTTCTCCAGACCCTTGATCATTTTAATCACCCTCCTCTGGACACATTCCAGCTTGTCAACATCTCCCTTCAATTGTGATGCCCAAGATTGGATACAGTAGTCCAGTAAGGTGGCCTTTTGCAGCTGACAGATGGTAATTTTGTCAGCCCCGATTGTGTTTAAGTGCAAGCCAAGGTCTTTAGGCACTGCACCTAATGTGCCAATCACCACTGGAGCCGTCTTTACTGGCTTGTGCCAGAGTCTTTGCAGTTATATTATTGTATTGTTGTTGTTATTATTATTATTATTATTATTATACAATACAATATTGTATTATTACTGTGTTATTATTTTTATTATTGTATTATAAGTGTATTATTATTGTATTGTTGTAGGCTTTCATGCGTTGCTGTGAGTTTTCTGGGCTGTATGGCCACGTTCCAGAAGAACTCTCTCCTGACATTTCGCCTACATCTATGGCAGGCATCCTCAGAGGTTGTATTATTATTCTATAGCATTGAGCAGGGCAGGTAAAGTGGTGTCAAACTGCACTGATTCTACACCCCACTGCACCCAGTGTGCCGATCACTACTGGGACCACCTTTACTGGCTTGTGCCAGAGTGTTTGCAGTTAATAATAACAACAATAATAATAATACATTATTATTATTACTACTGTATTATACAATACAATATTTATTATTGTATTATGAGTTTATTATTATTGTATTGTCTAGCCTTTCATGGCCGGAATCACTGGGTTGCTATATGTTTTCCAGGCTGTATGGCCACGTTTCAGAAGCACTCTCTCCTGACATTTCACCTGCATCTATGGAAGACATCCTCAGAGGTTGAATTATTATTCTATAGAATTGAGCAGGGCAGGTAAAGTGGTGTCAAACTGCACTGATCCTACACCCCAAATCCCTCTGTCAGTCAACCAAGGGATCTATCTTCCAGCCCAGAGATCCTCTCATTAGGCAACACTACTTTTCTGGAAAATCTCTTTTCTCTGCTATTTCGAATTCTACTTATTTTGATGGACCCCTCTCTCCCCAAAAGCAAGTCTCCCCATTAGTTTCCTCACCTCTTTCCATCGCAGCAGCCAAAACAGCACCATCCGATTCCCACCATCCGCTCAACCAACTCCACGCCCTGCTCAGCTCAGTCCTAGCAAGGGTTAAAAGGGCGGGGAAAAGCCCAAGCCACGCCCACTCCTCCACCTCCCTCCTTCCCTACCGTATTTCTTGTAAAGGGAGCTCAGCAGGAAAAGTTGCAAAAACAACACAATTCTTTTCCTTCTCCCATTTAAAAGGTGGAAGAAGGGGGGAAAGGTAGAGAAGAGGAGGTGGGAGGAGAGGAGGGGAAAAAAGAGCCTGAATAGAGTATTTTTCCCCTTCTTTTCTTTCTTCCTTTCTGTGTGTGCCTCCCTCACCCCCCATTGGCCAACCCAGCCCTGGGATGGAATTTCCTGAAAAGTTTCTTTCCCAGAGAAAGTAATCAGTTCCAGATGGGAAGGGAGCCGAGTGGTTGGTGGGGAGGGATTGGTGAAATAGATAGAATGAGACAGGGGGAGAAAGGGAGGGGAGGGGGGAAATATATGGATGGATGGCAGAGGGGAAAAGAGAGTGAGGGGAATGAACAGGAAAGGGAATTAAGGATAGGGGAGAGAAGGGGGTGGATTAAAAGGGAAGAAAAAGACCAGGAAAAGGGGGGAAAGAAGGCTGAGGATGGAGGTTGATTTCTGTAGGAATATGGCCAAGTACATGAGGAAGAAAAGTGCATCCACATTGTAGATTTAATGCAGTTTGAAACTGTTTTAACTGCCATGGGTTAATGCTATGGACTTGGGATTGATAGTTTGGATGAGAGCTAACAAATTGAAATTGAATCCAGACAAGACAGAGATCCTACTGGTCAGTCGTAAGGCCAAACAGGGCATAGGGTTACAGCCTGTGCTGGATGGGGTTACACTCCCCCTGAAGACGCAGGTTCGCAGCTTGGGAGTGATCCTGGACTCACCGCTGAGCCTGGAACCCCAGGTCTCGGTGGTGGCTGGGAGAGCTTTTGCACAACTAAAACTTGTGCACCAGTTGCGCCTGTACCTCGGGAAGTCTGATCTGGCCACGGTGGTCCACGCTCTTGTTACATCCCGAATAGACTACTGCAACGCTCTCTACGTGGGGTTGCCCCTGAAGACTGTTCGGAAACTTCAACTAGTCCAACGAGCGGCAGCCAGATTGCTCACCGGAGCGACATACAGGGAGCATACCACCCCCTGTTGTGCCAGCTCCACTGGCTGCTGATTCAGTTCCGAGCACAATTCAAGGTGCTGGTTTTGACCTACAAAACCCTATACGGTTCCGGTCCAGTGTATCTGTCCGAACGTATGTCCTTTTATGTCCCACCCCGGAGTCTGAGATCATCTGGGGAGGCCCTGCTCTCGACCCCACCATTGTCACAAGTGAGGCTGGTGGGGACGAGGAGCAGGGCTTTCTCAGTGGTGGCCCCTCACCTGTGGAACTCACTCCTGGGGGAGATCAGGGCATCATCATCCCTCCTCGCCTTCAGGAGGAGGGTGAAAACTTGGTTATGGGACCAGGCCTTTGGGCACTCTGGCAATTAAATCAGACAATCAGGCAAGTAAGGCCAGGAGGATGGATGAATGGAACGAAAAACTAGATCTAGGTGTTAACAAACGCTGACCATGTAAGAGGAGAAACTGGGTTTGTATTTGGTTTTAATGATTTTATTGATTTTATGGTTATAATGCATGCATGTCAACTGTGAATTGCTGTAATTTTGTGTACGATTGTTTGTGATGCAGGCATCAAATTGTGCCTTGTTTCTGTAAGTCCCCTTCGGGGTGAGAAGGGCGGGGTAAAAGAACCCCAAATAAAATAAATAAATAAATTGGTCATGCACCAGTACTTTTTGCAACAGGTTAAAATCATAGACCTCTTGGGCCATCCTGTCCAACCCCCTGCCAAGAAGTAGGAAAATCACATTCAAAAACACCCCCAACAGATGGCCATCCAGCCTCTGCGTAAAAGCCTCCAAAGAAGGAGCTTCCACCACACTCCAGGGCAGAGAGTTCCACTGCTGAATGGCTCTCACAGTCAGGAAATTCTTCCTAATGTTCATGTTAAAACCTCTGTTTAAAAGCCTCCAAAAAAGGAGCCTTCACCACACTCTGGGGCAGAGAGTTCCACTGCTGAACGGCTCTCACAGTTAGGAAGTTCTTCCTCATGTTCATGTTGAAGCCTCTGTTTAAAAGCCTCCAAAGAAGGAGCCTCCACCACACTCCGGGGCAGAGAGTTCCACTACGGAACAGCTCCCACAGTTCAGAAGTTCTTCCTCATGTTCATGTTGAAGCCTCTGTTTAAAAGCTTCCAAAGAAGGAGCCTCCGCCATACTCTAGGGCAGAGAGTTTCACTGCAAAACAGCCCTCACAGTTAGGAAATTCTTCCTCATGTTCAAGTCAAAACGTCTGTTTAAAAGCCTTCAAAGAAGGAGCCTCCACCACTCTTTGGGGCAGAGAGTTCCACAGCTGAAGAGCTCTCACAATTAGGAAGTTCTTCCTCATGTTAATGTCGGAGCCTCTGTTTAAAAGCCTCCAAAGAAGGAGCCTCCACCACACTCCAGGGCAGAGAGTTCCACTGCTGAACAGCTCTTTCAGTCATGAAGTTCTTCCTCATGTTCAGGTGGAATCTCCTTTTCTGCAGTTTGAAGCCATTGTTCCACGTCCTAGTCTCCAGGCCAACAGAAAACAAGCCTGCTCCCTCGTCCCTGTGATTTCTCCTTACATCTTGATACATGGCCCTCATCATGTCTCCTCTCAGCCTTCTCTTCTGAAAGCTAAACATGCCCAGCTCTTTAACCCGCTCCTCATAGGGCTTGTTCTCCAGACCCTTAATCGTTTTAGTCACCCTCCTTTGGATGCATTGCAACATCTCCCTTCAATTGCAATGTCCAGAATTGGACACAGTATTCTAGGTGTGGTCTGACCACGGCAGAACAGAGGGGTAGCATGATTTCCCTGGATCTAGACACTAGACTTCTATTTATGCGGGCCAAAATACCATTGGCATTGTTTGCCGCTGCAGGACATTGTTGGCTCATGTTTAACTTGTTGTCCATGAGGCCTCCCAAGATTGTTTTCACACGTACTGCTGTGGAGCCAGGAACCCCCACTCTGTATCTTTGCATTTCATTGCTTTCCACCTAAGTGGAGTATCTTGCATTTGTCCCTGTTGAACTTCATTTGTGTTAGTTTTGGCCCATCTCTCCAATCTGTCAAGATCATTTTGAATTCTGCTTCTGTCTTCTGGAGTATTGTCTATTCCTCCCAATCTGCAAACTTGATCATCATGCCTTCTAATCTTTCATCTAAGTCAGTGGTCCTCAATCTGTTTGTCCCCAGATGTTTTGGCCTTCAACTCCCAGAAATCCTAAAAGTTGGTAAACTGCTTGGGATTTCTGGGAGTTGTAGGCCAAAACACCTTGGGGACCCACTGATCTAAGTCATTAATAAAGATGTTGAACAGCATCGGGCCCAGGACAGAACCCTGCTGATGGCACTCCGCTCCTAATTTCTTTCCAGGATGAAAAGGAAGCATTGGGGCGATTCACTATTTGGGTTCGTTCGTTTAACTATTTACAGATCCACCTAACCGTAGTTTTGCCTAGCCCACATTTAACTAGCTTGTTTGCCAGAAGGTCATGGGGGACCTTGTCGAAGGCCTTCCTAAAATCCAGATACACTACATCCACGGCCTTCCATGCATCGGGAGGCCCTGCTCTCACTCCTGCCTCCCTCGCAGGCATGATTGGTGGGGACGGGGGAGAGGGCCTTCTCCATGGTGGCCCCCCCGACTCTGGAACTCACTCCCCAAAGATACCAGACAAGCCCCCACATTGGCAGTCTTTAGGAGGAGCCTGAAAACGTGGCTGTTCCAGTGTGCCTTCCCTGCAAAATACCCTGAAAAGCACTTTAATTACCCATTGGGTTGCTCTCTACTCTTGGTTTAAAACCCTCCTACTAGATACATCCTTTGTTCATGTCCAGCATTTACTTTTAAAGTTTTAACTATTACATCTGGCCCAGCCATAGGTTTTTAAATTCTTCTGTGTTATTGTCCATGTCTGAGTTATACTAATTGTATTATTTATTTGGCTTATTGCTTGTTGTTCTTACTATTGCTTGTTGTTTTATCATGGGTTATTGGGCTTGGCCTCATGTAAGCCGCTCCGAGTCCCTTGGGGAGATGGTGGCGGGATATAAATAAAGTATTATTATTATTATTATTATTATTATTATTATTAACTATCCAGCTTTCTAGAATTAATGCAGTAGAATCTTGGGATTAATAGTTTTGTGATGCACCAGCACTCTTTGGCACAGAAGGTTAAAGTCCTTGTAAAAACTACAACTCCTATGATTCCATTGCAATGATCATATAAATACCTTTGGCAGAAAAATTAATAATAATAATAAATTATCATCAATTTTATATCTGCTATATGATATAGCACAGGCATGGTCAAACTTGGACCCTCCAGGTGTTTTGGACTTCAACTCCCACCATTCCTAACAGCCTCAGGCCCCTTCCTTTTCCCCCTCAGCCGCTTAAGCGGCTGAGGGGGAAAAGGAAGGGGCCTGAGGCTGTTAGGAATGGTGGGAGTTGAAGTCCAAAACACCTGGAGGGCTCAAGTTTGCCCAAGCCTGATAGAGCAGCTTATGCCTATCCATATGTCTAATAGTTGGGTCCACCTTGCTGAAAGTAATGCCCAAGGGCTTCTACCCACTGTATGAATTTAGTTCCGCACACGCATATATTAAGAATCATGCCATGTTGCGGGAATCTCATTTTACAGACTTCCATGCCAGAGTTCGACAGATGGAAATTACGAGGGCAGCTTACAATAAAACAGCTATGTCCGATCCATATGTTACAAATTAATTCCCACGCAGATGTGCCACATTAGTCTTGTGAAAAAGCATGAAGCAACCCTGAAGGAATTAAGTGTGGGGAAAGGGAGGAAAAGGAAAAGTAAGGAGGGGATGGGGAAAGCGAAGATGGAGGAGGTGGGAAGAGAAAGAATTGAAAGAAGGCCACCGGGGAAAGGAGAAGAGGAAGAGGCTTAGGAATGCAAGGCAGCAAATGCTAAATCAATTCAAAGGTCCATCTTGGGGAAATCCTACAGAATTCATAGGAAAGCAGTAGCCATCTCATATTTATTATTTATTTATTTATTGCAGTTACTTATACCCCGCCCTTCTCACCCCCGAGGGGGGACTCAGGGCGGCTTACAAACAAAGGCACAAATTCGATGCCTGTCATATATAAAACAGTATATATAAAACAGTATAAACATTTAGCAGCATTAAAACATATCACTACATAATATAATAAAAACAATTTCATGCACAGTGAAATTCAGAGTTCCGAAATGTCCATTCATTCCAACAATTCCTGCTCATCAATGGGTCCTTATTTTAGCTGCCAGAATGTCCAAAAGCTTGGTCCCAGATCCAGGTCTTCAGTTTTTTTCATAGGCTTCCTAGCCAGAAGCTGCTTATTTGGTGGCACATGGCCTCTGAATGTACGAGGGTGGGTCAAAAAGTTTTGCCTCCTGTGTCATAAAAACGTTATGAATGAACATATAACAGCAGAAATTGCTACAGATCATAGCCTGAACTGTCTTCTACACAAAATTACCATTTAACATAGTTGCCATCAGTTTGTATACATTTGCACCATCGTTTAACCCAGGTATCAAAACTATTTTGGAAAATAGGTTCTTGTGAGTTTTTTCGGGCTATATGGTCATGTTCCAGAGGCATTTTCTCCTGACATTTCCCCTGCATCTATGGCAAGCATTCTCAGAGGTAGTGAGGTCTTATTTTGGAAAAATTCAGGGTTTTGCTTCGTGACCCATGATTTTAAAGCTCTTTAAACACCATTCAAGTAATTGAATCTGAAACCACGTAGGTTGTCTTTCAGAGGTCCAAACAGGTCAAAGTCAGAAGGGGCCAAATCATAAACATTCTTATTACGGATTTCCTTAGGTGCACAACCTTCTTTTTGCCAGAAATTCAATGACGACTCTTTCTTTTAGCTTCAGATTCATGGTTCGAATCAGTCAATTGGAAAAAAAAAAAAGACTGTATCAGTAGAGTAAGGTTACCTCTATCAAAAGATGCATAGGTAGTTCAGTAGCTGTGAAAGAAATAAAACTTAGAGCGATTGAGGCATTATTTTTTGACCCACCCTCATATATGGTAGACATGATAGCTAACCATAGATAAAGCTGTATGCAATGAACAGATACAGTCCAAGGAACTATACTGCAGAATTAATGCAGTTCAATATAACTTTAACTGCCCTGGCTCAATGAAGGGAATCATAGCAGTTGTACTTTAGCCTAACTCCCGGTGGTGCAGCAGGTTAAACTGCTGAGCTGCTGAACTTGCTGACCGAAAGGTCAGTGGTTCGAATCCGGGGAGCTGTTAGCCCCAGCTTCTGCCAACCTAGCAATTAAAAAACATGCAAATTTGAGTAGATCAATAGGAACCACTTCTGCGGGAAGGTAACAGCACTCCATGCAGTCATACCGGCCACATGACCTTGGAGGCACCTATGGTCAATGCTGGCTCTTTGGCTTAGAAATCGAGATAAGCAGCATCCCCCAGAGTCGGGCACAATTAGTCTTAATGTCAGGTGAGAATGCTGGAGTCTCATCAAACGACACCTTATGAGATTCCATAGCATTTAGCCAGCCTAGTCAAAGGGATGCCAAATATGTGAGGGGAAGTCATCGGGAGGAGGGCAAGCTTGATTTCTGCTGCCCTGGAGACTAGGATGCAGGACAATGGCTTCAAATTACAGGAAAAGAGATCCCACCTAAACATGAGGAAGAACTTCCTGTGAGAGCTGTTCAGCAGTGGAACTCCCTGCCCTGGAGTGCAGTGGAGGCTCCTTCTCTGGAGGCTATTCAACAGAGGCTGAATGGCCATCTGTCGGAGGTGCTTTGAATGTAATTTTCCTGCTTCTTGGCAGGGAGTTGGACGAGGTCTCTTCCAACTCTATGATTGTATGTAAGTGCATTAATTCTCTAGTGTTCATGCACTCCCAGATAGTGGTCACATCAAGAATGAAATGGCTGGTGTACCTTTAACAGATGTGGAAAGTAGGAAATTTCAGCAGCTGATGCTTATAAGTTAAACCACCTGAAAATTGTTCTTCCACACAGCTGTGGTACCTGGCATTTTTTTTCATGTGGCCACCTTCATAGGGCCCTTCCACACAGCCCTATATCCCAGAATATCAAGGCATAAAATCCCACAAGATCTGCTTTGAACTGGGTTATCTAAGTCCACACTGAGATAATGTGGGATTTCCTGCCTTGATATTCTGGGATATAGGGCTGTGTGGCCCATAAGCACACACAAGATTTAGAGCCCTTCCACACAGCCATATAACCCTGAACATCAAGGCATAAAATCTCACAATATCCGCTTTGAACTGGGTTATCTGAGTCCACACTGCCATTTATTCCAGTTCAAGGCCAATAATGTGGGATTTTATTCAGCTGTGTGGAAGGGGCCTAAGTGACCGTAGCCTCCAGATATTTGTAGCCTATTATTTCTAGCAGACCAAACCAAATTAATTGGTGGGTGATGGCACGGATCTGGAACTATTTTGAAGGTGAGGTGGATTTTGAAGACTAACAAGCAGGTTATTATGACTTTTTTATTAAATGGGAAAACATTAAATACCTTGAATAATAGTTGTTGCTGTTGCATGCCTTCAAGACAAACCCAAGGGGAATCTATCACAGGGTGTCCTTGGTAAGATTTGCCCAGAGGAGGTTTGCCTTTGCTTTCCTCCGAGTTGAGCGAATGTCACCTGCCCAAGGTGACCCAAAGGATTTCCACAGTCAAGTGATACCGGAACCTTTGTCTCCAAAGTCATAACCCAATGCTCAAACTAATATAGGATGCTGGCTCTCTTAAATAATAATACTTTTTAAACAGAGGGTGGATGGCCATCTTGTCGGGAGTGCTTTGAATGCAGTTTTCCTGTTGAATGAACATAAAAACGTAAGAATTTACCAAGTAAGAAAACCAGGTTTGTTTTATGTTTTTGAGTAGTTTTGGACTTACAGCAACTCTATCATGGGGTGTTCTGGATTTGAGAATGTGTGACTTTTCCGAGGTCATCCATTGAGTTTTCATGGCTAAGTGAGGAATCAAAGCCTGGCCTCCAGAGCCATAGTTCAGTGCTCAAAGCATTATATCACGTTGGGTCAAATTTAGGCTCTATTTCAGAGAAAGGAACTGGCAAAACCATTGTTGAATGTTCTTTGATGAAGAAAACCCTATGACTTAAATTAACAGGGGACTTGTAGGTCCAAAATGCAACGAAAGTTATGAAGTGGGACATTTATGCTGTAGCAATTCATAGGGTTCAACTACTCAAGTCTTAGGCCCCTTCTACACAGCTGTATAAAATCCACATTATCTGCTTTAAACTGGATTGTACTGCAGTATAGAGTAAGATAATCCAGTTCAAAAAAGATAATGTGGATTTTCTGATAACCTGAGTTATCTGGCAGTGTAGATGGGGCCTCAGTGGGCCCGAACCATGATATCGGATTACTTGGTGGGACGTCCATAGTAGACCTTTAGTGTGAACTCAGACTGCTTTCCCATTGCATTATCCATCAGTAAGGAGGTACAAGACCTGAGGTTGGCTTGTAACAAACCTATATGATGGGATAGTGTTATTATGTCTGCATTACAGATGGAAAAGAGGTGAAACCTGAGGAGCAGAGACTTGCCTCAGGACTTCCGAGTGAACTGATCCCTGAGGTGAATTTTTTGGGAATTTCTGGTTCATTATCTTAATTCTATGCTTCTCATGCTGGGAGGAAGGCATAACAGCCTCAGAGCAGAGTTACTCCCTTATCACCCAGGAACAAATAGCATAAACATTTATTATCCCCCAAAAGCAAATAGAGCAACATGGCAGATTACAAATCCCATCATTGTAATTATCCTGGAATGATTCCACCAGCGTTGCATCCAAAAAATCCTACAAATCTTGTGGGAGGACAGGTGGACAAATGTCAGTGTGCTGGAAGACACAAAGACAGTGAAGTGGTGCTCATATGCCATCAGCTCCATTGGACTGGCCACGTTGTCCAAATGCCCGATCACCATCTCCCAAAGCAGTTACTATACTTCCAGCTCAGAACGGGAAATGTAATGTTGGTGAACAGGAAACAAGATTTAAATATGAGGTTAAAGCCAACCTTAAAAACTGTGGCATAGACACCGAGAACTGGGAAACCCTGGCCTGTGAGCGTTCCAGCTGGAGGTCAGCTGTGACCAGCAGTGCTGCAGAATTCAAAGAGGCACGAATAGAGGGTGAAAAAGAGAAATGTGCCAAGAGGAAGGTGCATCAAGCCAACCCTGACCGTGACTGCCTTCCACCTGGAAACCGATGTCCTTACAGCAGGAGAACATATGGATCAAGAATAGGGCTCCATAGCCACCTACGGACCCCCCACCAAGACACTACACTTGGCGGACCATCATCCTTGGGCTATGAGGGATTGCCTAACAGGATGATAATAGTAGTTGTCCAACACATCTGGGAAATCCATGATGGGAAAGACTATTTTAGCAAATCCATGAGCAGAACATTAAAGTAGCAATTGTTCCTTCCTGTATCATACATATTTCCAGAGCAAATGTTTAGATATCTGCTGATTCTGGACACGAAAGAGCTAAAACAAAGAACAGGCAAATACTGTTATTCATGAATTTGTCCTATGGTCACTAAATGAATGACTGCATTTCTGTCTTTTTGTTGTATTCCACCAAGGAATAAAAACACATGAATTAAAACAAGAGATTCTTTTCCTGAGCAAATATAAGCTTTCCCTCCTCCGGTTTGTACTAAAATCAGTGGCCACAACCACATATTGTGGTAGTAAATTCCATAACATAAACTAAATACAGTGTTCAAGTAAAGAAGTGTTTTCTTTGGGCTGCCTTTTTCAACTGCCAAATCGGTTTAATTGGGTGACCCTTAGACCTCCCATAACAAGAGGTCTATCATAACAAGACATAAATATTTATATCTGTCCACAGAGGAAGGAACTGGCAAAACCGCTTCTGAGAATTCCTTGATTAAGAAAACCCAGTGAAATTCATGGGGTCGCTTTAAGTCAACAGGCAACTTGAAGGAACTTCCTCTAGAATGCTTGTCATATTACCACCGTTTTGCAAATTAGAGCAGCGTTTCTCAACCTGGGAGTCGGGACCCCTGCAGGGGGGTCGTGAGGGGTTGTCATAGCGGTTGCAAAGACCATCAGAAAACATTATTTTCTGTTGGCCATGGGGTTCTATCGATGGTGGGCTTCAGAATGCTCTTTGATTATAGGGGAACTATAAATCCCAGCAACCACAACTCCCAAAATTGTGGGTCAATCCTCCCAATATTTGCAGTTGGCCACATGGGGTCTGTCTGCCAAATTTGGTCCAGATTCATCATTGTTTGAGTCCACAGTGCTCTCTGGAGGTAGGTGAACTACAACTCCAAAACTCAAGGTCAATGTCCACCAATCCCTTCTAGTATTTTCTGTTGGTCATGGGAGTTCTGTGTGGCAAGTCTGGTTCAGCTCCATCATTGGTGGAGTTCGAATGCTCTTTGATTTTATGTGAACTATAAATCCCAGCAGCTACAACTCCCAAATGTCAAGCTCTATTTTCCCCAAACTCCACCAGTGTTCACATTAGGGTATTTTGAGTATTCGTGCCAAGTTTGGGACAGATCCATCATTGTTTGAGTCCACAGTGCTCTCTGGAGATAAGTGAACTACAACTCCAAAACTCAAGGTCAATGCCCACCAATCCCTTCCAGTATTTTCTGTTGGTCATGGGAGTTTTGTGTGGCAAGTCTGGTTCAATTCCATCATTGGTGGAGTTCAGAATGCTCTTTGATGGTAGGGGAACTATAAATCCCAGCAACTACAACTCCCAAATGACAAAATCAATCCCCCCCCCTCCAGCCCCACCAGTATTCAAATGTGGGCGTATCAGGTATTTGTGCCAAATTTGGTCCAGTGAATGAAAATACATCCTGTATATCAGATATTTGCATTACAATTCATAACAGTAGCAAAATTACAGTTAAGAAGTAGCAATGGAAATAATGTTATGGTTGGGGGTCACCACAATATGAGAAACTGTTTTAAGGGGTTGCGGCATTAGGAAAGTTGAGAACCAGTGCATTAGAGGATGGCCAAGATCCAAAAAGGTATTAATTGAGAAAGAACACACTAATTCTGAGATGCTACCGCAGTTGGCTTTTGCTTGGATTTTCTGGGAAGGACAAGATTTCACTTCTTCCTCTTCTCACCTCTCCTCCATTCTCAGTTAACTGAGTGCAAACTTATGTTATACAGCAAGCACAGGTGAGCTTTCTAACTTGGGGGTCACATGCTAGCACTCCCTGTCAGATCTTAGGTGAATTTGTATATTTAGTGAACAGTTGGGAAAAATTCAGTTTGTATGTATTGGATTGCTATGTTGGCATTTGATTGCCAGGCTGCTAAACAAAGTCATCAAATTCTCCCAGTAGCGGATAGCTGGGTGAAACTGGTTAATATGCGTTGAATCAATTATTCTATGAGTTACATTTCCAGAAGATCTGATTAGAGAGCACACCACCCATTATTTAATTAACTTGAGATTCAGGGTTGGATTAATCTGAGTGTTCAACGAAGTCAAACAATTCACCTTTGTTAAAGCAATCCGTCTCAATTAAGTCGATGGTTGTGCAAGCCCCTGTGGGTGTCTCATGGCTGGATTTCATGCCTCTTTGCTGCCTAAATTTTACACTGCACCCTCCTCGCACCAAAGACCTTTTCCCTGATTTGTATCACATAGGAAAACAATAAAGAATTGGGAGAGGGAATAAAGGAATGCAGTGTAATATGTCAACTAATTAGACAGACCCATGGGTCTAGGGAGAAAAGCCTCCCAGTTTTCATGAGGAATAGAATTAAAGAAAACGAGTGGGGCCAGTTTTGGAAAAAGCAATAAGGAAAAACTCATGAGGTCCAGAGGTGATAATCAGAAAGTAGCTATTAACAAGTTTGTGAACTAGCTAAATTGCTGTTATTGTGTGCTTTCAAGTCATTTTCAACCTAAGGTGAGCCTATCACGAGGTTTTCTTGGCAAGATTTGTGCAGAAGAGTCTCGCTATTGCATTGTTTCTCAACGTGGGGATCGCGAGGGGGTGTCAGAGGTGTCACCAAAGACCATCAGAAAACACAGTTTTTTCTGTTGGTCATGTGGGTTCTGAGTGGGAAGCTTGGCGTAATTCTCTCATTGGTGGGGTTCAGGATGCTAGGAGAACTATAAATCCCAGCAACTACAACTTCCAAATGTCATACTCTGTCCCCCCCCCCCCCCCCAACTCCACCAGTGTTCACATTTAGGCAGATTCAATATTTGTGCCAAGTTTGGTCCAGATCCATCATTGTTTGAGTCCAGAGTGCTTTCTGGATGTAGATGAACTACAACTCCCAACTTAAGGTCAATGCCCAACAGACCTTTCAAGTATTTTCTGTTGGTCATGGGAATTCTGTATGCCAAGTCTAGTTCAATTCCATTGTTGGTGGAGTTCAGAGTTCTCTTAGATTGTAGGTTAATTATAAATTCCAGCAACTACAACTCCCAAATGACAAAATCAATTCCCCCTCCCCCAAACCCAACTAGTATTCAAATTTGGGCATATCAGGTATTTGTGACAAATTTGGTCCAGTGAATGAAAATACATCCTGCATATTAGATATTTACATTATGATTCAGTTATGAAGTAGCAACAAAAAAAATGTTATGGTTGGAGGTCAGCACAACATGAGGAACTGTATTAAGGGGTTGCACATTAGAAAGGTTGAGAACCACTGCGCTATTTCATTCCTCTAAGGCTGAGAGAGTGTGACTTGCCCAGTAAATTGTATGGCAGAGTGGTGATTTGAACCCTGGTCTCCGAAGTCATCGGTTCCTTAGGCTCCTTCTACACTGCCCTTTATCCCAGGATCTGATCTTCTAGACCATGCTTCGAGTCTAGACTATGGCCATATATCCCGAAAAAACCTACAACAACCCAATCTGATCTTCATTCAGGAGTTTATGGCGTAATAGTTTGAACCTTGGACTATAGCTGGATCTACACTGCCTTATATCCCAGGATCAGATCCCAATTATCTGCTTTAATCTGGATTATATGAGTCTCCACTGACAGATAATGTAGGATAAGCAGATAATCCGGGATCAGATCCTGGGATATTGGGGCAGTGTGGAAGGGACCCTATACTGCCGTATAATCTAGATTATCAAAGCAGACTATCCCCATCTGCTTTGAACTGGAATATATGATTCTAGTAATGAAAGGACCAAGCAGTGACATATCCAGCCCATCCTCTGTTTGGATATCAGCCAGCGTGCCAATGCCTTAAATCAAGAAATAGCTTTCTATGATCTACAGAGATACTTGCAGGAATGCCTCTGCAAGCAAGAATCCAAAAGTGACAGGCTAAATCTGTGGTTGATATCAGATGAGAGACTCCCCCCTGGGCACATGAAAGACTGGGCAACCTGGAAGGTGCTGAACAAACTGTGCTCTGGCACCACAAGATCCAGAGCCAACCTTAAGAAATGGGGCCACAAAGTGGAGTCCACAACATGTGAATGTGGAGAAGAGCAAACCACAGACCACCTACTATAATGCAGCCTGAGCCCTGCCACATACCCAGTGGAGGACCTTCTCACAGCCACACCAGAGGCCTCCGAGTGGCCAGCTACTGGTCAAAGGACATTTGGTAGAATGCCAAGTTTTTAACTTTGTTTGTGTTTTTAAATACATTACACCTGTACCCTCAATTCACTTCTGACATGATAAATAAATAGCCTCAGAGGAGGGCCAAGAAATCTCATCAAGAAGACACCTCTGATGGATTTGCTTGAGGTTGTAAATACTTGAAGCCTTTATCCAGTGGTTCTCAACCTGCGGTCCCCAGATGTTTTTGACCTTTAACTCACAGAAATCCTAACAGCTGGTAAACTAGCTGGGATTTCTGGGAGTTGTAGGCCAAAAACATCTGGGGACCCCAGGTTGAGAACCAATGCTATGCCTTTTCAAACTAAGGCCTATTATAATAGAGAGAAAAGTGGGGTCAAAATAAATACAACAGAATAAATAGTTCAGGGCAATGGTATGTGTACCTCCAAGATGTTCTTGGACTACAATTCCAGATGTCCAGCATCTAGAGAACTCAAGCTCTGAATCTTCCCTCCTCTCACCATACCAGTATCTCCTTCACCTATCTTCCCCATGGACACACATATATAGGATGGTAAATTGGAAATATATTTCTTAATTAATTTTTAAAAAGCACTTTGGTACATGGCCAATCTGGTTTACGAAGTAATTTAATTTCCCCCCCAAACCCACATTATCGTCCTCACCATCAATGCAAATGGAAATAATAGGCTTCTCCTTAGAGAAGATGGCAGTTCCAGAGGCCATGCTATCTGAGATTCCAGTTACCCAAAAATGTAATTTTTCCAAACTCTTTTAAGCGAGAAGGTAAGAAAATGAGAGGACCTGAATGGCAAGTTTCAGATGTACCAATTATGTAGTCCCACCAAGCCTGCTATACATTAGATATGTGAGCGAAACTTACCATGGTGCTGTTCCAAATATTCAGTGACTTAATTAAACTGGGTCACCTTGCCTGTGGTGTTGGCCTGCCAGAGGTCTGTGGTTGTGATGGGTGCCACACGGCTTGTGAACACATGTGCAATAATAGAAAACAAATGCAGGGCCTGGAACAGCTTGCCTCTTTTTGGACTACAGCACCCAGTCTTGCACTAGGTGGGACATTCTGGAAGGTGCAGCCCAAATATGCAATTTTTCCAAGCCCTGTTTAATGCCCTTGCCGTTTAAGAGCACTGATGGAAAACATTTCAGAGCAGTTGGAATCAATTAATGGCAATTAGGGAAAAAATCAATTGGGAGAAGAGCAGTAAGAGAGAAAGGGCAAAGTGAGATTTCTAAATCTCAGAATATATATTTTTTAATATTATGGACATTATTTTTTACATTTATGATTCAATTAATCCTTTATTTATTACAAGCTTGGGTACTCGACATTGCCTGGGTCATTTGAAAAAGTCCATTTTAAAATTGCACAGCATGCATAAGATTGTGGGTGAACTGCATCTCACATAATGCCAGGTTCCCCCCCCCCCCCAAAAAAAAACTCCATCAGTACTTAAAGTTTGTTATGTTGGGCAAGTTTGCTCTAGATGCATCATCTGTGGGGTTCAGTGTGCTCTCTGGCTGGAAGGTAAACTACAATTCCCACTACAGTGAGTCAGTCCCCTCAAACCCCTCCAGTAAGCTGAGCTAGTCGTGGAGATTCTGTGTGCAAAGTTTGGTCCAGGTCCATCATTGGTGGAGTCACTACCCAAGCCATCACTTGGGTAGTGGGCAGTATGGTCTTTGTGGAGGACATTGGCAGGTCTCTTGGACATGGCTCTCACTATAACCTGCAATGTCATTGGAAGGAGGGCAATTGGTATCTCCTGAGTAGTGCGTATAGATAGATCAGTGGTATTATGCGTATAGATAGATCAGTGGTTCCCAACCAGTGGTCCAAAGACCACCAGTGGTCCCCAAGAATGAAAATATGATCTGTGGCATCAACATTACTATACTGTTGCCTCAAACCCACGCAACAACAAAAACGACTGGTATGGTGAAACCTTTTATAGTACCGAGACAACAGAGATGTCGGGAGGGGAGAGGCTGACTACCCACGAAAGATTATTACTACCCCATCAGCTCTAGATGGTTTTCTGTGGGCAAGCAGATGGCAACTACTGGATGGCATATGTTCTGTATCAGAAACTAGAGCTGATGTGGTCTATCCAATGCAGTTTTCTGAATCAAATAAGCAAACCAAATCTAAAGTTGACCAAAAACGGATTCATAACCCTTTTGGTACTAATGTTGGAGGATGGTCCCTGGTCAAAGTGGTCCCAGCTCAAAAAAGAGTTGAAAACCGCTGAGATAGATAGATGGATGGATGGATGGATAGATGGATAGATGGATAGAGTTAGGGGTCATCTACACTATAGAAGTAATGCAGTTTGACACCACTTTAGTTGTTACAGCTCAATGCTATGGAATCATGAGAGTTGTCATTCTACTACAAGGTCTTTAACCTCCTCTGCCAAAGGATGCTGAGGCCTCACTAAACTACAACTCCCACAATTCTATAGCATTGAGGCATAGCAGTTAAAGTGGAGTCAAACTGCATTACTTCTACATTGCAGATACACTCTTGATGTGTTTTTATCATTTTAAAGCACCTAATTTTTCATGACTATGATCTTAAATTTCTATCCAAATTGCTGTCACTATATTAAACGAAGGAGGAAGAGAATCAGGAAATCCTAGTCAGTGAGCTTCAAGCCTGCCCTCGGAAAACTGCAGGAAATCATTATGAAGTGTATTATTATTGAGCACATAGAAAAACAATTCCTGCGGAAGAAGAACCGACATGGTTTCTACTAAGATAAGTCATGTTTCGCTAACCACTTTGGGATCCTTTGAGAGTGTCAACAAGCGTGTCGCTGGAAGTGATTTAGAAGATACTGTCTACGTAGATTCAAAAATCTTTGACGAAATCCCTCGGCAGTGACTCCATTCAGACTAGCAGTCATGGGATCAGAACAGAGATCCTTTTACTAAAACAGAAGCAGGAAGAAGGAATAAGCTGACATTCTCCACAATGGAGAGATGTCAAAAGTGAGTCCCGTAAGGATGATATTTTATTAAAGAGTCAACAGCCACACCATGGCAGTTTGTCAAAGAAACATGATCACCGGGTGAACAAATATGGGCTAGCCAGAGTTAAGTCCTGTTCGCATTGTCTGAAGCTGAGGAGAATGAGATTTCATTTGCTTTGATAATTCAGAAGAAAATACTTTCCCAGAACTTCCTTCACGAAATCGAATGCCAAGGAGGCTTCTGGATTTGTTTAGATCTAAATACGTAAAAGTCAAAGTATACACTAGATTGTATGTACAAGTATGTTTATTTATATGTATACTAGCCGTACCCTGCTACGTGTTGCTGTGGCCCAGTTTGTGTATATGTGGTTTTGTGTGTGTGTATGTGGTTTTGTACACAAAATGTATTTTTTAAAAATTTAGGCTTTTAAGTCTTTTCCGCTGTGTCTTCCAGTATTTTTATGAGTGATGGCCACTTGTTGGCCTGAGAGGTGTCTTGTGTCCAAATTTGGTGTCAGTTCGTCCAGTGGTTTTTGAGTTATGTTAATCCCACAAACGAACATTACATTGTATTTTCGAAGGCTTTTATGTCCGGAATCACTGGGTTGTTGTAGGTTTTTTCAGGATATATGGCCATGTTCTAGAGGCATTTCTCCTGACATTTCGCCTGCATCTATGGCAAGCACCCTCAGAGGTAGTGAGGTCTCACTACCTCTGAGGATGCTTGCCATAGATGCAGGCAAAATGTCAAGAGAGAATGCCTCTAGAACATGGCCATATAGCCCGAAAAAACCTACAACAACCCAGAACATTACATTTTTATTTATATGTATATTTGATCCTCAAAGAGATATACTAATAAACAACCAAATGAAAGGGATTTATAATGAGAAGCACAACATAACAACTATCTACAGACCCACTAAGAAAATCCAACAAATGTTACATTCAGCGAAGAATAAGAGGGATCCTTTCGCCTCTGCAGGAGACTACCATGTACCATGCAAATGTGGGCAAGTCTACAGAGGAACCACCAAACACAGCATTGCCCAGACACGAATCAAGGAACATGAAAGGCAGTATGGACTGATTCAACCAGAGAAGTCAGCCATAGCAGAGCATCTGATGAACAACCTGGACAAAGCATATTATTTGAGAACACAGAAATGCTGGACGAATCTCACAACCACCATGGCAGACTACACAGAGAAGCCATTGAAATCCACAAGCACATGGACAGTTTCAACAGAAAGGAGGAAATGAAAATGATCAAAATCTGGCTACCAGTATTTTAAAAAAACTCTAAAATCAGGACAACACTCTAAAAAGGGGAATTCCAGACAGAAAACAATCAAGGCCAGCTAACACCTCCCAACAAAGGATTTCCCCAGGCAGGAAGCAGCCAGATTTGAAGCTGCGGGGCCATTCAATGCTAATCAAGGTGGCCAATTGCAACATTCACATCTGCCTCAAACAGACAAGAGGTCTTTCACTCTGGACATTCCACAGATATATAAACCTCACTTGTTCTAGTTTCCAACAGACCTCAGAACCTTTGAGGGTGCCTGCCATAGATGTGGGTGAAATGTCAGGAGAGAATGCTTCTGGAACATGGCCATACAGCCTGGAAAACTCACAACAACCCAGAGATTGGACAAGTTCATAGAAGATAAGAGTACAGTTTATAATGGCTATAAACTACCTTCAGGATTGGGAACCACATGCTACAAAAAACAATTTGCTCAAAAACAAAAAGCACGCAGCATATATGACCTCCTTGTGAGTTTCCTATAAGCACTGATAGTTTTCTCACGGTCCTTTTCTATTTGTTCCAGATATATATATATATATATATATATATATATATATATTCATCATATTATTATTTTGTTTTTTCTACCATCTGCCTTCAATATGGGTAAAAAAGCCCTTCAGCTTTTGCTCACGTGTTTTCACTTGCCCAGAGTTTCTGGCCCAGAAATGTTTGAACTGTGATTCTAAATAAGGCCGTAGACAATTTACCATCATAACTGTGATGGCATGTTATGTGGTACTATGTATTTATACCCTTTTATGGTTTTATAGGTTCTCCAAAGAGTATATCATCATTGTTTAGTCATGTCACCGTACATGTGCTTTGCAAGGAAAAGAACAACTAAACAGTTTCCTGCCCTCAGGCTTGCAGTCTAAGTATACCTTAGCCAAAGTGCAAAATGCATTGGATTTTTCTCTCATTCTAAACAAAACAAAACAATCTTTGGAACATCTTGACACATTCCTCCTACTTCTTTATGACCACTTTGGGAAAGAGATGCTCGCCAAGAGAGATCTTTGATGAAGCAGAGTTCCTAGAAAACTGGTGAAGTTTTGCCCTTCCCAGTAAGCTCAGGCAAAAGCAAACTGGTGTGATCTTTTTCATTCAGGCCCATAGCCAGGATTTTGTTTCGGGGGGACCTGCGTTTGATTCGGGGCGGGGGGAGGGGGGTGGCTGAGTGTGAGTGAAAGAGGGTCTACCTTAGCAAACCTTTTGTATCGTTACCCCAATACCCCCATGCATATGGGATATATTGAGCATGGTGATCAGATCATGATATGAATAAACATAACAGTTTAAATAATATACCTGCAAGGCCTACTCGCGGACCACCATGAGAATTTCGGGGGGGGGGGGTGTGGGTGGGTGCTGAAGCCCCCCAAGCCCCCCCCCCCGGCTACATTCCTGTCTTCAATAATACCTTTTTGCTGTTTTAATCACACTCTGATGTTGCTTGGTTTTTAGGCTTCTGAATTTGTATAGAATCACTATCTGTTTCTGTTTGTTTCATTCATAAACCCCCCATTTTGGGCTTTGTGCAGTCCTATATTGTGCTCCTAAAGGAAACAAAAAGAACGAAAGAATGGATGAAATGGGAGATACAGGTACCATGCACAACTCTATTAGCTATATATGTCTCATTTTTCATCTGTGACACGATGGAGAATATGTGCACAGAAAAGAGAGGGATCCAATCCAAGGACTGGCCTGCAGACAATTCTTGCAACCATGGTAACTTCATACTATTTTTTAAAAAAATCTGATTTGGCAAATGGAAGTCCAGGCAATGCCCTTTTCAGTAGCTAGATTTGACCCCAAATTACCTCTATAGTAGCTTCAGACTAGGAGCAGTTTTAATCTCAATCCTGAGAATAAAGGGAAATTTTAGTAAACAAAGAATAGCAATAACACTATGTAACAAAATTTGAAACATTTTCTGGTTTGAAAGTGTTATCTCATGTTTGATTGTGCGGTACTTACTTTGAAAGAAGTTGTTATACTCCGGAAACTTCGTTTTTGTAACTGCCACAAATTACATTGAATTGGTTGAGACTCTATGACAGGCATGGTCAAACTTGGGTCCTCCGGGTGTTTTGGACTTCAACTCCCACAATTCCTAACAAGCCCCTTCCTTTCCCCCCTCAGCCGCTTAAATGGTTGAGGGGAAAAAGGAAGGGGCCTCAGGTTTTTAGGAATTGTGGGAGTTGAAGTCCAAAACACACGGAGGGCCCAAGTTTGACCATGCCTAGTCTATGGGATATTAATTGAAAAACTAAAGCAAAATGTGCTGCAAGATGTCCCGCAAGAACAAAGTTTTTGCAGTTTAATAAACTTTCCCATATTTTTATGATAGAACCAATTAGGAAATGACATTTATATTCCAGATACAAAAGTCATGTTACACAGTGTAATACAACCATCATCCATTATTTTCTTCTGCTGGAGGTCCACTATATCTCATGCTCTTTTTTGAACTGTACACAGCAGCCCATGCTCTGAGTGTTTCCCTCCCACGAAATCCCATTTCTCTCCCAGAGAAATCCAGGGTTTTGCTTAATGGTAGTTTTTCTGTCAACCAGAGCTGGAGAGGGAATATTCTTTCCCCCAGTAAATCATTTCCTTCCAGGCCAAACTAAAGCAGGAAATGCATCGCAGGCTTTCTCTTAATCCCCCCCTGGGCCCAAGGCCTGCGAGGATTTCCTGCGCAGGGCTGTGGCCGTGGAAGAAAGACCATGCGGGGAAATCTGAAGGCAGGGAAGGGGAGTTAACCCCTGCCAGACTGAACATTGTACAGCGGAGGTTGGGCAGAGAGATTGGCCTGTGGAGAACAGGCTGACTTCCAATATTTGGCAAGCATTGGTAGAGAATTTTCCAAGAACGGAATGAAAAATGAGCCATGTATCATCCATTAGTGCATACATCTACATCAGGCATAGGCAAACTTGGGCCCTCCAGTTGTTTTGGACTTCAACTCCCACAATTCCTAACAGCCTCAGGCGCTTTCCTATTCCCCTTCAGCTGCTTAAGCTGAGGGGGCCTGAGGCTGTTAAGAATTGTGGGAGTTGAAGTCCAAAACACCTGGAGGGCCCAAATTAGCCGATTCCTGTTTTGGAAAGTAAACATTACAGACAGAGATCCATCACACCAGGAGTGTGATGCAAGAGTTACTACTCATAAGGATATGAGGAGGAAAAGGGAGGGGCTTAGGTCTGTTAAAAATTGTGGGAGTTGAAGTCCAAAACACCTGGAGGGCCCAAGTTTGCCCATGCCTGATCTATATTGTAGAATTAATGCAGTTTGACACAGATTTAATTATTTATTATTATTTATTTATTTAAAGCATTTATATTACGCCCTTCTTACCATGAAGGTGACTCAGGGCAGAGCACAAACATTCAATGCCGAAACATACTAGACCATGCACATACGAAAACATTAAAATCACTTATCTTGATGTTAAAATCCCCTAGTTAAAATTGTCTCAACAACTATATCAAATTTGGTTGGCATACTAAGAGTTCCTAACTTAACTTCTATAGCACAATGCTATGGAATCTTGGAAGCTGAAGTTTGGAGAGGTACCAACAGTCAGTGGCAGGGAAGGACAGCTATAATTGCCAGAGCTTTGTTTGGAAAGGGATTACATAGGACCAGTTAGAAATAAAGAGCGAACCAGTTAGAAACAGAGTTGGACAGGAGTAGTAATGAATTGGAGATTATCTGAATAGGGCTTTTGGGAGCGGAGACTCTGGAAATAATTCAGAGACAAGTATTTGAAACTGAGGTTGCGTCTACACATTTAGTCTGACTCCTTACCAAGTTACATATGCATCCCGGCAATAATTCAATTTTCAGGAGGACAAATGAAGCACCTTTATGAAATGTCTAATATATCCTGCAAGAAAATCAACTGAATGTGAGACCTCCCACCTTCCAATCTGCTTTCTTCTTGAAATCAACCAGATTACCCTAGTTAGTTCATTTCTCTGGACCAGAAGGTAACATAAATTGGCACAGAACTGGCTCATTTCAATGCAATGCAGATTTACTGGAGTTTCAAGCTAGTTGGAAAATTTCTATTGGGAGCGGCCCAGTTTCTGTACTATATAAATGAACAGAATTGATAACAGTGTAGGGAATTATAGTTTTAATGACACTATTCTCAAAGAAGTGTGCAGTAGTCCTTCCTACTTTGCTACCCCAAGAGTATGGCCTGGATCCCTTTCATGTTTTCCCTTTCATGTTTTCCTGGATCCCTTTCATGTTCAGTAATTTCCATTGTACCAAACAGGAGAAAAGAACAGCAGTCAGCAAATATCACGGAGATTTCCTCACCCACAATGAAAAATGCAAGTTGACTTGCTGGTATGTTGCATATGAAAAACATATATGCAACATGTGTTGAAACCTCACAACCTCTGAGGATGCTTGCTATAGATGTGGGTGAAACATCAGAAGAGAATGCTTCTGGAGCATAGCCATACTGGCCGGAAAGCTCACCAGTGATTCCAGCCATGAAAGGCTTTGACAACACATACTGTACTGTATATAGCAGGCATGAGTAAACTTCAGCCCTCTAGGTGTTTTGGACTTCAACTTCCACAATTCCTAACAGAAGTCCAGAACACCTGGAGGGCCAAAGTTGGCCCATGCCTGCTATATAGTCATGAATAACTCTAGACATTTTAATAAAACAAAACCGACTCAAAAACCTAAGTCCATGAGTCAATGTAAGAATTCTCTTCTGAACAAATCCTGCCATGAAAACTCATAGTAGGGTCACATTAGTAAAGTAAAGGTAAAGGTTTCCCTGGACATTAAGTCTAATTGTGTCCTACTCTGGGGGGGGGGGGGGGGTGCTCATCTCCATTTCTAAGACAAAGAGCTGGCATTGTCCATAGACGCCTCCAAGGTCATGTGGCCGGCCTGACTGCATGGAGCACTGTTACCTTCCCGCAGAAGCGGTATCTATTGATTTATTCATATTTATATGTTTTCAAACTGCTAGGTTGGCAGAGCTGGTGCTAAGAGCAGGAGCTCATCCCACTTCCTGGATTCGAACTACCAACCTTTCGGTCAGTAAGTTCAGCAGCTCAGCAGTGTAACCTGCTATGCCACCAGGGTCACCTTGGGGTTCCCATAAATTGGGATTTACTTGAAGGTACAGAACAACAAAAATATACTCACTAGAAAAAAAACATTAGAATTTGATAAGGTGGAAGGCAATAAGAAAAGAGGTAAATCATATTCCAGATGGATAGATCCAAGGAAACTACAGCTATGAATCTGTAAGACCTGAGTAGAGCTATGTGTTGTTGATATAATGACTTTAAGACATTCTAGCATTTGAATGATTTACCTGATATATTTTATTAGCCTTACCTAATTATTTTTATTGCATTTTTATGCTTATAGTCTAGTAATCACTCAGTGGCCAAAAGGCAGTGTAGACTTTTTCTTTATAATTACCTAAGGAAGGTGCTAGTTTAGTGGATTAACTGCATTTGGGCAGTGCATAACAACTCGATGACATCTGAAACTCTTCTACTCCTGGAATTAGTAAAATGAGAATAAATTTATACATCTCAGCTGGAGACAAATAGGTAAATGGATCCTCTGGCTATTCTTGATGTTGAAATGGTTACTGTGCTTCTATTATATAATACTAGCTTGGGGACCCGACTTTGCCTGGGTTATTAGAAGAAGTCATGCCAGATTAACCCCCTAAACTCTATCAATACTTAAATTTTGTCATGTTGGGCAAGTTTGCTCTAGACACATCATCGTTGGAGTTCAGTGTGCTCTCTGACTGCAGGATGACTTCCAACTCTCACCATGGTGTGTCAGTCCTGTCAAATCCCTCCAGTTGGTCATGGGGTTTCTGTGTGCCAAGATAGGTCCACATCCATCATCGGTGTGGTGCAGAGTGCTCTATGATTGCAGGTGAACTATAAATCCCAGTACCTACAACTAACAAACTGCTGAGCTGCTAAACTTGCTGATCAAAAGGTTGGCAGTTCAAATCCGGGGAGCGGGGTGAGCTCCTGCGGTTAGTCCCAGCTTCTGCCAACCTATTATTTATTTATTTATTTCAAATATTTGTACCCTGCCTTTCTCAACCCCCGCTGGGGGACTCAGGGTGGCTTACAACTATTCGATGCCCCTTCATATTTATTTGTTTGTTTGTTTGTTTGTTTATTTACCACATTTATATGCCACTCTTCTCACCCTGAAGGGGACTCAGAGCGGCTTACAAGATATATATAGAAACAATATATTATATTATTAGCATAGTACAATATCAGTATTATATATTACTATATTGTACTATACCATTATATTGTAATATTATTAGTAATACTACATGTAATATAAAATATGTAATTGCAATACATTATTATTAGTAATATATTGTATTACATTATAATATAATAAATATTATATGTATATACAATATATTATATTATTAGCATATTATTATTATATTATTAGCATCATACAACATAATAAATACAATAATTACAAGTAAATAAAAACATTAAACTAGTTAAAATTAAATCCATTTAAAACAATACTGGCTAGTTAGCCTTATCTAGAACCGAAATTCTGCAATCAGCGACACAATCAGAAGCCTGTCCATAGTCCATTTTCCATAGCATTGTCATCATTGTCATTGTCAGCTACTACCCAAAGGCAAACCATGTCTTCAACCTAGCAGTTTGAAAGCATTCAAATGCAAGTATTATTATTTTATTTATTATTTACATTATTTATATCCCACCCTTCTCACCCTTCAGGGGACTCAGGGGAAACATTAAATGCTATAGAAACACAACATATATAGACAGACACACAGAGGCTATTTAACATTCCACCTTTCATGAGGGTATTCTGGCCACCAGGGGAGCTGTCACTTCACTATTCATTAGTGACAATGATGGAGTACTTCCTCATTCTTTTTGCACTGTTGCTGGAGATTTTTATGGCATCATAAATTAGTTAGGTTAACCTCCCCGCATAAGCAGTACCTAAATTTTCAACTTGACAGATGCAACTGTCTTTCGGGCTGCAAAGATCGACAGCAAGCTACACAATGGTCGGAAGCTCACTCCGATCTGGGCTGACTTCGAACTCATGACCTTTCGGTCAGTAGTGATCTTAATGCAGCTGACTCCTAGCCAGCTACGCCACAGTCCCGGTGCTATCTCCTTCGGGATATGTATGAGTAGATCAATAGGTACCACTTCTGCAGGAAAGTAACGGCGCTCCATGCAGTCATGCTAGCTACATGACCTTGGAGGTGTCTATAGACAACACTGGCTTTTTGGCTAAGAAATGGAGATGAGCACCAGCCCCAAGGCAACTAGACAATGTCAGGGGAAACCTTTATTTTTTTGCCCCAGTGCTACATGGCTTTTTTGATTTCACTGCCTTTACTCATTCATGGAGAAGCCATGTCTGTACATCTATCTGCACAATGTCCCCTTTTCACATTAAGGCTGAACACACAGAGACATGTGATGGGGTAAGCTCTACTTCACAAATGTGCTTGCGCAATAAAGTAGTTGGTCCTTAAAGTGCTGCCAGAGTGCATCTTTTGTTCTTTGGGAATGCTCAATTGAAAGTGGGAAGACAACTGGCCTCATATTGTGAGAGATAGGGACTGGGTTCTTTAACTGGATTAAATAATAGCAGTGAGAAGTGGACAGAGGGGAGGAAAAGGTTCAGAAGCACTTCCTGTTTTCTCTAAGAAGGAATGGACATCACAGACTGCCGTAGGGTAGCGCATGGCCCCATGATGTGCCTCCCACTGTTTCTTTGGCCTGCACTCTGGGGTCAGGCCAAAGCTGACAGGATCCTATTTCAGAATGAAAACAGAGCCACTGCAAATGTTTTTGGTTAAACACAGGCTTCTTGGTTGGAGCCAAAGGGCTCTGAATAACAGCTGCACTCCCCTATGGGGTTTGGGACGGATACAGACGGCAATGGGAGTGTGAATGGGAGAAAGGCTCAAAGATGGATGTGTGTGTGCGCGCTCACGCATATGCATGCACATCTGTGTGCCCACAATATCACTATTCCTGTGTGTATGCATATTTGCAAAAATGCTGTGCTTTCTGCCAGCAGACCTTAGAATCGGATTTGCCCCTGGGTTGCTGAACCAAAAGAACATGCTGCTCAACCTCCGAAATTAGTAGCGATCAGACAGAACTGGCTCCTCTCCATAGCATTAGCTTATCTTTCTAGTAATGTCAAAGCAGAGAAGGGAGTAAGAGTGATACCAGCAGAACGATAATGAGTCCAGCCATCCCATAGGAAGCAATCTTATTCCACGTTGTTCCAGATCGCCTTGGGATGAGACACCGAGATTCCGCCATCTAGCTTAGTTTTGTCGACGCTGACAGTCGTGGTTCTCCAGGGCTTTACCCTGGTAGCATAAATACCAAATATTCTTGCACCTGTGTGGGAGCAACTCCACCCCATGTGCACAACCTGAAGCCAGGGCTGGTGTCAGGGGCTAGCATCACAAGGCAATTACTCAGACCTTTATGTATTCCTCCTTACCAATTCCTGTTTACCTGCCTTCTTGAAACATGATAACAATGAGGAAGAAGGAAGGAAGGAAGACCATCCTTCTTTCCTTCAGGATATGTATGAGTGAATTGCGCTTAGAGCAAGAGGGGAAGGAAATGGGAAGGAATGGTAATTGCGACAAACAGGTTGTCAGATTCAATATTGTTAGTCCTTCATATCCACAGATTCTACATCCACGAATTCAGTCATATATATAAATCCCATATTATCTGCTTTGAACTTGAATATATGGCAGTGTGGGCTCAGGTAGCCCAGTTCAAAGCAGACATTGTAGCATTTTGCCTTGATATTCTGGGTTATATGGCTGTGTGGAAAGGCCCTCAGTGAATTTCCATGGCTAAGCAGAGAATTGAACTCTAGTTTCCAGAGTCTCATCCTCAAAGGAAGATCTCACAATGCAGCTACATTCCAAGGAAAGCTTGACAACTTAATTGTGCCATTGCTGTAAATAAGTCAAATGGGTGGAAGATTATTTGTGCAGAAGCTGGTGACATAGCAAAGATTCAACTCTGTCTCTATGGCTCTTTCCCCACCCTTCTGCAAAATGTCCATAATTTCATGCAGGTTATACCAGCTTTTATGGAGGGCAGGAACCGACTCATTTTCAAGTAGCTGACCCAAGCATCACAGCCATGTTAACTTATCTTGTTTTGCAGTCATATGCATACATTGTGATACCCAGTCTTAAGAGGCAATAAATGCATGACTGGGTAGTAGGGAGAGATGGCTTGCCGGCCTGAATGCATACATTCCAATCTTTCACGGATGAACACTGGTACATGTATGGCCAACATCTCAGTGTTTGTTCAAAATGATAAAAAATAAACATTAATTGAGGAATTAAACACAAATTAGGAGAGACTGTAGACCAGGCATGGGCAAACTTTGACCCTCCAGGTGTTTTGGACTTTAACTCCCACAATCCCTTACAGCCTCAGGCCCCTTTCTTTCCCCCCTCCGCTACTTAATTTCGCCCATGCCTGCTGTAGACTGCAGTAGTTTGCTTTTGCCTGAGCCAAATGGAAAGAACAAGATTCTGCCCTCTGCACTTTAAACTCACTTTACAGAAAATCAAGTAAGCCGAGAACAAAAGTTCAAAATAGGCAGAGAATGAAGAAACTTGGACATTTCAGAAATAGCTAAAAATGTGGGGCAGGAGACTGTTCTTGCCAAATTGGGATAATGGGGTGGGATATAGGGGTTTCATCATTGGACTGGTGACCAGGGTCTGAATTCCTGTTTGGCCAAAAGAACCACTGGGTGTCCTGTTGGAAATATTTAAAATTAATTACAAAAATGTGAGTCAAGCACTGAAAAGGTTAAATGGATGCAATGACTCAGCAAAAGCTGCAGCCTATATAAGCAGGTGTGCCTGTAAGCAGTCAGTCTGAGGTAAATCTCAGTGGGAGAAAGGTCTCAGTCTGCAAGAAGGCCTCACAGTGTAAGGCAGGCCTTAGTCTGTGAGAGAAGCCTCTGTGTGAGGTAGGCCTTAATCTGTGAAAGAAGTCTCTGTGTGAGGTAGGCTTTAGTCTGTGAGAGAAGCCTCTGTGTGACGTAGGCCTTAGTCTGTGAGAGAAATCTCTGTGTGAGGTAGGCCTTAGTCTGTGAGATAAGCCTCTGTGTGAAGTAGGCCGTAGTCTGTGAGAAGGCTTGGTGTGTGAAGCTTCAGTGATAGAAGCCCCAGGTTGCAGGTCTCGTGTGTAAAGCTGTGTGTAAAGCTCCTGTGTAAAGCTCCTGTGTAAGTTCGCTGTGTTAGGAAGCTCCATGGGAGCAAGGCTGTTTATCTGCATGAGAAAGAAGCCCAGTGTGGAAGCAAAGAAGGAAGTATAAAGAACTTTGTTTGTGTTATAGAAACCTTATTCTTGTAAATAGTGTAACCATATTATTTTACTACAAAGAAAATCCTCCTATGGAAGAGATAACATGGGTCTGTGTTTTTGTTCTTTTGATCACTTTGGGCTACTGGTGCTGGGTTACGCTACTGCTAATAAGTTACTCTGCTATACATTTATGAGGAGGGTCTTTTGTTAATAAGTCCACTTGCTCAACATGTCCCTCAGCCTCAGAAGCTAGGAAATTGTAGAACTCTTCTGAACAAAACTTTGTGAAGAAAACCCTGTGATAGCTTTTCCTTAAGTCAGATACATCTTGAAGGTACACAACATCAAAAACATAAAGAGAATTACTCTATTTAGAGAACCTCCCTTAGTGCACAGATAAGACAAGGACCACACAAGGCCTAATTTTGAGTTCACCAATTTGGAAGACAAGGTAAAGAGGAATGCCATCCTAAGAGCCCCACCTGTCTGCAGTCCAAGTGGTACAAACTGGTTTGCCACCCGAGGAAGAAGCAACGAGCGACGCTAGCTGCCTATGGGGAGGCACGTGGCTCCTTAAGATGGAAGGGGGTTGGAATGGTGATGAGGTTGCTGGCTTTCTTTTCCCAGCCCAACCCCATTCCTGGCACCCTGTGTGGCTGCTTGCTGAATGGGGAATGCTTGTGGTTGTGCAATACATAGCAACGGGTAGGTCCCCGTAGGGATGTGGCAATGTGTGGAGTTTGGCAACAAGGCTGATACTTTTCTTTGGAAACTGTTTCAGCCACTTGGTAGCTCCCAGTTCCGTCCCAACTAGCCAACCCAACACTTGCTTGGCATTTCCAGCACTCACTCCTCTAAATCCCCCATGTCACTTCATGGTGCTCTCAACCTCTTGGTGTCCGCCCCACTATAGGAGTTGTACCCATGTCCCTGAAAATGGTGAATCAAACATTTCTCCCCACTTTGCCCGTCCTGTTCCAGTTGGCAGCTTCAACCCGCGTTGGGAACCGCCCTACGAAGCAGGCCGAGACCCGCTTTAACAGGGTCTGGGCCGCTCTGTCAGGAATTAGAAGAATTTGCTCCATAAACACAGCTCACCACAACACTCATGTTGCAAAATCACAGGCATTTTCCCCAACACCACAAACAAACTGCTTGGATTTTCTGTCTTCCCAAAAAACTTGGGTTTTCGTCTTTGCCTTCAACAATAGGCAGGCCCCTTCCACACCGCTGAATAAAATCCCACATTATCTGCTTTGAACTGGAATATATGACAGTATGAACTTAGATAACCCAGTTCAAAACAGATATTGTGGGATTTTCTGCTTTAATATTCTGAGTTTTATGGCTGTGTGGAAGAGCCCTCGGACTGTTATTCCCAAATCAGGACAAATGGAGAAAATGCAGGGAGCACACAACTCCCTTGCTGCAACAGTCTGCTAGTCTCTTTCCGAGGTCCTTCAACACTGCCCTATATTCCAGGATCTGATCCCAGATTATCTGACAGTAGAGACTCATATAATCCAGTTTAAAGTAGGTAATCTGGGCTCAGAACCTATCATATAGGGTAGTGTGAAAGGGGCCTGAGCATAGCTCAAAGTGCTGGTTATGTCCATGTTAATTCAAGGGCCATATTGTTTCCATATTGGCCTATTCATTGTTTATATCCTCTGCAGAAGCCCTTCTCTATGCCCCACTACCTTAACAAGTACATTTAATGGGAATATGGGGAAAGGACCTTTTAGTGGGGGACCCTGACTCTGGAACCTATTTACTTCCTTAGGTTGGTTGGTTGTTTGGGTGATGGCTTGTTATTTGGGAAGGAAAAGATCTTTAATAATGTACAGCATTATCTGTTGTTATTTGTTTTCAGTTGTCATTATTGCTATGTTCAGCAAAGGACAAGAGGTATCCTCTCACCTCTGCAGAAGTCTACCGTGTACCATGCAGCTGTGGACAAGTCTACATAGGGACCACCAAACGCAGCATTGCTCAAACACGAATCAAGGAACGTGAAAGGCACTGCAGACTAATTCAACCTGAGAAATCAGGCATAGTAGAGCACCTGATGAACCAACCTGGATACAGCATGTTATTTGAGAACACAGAAATGCTAGACCACTCTAACAACCATCATGTCAGACTACAAAGAGAAGCCATTGAAATCCACAAGCATGTGGACAATTTCAACAGAAAGGAGGAAACCATGAAAATCAACAAAATCTGGCTATCACCATTAAAAAAACCCTCTAAAATCAGGGCAGTAACTAAAGAATACTCAGAAAACAGAGGAATTCCAGATGTGAAACAATCAGGACCAGCTAACACCTCCCAACAAACAATTTCCCCAGGAAGGAAGCAGCAACGCTTTGAAGCTGCAAGGTCATTCAATGCAAATCAAGGTGGCCAATTGCAACATCCACACCTGCCTCAAGCAGACAAGAGTTCTTTCTCCCACCCTGGATATTCCACAGATACATAAACCATCTTTGCCTAGTTTCCAACACTCACAACCTCTAAGAATGCCTGCCATAGATGCAGGCAAAATGTCAGGAGAGAATGCTTCAGGAACATGGCCATACAGCCTGGAAAACTCACAGCAATCTAGTGATTCTAACCATGAAAACCTTCAACAACGTATTATTGAAATTGTTTGTAATTATATTGTTAATTTTTAATTTTACATGATATGAATTCTAAAGCTGCATTTGTTTCCACCTTTGTAAACTGCCCTGAGTCTCAGATTGGGGAAAAGATGGGATATTAAGAGAGAAACAGCAGTAATTATGACAACAACAAAACATATGCTCGGCACCTACACTGTGGTCCTTCCTCAAAAGCTGGGAGATGATGGTAAAATGATAAACCATGTTGGCCTCCCACATCTGGATTCCTCTCTATCTGGAGCAGGTTTAAAAACTGCAAATATTTGCAAGATCCATATCATAACAAAAGAAAGTCCAGTGGTAATGCCACCCGCTAACAATTAGAAGCAACAACCACCTCAAAACCACACAATGTGCTTCAGTTCACTTGAAGTCAGTTCAACTCATTCCAATGCCAAACTGCTTTGGATAGCTTTATATATAGAAAAAGCAGCATATAAATATTTAAATTATTAACACTTTAAATTTGAATGCAAATGACAGATTTCAGATAATAAATGACTCCAAGGTGGTAAAGGAGATGTCTTTGTTTGGAGGGATGCCAGCGAGTCCTTACTGTGCGGCAGTGAAAAGCCCATATTAATTTAACTCACCTTAATTTAATTCATCTTAATTAACTCATCTTAATTTGTGATTGAATCTGCAAACAAAAGCATGGTGTTAATTGCTCGAGAAAGCAAACACAAACATTCCACGAGGCAGGAAGCGACTGATATATTTTATTTACAGAATTCGGAATACAACAAGCAGCTTTGCCATTGAACACATTGCACTTCCATCATGTACCCTACCCTCCACCCCAAAATAAGCATCTAGGCATCTCAGGAAGTTCTGGAAAAAAATCAAGTCATTTGCAAGTTTTCATTAATGGTAATGTGATCTCTGTGATCATGAGTTTACTTGTCTAGCAGCATTTACATGTTAAGAACAGAAGAGCTGTGCCTGATCGACTAAAGGCCGATCTCATTCAACGCAGGCTTTCTGCAGTAAGTCAACGTAGTTTCTCCTACACTGACCAACCCAAAGTCCCTGGGAAACAAACAAATAAACAAACAAGACATGTGGGCAAATTGCTCTCCTATTTCCATTGCCTAGTAACTGGTTTGCCCTAGGTAATTTTCAAGTGTAAGCAAACAGTATTTTGGCAAACCAATCACTGAAAAATAAAAGGTAGAAGGTAGAGGTGAATAAAAGAGTTACCTTACAAACCAGAACTTTACTTACAACATTATTTTCATAAAGTTGCATTACATAGAATTAACACAAATTAACTTTTTTAGCCAGACAATTAACTCTTACAAAAAGTATGCGAAAGGAGGCCCTGAATGGGCATCAATGCTTTGCAGTGTGTGCAGTCACTATCTGGACCTCAAAGATGTTCCAGGAATTCCTATATCATTCTACACTGTAGAAAGCATGTGATTTGCTCATCTTTAACTACCACGACTCACTGTTATGGAAACATGGGGATTGTAGTCACTCTGCTGTCAGGGGCCCTTCCACACAGCCCTATATCCCAGAATTTCAAGGCAGAAAATCCCACATTATCTGAGTGTAGACTCAGATAACCCAGTTCAAAGAAGATATTGTGGGATTTTCTGCCTTGATATTCTGGGATATAGGGCTGTGTGGAATGGGCCATAAGCCCCTTCTATCAAAACAGAGAATCAACGCTATCTGATCTGAATTGGATAATGAATCTATGCTGCCAAATAATACAATTCAAAGCAGATAACCTGGATGTTATATGGTGGTGTAGAAGGAGCCAACGAGTGCTGGTGCCTAATATCAAAGGACAAACTACATGAACCATAGCAGTCAAAGTGGTGCCAACTTGCATTCACTCTACAACATAGAATTGCTGTCCCTAAGGACAGCGAAACCATGTTCGTCAAATCACCTTGGTGTCACCATACATTAAAAATGACTTCAATATACAGAAAAACCAACAAGATGTCATAAATAACTGGTTGCAAAAAAATTGTGGTGCATCTGATGAGCCAACCTGGACACAGCATATTATTCGAGAACACAGAAATGCTGGACCACACCAACAACCACCATGTCAGACTACACAGAGAAGCCATTGAAATCCACAAGCATGTGGGGAATTTCAACAGAAAGGAGGAAACCATGAAAATGAACAAAATCTGGCTACCAGTATTAAAAAAACTCTAAAATTAGAACAGCACAACAACAGAGAGGAAACAAACAAGGACATCTAATCACCTCTCAACAAAAGATTGCTCCAGGCACTGCCAGGCAATCAAATGCTAATCAAGGTGGTCAGTTGACACATTGACACCTAGCTCCAGCAGACAAGAGTCCTTTGTGTCACCCTGGTCATTCCACAGATATATAAACCCTTTTTCCTAGTTCCAACAGACCCCACTACCTCTGAGGATGCTTGCCATAGATGCAGGCGAAACGTCAGGAGAAATGCCTCTAGAACATGGCCATATAGCCCGAAAAAACCTACAACAACCCAGTGATTCTGGCCATGAAAGCCTTCGACAATACATTAAAATTATGGTCCCTTCAACATGGACATACATTTCAGATTATCAAATCAATCCACATTATCTGATTTGGCTTTGCCTTGCCTTTTGCCTTGCCTTGCGCCTTGCCTTATTGTTGTTATTATTATTATTATTATTATTATTATTATTATTATTCAGGGGCAGTTCAAATTAATCATCTGTGTTCTAGTTTTTCAGTTGTTTTTAACATTCTTTCTCTCCTCCTCCTTCTACTCCCCCATCCCCTTTACCCCCAGCTGATTTCTATTGCTGCAAACTGAGTTGCAGTGCAAAATGTAGTTTCACTCAGTTGAGTCTGCAGGAAGAATCTTGCCTTTCCCCAGTAGGCTTAGGCAAAAGTAAATTGCTGCAGCCTTTCCTCAATTATCAATTTTCCCCATTAATAACTTGATCACACTCTAATATTGCTTGCCCATACATGTCCCAGTTTTCATATGTGAAATCTGGTAGAGTTTGCTTTCATGGGGTGTTGGAATGATATCTTCAGAGGGGTTCTTGCCCTTGCCTTCCTGAGGCTGAGAGAGTGTGACTTGTCTAAGGTCGCCCAGTAGGCTTCATTTTCATCTTGGATTTGCAATTGGGAGAGAAAAGACTCGATCTGGTTGTCATTTGGTGGATTCCTACTTGAAGAAAAAATCTCAGACTTAAGCTACTCGAGAAGAGAAACACAATGTTAAAACTGTGCTGCGTCTTTACAAAATCTTAATATGACCCAATGTGAACTTAACAATAAATATGCTTAAAGCAAATATTTTCTTACACCAGATTTCTTTTGGAACAACAGTCTTGAGTGATTTGGCCACCCTTTCTCAAAAAACATCCATCTTAAGGCACTGATGAAGCGTAAACAAACAGAGGAAATATGCTGGCAAATTTGTGCTTCAAACTAAACATCAGGAAGGTCAACTTGAAATGGTTTAAGCATGATGATAGCCACCATTGTCATGTGTTTTTCAACCACTTGCCAAGTTGTGTGAAAATTGTTGGCATAAGATCCACCTGGTTACATGTCTACCCCAAAACTTTATTCCACCGCAATGGAAACACAATGTGACACACTTCAAGATGCCTGATCAAACTTGGAAGCAATCACAATTTCATGACTCCTTGAAAGCAGCTGATTCAAGTTCAGTTCATTTCCCCCAATAAAGCATTCACCCAGAGATGAAAGAGCCAAACTATTAAAATTTGGCAGTGTTTTTATGTATGTAAGTGAGGGAAAGTAAGGACAGAACTTTGAGAAATACTTGGGTATGTTGTCTACATTTGCTTCCAGTGGAGAGACTGCCATCTTGTGATCAGAGGAGACTGAGTTAAAAACACCTCGTATTGCAATGGCAGGGAATATTTGATCCTCCTGAAACTGTTGAAAATCTTCTAGCAAGTTATAAGGCATTTTGGAAGGCCCCACTTTCGTTCCAAATTGACAACATGGGAAAAAAAAGGTGTTTGTTGAAAAGCAGCCTTTCATATTGATAGAGACAGTATTTTGTGAACTGGCTTCTTCCATTTTATCCCACGTTACCCTAAAATAGAAGGGACAGAGAGTTTCATCTATGATGACGATCATACCATCACAGCTCAAGCAGGGAGCTTTGTAATGGTTGAACAGAAGCCCTTGACAACATGGAAAAAAGGTTTCGTTGTTTGTTTGTTGAAAAGCAGCTTTTCATACTGATAGAGACAGTATTTTCTGGACTGGCTTCTTCCATTTTATCCCATGTTACCCTAAAATAGAAGGGATCGTCTATGATGACGATCATGCCATCACCACTCAAGCAGGGAGCTTGGTAATGGTTGAACAGAAGCTCTCTGAAGCTTTAGGTACTTTTACTGCCTATTACAGGGAAAACCATCTAAAACACAGACATGTGCTTTTCATCTTAACAGACAAGCATCGAGAGCAGTACTTGATAGCCCACACAAATGAAACATATTGAATAAGTTACTATATGGTAAGTGTGCAAATCCTATTGATTCAAGAGTCCAATCAATGTGGGAGTAGAAATTCAATCTAAATCATTACATATCCACAGGGACATCCAAGTTACATCTTGTGTCTGCTTGCCTTTTCAGCTCCTTTAAAAAAATGTTAGTGCCTCACTCTTCCTGTCACTTTTTCTTTAAACTTATATTGATTGCGTCAAACAGAATTCAAAGTGCATAACTGGTTTGCACTCCATTAACAGCTGGGGGAAAGAGAAGAAGAGGCAGAATTTTGTACTTCCCAGTAGGATCAGGCAAAAGCAAACAGCTGCAGCTTGTGTGTTTTTCCTCATTAATAAGATATACCATATTAACCACATAGTAATGTAGCTTGGCCATATGTGTCTCTCTTCTCATCTGTGAAATGAAGCAGGCTATGTCACTATTCCTGAGATATTTTGTGCCAAGTTCTCACCTACTCCCTAAAGCAGGCATGAGCAAACTTCGGCTCTCCAGCCAGTAGGCTGTTAGGAATTGTGGGAGTTGAAGTCCAAAACACCTGGAGCTAAAGTTTGCCCATGCCTGCTCTAAAGCCTCTGTTTATTCTTAACAAAGTAAAGACAGCAGGATAAATCTGAGGAAGAAAACATTCCTAGCTTAAAATGTGGTGAAGAGTCAGAGATTTGACTACAAGTCTTTATCTATGAGGCAATGTGCAAAATAATTACAAGAGGGCGGGGGGTGATCATTTTAATGCAGATTGCTGACCAAGAAATGCATGCCACTCAAAAAATATGTGCAGCAATATCTAAAACTGGGAAACTGGATAATAAAAAGTTCAGTTTCTCATTTTCCTACCTACACATGAGAAACCTAAATAAACACCATTCTTTTAACAAGAGAAGATAAATAAGTGCAATATGAATATTCTGCATTATGAGGAAGAGTAGGGCGGCACTATTTTCAGCTTTTTCCAAGTGTGCAAGGAAAAGAGTCCACGAACCAGATGATTGCTTCTTGACAGCTATTTCAACAAGGGAGATTGTTACTTGGAGAGATTTTTTTTGCAACTGATCAGAAATATAAATTATGCATTCAACAAAAGCCGCTTAGCTCAAGTACATGTTTCTGTATAAGGTGCGTGGAAGGAAGCTTGAATGTGATGCCTGAGACTGAAATCCAGTAGTCCAACATTTCTTCAGTAGAGGGCACTCCCATATCAAAGATTGCTATTCACTCACTCCCTCCAGTTTCCTTTTCTGTTTCTTCATGACTGCTTCCAGCTCTGATACTTTACCGGAATCCTGGAAGAAAATGATACGCATTAGGAACAGATGCTGTTCTGCCTTGAAGCATTTACCAATCCCCCTCCCATCTCACTTTGCTTTTTCACATCTATGACGCATGTGATGCTTTCTAAAATCAGCAACTTTCTGGATTAACTCCATCCTCCTGCTCACAGTCTCTGTATTTTAACTCCAGGCTGATCTCAGAAGACCAGAAGATCTCAGAATTTGTTCCTTTTTCTTTCCAACTTTATTTTGGTTATCTATTTTGGATATTTTGGATATGGTGTGTTCATGTCAGAATATTTTCTGTCAACTCCTAATATGATCAGACTCCGATACCAGATTCCCCAGGACAGGCTATTTGAACCCCATATAACTGATTAGCTGATTCCTAATCCACCTAAAACAGTGGTTCTCAACATGTGGGCCATGGCCCAGAAATGGGCCACAAAATCGAAAATCCGGTCTGCAAACCTCCTTCCTCTTTATTTATTTTATTTTATTTCCACTCCTTTCCATAGAGCTTACCATCCCAGCCCCTTTTGGTACTAATTTTGGAGAGTGGTTCTTGGTCAAAGTGGTTCCTGGTTCCTTAGGCAGCACATATACTAAAATTGGAATGATATACTAAAAGTGGTCCACCTTCAAGTGGGCCCTGGTCAAAAAAAGGTTGGGAACCACTGATCTAAAATGCAGACACGTGCTTTTCACCTTAATAATAGACAAGCATCTCGAGTCATTCTGTACCGTGCTCTGACTTGTAAGAAGCACTGCTTGACTATCTAGCAAAAAGTGGTTACTCGAAATAATATCATATGAAAGCTGACTGGAACAACCTGGGGATCACAACCAGATATATTGAAGACATCTGCCCTTGCACTTTGCTACTCTGATTTTCAGATATGCATGCCCAGTGTGGAATACATCTCACCACATTATGGCTCTTAATGAGACATACCTCATTATCACAGGATGTCTATGCCCTACACCTCTGGATAAATTATACTGTTTAGCCGGTATTGAACCACCTGACATCTATCAGGAAGTAGCAGCTAGCAATGAAAGGACCAAGGCAGTGACATCTCCAGGCAATTCTCTGTTCAGATACCAGCCAGCATGCCAATGCCTTAAATCAAGAAATAACTTCCTAAGATCTACAGAGATACTCGTAGAAACACCTCAGCAAGCAAGAGTCCAAAAGTGGCAGGCTAAAACCTGAAACCTCAACTTGTGGCTAATATCAGATGAGAAACTCTCCCCTGGGCATACAAAAATCTGTCCGACTTGGAAGGCGCTGAACAGACTGCAATCTGACACCAGAGATGCAGAGCTCATCTTAAGTAATGGGGCTACAAAGTGGAGTCCACGACGTGTAAATGTGGAGGAGAGCAAACTACAGATCACTTACTACAATGCAGTCTGAGCCCTGTCACATGCACAATTGAGGACTTTCTTATAGCAACACCAGCTTCTGATAAAAGGAAATCTAGTACAATGCCAAGTTTTTAACTTTGTTTGTGTTTTTTAATGCAATATAATTGTATCCTCAATTTGCTTCTGACACGATAAATAAATACCCCATATAACATTGGGAAGAACAGGAACAAAATCTGGGCGTTTTCCATCCATCTGGATGCACCCTGTGCTAAAGCCTCTCAGGGCCCTTCCACACAGCCCCATATCCCAGAATAGCAAGGCAGAAAATCCCACATTATCTTAGTGTGGACCAGGCATGTAGCCAGGGGGGGGGCTCGGGGGGCTTCAGCCCCCCCCCGAAATTTTCATGGTGGTTCGCGAAAAGGCCTTACTGGTGCATTATTTAAACTGTTATGTTTATTCCTATCATGATCTGATCACCATGCTCAATATATCCCATATGCATGGGGGTATTGGGGTAATGATACAAAAGGTTTGCTAGGCTAGACCCTCTTTCACTCAGACTCAGCCCCCCCCGAAACTCAGCCCCCCCTCCGAAACCCCCCCGAAAATTTTTTAGCCCCCCCCGAAACGAAATCCTGGCTACGGGCCTGGTGTGGACTTAGATAACTCAGCTCAAAGCAGATATTGTAGGATTTTCTGCCTTGATATTCTGGGATATAGGGCTGTGTGGAAGGGCCCTCAGATGTTCCTCTCAAAGAGATTTCCACCAACACCCTTCCAAATAAGTAGGCCATCCACTGGGGGTCATGAGAATAAGATGCCAGCAAAAGTGGAAAAACTGCAAATAAAAAACCCACAATTTTTAAATCTCCAGTCTCTTTGAAACTTCCACATTATCTGCTTTGAACTGGATTTTTTTTTTGTCGTGTCAGGAGTGACTTGAGAAACTGCAAATTGCTTCTGATGTGAGAGAATTGGCTGTCTGCAAGGACGTTGCCCAGTGGATGCCCGGATGTTTTGATGTTTTATCATCCTTGTGGGAGGCTTCTCTCATGTCCCCGCATGATGAGCTGGAGCTGATAGAGGGATTCGAACTTGCGACATGTTGGTCTTCAGTCCTGCCGGCACAGGGGTTTAACCCACTGCACCACCGGGGGCTCCGTTTTGAACTGGATTATATGAGTCTACACTGTGTGGCAAGTTCAAAGCAGATAATCCGAATTTTATGTGGCAGTGTAGAAGGAGCCTCAGAGAACATCTCTATGAATCTCTAGGTCCTCCAGTGTGATTCAGTGGTCAGTGTTGACCTTATAATTGCACTGGAGGACCTACAAATGTCTAGACAAGTGTTCTTGCTAGGAATCTCTATGTCCCCGAGTGTCTATGGAAAACTCTTAGGAAAGATTTGTACCTCCAAGAGAGCTCTCTGGACGGTAACCTGGCTGTACACCCGAGCGCCTTCCTCTGGGCTGACCGCTTTGAACTCATCCTTCTGCAGGGAGAAGAGCTGAGCGCCACTCAGAACTCCAAAGGCTTTCACGGTGCTGCAGTATCAGAGGATAGATACAGAAGTCATGGAAAGAAGTCATATTTCTCTGATTTACACCCATCAAACTCTAAATACCACACAGTTATGAAATTGAGTTATGTCACACTGAAAGAGGGATGGAAGATTAGTTCTGAAGAATGCAGTTAGAATCTACTATACGCAAACAGCAACTGAACAAATAGTTTGGCATCTCCTATACTCCATAGATTGTCTTTGGCAATGAGTCAGTAGGATAGTCTTTGCAAAGCATTTTATCATTGAGGAAATCCTTGAAATAATGGGTTGTTGTGGGTTTTCCGGGTTGTATGGCCATGTTCTAGAAGCATTCTCTCCTGACGTTTCACCTGCATCTATGGCAGGCATCCTCAGAGGTTGTGAGGTCTCACAACCTCTGAGGATGCCTGCCATAGATGCAGGCGAAATGTCAGGAGAGAATGCTTCTAGAACATGGCCATACAGCTCAAAAAACCTACAACAACCCAGTGACTCTGGCCATGAAAGCCTTTGATAATATCTTCAAATAATGTTCTGCTCATAAGAAATCCCTACAATAAATAATTAGATATATAGCTCTAAAATGCATTTCTGGCCCTAGGTGCTTGGAGATCTGCTACTGGATCTCTTTGGGAGCCCGATGGTTTCAGGGAAACATGATTGAGAAATCCTGTAGTAGGGAGTCACTTTATTGTTCATTCATTCAGCCGCTTCCAACTCTTCGTGACCTCATGAGCCAGCCCTCAGCAGAGCTCCCTGTCGACCGTCACCACCCCCAGCTCCTTCAAGGTCAAGTCAGTCACTTCTGAACATTATTTCAAGGTATTGTCAAAGGCTTTCATGGCCAGAGTCACTGGGTTGTTGTGGGGTTTTTGAGCTGTATGGCCATGTTCTAGAAGCATTCTCTCCTGACGTTTCGCCTGCATCTATGGCAGGCATCCTCAGAGGTTGTGAGGTCTCACAACCTCTGAGGATGCCTGCCATAGATGCAGGTGAAACGTCAGGAGAGAATGCTTCTAGAACATGGCCATACAACCCGGAAAACCTACAACAACCCATTATTTCAAGGATTTCCTCAAGGATAAAATGCTTTGCAAAGACTATCCTACTGACTCATTTTGTCACAACAACAATAATTGAGAATCTTAATCAGGACAAGATTCTATACAAGAGTCTATACAAGATTATTGTCCTGCATAAATAGGAGTCTAGTGTCGAAGTCATGCTACACTTCTATTCTGCCTTGGTCAGGCCACACCCTGAATACTGTGTCTAATTCTGGGCACCACAATTGAAGGGAGATGTTGACAAGCTGGAATGTTTCTAGAGGAGGGCGACCGACTCAAATGATCAAAGGTGTGGAGAACAAGCCCTATGAGGAGCGGCTTAAAGAGCTGGGTATGTTTAGCTTGCAGAAGAGAAGGCTGAGAGGAGACATGATAAGGGTTATGTATAAATATATGAGAGGAAGTCATAGGGAGGAGAGAGCTGGCTTGTTTTCTGCTGCCCTGGAGACTAGGAAATAGAACAATGGCTTCAAACTACAGGAAAGGAGATTCCACTTGAACATTAGGATAAACTTCCTAACTGTGAGAGCTGTTGAGCAATGGAACTCTCTGCCCCAGAGTGTGGTGGAGGCTCCTTCTTTGGAGGCTTTTAAACAGAGGCTGGATGGCCATCTGTCAGGGGTGCTTTGAATGTGATTTTCCTGCTTCTTGGCAGGGGGGTTGGACTGGGTGGCTCACGAGGTCTCTTCCAGCTCTATGATTTTATGATTCTAAGTCAGCTCTCCCAAGCCTCCAATATACATCCATGGAACACTGGAGCTGATTGTTCTGAAAGTGGATTAATTGCTTTCACACATCAGTGCTAAGTGGCCACTGTAAAGATCTGAAAGCCATGCATCACCTCACACAGGCTGAAAATTTAGAGTGAAGGTCATGATTTGCCGCATACTGGGTTCTATTCCATTCTATCCAACTCTCACAATTGTTTAAATATGCTTGATAACATGCTGCATCAAATTAACATGGCTAAGTCTTTCAGATTTAACTAGCATTACTCGGGATGTCAAACCCCTACTGAAAAATTAAGCAACGACACTGCATGAGAAGCCATGTGTTATTGAACAGGCCAGGAAATCAACGGCTGCTTCACATGGTGGCCAGTTGGGGAAATGGCTAATAAAATGGTCAGATGCTTGCCAACTAAGGAAAATGCGTGGGAAAAATTGGCTTATGCCGTTGTTATGGCAGGCCCACACCCAACATGAAATTTTAATGCACTAAGGCCAGTCAATAACAAAGGCAAGAGGCAGTTTTGGCCTGTGTTAAGGAGTATATGTGTGTGTGTATGTATGTGCATATATATATATCTTATATCTTATATCTATCTTATATCTATCTTATATCTATCTTATATCTATATAAATAAAATGTAATGTTAGTTTGTGGGATTAACATAACTCAAAAACCATTTGACGAATTGACACCAAATTTGGACACAATACACCTATCAGGCCAACGAGTGACCATCACTCATAAAAACACTGAAAAACATAGCGGAAGGGACTTTAAAAGGCCAAAAAAGCAAAAAGACGCTACAGTGCAAAAATGACTCCCCCTGGCAAACAACGCACAAGATAGCATATCCACACCCTCTTCCAGACTACAGATCCCAGCATCCCCTAGACCAGGCCCTTTAGGGAGGGGAGGATGATCCAAATGCACTGCTTCCAAGATGCAAGCTTTCTTCTCTTCGGATTTATTTTGAGAGCATCCCAATCCTTGCATATTTCCAATTTCCTATTCCTGGACTGCACCTCCCAGAAATCCATCAGATAGATAAGGTAGATAGATTAGACAGAGATCAATAGGTAGGTAGATAGATGGATCAGGAGGACTGCTGGGAGTTGCAGTCCAAGAATAGGTAGAGAAGGAAGAAAAGGGAGAAAGAGGAAAGAAAAGGGGGGTGAGGGAAAAGGAAGAGAAGGAAGGAAGGAAGGAGAGAAGGAAACAAGGAAAGGGAAGGAAGGAAGGCAAGAAAGAGGGAAGAAAGGAGAGAAAGAGGTAAGGAAAGTTGGCCACAGCAATGCGTGGCAGGTACAAGTAATATATATATGTGTGTGTTTGTGTATAGGCTTTTTGCTAACTACAACCCCACTATATATTTTTATATTAAAAAGACCAACTCACAATGGGTTGAACCCCTTGGCCTCTAGCCATGTCTGGACTTCAGCAGTATTTGAATCATATCTTAAAGGCACATTGGTATCAGGAGCACGCTGGATTTGAAGATTCTTGCGGGCAGTTGAGCCATTGGCCAACCTCAGGGCCAGCTCCTCATTGACGGTGTTGAAGCGCTCTGTCGGGGCAGGAAGTGATGTTATGCATGGTCCCATTGAGTTGTAAACATTTGCATGAATAGACAGAAGAATGAACTTTGCTTCCCGCAGTACAATACAAGTATCTATTGTAGTCGTTCAAAAGGTCATATTCTTTCAAGGAATTCCTGTAGTATGCTAATATAAGGGCAGCTATAAACTACCATATATACTTGAGTATAAACAGAGTTTTTCAGCCCCTTTTTAGACTGAAAAAGCCCCCTGTGGCTTATACTCAAGTCAAAGTTATTATTTTACTCTATTATCATTATTTTTATTTACTAATTTACTTTATTTATTATTATTATTATTATTACATTTATTATTTTACTCTATTTTATTATATTTATTATTTAACTCTATTATTATTGTTGTTGTTATTATTATTACATTTATTTTGTTTTACTCTGTCATTATTTTATTACTTTTATTATTTTACTCCATTTATTATTATTGTTACATTCATTATTTTATTCTATTTTTATTATCAGTACATTTATTATTTTACTCTATTTTATTATATATATATATTATTTAACTCTTTTATTATTGTTATTATTACACTTACCTTGTTTTACATTATCATTATTATTTTATTACTTTTATTATTTTACTCTATTTTTATTCTCATTACATTTCTTATTTTACTCTATTTTATGATTATATATTATTTAACTCTTTTATTATTGTTATTATTACATTTACTTTGTTTTACTCTATCATTATTATTTTATTACTTTTATTATTTTACTCTATTTTAATTATTATATTTATTATTTTACTCTATTATTATTATTATTTTTACATTACTTTATTATCATTACATTCATTATTTTACTCTATTACTATTACATTCATTATTTTACTCTATTATTACTTTTACTATTACATTTGCATTATTTTACTCTATTATTATTATTTTACTCTATTATTACTGTTACTACATTTCCATTATTTTACTCTTATTATTATTATTATTATTATTATTATTATTTTACTCTATTATTACTGTTACTGCTACATTTCCATTATTTTACTCTATTATTATTATTATTATTATTATTATTATTATTATTATTTTACTCTATTATTACTGTTACTATTACATTTGCATTATTTTACTCTATTATGATTATTATTTTACTCTATTATTACTGTTACTACTACATTTCCATTATTTTACTCTATTTATTATTGTTATTACTACATTTATTATTTTACTCTATTATTATTGGAAGGATATGTAAGCACATTTACGTTGAAGAATGTTAGAATAATATTTAATCAGAGTTGGACAGTTATCTTAAATTACAGTTTTATGTAAAAATTGGAAAAAAAACATTTAACCTACTGATGCCTCAATTAATTTAATTTTATTGGTATCTATTTTTATTTTGGAATTCACCAGTAGCTGCTGCATTTCCCACCCGCGACTTATACTCGAGTCAATACGTTTTCCCAGTTTTTTGTCATAAAATTAGGTGCCTCGGCTTATATTTGGGTCAGCTTATACTTGAGTATATACAGTATATTCTTTTACTGCTTTGTCAGGCCAACACAGTGTAATGGTTAAGTGTTGGACTGAGACTCTGGGAAGCCAGAGTTTGAATCTTCACTAAGCTATGGAAACCGGCAGGATGACCTTGCATAGGACACACTCTCTCAGCTTCAGAGAAAGGCAAGGGCATTCCTTCTCTGAACAAACCTTTCCAAGAAAGCCCTGTAATAAGTTCACCTTAAGGTCACCATTTGCCGGAAATGACTTGAAGGCACACAACAATGGCTTTTCATGGCCAACTAGTCTTAACTGTTTCAAGTATCTAATGTAAAGTGCTTTGTTCTAGAGGCAGGATTTGGGACTCCCCAAGGTAGTAGAGAGTTTTATTGCAGAGGCGTGAACAGCAACAAGACCTCTCCCCATTTCAATAGTTTATACTCAGAATGGGCCAGAAGCCAAAAGATTATTCTTGCAGTGCTATAAGGAGCAACTAAGACATCCTCTGCTCTGTGCCAAGATTTCGCTGATATCACTAGGACGAATTTGTTGGAACAAGGCTGGGGGTTCTCCATGTCTTCTACAAGGGAAGAGGGTCTTACCTCGATCACTCAGGTCCATGTTAAGTGCCTCTGTGCTGGCCCAGCTCCTGCCATTGGAGTACACACCTTTGGTCTTTGGTGGCGGTTGGGGTGGAACTTTCTAAGTAAAGATAAATAAGCAAAATGGGTTGCTGTGAGTTTTCCGGGCTGTACGGTCATGTTCCAGAAGCATTCTCTACTGAAACTGTTCCAAGACACAAGAAGATTAGAAAAACCAAGGACCAGGAAGGCACATCTACTGTGCTCCCTGACTTTCCTTCTACGCTCCAGAGAAATGGACACTCTCACACAATTTCTGCAGCCAAAAGGACTTTCAAAAACACCACAAGCTCACCATATTTACGACCATCTAGAATGCAAGGAGACGATGCTTCTGGAACATGGCTATACAGCCCAGAAAACTCATAGCGACCCAGTGATTCCAGGCAAGAAAGCCTTCAACAATACAATAAACAAATTGTATAGCTTGCCTCCTAAAAAAAAATCTTGTAGGGCAGGATATGGAACAAAGTACACTATCGGTACCACCTGCATTGACTTTCCAAGATGGCAGGCTTTTAACTTTGAAGCCCCTCAATGGTTTGGTTTGTACAGAACTTCTTAGGTAATTACTTTGTGTATGTGTACATTTGAATGTACAGCCTATATGGGTGATAATAAATGCCTGATTTTCAAAGCATTCTCTTTCACCTTTAATCTTCTTGAGTTTGAAAATAATAATAATAATAATAATAATAATAATAACTGCAAAGACTCTGGCACAAGCCAGTAAAGGTGGTTCCAGTGGTGATCGGCACACTGGGTGAAGTGCCTAAAGACCTTGGCCTGCACTTAAACACAATTGGCGCTGACAAAATTACCATCTGCCAGCTACAAAAGGCCACCTTACTGGGATCTGCAAGCATTATTCGCCGATACATCACACAGTCCTAGACACTTGGGAAGTGTCTGATGTGTGATCCAATACAACAGCCAGCAGAGTGCCCTTGTTTGCTGTGGACTAATCTTGTTGTGTTTCAAATAATAATAATAATAATAATAATAATAATAATAATAATAATAATAATAATAATAAACGGCACACTGGGTGCCGTTCCAAAAGATCTCAGCCAGCATTTGGAAACAATAAACATTGACAAAATCACAATCTGTCAACTGCAAAAGGCCACCTTAGTTGGATCTGCGCACATCATTCGAAAATACATCACACAGTCCTAGACGCTTGGGAAGTGTTCGACTTGTGATTTTGTGATACATAGATCTCATTTGCTGTGACATACTGTGTTTTTGTGTCAGTAAAATAATAATAAATAAATAATAATAATAATAATAATAATAATAATAAGGTAAAGGTTTCCCCTGACATTAAGACTGGTTGTGTCCAACTCTAGGGGATGGTGCTCATCTCAATTTCTAAGCCAATGAGCCGCCATTGTCCGTAGACACCTCCTAGGTCATGTGGCCAGCATACAACCCAGTTAACTTCCCGCATAAGCAGTACCTCTTGATCTACTCACATTTGAATGTTTTCTAACCACTAGGTTGGCAAAAACTGGGCCTAACAGTGGGAGCTCATTCTGCTCCCCAGATTCAAACCGCCAGCCTTTTGGTCAGCAAGTTCACCAGCTCAGCGGTTTAACCCACTGTGCTATCAGGTGGCCCAATAATATAATAAAACACTTTATTTCTAGGCTGCCCTCTCTCCCCGGAAGGACTCAAGGTAAACATTCAATGCCTTGAAATGGGTACAAACACATCAAAATAATACCGAATAATGGATTGTAACAGCAGAAAACTTACAACAAAGGAATTAAGCATCAAAATGAAATAAAAGTGTCCCAATCCTCCTTCTCTCCATACGCTAAAGTGCTTAAGTACATATTTAGAAGATTCTTAAAGGAGAGGAGGGTGGGAGCCATTGTTATTTCTTTAGGAAGGGAGCTCCAGAAACAGGAAGGTCCCCTCTCTCGTTCCCACCAAACGAGCTTGTGACAGGGGTGGGACTGAGAGGAGGGCCTCCTCTGTAGACTGCAGTGCACGTGATGCTCTATACAGGGAGATATGATTAGACAAATATCCTGAACCCAAGGCGATTAAAGGCGATTAAAAGAAATGGCATCTGTTCCATTCCTTAAGACTCCATGAGCTTGGGTCATGAGAATAGAAGATAGAGAATAGAAGAGCCACTCTTCTAGATTAGGTCACACAGCAATAACTACCTAGTCCAGTGCCCTGTTCCCAACAGTGGCCAGAGATATTCTGTTGAAATCTTGCATACAGGGCAGGAAGGCAACCATCACACTTCATTGCCTATTTCTAGGATTTGGTATTCAGAGGGATATGGAACCCCTGCAATTGAGTGCTGTAACAATTGCTCACCTTGCTTACCACAGGACTAGTCCCATTGACCTGGGCAGTTCTCTTGTGGTTCTGGACATCAGACTCTTCTCCAGTCGAAACTGGGCTAAGAATATTATAAGGAACATAGCCAACTTGTCCGTAACGGTTCTGAACTTTCCACCATTTCTTGCTGTCGTCCATGACCTACCAGCGAAGGAAAAACAATAGCCCATCAGTTAAACAGAAATGAAGTTTTACCCCAGTGTTTCTCAACCTTCCCAATACCATGAGCCCTTAACACAGTTCATCATGATGTGGTGACCCCCAACCATAACATTATTTTCGTAGCTACATCATAACTGTAATTTTGCTACTGTTGTGAATCGTAATGTAAATATCTGATATGCAGGATGTATTTTCATTCACTGGACCAAATGGCACAAACACCCAATATGCCCAAATTTGAATACTGGTGGGGTTTGGCAGGAGGGGTGTGTGTGATTGATTTTATCATTTGGAAATTGTAGTTGCTGGGATTTATAGTTAACCTACAATCAAAGAGCATTCTGAGCTTCACCAGTGATGGAACTGAACCAGACTTGGCACATAGAACTCCCATGACTAACAGAAAATACTAGAAGGGTATTTTTGGAGTTGTAGTTCGCCTACATCCAGAGAGTACTGTGGACTCAAACAATGATGGATATGGACCAAACTTGGCACAAATACTCAATATGCCCAAATGTGAACACTGGTGGAGTTTGAGGAAAATAGACCTTGACATTTGGGAGTTGTAGCTGCTGGGATTTGTAGTTCACCTAAATCAAAGAGCATTCTGATCCCCACCAACGATTTATTTATTTATCATGTCAGGGGCAACCAGACAATTGCATTACATTTCTAACCGATGAAGGTGAAAAATAAGAGAGAAACTGGGGTATTTTAAAGAAAACTAAGAGTCACTGTCAAACTGGGACAGTTTGAAGTGTATGTGATTCTCAGATGCAGTCAGCTTCTCTGAGACAATATCCAGCAGCATCTATACTACGCATGGGTAAACTCTGGCCCTCCAGATGTTTTGGACTCCATCTCCCACCATTCCTAACAGCCTCAGGCCCTTTCCTTTTCCCTCTCTGCTGCTTAGCAATTGTGGGAGTTGAAATCCAACACACCTGGAGGGGCCAAGTTTGCCCATGCCTGATGTATACCAATGAGCCCCCCACTCCATGTATAGGTTCTGTAGGACACTAACTCACCTCTAATAAGTCTTCTTGAAGCACTGAAAGTTCATTGTTGTTTCTGGCTGTGAAGTTATGGGTGCAAATTGCCAGCTTCTTGTCTGGATGTCTGTGTCTGTGAAGAAAGAAGGAAGAGAAAGTATACTGAATTATAAGTGAGGCAACATAGGAGTTCTTCGACAAAACATAGTCTTCGACAAAAAAGCCTTTGACAAAACATAGGAGTTGTGTGTCCTCTAGAACTGTGGTCCCCAGTCTTTTATTTTCCAGGTGTTTGGAATTTCAGCCCCAATAATTCCCAGATGTTGGCCAAGCTGGGCTACTGGGAATTGAAGCCCCAAGCCCCTGGAAGACCAAAGGCTGAGAATTATTGTCCTAGACCAGGCATGGGCAAACTTGGGTCCTCCAAGTGTTTTGGACTTCAACTCCCACAATTCCTAACAGCTTCAGGCCCCTTCCTTTCCCCCCTCAGCTGCTTAAGCTTGCCCATGCCTGGTCTAGATGGTGAAAATTACATCTAGAGATCCATCACACCAAGATTCAGCTTTGAGATGCAAGAGTTACTACGCATAAGGATATATCTGCATCGGTAAACTTGCTCCATTGAGATTTAATTTCACTTTTCTACTTCACCATCCTACTATTTGAGATGTGCATGCTTGAGACCTTCATATAGACTTATACTCTTTGTTTGATTTAATCTACGGCTACAGTGTTGAGCTAATATAAATCAGTGAATTAAATCCACCTTGATTGACAAACAAGATTTTCCTGAATAATTGAGTTGTTAAAATGGTTACACATGAATTTTAAGCAAAGTGTCTTGTAAAAACTGTAGATGCCAAATACCAACATAAAGCTAAGTGCATCAACGAATACTGGCAATTCCAAGCTAAATGGAAAATCAACCTAGGATTTCTTTAATTTCTCAACATGGGAGTCAGGACCCCTGGGGTGGTTGCATGGGAGTGTCATAAGAATGAACTACAAATCCCAGCAACTACACTCCCAAATGACAAAATCAATCCAACCCCACCAGTATTCTCATTGGGGCATATTGGGTATTTGTGCCAAATTTGGCCCAGTGAAGGAAAATTCATCCTGCATATCAGATATTTAAACTGCGATTCAAAGCAATAGCAAAATGACAGTTATGAAATGGCAACGCAAATAATGTTATGGTTGGGGTTAATCACATGAGGAACTATATTAAGGGGCCATGGCGTTAGGAAGGTTGAGAACCACTCAATGAATTAGATTATAGTCCCTGTTTAATAAACTTAGACCTTTAGCTGATAAATCACCGAAAGCAAGTTGGACTGAAAATGGTGCTTTACTCATTTGATTTCTTCCACAATATTTTAGTTTGGTTATGTTAGTACAACAGGAAATGAAAAGGAAATGATTAAACACAACCTAATGAAGTGTGATAGATTTTATTTATTCAGTTGCAAACATCGTGCAGTTCCTTCAATATCTTAGAAAGACTGGGGTTTGGCAAGATGCTGAAATTTTCATCGTGCCGGAAATTGAAGCCTGACTAAAAAGTCAAACGGTGAGTCAATTAAAAATATTTCAATGTATTTCAATAGATGATAGACCTCATTTTAAATCAGTTTCATTTAAGAAATGCTGAATTTACAAAATTCTTCATTAATATATACATTACATAGACCACAGTTGGGGTGCAATTTCCTGGTTTAAAAACATCGTGGGGGAAAGATTGTGAAGAAGCCGTGCTTTTAGCATACAACAGCAATTCTGATTATCAAGGTAAAAAGGTAAAGTTTTCTCCTGACATTAAATCTGACTAGACTTAATGGTGGTGATCTCCATTTCTAAGTTGAAGAGCTGGCGTTGTCCATAGACACCTCCAAGGTCATGTGGCCAGCATGACTGCATGGAGCACCGTTACCTTCCTATAGAGGCAGTACCTGTTGATCTACTCACATTTGCATGTTTTCGAACTGCTAGGTTGGCAGAAGCTGGGGCCAACAGCGGGAGCTCACCCTGCTCCCCGGATTAGAACCACCAAATTTTTGTTAAACAAGTTGAGCAGCTCAGTGGTTTAACCCGCTGTGCCACCATGGGGCTCTGATTAGCAAACCATCCAGTTAAATGGAGAAAATAATGACAATTCCTGGTTGCACAAATTTTGTACAGGAAATAGAAAATGTGATACTGAAGGAAGAGCATAATAATGTCCGGAAAGAAAAAAAAATGTAAGATCCACACAGTTACCCCTTTTATTCAGAGAACCTCTCCTTTTATGTTCCTTTTCCTAGCTGGAGTTTCAGAAAAGGGACCCACATTTTTCCAAGGGTTCAGAGAAGGACAGGAGAAACAAAGAAGGAAAAGAAGGAAAGTCATCCCGTCCCCCCACCCAGTCCTACCTTAGCTGGCTGCCTAGTGTCCCCCTCTCGGCTTTCTTCTCGGCGCCATCATTAAACCGCTGTCCTCTTCTTTTCATCCTGTTATCTCTCCTTTCTGTTCCCATCACCACAGCAGCTGACCTGCACCACTTGCTCCCTGCATCTGGGGACATTCCCAGTCCTGTCTGGTTCCCTTTCTGCCCTCTAAATCCCATCCGAAAATCTAACATTCCTGCTGCAACCCATCAATTGTATGAATCCTAGTCCCTGGCCTCTTCTCTGCACTTTTTTAATCCTAACAATCTCCACTTTTAAGATAATCCAAACTCTATCGCTCTGACACATTCCCATATCTTCTTAGAGCACCTAGGTCTCCTGATTCTTCCTTTCCATGCCTTCTGCTATATGGGTATGACTGACCATATTCTGACTTTAGTTAGCTTCCTGGCAACTTTTGCCTCCAAAGGATGAAAAATTCATAGTGTCCTTTTGTGCTATGGCTGGGAATGTTGTTTTGTTTGTTTAGCCAAGGCATGGGCAAACTTTGGCCCTCCAGGTGTTCTGGACTTCAAGTCCCACAATTCCTAACAGCCTCAGGTCCCTTCCTTAATATAATTTTACTATGCCTTTATATATAACTAGCTGTCCCCTGCCATGTGTTGCCGTGGCCCAGTCTGTTTATATGTGTTTTGTGTGTGTGCATATGTTTATATGTGTATTTTTAAGTCTCTTCCATTGCGTTTTTCAGTCTTTTTATGAGTGATGGTCACTCCTTGGCCTGATAGGTGTATTGTGTCCAAATTTGGTGTCAATTCGCCCAGTGGTTTTTGAGTTATGTTAATCCCACAAACGAACATTACATTTTTATTTATATAGATGGGACTTGAGCATCCACAAAATTTGATATCCACAACGAGCCCTGGAAACAAACCCCAGGGGATTCTGAGCATCCCCTATAGCTTAATAAATGTGTTGTCGAAGGCTTTCATGGCCAGAATCACTGGGTTGTTGTGAGGTTTCCAGGCTGTATGGCCATGTTCCAGAAGCATTCTCTTCTGATGTTTTGCCCACATCTATGGCAGGCATCCTCAGAGTTTGTGAGGTCTGTTGGAAATTAGGTAAGTGAGGTTTATATATCTGTGGAATGTCCAGGATGAGAGAGAGAACCTTTGTCTGCTTGAGGAAGTGTGAATGTTGAAATTAGCCAACTTGATTAGCATTGAAAGGCCTTGCAGCTTCAAAGACTGGCTGATTCCTGCAGACAAGAGTTCCCTCTCCCATCCTGGACATTCCACAGATATATAAACCCCACTTGCCTAGTTTCCAATGGACCTTACAACCTCTGAGGATGCCTGTCATAGGTGTGGGTGAAACGTCAGGAGAAAATGCTTCTGGAACATGGCCATACAGCCCAGAAAGCTCACAGCAACCCAACTTAATAAATACTCGGTTGAGAGGTGGTCAGCTTCCATCGTGTAACTATTCTGTTTTTATTTTTAGCACAGATGTGGCTCAGCCCATTTTCTGAAAGATGTTTGAAACTGGACAGCCACAATCTTAAGACATTAGTGAAACATGTGCATAACATCTCTATGTAAACACCACACCATAAATACTTGAACAAATCCACCCTGTTTAAATGGAGAGGTCACTAGTCTCAATTGTTTTAGCGATACGTAGGAATCTTAAGCAGTCTCTGTTTTCTATATCCGGCCACATACGCCTCAGTTCCAGAATATCTAGTTCAACTAGAAAAGAGGCATCTGGTATTAATTTATTTTAAGAACTACGAAATAACGTTTTTTCTGCTTTGGCATACTAGGCAGCAGTAGTCAGCTACTTCCTCATGTTGGGCGTGTATAGGTAGGGCAAGGTGAAGCGGACTCTATTCCGCTTGTCTATTTTATCCAAGGCAAATGTTGTTGACATCTCTGAGTTGGACTGATTGTTTAAAAGGCATGAGCAAATCATTGTGGGAATATCGATACTGAAGAATTTGAAACACCAGTTTCATAGTCTTATCCTTTCTTAGGAAATTATGGGCACTGTAGTTATTGTTATTGTGTGTCTTCAAGTCATTTTGGAGTTATGATCACTCTTTCATGGGGTTTGTTCAGGGTTGGTTTTCCTGGGCCTTCTTCAAAGGCTGAGAGAGTGTGACTTGTCTAAGGTCACTCACTACATTGATCCCGATGGTGCAATGGGTCAAACCCTTGTGCTGGCAGGACTGATGACTGACAGGTCAGTGGTTCAAATCTGGGGAGAGCAGACTGAGCTTCCTACATTGATCCCAGTGGTGCAATGAGTCAAACTCTTGTGCTGGCAGGACTGATGACAGACATGTCAGCGGTTCAAATCTGAGGAGAGCAGATTGAGCTTCCTCTGTCAACTCCAGCTTCCCATACGGGGACATAAGAGAAGCCTCCCACAAGGATGGAAAACATCAAAAACATGAGGGCATCCTAGGGGCAACGTCATTGCAGATGGGCAATTTTCTCAACCCAGAAGTGGCTTGCAGTTTCTCAAGTCACTCCTGACATGGAAAAAAAACCCCAGTGGGATTCATGGCCAGGGGGATAGTCAAACTCTGGCCCATTACTAATGCCACTAGACCAGGGGTCCTCAAACTAAGGCCCAGGGGCCTAATACAGCCCTCCAAAGTCATTTACCTGGCCCTCGCTCAGGGTCAACCTAAGTCTGAAACTACTTGAAAGCACACAACAACAATAACAACAAACGCTATCTCATCAGCCAAAAGCAGCCCCACGCTTCCCATTGAAATACTAATAAGTTTATATTTGTTAAAATTGTTCTTCATTTTAATTATTGTATTTTAAGTGTTTTTGCACTACAAATAAGATATATGCAGTGTGCATAGGAATTCATTCATTTTTTTCAAATTATAATCCGGCCCTCCAACAGTTTGAGGGACTGTGACCTGGCCCTCTGTTTAAAAAGTTTGTGGACCTCTGCACTAGACCATGCTGGTTCTTGGGAACAGTACTTTGAGATCACTACACATTTTCAGATCATACCATGCCACAATTTTCAGGGCTATGCTGAGAGAAGCTCATGATCATTGAAATAGTTTACGAAACTTTGAAATAGTTTCACTTTGACCCACCACTAAGATAAGTTGTAATTCAGGCATGAGCAAACTTTGGCCCTCCAGGTGTTTTGGACTTCAACTCCCACAATTCCTAACAGCCTACCGGCTGTTAGGAATTGTGGGAGTTGAAGTCCAAAACACCTGGAGGGCCAAAGTTTGCCCATGCCTGGGATAACTACTCTACTAGGGAATACTATAGAAGAATTAATGGGCTTTGAATATATTAACTGTCTAAGAACAATTCTGCCAAATTATTTTATTTCAGTTTGCAATTATTTTTGATATTGCCAAGGAAGCTGTGCCATGAAATTTACAGAAAAATTCAGCACACTCTGGAAACTACACCTCAGATCTCCTCCTACGTAGATCTAAATCCACCTTGAAACTATTTCCCTATTATTTAAAAGGTGTGTGTGCATGTGGAGGAGTATTTCCCCCAAAATTGAATAGTGTTTGTAAAACGTTTGCTTTGGGGTTCTTTAGGAACTATCCTACTCCCTATTTAGGTGACTTTATTCCTGAATGTGTTATGGTGGTCAGGCAAACTCTTTGCCCACAGTTACCACAAACCTAGATATGGAACAATAATTTGAAGTCCTTGCGTACACTGAAAAGCCGATCGTCCCCTACCCTAAGCTCTCACCCTCTGAGTCACCTTAGCAACCTGCAATGTTGTCTTAGGCAAACCACCACCTTTCCCCAGCTAGACCCTTAGTCACCCCACCACTATTTCACAATTGAGCCCATATTGCTAGCTTCATGCTCACCACCTGACCCACCTAACACCCAGTGCGGAAAGACAGAGAGAAAAAGAAAACAGCTTTAAGGAGGTGGAAAAAAAAGCAATCAGAATTTATTTAGGCTTCCCATGAACAAATGCCCATGACTATTCTCTACCCGAGAAAGTCCCTTGAATATTTTCAAACACCACCCAATATTTGCATGTACAAAGTTGAACCAAACCACATCCTGCTCTCCAAGTTTGACCATCAGAAAGATCTTCAATATTGCAACCCCTATGGTTATTGTTTTCCTCATTGCTGCTCTCTAGGACAGTGTTTCTCAACCTGGGGGTCGGGACCCCTGGGGGGGAGGTTGTGAGGGGGTGTCAGAGGGATCGCTAAAGACCATCAGAAAATACAATATTTTCTGTTGGACATTGTGGTTCTGTGTGGTAAGTTTGGCCCAATTTCTATCTTTGGTGGGGTTCGGAATGCTCTTTGATTGAAGGTGAACTATAATTCCCAGCAACTCCAATTCCCAAATATCAAGATATATTTTCCCCAACCTTCACCACATTTGGGCATATTAAATATCCATACCAAGTTTGGTCCAGATCCATCATTCTTTGAGCCCCCATGCTCTCTGGATGTAGGTGAACTACAACTCCAAAACTCAAGGTCAATGCCCACCAAACCCTTCCAGAATTTCTGTTGGTCATGGGAGTTCTGTGTGCCAAGTTTGGTTCAATTCCATCATTAGTGGAGTTCAGAATGCTCGTTGATTGTAGGTTAACTATAAATCCCAGCAACTACAACTCCCAAATGACAAAATCAATCCCACCCCCACTCCCACCAATATTCAAATTTGGGCATATCGAGTATTTGTGCCAAATTTGGTCCAGTGAATGAAAATACATCATGCATATCAGATATTTACATTGCAATTCATAACAATAGCAAAATTACAGATATGAAGTAGCAACAAAATAGTTTTATGGCTGGGTGTCACCACAACATGAGGAACTGTATTCATGGGTCGCGGCATTAGGAAGGTTGAGAACCACTGCTCTAGGTCGCAGGGAATGCTTTAGAAGCACATGATGCAGATTCAAGGAGAGAGTGCTTGGGTTGGGAATTCTTTCTGCAGTTGGTCTTCCACATATGTGGATTTGATTATTCAAAGGTTTGCTTAATACATTATCTCTAGGAATCTACAGGTCATCCAGTATGACTCTATGGAAGGCATGGGCAAACTTCAGCCCTCTAGGTGTTTTGGACTCCAACTCCCACAATTCCTAACAGCCTACCAGATGTTAGGAATTGTGGGAGTTGAAGTCCAAAACACCTAGAGAGCCCATGTGTGCCCATGCCTACTCTATGGTCAACTTTCACCACACATTTTAATGACTAGATAAAAAATAGGAGACCTCACAAGCTCTTAGCCTTAGTCATCCCATTCTATCCCACTGCATCCTCATCTCTCCTCCTTTTCCCTTCACTTTTTTATCCCTTCATTTCTCCAGATGTCTCCATTCATTTTTCAAGACATCTCAAGCTGAACATTCTCCCAAATGCTTATCAAGTGTTGGAAAGGTTATAGAAGACTTACCCATTGGCTGCAATTGTGACAGCTGATTGCTGTAAAAAAAAGAAGGGGAAGAAAAGAGAAGGAGTGAAATTCCAAGAAATCGCAACCATTACAGTGAGTCCAACGTCTCACTAAAGAAAGTATCTTTCCCTGTTACCTCTTTCAACTTATTAGTGCCATGTCATTGGACCCTTTTACACCACAAATTATAGCCCTGATTATTTTTTAATTAGTTTTTAAAATTCTAGTTATTGTCGAAGGCTTTCATGGCTGGAATCACTAGGTTCTTGTGGGTTTTTTCGGGCTATAGGGCCATGTTCTAGAGGCATTTCTCCTGACGCAGGCGAAACGTCAGGAGAAATGCCTCTAGAACATGGCCCTATAGCCCGAAAAACCCCACAAGAACCTAATTCTAGTTACAATTCCATTACAAATGTTTCATCTTTTGCCCTGAAAAAATACAATAAATACAAGATAAAATACATTGATCTATGTCATTAAACTTCCCTATTAACCACCCATTCCTTGGGTAGGAGACATATCTTCTCAATACATACATAATATATACCTTCCTAGGTTGTGTCTCTAACTAGGTTAATCTAGCTAGCCATTTTATATAGGATAGAATCAAGGTGATTTTCCCCCCTGCTTCTGAGTGACTCAAAATGCTCAGCCAATACTTCTGTGTCTAATTGAGATTTTTCTTTAAGCATCATTGTAAGTTTGTCATTGCTGTGCATTTGAAGACCTCTATGATCCATTCTTCTGTTGTTGGTGTAGCTGTCTTTTTCCAGTGTTGTGCATATTGCATTCTTATTTGTATGGTAGTATTAGTCAGTCCTGGTAAGGATTTGAATGGAGCACTACTATCCTCATCCCAAGAAAAACAGCACTTTTGTACACAGGTTTTCCTGCCGTAGAACTGTGTTTGGGATCCATTCATTTTACTGGTTTTGTAAACTATTGCTCACCTGAGCGCGACGTTCTTCGTGCCGGTGTTGCATCTCTACTGGATCTTCCCACGGCTGCCCAGAAGGGTCCAGGCGTGGGGGCTCCCAGCCACTTCGGAAAGTTGGGTTGTAGGGAGCAGCATAGTCCCTGGGGAAGTCCAGTCTGGAGGGAGGTGGGCAAAACAGAGGAGAAAGAACAGGAGGAAGGCAATTAAAAATGGGAATACAGAGGTGAAACTATGGAATCTTCAATCATGTTTCTGATTAGAGCTGCCAAAACTATTCAACTGATCTCTGTCAAGCTGGTAAAATGTGTTGGAAATAGCAACCTTCTCAAGCCTCTACTAGTTGTTTGCTGTGTATATAATTGTTTACTGTATTGTATGTGTGTATTGGTTTGCAATTTTTCCTAATCTCTTTGTTGGGGGAGGGGCTGCAGACCATGTGATCAGCTCCAGACATGTTCAGGACCTGAGACGCCATTTTAGATCAGTGTTTGCTTTAGTCTTCAGTGGAGATAGAAGCCATTAGATTCTTAAAGAGAGTGGAAGCTGTCTATATATTTAGAGATCGGACACTTATGCTTTGGACTATGGACTATTGAATCTATGGAAGATGCCCTGTGTTACCTACATAGAGAAACTACTCAAAATCCTATTATAACTGGATTCATAAGCAAAGTGCCTGTATGTTGTATAGGTAAAGTAAACTCTTTTAAATAAGACTGTTTATTTTGCCTCTTGAGACATGATTTAAAGGCTACACACACACACACACACATATACATACACACACGCACACTTTAATTTCACACACACACCACACTTTAATTTTTATTTATTCAAATAGACATAAATTTGTGTTTGTTGCATACAGTACAATACTTTCCAGTTATTAGTGTTCCATAGTTATTTCTCAGATATAATATATTTTCTTTAAGGGGTCACGGTCTTCTATTTAAATAATACATATAAAGGTATCATAGGCTCTTACTTAACAAATATATTTTAAAGGGGAGTAGATTTTTTTGGGCAACTATAAGAACACTTCTGAAACTCTGCTGAATAAATATATGTTTTTGTGCAAAGGCATGTCTTTGTCCCTGACAGATCAAAGTACATCAGTTTAACAGCTGAGAGACCTAGTTGCCTTGCAAGAATGCTGGTGAACATCATTTTTCAACAGGTTGTGACTTCTAACACGGTCATACCTTTCCTATGACCAGTGGTTTTTCAAAAAGGTTATGAATCCCATTTCCCAAATGGTTATGGAGAGTCACATTTTAAAAAAATGCTTGTAGCAGCCGGTGGTCCAGTGTTGGCAAAAGCTATCCAAAGTGATAAGTCCACCTGGACTAAAAGCTTGATGAATCTGACACCAAACTGACATGTAAGCCACTGGGTGTCACTGAATGTCACTGTAAAACACACCCTCTAGTTCACCTGAACAATCTGAGCATTTGAGAAGGAACACACAGTCACCCAGGAGGAGACAAGTCCCATCTCCCAATCTCTTACCTTGGCCTGATCCAGTTGTCTCCCAGTGAATGCCACAACTCGGCTTCCTTTTCCCCTAGGCAGCTGCGCATTAGTGTGACTGCCTCCAGGGTCAACATGGGACTGCGCACCTCAGAAGCAAATTCTGGTCCCCCAGAAGACTCTACAATCTGAAGCAGGATATGAGAATCAAAACATAGAACATGTGGCTCCCCAAGATAGACAAAATTATAGAATTATACTGTTGGAAGAGACCAAAGGCCATCCAGTCCAACCCGAATCAAAGCACAACAGAAAGACACCCAGCCTCTATTTAATAATATATGGAAGGGAGACTCCGCCACATTCCAAGGCAGGTCTTACTATCATGAAGGCCTTCCTAAAGTTTAGGTAGAATCCCTTTTCCTGATTCTGGTTTTTCTCCCACAGAAACCGGCTGAGGAAGCTCTAGCTGGAGATCTTGCATTAAGCAGTTGGTTGTTCCTGATGATCCACAGGGTACCATCCAACTCTATGATTCTATGAAATCTGCATTTTCTCTTCAACGCTAGGAGTTACTCTACCCATACCACAGAATCACCTGACACAATGGTTTGTACCAAACTGTTCTCCATTAGAGTGAATCATACAATTGGTGCTTGAGAAGTACAAGCTTGTTGCTAGTATACTACTGCTCACTGCACATAGAAATCTAGCTTGTCAAGGATAAATGTTCTAGGCTAACCACCCCTTGGACATATTCCTTATTTGTGTGCAAGGACTCTTTTCCCCCACGTTGGGCTTCAGTCACACGTCTGCCATCTATGATAAGTGGTACTGCTCAGCGACGACTATACCTTCCCCACACATCCCTCACTTGAAGCCAGGACATACCATCTTCAAGGGATTGAAGAGAAAATGAATCAGCTCCTCTGAGGTAGGGTTTGTGATGTTAGACTGCAGTCTTGCCTAGATAGTGAGAATAAAAGCACAAACAATTAGCATCAGCCCTGCCAGCAAGCATCCGCTCTCTTGGTAGAAAAGAGCACTCAACAAAGCTCACCAGAATGCTGAAAGAATATTTGATTTTAGCCAGAGCATCTTCAAACTCTTCTTGGGATGGAGGGCGAGCTCGGATTGTCAGGAGTCCCTCTGTAGATACAGCAAAGACAGACAAATGTGTCATACTCAGTCTTATACCTTACAAAGGATTTTTTGCAACAGGCTGTTGAGCCTGACATCCTAGTTTATCATTCATCTTGTCCTGTTAGTTTTGAAAGTTTCTAGTACAACAACTGTCCACGCAATGGTCTGTCATACCCTCCAGTTGCTCTGAACTGATTAATCAATTAATAATCTATCATTTGATGCTTTTCTCTATTCTGCACCCACTTTTCTGGGCCAAAACATGAGATGTATGAAAAGCCCCTGATAATGTCATTAGGGGTCACAGTGGTGCAATGGATTAAACCCTTGTGCTGCTGAACTGCTGACCTGAAGGCTGACAATTGGAATCTGTGGGATGGGGTGAGCTCCCACTGTTAGCCTTAGCTCCTGCCAATCGAGCAGTTTGAAAACATGCAAACTTGAGTAGATAAATAGTTATTGCTTCGATGGGAAAGGAAAAAACACTCCAAGCAATCATGCCGGTCACATGACCAGGAGGTGACAACGCAGGCTCCTCGGCTTGGAAATGGAGAACAGCACCTCCTCCAGGGCCAGAGATGAGCACCATCTCCAAAAGCCAGAAATGAAAGGAGATACCTTTGCCTTTGTTTGTGTGTCTCATTGTATTGTAACAAGGCACTGAATATTTGCCGGTATTTGTTTATATTGTAATCCTCTCTGAGTCCCCATGGGGAGAAGGGTGGAATATAAATAAATTATTATTATTATTTTACTGACACAAAAGCACAGTATGCCACAGCAAATGAGATCTATATGCCGGATTTCGTATCACAAAATCACAAGTCGAACACTTCCCAAGCGTCTAGGACTGTGTGATGTATTTTCGAATGATGCGTGCAGATCCAAGTAAGGTGGTCTTTTGCAGTTGACAGATCGTGATTTTGTCGATGTTTATTGTTTCCAAATGCCGGCTGAAATCTTTTGGCATGGCACCCAGTATTCCAATGACCACTGGGACCACCTGTACTGGTTTATGCCAGAGTCTTTGCAGTTCGATTTTGAGGTCTTGATAGCAGCTGAGTTTTTCCTCTTGTTTTTCCTCAGTGCAACTGTCACTTGGAATGGCTACATCAATAATCCAGACTTTTTTCTTTTCCACAATCGTGTTGTTGTTGTTGTTGTTGTTATTTGAAACAACAAGTTGAGCCCACAGCACACAAGATGGCTCTGCTGGCTGTTGTATTGGATCACACGTTGGACACTTCCCAAGTATCTAGGACTGTGTGATGTATTGGGGAATAATGCGTGCAGATCCCAGTAGGGTGGACTTTTGCCACTGGTAGATGGTAATTTTGTCAGTGCCGATTGTGTTTAAGTGCAGGCCAAGGTCTTTGGGCACTGCACCCAGTGTGCTGATCACCACTGGGACCACCTTGACTGGCTTGTGCCAGAGTCTTTGCAGTTCGATCTTTAAATCCTCATATTGTATCAGCTTTTCCAGTTGTTTCTCTTCAATCCTGCTGTCGCCTGGGATTGCAACATTGACAACCCATATTTTGTTTTTTAACATGATCATGGGGTCAGGAGTATTGTGCTCCAAAACCCTGTCAGTCTGAATTCGGAATTTCCAGAGTAGTTGAACGTGTTCATTTTCTGTAACCTTTTCAGGCTTGTTACTACTACTACTACTACTATTATTAGTTTTGTTTTATTTATCATATTGGGAGCAAACCAAACAGTTGTATTGAATTTTAAAAAGAAACCAAAACAAAAACACAAAGTTTGCAAACTTGGCATTCTATTAAATGTCCTTTGACCAGTAGCTGGCCACTTGGAGTGCCTCTGGTGTTGCTGCAAGAAGGTCCTCCATTGTGCATGTGGCAGGGCTCAGGTTGCATTGCAATTGTGGTCTGCAGTTTGCTCTCCTCTACACTCGCATGTCATGGACTCCACTTTGTGGCCCTATTTCTTAAGGTTGGCTCTGCATCTTGTAGTGCCAGAGTGCAATCTGTTCAGCGCCTTCTAAATCACCCAGATTTCAGTGTGCCCAGGAGGAGATGAAAGAAGCCTCCCCGCAGGATTGCAAGATGCCCTGGTCAATGTCTTTGTAGATGACTGATTCTCTCACTCCAGAAGCGACCAGAACAGACTTGCAGCATGTAACCAAACTATTATTAGTGTTATGTATTAACATAGTGAGTCACAACTTGCCATTCAAGCACACACACAAAGAGATGAAGGGAGACAATCTATTTTCCTGTTAGAAAATTATAACAGAAATCTTAACCATAAAGGATGTCCCAGGAAATCGGATGATTACACAACTTTTGTTCCTGGGTTACAAATGTCATTTCCTAATTGGTTCTATCATTAAAAAATGGGGAAGATTTATTAACTGAGAAAACTTTGTTTTTGTGGTCTGCACATTCATTGAAGAAAATTATAAATGAAGTGCCAAGGCTGAATGAAATAGTGTCACCCTCAGTCACAAAAACAAAGTTTATGGAGCGTAACAAGTACTTTCAAAGTAAGAGTCATACAATTAAACAGGAAATAACACTTTCAAACCAATAACATAATAACACTATGTAACTATTTTGTTGCATAGTGTTATTCTGTCTAATTTATTTAGGGAAACAGCATACAGAACATTTAATTTAGCCTACTGCTTCTAGCTGGGAGGTGGATGAAGAACAGCTATAAAAAAATCCATGTCATGAGTGACTTGAGGAACTGCAGGTTGCGTCTGGTGTGAGAGAATTGGCCATCTGCAAAGACATTGCCCAGGGGACTCCTGGATGTTTTGATGTTTTACCATCCTTGTGGGAGGTTTCTCTTGTGTCCCGCATGGGGAGCTGGAGCTGACAGAGGGAGCTCAACCCACTCTCCCCAGATTCTAACCGCTGACTTGTTGGTCAGCAACCCTGCTGGCTCAAGAGTTTAACCCATTGGGGCTCCTGGAACTATAATGAGTGGGAGGAAAGAAAGAAATGAAATAAATATAGACCCCACTGGAGAGTTTTTTGAATTGCAACAACAATCCAATTAAGCTTTGAAAATTGCAGCAACTATTCTTCTAGTTGAATTGAAGATTTGCACATAACACTTTCCTCTTCTTTGGAACACAGCCCTCCAAACTGGAGAAACTGCAGCCTTTTCTCCTGCATGGATATGATTCACAAAGACTGGAGATTCAGGACCTTAGAGGGCTGCATCTCACTCTCACCTCCTGGCTCTCGCCGACGGCCTCTGGCAGAACGTTTGCGTTGATCCAATACACGAAATGCTTCAGCAGACTTCTGCAGTTTCCCGACAAAGGCTTCCACGTCATCAAAAACCCGGTTCAACAGCTCCTGTCATCCAGAGATACAAAAGATAGGAAAAAAAGAGAATATTCATGTAAAAAGAGTTCACCGCACAGAAGGGTTATTGTACAATTCTTACATGTCTGCTCAAAAGAAAGATTCACTGAGTTTTAGGTATGCAAGTACAGTATTGTGCCCTCACTTTCTAAAACAGTGGTTCTCAACCTGTGGGTCTCCAGATGTTTTGGCCTTCAACTCCCAGAAATCCTAACAGCTGGAAAACTGGCTGGGATTTCTGGGAGTTGTAGGTCAAAACACCTTGGAACCCACAGGTTGAGAACCAGTGGCCTAAAGCAAAAAGTGCTGGGGTTCAAATCTATTCATGGCATACATTAGTTTTGCCTAAAATGGCATTTGCCATTTGTTGTTTTGTTCCTCCAAGGCATTCCAACCTATGGTGAAGCAAGGCAACCCTATATGACAGGGATTTTTGTTGCTGTTGCAAGATTTGTTCAGAAGGAGTTTGGCAATGCCTTTCTCTAAGGATGAGAGAGTGTGGACCCAAGATGATGGGAATTACAGTACACCCACATCCAGAGATGACTGTGACCCCCACAGATGAGAGATCTGGACCAAAATGGGCTCAAAGAACCCCCATGATGAACAAAAAATACTGGAGGCATTTAAGGGAATGGACCCGAGATGATGGGAGTTACAGTCCCCTCACATCCAGAGAGCCCTGTGGCCCCTACCGATGATGGATCTGAACCAAAGTTGGCACACAGACCTTGCCATGACCAACAGGTGGTGACTGAGGGGGATGGACCCAAGATTATGGGGACTGTGGTTCCACCATATCCAGAAAGCTCCCACTGGATCCGGATGAAGCTTGGTACACAGAGATCTCCATGACGAGCAGAAAATACAGATGGTGATTAAGGGGAATGACCTGAGATTATGGGAACTGCAGAGAGTCCTATGAATCCCATCAATGACGGATGTGAACCAAACCTGATGCACAGATCCATCATGGCAAACTTCAGATACTGGTGGGGCAATGACAGAGGATGATGGGAATTGCAGTCACCAGCATCCAAAGAGCTCTGTGACCCCCACCAAGAATGGGTGTGGACCAAGTGTGGCCAACATACCCAACATGACCAACTTTAAATACAGGAGGAGTTGGGACAGGGGAGGGTTGACCCAGAATGTTGAGAATTTTCTAGTGAGTTCATTCTTAAAATCCAAAACCTAACCATGAATAATTCTTATGCTTCTCCTTCCAAATCCTTCCAAATTCCCTAACCTGGACATCACTAGGTACCTAAGCTAGAGTAAAATATATATAAAGAGAAAGAGATCCTGATAGACCACAGTGCTACACAGATTCTGTGTCTTCCACAGTTGTGCAACATGCAGAAATACAATACAGATTACCTCTTCTCATCACTGCTTTGCCACTTAGGTAAAGATAAGGTTTCCTCTTGACATTAAGTCTAATTGATTCCAACTCTGGGGATGGTGTTCATCTCAATTTCTAAGCCAAAGAGCCAGTGTTGTCCATAGATGCCTCCAAGGTCATGTGGCCAGCATGACTGTTACCTTCCTGCAGAAGTAGTACCTATTGATCTACTCACATTTATTTTGTTTTCAAACTGCTAGGTTGGCAGAAGCTGGGCCTAACAGTAGAAGCTCACTCCACTCCATGGATTTGAACCGCAACCTTTCAGTCAGCAAGTTCAATAGCTCAGCAGTTTAATCTGCCGCACCACCGGGGGGGGGGGGGAGGAGGCAATTACATCTGCTAAAAGTAACTAGGGCGAAAGATGGACAATCCTACTTGATAGGAGCAAAGGAGATATAAGGCAATGCATACATCCTTCTGCTTGGCGATTACACCTACCCCCCCCCCCTCCCACCAATCTAATCCCATTTTTCATGCCCTTCCAGCTAACTCACCACATCTCTCTCAGCACGGATGAAGGATGGGTCAGTTTCTCCTGCCATGAGATCTGTAAGACAAAAGAGTAAAGAGATTTGGATACAGTTGACAGACTACAACCCAGGGTTTTTCTTTTAATACAGTGGCTACTAGGAAAATGCTCATCCACTATGTATATCCATCCAGCCCTTCTCTCCCCTTTTGTTACATGGAGCAAGAGTTAAAAATGAAGTTTGTTTTGTTTCGCTTACAAGTACAGTGAGTGAAAGGACCAGAAGAAATATGGGACATAAATGTTGCTGATTGGAAAATTGTAGAGGATCTCTCGCGCCTCCTTTACACTACCATTTAATCCAGATTATCATATCAGATAATCCACATCTGTTTTGAACTGTCTACACTGCCATATAATCAAGTTCAAAGCAGATAATTGGGATTTTATATGGCAGTGTTTTCACTAACTATGGGCCCTTCCACACAGCCATATAACCCAGAATATCAAGGCAGATAATACACAATATCCACTTTGAATTGGATTATCTGAGTCCACTTGAACATGAGGAAGAACTTTCTGACTGTGAGAGTTGTTCAGCAGTGGAACTCTCTGGCCCAAAGTGTGGTGGAGGCTCCTTGTTTGGAGGCTTTTAAACAGAGGCTGGATGGCCATCTGTTGGGAGTGCTCTGAATGTGATTTTCCTGCTTCTTGGCAGGGGATTGGACTGGATGGCCCACGAGGTCTCTTCCATTTAATAGATTCTATGATTCTATTAAATCAGGCATGGGCAAACTTTGGCCTTCCAAGTGTTTTGGACTACAACTCCCATAATTCCTAACAGCCTATTGTGGGAGCTGAAGTCCAAAACACCTGGAGGGCTGAAGTTTGCCCATATCTGCTATAAATCATATGATTGTTGTTGTTCATTCGTTCAGTCGTCTCCGACTCTTCGTGACCTCACCCACTAATCATATGATTAGTGGGTGAGAAAACCCTCTCCTCACTTCAAATATACCCTTTTTGGCAGTGTAGACACACAGGAGAAGCAATTTTGGATTGAGAGCCACATTCTCACCATTGTCTTTTTGCTCTGGTGCAATGACCTTTGTCCTGGAAGACACCTGTTTGGGAGGCTGAACAGCAGTCACCTGTGCATTTTGGGTCTGCTTGCCAATCCACTTCTGGGTATCTCTGTAGATGAGAGATGAAGCAAGTGGTTGAGATAAAGGGGGAAGGGTTTTCTTATGTTCTAGATCTCTGTGACCCTGGTGTACAGTGTACTCTATTCAGCCAGGCAATAGAAGAACGTGTTTTTTTACATTTTTATTTCCATGCTTTTAAGAGCTGTCTGCCAGGGAGAAAGTAAGGCTTTCTTTTTGGCACAGGGGTGAAAAAAGTAATGGGAAAATCTGTTCAGCATAATGCTTACAAGTCAGGTTGCTTGCAAACCATCGAATGAGTCCTCCGAGGGAAGCAGAACACGAGGCATTCTTCCTCTACAGATCTTAAAGCTTGATTGGGCTCAACTGAGAGAATACAGCCCTTCAGGTGTACTAGCCCCAAGCTGCCTAGGGCTTTCTAATAATTAATAATAATAAATACTTTATTTATAGCCTGCCCTATCTCCCCGAGGGGACTCAGAGCGGCTTACAGCAAAGTGAAACATATTGGCGAACATTCAATGCTGAAGGTACAAATAACAAATCAAAAACAGCTTAAATAAACAAGACATAATGCAATCACATTTTTAATATATTAGATTAGGCATGGGCACACTTTTTTGCTTTGGGGCCACACTCTGGGTCCGACCGTGAGCCGGTCCAGGGCATGTGAGAGGGTGGGCTGGGACCTAGGGCAGGGCCCAGGTCATCCTCAGGTTGTCCTCCTGGCATAAGAACGGAGTTGCTCACCCCATCCTTATGCCAGGAGCAAAATGAGAAATGTGGTGACTGCCCTGATCCTCCTCCCTGATCCTCTTTCCCTGATCTTCAGGCTGTCCTCTCAGTATTATGCCAGGAGGAGGATGAGACAGGAGATGCAGGGCTCTGGAGGGCTCTCAGCTACAGCATGCCTTCCTCAGACTGTCCTCTCAGCATAAGGACGGGGCTGCTTGCATCATCCATATGCTGGGAGGAGGATAAGACATGCGGTGGCTGAGAGCACTCCAGGGGGCTCTCAGCTGCGGTGTGCTTTCCTCTCCCATCCTTTCTGCGTAAGGATGTGGCAGGCCACTGTCTCCTTATGCTGAAAGGACAGGGAAAATAAGGAGGGCCTGAGATCAGTGCCCAGGGGGCTGCATCCAGCCCCTGTGCCTTAGTTTGCTCATGCCTGTATTTGATCATTTAAAACTCTTAAAATCCAACTAATATTATTGAGGCTAAGATGGTATACAGCAGATTAACAAAGGTAGATGCTCAACAAAACAAGCTGGTGTGTATATAAGGTGTAATTAGTCCTCCTTCTCTCCATAAGCTAACGTGCATAGATATGTTTTGAAAGCTTTTTAAAGGAGAGGAGATAGGGGCCCATTTTTAATTCTTTGGGGAGGGAGTTCCAGAGCCAGGGAGTGATCATGGAGAAGGCCCTCTCTCTCGTTCCCACCAGCCGTATTTGGGATGGGGGTGGATCTGAGAGGAGGGCCTCCTCCACTGACAGCAGCACTCCACTGTGGCCCCCCGACTCTGGAACTCATTGCCTGGTGAGATTAGGCAAGCCCCCACCTTAGCAGCCTTAAAGAAAGATCTCAAAACATGGCTTTTCCATTGTGCCTTTGGGGAGTGATATGATATTCTCTTTTGTTGTTCCTCCCATAAGGTTTGTTCTCATAATGGACTTTATTTTGCACATTCCCCTCCCTGTTTGAAGGCCTGTCTCCACTACTCAGTCTCCTACTTCTTTTTCATCCCTATCTCATCCTGAGTGTTATCATTTTAACTTGTTCATGTGGCCCGCCCTTGGGATTGATTTTACACTGTATTTAGGTCATGCTGTTTTTATTGTATTCTTATGTTTTATTGATTTAATCATACTGCGTGTACTGTTGTTTCGGTTTTATTTTACTGTAATGTATTGTTGGGCTTGGCCTCATGTAAGCTACCCTGAGTCCCCTTTGGGGAGATGGTGGTGGGGTATAAATAAAGATTATTATTATTATTATTATTATTATTATTATTATAGTACATGGAGATGCGGTTTTTCAAATAGTTTTGACTCAAACCATTTAGAGCTTCTTAGGTAATGAACAGCACTTTGTATTTAGCCCAGAAGAAAACTGACAGCCAGTGGAGCTGCCATAACATAGGAGTTGTGCGCTCCCTGTATGGTGTTCCAGATAGTAATCTGGCTGCCGATCTCTGGACCAGTTGAAGCTTCCGAACTATCTTCAAAGGCAGCCCCATGTAGAGAGTGTTGCAGTGGTCCAGATGGGATGTGACTAAGGCATGGACGACCATGGCCAAATCTGGTGTTTCAAAGTATGGGCACAGCTGGCACACAAGTTTTAATTGTGCAAAGGTCCTCCTGACCACCGCTGATACCTGGGATTACAGTGTCAGCAATTAATCTAGTATCACCCCAGACTGCAAACCTGTGTCTTTAAAGGGAGTGTGGCCCCCTCCAACACAGGCTGTAACCCCACACCCCTGGTCCACCTTCTGACTGATCTCTGTTTTGTCTGATTTCCCCTCAACTTATTAGCCCTCATCCAGTCCATTAACGTTGACAGGCAGAACCAGCATTGAATTACGTCTGGAAACAGATCAGTAGAGAGCAAAACTGTTGTAAAGAGTGACTCACAAATTCCCTGCACCTGGCCCTGAAATATTTTAAATGTACGAAGTTTCCAAATACTTTTCAAGATAGACCTATAAAGAGCACATCCCAGAATTTTAAACAGGATGCAAGTAAGTGGTGTGTCACTGTGGTCAGATCAGACAACTCTAAGAATAGCCACAGATGATGCACTAGTTTAAGCTGTGCAAATGCACACTTGCTGTCAATGCCAAAACTTGAGCGTCCAGCTTCAGGGATGAAACCAGCACTACGCCCAAATCATCTCCTCCTTACTCTTGCTTAGATCATACATACATCCGGATATGAGTATTTGTTGCTTGTGAGTAAGGTGTATGGATCTTTATTCACCTGAGTGCCTCCTTCCGTTGGGTATTTCCCCCTGACTTGAAGTCCTGCAAAGCACTGTTAATGTCTTGTCGGATCAATTCTGCCTGGAAATGCAAAAGGGAAATCAGATTGAAAGCTCAGTCAAAGTGGACATAACTCTTCTACTACCTCAAACCTCAAAGAATACATGCTTTAGGTAGGTAAAGGTAAAGGCTTCCCCTGACATTGTCTAGTCATATCTGACTCTTTTTGGTGGTGCTCATCTCCATTTCTAAGCTGTTGTCCATAGACACCTCCAAGGTAATGTGGTCGGCATGACTGCATGGAGCGCCATTACCTTCCCACAGAAGCACTACCTATTGATCTACTCACATTTGCATGTTTTTGAACTGTTAGGTTGGCAGGAGCTGGGGTTAACAGCAGGAGCTCACCCTGCTCCCCGGATTTCAATTGCCAAGCTTTCAGTCAGCAAGTTCAACAGCTCAGTGGTTTAACCTACTGTGCCACCAGAGGCCCCTTTAGGTAAGTATAATGCAATTTACAGTACATGGAACAAGATGTCACCACACAGCCATTTCCAAAAGCATACCACTAAATGTCCTTACCCCAACAAGGTTGCATTCGAAGAAGTGAACATCAGGTTTCAGCTGAGTAGGATCCTGGCACACAAGCAGAAGCAAGGACTGGGAACGGGACTCGGGTCTCACAGCCTCGCAACGAGCCACAGCTGCCAATCCATAGTTTTCCAGTTCTTCCTATAAGGGAAGACAAAGTCACCCAATGATATGCCACCCCAGAAAACCAGTATACATCCTTCTCTACAGAAGAGCTATTGCAACACAAGGATCAAGTCTGGGAGTTACATTTCAGGATTTGTTCTGAAATTATCTGTAATCTTCATTCCTTGCTATGTTGACAAAATAACTTGAAATTTGTTGTTAGTTTTGTTACTTTTTTGTCCTTTTGAATGACCCCCCCCCCCCCCGTTAAGCTATACTTTTTAGATTCCTGTCAAATTTCCTCACCTGCTCTTAAAAAGCAATTCGCAGTTGCTAATAATGTCACCAGAAATGTAATTTTACTCTTCCTTGTTGTCTTATGTGTAAAATGTAACTCCATTATTGTGAAGTCTTAGCTCTGCTTTTTCCTCTCCTCTGTTTTACTTTCCCGTTTATAGGTTTTCCCAATTGTGTAGATACCTTCCTTTGTATTACTTTTGGGGTGGAGCTTAACACCCTCCCCCCCCCCCCCCCCCAAGAGGCCAGCCTTAGTTGATCTGTTCCATTTGCCTGTATAGAGCTCCTTTGCTGGACTCCTTTTTCTGCAGTAGAGCTACAGAGAATAGTGGCTTGTGTATTGTCTGGTAACCCTAGGCCCAAGAAATTAAAAACAAAAACAAAAAACCAGACATCCTTAGCATCTGGTATAAGTAGTATTCTTATACCATCAGTCCCAGTGGCAACAGAAGCTTTTGACCAGCTTAAGCTTCATTAGAAAGAAGATTGAGACAGCTTATAAGCACCAGCTTGTAAACCATCACTTTGCAGCAGAGGCAGAAGACTCCAGAGATGACTGTAGCCAGCAAAGGCTTCTTTTGTAATGTACTGATTTAAGTTACCTTATAATAGTCCTGGGTGGAATTAACCCTTCATTCATCTTGTTTTCAGTAAACTCAGTTTGGTTATCTTTTCATCTTGCCTAAAGTGCCTCTCTGTGTTAAGAGTCTCAATCTTAACAGAAGGTATACAGATAGCCCTCGAGTAAAGCCAGACACTACAGATTTTTCCCAAAGGTTCAGGCGTGCCATCACAATTATATATCTGCTACACTCCAAAACATAACTACTTGTAGTGAACTCTGTTACTTGTGACTTTTCCCCTTCCAAGCTCTACAGAAGTGTTTAACCATGTTAGCCTCCAACATCATACTCCTTGGTTGCTCCTTCACCTTTGAGTCTATGTCAAAGAGCTTGATGGCCGACCCATTGACTTGAAGTAACATCTCCTGGACCCAGATCTTCCCTTGGGCATCCATGACGGACAGTTTCCTGGTAGCATCCTCTACAGATGCCAGATCATCTTCTTCCCCAATTGAAAAGGTCACCAGATGCTGGAGGATATAAAAAAGCAAATGAGATATGGACATATCAATTACACATCCCTGACATTTTCTTTTAGTTTACTTCATTGGTTTCAAACTAGGGATTGCCCTCCATTGCATAATACCTTTCACTCTTTGATTCCAGAGAAAGACACCTCCATTTGTCCTGGCCTTACAGAGCAGAATTAGGGTTTCCTATTGGCTGTTAGGAATCATGGGAGTTGAAGTCCAAACACTTGGAGGGCCCATGTTTGCCCATGTCTGGTTTACTCCTTCTGTTATATTGTGTATGTTGCCAGTTCTGTATCTCTCTGCACTCCTGCCCCACAAAACATTATCCCAATTGGCATTTATCAATTTATTGTGATTTTATGTTGACATCTGAACTATTTTCTTGTATGCCACCCTAACAACTTTACTGAAATCACTTGTGAAGACACACACACAAAATCCTCCCCAAACACAAGCTTAAGCAGGATTCTGCAAGAAATGAATGCATGCTATTGAACCCTGGTCTAAAGCTAACAAATCAAGACCTAGAATGAGGCTTTCATGCCACACATACAAGGTGTACCTTTAAACTATTTGGAGATAACCAATAGGTAGTAAAAGGTTAAGGTTTCCCCTTGACATTAAGTCTAGTTGGGTCCAACTCTGGGATATGGTGCTCACCTCCATTTCTAAGCTGAAGAGTCGGCGTTGTCCATAGATGCCTCCTAGGTCATGTGGCCAGCATGACTGCATGGAGCGCTGTTATCTTCCCGCCAAAGCAGTACCTACTGATCTACTCACATGTCATGTTTTCAAACTGCTAGGCTGGCAGAAGCTGGGGCTAACAATGGGAGTTCATCCCATCAGCAGATTCAAACTGTTGACCTTCCCCGGGACATTTGTATCCTGTCCTATCTCGACCTCCGCAGAGGGACTCAGGGCAGCTAACAACCAGCACACCATGGTGCCCACAACCATAAGCCTAAATATACAATTTAAATAAAAACTATATAAAAAGAGTATAACAACATTCAACAGTCAAATAGCATGCTCTCTTCCATTCTCAATTCATCTATGCAATCCTCAGCTATGGTTCCCTAAAATTCAGCACAATCCAAACTCAAATGTTGAAGAGACACCTACATTGACAGCATACTGGGAAACATCTGCCATGATGATGTTGGAATACTTCTTCCTTTGCTCTGCAGAAAAATAGTAAACATTAGTCAATGGAGGAGAAACTGGCTTGGAATGTTGACTAAAGCAGTCAATTGGAAAGTACAGGCTGGGTCACACACAACTACAAGTCAGATTTCCGCAGCTCTAACTCAATAGACCACAGAAGGGGAATGGCAAGACAACTCATAAACCTCCTTCCCAAACACAGCTTTTGTTTTTCATCAGGGATAAAAAGCAAGGTGGCACATATTGGATTGTCTGCAGACCACCAACAAGAGGACTTTGCTTAGCTGAAGAAGCTGTACACACCAGTTGTGAGACATTTCAGGGATTCCATTCGCCTCTCCCCGGATTCGAACCTGTGATGTGTTCGTCTTCAGTCCTGCCAGCACAGGGGTTTAACCCACTGCAACACTGGGGGTTCCGTGGAAATAAATGAAGATGTGCTGTTGAAGGCTTTCATGGCCAGAATCATTGGGTTGCTGAGAGTTTTCCAGGCTGTATAGCCCTGTTCCAGAAGCATTCTCTCCTGACATTTTGCCCACATCAACAGGACCTCACAACCTCTGAAGATGCCTGCCATAGATGTGGGTGAAACGTCAGGAGAGAATTTATTTATCATATCAGAAGCGAACTAAGGGGTACAGCTGTAAACACACACACACACACACACACACAAACAGAGCTAAAAACTTGGCATTATACTAATTGTTATTTGACCAGTAGCTGGCCACTTGGAGTGCCTCTTGTGTTGCTATGAGAAGGCCCTCAATTGTGCATGTGGCAAGGCTCAGACTGCATTATAATAGATGGTCTGTAGTTTGCTCTTCTCCACACTTGCATGTTGTGGACTCCACTTTGTGGCCCCATTTCTTAAGGTGGGCTCTGCATTTTGTGGTGCCAGAACACAGTCTGTTTGGTGCCTTCCAAGTCACCCAGTCTTTTCTGTGCCCAGGAGGGAGTCTCTCATTCGGTATCAACCAATGATGGAGGTTCCAGGTTTTAGCCTGCCACTTTTGGATTCTTGCTTGCTGAAGTGTTCCTCCAAGTATCTCAGTAGATCTTAGAAAACTATTTCTTGATTTAAAGCATTGGCGTGCTGGCTGATATCCTAACAGAGAATGGGCCGGAGATGTCACTGCCTTGGTACCAGAAGCAACCAGAAGTCAGGAGAGAATGCTTCTGGAACATGGCCATACAGCCTGGGAAACTCCCAGCAACCCAATAAATGAAGACTTACAGTACAGAAATTTCGAGTCAAGAATTACAAGTCGGAAGTGATTATAGAGGAGCATTCATCTTAACCAATTTAACACCCATAATGAAAGGGAATGTAACACAATGTAGACAAATTCTGATTCAAGTTCATCTGATTACAGGACTTCATGTCACCTAGTGACTTATCCCTCTAAGGAAGACATTTCTGTTTTTAAAGAGCCATTACCTCTCCTATAACACAAGGATATAATTATTGCCTCTCCCTCGGGGAACCAGTTTAGCTTGTGAGAATTACACACACCCTTCTCCTCTTTTCTTACAGTTTCTCCGGTAGCTAGTGCCTCAGGCTGGTGTTGACAACATTTGGGTTTTACAACCCGGCAAACCCAACTTTAAATTCCAGAGTTCTTTCAGATCAAATAGCCCCCTCTAATTCAAGGAACCTAGAAGGTTCAATTTGCAGGGATCTAGGGGAGAAGATTGTAGCTGTTCTCTCAAGTGAAAATGACACCTTTCAGCTTGATAAAACACAACAAAATATGGGATACAAGCAAGGAAAATACAACCTCCTCCCACATTAAACCTTCATGAACAGTTCAGCCTTTAGCAAACTAATTTGAAAAATTATGTATATATAATTTATTATAGCACAGGATAGTCTTTAGAGCAGTGGCTCTCAACCTTCCTAATACAGTTCCTCATGTTCTGGTGACCCCCCCCCCCCAACCATAACATTATTTTTGTTGCTACTTCATAACAGTATTTTTGCTCCTGTTATGAATCCTAATGTAAATATCTGATATGCAGGATGTATTTTCATTCACTGGACCAAATTTGGCAGAAATACCCGATACTCTCAAATTTGTATTCTGGTGGGGTTGGGAGGGGGATTGATTTTGTCATTTGGGAGTTGTAGTTGATGGGATTTACCCTAGAAACCTTTAAAAAGAACCTTAAAACCTGACTCTTCCACTGTGCCTTTGGTGAGTAGGTATAACCTTACACTATTGCTTAGACTCAACATCATTGGAGTATATGTAGCATCCCCCCGTCCCATCCCCCCCCCCCCCGTGGGAAAACTTGATTCCTCAAACCCCGCTATAATGAGCCCTCCTCCACAAATAACCTGCTTCTCCTTTGTCTCACCTGAGTTTTTAATTAGTTTTTAATTAGTTTTTCTTTCAATTATTACATGTAGCCCGCCCATTGTCACTGTGATTGTGCTTATTGTAATTTTATATTGTTATGTATTCACATGTTGTATGTAATTATGATGTTGTTGTTTATTGTTTGCATTTTCGGTTTGCATTTCCGGTTTTACTCTGTTGTAATTTGTTGTTTGGGCTTGGCCTCATGTAAGCCGCCCCGAGTCCCCATTGGGAGATGGTGGCAGGATATAAGTAAATATTATTATTATTATTATTATTATTATTATTATTATTTATAGTTCACCTACAATCAAAAAGCATTCTGAACTCCACCAATGATGAAATTGAACCAGACTTGGCACACAGAACTCCCATGACCAACAGAAACTACTGGAAGGTCTGCTGGGCATTGACCTTGAGTTTTGGAGTTGTAGTTCACTTACATCCAGAGAGCACTCTGGACTCAAACAATGACTGGACCAATATTGGCACTGATACTCAATATGCCCAAATGTGAACACTGGTGGAGTTTGGAGAAAATAGATCTTGACATTTGGGAGTTGTTGTTGCTGGGATTTATAGTTCACCTTCCATAAAAGAGCATTCTGAATCCAACCAATGATATGGGCCCAAACTTCCCATACAGAACCCCCATGATCAACAGAAAATACTGTGTTTTCAGATGGTCTTTGGTGACCCCCTGACACTCCCTTGTGACCCCCCCCCCCCCCAGGGTCCTGATCCCCAGGTTGAGAAACACTGCTTTAGAATTTTACAGGTTTTACAGGAAACTGATTTGCAAAAGAGTATAAATATTATTTTTGCATAGCACAGGAATGCTTCCTGAAGTTTTGTAAATTAATAAGGTTAGTTCCCTGCATTCAAGGAATGTATTATTTAGACTGGAGTGCAGGGGGTTTGTCAGAGGAAGGGAGGGAAGGCGAGGAGTGGGTGGGGCAAACGATGAATACAACCAAACCCACTTATTAAAGCGTTAACTAGAAGTTTCACAGGAAACACGAGAAGGACAGTAAGGCACAGGACATGTCAAGTTAAGGAAGTTGTGGTATAAAAGAACCAGTTCTTATGAGAGCCGGTGACCTTGAATTGGCCAAGGATAGGAGAGTTGGAAGTGAGGCTTTCGTTAGGCTCTGATCATTACCACCTCCTTGTTATGAAGGAATCCTTGTGATACATTCCCGCACCCGCAAACTCACCATATATGGCTCTGGCACTGGGCTTTGAGACATCACCAACTAGGCTGGAAGATAAAACAGACTATTGAAAAAAAAACCTGTAAGCGTAAATTCCCAGAGCACCATTCCTCCTTCTCAGAAACCATTAAGCCCTCAGGCTCTTTGAGAATCCCGGAGACAGTTATCCCCTTTATCCTGACATCTTGCAACAATTGACAAAGATCCATAATTCATACAGAAAACGGATGCCATTTAATTTAACTTGAGAAGATTTTGTAATTCTACTGAAGCAACGTAGTTCCCGATCCAGTAGGTTTTGCAGCAAATTTTTGTTCCAATAATTTTTGTAGCAAACCTCAGCCAATTTAGACCTGAAGTCACCAACACCCATTGCCTCCATCCAGAATGGAAGTGAAATAGAGTGAGAATGATAGTGGCCGAAACGCAAGTTGACTTGCCAAGAGGCTATAAGAAGTTGGAGCTGTTTGGGCCCTTCACTTGCTCCATTTGCTATTATTTCTCCAGCAGTATTTGATCATGATTTAAAAAAACCTCTAACCCAAATCAAATGGATAAGATAGGACATGGAGTAATACATATAGGTTGGGCATCTCTTACTCAAACTTCTGAAATACTCCAAAATCTGCAATTGTGCATATGGGTGGTTGAGTCAGTAACATCATTGTTTTCTACACCAGGCATGGGCAAAATTCAGCTCTCCAGGTGTTTTGGATTTCAACTCCCACCATTCCTAACAGCCTCAGGCACCTTCCTTTTCCCCTTCAGTCGCTTAAGTGGCTAAGGGGGAAAAGGAAGGGGCCTGAGGCTGTTAGGAATGGTGGGAGTTGAAGTCCAAAACACCTGGAGAGCTGAATTTTGCCCATGCCTGGGCTACATGGAGACAAGCCACCCCTTCCAGTCACTGGTGGCAGTGTCTGTCTGAGCAGTGGATCAGGCTAAAATGGACCCAAAATCTCATTGTCATTCTTACCTTCCTGAATCACTCATGATGTCAGTACAAGTTGTCTTCTCTGAGATTCACAGCATAAACCTGATAAGTACAAAAGAAACAGGTTATCAGTCCCCTATGACAGACTGTAAAGCACAAGATATGGCTTTTTACCAGCAGCTAGGGTTTGGGAAACAATATTCCCAATGGATTGTTGTAGGTTTTTCGGGCTATATGGCTATGTTCTAGAAGCATTCTCTCCTGATGTTTCGCCTGCATCTATGGCAAGCATCCTCAGAGGTTGTGAGGTCTGAGGATGCTTGCCATAGATGCAGGCGAAATGTCAGGAGAGAATGCTTTTAGAACATGGTCATATAGCCCGAAAAACCTTCAACAACCCAGTAATTCCAGCCATGAAAGCCTTCGACAACACAATATTCCCAATTCTTAAATATCAAGGTTAGGACTGCCCATGCCATATGAATTCTGATTTCAATGACTGGGTGTGAAAACTGGATATGAAGAAAGCTGATAGGAAGTCGATCAACTAATTTGAAATGTGAGACTGGAAGACTGCCAATTAGATAAGTAAATGGGCTAAATAGTAAATCAGGCCTGTGTTTTTTTTCCTGGAAGTGGTGTCAAACTGCATTGGGCTTGATCCATTAAAGTGGGACTGTCATAGGTGGACATATATCATGAAAGGACATGACTCATTTTGAGGGACAGTAGTGCTTGGTAAGGTAGAAGGCAGCAGGAAAATACAAAGATTGCCTTCCAGAGGGATAGAAGCAACTAGAGAAACTAAATGCCTTTTAGTTTGCAAGACGTGAGCAGGACCGTTGATAACAGAGTAATTTGGAGATCTCTGATTATAGAGAAAGTCAAAGACAACTTGATGGCAATTAACAGTTTCCCCAATATATGGGCTATACTCAAGATGGGGTTTATTTATCGTGTCAGGAGCAGACCAAAATGTTGCATTGCATTTTATAACAAACAGACAAACAAACGAAATACAAAGTTTGCAAGCTTGGTAGTTGATTAAATGTCCTTTGACCATTATCTGGCCACTTGGAGTGCCTCTGGTGTTGCCGCAAGAAGGTCCTCCATTGTGCATGTGGCGGGGCTCAGGTTGCATTGCAGCAGGTGGCCAGTGGTTTGCTCTTCTCCACACTCGCATGTCATGGATTCCACTTTGTAGCCCCATTTCTTAAGATTGGCTCTGCATCTCGTGGTTGCCAGAGCGCAGTCTGTTCAGCGCCTTCCAAGTCGCCCAGTTTTCTGTGTGTCCAGGGAGGAGTCGCTCATTTGGTATCAGCCATTGAGTGAGGTTCTGGGTTTGAGCCTACCACTTTTGGACTCTCACTTGCTGAGTGTCTCTGTAGATGGGGTGAGCTCCCACCTGTCAGCCCCAGTTTCCCATGTGGGGGCATGAGAGAAGCCTCCCACAAGATGGTAACATCTGGGTGTCCTCTGGGCAAAATCTCTGCAGATGGTTGATTCTCTCACACCAGAAAGGACTTGCAGTTACTCAAGTTGCTTCCAACACGATTTTAAAAAACAACAACACAACAACATCAGATGAGCTAAACTACAACTTCCATGGCCATGCTGGTTGGGGGTGATGGGAGTTGTGTAATGCATTTGGGGAGAACTGGATTGGAGTACGCCAAGCTATCATAACACTTTCTAGTTTCTATCCTTCTGTTGAAACAATAGTTTCGATTGGCAAGAGAAGCTCAATCTCCTTTGACAGACTTCAGAGTTGCTAGTGCAAACATGTAAGGCATTGGATTTCAGAGTTTATTTCCTCTTTACCATATTACAAACTCTGGATTTGATGTCTTGTTCTAATCCCCTTTGCCTTAAGCAAACAGCCTATCTGATCTCTTGCAAGCTTACGTCTATCTCCATATCTGAAAAACAACATGAGCACTATCATATTTGACCTATGCCTTAGTTATTCTAAGGCGCTTGAGGCGAGGAAGATGGAAAATTCCCACCTGCCCCACATTATATGGCCAATGGGTTTATGGAGTTCTCCTCCAAAACATCTGGAAGTCCATTGATTGCATCCCTACTCTAAAATGAAGAGTAATGCAAAGATACAGAATGGGGAACGATGCCTGGCTCGACAGCAGTATGTGTGAAAAAGATTTTGGAGTCCTTGTGGGGAACAAGTTAAACGTGAGCCAACAGTGTGATGCTGCAGCTAAAAAAGCCAATGAGATTTTTGCTTGCATCAATAGGAGTATGGTGTCTAGATCTAGGGAAGTCATGCTACCCCTCTATTCTGCCTTGGTTAGACCACATCTGGAATACCGTGTCCAATTCTGAAGAGAGATGTTGACAAGCTGGAATGTGTCCAAAGGAGGGTTACTAAAATAATCAAGGGTCTGGAGAACAAACCCTATGAGGAGCAGCTTAAAGAGCTGGGCATATTTAGCCTGCAGAAGAGAAGGCTGACATGATGAAGGCGATGTATAAATATGTGAGGGGAAGTCACAGGGAGGAGGGAGCAGGCTTGTTTTCTGCTGCCCTGGAGACTAGTACACGGAGTGATGACTTCGAACTGGACCTGCCCACTGTGATTTATTTTTGTGTTTAAATTATTGTGATTTTACATTGTTTGATGTGCTTATTTATATTGTTTCTTGTATCTTATTTTTATTTTTACATTTTATCATTGTTGTACGTTGTTTATTTGCATTGCTGTATCGTTGCTGTATTGTTGTGCTTCGCCTCATATAAGCCGCCCTGAGTCCTCTTGGTGGAGTGGTGGTGGAGTATAAATAAATAAATAAATAAATAAATAATAATAATAATAATAATTCAAACTACAGAAAAGGAGATTCCACCTGAACATTAGGAAAAACATTAGGAGAGTTGTTCAGCAGTGGAACTCTCTGCTCCAGAGTGCGGTGGAGCTTCCTTCTTTGAAGCCTTTTAAACAGAGGCTGGGTGGCCATCTGTGGGGGGTGCTTTGAATGCAATTATCCTGCTTCTTGGCAGGGGGTTGGACTGGATGGCCCACAAGGTCTCTTCCAACTCTATGATTCTATGATAATGTCTTTGTTTCCCCTTTTTGAAATGTGGTATGTGGCCTTCAGTGTAGAAATAGAGATTCGTTGTATTTGGGACTGTTAACAGTACATGGGGTGTGCATACTTGTGTATACACTGAAGGAAAAAGTCAAACCTAAGCCCCACTCCCTCCCTCCCAAGCGTCCTGCAGCATCTCTTGCCAATTGCCACGCCTGCTTTGTTTCACCTGGCAAGGTCGCTTTGTTTATTGAAGGCGGGATTCCACTTACTTTATGCTTGGCTAGGTGTCTATAATTCCTGGAGGTGAGCCAACAGTCCCTTGTTTTACCACTTTACCCATATATAGAGAGATGGGGGGAGGGAGAGAGAGATCATACAATGGGCAAGGGGCCGACTGTCAAAAGCCATGGTTATGTTTTCCTTTTCCTCAGGGATGGGAAGTGATTCTCGTTCTTAGATCTGCTTTATCTATCTCCGGCACAGATTTTTCCAACAGTTTTCAATTATGTACAGATCTAGTACAAGCAGTGGTTGAACTGAAGCAACAAAGTCAATATTTGCACAGGTTGATAGCTTATGATGCCATAAGCCAGAGCTTAAACTGTGTATATGGCTTAAAATCGGAGGGGTGGGAGAAAAGACTACAATCCTGTTTAAATGCCATCCCTTCCTTCCACTTAGTTCCACAAAGTTAGATGGGCTTCCAAATAAAGGATGCCATGTTTTTAGTGCTGGCTGTGTTTCCATATTTTTATCAGCCTGAAGGTAAATGTTTCCTCTTGACATTGTCTAATTATGGCTGACTCTGGGGGTTGGTGCTCATCTCCATTTCTAAGCCAAAGAGCTGGCATTGTCCGTAGACACCTCCAAGATCATGTGGCCATCTACTCACATTTGCATGTTTTTGAACTGCTAGGTTGGAAGAAGCTGGATCTAATGATGGGAGCTCATCCTGTCCTGCAGATTTGAAGTACTGACTTTCTGCTCAGCAAGTTTTGCAGCTTAGTGGTTTAAACCGCTGCAGCCTAAGCCTGAAACTACACTTCAGATTTGATGCAGTTTGATACTGCCATGGTTTAATGTTATGGTATCCATGCATTTGTTGTTTGGTGAGGCACCAACACTCTGAAAGCAGAGAAAGCTTGTAAAACTACAACTTTCACGTTTCTATAGCATAGAGCACAGCAGTTAAAGTGGTGTCAAACTGCATTAATTCTACAGTGTAGATGCGCTCTTAGAGATAAACATTCCATTATTCTCCAGATTTGCATAAACATAGAAGCCTCAGGTGATTATTTCCAATCTCCTATCCAGTTTTTTTAAAAAAAACAAACACCAAGTAGTGAACCTATGACTCCTCTGTCTTGTTCATGCCCAGCATTATTTTTTAACTTTAATTACATTTGGCCCAGCCATAGATTTTAAATGTGTTTTGTGCAATTGTTCAATGTTTATGTTATTTGTGTATGAGATTTATTTTAATTGCTTTGTATTAGTATTTGTATTTAGCCTTGTATTGTGGTTGTTATTGCTTGTATTGATGTATTGTGGGCTCGGCCTCATGTAAGCCGCACCGAGTCCCTTGGGAGATGGTAGTGGGGTATAAATAAAGTTATTATTATTATTATTATTATTATTATTATTATTATTATGACCAGGTGCTCTAGAAATCCTAGGTAATTCTAACTAACTACTAGATTTTGAGAAATTGCTAGAGAGAGAGAATAATAGAATCATAGAGTTGGAAGAGGCCTCATGGGCCATCCAGTCCAATCCCCTGCTAAGAAGCAGGAAAATCGCATTCAAAGCATCCCCGACAGATGGCCATCCAGCCTCTGTTTAAAAGCCTCCAAAGAAGGAGCCTCCACCCCACTCCAGGGCAGAGAGTTCCACTGCTGAACAGCTCTCACCATTAGGAAATTCTTCCTAATGTTCAGGTGGAATCTCCTTTCCACCTTGAACATAGTAGTTTGAAGTCATTGTACCACGTCCTAGTTTCCAGGGCAGCAGAAAACAAGCTTTCTCTCTCCTCCCTGTGACTTCCCCTCACATCTTTATCCATGGCCTTCATCACGTCTCCTCTCAGCCTTGTCTTCTGCAGGCTAAACATGCCCAGCTCTTTAAGCCACTCCTCATAGGGCTTGTTCTCCAAACTCTTGATCATTTGAGTCACCCTCCTCGGGACACATTCCAGCTTGTCAACATCTCCTTTCAATTGTGCTGCCTAGAATTGGACACAGTGTGATTCTAGGTGTGGACTAGCCAAAGCAGAATAAAGGGTTAAGCATGACTTCCCTGGATCTAGACACTATACTCCTATTTATGCAGGCCAAAATCCCATTGGCTTTTTAAGCTGCCGCATGCCATTGTTGGCTCATGTTTAACTTGATGTCCAGGATGACTCCAAGATCTTTTTTGCACATACTGCTGTCAAGCCAGGCATCCCCCTTTCTATATCTTTGCATTTCATTTTTTCTGCCAAAGTGGAGTAAGTGGAAATCTTACTGCTATGCTCAGAATTTTATCCTGGAATAGATTTGGAAAGACAGCTCATATCAACACAGCCTCAATTGAAGTGGTGAGCAACATAATGCCTTTTCCTCCCACCATTAGTAGATGACTCTTATTTCAGTACTAGCAATGGGAGTGTCCTCTCTCCCAAGAGAAGCAGCAGGGTTTTTTTTTAGGGACTCTAGAAGACACTGGTGGCATAAAAAAACTCCATCTCTCAGCAGAGAGAAAACAGTGCAGGCATACAAATAGCTATTTGCTCTCCAGTATCTGCCTCTTGAGGCAATTGCTTTACTCTGCCTAATGATTGGGCTGATCCTTGCAAACTGAAGTCTTAAATGTGAAATAATTCCTTGGAAGATGCAGTGCACTCTTTCCTCTTCCATTCGGTAACCTCAGGGTTACTTCCCAGATATTCAATAGTCCTAGATATTACAAATAGTTTGAGCATTGGATGATGACTCTGGAGTTAAATCACCGCTTGGCCACGAAACCCACTGGGTGACCTGGAGCAAATCCCACTTTCTACACCTCAAAGGAAGGCAATGCTAAACCTCTTCTGAACAAATCTTGTCAAGAAAGCCCCGTGGTAAGTTAACCTTAGGATCACCATTGGTTGGAAATGACTGGAAGGCACACAACAACAACAAGGCAAGTCAGCATGTGTTGTCAAAGGCTGGAATCACTGGGTTGCTGTGAGGTTGTATAGCCATGCTACAGAGAAGCATTATCTCCTGATGTTTCACCCACATCTATGGAAGGCATCCTCAGAGGTTGTGAAGTCTGTAGAAACTAGGCAAGTGGGGTTTACATATCTGTGGGATGTCCAGGGTGGGAGAAAGAACTCTTGCATGTTGGAGACAGGTGTGAATGTTGCAATTCACCACCTTGATTAGCACTGAATGGCCTTCAAGTTTCAAAGCTTGTCTGCTTCCTGCCTGAGGGGAATCCTTTGTTGGGAGGTGTTACCTGGTCCTGATTGTTTCCTGTCTGGAATTCATAGAATCATAGAATCATAGAGTTGGAAGAGACCTCATGGGCCATCCAGTCCAACCCCCTGCCAAGAAGCAGGAATATTGCATTCAAAGCGCCCCTGACAGATGGCCATCCAGCCTCTGTTTAAAAGCTTCCAAAGAAAGAGCCTCCACCACACTCCAGGGCAGAGAGTTCCACTGCTGAATGGCTCTCACAGTCAGGAAGTTCTTCCTCATGTTCAGATGGAATCTCCTTTCTTGTAGTTTGAAGCCATTGTTCCATGTCCTAGTCTCCAAGGAAGCAGAAAACAAGCTTGCTCCCCTGTTTCTTAGGTGTTGCTCTTTATTTACTGTTCTGATTTTAGAATTTTTTTTAATACTGGTAGCCAGATTTTGTTCATTTTCATGGTTTCCTCCTTTCTGTTGAAATTGTCAACATGCTTGTGGATTTCAATGGCTTCTGTGTTTCAAGGCTTTGAAGCTGAAAAGCTATTCAATGCTAGTCAAGGTGGCCAATTGCAACATTCACACTTGCCTCAAAGAGACCAGAATTCTTTCTCCCATCCTGGTCATTGTAGAGATATATAAACCTCACTTGTCCTAATTCACAACGGACCTCACAACCTCTGAGGATGCCTGCCATAGATGTGGCCGAAATATCAGGAGAAAATGCTCACAGCAATCCAAGTCAGCAAGAATTTTGGGCTAGTGTGAGGGTCATCTCTTTGGAGGAATTAAGGTCTATGTTCAACTGTTACACTCAAATTCGAGCCTTTCTTCTTGTTGTATAGTAAAGTTTTTACCCTAAAGCTTGATACAAAAGAGTACAAATAAGGCATTCACTACAACATAGGCTTGCATAAGGGTATCAGTTCAGGATCATATCAGGCCCTGAGATTTCTTTGCCAAAACCTGAGACCTAGGAATAACCTCCAATGATGCCATTCAGCATAAACCATAGTTGCTCATAGGTTGTCGTTCAAATACACATGTACACAAAGTGTTTCCTATTTGGAAACTGAAACAGAAGTATTTGCTAAAGAGGTTGTCCCCATGTTAGAGTGACATTACAAGATTAATCCCTGTTACTGTAGAAGGTGAAAAAAGAAACATTTAATGTAGTTTCTGTATAGTTTATCCTCCATATTGTGTATTCTATATGAATTTAACTATCCATGGCTTGGAAATATTTTTAAAAATCTCAAAATCAACCTTGATTTTGCCATTTTATATAAGAGTCATTTCACTACATTATACGTAAAGGTAAATAATAATAATAATAATAATAATAATAATAATAATAGTAATAATAATAATAATAATAATAATAATCAACTTTATTTGTACCCCGCCACCATCTCCCCAATGGGGACTCGGAGCGGCTTACATGAGGCCAAGCCCAAACAACAATTACAGTAAAGAACAACTGAACGCAAACCGAAAACGCAAACAATAAACAACAACATCATAATTACGTAAAACATATGAATATACAACAATATAAAATTACAGTAAAGGTTCCCCCTTGGCAATTTGTAGTCATGTTCGACTCTGGAAGAGGGTGCTCATCTCCATTTCTAAGCCGAAGAGCCGGCGTTGTCTGTAGACACCTCCAAGGTCATGTGGTCGGCATGACTGCATGGAGCGCCATTACTATACTTCACTATACTATAGTATACAATAGGATTTGAACATCTAATAATTTTGGAATAACGCTGATGACCTTGGCCTTAACAACACAAACAAAAAACTTTGAAACAGTTGAAAACCAACTTACTAATGCCCTGAAAGATCTCTCAAGCTACTTCAAAGATAACCACCTGAAGCCTAACTCTGCCAAGACACAAGTGTGTGCTTTCCATCTACGTAATCTTGAAGCCAACTACGTAATCTTGAAGCCAACAAGAAACTGAAAGTTACCTGGGGAGCTTGTTCCCACCCTAAATATCTCGGCTTCACCTTAGATCGAACACTAACATTTAGGAAACACTGTGTGAACACCAATCACAAAGTAGATTCATGCAATATCATCTTGCAAAAACTTACTAATAGCACATAGGATGCAGACCCAAAACTAGTAAGAACATCAGCTTTGGCCTTGTCTTACTCAACTGCTGGGTATGCCTGCCTTTTTTGGCACAAGTCTGTCCACGCAAAGCAGGTGAATACAGCATTGAATGAGACGTGTAGAATAATGACAGGATGTCTTAAACCTACACCTGCTGATAGACTTCATAAGCTACTTGGCATTGCCCCCCCCCCCCCCCCGCCGCCAAATGCGTGACGGGAAGTTGCTGCCAATTGTGAGAAAAATAAGGTTGAACACTGTGAAAGCCACCCACTGAATGGCTATCAGCCTCCTCCCAGTAGACTTAAATCAAGGAAAAGTTTCATGAGAACCATCACTCCTCCAGCAATGTTCCTCCAGCAACAACAAGAATATCCTTGTGAGCAGTAAAATCAGGCAATTCCAACTGGATGGTCCCCAACGAGGGTCTTCCTCCAGGGACAAACCTAGATTGGGCAACCTGGAAGTCCCTGAACAGACTCAGAAGTGGAATTGGCAGATCAAAAGACAACCTGGCCAAGTGGCACGACCTAAAAGAATCCTCCACCTCGTGTGACCGTGGAGCAAAACAATCAACTCCGCATCTGTATGCTTGCCCACAAGGTCCTGCCTCACACATGGAGGAAGAACTGTTTAAAGCTACAGACCACGCGGTCACTGTTGCCTGTTTTTGATCTAAAAATATTTAGCAGCTTGTGCTCCCTTTATTTTATCAGTATTATACTTATTTATTTATGCAACGCGTTTGTCATCAAATAAATAAATAAATAAATAACCATCCATGGCTTGGAAATACTAAAAAAATTTCTCAAAATCAACCTTAATTTTGCCATTTTATATAAGGGACATTTCACTGGAGCCCCCGGTGGCACAGTGGGTTAAACCCCTGTGCCGGCAGGACTGAAGACCGACAGGTTGCAGGTTCAAATCTGAGGAGAGGCAGATGAGCTCCCTCTATCGGCTCCAGCTCCTCATGCGGGGACATGAGAGAAGCCTCCCACAAGGATGATAAAACATCAAAAAATCATCCAGGCATCCCCTGGGGAATGTCCTTGCAGATGGCCAATTCTCTCACACCAGAAGCGACTTGCAGTTTCTCAGGTTGCTCCTGACACGACAAAAAAACCAACAACCATACTATTGTATATAACAGGATTTGAACATCCCAAGATTTTGGAACCAAATGCAAGTGGATGCCAAGGGCCCACTTGAAGCAACGGCAAGTCTTTGCTGATTAGTTCTTGCCCAAGAAAATCCCATGAAAGTCATGGGCTTCTCATTAAGAAATTGCTTTTTTCCCTTCTATGAGAATTTCTAAGTCTTCAAGCTCAACTCTACAATCAGTTTCGGCTAGAAGCCGATCATAGAATTGCATTGGAGAAGGTAACACTTGAGGATCTAGAGATTTCTAGGGTGCATCTACACCAGGCATGGGCAAACTTTGGTCTTCCAGGTGTTTTGGACTCCAACTCCCACAATTCCTAACAGCCTCAGGCCCTTTCCTTCCCCCCTCAGTCACAGAGGCTGTTAGGAATTGTGGGAAAAGGAAAGGGCCTGAGGCTGTTAGGAATTGTGGGAGTTGGAGTCCAAAACACCTGGAAGGCCCAAGTTTGCCCACGTCTGATCTACATCGTGGAATGAATGCAGTCTGACACCACTGTAAGTGCCATGGCTCAATGCTATGAAATCCTAGGATTTGTAGTTTGGTGAAGCACCAACAGAAAGGACCGAAGACCTTGTAAAACTACAAAGTCCAGGATTCCAATAGCATTGAGCCATGGCAGTTAAAGGGAAGTCAAACTTCATTCATTCCACAGTGTAGAAGCACCACTAGAGGAAATGTTTTTAATCTAATTCCCAAAAGTTAAAATGTGTAGCTACTTGACCCCTTGGAAGTTGGAGCATAACATCAATCAATCCTTGCAACTTGTGTCAACTTGTCCTGCTACTAGTTGAGCTGGAGTTTGCATACACCACTTTCCCTTTGCATGGTACATCATTTCCAAATACTCTCCAAAGTGGCAAACAAGTCAGGTATCACACTTTGGATCAATACAGGTGACTTTGAGCTTGCCGTGCCTTGTGTTACGTGTCATAATGCCCTCTCTCTTTTTAATATATATATTTTAAAAGCATTTTTATAGTCGAGGAAGGGCTGCTAGGCCAGGAAAGCTGCTCATTTTATTGTATTTACTTTCAAAACATATTGTGGATGCAAAATAGTGCGTTGTTCAATGCGTTCTTGTCAAACTGGAGGAAGCAAACGCCATTTTATTTCTGTAGGATGCATCTACACCAGGCATGGGCAAACTTTGGCCCTCCAGGTGTTTTGGACTTCAACTCCCACAATTCCTAACAGCCTATCGGCTATTAGGAATTGTGGGAGTTGAAGTCCAAAACACCTGGAGGGCCAAAGTTTGCCTTTGTCTGATCTACATTGTAGAATTAATGCAGTTCAACAGAAGTTTAACTGCCCTGGCTCAGTGCAAGGTTTGTAAAACTACAAACTTTGGGATTTGTAGTTTTACAAGGTTCAAAAAGTGCTGGGGCCTCACCAAATGACAACTTGCATTGTTCCATAACATTGAGCCAAAGTGGTGTCCAACTGCATTAATCTTGCCATGTAAATACACCTTGGTAGTGTTTTGACTTAAGTGAGCTTAAAAATTTAAATAATTTTGGTCACAGAAATAATTTTGTGGTAACATCTGATGGAAACTTTGAAGGAAAAGTAGCAGAATTAACAGAATTATATCCATTCACAGGTAATATAAACAACAACAACAACAGTTTAAGGAAAGACATATAGGAGTCAAAATTCAGGCTTTGTTGCACCTAGAGTGCATCTACACTGTAGAACTAATATAGTTTGATACCACTTTAACTTCCATGGCTCAGTCTATGTAATCCTGGGAGTTGTAGTTTTGCTAGGCCTTTAGCCTTCTCTGGCAAAGAATGCTGGTGCTTCACCAAACTACAAATTCCATTATTCCATACCACTGAGCCCATAACCCAGGATTAATAAAGTTGTATTGCTGTGTGTTTCCCAGGCTGTATGGCTATGTTCCAGAAGCATTCTCTCCTGACGTTTTGCCTGAATCTATGACAGGCATCCTCAGAGGTTGTGAGGTCTGACAGACAGACCTCACAAACTCTGAGGATGCCTGCCATAAATGCAGGTTAAACGTCAGGAGAGAATGCGTCTGGAACATGGCCATACAGCCTGGGAAACACACAACAACCCAGTGATTCCGGCCATGAAAGCCTTTGACAATACATTAATAAAGTTAACAACCACAACAACATGTTCAGTAAACAATCATAAATTTTCGACTTTTTACTTAAAGAAGAATCCTGGCTTTTCCCCATTTAGCTCATAATTAAGAAGAAAGTAGTTAACGTCAACCTATCCACCTTATTTTGTTTTAAGTTTGTGTTTGCAATAACAGAAACCTATTTAGGCCCACTATCTATAACATTGTTTTTATTCCTGAGATGGCACAGTGCTTCCTTAACACAGGAAAATTTCATATAACAAACTGTGCTCTTACTTCAAAGCCAAGAACAGAAGATCCTCATTTAACGGGCACCCCTGGGGATAAATGCTGGATAAATGTAGTTTCTGGTTGCTTGAGGGTTACTATTAAAAATAACCTAGCTAATATAGTTCCTAAAACTCACTATACATTAAGGAAAATGAGAAATTGTGGCTAAATGTACCTTCATTTACAAAACATTCATTATAAAATTTTACAAATACTTCCAGTCTAGGTATTGACTTGATTTGTTTTTTTAGTGACTTGAGGAACTTGAGAAACTGCAAGTCGCTTCTTGTGAAAGAATTGGCTGTCTGCAAGGACGTTGCCCAAGGGACGCCTGGATGTTTTTTGATGTTTTACCACCCTTGTGGGAGGCTTCTCTCATGTGCCCGCATAGGGAGCTGGAGCTGACAGAGGGAGCTCATCTGTGCTCTCCCCAGATTCGAACCTCCGACCTGTTGGTCATCAGTCCTGCCGTCACAAGAGTTTAACCCACTGTGCCACCGGGGGCTCCAATTTGACATTAATATCAAAATACTATAAGTAAAACATGAATACAGACAAACATAATGACACCCAATTTCACTATATTATAAAAGTAGCTTTAAAATTGAATTATTACACTATGTAACATGATTTTTATTCCTGAGTTATGAATGGCATTTCCCAATTGATTCTACTGTAAACACATGGAAAACGTTTATTAAACTGCTTTTGCAGAAGGGACATCCTGCACCCCATTTTGCTATTGTTATTCAATGCCTTTCTCATCGAGTCTCAACCAATTCAACATAATTTGCACCAGCCACAAAAATGAAGTTTCAGAAGTAGAACAACTACTTTCAAAGTAAGCACTGCAGTTCACAATTGAACAGGAATAACACTTTCAAACCAGGAAGATAATTATGTTTTCAAATTATCTGCTTTTGGTTTTTATTGGTTGTTTGCGACATCTGGTTATTTGAGAGTTCTGGTAAACTGAGGTCTTATCTACATTGCCATATAATACAGCCTATCGTTAGTTTAGACTCATATAATGCAGTTTAACTCCATTATCTGAATCTACAACAAGCATGGGCAAATTTGGGCCCTCCAGGTGTTTTGGACTCCAACTCCCACAATTCCGAACAGCCTCAGGCCCCTTCCTTTTCCGCCTCAGCCGCTTAAGCTTATGGGCCTGAGGCTGTTAGGAATTGTGGGAGTTGGAGTCCAAAACACCTGGAGGACCCAAAATTGCTCATGCCTGATCTACATTGACCACATAGTGCAGTTTCAAACAGCATTATATGGCGGTGAGTGCACTTTTTGCCCTTTTTCTAGAAATTTCGACTCCAACCCTATTCAATTCTGCTCTGCCATCAAGTCACTCAGAAAGGCTGGTTTGCAAATGGTGTCACTCCGCTCCACTAAACCTCCTTTCAGTACAAGAGAACTTGAAACTGCAATGCAAATCAAGCGAAGGTTAGATCCATCCTGGGCACACCATGCATTTTCATTTCCCTTTCCCCCACTCCGATTCTCTCCTATGTCCACATTTACCTACTGTCCTATTTTCGCAGGTGTTCGGCCCCAATTCCTACCATCGCTTTTCGGAGCACCGAGCTGCTGGCATCCGGCACGGCAAGCAGGAATTACAAAGTGTTGTGAGACCTACCGGTCCCTGTGCAGGTGAGCCAACCAGCTGAACCACACCCCTTTGCATACCTGGGCAGGTAAGCTGTACCTGCGTTGCTGCGGTCATTTGTGGAACACCTTCCTCTCTCACACATACACATCATTGTACTTGAAATGAAACTCGAAACTCAGGCTCGGAGAAAATCCGGAAGGCAGCCTGACCCTGGCTAATTGGGAATAAACAAAGGTAGCTTTGACTTACTTTATTATTACAGTATATTCACAGTTAACCACAACTCAAGCAATCGGAACTCTCAAAAGCATTGAACTTAATAATTCTCAAAAAATACATGTATAAGACACTAAATTTTGCCTTTAATTACCGCATTTCAATATTTATCTCAAGTCAAGAATGTATTACATGGTATAGTACAGGCATGGGCTGTTAGGAATTGTGGGAGTAGAAGTCTAAAACACATGGAGGGCCCAAGTTTGCCCATGCCTGGTAGTATAAAATATAGTATTAGTAAAGATAAAGGTTTTCCTCTGACATTAAGTCTAGTCGTGTCTGACTCTGGGGGCTGGTGCTCATCTCCATTTCTAAGCCAAAGAGCCAGCGTTGTCCATAGACACCTCCAAGGTCATGTGGCCAACATGACTGCATGGAGCGCTATTACCTTCCCGCCGGAGTGGTACCTATTGATCTACTCACATATGCATGTTTTTTAATTGCTAGGTTGGCAGAAGCTGGGGCTCCCCAGATTCAAACCTGCGACCTTTTAGTCAACAAGTTTAGCAGCTCAGTGGTTTAACCCACTGCACCACCGGGGGCTCCCAAAATATAGTATTAGTTAGGCCTATTTTTAATAGTAAGTCTCAAGCCACCAGAAACTACATTAATCTCGCATCTGCAAATACCAAAGAAATGTATTATATGTAAAATACCAAAGAAATGTATTATATGTATATGCAGTAGACTCTCAGTTGACCAAGTTGATTAACTGAAAGACTACTGTATATCTATTAAATATTATTTCCACCAGTCATAAAACACAAAACAAAACTGTTTTCTGGCTTCTTTTTGCCATTTTTTTTACTAGTATACTTTATCTTCAGGTGCATCTACATCTTCAGGTGCATCTACACCTTCACAGAAGCATACGAAAAGCTCAGCCTGTCATTGAACATCAAGAAAACCAATGTGGTCTTCCAGCAGTCACCAGCCAATCCCTCTCCAATGCCAGAGATACAGCTTAACATTAGCAAATGTTGACCTTTCCACTACCTTAGCAGCCACCTCTCCACAAAAGTCAACACTGACACTGAAATACAACACCGCCTGAGCTCTGCGAGGGCAGCATTTTTCCAAATTAAGCACAGAGTGTTTGAGGACCAGGACATCCATAGGGATACCACGGTGCTTGTTTATAAAGCTATTGTTCTCCCAACCCCGCTATATGCCTGCGAGACGTGGACTGTCTACAGACGTCACATGCAACTCCTGGAATGATTCCATCAGTGCTGCCTCTGAAAAATCCTGCAAATCTCTGGGAAAGACAGGTGGACAAATGCCGGCGTGCTAGAAGAAGCAAAGACCACCAGAATTGAAGTGATGGTCCTCCGCCATCAACTCCGCTGGATCAGCTACGTTGTCCGAATGCCCGATCACCGTCTCCCAAAGCAGTTACTCTACTCCAAACTCAAGAATGGAAAACGGAATGTTGGAGGACAAGGAAAGAGATTTAAAGATGGGCTCAAAGCCAACCTTAAAAACTATGGCATAGACACTGAGAACTGGGAAGCCCTGGCTCTTGAGCACTCTAATTGGAGGTCAGCTGTGACCAGCAATCGTGTAGAATTTGAAGAGGAACGAATGGAGGGCAAATGTGCCAAGAGGAAATGTGCCAAGAGGAAGGCATGTCAAGCCAACCCCAACTGGGACCGCCTTCCATGTGGAAACCAATGCCCTACTGCGGGAGAACATGCAAGTAAAAAATAGGGCTCCACAGTCACCTTCGTACCCACCGCCAGGACACCGCACTTGGAGGACAATCTTACTCAGACAACAAGGAATCGCCTAAGTAAGTAAGTACACCAGGCAGTGCTTTTGTACTGGTTCATGGTGCTCACTATAATCTGCAATGCCATTGGAGGGAGGACCTTTGATGTCTCCTGAGACTTGGGAGCTATAACTGTTTGTGGAGGTAGGAGCTTTTCTGTGTAAGTGAACACCCCAGGTACTCATACATACATATTTTCACTTTTATTATGTGTATAGATAGCTAGATATGAAAGCTGATTCCTGTCAGTTCTTTGTTTTTTGCTCAAGTCTGCTGACAACCTGTTTTCCCAGACATAGGCAATAAACTATCATTTGCACATAAAAACTTTTATAATTTCTTTCGCCCTTCTACAAGATGTGATGGGCATTTTTAAAGGCACCAGGAACAACCACAACCTTTCTGTATGCAACATATTCTTCCCTATGCCAGTTGAATTAATCTGCCTCAATGCATGAGTAGAAGTAGGTTGCTGTGGAGAAAGATAATAGGTTATAATATAAGATAACCTCATAGCTCCAGTCTGCTTGAGGAGAAGATGTAGAATATAGGCTTGTGCATTTCTGCTAAATCTCCACCTGTTCCTCTGGCTGGATACTGGTAGACCCCATATCCATTTTTTCACGACTCCCAAAAACAGGTGGGTAGCTGGATAGCCGTTTTTGGCCCATAGCTGAAAAATGTGTCTAGATCGAGTCTATTGGCAGCAGTGAGAAACATATGAAGTTCCCCTTTCCGTTCCTGCCATCCATTCCTTTTTCCTTTCGAGGGAACCTGGGTATCAGCAACAGGGTTAAGAAAGCACCCTATGTGTGTGTGAGAGAGAGGCGGGGGGGGGGGGAGAGCTATCAACCTGGAGTTATCTCCCTGGGCTTCCTTAAAAAGCCCCTCTTTTTGCTCTACTGCAAGCCCTGTCTAAAGTGGGCATGCTTCAATCTGGGTTTAATGCTTCCTTAAAGCTGTTTCTTTCTACTCCAGAGGAGACAGGGTGCAGGCTCGCATGCTCTCTCCCTGCACACAGTTTTCCAAGGCATTTAAGGTGGCTTAGACTTCCCAGGGAAAAAAGAGTAATCAACCTGGAGCTATCTCCCTGGAGGGCTTCCTTTAAAAACCCCTCTTTTTGCTTTACTGCAGGCATGCTATAGTCCCAGTTTAATGCTTTCTTAAAGCTGTTTCTACTTTCTACTCTAAAGGAGAGGTAACTAGGTCATAGTAGTTTTCAGAGAATGGGGGTTTTCTTTTTCTTTGCGGGAATTTATTATTATTATTATTATTATTATTATTATTATTATTATTATCTTTTAGAAATATTTGAAGGAGAGGAAGGGAAGGAGAAAAAAAAAGCGAAAAGGGTAACTATCCCAAGCCCTCCACCACCTGTCCCCAACTCCCAGCAGTCCCATTAAATAAAAAGAATCAAGAAAATAAAGGAAAATAAAGGAAAATCAAGGAAAATCAAAAAGATTAAACTATGGTGCTGAATAGGGGAGGAGGAGCTGATATGGCAAATGCCTTAGCATCACCGAAGCAGCCGGATTGGTTGAAGGAACTGCTAAAGACGGATCCAGGCCGTCTGCAAGGATGTTGCCCAGGAGATACCCGGGTGTTTGGTTTTTTTAATGTTTTACCATGGGGAGCTGGAGCGGACAGAGGGAGCTGATCCGCGCTTTCCCTGGATTCGAACCTGCAACCTGTCAGTCTTTAGTCCTGCCGGCACAAGGGTTTAACCCATTGTGCCACCAGGGGCTCCTTAGCATTAATAAATATTTACTTCTTTATTCTTTTTTATAACCATGTCTTACTACAGTGAAATCACTAAACCATACACCCACTAGGCCATATATGCAGGGCCAGCATGGAGAGGGGATCTGTCATGCTGTATTGTCATTTTCTTCATGTTTTTTTTCATTCTATGTAAGGTATATAATGTCTCATTTTTAGATCTCAGGTTTTGGTGTTGGAGTCTCAAGATCCAGGATATGGCAATCATAGTGGGAGCTTCACATATGACTTCGTTTCACAAATGAATAAAATAAAGTGGGGATACAGGTGAAGCACCTGGCGAAATAGTAGAAATTACTTTCTATTGTTCTACAACAGTGGTTCTCAATCTGTGGGACTCCATATGTTTTGGCCTTCAACTCGCAGAAAGCCCAACAGCTGGTAAACTGGCTGGGATTTCTGGGAGTTGAAGACCAAAACACCTGGGGACTCACAGGTTGAGAACCACTGATCTACAAAATGTTTGTTCTCTGATTTCTCACCTTGAAGCATTTCAGGCCGGAACAGGAATGTGAACATTTTTGGTATCTCCTCTCCTCCCACCCAGTTTCAGGTATTAATACAACAGGCAGTTTAAAAAAGTATCAGAGAACATTCATACTACGCGCTCCGATGGCTTAAATTGTTATCCATCCTCTTCTTGCCTCTCTTAGCCATTTACATCATCAGGGTCTTATCTCTGATGCTGAGCTAGTCGTCTGAGAGAGGTGGGGAGGAGTTTTATTTAAAGGAAAGCTGCCTTAAACATATTGGATTGCCCATCATGCCCTTTATTGTGAACTCCAATTAGGTTTCAAGGTTCTTAGGTCTGATCTTGGGTCTAAGGTCTTAATTCTAGCTTCTCCAGTTTTCTTGAAGAGTGGGGAAAAAATCTGGAAAATAGTGCCACTTAGAAAATTGTGTGTGAGAGAAAAAGTCTCAGAGAACAACAAGCTTCAATTGGTTATAGATGACTTTGTGGAAGACTTGCAGTGAAATTTTACCAGGAACATAATTCTAACTGTTGGCTTAGAAGGGTGGTCCTCAAACTCTGGGCTTCAAGGTGTTTGGACTTTCATCCCCAGAATTCATGACTGACGGTGGAGCTGATATCGGGCCTTCTGGGGACTGAAATTCAAAACACCTGGAGGACTGAAGTCTGGAGACCACTGGCTTAGAAGTAAACCCTAGTGGGGTGCTTGACTAGGATACTGGGAGACCAAGGTTTGAATACCCACTTGGCCATGGAAACCCACTCAGTGATCTTGGGAAAGTCACTGTCTCTTATCTGCAGAGGAAAGCAATGGTAAGCTTTTCTCTAAACTTTGGGATTCCACGTGTTTGGACTTTCATCCCCAGAATTCATTACTGGTGGTCAAGCTGGGATTGGGGCTTTTTGGGAACTGAAGTTCAAAACACCTGGAGGATTGAAGTCTGGGGACCACTGGCTTAGAAGTAACCCCCATTGGGGTTGCTAAACTACGATAATGAGAAACCAAGATTTGAATTCCCACTTGGCCATGGAAACCCTCTCAGTGATCTTGGGAAAGTCACTGTCTCTCATCCACGGAGGAAAGCAATGGTAAGCCCTTTCCCAAAACTTTGGGCTTTCAGGTGTTTGGACTTTTATCCCCAGAATTCATGACTGGCGGTCGAGCTGGAATTGGGGATTTGAAGGGCTGAAGTCCAAAATACCTGGAGAACTGAAGTCTGGAGACCACTGGCTTAGAAGTAAACCCTATTGGGATACTAGACTAGGATACTGGGAGACCAAGATTCGAATTCCCACCTGACCATGGAAAGTGATCTTGGGAAAGTCACTGTTTCTCAGCTGCAGAGGAAAGCAATGGTAAGCCCTTTTCAAATGTTGCTTTAAAAAACCCAAATCTTGTGATAGGGCACCACAAGAATTTAACAACAAAGACCTATTGAGGTCTGTGAAATGTAGCTCTTCATGTTTAGAACTTCACCCTTCGGGGACATCATCTCCCCGCTGTGTGTTCATCTTGATATTATAATGCTGCCTTGTTCCTAGTGACCATTTTGTGCCTGACTTGTGGCCACTTAAAGCTTTCATGCCAGAAGCAAATCACTTACATGTTTTCTATGCAGATTCTCTAAACAGCTAAGAAAGAACAATCTTCTCACTTTAACTGGAGCTGGGAACACCCACTTTAGCTAAGGCTCGCATCTTATTATCCAACATGGAAGCATTCCAATCTGTTCATCTTGCATTTGAATAATATAATTGTGGTTGAAACTTAATATATTGTTTAATTACATTTGCTAGGGCTTTGGCCATGAATTCTTGAGCCTGGAATACACCTGATTTGGCACCACTAAACTGGCAGTGTTTCTTTAAGGCAGTGTTTTTCAACCTTTCTAATGCTGCGACCTCTTAATACAGTTTTTCATGGTGGTGACCTCCAATCATAAAATTATTTTCATTGCTACTTCATAACTGTAACTTTGTCCTAAATGGTTCCGGCCCAGTTTACCTGTCCGAATGTATCTCCCTCTACGAACCATCTAGGACCTTAAGATCATCTGGTGAGCCCCTACTCTCGGTCCCACCACCATCACAGTCACGTTTGGTGGGGATGAGAGACAGGGCCGGCTCCATGGTGGCCCCTTGGCTGTGGAATGCCCTCCCTAATGAGGTTAGATCTGCCCCTTCCCTCCTGACCTTCCAGAAGGAACCTAAATCCTGGTTATGGGATCAAACGTTCACAGAATAGTTTGTTTTACTGGCGAAGACATGATTTTATTGGACCGTACTTGGACTGATTTGGACGACGATTTTAATTCTGGTGATTTTAATCTGGTGAGCGGGTTCTAATGTATATTTATAATTATTTTAATTGCATATAGAAGTATTTATTAGGTGTTTCATATTATGTTTGTCATTGAATTGTTGCCTGTTTGGAAGCCATTCTGAGTCCCTCCCCGGAGGTCAAGAAGGACGGAGTATAAATGTTTTAAATAAATAAAATTTGCTACTGTTATGATTCGTAATGAAAATATCTGATACATGCAGGATCTATTTTCATTCACTGGACCAAATTTGGCACAAATACCTGATACGCCCAAATTTGGGGATGATTGATTTTGCTATTTGGTAGTTGTAGTTTCTGGGATGTATAGTTAATCTACAATCAAAGAGCATTCTGAACTCCACCAATGATGGAATTGAACCAAGCTTAGCACATAGATCTTCAATGACCAACAGAAAATACTGGGAGGGTTTGGTGGGCATTGACCTTGAGTTTTAGAGTTGTAGTTCACCTACAGATGCTCTCACTCGCCCACACATGCGCACCATGCTACCATGCGCCAAGCACGCCTGCTTTCTCACTTGGAGTCTCAGAAAGAGCCCTCCTTTTGCTGAGAGGACAGTCAATCACAGCAGAGGAGGGCTTTTGGTTGGACTATTCACCATCTGTTTCGGAAAAGGAAGAGAAAGACAGGCGGAAAGATCTTCAGCCTTCTCTGCCAAAGGAGTCCCTAAGACCATCAGAAATATGTTTTCTGATGGTCTATGGTGACCCTGCTGAAACCCCCAGGTGTCCTGACCTCCAGGTTGAGAAACGCTGTTTTAAGGTATCATCCAAGGTTATTCACATCCAAGGACAGCTCTACCTTTAAGCAATGGGAAGCAAGTGCCTCAAGCAGAAGATACCGGATGGTGGTTGCAAGGTGTGGAAAGTCAAAGCTACAGGTTGTGTCACCTGCCTTGCTTCCTCTAAGCAACACTGCTATCTTCAGATACAAGATTTTGGCCAAATGGTAGAAGGACAACTGCAAATCCCATTCACAATCTTGCTCTTTGTTTCAGATTGCAAAATGTCGCAAGCCAGTCTTTTTCACCTTACCTGCTATTGTTCCTTTCAATATGAAATGCCAGGATATTAAGTTTCTAACACACTTGTTTGCAAAACATGTGCTCTGTCTCTGGGCTGTGGTCCCTCCTACTTGTTGACTTGTTGGCAAGGAGCACTTGGGGGAAATAGAAGTCCTGTGCCTTGCCCACAGCAGGCCTCCCTCTTTGACTAGGTGGAGCCTCAAAAATTATTTCCTCATGAATAACCGAAACGTCTATAAATCTGTTGCCTAGCCCAAATTGATTGTACACATTTTATAGCCTCTGTGAGTTGTTAGCATAGGCAACATGCAAGCCGAACAAGAAGCCGAGAAGCTTTAACCTACATATACCTCTGTTAAATATGTAACTTGCACTTTTTACTGCTGGAGTGACATTTTTTCCATGCAAACAACATTCAAGAGTTCTTGAAAAATCAGAGCTAGGAAGAATCCTAATGGATAGAGATGGAAAAACAACCACAATGAGCGAGTGGTGGTGGTGTGAATTCAGGTCAACTCTGATGGATTTTTTTTGGTGACAGGAGCAACTTGTATTATTACAATATAATAATTATTATTCTATATTTTATATTACATGTGATATTACTTACTATATTGCTGTATACTGGTATAGTATAATATAGTAATATATAATACTTTTTTTTGTCGTGTCAGGAGCGACTTGAGAAACTGCAAGTCACTTCTGGTGTGAGAGAATTGGCTGTCTGCAATGACATTGCCCAGGGGACGCCCGGAAGATTTGATGTTTTTATCATCTTTGTGAGAGGCTTCTCTCATGTCCCCGCATGAGGAGCTGGAGTTGATAGAGGGAGCTCATCTGCCTCTCCCCAGATTCGGACCTGCGACCTGTCGGTCTTCAGTCCTGATGGCACAGGGGTTTAACCCACTGTGCTACCGGGGTATATATAATACTAATATTGGTCTATGCTAATAATATAATATATTGTATGTCCAAATCACTTGTAAGATGCTCTGAGTCCCCTTCAGGGTGAGAAGGGCCGCATATAAATGTTGTAAATAAATAAACATGAGAAACTGCAAGTCGCTTCTGGTGTGAGAGAATTGGTCATCTGCAAGGACATGGTCCAAGGGACGCCCGGATGTTTTACCATCCTGTGGGAGGCTTATCTCATGTCCCTACCTGGGAAGCTAGAGCTAACAGACGGGAGCTCACCCTGTTCCCCGGATTTGAACCACCGACCTTTCAGTCAGCAGTCCTGCTGGCACAAGGGTTTAACCCATTACGCACCTTTGACTACCTTTAGTTTGCCCAGTGAGCACAGCGAGGATGGGTTATGCAACTTGATGGCAAATGCCTTAGCATCACAGGCTAGCAGCTTGATGTGGCAAGTGGTTGATTGTTGCACTGGGGCTGGAAGGAAGAAGCATGGTGTTCTGGAGAAGTGGGTTATTAAAGCCACTTCCTGTATGAAGTTTCCTTCACCTGGATGAAAGAAATTTATAATTCAGTAGAAATGACGCATGGTGACCTTATCATAGGATTTTCTTGGCAAGAATGTGAATCCTGGTCTCTCAAGAGTCATAGTCCAACACTCAAATCCCTACATTGTGCTAGCTCTTTGAAGAGAAACACGAGTGGCCATCATTTCTCTTCCAAAACAAACTCTGTCATGGATTAGAAGGTTTTTTCCTCCTACTTTTTTCAACACAGGCTGGGTGGACCAAGGTTATCTGTAGGATGATGCACCACACTGGACAGCTCAAAGTCCTTGTTATTCTGAAGTGGAGGGACACTCAGGGAAGATGCATCATCCTTGCCTGAGGGGCAACACCTTGCCTTGTCATCCTTACCATTCTTGAAGGTTAGGGTTAGCCTGGGGAGGAAGAGAAGACTGAAGGGTGGGGCAAAGGCCATCTCTAATTTTAGTCTGAGGAGAGGCTCCAGAACACCATGAGTCATGCCTGAAGTCACATTGTAACCCGATGACTACCTTTAGTTTACCCTGTGAGCACAACGAGGATGGGTTATGCAACTTTATGGTAAATGCCTTAGCATCACAGGATGGAGCTGGTTGTGGCAGGTGGCTGGTTGAAGCACTAGGGCTGGAAAGAAGAAGGCCTGGGCCTTTTGGAGAAATTATTGGGGAATTGGGTTATTAAAGCCACTTCCTATATGAAATTTCCTCCATCTGGATGAAATAAATTTATAATTCAGTGGAACTTGCAGTGTGTTTTCAAGTTGCTTCTGACACAATAAAAAAAGTGGAAATTAGCATCCAAGATGTGGTAAGATGCAAAAGACGAAATATATATAAAGCAAAGGCCAACTGGCAAAGCCAACATGAACTGAGTCCTGAATTTGAGGATCACAACTTCTGTGTTTTCTGAAACTGGAATGGGTGGGTTTCAGTCTGAGATTTCCAAGCCAAAGTCCTTAGCATTCTACGACAATGTAATAAAAGGTAAAGGTAAAAGTTGCCCCTGACGTTAGATTTAGTCGTGTCCAACTCTGGGGAGTGGTGCTCATTTCCATTTCTAAGCCAAAGAGCCGGCATTGTCCATAGACACCTCCAAAATCATGTGGCCAGCATGACTGCACGGAGCACCGTTACTTTCCCGCTGAAGCGGTACCTATTACATCAAACATTTGCATGTTTTCGAACTGCTAGGTTGGCAGAAGCTGGGGCTAATAGCGGGAGTTCACCTCACTCCTTGGATTCAAACTGCCAACCTTCTGGTCAGCAAGTTCAGCAGCTCAGTGGTTTAACCTGCTGCGCTACCAGGGAGCCTTTCAACAATGTCATAATTATTAATATTAATACTAGAAAATTATATTTGTAAAGTGGAAAGGGAATGGGTCAGGAGGTCACACAGGGATTAGGAACTCTTGATAGAGCTGCAGACATAATAAAAAAATAATAATTGTTCTTCTAAAAAGAGCCAACTAATGCAGTATCCAGTATCCTTATACTGGGCTTGGCCCCATGTAAGCTTTCCAGAGATGGAGGCGGGGTATAAAATAAAGTTATTATTATCATTATCATCATCATCATCCAACTGCACAAAAAAGTTCAGACAAGGCCAGGATTCAAATCCCCACTCAGCCATTGAGACCCACTGGTTGACCTTGGGCAAGTCACACTCTTGGCCTCAGATGAAGGCAAAAAGCAACCTACCTATAAATAATCTTGCCAATAAAATCCTTAGTATAAGTTAGAAATTGAGGGCACACCATCACCACCGTCTATCTATTCCTCATCGAATTACCAATCTTGCTTTAAAGGCATAAATGATAATGGCCATCAGTTCCCCTTTAAAACAGACCTTAATGTTTATAGGATCGTTGGCTTTCTTCCTGTTGATGCCAACATTTTTATAGTTAAACATTGAGGCAGCTTCATAGTCTTGATTATTTGTTCAAAATAACTGTTATGGGACTTTCAGGTCACTCTTGACTTACCTCCATAAAGTTTTCTGGGAAAGATTTATTCTGAGGAGGTTTGCAGCTGGAGGAGCGTGACTTGCCCAACTCCCCTTGCAGGCTTCCATGACTGAGCACTGATTCAAATCCTGGTCACATGGAGTTCTAGTCCAAAACCTCAAATCACGACATCATGCTGGCTTTCTATCTAAATAAATTAGACTCGAATAGACAGACCAGAAGCTGAGTAATAGCACTGAAGAATTCTGTCACGTTTTTATTCCACAGTTGGTCCAATGTCAAGGTGATATGCATTTAAAAATATTTTAAAGATCTGTTGCCAAATCATACTATCCACTAGAGGTGTGTGCAGTACTCATTTCATCCATTCTTTCGGTCCTTTCGGTTCATTTGGGAGCACAAAATGGAACCCCCACCCCACCCTGGAAAGAAAATGAACGCGATACGAAAGCAAGAGGGAGCGGGTACCGTTTCCTTGCCTGCTTTTTGTGAGCAGTTTAATATTTGTTATTAATCCCCTAGCAAACAAAAAGTAAACCCTTATTTACTCTCCTCTTCCAGGAGGTCATCCCTCTTCCTTATCTGGAAGTGGGAAGCCTTAAAATGTATTGTCGAAGGCTTTCATGGCCAGAATCACTGGGTTGTTGTAGGTTTTTTCAGGCTATATGGCCATGTTATAGAAGCATTTTCTCCTGCCATTTCGCCGGCACCTATGGCAAGCATCCTCAGAGGTTGTGAGGTCAGGAGAGAATGCCTCTAGAACATGGCCATATAGCCCAAAAAAACCCTAGAACAACCCAGCCTTAAAATGCCTTGGAGAATGTGTGATGACCAAGGCCTTCTTCTTCTCCCTCCTTCTAGGCTCTTGGAGCTGCCACCTTGGGTCATTACTTGCTGGGTGCCTTCCTCTCCTCCTCCTCTGTCTCTCATGCAAGGAAGGCACCTCTTAAGCGGTGCAAAGAGGAGGGGGGCTGGAGGTGCCTTCCTTGCATAAGAGATGGAGGAGGAGAAAGAGAGGAAGGCGCCAAGCCAGGCAACAGCAACAGCAATGAATGGCCCAAGGTGGCAGCTCCGAGGAGAAGAGGACCTTGGTCACTTTTTCCAAGAAGAGTGTGTGTGTGGCGTGCAGGAGCACCTCCTCTAGAGTAAAAATAGCAGATAACAAAACCTCTTTAAAACATGCACCAGGAAGGGGATCTGGATGGGAAGCCTCTATCATGGGCCGAAAGAAAATATATCTTTCGGACCCAGAGTGAAAACAGATAACTGCCCTCCCAATTTTGGGAGGCTCGATAAAAGCAGATTGGGCCCCCCCAACAAAAGCCAGGACACTAAATGGGTTTACCCCAAATGCACAACCCTACTATCCACAGCACCACAACTGAGAAGCTTGTCGTCCCTTGAATGCTGTGGCTTGCACCTCTTAGGAGCTTCACCCCCCATGACCAACTGTGGGATTTGTAGTGCAAAATATCCAGCAAACCAAATGTTTTTTCCCCTCTCTGACACACTACACCAACTCAAATCTTTTAGACTAAAATTTAATCAAACAAGTTCATTGCATATGAAGAAACAAGCAGTCAAGGACCAATTTTTCATCATTTTTAATTATAGTCAAACATGGTAACTTTCATTTCCCTGTCCTTTAAAACAAATGCAGCTGAGCTGCTGAATAAACAAGTACAATATAGAGACTTCTTTGGAAAAAAAATACTCATGCGATATTGCACATTTAGGTTTTTCTGCATTTCTTCTTCTTGTTTTTGTTGGCGATGCAGCCATATAGAAAATACTTCTGTTATGTACAGATATGTTTGGGGAGGGGAATTCATGGACCAAGGCAGGTGGAGGGGAAGGAAGGGGAATGGGAATAAAAGGGTGGGCATGGCAAAAAGGAATGGATTACTTATTTTGGCAGAGGAATCTTGGCTCATGATAGCGCAGGAAAAACACACACATACACACACACAGGATTTTCAGGGTAGTACTTTGGACCCGTTTCTCTTGGAATTACTTCTAGCCCTCAGTTTCACTTGGAAGTACTTCTAGCCCTCAGTTATAACGTTGAAAATATTTGATTGTGTGCGTGCAGGAAGAAGAATGCGGGAGAGACATGTAGAACCCCGCACAGCCTCTAGGAAAGCAGCAGCGGAGTCCAGGGAGGAGTCAAGGAAGCAGAGCTTCTGGAGGAAGAGGAGCGGGGAGTCAAAGGTTGGCAATTAGGGCAATGTCAAATGTGGACGCTGGATTTGGCCTCTGTTATCCATGCCAGACACCAGGATTATAAACATTTGGACCACCTTGCAGCTGGACTGGGTAGTGTCCAGAAGGTATAAAGAGAAAAGGGAACACTTCTTTTGGGCTTGGCCTTAGACCTGATTCTGGCAAGGAAGGAGTACAAACGGCCTCTGGAGTCTGGCCTAACGCTGGACAATTGAGGGCCAAACTCACATTTAAACAAAACAAGGTTGTGGAAAAAGGACAGGAGTCAAAGTCAATTGCCCGAGGGAAAGGAGCAACTGTAACCATACCCCTGGTTCTGTCTCCCTTCACCACAACTATGGCACTTCACACTCATCTCAGCAATTAATACTATCCCATCTGCTATTTAATGCCCTCTCAGCGCTCCCCCGTCCCTTTAGTTCGAGACAACCGAAAGGCAGACAATCACACACACCATTTAAAAAATAAAATAACAGTCAACTTGATTCTCCCTCTGATTAAACCGTACAAGGCCTCAAACAGGCTGTGGCTACAATGCCTCATACAATCACATTTCCCCACCCACCTTCCCCATCGACCTGTTCTAAGCTGCTTGCTTAGGTTTTCCAGGTCACAGACCAGTTGCCTGGCTCTCTACAACAGGGCTGCACAATCTTTGTCTTCTGCATGTGGTAACAGCTTGGAGCCACATACACACACCGATCTCCACACAAAAGCTTACATTCTCCTAAACACATCTTGGAACATTCCCATCCTCTAGCAATATTCTACCAAGATCATGGTCTATGTGGCGCTACAAGTAGCATGAAGAGAGCGAATTGGGGAGCTGGAGAACGGCACTTCTACCACCACTATCCTTGCAGCCCAATTAATTGTTACGCTACAGAGAAAAGTGGATGGAGTTCCACTCGATTTTCAAGGCTACATGGGATGTAGCCACAGGCTATGGGTTGTGCTCCCCTCTGCTACAAGTGTCATTTACTAAATGCAACCTTTGCACCCTACAACTTTGAGTCATCTGCCCTATGGCAGCATTTTATGCAATGACCAATTAATTAAGTCTTCATCATGCTGTGAGAGCTTGCATGGACTGAGTCCAGACAACCTCTTTCCCATGCCATGGGATGACCAGTGCCGGGACAATGCTGCTCTTGGGTTCAAGCCTGCAGCCTAAGGACCCTTTTCCCATTGGGGAGCAAATCATGTAGGCCAGACTGTAGGCTTCCCATTAACCCTACTCTTCGCACAGCTTCTAAAGTCTGGCCTTTTGCTTCCAGGCTGTTGTTTCACCTCCCCTATTGCCAGAGAAGCTGAACTGGATTGTGGCCACGCCACTTCTACAAGCCTCCAAAAAGCATGGCTCCTATCACCCTCACTCCCTTTGTTCACTGAAGGAAAAGCAACAAGCAAATAACATCACTGTAAGGAAGCCACAAAATAAATACTGTCTCTGAAGTGGGAAAGAGAAAAGAAAAAGGGGGAAAAGAAAAAGGGTACGTGCAAGACATTGTTTCTGATGACAAACTTGGCCTTCTCTGTAGAAAAGCATAGTTGGTGGGCTTCTGATTGGCTGATGCTTGGAAGAGCCCAAATCTGGAGTGTTTTTGGTGGCGATACAAACTTGGCTGCCCCTCTCCTCATGTATTTCTCCTGTCCCCACTGAGGATCTGGTGCGCAAGAAGGAAAGCGCAGAATTAGGCCCCACTTCATCAAGGGGCCATGGCAGCAGTGGTCACTTGGAGAGTTTGCTGATAACGCGGATAAGAGCGGCATTTTCGTCTTTGAGACGCTGGTTGTCGGCCTTCAAATCTGAAAGAGCCTGTGAGACAGAAGGCAAAATCAAAAACCCAATGGATCTGGTGCAAACCTTCATTGCTGCGCTCCACAAACAGACCGAAACAAAATACTCTCAGTTTATGGCAGCCCTCAGAACGAGACCCCAGTGTCATCCAAACAGATGGGAATTACCTTCAACTCTTCCTCTAGCTCTGCGGCTTTCCTCTCCAAAGCTCGGCGTTCCTGGCGAGGCAAGGGGAAAATAGAGTGTGTCAAAGCTTTTTAAGAAGCATGCTATGCCATACTAATGAAGCCCATCTCAACAGAAGAGAAGTAGGCTGACTTCAGTCTTGTGTAGCCTAAAATTACTTCAGTCCACCCACGCATGCAAAATTAGAAAAAAACAAGAGTGCTGAATCAGGAGCCTGTCACAGGCAAAACTTAAGACAGGGGAATCAAATGGTGAGAGCCCAGGGGCCATTTCCACCCACCAATTTTTTTGGAGGGAGTAAACAACATCTTCAATCCTTGGGGCACAATTCTGAGCCTATTTCAACTCTCCCCTGCTATCTTTTTTCAAACCTGGAATGGCTATGTTTAGAAAATACAAAACAGCTTTTTGGTTACTTCTGGCTTCTAGAAACACAATTTTAGATAGCGAGTGGGGGATTGGGCAATATAGCTTTTAAATAGCAAATCATCTCCCATTTTCCATCTGGCACAGAAAGGAGCTGCACTGAAACTTCTGGAGGTCTGCAAGCTGCTCTTTGCCCACCCTTGGCATGAACCACTCTGCTTAGAAATATGAATAGCATTCTAGAAACTAACAATCTTTACAAGAAGTTTGAGAATGAGCAGGCTGAAGTTTGAGAATGAGCATGGGAAAATGCCAGACGCCTCCCGGAATCTATCTGTAATATAGGATATTCTTTAATGACAACCTCAGAGAAGCTCCCACAGTAAAATCTCCTGAGTCCAGAAAGATCCTTAGAATGTAGATTTTGTGATGCAATATCATCTAAGTAAAGGTAAATGTTTCCCCTTGACATTAAGTCTAGTCGAGTCTGACTCTGGGGGGTGGTGCTCATCTCCATTTCTAAGCCGAAAACAGGCATTGTCCATAGACACCTCCAAGGTCATGTGGCCAGCATGGCTGCATGGAGCGCTGATACCTTTGCACCAGAGCAGTACCTATTGATCTACTCACATTTGCATGTTTTCAAACTGCTAGGTTGGCAGAAGTTGGGGCTAACAGCGGGAGCTCACTTCACTCCCCTTATTTGAATCGCTGACCTTTTGATCAGCAAGTTCAGCAGCTCAATGTTTTAACCTGCTGCGCCATCGGGGCAAAATTATCTAGAAAAGGGCAAAGAAAGAAGAGCTGTGGAATGAGGTACTTACAAATCTCTCTAGCTCAAGGAGAGCTGGCCGCTCAGCAAAACGCTCTTGCCTCTGTAGGTGAATAATGACACAAAAAGACACAACATGAGAATCATAATGACGGCAAACTAAGGGGTTGAAAAGTACTCATATTCGAAAGGATGGTCTTCGGTTAGAATGCAAGTACAGAAAGGGCCCCGTTGCTGGTGGTCTGTCTGGGCTCTAAGAGCAAGCATTTCTTTAAGCACGGTATCTGTTGAAGACCATAATACTTAGACAAGAGATTGTGGAAGAAGATTGAATACCTTGTTCTCAGGCCAAGAAGCATTTCTATTATACATTTCAAAATGCTTCTTAACTAAAGGCCCTTCCACACTGTCATATAATCCAGAATATCATGACAGAAAATCCCACAATATCCGCTTTGAACTGGGTTATCTGGAGAGTTAAAGTTACAAGAGGTGACTTAAGACTTGCCTCAGGTCACTCAGGCCCCTTCTGCACAACTAAATAAAATCCTACATTTTCTGCTTCGAACTGGAATATATGGCAGTGTGGACTCAGATACCCAGTTCAAGGCAGATATTGTGGGGTTTTCTGCCTTGATATTCTGGGTTATATGGCTGTGTGGAAGGGCCCCTAGTATGTGCTTTCCTTATTACCATATTTTATTTACTTTATTTATTTATTTACAACATTTATATGCCGCCCTTCTCACCCTGAAAGGGACTCAGAGTAGCTTACAAGATACACACACACATATATACATAGAATATATTATATTATTAGCACAGTGCAATATCAGTATTAAATATTACTATCTTGTACTATACCAGTATATTGTAATATTAGTAATATTACATGTAATATAAATATATGATTATAATATCATATTAGTATTATATTGCACTACATTATAATATTATATGTATATACAATATATTATATTATATTATATTATATTATATTATATTATATTATTAGCATAGCACAGGAGACAAGGTGGAACTGTCCCGTGGCCCCCTCTCTCTTCACTCTGGTCAAGAGCACCAGTTGGTGCTGGGGGAGGAGTCCCCAGCTGATGTCATATGCAGGAGACAAGATGGAACTGTCCCCTTCCCCCCCCCCCCCGGCCCAGAGCAGCAGTTGGTGCTGGGGGAGGGGTCCCCAACTGATGACATATGCAGGAGACAAGATGGAACTGTCCGCTCCCCCCCCCTCCCCTTCACTCTGGCCCAGAGCACCAGTTGGTGCTGGGGGAGGGATCCCCAGCTGATGTCATATGCAGGAGACAAGATGGAACTGTCCGCTCCCCCCCCCCCCCTTCACTCTGGCCCAGAGCGACAGTTGGTGCTGGAGGGAGGGCTCCCCAACTGATGACGTATGCAGGAGACATATGTCTTACTGCTGAGTTAAAATTGAAATAATATTAACTTTTGCCTAGTTAGTAGCTCATACTTTTAACCACTAGGCTATATTAGTTCACATCCAATCCTAATAGGTATACATTGGCCCGAAGATAAAATATAATCACATATATTACGGACTTCTCTGTTCTCTTTCTATTTCTTTGCCACATTAGCTATGTCTGCAAATCAGGTTATCCATGTTTGTGTTATCTATGTTTTGTTGCTTAAGCTGTGAATGGCTTTTGCAGACAAAACAAACCACAATTTGTTTTCCTCACTTTTGATCTGGTTTTCTTCCAACCTCTTTTGTTAGCTAAAGCTACCTGATGAAACAAACCAGGGAGAGACCATAATTTCATCAATCCACAGCTCATAAGACACGGTAATCATGGCTTCTAAGCTTGATGCTTGTTTTAAAAATACCCTGGTTTGTTTTCAGGGACTGATTGACAACATACCCGCAACTGGCTTCCTATTATATGTAAAATTATCACTCTATCCCTCAGTGGCCACTCCCCACCCATACCTGCCCCACCCATACCTGAGTCACTCTTTCTAGCTCCAGCTTGATTTGCGTCAGCTGCAGCTGTGCTTCTTGTAGTTGTTCCTTTAGTTTTTCATTCTCTATCGAGAGATCTTCATACAACTTAGAAAGACACAGAGGGGAAAATGAAAAGCACTGATATCACTAAGCCAGCATCCCTTTGCAACAGTCTCCTCCCAGAGGAAGCATGTGCTCCAGCTTAAATCACTAACTTTCTTATAATAGTGATCGGGTTCCTCTTTGCAACCCGATGAAGCGCTGTTCCGTCTCTGGCAGCTGTAGGGAGCTGTCCGGTTTGGTAGGAGGTTATTTAGGTGCTCACTGAAAAGGGACAAGGAAGCTAGGGTCATGGATCTCATACACCGATAAAGATTTAATAGCAAACTGAAAGGAAAACAAAAACTTGTTCCCATATTTGCATATTATTGGATTATTCAGAATTGATTTTGACTGCATGGTCAAGGAAAACCCTATTTGTAAAAATATATTTTGTACTGGGAAGACAAACTGCCATCCAACAGGGAATGCATGAATCCACACCTACTAACGTATTCTGCACAACCCAGCTTAAACTGTTGAATCCTCTCAAGGGGATCTACCTGCCATGTCCAGAGGGATCTTCATTGTTGACTTGCTCAGCATCTTCATCATCTTCACCCTGGAGGAGAGAAAGAAATTGGGAGTATATGAGCTCCTCTAGAATGTTTGCAAAGATAATGTACAATATTTTCTAAGTTCTCCATGGAGTGTAAATCACCCTCTAGGTAAGGACTCAAGGGAGATAGCATCACCCATAAGACAATGTTTTTCTGAAGAGAAAGTGGTTTCCCCTCAACATTAAGTCTAGTTGTGTCCAATTCTGGGAGGTGGTGCTTATCTACTTTTCTAAGCTGAAGAGCCGGTGTTGTCTGTAGACACCTCCAAGGTCATGTAGCCAGCATGACTGCACGGAGCACTGCTACCTTCCTGCCGGAGCAGTACCAATCTACTCACATTTGCATGTTCTGCCAAACTGCTAGGTTGGCAGAAGCTGGGGCTAATAGCTGGAGCTCACCCCACTCCCCGGATTCGAACCATCAACCTTTAGGTCAGCAAGTTCAGCAGCTCAGTATTTTAACCCACTGAGCCACCGAATAATAATAATAATAATAATAATCTTTATTTATACCCTGCCATCATCTCCCCAGTGGGGACTCGGAGCGGCTTACATGGGGCCAAGCCCGGACAACATATTACAGCAATAAAATCAAAGCATAAACAACAAACAACAACATCATCAAAATTTCATAAGAAAAAAAAGCAGTCATAAAATAACATTCTAATAAACACAATCACAGTAACAATAACAATATAAAAGATAAAACGAAATCACCCCCTGATGCTTGAACTTCACTGTGCCTTCCCTCCACCATAGCAACCCTATTTGAAGCCCTCTCTTCCATTCACCTCTGAATTTCCGCCCAATCCGGTGATGCGTCTCTCTCGACGGCCTTTCCTGCGGTCCCGAATAGCTAATCTGTTCCGGAGGTCTGAATCTGCCTCTGAACTGGTCTCATCAGCTTCGGAGCCTACAGGACACAGTGAGATGTGAAGCTTACATCCAGGTTCCTGTTCCCCTCCATGTGTTCAAACTAGTACAATATCAACTATGTTGTGTGGAAGGGAACTAGTAAGAAAGTTAAAGATTTCTCTAGAACATCATTGCAGCAAACATATGCCTAAATTTGCTTTAATAATAAAAGTTTATAGGAGGTTGTAGTTGTACATAAGTTAGTATACGTCCAAAGTTCAAAAAATTAAACAGGCAAACAAAAACAGAGAAAGATATATAAATTATCTACTTGAATGGAGCTATTACCCTTTCTGGGCTGCGAATTCACCACTAATGGATTCACAGTATAAACTGAAGCACTGTCTGAACTGGAGAGCCGGAATCTTCTAGACGAGTCCTGAAAAGGGAAGAAAAAAATTGGAAACTTGTCACAAGTGTATTAAACAAGGGTTTATTTATTATATTTACATACACGCTAATTGGAATATGCCCCCTTTTTATAATTTTAGAAGTCTAAAAATCCAAGAAAAGCAATCAAACAAAAATAGGGCCTATTTCAGTATTAAAATATTGCTTTATGAAAAATCAAAAAATAGAAGCAATAATAGCAACTAACGAATTAAAATGTAAAATGCGTTCTGGAGGAGAAATTTCTTAGTTTTGCATCTATCTATCTATCTATCTATCTATCTAGTTGCTGAGGCTCGGATTTGTGATCTGGAAAATAAAGTAATGTGAAAGTGTTGGTTTCTAATATATGTAATTTCTTCATGCTTGTGGGTAAACAGTATTTCTTGTTGTTTCTTTGTCAGTGTTGATGTGGAGAGTGTCTGGTTTGCCTATTCTGGAACATGCAACATATAATTGCCCTTCTTTTAGGGGTCCCTTTCAAATCTATGATACTATATCAGTGTGTATGTGAATCATATCTATCTATATCTATGGCTGGATGGCTCTTTGTCAGGAGGGCTTTGATTACGTTTTCTTGCCCTGGTGAAGGGAGTTGGACTCAATGGCCTAAGTATTTTCTGTTTGTTGTGGGGGTTCTGTGGGGACGTTTGGCTGAATTCTCTAGTTGGTTCAGAATGCTCTTTGATTGTAGGTGAACTATAAATCCCAGTAACTACAACTCCCAAATATCAAGGTCTATTCCCCCCAAACTCCATCTGTCTTCATATTTGGGCATATTGAGGATTCGTGCCAAGTTTGGTCCAGATCCATCGTTTGAGTCCACAGTGCTCTCTGAATGTAGGTGAACTACAACTTCCAAACTCAAGGTCAATGCCTACCAAACCCTTCCAGTATTTTCTGTCAGACATGGGAGTTCTGGGTGCCAAGTTTGGTTCAATTCAATTGTTGGTGGAGTTTGGAATGCTCTTTGATCGTAGGTGAACTATAAAGCCTAGCAACTACAACTCCCAAACGACAAAATTCATTTTTTGAGTGATGGTCACTCCTTGGGTTAGTAGGTGTCTTGTGTCCAAATTTCGTGGTAATTCGTCCAGTGGTTTTTGAGTTATGTTAATCCCAAAAATGAACATTACATTTTAATTTTATAAGATGAGGATACCAGGCAAATCCACCTAGGCTAAAGAAAGAAGAAAAGTGTATTGTAGAGGGACGACCATAAGCTTGAAATGTCTGAAAAGAAACACAATGTGATCTTCAAAACCAGAACGGATTCTTGGCCCAAATGCAAACAGCTCTAAACAAAGAACTTACATTTTATAGGCTACAGGATGGATATATCTCTCCCCTTTCCCTATTACAATGGTTAGTAACAAATGTTATGTAATTTGGCAAAAAAAAAAATTCCTAATCTTTTTCTTTCGGATGTATTTTAGGTCTTATCCTGAAATATGGGGGGCTAATATAACAAATCAATTCCATTCTAAATTAGACCACAGGACTTGTATCATGACAAGGACTTGTATCTATGTGTCAGCCAGAAGTTCCTACAGGAATGAAAGGCCTGAATCCCACCCCAGCCTCTACCGTAGTCTCCTGGGCATGCTGCTCTCCATCTTTGTCATGCTTCTCATCCTCTTTGCTTCGCTGTTCTGACACGGTTTTGGAATCCCCAGTCCGGCCCATGGTCTTCTCCGCCTCTTTTAGATCTGTGAGGGTAACACCCTTGAAGTATTGGAAAAGAGAAGCAGAGGAGATGCATGAAAAATGGGTCCAAAGGAGAAGCACAGTGACATCTATAGATTGCTCTTGGCACTACAGGTACATCTCAGATCTTGAGTAATGCATTATTTGTATAGTCAAGGGCTTTCATGTCCGGAATCACTGTGTTGTTTGTGTTTTCCAGGCTGTATGGCCATGTTCAGCATTCTCTCCTGACGTTTCGCCTGCATCTATGGCAGGCATCCTCAGAGGTTGTGAGGTCTGCTGGAAACTAGGAAAATGATATATATATATATATATATATATATATATATATATATATATATATATATACACACATATATATATAGGGTACGGTTGTTTTTTGTAATAATTGTGCATTGTAATTGCTTATTGGTAATTTATGGATAATGTGTTAAGTCAATTGTTATATGTTGTATGGAACCACTGCTGTTTCTACTGTTTTTACTGTTTGTGAACCGCCGTGAGTCGCCTTCGGGCTTGAGATACAGCGGTATATAAGCAAAGTAAATAAATAATAAATAAACCCCATTTTCCATGTTTCCAACAGACCTCACAACCTCTGAGGATGCCTGCCATAGATGAAAGCAAAATGTCAGGAGAGAATGCTTCTGGAACATGGCCATACAGCCTGGAAAACTCACAACAACCCAATACATTCTTTCTTTAGCAGAAACTCTGCTACCAGAGACAGAAACAAAATGAAAAAGATAGGGATAGATTTCTATACCACAAAACAGGTCAAAAAGCAGGTCAACATGTTTCCACAATTATTTTTTTTACTGTAACTAACATTATGAACATGTGAAATGAAAGATTTGGGTCAGGTAAACCTTGCATAAGCAAAAGCATGTTGAATCATCTAAGACCACTTCAAAGCTTCTTCTAAAATGCAGCTTGGGTTATTTTTTCTTTCTTTCACCAGGCTTCACCTTTATTATGATTTTCATTTTGTCATGAAATGTATGGGTTTTTTTTAAACCTTCCAGGGTAGCTTGTGAAACAAGTTAATCCCTTCCCTCTTTTCTTTCAGTTTTTCTCCACAAACAACTGTTTATCTTGCACACACAGGGAGTCCCAGTGATGCAATGGGTTAAACCCTTGTGCCAGCTGAACTGCTGACTGAATGGTTGATAGTTCAAATCGGGGGGTGGGGGGTGGGCATGAGGTGAGCTCCTGTCTGTCAGCTCTAGCTTCCCATGTGGGGACATGAGAAAAGCCTCTCACAAGGTGTTAAAAAATCTGGGTGTAGTGAGTAGTGAGGATGCTTGCCATAGATGCCATAGATGCAGGCGAAATGTCAGGAGAGAATGCCTCTAGAACATGGCCATATAGCCCGAAAAAACTTGCAGCAACCTAGTGATTCCAGCCATGAAAGCCTTCGACAATACATTATTGCACTGTTTCCTGCAGAAATACCGCTGCAACTGAACTGTAAAAGTCTGTCTTTGTCAAGCCTGCCATCACCACAGGCTCTATGCCAATGCTGCAAAATAAAGTATCAGCTAAAGAGAGGGTAAAAAAGAAAGATGGGCTGGGCTGGATGCCTATAAAAAGATTATGTAAAAAAGAATTCTCTTTGTTGATGCTTTGTTAATTAATGGATGCCCCGTATCACTGATCCACAGTGTAACATTTTCCAAATCTCCAAGCTCAGCCAAAAAAAAGAGGATGTCAGCATCAGTTCATGCTGCCAATGCTTCCTCCCATCTTGCTTTGAGCCGAAGCAATGGGAACTTGCTCTCTTGGGCCGGCTTACCTGCGTGGAGCGTCTGGACTGCCTCATGAGCCTGGAACGGGCCTTCCTCTGGGATTCCGACTCTTCATCTCGCACCGGCGTCTGGTATGATCTGAAGCAGATGGTTGCATAGCATTTAAATGGTTCTGATGATGCCCTTCATCTCTTTTGTGGGAGGTCCCTTTTCGTTCAGACATAGAACCTTATCTCAGATGGTTCAGTGATGGGAAGGAAGCCTTTAATTCTGCCTTTTCTCACCACCTAAAGCCCCCTTCCTAAGCCAACAAAATGGCCAGTAAAGTTTGAAGAATCATTACTGATGTTCCTGGAACAAAATGACTGTTTACCTGGACTGTTTACTTGTCTATCCTCCCACCGATGCCCTCCCTCACTTCATTGTATAGTGGTGGCTCCTTCTTTGGAGGCTTTTAAACAGAGGCTGGACGGCCATCTGTCAGGGGTGCTTTGAATGTGATTTTCCTGCTTCTTGGCAGGGGGTTGGACTGGATGGCCCATGAGGTCTCTTCCAACTCTATGATTTTACTATTTTGTCTAACCTGGCAGGGAAATATATGGGCCAATAGATCTCTAAACATGCTGAAGCCCCCTGATATCAGAAGTGGCTGGAGGTCTTGAGAATGGCTCTTTGAACAAGCTATGCTCCCTTGGCACGAAGATGTGGCTGCCTTTGCAAAGAGGCTGAATTAACAGAAATACAAAGTCATAGAAATTTGAGGCACAGAAGCTGAGAATGAGATGTGGCTGAAGAGACAGGGATTTCTCCTGTGATACCCAAATCTTCTGTATTTGATCCCTGAGACCCTGTATGGTGGTTTTCAACTGCTTTCCGCTCTAGCTGCCCCTGGCCTCACCAACCCTCACCTTCGGCGATCCTGGGGATCCATGCCAGAGCTGATGGCAGTGGAAGAGAGGGACTGGTGTGGGACAAGGGCTGTATCTATCTTCATCTGAAGGCCACCTTCTAAGTTTCTGTGGGAAAGGAGCAAGCAAAGAAAGGAAAGAGAGGAAGACAGAAAGAGACAGCACGCGCAAGAGTGTGTTTAGAGAGCCCCTCCTGAAAAAAAAAAACCTTCCAGAAAGCTTCAGCAGTCTAACCCTTGGCTATTCAGAACTCAAGAATTTCAACTCAGAAGCCTCCCAAAATTGTATGTCAGTCCTCTCTCACTGATGTTGCCTGCCTGAATTCTACACCGTCTTCCCACCAATCAGTCCAGCATCATAAGCAGAACTTACTTTCAAGCTTTTTCTCTCTAATGTTGTCATTGATTTAGAAATTACTCTATGATTGGGTTGTTGTGAGTTTTCTGGACTGTATGGCCAAGTTCCAGAAGCATTCTCTCCTGACGTTTTGCCTGCATCTATGGCAGGCATCCTTAGAGGTTGTGAGGTTTGTTGGAAACTAGGAAAATTGGGTTTATATATCTGTGGAATGTCCAGGGTGGGAGAAAGAACTCTTGTCTGTTTGAGGTAGGTGTAAATGTTTCAACTGGCCACCTTGATTAACCTTACTGCCTTTGTTGGCCCTGATTTTTTGATGTCTGGAATTCTACTGTTTTTGAGTGTTGTTCTTTATTTACTGTTATGATTTTAGAGTTTTTTAAAATACTGGTAGCCAGATTTTGTTCATTTCTTCAATACTGGGGAACATTTAAAAACAGGGGAATTCCATACAAGAAACAATCAGGGCCAGCTAATCACCACCCAACAAAGGATTCCCCCAGGCAGTAAGAAGCCAAACCTTGAAACTGCTAGACCATTAAATACTAATCAAGGTGGTCAACTGAAACATTTACACCTACCTCAAACAGACAAGAGTTCTTTCTCCCACCCCGGACATTCCACAGGTATGTAAACCCCATTTTCCTAGTTTCCAACAGACCTCACAACCTCTAAGGATGCCTGCCATAGATGCAGGCAAAACATCAAGAGAGAATGCTTCTGGAACATGGCCATACAGCCCGGAAAACTCACAGCAATCCATGAAAGCCTTTGACAATATATTATGATTTTTAAAAAATGTTCTGTCCTCATTTCACAAGACATTTTAACTTAAACCTATGAGTACAGTACATAAGTGAGAAGAAAGTCACATTTTGAAAACAACACAGCTGATATCGAAGTAGGAACATGAACTCTGATAGAAGTTGCTCAATTATACTTGCTTGCTTTTTCCAATCATGCATTTTTACTAATAAGGGAAAGAGTTACATAAAACATTGAGATAAATTAATCACTCTTAAAATACAGTTCTAACATGTCTTTAGTAGGGAAATGTAAGGGAGGGTATCACTGTAAGCTTCAAGTTACAAATACTTGGGGGAGGATCAGAAGTACTTGCTTAAGATCAACAACAAAATTCAATTTGCCCTGCAAAGCTGAACTGGGTACACTGGGACCATATACCATATTCTTAATCCCCAATAAGGTATGTGGATGTTGTTGAAACAAATTCTCTGGAAGCTTTCTGTGCTCTTTTCAAAACTATATAAGTAGTTATTTAATTTCACCTGATCCTATGCTTCTGTCCCTGAAAAAAGAAATAAGGTTTGGCTCATCCAATGTAACTGGGGATATTCCCAGGTGTTCTAATACACCATGAAGAGCGGGGAGAACACATGGACCTCCAAAGGTTGCTAAGACAATTGATCATGCCTAGCCAAAATGATCAATTGTAAGGAAAGACATCCATAGGGAGTCAATCAACATGTGGAGGGACACAAGTTAGGATGACAATTTGGCCTCTTGGTTTCCATTATTAAGCAACACCAAGGAGTTTGGGGTTCAGTATCCTTGATTCAAAATTCCAAAATCCAAAAATGTCCATATGGGTGGCTTTCTTTTCGGGGGATTCAGTATACACAAACTTTGCTTTATGCAAAAAAATATGCATACAATTACATTCAGACAATATGGATAAGGTAGATATGAAATATCAGTGAAATTGGTGTTTAGACTTGGGTCCCATATCCAAGAGATCACATTATGTATGTGCAAGTACTCAAATATTCAGGAAAATCCAAAATACAGAATGCTTCTGGTCCCAAGTTTTGGAGATATGGGATGCTCAAACTTTATTAAACTATAGCTTGCATTTTCCTCAAAATCTTGAAGCATCAATACCAACAGGACTCAAAGGTTCCATAGATTTGACATGTGGGTTTAATTCAATATATGTGAGTCTAAAGTGGTTTATTTTGGGTACTGGGTGGTCTGTAAATGTATCTGTAGTTTTTATTGTATAGGCATTGAATGTTTGCCTTCTGTTGCTGGAATCTGCCCTGAGTACACTTGACCCAGCTAATCACTTCCTAGGGCAAAATATAAATAAAGTTATTTATTTATTATTTATCTAGATATGATCATAAATTTAGTAGATTTTTATCTAGATATGATCATAAATTGAGTAGCTTGGTTGCAAGGACAGCAAGGAGTAGAGATAATAACTCTGCAAAGGATCTTATTTGAACAAAGGTGGTAAGTTATGTTTTGTGGGTAAATGAGGATTCAAACCCAAGCCTGACACTTTGGCTCACCAGTGGCAGATTACTCACGCTCTCCGGGGATCTCTGTGGGGTTCTGTGTCTGGAAGGGCAAATATCCGCCGAGTGGGTGTTGGGGTTACCCGAGCCAGGCGTGGTTCTTTGCTCTGTTAAAAGGAAACATAGGAACTGAGTGAAAATCCACATGTGGCTGATGATGGAACATCATTTCATGGAGTGGCCACGAGGGGGAGCTGCTCAGAGGCCAGCTAGAGACTCAGGAAATATTTTATTTTTATTTCAGCCCCAGTGGCACAGTAAATTAAACCCTTGTGCCGGCAGGGCTGCTGACCGAAATGTCCGTGGTTCGAATATGGGGAGCGGGGTGAGCTCCTGTCTGTTAGCTCCGGCTTCACATGCGGGAACATGGGAGAAGCCTCCCACATGATAGTAAAACACCTGGGCCTCCTCTGGGCAACGTCCTTGCAGATGGTCAATTATCTCATACCAGAAGTGACTTGAAGTTTCTCAAGTCACTCCTGACACACACAATGAACGGAGGCCTTGAGGATCTCTCTTGGTCAATAATAGTAGCACTACTCTACCACAATACTTGATACGAAGCACTTTCAACAGTGCTATATGGAATAGCTGTAAGCCAAAATATGCAAAGCCAAATAAAACCTAAAAAATAAGGTAGCCAGGGGAACAGGTGGAAATAAGAAGACGACCAAACAGAATGACTGAACAAGAGTACATTCAAGTTTTATCTTCTGGACCATGCGTGATCCCAATGGACTTCCCTGCAATATGATTCGCCCACCCCTCCGCAAGCCCCACGCAGCTCTCAAGCTAAGCTCCATACATCTAAGCCTCGAAACATAGCAAGCTAGCAAGCAAGGTAAGCAAGCCACACCCTCTGATGGGCAGAGGCTCCTACCGGGTCACTGGCTGACTCGGAAGCGGCACTCCTATGGGCTAACCCTGGGCCAATGGGGTTCTTGTTCCACTTCTGTAAGAGCTCCCGGATGTCTTGCTGCAGGTTTATGGGCAGTGGCAGGATTGGGGTTGAGGGACAAGGAGGGGAGAGAGAGAAAGAGAAGAGGGCAAAGCAGAGAGAATCTTGTGCCAAGTCCATGCCTTGAAATCCTATTTTGAAAAGCCACCCCCAATGGGATGAGACAGCCCACATACAACAGGTTCTATTCCAAGAAATCTGAGTCGGGAAAGGAAAATGTTCTGAGATGGAAAATGTGGTGATGAGAAGAAAAGGAAAAACAGACAAAAGGTTGTTCTATGAAAGTCCGAGGAGGGGCTATTCCCTTCATTATGGGTCTTCTGCATTATCTGAGATTAGGGAACAAAGTTCCAGATCTAAAGGTGTTGCTTATGGAAAAGCCTTCATAAAGGTTGTTGAAGGTTTTTTGGGTTATATGGCCATATTCTAGAAGCATTCTCTCCTGACGTTTCGCCTGAATCTATGGCAGGCATCCTCAGAGGTTGTGAGGCCTGACCTCATAACCTCTGAGGATGCCTGCCATAGATGCAGGAGAATTGTCAGGAGAGAATGCTTCTAGAACATGGCCATATAGCCCAAAAAACCTACAACCACCCAGTGATTCCAGCCATGAAAGCCTTCGACAATACAGCCTTCATAAACCTAGGAAGTTGTAGTAGAAACCCAAAGCCTCTACTGCAGGGGGTGTAAAACCTGTTGCCTTCCACATGCTGGTGGATTCCAACTTTCATCCACCCCAGAAGGGTCCATGGCTACAGATATTGTGAATTCTAGCCGAGTAACATATTGAAAGCAAAACATTCCATAACTCTGCATGACAACAAACCAAATATGAGGCCAAATTCTTCATATGAAGTAGAAATGAACCCACAATGATGTTGACACTAATCTGGCCACTGGTCTGCATAGTCTAGAAAAGTAAAGAAGCCACACGATACGCTTCAATTTATCGCTCCCAAAGTCTATGGGAGTGCCCCTTTTTGGCAAATAAAAAAGGGACAATTCCCTCTCTGGGAAAGCCTCCAGGAATGGCGATTCATCTCTTAAGTAGGTCACAGGGCCCCTCTGTACTACCTAACAGAAGAAATGCTGACTTTTCAACTTCCAGCCAACTTAAGCTTGTTGCAACAGTTTTTTTGGGACAGCTTTTTTGTTCCCAGAGACAAAAAACAAAAAACTGGAATTGGCTGGAAGTTGAACAATTTCCAAAGTTGCCCACCCAGATCAAATCAGTATTGCCTCCTCTGGATTGGCAGAGACTCACCAAGGCCTCATAAAATAGTTGGCCATTTCTTGTCCTGCTACACAAGAGATAGAACATGGGAGTCTTTGCTTGCCACTTATTATACCTTAGATTTCTGTGTCATGCTGTTTCAGCTTGCTTCACATACTATAAAGATTGGCAGAATGCTATCCAGTGCCCTTTGCACCCTGAACTCTCACTGTTTAATTGATTCTGAGATTTTTCCATCTGTTTTAAGGAATATCTATATGAAACAGTAGTAGATGAAAGTCCACACAGTAAAGAAAGAGAAACTGGACAAGGAAGGGCCTGATAATGAATTCCCCACGTAAGGGTAATTGTAAAATGACTGGACTGCAATCTTAGTTTGCTACAAAGGCTACCCGAAGGACTATATGAACCAGCATATGCAAAAAGTTGGTGACGATGACCTGATAGAGAAGAGGTCAAAATACCCCACCCCCCACCCCCAAGTCCTTCTTTGTCTCTTTAGGCACCAAGTCCAGTTTTCTCTCCTGTTTTCCCAAGATACTGATGAGATCTAATCTGAAATGTTTTCATTATTATCCGTGGCTATTCTGTTGTGCTGTTTCACCTGTTTGTGGATTTTTCTTTTGATCTTACTGGGCTCATACTGTTTTACTATTGCAATAGGAGGCACTAAGAAGGCCAATGGGTGGACAGAGGTGAAAATTTTAAATGACACAAATGGTACTGTCAAATACAAAACAGAGTCTCACCACACAGCTCCTTGTGGGATCCCTCTTTTGTCCCAATGCAACACTAGTACACTAGCTCCAGATGCCCCAAGTAGTTTAATGCTCAACATGCTATGCCTTGTCTCAACCACTGCTGCCTCCACTGGGGTTTACCTTTTCCTCTGTATCAAGGCGAGGACTTGACGCCGAACGCTTGATGCCGCTGCCTTCCTTGGCAGCCCCATCCTCCAGCTTGGCATCTTGCAACACCCCAAAACTGCTTGTCTTTCGTAGGCTCTGCCTCCAGATGGCAGGGGCTGCTGCATCCTCTGGTTCCATGGTGCGGCTGGAGCCTCCAGAGAACTGTAGAGGGGGAAGGAGGGGGAGGAACGAGAGACCGACACAGAGGGAAAGGGGAGAAGAGGAAGGAAGGGGAGTCAGGATGGATGAAGGGATTTTTAACTTGGAGCCATGGAGTTGGAACAGACGTTGGGGGGGGGGGGGGGGAGAGGTAACTGGATAGGGCTACGCAGGGGAATTCAGACCTGCACCCAGGAACTGCTGCCTCCATAGACAGAAAACAAGCCAGAAAGCAGTGCCAGAACCCAGATTCTTTAAGAGTAAGAGTAGAGACACAAAATTTCCGAGAGCTACATATCCTGGTTAAGCAATAAAAAGGGAAGGTGATAGGAGGATATATAAACGTCTTTGCACGCGACAAATTCTCTCACACCAGTAGCGACTTGCAGTTTCTCAAGTCACTCCTGACATGAAAAGAAAAATCCAGATTTTGCCTGAGAAAGAAATAACATCTACGAGCAGGGTGGTAGGGACAATCATTTAAGTACAGCGCACTTAAAAAAGAACCAGACCTCTCAGAGTTTTGTGTCTCTCAATATCTACTTTCATCGACAATGATATATTTCCTAAGATGAAAGTTGCCATCACACATGGAGTTTGAATTCAGACTCCCCAAAAGCTACATCTCAAAGAGTTTGGAGACTGTCACAGATTACACCACACATTCTCAGAGGTGGTTGACTGCTGCTTCAGATGTTCCAGGCTCAAGTCTTGGCATAATAGTATATTCTAAGGACAAACTCTACCTTGAATGAAAAGAAGTGATACTGAAGGTAGCTTTCTATATTCTTCTTAGGAGATTCTATTACAATTAGGGCTTCTTGGCAGGGGGTTGGATTGGATGGCCCATGAGGTCTCTTCCAACTCTATGATTCTAGGTGCTAGAGAACCTCTCTTTCCTGCACTATCTTGTACTTACAACACAAGTAGAGGGACACTTGGGATTCTCAAAGTTGTACCAGATGCACTTTAAATACCTGTTTTGAACCCAGGGCAAAACGACATCCCTGGAGAAAGAGGGTGATTTGTAAACAGCAGGGCCGCAATGGTGTTGGAGTTAAACCATCTCTTTCTCTGGTCGGGTGCTTCTTCACGACAAGGATGCACCCTCCCTCCCCCTGATTCCTTGCCAAGTCAACATTCCAGAGAGAAGCAGTTATGCTTTTGACAAGCAGAGCTGTTGAGATTCACATGGAGCATCCCAGAAGCAGCATTTCGGAATGTTGTCAAAGAAGAGGTCATATCAGGTAAGCAGGGCCAGCAAAGCTGCCTCTTCAAAACTGGAAGCTTTGCATCTCAGGAAGCTACAGAGCTTCAAGAGGTTTGCGTCAGCTTTCCCAGGCAAAGACATGCAACTAGAACCCCCACCCCTCAGTAAACCAGTCCACAGTGCATCCTTCACAAGAAACAATGCTTTGGTCTCCATGTGTCTCTGTTCCACTCAGGAATCAGGTGGTTACAAATGCACAAAGTCCTACAAACACAACCATTCTCTATATAGATTCCAAATACTTCCTACTCTAATGTTGTTAATTTGTTCAGTTGTTTCCGACTCTTCGTGACTTCATGGATCAGCCCACACCAGAGCTCCCTGTCAGTCATCACCACTCCCAGCTCCTTCAAGGTCAATCCAGTCACTTCAAGGATGCCATCCATCCATCTTGCCCTTGGTCGGACCCTCTTCCTTTTTCCTTCCATTTTCCCCAGCATAAATCTCTAAGCTTTCCTTTCTTCTCATGATGTGGCCAAAGTACTTCACCTTTGCCTCTACTATCTTTCCCTCCAATAAGCAGTCGGGCTTTAATTCCTGAAGTATGGACTGCTCTAATACTTGTCTATTATTGTTATTATTGTATCCTGTTTCCCCAAAAACTTGAATGCAAGGTAGCTCATGACTTAAAACTAGTACAATATTGTTAAAACATACGCAGTTAAGACATATACCAAAAAGCAACATTAAAATGGAATTCAGCTTTTTAACACTAAAAACAGCTTAAATTTTGGATTTAAAATGTTAGAAAGGAGTTTTTAAAACAGTACAATTAAAACTAGATAAACAGTGCGATGTATTGTTTGAGTTTTGGACTACGATTTTGGAGATCAGAGTTTGACTCCTTGCTAGTTCTTCAAATCTACTAGACTGCCTTGGGCAATCTAGTAACCTTACAGGAAGGTAAAGGCAAATTCCCTCAGAGCAAAACTTGCCAAGAAAGCTCCATGATAGTGTTGCCATATGTCAGAAATGACTTGAGGGCAGGCAAAAACAAATAGCAACAAAACTACATGGCATGGCATGAAAAGCCTTTTCTTTAACAACCTTCGGTTTTCAAAAGCCTGTTGCAATAAAAAAGGTTTTGCCTGGGAACAGAAGGGCAGCACAAAGGGGTCCATGCTCACTTCCCTTGGAGGCCTAAAGGCAGTCACTTTTAATTGCCTTTAATTCTATTTATAGTTTCATTATGTTTTAACTGATGTATGTCTTAATAAATGTGGAACTTTTATCTGTGCTTGTTTTAACTTTGTAGGCCTCTTGGAATCCCATGGTTAAGAAAAAAGAAAGGATATGTATGTGTAAGAAATAGACATAATACTCCTACCAAATAATGCAGTAACTCAGAATCTCCCTCTTGCAAAAACTCACTAGACTCCTTTTCTTTATTCTGGCAGCCTTAAGGTCAGGTGAGGGAAACTGCTATACCTCCTGATGTTTTGGGCTATAATTTCCATCAGCCCCACCTAGCATAGTCAATTATTTTGGATGTGGGAACTGATGTCCAAAAGATTTAGAGGGACAAAAACTCCTCATCTGCTTTAAGCCACAGGCAGCCAGATAAATCTCTCATTCTGCTAAAATACCAGAACTCCCACATGCACCAAGAAACAACAAAACCAAACTACACAATATCTTATGGCTGCACTAATAGGAAACAAACTACAGAATACTAGGGACACTAAAGAACTGCTGTCACTTTGCATCTGCTACAGATCCTATTTCAACCAGTTGCCGACTGGATGCTATAAAATTGTTCTAGAACAGCCATGGGCAAACTTCAGCCCTCCAGGTCTTTTGGACTCCAATCCCCACGATTCCTAATAGCCTATTGGCTATTAGGAATTGTGGGGAGTTGAAGTCCAAAACATCTGAAGGGCCCAAATTTCCCCATAGCTGTTCTAGAACTTCAATTTTTTTAAAATTAAAAGTAGCCAGAACAGCCAGTTAATTGCAAAAATCTGTAATTAAGCTCAGATTTAAATTGCGCTGTGGATTAAAATTGTTGGATTGCTGCTATTTTTGCCACTTCGGGGAGACTCCAACCTAAAATATAACTGTCAACTTTATTAAAGACTTGTGTGCATTTCACCTAAGACAAAGGACAAATTATTGAATTGCAGCCAACTTCGTATTTTCAGAGATGTGGACCATTTACTCACCATCTCATAGTGCAGTGGTTCTCAGCCTTCCTAATGTCATGGCCCCTTAATACAGTTCCTCATTTTGTAGTGACCCTCAACCATAGAATTATTTTCATTGCTATAACTGTAATTTTGTTATTATTATGAATCATAATGTAAATATCTGATATACAGGAGGTATTTTCATTCACTGGAACACATTTGGCACAAATACCTGATATACCCAAATTTGGGGAGATTTGATTTTGTCACTTGGGAGTTATAGTTGCTGGGATTTATAGTTAACCTGCAACTCTACCAACAATGGAATTGAACTAAACTTGGCACACAGAACTCCCATGACCAACAGAAAATGCTGGAAGGGTTTGATGGGCACTGATCTTGAGTTTTGGAGTTATAGTTCACCTACGTCCAGAGAGCACTGTGGCTTCAAGCAATGATGGAGTTGGACCAAACTTGGCACGAATAATCAATATGCCCAAATGTGAACACTAATGGAGTTTGGAGAAAATAGACCCTGACATTTGGGAGTTGTAATTGCTGGGATTTATAGTTCACCTACAATCAAAGAGCATTCTGAACTCCACCAATGATAGAATTGGGCTAGACTTCCCACACAGAACCCCCATTACCAACAGAAAATACTGTGTTTTCTGATGGCCTTTGGCGAGCCCTCTGACCCCTCCCCAGGGGTCCCGACCCTCAGGTTGAGAAACGCTGCTATAGTGTATTATTACATGTGACCTCCTATACTAATAAAATACCATAATCCCCACTTTGGGACTGAGTTCAATTGTAGATTTCATAGCAAAAATGCCTAGACAGATTAAACCTTCCATGCTTCTTCTTCCACCCACATCCCACCTATTGTTTGAAACCACCCAGTTTGATGAAGAGTTCTGTTGTGTTCAAAATCCCACACACATTTGTGGAATTTTAGCTAATTTTTTAAAAGTACATCCCATCTTGGAATTTAGGTTGTTCTAAACTCAAAAGAACTTATCTAGTCTCAAAATTTGTTTCTGACAAGACGGGTTTAGGCCCTTGGTCTCACTAGGCTACCAATGGGAGGAAGTGCATAAATGCAAACACATAAGCAAATATTCTTTCTCCCTCCTTCATATCTGAATGGGAAACTCACAGCAGCTTTTTGTCCCCCCTGGGGCACCAAAATGATCCCAGTTTTGCGCAAGCTTTGTCTCCACATGGAAGGCCCCAGGGGGCTAGGGATGGGCAGAACAGGGGTGATGAAGGCAATTGGTGGCTGCAATGGGATGGGTGGGTGGAAAGAAAAAGCAAGGAAGCAAAGGAGGAGGCATGGTCAGCAATTGATGAAAGGCACAGGCGGAAATGTGAAAAAAGGAGGAAGAAAAGACAGAAACAAAACAAGTCCAAGGTATTTCATACAAGAGAAATGACATGCAGCGGAAAGGGTGGCCAGACAGGCATTGGAATGGAGTTAAGAGAATATATGTGTGATTCAGACCCAGCCGGTGAGATTATCTCAACCGGTTCTGAGATGTACTGTGTGCCATCTCTGCAATCACATATGTCAGCAATCCAAAGAGGAGAAAGGTCAATCTGGCCCCACCCAGGGCAGCTAGAAGCAACAACTGGTTAATCAAGCATGCAGGGTGAAGGTACTGGGTGTGTTAAGAGCAGGCAAGTTATAAAAGAAGAACTCAACACATGTTGCATGGTAAAGAGGAAGGTTTGTGCAAAGATCTGTGAAAAGCTGATGGAGGAGAGGAGGAGAAAGAAAGGACAATACCCCTCAACTGAAGCTGGCCCCCTTAGACATCATCTAGGAACAAGTTTTCATTGCCTTTCTTTTTCCTTTGTATTTAAATCCCACTTCTAAAGAAACAAGGAGCTCTTGCGGCCAGGATATGCAGTTGCCTGAATTTCAAGTCATCCACTCCCTCTTCCTCCCAAGAGAACAGGCTGCCATATGGCTAGAGTCGGGATTAATTGCAATTGATGAGCTATGGCTAGATATTTAGTCCTGATGTGAACATACAACAGTGAAAACAAGGAATTAAGTAGGAGACTGTTCAAATAGTTGAATGGATTGTACTTCAGATCAGTTGGGGATACTGCTTAGAAGTGGCTAATCATATTATCAAAAAATCTATGCAAACTGAAGAATATGTGTCTTGTGGAGAAAAGTTTCAGCTTTGCCAGCTCCAAACTCTGCTAGTTTTCTACTCATGCAGAGTTTTTAGAAAGCAGTCAAAAACAATCCCTCCACTCATAATCCAAAACAGTGCAGTCCATTTTTCAGTGTATTTAGACTTCATCCTAACTTCATGGAGATGGCAGGGAAAACATGGATATACAATACCAGAACCTGTAGCCGCAATGAAAATGAAAAAAGTGCCTGGGACCAATTGTTATGGAGAATAAAATGCCTTCAACCTCCACTCTCAAACTGTGACAAAAGCTAATTTGAGAGAATATACAGAAGTTGAGTTTCAGCTGAAGGCCAATAATTGTAACTGTGCATCTAAAGCTATCATTGGAAGGGAACTTATATAATGTGGAGGTAGAGATTTGTGGAATCATTGGCTCACCTACAGAGCATCAAAGGAGTGCTAGAATAGATGAACAAGGCCTTACCTTCTGCCCTGTGGGACTGGGGGACAAAGGAGAAATGGGGGTCACAGAGACTCCATTCACTGCACTGGTATCTGTCACGGGAGTGGTCTTCACCTCTGTAGGAGACAGGAAGCAGTTAACACTTGCTGAATCCTTTCCAGTTTAGGACCAACGATGGCCATGGCCCACTGTGCATTTCTGCCCACCATTGGTTTCAGGAGCTTCCTCTCCTTCTGAGGCTGAACTGGTCTCCTCCTCGCCGACAGCGATGGTCCCTAAGGTCTTGCGTTCTTTTGATTGGTCCTGGACAGAGATCTTCTCCTTGCTGCTCATGCGGCATACAGAGCTCCTAGGAGAGACACATTACAGAAGAAGATAATGAGAAAAGGAAGCTCTGTTGGAAAGATAACCCCATAAAGGCGACCTATCACAATTACTGATTACCCAAACCAGGTTAATGGGAAGGTTTCCAAAATAATTTCCTTCTTTCTCATCAGACTCGATCCAACATCTGCTGAGACAGGCAAAACTTTTAAGTTACATGGATCTCAGTTGGCAGCTTCTGCTAAGATGGCTTAAGACTGGCATAACCACTGTTAGCTCATGCATGGCATGTTGATTATTTTGTATGAATGGCAACAGAATTTTGGTGTTTCTCAAAATGTTATTTAAACAATTTGCGTATTCTTTAGCAATATGGCTTAGACATAGTTGAAGATACTACCAGACAATCTCAGTTTAAGGACTGCATGCATGCCCACTTGTATGCAGACCACACCAGCAATGAGACAAGAGCACCACATTTAAACTCAAAGAATGATGAGAGGGAGAGAATGTAAACACCTGTTTTGCAGTTTGTATATTTTAACTGTGTGTATAGTGGAGCTGGCACAGTATGGCACAGTATCTTTATATGAGCATGTATGAGCTGGTCCACAGCTTGCTTAAAAACTTGGGAGTTGCTTCAATGATATGCCACACCGATGCACCTAGCCAACAAAATTTATGCTACTACTCAGAGGAAGGTATCCTAACACTGTCTGTGGGACAACAATACTTGTAATTTGCACGGGCTTGATGTCTAACCACAAACAGCTGGGTCGTCCAACCTGACATCTGTAAGCTGTAACTGTAAACATTTCTGTAGCAAAGTGGCTTGTCAAACTTGCTGTACACCAAATAAAGACTTCTCTCAAACTTGTTTCACAACTTGCATTTGACAGAGAAGGAGGATAGAGGGAGGGGGGAGATCTGGTTTCCTAACAATGAACCTAGTGCATACGCTGAACCAAACACACACGGTATTCTAGATTGTAAGACAGGGCCTTTGGCTTCTCTTGGGAAATCACTGCCAGTGTCTGAAAACAGCAGTGGGGATTACTGGACTCAATATCTGGCAAACAGCAGGGAATCTAATAACCACACATTCCCCACTCACCTTCGGTGCTTGGTTGTGTAAGATGGGGGCTGTTCCAAGCTGGTGTCGATTACAGCTTGCCTCAGGTGGGCTTCTTTCTTGCTGCGCAGCTGGTGTTTATAGAAGGGGGGGGGGATAGAAAAGATGGTAAAACTCTTACTCCCCACAGCAAGGCAATGGTAAAAAAAGTCTTAAACAGAGGAACTTATATGGCCAAGGTAATCAGGATGTTTGATCCCTGCATCCTTCTGAGTAAAAATAACAGGCAATAATGTTGTACAATGCCTACTGCTTTCTTCATAGCATTGTCCAAAGCTGAGAACAGCAGCAATGCTTGAGACTGAATCGTGCTGAAGCAGATTGGGTTGGTGTCGAGTATAAGTGGGTGGTAAGCTGTTTGGAAAGAAAGGCGCAGACATGCCCACTGTTGGCACTTAGGATTGTTTTGATACAGCCCAAAAGGAGCAGAATATTTATGCAGTGCCACACCATGCTGGCAAGCAGAGGATCTCTGTAAAGGTAGCAGAGGACAAGTACCTGGCATGGATGGAGCAACATCTCCTTTTCCATGGTGGTCAGCTTGCCAGGCACAAACACAGACCACAACCGCCCATAAATTTGTTTTAATCTCCTCACAAAAGTCAACGGAACTCCGTAAATTGACTATGCATCATGTGAAGTATTGAGTCAGTCTTGCACCTCACACCCAGATGTTTTTTAGGGGCAGTTCTGAGTTTTAAGTATTTGGAGGGGGGGGGGGACCCAAAGCCCCTCTCTATCTAAGCTGTGCTGGAGTGTATCTTACGGCAACCCTAATACGAAACTATCCTGAGGCTTTCTTGTCAAGAGGGAGTTTGCCTTTGCCTTCCTCTAAAACTGATAAGAAACAGCTTGCCCATTCAGTGAGTTTCCGTGGCTGAGCATGGAGTAAAATCCTGGTCTCCACACTACACCACAGTATAATACCCTCTGCATATTACATGCAATGGAAATTTCTAAAAATGTAGGTGTGCATGTCTTTTTTAAGTGCTACAACTTGAGCCTGGCTCACTTCAACTAGTTCCCATAAGGGGGAAAATTTAAGAGTTTAACGAGAAAACAGCCACACATAACACAAGCCCTGAGGCTTGCCATGAGGTTGGTTTGGTTCAATTTCCAGCTGGAAAGTGGACAAAGCAGACAGGCAGAAGGGAAGCCTTTGCTGCTCTCTTTCCCTGGGGACCCAGCAAAGAGACTGAGAGAGAGAGAGAGAGAGGAGGGCCTGGAGCAGATGAAAAGAGAGGCGTGTGGGCTTTCCCCCAACCACAGTCGCCTCAGGGAGGCCCACCCCGTGGTTTCAGAAACACAGCCCTGGGCTGGCAAAGCTCAAATTAAGTTGACAGGCGAGGTGGCCTCACTCCCTGACCTCATGCCCCCGGGGTCAACACCATTTCTTTCTACTTGCTGCTCTTATGGCTGCTGGAACGCTTTTTAAAAAAAAGGTAATGTGAGAAACTCAACCAGGATTGTGCGTATCTAAACAAAGAAGTCAGTCAAGAAACATCTGCATCCTGCGGTTTCACCAGCATGTTCCTGGAGTAGCAAAAACACTTAAGAGCAAATATGGGCTGCTGCTTGCTTTGCCCAACATGGAGGTAGCCCACAGACTTTAGCTTCTCTTGGCACCAACTGCTGGTATTTTTAGTGCAAAGTACACACAGGTCTGGAAGAGCTCAGCCAGCTATTTAAAGACATTTATGCCTTCCCCGCAATTAATTAAAAATTTCCAAGGTGGCTTATAGTCATTAGTTAGAAAGAAATAGCAGCCCTCAGATTGAACCAATTAAAACACCATTATAAGAGAATGGCAAGCAGTGAGTGGTTAAAGCAGTAATTGTAAATAAAGCCACAGAGAGCAGTAAATGGCAACTAATCATTAAATACCTGGGCAAATAGGGAATAGAGAGCTGGCAATTGAAACATATCAAAGCGAGGCACTGGGGGACTAGCAAACCTAGAGACTTTGATGCTAAGTTAGAGTTCCTTAGGAGAAAAGGTGCTTTCCTTGGCTTGTATTCACTGAACTTCTTCTGATAAGAGCCTCCAAAAACAACCACCAAACCATGGAAATTTCCCGATAAAGAATGACAAAAGGAAATCTCTTGGTCCAAATTTTATCACATTAAACTTTTGAGGGACAAACACAGATATGAGATTTATCAGTCTAATGCACAGTTGCAGCTTATGAAGAAGCCCCAGTCTATGAAAGCTTATGTTATAAATTTCTTTCTCTCAAATATGTGACAATAATAGTAATAATAACTTTCTTTTTATATCCCGCCACCATCTCCCCGAAGGGACTCAGGATGCCTTTGTGCAAAGTACAATGTGGCACAGTGGGTTAAACCCTTATGCCGGCACGACTGCTGACTGAAAGGTTGGTGGTTCGAATCCGGGTGAGCTCCAGTCTGACAGCTCTAGCTTTTCATGCGTCCATAGTTCTTTTTCAGCTACACAAATATTTTTTTCTGCAAGCTTAATGGCTCTAGATATTCCAGTGTCACAGATAGTTCAATGTAATGCCACTAAAACATGAGATGGAATAAATTGTATCTGTGTTTTGGAAAAAAGAGGATTTTTTAAAAAGGTGGTTGGAATTTGTCCAGAAAAAATACAAAGCCATTAAAGTTTTGGGACCCACTAGCAGAAACATTCTTAGGAAATTAAAGGTGCTGGGAAACTATGTTTTAATCTGTTTTATTGCATTTGTATGTTTTAACTCATTTATAATTTGATGAGTTATATTTATTATTTGTATGTATAATGAGGCATTCAATTTTGCCATAATCTGTAAGCCACTCTGAGTCCCCTTCGGGGTGAGAAGAGCAGGGTATAAATATAGTTAATAAATAATAAATAAATGCAGAGACATGAGAGAAGCCTCCCACAGGATGGTAAAATATCTGGGCGTCCCCTGGGCAACATCCTTGCAAACAGCCAATTCTCTCACACAAGAAGCGACTTGCAGTTTCTCAAGTCTTTTCTGACACAAAAAATACCTTAAATTTATAGGTATTTTACTTCTATTTGATTTTAGAAATCCCACAAATAAGTGTGTGTGTGTGTGTTACCCTACATTTCAGAGCACAAAGCCAGCCAAATGTAGCTTTCACAAAATGTAAAATTCTTAAAACATTGTCTCAATAAGTTGTCATTGCTTAGTCCAGTAATTAACAACAATCTTAAGACCTGCTAAGCAATCCTTGGATTTAAACTGTAAAGAAGCCAGCAGAAAAGTATCTATAATAACCACAAGTCAGCCCATGTGCTAAATAAAAATAAGTACAAACAACAGAAATAATGCCAAAAATAGGGAGAGCTGGAATTCTGCACATGGAAAGCCAGTGTTGGAGAGTTTCTGTCTTTAGTTGTCTTTGAGCACAAACTACAACCTGCATGTTTTCCCACAGGTGAGGCCTCTGCAGAGCCACAGAGGGCCCTTCCACACAGTCATATAACCCAGAATATTAAGGCAGAAAATCCCACAATATCTGAGCTGGGTTATCTGAACCATATATTTCAGTTCAAAACAGGTAACGTGGGATTTTATTCAGCTGTGTGGAAGGGGCCCGAGTCCAAGGAATCCTGGTGCTAGGAGCTTTCAGCATAAATACAGAAACATATCATAAGCTGTTAGGAGCAAGAAAAAACATCACTCACATCATTTTGCTTACGCTGCAGCTCCTCAAGCAAAGCCAAAGTATCTTCATCTGCAAGATCACAGGGACGCTGGCCCTAAGGTGGAGGAAAATAAGATGGGTGGAAAGAGGTCCCATCAGAGTTGCTTGAAAGACCCATTGCTCCATGTAATAAACTATGGAAATGTAATGGGTACAGCGGCTTCATCCAGAGGTCTTTTGATTGGCCAGCTGTCCCACCTCCAAGATCACCTACCCTACAAAGACAGCAATATCAAAGACTTACTTGGCCCTCATCGCTTTTGCTTATACTAGGGACCCTTCCACGTGGTCATATAACCCAGAATATGAAGGCAGAAAATCCCACAATATCTGCTTTGAAGTGGGATATGAGTCCACACTGCCATATATTCCAGTTCAAAACAGACAATGTGGGATTTTATTCTGCTATGTGGAAGGGGCCTAGGTTGCAGCTCATCAGATCCCTGAAACTGACATTTTGAAGAAGGAAACAATCAGCCACCTAAGTATAATGGAAGACTGTCTGTGATTCAAGCAAGGAAGCAATTTTTTGCCACAATACTGTAATCTGGAGTTCAGGAAACAAGGAATTAGACACCCACTCCCTCTAAAAATTTTAAAATTATGGTAATTTTAGGATAGTTTCATTTGTTTTGCCTCATCAAATTGTTTCAGGGCTTTTTCAGGCTTGTACTTCCTGTAACCATTGTTAATATAGTTATGACACAGGTCAAAGGTTTCAGATTTTCAAACTGCCTCATCTCCTTAATCCTTTGGATTTTGGTTTGGTTTGCAAGCTTTAATCAATTAATGAGGCAGAATAATTTACTTCAAGAGCTGTTTAAATAAGCGCTCCTCATCAGGCTTCTTTATTGTAAAAATAATGATGAAAATTAACATTCAGAAAAACCGCAGATGGTAGGCAGCAGCTTGATGAGGCAAGAAAGTCTCAGAGATATATAAATACGCTGCCTCAAAACAAAGGATGTCTCTTCTTTTAAAATATCATTTCAGTCAAATTCAAATTTATACAGATTCAATCACTTACTTGATCAACTAAAAATAACTTCGCTGGGTCATTAACATTTCTTTAAATGACTGTCAGCCATAGTCTTTCCACCCCTCCCAAGCATGATAATTATTTACATCTGAAGTTGCCTTAGAGACCTGGTCTACATAGATGCTGTAGGTGTAATGCAGTTTGAAACCATGTTACCTGCCACGGTTCAGTGCTATAGAATCATGCAAATTGTAGTTTTACAAGGTGTCAGCCATCTCTGCAAAAGAGTGCTGGTGGTTCACCAAACTGCAAACCCTAGGATTCCTTAGCTTTAAGCCATGGCAATCTAAGTGGTATCAAATTCATTAATTCTACAGTGTGGATGCATCAATAGCCCCCCTGCATGTCTGCAATGACTGGCAGTGCTTCTCATAGCTCTTGGGTATGGAAGGGCTAATATTATATTATATTATATTATATTATATTATATTATATTATATTATATATTGAAGGGCTAATAATATATTGTATGCACATATAATATTGATAATAATATTATACTGTAATACAATATAACACAAATATAATACTAATAATAATACAATATAATAACTATATATTTATATGACGTGTAATATTACTAATAATAGTATAGTGGTATCGTACAATATAGTAATATATAATACTAATATTGTGCTGTGCTAATAATACAATATATTGTATACAAATATATTGTTGATAATAATAAAATGTAATACAATATAATACTAGTGATAATACAATTAAATAATTATATATTTTATATTACATTTAATATTACTAATAATATTACAGTATAGTGTTATAGTACAATATAGTAATATATAATACTAATATTGTGCTATGCTACTAATATAATATATTCTTTGTAAGCCACTCCGAGTCCCCTTCAGGGTGAGAAGGGCGGGATATAAATGTCGTAAATAAAGAAATAAGGGCTCTCCCAAGCTCTACCAGGAAGATCCCCTCTATGAAGGAGGTATTGGGTAGATTTGACTTGAAGGCAGTCAATCATGGCTCAGGGAGGCTGTAAAGGGAGGTTTGAGGGTGAACTGAATGTAAAAAGGAAGCATGCATGTGTGAATATTAGGCAGGGCTTGAAGTGGCACTGGCAGTTTTTGACACTGATAGAGGCAGCACTGGAAGGCTGGGTTTAACAGAGACAGAGTTAAATTGAGGAGAGACCACCTAGCAAGTGGGTGGTCTCTCCTCAACCACCCAGCATTTAGGGAAGTAACTATGGTTTGGGAAAGCCTAAAATAATAGGTTAATATATTGTTTTACTATGTTTAATAAAACTATTATTGTTATTTTAAAACTATATCTGGATGCCCTATATGAAGCATATTATGGAATCAAGACATGGCTACAATAAAAAACCACACAATAACACAATCACAGGTCCATAATTAAAGGGGTCACCATGAAGCCCAGAACCCACCAGAGAAAGATGAGTGGAAGGATTCCAAGGGATTGGAACTGCAGAGTGCAACTGAAGATGACAGGGCTTTGCTATGTCACATCCAACCTGTGCCCCAATTTCATGCTCACCACATTGTTGAGGGCCTCCATATCACAAAAGTGCTCAGCCAAAAGGCGGCAGGCCTCTTCCACTCCCCAGTGGGCTGCCGCATGCAAGGGAGCCCAGCCATCTTTGTCCCGCACATTGGGCTCATAGCCAGCTTGTAAGAGCAGCCTGTAAGAGAACGAGAGATGCCTAGGGCTTGTTTGCTTCCAAGAGAAAGGACCCGTCTTACCATAAAATGAACTAGTGTACTAAAACCCTATTTCAAGACTAGACACTGATTAGTTAGAACAGATACACTAGTGTTCTAGGGTGTTTTGGAAGGGAATAAGGTACTCTGTTTAAAGGGACAAGTTCAAAGAACCCAGTCTCCTATATTATCAAGGGCTGGGAGGCTTATAGGGAACATACTGACAAAACTGCCTTGTAAATTCTTTTGTGTGTGCAAGCACATGTTTTGAGCCTATGTGGGGATTCTCAGGACAGTGAACAGAAACTATCAGGGTCAAAGTAGTAGTAGGGGAATTGGGACTTCAACACCTTTAAGAGAAAAAAAAAGTCATAGAAGTGGGAGGGTGCAGTTTGCTGGAACTTTTGTCCCCCATTTTGGAGAAAGAGGTCTACATAGTCAAAAGCTGGGAAGCAGAAGTTTTATATTCTCACTTTTGCCACAAAGCACTGACAGGTGGCCAGGGCGGGGACTGATAATAACTTGGCCTACGCTTTTCCCTCAGCCCTGCCTCTGCTTGGGGGAGGGATGGCATCTGGGAACCAGCCCCCAAACACATCAAACATCTGGAGAAAGAAGCATAAAAAGAGGTGATGCAATTACCCTGGGTTGGGTAAAGCAAAATTTCAAACCTGCTGAGGCAAAAAAGAATCTGAGGTGTGAGCCATTTTGAAGACTGAGATGTTTAACTGACTTCTGGCACTGAACGTCTAGCTCAAGATAGGGGTAAACCGTGGCCTGTGGACTACATACAATCCCCAGTGGCCTTTTTGAGCTGTCTAGATCCATCTATCTCCACAAATCCCTATGAAAGCCATTCAAATAAAGTCAAAAGTCACCTCTAGAAGCCTTTGGGGAAACAACCTCCAAAAATGTCTACAGCATCAGTCAAAAGTTGAAGTTGGAAGTAACTACCAGTTTCATTTAGGGCCTCTTAAAATCTCAGTTTCAGGGCTATCCTCCACAAGAGGAGCTCAAAGTTGAAAATTAGAATGTGCTTTTTCTGTAGCCACTATCCCAGCTCTAGATTGATTTGAGGCTTCTGGTGATTGTATCCTGATTATTGCTCTATAGAATGATTTCCCAAGGAGAAGGCTTTTCCGCCCACCCTAACAATAATTGAATGAGGAGGCCTCACCCTGAAAGCAGCAGAATGAGGGGGATACGGTTCTCGCCTCTCACCTCATGACCTCAATGTAGCCTTTGGCAGCTGCCACATGTAGGGCAGTGGCTCCGGTTTTGGGGTGTGACTCGTCAGATATTTTGCCAGCGTTCAGCCATTGACGAGCATCACGAAGCATGATTTCCTCCTCCTCTCGCTTGGCTACTTCTACATCTACCCCTGAAAGCAGAGGAAGGTGTCACAGGGGAGTGGAGCAAGAAAAGTATAAAATCTGAACACCTGCAGTCACATAATACAGCAGAGATTAAATACAGCTTCTCTAATGACACTGTGAAATCCCAGCAACAGGGTGTATTCACCCCTTTTCATTCTTTGAAAGTAAGTCTGTAATCCACACAGATCCGAGGAAACCACTGAAGTGGTGTAAGAAGGGAGTCTTCTGAGGAAGAGATTGGTATTTTATGATTCTATGGTTAACTCACACATGAGTCTACTCAGAGTAGCTGCAAAACATATTATGAACAATATGCAAATGTGTCACTTTGCAACTATTTTTAAATATGTTTTCACCACAGCTCTGTATTTATTTCTGAAGTCGTCCTCTTGCTTCCTATGGAAATAATTGAAAAGAATATGACGGGCCATTTCATTAGTAGTGCTAGGGTGGGGGGTAATGAAGCGACTCAGCCAGTTGGACAAGCTTGTTAAACCCCTGTGGCTTCCGGGTTACAAAAAAATAGGGCATGAACAGAGACACATTTAAGGATGAATTACCAACAGCAACCTGCCCTTCTCCTTACCTCTCTTCCCAATCTCCGAACGCAGCAAGGCCTCCATGTTGTCAGCCTCAGCAATGTCCAATGGCACATCACCATCACTGTTCACTGCAGCAATGTTGGCACCGTGGTCCAAGAGGTATCTGGACCAGAAAGTGAAGGCAGGGTCAGACCTACAGATCCCTTAAGCCCAACATGAGATCTCACATCTCTGAAATCCTGGATTAGACCAAAGACTTAATGGGGTTATCATCCCTTGCTTTCAGCCACACTTCATTTGACTAACTTCTCTGGACAACCACATATAATCCCCAACTACTTAAACATCTGCTGATACAGTGTCCCCTGATACCATGTAATAAGTCTGCACTACCTTTTATTGAATCTGGAGAGAAAGCACTGCAAGTCCCTTGATGATGCAGCCCATTATAGGTATCTTTGGCTTTCCATATATGCCCCCATCTGTAGTCAGGACCGCCCATATAAACAGAATAGAATTCACTTAGGTTAAATTCTCAAGAGATGTTACATGGACAGAGAGAAGACTTCTACTGAATGGACCCCACTAAAAACAGGACAGTTTACATATGGTAAGGAATAAAGTTTGGTCAAGGCCAAAGAAGACCTGGGACAAAACACTTTGGAGAAAATAACTGAATTAAAGGCTTGAAAATGGAACCTCTACCTGCCTTTGTCAACTACTCTTACCAGTACCTGCTTCAAGGTATGGCTTGGAACAATTACAACTACTGCAGTCTCTCTTGTGCCTTGTGCTTCATATCAAAGCCTTCAAACAATCCTGCTTCCGTGGCACTCCCACATTGCAAAAGAAAAACCATGTCTGACTGGAACAATACCAGAGAAACTCCGTACCACTGCTTAAATGCCTGGTCTCCAGCCAAACCATGCTAACTCTATTTGCCTGATTCCCTTCTCTTATACCTGGATTTCAAATGGAGAATGCCCAAGCAGCAATATCCCAGTGGCTGATGAAATAGGACTTGGCACTGAGGCTGTATCTAACCTTGCAATTTCCTCCCTCAGATGAGAAAGGAAGACAAACTACAGGCAAAGCCCCCTAGTACCCAGGTAAGTATCTGGTTTCTAGATGTTCTAGTACGCAGTTGGTTCACACTTTGCAGATAATGTAGAAAGTATGAACAGCATCCAGGGAGCACTACAGAATTTCTACAGCAAGCAAAGCCAAGGCAACGTGATGATTATGGCCTTCAGTGACTTGATCAAGGGCAGAGGTGGGGACCTTCTGGCCCTCTATATGTAAATCTGGTTACATACTGCTGGGGTTTGGAATCCAACAACAACTGGACCAATGCTACTTAAAGCGGTGGTCTATGGACTAGTGTTGGTCCACAAACCCTTGGATGCCCATGGTTAGTTCCTAAGAAACAAAGGACATAAATCAAGTGCCAGTTCTTTGTGGATTAGGAAATATCTTTGCTAGTCCCCATCATTAGATAGCTTAAGAAGCACTGATGTAGAGCACTGTATGACTCCCACTCCTATTCTAGATATTTAGTAGTATCCATCATCCCTCACCACTGGCAAGACTATCAGGGCTGATGGGATAATAATAATAATAATAATTTAACTGGACTTAAACAATCGGCGCTGACAAAATTACCATCTGCCAGCTGCAGAAGGCCACCTTACTGGGATCTACATGCATTATTCGCCGAGACATCACACAGTCCTAGACACTTGAGAAGTGTCTGACGTGTGATCCAATACAACAGCCAGCAGAGTGATCTTGTATGCTGTGGACTCATCTTGTTGTGTTTCAAATCACAACAACAACTTAATTTTTTTAAATCCCACAACCATCTCCCTGAAAGGACCCGGGGCAGCTTACATGGGGACCAAGCCCAGCATAAACAAGGATTACAAGCTAAAACACAATTAAGAACATAATAACATATAAACAGTATAATTGAAACAATTAAAACCAGAAGAGTAAAAACATCATTAAAATACATCAATCGACATCAAACAACCAGTAACCAGGAAATGGTGGGCATGATCAAAGAGGGCAGGGCAAGGACTTGTGCAAAACGCAGACTATAGGGCCAGGGCTGGGAGTAAAGTGCTGAAAAACCAAATCAATAAATTCGGGCTGGACAGACATGATTGGGGACTTAAACCGTCATTCAAAGGCACTCTGGAACATCCAGGTTTTCAAGTCTTTAGGGAAGGTGGACAGAGTGGGGACTAATCTAAATCTCCCTGGGGAGGGAGTTTCAGAGCCAGGGGGTCACCAGTGAGAAGGCCCTTTCACTCATCCTCAACAACTGTGATTGTGACGGTGGTGGGAGCGAGAGAAGGGCCTCCCTGGCAGATCTTAGAGTCCATGCCAGTTCATAGGGGGAGATATGGTCATGGAGATAAGCAAGACTCGAACAGTTTAGGGCTTTATAGGTAATAACCTGCACTTTGAATTGGGATCAGAAACTTATTGGCAGCCAGTAGAGCTCCTTCAGTAGAGGCATCATCTGCTCCCTGTAACTAGCCCCAGTTAGAAACTGGGCTGCCAACCTTTGCAGTTTCCTAAAAACATCTAGAAGGACATAGCTGCCCTATCCTGGTGCTGGAGGAGGACACGGACGACTGCCTAGTCTTTTTCCTAGATGAGCAGCACTGCAAGGCTGGCCTAAGGATCTACTATTCTAAGACCTCAAGCAAATCACATTTCTATTGCAACGGGATTACTAAAACCAACACAATGCCAATCTAAGACCTGGCACTGTTTTGGTAAGCTCATCACCATCCCAAACTCACTGTGCGATTTCAATGTAGCCGCAGGATGCAGCAACATGCAGCGGAGTCCAGCCCTCATTGTCAGCCTGGTTCACATCAGCTCCATTTGCCACCAAAAATTCAACCACCTCCATGTTTTCATCGATGCAGGCCTGGAAGGAAAGAAAAAAATTACTGAAAAAAGACCAACTCTTCTTTCTAAGTCCAAGCGATATTTCCCTTGTTCCCAGAAGCATGAGCCTAATCATTTATCTTACCTAACATTCCTCTTTCACCACCTGAAAGAAGTGTTTCAAGAAGCCACTGCCTTCTCCATATAACTCAGTGCTGACAATGATTGACACTGGCAACCCTCAGCTCAAGAGCAACACCAGAATACCACAACTACATGGGGACTGAGCTACAAGGTGCCAGTGAGAGAAATTTGAAGATCCCTGTACATGCTGTAATAGTTGCCATTTTTTCAATACAGCTGATGCCTCGAAATGAGTTGCCAACCAAAAAAGTGGAAAAATAGGAGTAAGGAGACATCCTGGACGGGAACCAGATTTAAGATAAACATCAAGAATAGCTTCGTGCCACTGAGGAACAAGCTGATTGGAAAGGCCACAGAAGGATTCAAAAGTTTTAATGTAGACTAGAACACAAATCTATCATTGCAAAATAAATCTGACAAGATGACATGGCAAAGATCACTGGCCTCTAAACGTACAAGCACCGCTAAAAATATTGGCATGAGATACTATAATGCAGAGGTGGACAACTGAAGAATATGGGGGGAAGAAGGCAATGCTTTTTTTTAAAAAAAAAAAATCATCAGGAGACACTCCAAACTAGGGAAAAGATGGCAACATTTATCCTTCAACCTCAAGCAGCAGATATCTTGTGCTGCTTCTGGTTCCACCACACAGCTATCCTTATAAACAGCTTAACAAGGATGAAAAATACTGTACTATGTTAGTTCTAACCTTGCCATTCTATCAAGCTTTAAAAACATGGTCGCCTATATCAAGGACATTCATGTGTGGACTGTACACAGCCTATTACAAGGGTTACAACAAGAGGACTTTCAAAATTTAATCGTATGGTTTCAAATTAGGGAGAAGACCTGGCCTCCAAAATATTTGAGCCAAAGGTAGACCTCAGGTCTGAAAACTACTGACCACATATGTCTTCTGCTCATATATCCCAGCCCATTTCCAATCTTACATGGAGAAATAAAACATAAGGAAACACAATTTCCTTTCCCCCCTCAATTATTGGAAACAAAGCTGTTCTGCGATTATGGCACATTCTGTGTGCCTTTTAATCTCCAGAGCTAAAGAGAGAAACAGGGGAACATGTGTTGGGTTTCTTGGGGCAGAAGGCAACAGATAAATAGCAGATGTTGTTTGCCACTTGGCTGCTCACTTGAAGGCAAACTACAAGTCAGCCCAGTCAAGCAGTTTATCTCGGCAATCATAACAATGATGATCATTGTGATAAGAGCAGCGTTTGCATACAGTATTCAAGACTTCAAAGAACTTTACATGCATCACCTAGGGCAATCCTTCCGCTCCTCTTGTAAAGGTTAATGAGACCTATGATCATACCTGCTGGAGGTGGTAAGGAGGAGCCTGAGAACAAGTGGCCATCCAGTAAATTGACATTATTTGCAAGATGTGAACCAAGGATGTTCTGTTTTCTTGTACAGTATGACTCCTGGATCTGTAGGAGATGCATTCCTGGGCTTTGGGTGAATAAGTGGAATTGTATATCATAGAATCATTGAGCTGGAAGAGACCACATGGGCTATCTAGTCTAACCCCTTGCCATACAAGGAAAAGCACAATCAAAGCACCCCCGACAGATGGCCATCCAGTTTCTGTTTAAAAGCCTCCAAGGAAGGAGCTTCCAGCACACTCTGAGGCAGAGAGTTCCTAATGTTCAGGTGGACTCTCCTTTTCTGTAATTTGAAAGCATTGCTCTGAGTCTTAATCTCCAGGGAAGCAGAAAACAAGCCTGCTCCTCCTTCCTTATGACATCCTTTCACATATTTATACATGGCTATCATGTCTCCTCTTAATCTTCTCTTCTGCAGGCTAAACATACCCAGCTCTTTAGGACGCTCCTCATAGGACATGGTCTCCAAAACTTCGATCATTTTAATAGCCCTCCTCTAGACACCTTCCTGCTTGTCAACATCTCTTTTAAACTGTAGTGACCAGATCTGGACAAAGTATTCCAGGTTGGGTCTAACAAAAGCAGAGTAATAGCGAACCCTATTATTTTCAGATGGGCAAGAAGGTGTAGCTTGTACAGCAGGGTTCTAAGTAAAATTGTAGATAAGTGAAACTATATATATTGGTTCTGTGGATACGAGGATCACACGGTAATTTTTTCCTGTCCATGCTACACGTACTTGCCCTGACATGTTTGGACAATTCTGCATTAGCTGCACAGTTGAAAGGTTGCCTATCACATGGATGCAAACTAGACATTGGCTCTGCCACACTCTTAAATGGACACAAATCATTTTGGGGTGGGGCAAAAAGAAATAGGACATACCATATAAGGAAACAACCATAGGCTCCCATTCAAGTGCCATCGTCATTGCTTCAGCTGCAGAACAGCCCACAAGAGTATAAAGATTGAATCAAAATGCAAACTGTGATTTGTAATTACATCCAAGACAGCAAAGTGTGGTTTACATGCCTTCTGAATCAAGATTGCAAGCCATAGTTTCTTCATTCACATATGTCAATCATTTTAACCAGATTCAGATATGATGTTACGATGGGCTGCTTTGTAATGGAAGCTACTAGTCATGGGCCTGAAATTTGTCCCATTAGTTTGATTCGTGTTTCCGTTTCGTTCTGTCCATTTGGATGGCACGAAACAGAAAGGCCCCTCCTGGAACTAAAATGCAATCAATATGGAAGGCAGGCAGGAGCGGGCACCGGATCCAAGCCTACTTTTCAGATTGACTGTCTAGGGCAGTGGTTCTCAACCTGGGGTCCCCAGATGTTTTTGGCCTACAACTCCCAGAAATCCCATCCAGTTTATCAGCTAAACATCTGGGGACCCCAGGTTGAGAACCACTGGTCTAGGGCCTAAAAGGGTCTGCAGCCGAGTGCCAGGCCCAGGCGCATAGATAGGGCCAAAGTGTGAGGGTGCATGCAGTTGAGCGCCGAGTAAGGAGTACTTGGCTGCAGGACCTGTAAGGCCTGGGTGAGTTGGCCAAAGCCTGCATCCGTAGGCCCAGGTGCTTTGGGCCTACCGGTGAACCCCCCCCCCCCAATAATGGGCTGGGAAAAAAATGGATCTTTTGGCCCTGAAAGCAAAAAAAAAACAACCATCTGACCTCCTGATTTTGGGAGGCTCAGATGAAAACAGATCGGGGGGCCCACCAAAAGCCGGGGCAAGTAACATAGCAAGGTAAGACTCAAATGCACATGACTAGAAGCTACTATGAGGTCTATGACTGTAGGGGTCTTTCAATTGCACCATTTGGGTGAGTTACTTCCCTAGAAGCTCTCAGAAGTGCTAATCCAACCTTTTAACAGACTGCAAAAGCCCCTGCATTGTTTAATCTCAACAGTTCAAACCCAGGAGACTTCTGGTTTTATTTCTATTGTTTGGTGGGAGAACATTTTGGGTGGTTTGCACATCCCCCCCCCCCCAAAAGGAAAAATTGTCCAAGTTGCCCAGCCTCTGTTTAGAGTTAAATATTATGGGTTGTGCCAGAAAGCAATGTAAGGAGGGAGAAAACAGATACATGGGTTTCTAATCAAAACATGATTTGCTGTTATGCAGTGTGAGTGATTTACATCCACCAAAATGCAACGGAATAACCTGTTTTAAACAAACAAGCTAAGATTCCTACAGACATTCTCCTGCCACTCCATACTGAACAGATGCACTGCAAGATTTTCCATGAGCCAGATACATCATAATCACAGGAGACCTGCACTTTCTATCAAGCCCTAGCATGGAGTGGGTGGGAAGGGAGAGGATTCGGGCCAGAAACTCTTTGATGTCCCTTCCTCTGCCAAGAATATGCAGCTGTGCTACTTCTCTGCTTCTAGCACAAAAGACATCAGACTGAAGGCAGCAGCTTCAGCTAGATTTCATCTGGCTTTAATAACAGCCTTTGGAATCGCAGTCAAAGAGACCATGCAGAATAAAACTGGTTCAGGAACAAGTGACAGTAACGTGGGTGTGTTGCACTGAGCACATTTGGAATAAACATTTGAGACTACTTTCTGTTCTCTTCGAAGAAGAAATTCCAAGTGAGCTGAAGCGAAGGGAATTTCCAGATTTCTTAGGGTCTCCTAAATATCAGAATGAAAAGACTACCTGGGATGTAGAGAAGGTCAATCAGATCATCAGGACATGCTTTAGATCCATTCCACAAGCCCCGTATTTTCTATTTTATCTGTTGCATTTCAAACCTGCCTCTCCCTCTATGAACTTATATGGCTATTCTCCCAAACTCTCAACAACTCTGTGGCAGCAGTCAAGCTAAACAACAGTCAAACACAACAGCTCAATGTGAGTTTATTCTCTCACTGGTGACCTGAATTTGGATCTTTTGGCTCCAGCTTAGTATCTAATGAACTACAACATACTTTCTGCTCTTGATTAGCAACAGCTCTCCAGGACCCTGGGGAAAGATCATTGCCATCCTTGATCCCTTTAACTAGAAAATGGATCTGCACAGATAATATGTGCTCTAATACTCTGCAACTCTCTTCTGTCCCAATTCTGTCTGCATCTGCTAGTGTGATTTAATCCAAAGAAATATATACACCACATCACATCTTCTAATATGTTGTTTTCAAAGTGTCACATTTCTCAAAACTTTCTCCAGGGCAGTAAAGTCTGAGTCCTAACATGTGCAATGAGCTAAATCTCTTGGCATTTATATGCCGCAAATTTTAACATGGCAGATTTAGCAATAAGGGCAGATCTTCCAGTCATCTGACCATGTGTTTCAAAGAAAAGTCTTACCATCTTTTTCATGACAGAAGCAACTTGAGAAACTGCAAGTTGCTTCTGGTGTGAGAGAATTGGCTGTCTGTAAGGGCATTGCCCAGGGGATGCCCGCATGTTTTACCATCCTGTGGGAGGCTTCTCTCATGCCCCCGCATGAGAAGCTGGAGTTGATAGATGGGAACTCATCCTACTTTCCGGATTTGAACCACTGACCTTTCGGTCAGCAGTCCTGCCAGGACAAGGGTTTAACCCATTGTGCCACCGGAGGTTCCTGCTGCAAGCGCTAAGCAAGCATGTTACCACAAAACAAAAGTGTATACAGTCCATACTATAAAAATGCTACAAAATTCTGCACCAAGAAAAGTAGAATGGATGTGTCAAATAGAATTTGCAAATTTGGAACATATTTAGCTGATACTGTGTAATATATCCTACTGTCACCTAATCATGGAAAGGGCGAAAGGTCATCTCCATAACTATTGGGGAATGTTGTGTTTCTTCCAGGCACAATCTATAATCCTAGATTTAAGGATTCAAATCTCTTTTCTTGAAAAAATAAAATGAAATAAAGATGCTGAGATTTTGCATCTGTGCAGTACTCCTGAAAACATAATCTTGTTGCTGTGATACAGTCTTGAATTAGAGTTATTACATTCCCAAGAAGAGGGAATAATTTAAACTCTCCTTCCTACAAATATCTCAGGGCAGTTTTAGTTTTTTTTCTCCCCTGCTCTGCTTTCCTCCTTGAAAAAACCCAGACAGAGAGGCTGGATGGAGGGACAGTGACTGTTTTAAGTGAGATTGATTAAGTCAGTTTAATGGCTAAGCTGTGATTGAACCTGGGTGTCCCAGATCGAAGTCATATGTGTGATCCACTGAACTATTCTGGCTGCTCTCCATTGGGAATCAGACTGGTTAATTAACAAGGGGAGCAGACAAGGAAAGCTTGGGTGCCTGGTAAGACAACAGAAGGCTAGTGGGTTAGCTACATTTTTAGGGAACCCCAAAATGAATGGAAGAAACCACTGTATTTTCTGGCTGAGTCATGGTGGACCATTATATATTCTTTCTGGACATGAGATTAGATCCCTTAAAGAAAGAAGATGGGAACTGGACTTTCTCCCCTTTTTCCTTGGCTTATGAGACTCAATTGGGGAACCGGGCAGTGTCCTCTAAAGACCTTGTTGGGTCCCTCAGCCTCCATGTTGGGTGTGGCCAGAGGGAAAAGGGTATGAAGAAAGATGCCGGCTGTTTCATTCAACCAGCTGAGTGTTGATATTAATAGCTTCGCCCTGGAATGCAAAGATTTCATTTTCCACAAACAAGAGCAGATGAAACTCCTCGGAAACATTCCTGGACTGAGCACGGAGCAAAAGCACACTTCTCCTTGTTAGGCTTGGCTTTTCCAAATTAACCCAAGGGTCTGAGCTCTGTCCCGCCTTCCCAGCTATGCATCTTCACTGGAACCTCAGAGGACAAGGCGAGATGGAGAAAGGGGACTAGGGCCCCCCATTTACCACAGTCATGCCCCAAGCCTCTGGTCTCTGGATCAGCTCCTCCCCACCTGCAAAACCAGCTTTCGTCAGGGAAACTGAGTATATTTAGAAGGTATGTGCTATGGGAATCAGTGGCAGAGTTTGGGCTTGGGAGTTTTTTGGGCACAGGCACTTGCCTGTTCCAAAGTTTGTACTTTCTAAATATACTTTTATTCCCAAGACAAAAAGTTGTTTGTGACCCAAAATATGAGGGGCTTTTCGAGTTCTGCATATTCTGTTTGCATTATTATATAGGGCTGCCTTGCCACTTTTCTCTAGTTCATTATGTGAGAAAAACTTACCTTTATGCCTTGCAACTTTTAAGCATTATAGAGGACGAAGCCCATAGCTTCCAAGTATGGATTCATATGACCAAAAGGACTAGAAGCATCCTTAACAGCTTTGTTGAGGTTGTGTGAATTTCTGTAGTTTTCTGATTTTCTAAGGGCCTTTCCACACAGTATCTGTTTTGAACTGGGTTATCTGAGTTCACACTCAGAAAATGTGGGATTTTTCTGTCTTGATATTCTGTGTGGACTGTGTGGAAAGGCCCTAAAGTGAACCTATCACAGGGGTTTCTCTGCAAGATTTATTCAGAAGGGATCTCCCATTGCCTTCCTCTAAGTTTGCAATTGTAGGACTTGCCCAAAGTCACCAAGTTGGTTTCCACAACTGATCAGGGATCAGATTCTTTTCTCCCACGGTCCTAACCCAACACTCATACATTGTAAGAAGATTCAATTAAAGTCACAATGTTTATCATCTGGGTCTAAAGAAATCCTTAGGACCTTGGTATCTTTGGCCAAGATTTGGCCCTGTCTTGACCCAGACGTTATGTAACACAAGCAAATAAACCAATCATAATCTTGAAGTCCCACGTCTCTCCAACTATTTTTGGCTACACCTTGGAAACTGGTCCCACATCCAACTCCCAGGCTCTTTTTTCCTCCCAGAATCCAGTGAAAACTTTCCACAAACAGGTCTCACACTGTAACATGCTCTCTGCCATCCACAAGACATGTTGTTTTGTTGGTCATTCTAAATTCTACCCTGGCTAAAAGCCCGATAGGCAACCTGGTAGAGATGACAAACACCCGGTTACTTTGGGAACAGGACGCAATGAGGATATTCTGAGAAATGAGTGGAGTTTAAGGCAATCAGGGAGTCGGATGGAAACCAGGAGTCATTTCTGTTTGGAAAACAATGTCAAGCAATTTAACGAAACCAATTTCAACTGCTCTCTAATATTATGTAACCAATATAAGCAATGCACCCATATTTGTTCCCTGCAGCAGCCTTGCAGACCCAATATGGTCTACTATGATATTCAAACTCACTCTTCTAGGTATGGAGGCTTCACACATATAATCATACAGTTGGAAGAGACCTTAAAGTTCTTGTAATCCAAATCTTGCAAAAGCAGGGAAACCCTTACTACAGAACTCCAACAGGCACTCATCCAACCTCTTCTAAAAATCATCCAACAAAGGAGAGAATGCCACCTTCAGAGACCATCCATTTTAAAAATGAAACGCTTGTACTGTCAAGAAGATTCTTTTGATATTTTGCTCAGTTCCATTTTATTGTATTTTGACCCTCTGGTTTGCTCTGATGCAGGAAAAAAGCACTCACTCCATCATTAGTATGTTAATCTTTTCAGTATTACCACATCAAGTTAGACTAATTTCTTCTTCAGGTTGATTGCATTCAGATATGTTGGCAAGGTCAAGTTCCAAGATGAATGTACACAGTTGTTAGCCACATTTTGCAATTCAACCAAAGGAAAAAGAAGCACAGCATTGTTTTTTGTACTACGGATTTGGGCAGGATTTAATGGCTCTTATATGCAACACCAGGGTGGTACACACCTTTCTCATTCTATTTTATTTATTCATTTTTAATTATCATGTTTATTTTATCTTAAAAATACTGTGAAGAAAGTTTAGATAAGGAATATTGACTGGTCTCTCAGTGAATTTAAAGGTAGAAAGGAGATTTGGACCTAAATCTCTTCAACTCAAACATTATACCACATGGCCTGTCCATCTTAGCCAATCTTAACAGCATTATCCAAGGCAATGTGTAATTTTTTAAAAAAGATCTATTTACCTAAGTAGTTCAAATTCTACCTTTGGGAAAAACTGAATTCCCCAACCTACATAAATTAAAAGGGAACAAAGTGAACAGATGTTCGTATCATCTACCTTGCTTCAAAGACCCAAAAGGAGAAGCAACTACACATGGCACTGAAGAACAACACCACAGGAAATTCTTCTCAACCTTCCCATTTGTTACTGAAAATCTACAATCTTTTTTTTCTTTTTAAAAGGCAACTCCAGTAATCACAATTCTGCAAGTACAGATTTTCCATATTCAAAGTGTTTTAACATCCTCACCATTAATGTCTACCACATCTCTAAATTTCTATTTTGCAGCAATTGTTCCTGAAAGTGCCCAGGGAAATCTCAACATACAATCTTCCAACTCTCCCCCTTAAATGTCCAGAATTCCCTGAAATATCAAAAAAACTCATTATCTGAAGCCACTCCTATTATTAGTTCTTAATCCCAGGACAGCACACCTTACATGGGAAGGAACCCTCATATTCCCCACCACCACCAAATTTTCCTGCCAGCCCCCACCTCCCAACCAGAGTCTGTCAGAGTAATGTTTGGAGATGGAGGGAGGATGGGGATCATGGCAAGAAGCCAAGCAACATCATGAGAATGAAGTAATGGAAAATGAAGCAGAAGCGCGTATGTGGGGCAGACACGGGGGTGGGCAAGGAGAAGAATACAGAGGAACAGAAGCCCCAGAGCTTCCTAATGAGAAACCCAGGAAAAGGGGATTCAGTTCAGGCACAGCCAATCTGCTCTTCCACAGCTGTCCTAAACACATTTGTGGAATATTTCCGGTGTGAGTCTTGAGAAGGGGGCGTAAGCCAAAGAACCAAAAAGTTGTGTCTTTCATACTGCTCCTTTCTACTAAGTATGGCCAGACATGTTACTGAACTTCTGAAAGCAGAGGGCATACAACAGTGTTTCCATATTTGTGTGAGTGTGCATACATACCTTCCTTCAGCAACAGCTAGCTAAATCAGTGGGAAGAGATTAGAGAAGTTGAAGTCCCAAAACTTCTGAAGAAATATAATGGCTTAGTCATCAATTAAGGACAGTAACTTTAATTGGAGAGTTGATTTGCCAGTTTTCTTATGAAATATAGCCTTAAGTACCTGTTACTCCCTGGCAGTCCCCTCTTCCACTATTAACCAGGTCCAGAAACTCCTGAATTTCCAAGATCAGAAGGGATCTGTTGCCTTCAGGGGATATAATTTGACTTTTTGATACAAATGAAGTAATTCACAACTCACATAGTTTCATCAGAATACTTATACTGGCCATACTGACTCAAAATTGTAAGCTACCATGCCACGCTACATGTTAGTCTAAGTTTGCTCGCTCTCAGCAGTTCCCCCAGCAAGCATAAACTGTCATATGTGGGCAAACTGCAGGAAGCCTCTGTTGGGACCAAAAAACTGACAAACGATTTCACTCTGGAAGTCAACTTCTGGTTTTGTGCATTTTTGACAGTACAAAGGGGCAGGTCTAAAAAAAATTCAAATAGTTGGTCCTGGAGGTTTCCAAGGAAGAAATCTATATTTTTGGTTAAATAAAGGCTGGTTCAGGGAGTCTAGGGCCTCAATAACAGCCTACATATAATCTTGGGGCTATGTTTTGTCCATCCCAGACTAAACCAACTGCCAGTGATCTGAACCAGGTTTTATGGATACTGTTGACTGCCTTGGCCTTTTGGGGAAGTGATAAAGCAGGACCCCATGAATCAACATCACAATAAGCTGTCTACTGCTGATCTGTCTGATAATGTGCAACATACACCAGCATACAGAATGGTCAAAATAAGCCAAGCTTCTGGTAAATACTGGGTTATCACTTTGTATGAATGTGACCAGTGTTCAGCAAAGGAGATAGCAAGGAACTAGTGTAAAGCTGGCTATCTGTAGTGAATAAAACCATCTCTAGAAGACCAGAAAAACAAGTAAGAAGTAAACTACCCTCCTCTCTATACAGAACTTTCATCAGTGTGGTTCAAAGAACAAAACATGTTGGGGGTCAAGAGAGAGCAAAATAGATTTTTTTGTGGATTTATTTGGAAGGCTGGCTTACAGCAGAGTGCCTAGGAATTTACTAAGCTACAGGCCAATAGAGAATAACCTGGAGTCTGCTCTTCTGTTCCTAATCCAAATTTTTCAGCAGTTAAATTTGAGAAGAATTGGTATGAACCTTTCTTCAGAATCACACCAGACAGGAGCTTCCTCAGCAACCAGAAATATGCAAACATCTGGGTTCATCTTGCCAAATCGTAATGAGCTATGTGGCCCTGAAGGAAACTAGAATTTGAACAATACATCAAGCCCTTGAAGCAACATCCTGCAATCTGACAGTGCCAAAGTCCCATTTTTTTATTTCACTTGAATCTGACATAAGAGTGATGGCAGCTTGAGAATTGTCAAACGGAATATCTTTTTAGGCTTTCAATGTATTGGCTGTATCAGCCAACAATGGCATTATTGCAATATTCAACTGTGATGATGGCGATAGTGACACAAATAAGTGATGGTGACACAAATAAGCACATAACAGGCATTTTTTTCTCACACAAGTAAAAGCAAGATTGTATTCCAGGACTGTTCACCACCATCCTGTTGGCACACATAATCCAGAATGAATTCCCATCTCCAATTAAACTAGTGTACAACTTCTGTTCCTGATGAGGGCAAAATGTAGACCACGGAATGAACATGGACTTTTAAGGTTGTTTTTGTGGCCTTTGACACTTCTAAACTCTCTGGAATACTATTTTCTGGCCAAAGAAACAGTGAATTCTTTCCCCTGGAAGCCTCCAAGAGGGGCAATTCATTTTTTCACACAGATTGCTGTTTTAACATTTTTAAAAAGCACCTTTCAAAACCAGAATTGGAATTTAGGGCAAATCTTTTTTTTATGTTGCTCCTTCATTTCTGACAGTTTGTGCAGCTCCTGGAGAGTCCCAGTAGTAGAAAATTGGCCCTTGGGCCCACCACAGGTGCCCATCACCTCTGTAAATGCCCTTCCACCAGGCGAAGCAAGCATTACAGTTGGTGGGTGGTGTAGTCTATCAATATAGGGAGGATCATGTATTCCTCGCTTCTGTGGGAAAGGGTCTCATGAAGTATATGTATGTAGAAAGATTCTTGCCTGGAAGCCACCATAGGTCAAGATAGACTCTGTACTAGCAGCACACTGTGGCTGAGATGCTATTCACACGGGGGGTTCTGCATTCTCCTACCACCTTTTGTTTACTGGTGGAGAATGGAAGAAATTCAGATAATATAGAAGCAGCTGGTCTCTGTTTGTTATGAAAGATATAGGAAGAAATAACAGTACGCTCTCAAATGGAACACACATGCCTTTTCCTTGCTAAGGAGCTCAGACCAGCTAAGTCTTCATAGTCTGAATTGTCTCCCGCCCTTCTCCCTTCTGGTAAGAAGCTGCACCCTCTCTTGTGACTTGACAGCTACCAGACGTGGAAGATTTCTGGATGAAACACCAGAGCCTGAGAACAGCTTTCCAGGTCCCATTCAAAAAGGGGCATGAGCACAAATCACAAACAGGATGCTGAGCAACGTGTGCATCACAGAATGTGTGCACAGAAAATGAGAATGAGTACATTTTGGTCTAATACTGTGCAATCTTGAGGCTAGAGTGATTGAAAAGTGTTTTACTCTTTTCCCAAGGGTAGGCCCTAGAGACAACACAAACCATGCATTTACTGAGCAGCACCTTACACTAAACATTTTATTTTACAATCTCTACCTTAGCTGCATCAGACACTGCCACTCATATCAAATAAAGACCCAGATGTTCATTTTAGCCTTGTAAAATGTATGAGCTATCCACTAAGGATGCTTTAGCTCAGTGGTTCCCAACCTTTTTTTTGAGCAGGAACCACTTTGACCAGGGACCACTTTGTCCAGGGACCACTCTCCAATATTAGTACCAAAAGGGTTACGAATCAGTTTTTGGTCAACTATAGATTCGGTTTGGGGAGCTGATTCAAAAAATTGCATGGGATAGACCACATCAGCTCTAGTTTCTGATACGGAACATATGCTATGGCCAGTGACAGCGAAGGAGTGGCAGGTGGCACGAAAGGAGTGAAATAAAATAAAATAAAATAGAACAGGTTAAGAATCACTGGTTTAGTTGGAGCAGAGGGTTAGCCTCAAGGGACCATGAGGGCTCCTCCAACTCTATCATTTTATGGTATCTGGACAAATGGGACTTGGGAGAAACACTCATCTTAGGAATAGAGAATTGTCACCTGAGGATCACACCACTGTCTTTTAACTAGGAATAATTTCCTCTAAGTCCAGGTGAGTCTACACCTGCTGAAAGGAATGTGGTAAAGGTGTCTGTAAGTGATTAGCAATGAGCTGCAGATGCCCAGATGTGATCTCACCTTTAGAGACATCACAGCCCAGTTATGATGTTAAGAAAATCTGAGGGCTCAGGACTATAAGAAGAGGCTTTTCCATGTATAGAAATTCTCTCATCAGGTACTCCCGATCCTAGCTTCCTTAAGGAAATTGGGGAAGGAATCCATCACTCTAATCTATGTAGACTAACTGCTCATTGAGGTCTGGAGACTTGTGCAGTCAAGGATGAAACCCAACAGATCCTAACAACAACAACAACAACAACAATAATAATAATTTATTTATAGACTGCCCTATCTTCCTGAAGGGACTCGGGGAGGCTTCCAACAAATATGGCAAACATTCAATGCCAAAAGAAAATCATACAACATACAAGTCTCAACATGAGAAACATCGGGCTGGATCCAGACGATGCTTACTGCAGACCCAATGAAACCAACAAGATTACATTTATATAAACAGTGAGTCTTTAGTATACACTGGGAATTGATAGCAGGACTTCTTGTGGACACCAACATCCCATAGATGCCCATGTCCTATTGATGTTCTTTGTATACATAGGCAAAATCAAGCTTTGCTTTAAAAATATATTTTAAAGGCATGGATGGTGGCATGTGTGAATGCAGCATCAATGAAGAAGGAAAGCTGGCCGCAGTTTACTTTCTTCCCCTCTCCCACTGATTTAAATGGATCTAGATCAGGCAAGTCCAAGACACCGGGAGGGCCAAAGTTTGCCCATGCCTGATCTAGAGTGAACATGAGACATAACCTGAAGGCACACAACAACAACAACAACAATAACAACATGCACTACTAAGACTCAAACCATCCTACTCTTGCCAGGGCTTAGTGTTGAAATCAAGCATTCTCCACACTCAAAAATCTCCTTCATAGAATCACAATAAGTGAAAGGGACTGCAGAAGTAATCTACTCTAAACCTCTGCCCCAGTGCTAAAGAATCCCTGAACGCTGGCCATTTAACCCTGCAAAAAAGGAGAGTCTGTCACCCTCAGTAGCAGTTTATCACTCTCTTGATTAGAAGGTTATTGGAGACTCAAGTGATCATTTCAACTCCTGTAGAGGATTTATCTGCATTATTTTGGCCAGAGAGGAAAACAGCAGCAGAAGGAGAAGGAGAAAAAAAAGGAAGGGAGGAAATGGTGGTACAGACTGAGCATCCTTTATTGAAAACACTGGGAACCACAAATGTTTTAGATAGATACTTTCAGATGTTTGCATATACATGAGCTACCTTGGGATTGGATCCAAGTTTAGGTGCGAAGATTATGTCTGGTTCATCTACACATAGCATAAATGTAATTTTATACACAATGGCGGCATCTTCACTGAAGACCAGTCGTTCCCAATCTTTTTTTGACCAGGAACCACTCTCCAACATTAGTACCAAAAGGGTTACAAATCAGTTTTGGTAAACTTAGATTTGGCTTGGTTATCTAGGGTGCCGATTCAGAAAATGGCATTGGATAGACCACATCAGCTCAAGTTTCCGATACAGAACATATGCCATCCAGTATTTGCCTTCTGCTCAAGAAACCATATTTAACAAACCTCTGCATTATAAGAGGGTTTCGTGAGACCAGTTGCTCTTGCTGCAACAGTGTAGTAACTGTGAGGCCACGGACCATACTTTAGTTCTTGCGGGCTACTAGTGGTCCACGGACCACAGGTTGGGAACCACTGATGTAGACTGAGTGCTGTTTGACACCATTTTAACTGCCATGGCTCAATGCTGTGAAACCAGTCGCTCTTGTGCAACGGTGTAGCCACAGACCATATTTTAGTTCTTATGGACCACTGGTGGTCCACGGATCACAGGTTGGGAACTACTGCTGTAGACTGAGTGCTGTTTGACACCATTTTAACTGCCGTAGCTCAGTGCCATGAAACCCTGGGAGTTGTGGTTTGCTTTTATTCCTGTCAAGAGCGAGTTGAGAAACTGTAAGTCACGTCTGGTGTGAGAGAATTAGCTGTCTGCAAGAACGTTACCCAGGGGACGCACAGATGTTTTACCATCCTTGTGAGAGGCTTCTCTCATGTCACCGCATGGGGAGCCGGAGCTGACTGTCGGTCTTCAGTCCTGCCAGCACAAGGGTTTAACCGACTGCACCACCGGGACTCCTGAGGCACCAGCATTTAGAAGGCAAAAGACCTCACCAAAACCAAGGTTACAACAACATCTGTTATAAAACCCCAGTATGCTGATAACAATGTTGTCTGTGCACATTAAGAAGAAGACCTACAAGCCACTCTAAACACCTTCACAGAAGCATACAAGAAGCTCGGCCTGTCACTGAAGATTGAGAAAAACAAAGTGCCCTTCCAGCAGTCACTAGCCAATCCCTCTCCAATGCCAGAAATACAGCTTAATGTATTTAATGGTGCAACATTAGAAAATGTTGGCCATTTCCACTGCCTTGGCAGTCACCTCTCCACCGAAGTCAACACTGACACCGAAATACAACACCGCCTGAGCTCTGCAAGTGCAGCATTTTTCCAAATGAAGCAGAGAGTGTTGAGGACATCCGTAGGGATATCAAGGTGCTTGTTTATAAAGCGATTGTCCTCCCAACTGTGCTATACACCTGCAAAACGTGGACTGTCTACAGACGTCACATGCAACTCCTGGAACAATTCCATCAGTGCTGCCTCCGGAAAATCCTGCAAATCTCTTGGGTAGATAAGCGGACAAATGTCAGCGCTGCTGGAAGAAGCAAAGACCACCAGCACTGAAGTGATGGTCCTCCGCCATCAACGCTACTGGACCAACCATGATGTCTGTATTCCCAACCACCGTCTCCCAAAGCAGTTACTCCGAACTCAAGAATGGAAAACGGAATGTTGGTGGGCAGGAAAAGAGATTTAAAGATGGGCTCAAATCCAACCTCAAAAACTCTGGCATAGACACTGAGAACTGGAAAGCCCTGACTTTTGAGCGCTCCAGATGGAGGTCAGCTGTGGCCAGCAGTGTTGAAGAATTTAAAGAGGCATGAAAGAGAGAAATGTACCAAGAGGAAGGCGCATCAAGCCACCCCCAACCGGGACCACCTTCCACCTGGAAACCAATGCCCTCACTGCAGGAGAAGATGGAGATCAAGAATAGGGCTCCGCAGTCACCTACGGACCCACCGCCAGGACATTGATCCTGGAAGACTATCCTACTCGGACAACGAGGGATCACCTAAGTAAGTAAAGACCTCATAAACTACAGTTCTCGTGACTCCATAGCACTGCCCGGGGCAGTTACAGTGGTGTCAAACTCATTCACATTCAACAGTACAGATCCAACCAATGTCCAGTACAGATCCAATATGGCCTTATTCTTCCTACCAGTTACCCAGATTCCTTCCTCTAATTGGCCCCGGAATGAACAGTCACAGACCCGTACCTAATATTATTGTTGCCTGCCATAGCACTGCACTTAATTCCCCTAGAATTTTTTGGGCTGGCACAAATCTTGGCCCGGCCTCTTAAATTTTTAAATTGCCTTGAACAGGCAGGATTACTTTTAATATATGTTATGGTGACAATTTTTATGCTTATATTTTGTTTTGTTAATCTTACAGTTATGTTGTTTTTACTCTGTATGTTTTGTGAGGGAAAAACCCAGCAACAGGTTTTTAAACGTTGTTGTGTTACTGTTACTGTTTATTTATTGCTTATTTTCTGTTATGAGTTTTATTTTTTATTGTTTTGTATTATTTGTTTTTATTATTGTTGTATTGTGGGCTCGGCCTCATGTAAGCTGCACCGAGTCCCTTGGGGAGATGGTAGCAGGGTATAAATGAATTATTATTATTATTATTATGAGTTTTATTTTTATTGTTTTGTATTACTTGATGTTATTGTTTTTATCATTGATATATTGTGGGCTCGGCCTCATTTAAGCCGCAACGAGTCCCTTGGGGAAATGGTAGCGGGGTATAAATGAATTATTATTATTATTATTATTATGAGTTTTATTTGTATTGTTTTGTATTACTTGTTGTTATTGTTTTTATTATTGATGTATTGTGGGCTAGGCTTCATGTAAGCCGCACCGAGTCCCTTGGGGAGATGGTAGCAGGGTATAAATGAATTATTATTATGTTACTTGGGAACCGCTCTGAGTCCCCTCGGGGAAATGGAGCGGTATATAAATAAAGTTGTTGTTGTTGTTATGATGATGATGATGATGTATTTACATTGGCCTTCCTCTGTCGGTGATCCGGAAGCTCAAGTTGGTACAAAATGCAGCTGCTCGGCTTCTTGTGGGAATTCTGATGAGATGCCACATAACACCAATCTTACTACAGCTGCATTGGTTACCAATTGAGCACCGGATCACTTTCAAAGTGATGGTACTCACCTTTAAGGCCTTGCATGGTCTGGGGCCGATGTACCCGAGAGACCGCCTCACCCCCTACCAACCCCAGATATCCCTCCGTTCTGAGGACCAAGATCTATTGGAAATTCCCAGTGTCAAGACCTTGCGTCTAACAGCAACCAGGCGCAGAGCCTTCACAGCAGTGGCACCATCACTCTGGAATACTCTGCCACCTGAAGTCCGTGCCTTGCGGGACTTACCAGCTTTCCGCAGGGCATGGAAGACATACCTGTTTCGACAGGCTTTTAATGTTTGATACTGCTGTTTTTAAATTGCTTTTACATTTTGTTAGATTTTAGCCATTCTTGTGGGCCGCTCCGAGCCCCAGGGGAGTGGCGGCATATAAGTTCAAATAATAAATAAATATCTTGCACTTGAAGCAAAGTTTGTATATTTGTTATTTATTTATTATTTATTTCGAGGTTTTATATACCGACCCTCTCACCTTCAAAGAGGGATTCGGACTGCTTCACAACATGTGTTAACATACAAAAAATATACAATAACAACACAATGCCACTTCATTACACGATTAAAATATCAGCACTATACACATTAAAACATTATCATCCCAGTTAAAAGAGCCAAATCGTCCGACACCATCACAATCCCATTCATCATCCTCCTTTCATGTGGGCAAAGAATTAAACTAGTTGTCGGATAAACAGTGCAATGAATACGATGAATATAGGAACGGAATTATGGATGACGAATTGGATCATGACTCTAGTTACGAGACGTTAATGTGTTGTTATTGATGTGCCATTATTTTGTATACTATGCTGTTAATGGTTTTTAAATTGTATGTTGTTATGATTGACTTTTTGCTCTTGTTGTGAACCGCGTTGAGTCGCCTACGGGCTGAGAAACTGCGGTATACAAGCAAAGTAAGTAAATAAATAAATGCCGCGTTCCACAACCAGGTCTTTGTTAGTTTCCTGAACATCATGAGGGAGGGGGCAGTTCTGATCTCTAATGGCAGGGAGTTCCAAAGTCGAGGGGCCACCATCGTGAAGGCCCTGTCCCTCGTCCCCACCAGCCGTGCTTGTGCAGGCAGAGGGACCCAGAGCAGGGCCCCTCCAGACGATCTTATATATATATGCCGAAGCCATCTAAACGCAGTTTAGGATGCGTAGATTGTAAAGCGTTTATTTTAGAGCAGGCATGGGCTAAGTTGGGCCTTCCTCCAGGTGTTTTGGACTTCAACTCCCAGCATTCCTAACAGCCTCAGGCCCCTTCCTTAAGCGGCTGAGGGGGGGAAAGGAAGGGGCCTGAGGCTGTTAGGAATGCTGGGAGTTGAAGTCCAAAACACCTGGAGGAAGGCCCAACTTAGCCCATGCCTGTTCTAAAATAAACGCTTTACAATCTACGCATCCTAAACTGAAGTCCAAAACACCTGGAGGAAGGCTCAACTTTGTTTATGTCTAGTATCCACTTCTGATGCAGCCTAGGATCGCATTGGCCTTTGGAGCTGCAGCATCACACTGCCGGCTCCTTCTCTGTACAGCAAGCCCTTTGGACTCCCTTCCCTAGGCGCCTGGCCAGTCTGAAGGCCACTGCAGAGGAGGAGGAGGAGGAGGAGGGCTACCTGGTGGAGGGCGCTGATGCCGTCCGCGTTGGTCCCGTTGACGGCCCCGGGGTCTGCGCCCAGCATCTCCCTCGCCGCCTCCAGCTCGGCCCCGGCGCAACACGCCAAGAACTCGGCCGCCGCCTCGAAGCGCACCGCTCTGGCCCTCCGCCGCTGCTGCTGCTGCTGGGAACCCGCTTCAGGAGAGGCCTTGGAGCCGGCGGGGAGAGGAGGAGGAGGAGGCGGGGCCGGGCCAAGAGCAGCACTCGCAGGAGCATTCTCCACCGTTGTTGCCTCAGCTTCGGCCTCAGCCCAGGCTCGGAGCTGCTCCCTCCGCCGAGCGCGGGCGCCTTCCCCCTCCGAGAGGGACAGCAGCGGCGTCGCCATCTTGTTCGCCTCCCTCCTCCTCCTCCTCCCGCCACTGCCGCCAGCCCGGCTGGGCGGCCCTCCCGGCCCAGCTCTGCTCTCGGACTGAAGGAGGAGCAGGAGGAGGAGGAGGAGAAACCAACGCCTCTGGGCTTCCGTAGAGGAAAGGGGAGGAGGAAGAGGAGAAGCCAAAATAGAAAAAAAAAGATGGAGGAGGGAAATTGGCGCGTGGCAGGACGGGAAGTGTAGTCCGGCTGCAGAACGAGGAAGAGGAGAAACAACGCCTCTAGGCTTCCGTAGAGGAAAAAAAAAAGATTCATGGCTGGAATCACTAGGTTCTTGTGGGTTTTTTCGGGCTATATGGCCATGTTCTATCTAGAGGCATTCTCTCCTGACGTTTCGCCTGCATCTATGGCAAGCATCCTCAGAGGTAGTGAGGTCTGTTGGAATTAGGACAATGGGTTTATATATCTGTGGAATGGCTGGGGTGGGGCAAGGAGCTCTTCTCTGCTGGAGCTAGGTGTGAATGTTTCAGCTGACCACCTTCATTAGCATTGAAAGGCCTGGCTGAGCCTGGGGGAATCTTTTGTTGAGATGTGCCTGGTTGTTTCCTCTCTGCTGTTTTGCTGTTGTAATTTTAGAGTTTTTTAATACTGGTAGCCAGATTTTGTTCATTTTCATGGTCTCCCCCTTTCTGTTGAAATTGTCCACATGCTTGTGGATTTCAATGGCTTCTCTGTGTAGTCTGACATGGTGGTTGTTGGTGTGGTCCAGCATTTCTGTGTTCTCAAATAATATGCTGTGTCCATGGGAGAGCTCAGTTGAGCCCAGTTGATGTCCTAGTCATCCGCAAACCAGATCAACAATTGGGTCACGCCGTTTACAGAAAACCGACACACACGGATAGATATCTACATAAAAACTCCAACCATCACCCAAGTCAAAAAAGAAGCACCATTAAAGCCTTGGCAGACTGTGCAAAAAGAATCTGCGAACCCCACCTTCTCCAAGATAAACTAAACTATCTCCACTGGGCTCTCCAGGCCAATGGGTACTCCACCTCAGACATCAGAAGAGCTGCAAGACCAAGAACAAGCCACAAGAGTAAAGATGAAGATCCACCCAGAGGAAAAGTGTTCCTGCCATACATCAAGGGAACCACTGACCGCATAGGGAAGCTGATGAGGAAACACAACATACACACAATCTACAAACCCACCAAGAAAATCCAACAAATGCTACATTCAGCAAAGGACAAGAGGGATCCTCTCTCTTCTGCAGGAGTCTACCGTATACCATGCAGCTGTGGACAAGTCTACATAGGGACCACCAAACGCAGCGCCCAAACACGAATCAAGGAACATGAAAGGCACTGCAGACTACTCCAACCAGAGAAATCAGCCATAGCAGAGCACCTGATGAACCAGCCTGGACACAGCATATTATTTGAGAACACAGAAATGCTGGACCACTCCAACAACCACCATGTCAGACTACACAGAGAAGCCATTGAAATACACAAACATGTGGACAATTTCAACAGAAAGGAAGAGACCATGAAAATGAACAAAATCTGGCTACCAGTATTAAAAAAAACTCAAAAATTACAACAGCAAAACAACAGAGGGGAAACAAACAGGCACATAAAATCACTCTCAACAAGAGATTCCCCCCAGGCGCTTCCAGGCCATTGAATGCAAATCAAGGTGATCAGCTGAAACATTCACAGCTAGCCCCAGCAGACAGGGGTCCTTTGTCTCACCCTGGTCATTCCACAGATATATAAACCCATTTTTCCTACTTCCAACAGACCTCCCTACCTCTGAGGATGCTTGCCATAGATGCAGGCGAAACGTCAGGAGAAAAATTGCCTCCAGAACATGGCCATATAGCCCGGAAAAACCTGCAACAACCCAGTGATCCCAGCCATGAAAGCCTTCGACAATACAACGTCTCCAGTCTTACGTAGCACTTCCACACTGCTCCTTTATCCCAGGATCTGATCCTAGGTTATCTGTTTATCCCAGGTTATTTTAGGGGGAAGGAGCCCCCGGTGGCACAGTGGGTTGAACCCCTGTGCTGGCAGGACTGAAGGTCGCAGGTTTGAATCCGGGGAGAGGCGGATGAGCTCCCTCTTTCAGCTCCAGCTCCTCATGCGGGGACATGAGAGTAGCCTCCCACAAGGATGATAAAAACATCAAATCATCCGGGCGTCCCCTGGGCAACGTCCTTGCAGACGGCCAATTCTCTTACACCAGAAGCAACTTGCAGTTTCTCAATTCACTCCTGACACGACCAATATGCCTGCGAAACGTGGACTGTCTACAGACGTCACATGCAACTCCTGGAACGATTCTATCAGCGCTGCCTCCGGCAAATCCTGAAGTCAAACATGACCCCCCCCCCCTTATAAGAGATAGTAACTTATAGTTTTGCTAAGGGCAAGGACACCAGACTGGATAATAAGGGTTACGCCTTGGTCAATTTGGTGTGTATCATTTAATCAAGTCTTTATGCCCTATTTTAATATGTTTATAGCAGCAGGTAACCAATTTGTTACTGAAAATCATGCCACAAAAGTATTTGACTTTTTCCATCTGAGACACACCTGGGCTCCTGATAGTCCCCCATCTCACAAACAAGGGACTCTCTTTCCCCCTCATGGATATATTTCCCTTTATGGCCCTTCCTATGAATAATATGAACTATGGACACTGGGGGAGGGTAGTTGGGTTTACTCTGACATGTATAACCCGGGAACAAACCAACATAAAAAATCCCGTTTTCCAAGTGTAGGAACATACAGAGATTCGAATATCTGAATTTTCTGGCCAGAACAGGGATATTCCTGCAACTGAACAGCTTGCGTTTTTAGTGCTTTGTAGTGATTCCTCCCGTGTTTTCAGGGGACGTCATTTGGCCACCTACCATTTTGAACCGGGAGCTCCTGAGATAAAGGTACTGTGTGGATGGGCCCTGGGTTATCAGAGTCCAAACTGCCATATAATCCAGTTCAATGTGGATTTTATACAGCTGTGTGGAAGGAGCCTTAGATAATCCAGTTCAAAGCTAATATTGTGGATTATTTGTCTTGATATTCTGGGTTATATGGCTGTGTGGAAGGGCCCTTAGGAGGCCTGGCAGTTCAAATGGTGTTAGCGTCAATTCTACAGTGTAGATCAGGCATGAGCAAACTTTAGCCCTCCAGATGTATTGGATTTCAACTCCCACAATTCCTAACAGCCGGCGGGAGTTGAAGTCCAAAACACCTGGAGGGCCAAAGTTTGTCCATGCCTGGTGTAGAGGCATCCTTTTACAAAGTTGGATTATGAGGCAGCCTTTTAAAAAAACCCACAAAGCCAGAATTATTTTCTAAAAGCATTTTAAGCCTGAGGCCAGAAGCGATGACATTGGTGCCACTTTTAATGGATGTCTCAAAACCTGTATCATTTCTTGTGAAAATACCTAGGTACTCGTTTCCTGGTTTCAACAGGGTTGTGGCCTGTGATCCGCTCACTCCAATTCATCTTCACACAATGATCCCTGTTCTCTTGAATGGCTCCACCTGCTTTTCCTTTATGTCCTCTTTGCTCCATTGAATGTGAGTCAGGTTTTTCTCTTCTTAAAACACTTCTCAAAACCCTCCCTTTTATTTGAAGGCTGTGAGTGGATTCCTTGAACTGCATGGCCCTGTTATTTCAGAAGCACCTGCACTATAGAAATACAGGCAGTCCCCAAGTTACAAACAAGATAGCATCTGCAGGTTTGTTCTTAAGTTGAATTTGTTTATAAGACGGAACAGGTGCATTTTGTAAGTGTAGGTAAAGGTTTTCCCCTGACATTAAGTCCAGTTGTGTCCGACTCTGGGGGTTGGTGCTCATCTCCATTTCTAAACTGAAGAGCTGGTGTTGTCCGTAGGCACCTCCAAGTTCTCATGGCCAGCATGACTGCATGGAGTGCCGTTACCTTCCTGCCAGAGCGGTACCTATTATCTAATCACATTTGCATGTTTTCTAACTGCTAGGTTGGCAGAAGCTGGAGCTGACAGCGGAAGCTCACGCCACTCACCGGATTCGAACCTGTGACCTTTCAGTCAACAAGTTTAGCAGCTCAGCAGTTTAACCCACTGTGCCATCGGGGACTCCCGGTGGAATTTTAAGTGTAATTCCACTCAAATAAATGTATCTTAGCTTTGGATAGTCTAAGGAAGGGTTAACACCCTTGTGGAGTTCATTTTGCTATTTGTGCCCCTGTTCAGAAGGCTTCACCTCACTTTCTGTCCCTGTGATAATTGGATTTTGAGAAAATTAGCTTGTTGTGCAAACAAGGATTGGTGAGAAAGCTTCAGTGAGACCCCTTTCCCCCATGATAGCTCTTTCAGGAGTGAATTTCCCTTCCTTGAGGTAGATGCATCTCACTTCCTGTTGATGCACCTCCTGTTCTTAACTAGGAGTCGTTAATATGTTGTCAAACAACTCACCCCAACCTGAGATTTATAGTTCACCAAGAACACTTAAGCCAAATAAGATGGAATAATTTCTTTTCCCTTTTCCGCAAGGTCGCCGTGACCCCCCGCAATGGACCAGCAGCAGCAGATCTCCCTCATTTCTCATTAGATAGATAGATAGATAGATAGATAGATAGATAGATTTGTATTAGAACATGTACAGACCAGATCTGCAGTGGTGAGTCTCTTGCAAAGGCAAAAGCACCCCAACCTTTTATTAGGATATATCTTTCCTTACTGCCTCTGCCTCCATTATATCAGCTTCTGCTCATATTGTATCTTTATTGTTTATTCCCTATATATATATATATATATATATATATATATATGGCATGGTTAGGTACCATCGGAATCTTCGTAATTCAGAATGAAGTCGGAAAAATTACCTTTTTGAAGCGATTTCAAAGTTTTTAAGAAAACCAGAAGTCTCTTTGCCCTTCCTAAGATTTTTCCACCATTTTTGTTACAAGTCATGAAGTGAGTCAGAAATGATTCAGCTTTTGCCCGTTTCTGGTCCCTGGCCTCGGTTCAAGCCAGAGAAGCCAGTTTTAAACCAGAGAAGGAAGGAATTTCCCCTGTTTGCTTTTCCTTGCTTCTGGAGTAAAACAACTACTTTCAAAGTAAAGACCACCCAATGAATCAGGAAATAACACTTTCAATCATTAACAAAAGGATTTGGAAGTCTCGGAAGATTCGAAAAGTTTTGAATATTTTTTCCCATGAAAATTGGAATCGACTTTAGAATTGAACCACCAGCACCCCCTACATCCGAAACGAGTTTTGAACCATTTTTTTTTTTGGGATCAACCAAGATATATATATTTATATATATATATATATATGGAATAAACAATAAAGATACGATATGAGCAGAAGCTGATGTAATGGAGGCAAAGAGCCCAGGCTTGGATGCTGATCTTGGGTACTGACAGGCAGGACCGTAAGCCAGAAAAAAATTTCGGGGAGGTGTGAGATTGATTTTTCTTTTTAGCGAATCATGAGAAGTAGTTCCATAACACAAAATAATTTAAATAGTTTGATTAATTCTATATTTTATATAGACTTAATTAATTTTCTCATCTCCTTCATGGGGGGCTTCAAATCCCTCCCATATCTTAGGCTTTGCCTACCAGTTGTGAGTGGGCCAACTTGCTGGCTTCCACTATATTAGCTATTTCTGCAAGTAATGACTGTGAATTAATTGTCAAAATTTGCTTGAGATAGTGCCAGCAGTTCTGGTTTAATTTTTGCTTCTCATAGACTTAGCAGGGGATTTGGTTAACCCAGTGGTTCTCAACCTGGGGTCCCCAGATTTTTTGGCCTACAACTCCCAGAAATCCCAGCTAGTTTACCAGCTGTTAGGATTTCTGGGAGTTGAAGGCTAAAAACATCTGGGGACCCCAGGTTGAGAACCACTGGGTTAACCAGTTAAAATTCATGAGTAAACCAGTTTTTTTAAACCTTGGCTACAGCCCTGCTGACAGACATGTGTTAAAATATGATTTTTTGCCAGAGTCAGCCACAGGGTCATCACCTTCCCTTAACCTCATAGAGGAATTACCTGGACAGGAAGGTTTGGCAAACTTTGGGCCTTTTTCCAAACCAAAGCAATTAGCCAAATCCACTGTTTCAGAAATAGATTATCTCCAGCCAAGTCCAAACCTGTTTGTTTGTCAGTACCCAAGATCGACACCCAAGAATGGGCCCTTTGTTTCAAGAGAAAGCCCCTAAGCTCCCTAAATATGGGCAGAGACTTCTTTGGCTTGCCTCCTCCCAGGAGAGATGCCCCCTGGACAGCTGATTGGCCTTCCTTGGACCAGTCCTCCTCCTTCTCCTTCCACTTACCAAGCAAGCCCCTCTACTGACCAATCAGAAAAGGGATCAGACGGAGGGCTAAAGCTTGAATAACGGATATATATATATATAATGTATGAGCAATGTATAGGCTTTCTTGTATTTTTGGCACATTCATTTCCGGGCGGATCGTAATTAAAGCCTCTGTCGCCTGTCTTCATCTCCGGTAAGTGTGTACTTTAATCTGAAACTTTGGGTGTTAGTGTAAATGCTCACCAGGCACGACCCTCCTTAACTACGGTCCATAGTCTAAATTCAACTTCATATGAGTCGGATGTATGTATCTCGGGGACTGCCTGTAATGCAGTTTGACATGACTTTAATTGCCATAGCTTAATGCTGTGAAATCATGGAAACCGTAGTTTTACAAGGTCTTTGGCCTTCTCTTGCTGAGGAGTTTGTTTTGCTGTTTGTGCCCCTGTTCAGAAGGCTTCACCTCACTTTCTGTCCCTGTGATAATTGGATTTTGAAAAAAATTGGCTTGTTGTGGATTTTAATTGCATTGTTCTAATGTTTTAACTATTTATAATTATTGACTGTTATGTTTTTATTATGTATATATTGAGACATGGAATTGTTGCCGAATTGGAAACCACCCTGAGTCCCCCCCCCCCCCCGAGGGTTGAGAAGGGCGGGGTACGAATATTCAAAATAAATAAATAAATAAAATCAAGGATTGGCAAGAAAGCTTCAGCGAGACCCCTTTCCCCCATGATAACTCTTTCAGGTGTGAATTTCCCTTCCTAGAGGTATTTGATGCATTTGTTAACCGCCATTCTCAGCCCTTTGGGCGACTCATGGTAGATGTATTTCACTTTCTTAACTAGCTACACATCACATAGCATTGAGCCATGACAGTTAAGGTGGTGCCAAACTGCATTAATTCTACAGGGTAGATGCAGCCCTCTTCCAACACTCGAACCACTAAGCTCCACTGATTCTACCTCCTTAGCTGTGTGTGCAAACTCAATTGACTTTGATGGAATACACCTTAATAGGTCTACATTGGAAATGAATTGGTAATTGAATCAGGAGGATGAACCATCTGAAAGAGCAGACCCAGTGAGTTCTTATGGCTTGGAAATCTCTTCTCCAGAGTTGAGTCCAATGCTCAAATCATTATACTTCACTGAGTCTGACTTCAGGTATAAATTTCAATAGAGAGAAATACTGCAGTAGGAAATGTAGCCAGTAGGTGGCACTGTAGAGCTACTATATCTCCTGTCTCCACTAGAGGTCAAGAGATGGACCAGATATTTTGGACAGTGACAGAGAAAGAAACTGAGTCTGAGCTGGGTTTTGTGCCAGCAGAAAACAAAATCATAAAGTTGGAATAGACCACAAGGACCATCCTGTCCAACCCCTTGCCATGCGAGAAAACACAGTCAAAGCACTAATCTGCCTTGCATTTTCATCTGAATTTAAAAGAAGCTGGGTTTTTGTAGGTTTTTTCGGGCTATATGGCCATGTTCGAGAGGCATTCTCTCCTGATGTTTCGCCTGCATCTATGGCAAGCATCCTCAGAGGTTGTGAGGATGCTTGCCATAGATGCAGACGAAATGTCAGGAGAGAATGCCTCTAGAACATGGCCATATAGCCCGAAAAAACCTACAACAACCCAGTGATTCCAGCCATGAAAGCCTTCGACAATACATTAAAAGAAGCTGTCTGGTGAGCTGAATTCTCTCAACAAAATTGGCTAAGCAAATTGGATTTCTCTCTTAGAGGTCAGGCTAAAATCCAAAGTGGATTCAATTCTCTATTGACTTGGAAGACCTGAGCTACCATGGCCTGGATGTAGTGTCTGTTTGGAACAAAAATGCACATATTTGGTCAGTTTCAGTTTCTCTCACTTCCTCGTTTTGCCAGATGGGAGGCAGCCTCTTCTTCTTCCTCTGTGTCAGAAGACCTCATTCATTTTACACACACACACACACACACACACCACGTACACAGTATTGTTCAGAATAACAAATTACACAGAGATTTCAGTTTTTTGTTGTTCTTGTGACATGCATTCAAGTTGCTCTGACTATATGCTCAACAATGGAAAAAGACAAAAATATCAACTATAGAAAGTTGGACAGTGAAGATGTGGGAACTAAGAAATGGGCAAGTTAACAATTTTGTTGGTCTTCCCTAAAATAATGGAGACTCTTTTAATCGCCATTTATTTGGGGGAGAAGAAAAGACTTTTCTGTTTGGAGATACCAAATGTTGGGATAGTCATTTGTTAATATAGAAAACTACTAGAAGTAAAGAATCTGCAGGGTATAGGGAGGAAGAAAACATGTTAAACTATGGAGAAATGGACAAAAGGGAATCAGAAACATAAAACTGATTTATGTATATGTTTCTATTTTATTTTTATATATGTAATTAGAATATATATTCTAATTACATATATAACTATATATATATATATACATACACACACACACCTATATTACATATATAACTATATATATATATATATATATATATATATATATATATATACACACACACATACATATACATATATATACATACACACACACACACACACACACACATATATATATATGGTGGTGCAGTGGGTTAAACCACTGAGCTGCTGAACTTGCTGACCAAAAGTTCGAATCCGGGAAGTGGGGTGAACTCCTGCTTTTAGCCCAGCTTCTGCCAACCTAGCAGTTCAAAAACATGCAAATGTGAATAGATCAATAGGTACCACTTCTGCGGGAAGGTAACGGCACTCCATGCAGTCATGTCGGCCACATGACCTTGGAGGCATCTATGGACAATGCCGGCTCTTCAGCTTAGAAATGGAGATGAACACCACCACCCAGAGTCGGACTCGACTAGACTTAGGGAAACCTTTATCTATATTTATTTATTTATTTATTTGTAGGAGTAATTGTATAGTTATGTAGTTAAGTATGTTTATAAGTATGTGTATAAATATTGGCTTTTTTGCATTTTTATGTTACAATTGAATTAAAACAATGAAAAAAAGACATCAGCTCTGATTTATGTGGCTTTATCATTGCGGTTTGCAGTCAAGATATATTTGTTAGAGGGTTGCCATTGCCTTCTGCCCATTGTGAGACTTGCCCAAAATCACCTAGTGAGGCTCCATGGCTGAGAAAGGATTTGAACCCCAGTCTCTTGGAATTCAAGGCCAGCATGTAACTACTACACCACACTGTGTTTCCTTATGTTTTCCTATGATGTCCCTATTAGCAGAAAGGAATGCACTTTGCAGAGAGATTCCACAGAGGAGAGAAGTTGATTTATTGCGTGTGGTTCATAACATGCAATATGTTACAGGCACACATGACAAGAAGTGGAGGAGAATGGATACAGGGCAGAGTGGTCAATTTCAGAACAAAACTAGACAAGGGCAAGCAATGCGATGGAGTCAATAGCCATTTTTTCCTGCCAATGAAGCGTCCAGACCTGGTTTCTTGAGTTTTTTTACTTCCAGCGTCCGCCAAGTCTGGCTTTTCCGGCACCTTTTTTGCTACAAGAGAAAGATGCACACTTTATAATATGTGGACTATTTCCCAAGTCAGTTCCTAGGAATCAATGAATAAACAAAACACATCAATGAAGAAACAAAACACACATCTCTTTATCCCATCTATCTGGTTGGGACTACGGAGAGGGATGAGGTCTAAAATTTACTTAACAAGGAAAATTAATCCCAAATTTCTGGATGTAGTAGAGTGGAAGTTGGAATATCTGTCTGCCATGACTTCTTTGAAGTTATGCCATAAATGTCAACAATTGTTGCATATATACTACATGGAAACATAGATGGTTAATAGAAGACCATTTGGCTGGGTCAATAAAAGGGAAATCGGAGAATGAAGGAATTAATGAAGTTTGTTTATGGTTAAGTTTAAATGAAACGGGAAAATTGAAGCTTTCTCACATTAGTCAAAAGGACTACAAGTATAATTTATGAACTTATGAATATCCAGGTATGAAAGGCCTTTTATAAGTATAGTTCTGTAGTGATCTTCATTTCTGACAATGGATGTCATGAATAGGCTGATCCTGCTGTTTATTACCAAATATAGTACTATGTAGAGCCCCTGTTGGTGCCATGGCTTAAACTCTTGTGCCAGCAGGTCTGCTGACCGAAAGGTCGGCGGGTTAAACCTGGGGAGCAGGGTGAGCTCCTGTCTGTCAGCTTCAGCTTCCCATGTGGGGACATGAAAGAAGCCTCCCACGGGATGGTAAAACATCCAGACATTCCCTGGGCAACGTCCTTGAGATGGCCAATTCTCACACCAGAAGTGACTTGCAGTTTCTCAAGTCGCTCCTGATATAAAAAATTAAAATAAAATTGAAAGATAGTAAGACTTTTTTTTTTTGAAACACATTGGTAGATGGCTGGAAGACCTGACCTCATTGCTAAATCTGCCATGTTAAAATTTTGAATTTTGTGTGAATGTTCAGTGCCATCACTGGGTTTCTATATTTGATGAGTTTCGATTTGGGAAACTAGCAAAAGATTTCATAGCCACGTTAACACGCATGGGCAGACTTCTCATGCCATGAGTTTTGGTGGCTACAATCAACATCCTCAGGAACTGGATTGCCTCCATGAAACCTGATGCTATCTATCTTAAATATGCTTCACAGCTGTTTTTGTTATTTTCCTAAAACCCAGAAAAAGCTGGATTTGGGCTTATCTAAGATATGACACTCAAAGCATCCATTTCCCGGAACCTGACATTGCTGGATTGGAGGTGAGGTGGGCTGGACCATTGTGAAATGTTTCATTTGAACTCTTATGCCTCAGTGAATTCTAGTCCCTGCATCCACATTGCAGAGATCTATGTTTCACAAGGTACTCACAATTTCTGAGCATGGCTAATCCGGTTGTAAAGGACATTGATCTGTAGGAAGAGAGAGGGAAAGCAACACAGCGAAGAAACTGGTGAGAGTGATCATTTTTGGCATGATTTTTGATGTTTTTCTTCTTCTTTATTTTTTATTGAAAACAAAAAAACATCATATTTGAACAGATAATAAATGTCTATTGTAGGTTTACATTATGCTAAAATATTTCTATATCATCTATTCACATTCTTTACAGAATTGTTCATATTGCATTTTTTCTCCCCCCTCCTCCCACCACTTTTCTCTCTTTATCTTTATTTTTAACCACAAGCACAGCCTTTTCAGTCTTTGCACAATATATAGATGCCGACTTCACCTTCTTCTACCCATTTCATATAAACTGGCCATTTCTCTTTAATTTCTTCTATTATGTCCTCCTGTGAACCTTCTTGGGTTATACATGTAATAATATCTGATTGGACTTATAATAATAACAATAATAAAGCGTTATTTGTACCCGCTACCATCTCCCCAAGGGACCCGGTATGACTTGTTCAAATAAATATTTATTCCAATTTTCCAGATTCTATTTTTTCATCTCTCCATCCTCAGGCTATTACTGCCTTTCCTCCTAAAATCGTTGCTTTAAATAAGTCTTGGTTCTTCGCGACAATGTTTTTATTCCCTGCAATTGCCATTAACATAAATTCCATATTAACTTGGATTGCTATTTTGGAAAGTTTCCCCATTTTTGGCATGAGACCTAAGTCCAATCTCTGAGAATATCCTTTCATTTCATCTTCTTTTTATAAATATAGCAGTGGCACATAATTTAGGATGATTCTTCATACTTGTATGGCTAACTAATTCAATTTTCTCAAATGTAATGGTATAGATTAGTAAGACTTTGCATTTCCAGAGGCTAATAGGTAAACGTTAGAGGTGGCAGCTGGCCATCAGAGAGGAAAGGGGGCATAAATCTATTGTCTCTCGAGCCAGAGCATCCTTTTCCAGCATTTTCCGACTTGTAGATTTGGAACCAAGAACTTCATGACCAAAAAAGAGCACTGCTCTTTTGAGATAGAGCATGACATGCTCAAAGTTTCCCACTTTGAGAGCATGGAAGAAATGCCATAAATATTAAAAATTAACTAGTTATTTTTAATTACAAAGATATGAGTCAAGCACTGAAAGTATTAAATGGATGCAATGACTTAGAGAAGCTGCGGTTCAATATAAGCAGGCGTGCCTGTTGCTTAGTAATGCCCCAGTCTGAGGTAAACCTCAGTGGGAGAAAGGCCTTAGTCCAGTTGTTCTCAACTTGTGGGTCCCAGGTGTTTTGGCCTACAACTTCCAGAAATCCCAGCCAGTTTACCAACTGTTAGGATTTCTGGGAGTTGAAGTCCAAAACATCTGGGGACCCACAGGTTGAGAACCACTGCCTTAGTATGTGAGGTAGGCCTTCGTTTATGCGGCCAAGTGTGAGAAGGCCTGCTGTGAGAAGCGTCAGTGAAAGAGCCCCAGGTTGCAAGTCTCACGTGTAAAGCCTCATGTGTAAAGCTCCAGTATAAAGGCTGCTGTATGTAAAAAGCTACTGTGGGATGCTCCAATATTAGTTAGTTTTTAGAGGAGGCTCTGTGAAAGTGAAGCTGTTTATCTGTATGAGGAAGAAGCTCAGCATGGAAGCAAAGAAGGAAGTATAAAGGACTTTGTGTTGTGGAAACCTTATTATAAATAGTGCAACTATATTATTTTACTACCTCAAATGGAAGAGATAACATTGGTCTGTGTGTTTTTGTCTTTTTATTAGGCCTGGGTAACAACGGAAAAATTTGTTTCTAAAATCGATTCGTTTTTTGGGGTTTTTTGTGTTTTGATATTTAAAAGAATTTCGATTTTTTTTTAAAAGTTCGATATTTACGAAATTTCGTAAATGGTAAAAAAATTACAAAACAATTACAAAACAATAACGAAACAATAACGAATCGATTCGTTAATGGCGGGCGCAACCGCGCAATACGCTAAAAAACCTCCAAATGGGACAGGGGGAACTTCTGAAGCTTCCCTCTCCCTCTGTTGTTGACTGTTGGTGTGATATTATAATTTTTTTTTACTAATTAAACAAAAAACAACTATAAAACTTGCCCCAGACATGCGGAAATAATAACAAAACGACCTCAAACCAATAACGGAACGAATACATAACGAAATACGAAGCATTTACGAAACGAATTGAAAAATTCGTTTCGTTTTTAAGTTGCTCCAAAATGGTTCGTTATCGCTTCGTTAACAAAAAAAATAACGAATTTTTAACGAATTACGAATTAACGAAACGAAACCGCCCAGCCCTACTTTTTATCACTTTGGGCTATTGATGCTGGGTCACGCTGCTGCTAATAATTTACTCTGCTGTACATTTATGAGGAAGGTCTTTTGTTAATAAGCCCACTAGCCCAACAAGAGGATCACCACCTCTGTCTCACATTCTTCAGCCTAACTTCATCTAACCCAGTCGTAGTGCTGATCTAGAACTGTGATGCCAGGCATCTCTTAAACTGAGTATCTATTCTTCCTTGTGAATGATTATCCTGCCTTCTGCTACATCCCTGTGGATGGGGATCAGAAGGATATTCGTCAGACCCATTTCTTGAGATGTAGCACAGAGTGAATGGCCTCTTAAGAAAGAGGTTTCTGTCTGTAAAAGCTCGTGCTAAAATAAAAACAAATTAGTCTGAAAGATGCTGCTGCATTCTAATTTTCCTCCTCCTGCCTTCCTCCTTTTTATGCTGTGATGGATTCACACATGGATACATCACTGAAAACTGTTGTAAAGATTTTATAAACTCTTATAGTGGTCTGTAATGTGTTTTTTTTAAAACAAAGAGAGAGAGAAAGAGAGAGAGAGACTTCAAATTTAAGACAAAGAAACTTAGACAAATCACAAAGCATCTCACCAGGGGTTGTCAATAAGTTTTAGATTTTGGCCAGGAGACATCAGGGACTGGGACTATCCCTAACTGGCAACCCTACTGTTCTTCAGAACAAGCTGCACCATTCCCATGTGAAACAGTAAAGTCAGGTTTAGCCACATAACCCAGAACGTCTGAGAACACCTCCAAAACTACAGTCATTCACACATTTATTTATTTATTTATTTATTTGGAAGATTTCTATACCTGCCTTCTCACCTCAACCGAGGGACTCAGGTCGGTTTACAGCATATATGCAATTACAAAATATACAAATACAACCGAGTGCAACATCATTAAGGATTAAAACAACACAGTAAAATACAATAAAACATCATCATTACAATTACCCAGGCCAAAATGTCAATACAATTGCAGTCGTAGTCGTAGTCACAGTTCATTAAAGACTCAGTCCTCAAAAGCCACATTCCAGAGCCAGGTCTTTAGTAATTTCCTGAAAGTCAGGAGGGAGGGGGCAGATCTCCAGTGGAAGGGAGTTCCAGAGCTGGGGAGCCACCACCGAGAAGGCCCTGTCTCTCATCCCCACCAAGCGCGACTGCGAGGGTGGTGGGACTGAGAGCAGCCCCCCCCCCCGGAAGATCTTAATAGCCTTGATGGCTCATAGGGGAGAATCCGTTCGGACAGGTAAACTGGGCCAGAGTCTTGGAAACTGTGCGCCGCTGGATGGGTCTTGGGGCGCATCTACATTGTACAATTAATGATATCGCTAACTGCTATGGATGAATGCTATGGAATCATGGCAGTTGCAGCTTTACAACAGCAATGGGCAAACTTTGGCCCTCCAGGTGTTTTGGAATTGTGAGAGATGAAGTCCAAAACACCTGTAGGGCTGAAGTTTGCCCATGCCTGCTTTACAAGATCTTTAGCCTTCTTTACCATAATGTGTTGGTATCTCACCAAACTAAAACTCCCATGGTTTTATTGCCTGCATTGGCACAACCTTTTTGTCTCTTTATGGACCTGTCCCATCTGAGATCTGGCAAGCCACCTGAAAGAGGAACTAAAAGCTGAAGTTCATTCTTCTCCTTACCTCATATTTCTGGCCTTGGAGTTTCTCCATCAGGTCAAACTTTTCTGACTCAAGCTGATGGATCCAGTCATGCAGTTCCTTGGCTTTGTCCCTGAAAAGAGAAAGGTAAACAGTGCCAGACGCTTCACTTATAAATCCCTTCCCCTGAAATTATTTATTTATTTAAAAGTTTTCTATACCGATCTTCTCACCTCCAGGAGGGGCTCACAACATTTCAAATCTCATTTGAAAAATCAGCCTTCTGACCCAGGAAGTGCACTCAAATGTAGTTCTGCTCCATTACCCACCTCAGCTGTTGCTCATTCATATTATCTATGTTCAGAGGCTTTCTTCGCTCAGATAAGATCCGGATCTTCATTTCACGGCCCGTCTGCCTCTTGCCCCGCTTTTGCTCAGCCTAAGAGGGGACAGTTAAACACCAAACAGATGGAATCGGAGACAACTGCTTTGATGCACAGAGTTTCTTTTACTGATATGGGGATTTCCTCAAGAAATAGAGAAAACTACCATATTGTAACCCCCCCCCCTCCAAAAAAAGTTATGTCATCCATACTAACTCCAAGCAGCTTACCTTGACCAGGTAGCCACCAAAATGAGCACCCATGTTGGAGAGCACTTTCTTCTTCTTGGCATCATCTTCAGCTCTCTTCTTAGCCTCTTCCTCCTCCTTCCTCATCTTCTCTTCCTGCATTGAACAATAAAGGCAGTAAAATCCCTTATTCAAAACCAGGGAAAAGAAAACATCTGGGATTTCTTTTGCTGGTCCTCACTTCCCAATGAATAGTCCATTTTTGAAGCGTATGGATGCCTGAAAAATTCAGTTTTGCAATAAAACATCCCAATTTGCATCTCTTGGCTATGATCTAATCCAAGTATGGGCAAACTTGGACCCTCCAGGTGTTTTGGACTTCAGCTCCCACAATTCCTAACAGCCTACCGGTTGTTAGGAATTGTGGGAGCTGAAGTCCAAAACACCTGGAGGGTCCAAGTTTGCCCATACCTGATCTAACCTTTCCATGGATTTTCTAAATGCAATGCTTGGCTGCTTAAATGTATCAAAATATGCACCTGAAATGCCTTTTTGGAGACAAGAATATAAGCGGCGTACTAAACGTGTACTGAAAACCATGTTTTTAGAGAAAACATGCATTGAAGCATGTCTTTTGAGTATAAATGAACATTTCAATATGAACCATATCGCAAAGGATAAGTCCCAAACTGCAAAGGTTCTCATCAGACAAGGATTCTTCTTGTTTGAGTTTCTCAACATAAAAAACATGATTTTCAACTATGTTTTTAAATATTCTTTCACTCCTACTTCTTATGTTTTCTTTGTGAACCATAATTTAATCACTCCAGAGATTCACATACAAAATAAGATTAGAGAGAGGAGAAATGAAAAGAGAATTGGTTCAAGGTTATATGGAAACCGTTTATGAGCTACGTATGTGTCATAGCTATAGCAAATTTAAACCACCTTCAGATCCAGTGAGATTTTGGTTAAATGACTAATAGACTATAGGGAAGACATGTCTAGACAATAGATTAAAGGCTAATTTGTCAGTAAGAAGACTGACAAGGAAATAATCTTTCACTGGCTGTGACTTTGGGAGGAGAAAGAAGGATGGAGGGGGATAATTTTAGGTTGTGATTTGTGACTTAGTGTGTATCTATATAAATAAAAATGTAACGTTAGTTTGTGGGATTAACATAACTCAAAAACCACTGGATGAATTGACACCAAATTTGGACACAATACACCTATCAGGCCAATGAGTGACCATCTCTCATAAAAACACCTAAAACACAGGAGAAGAGATTTAAAAAGCAAAACAAAACAAAAACAAAAAAGCATTACAAAGCATTCGCAAAAGCACACATATACACAAATATATACACACACATACACACATATATACACACACAAAACACACATACACACATATACACTCGTTTGTGGGATTAACATAACTCAAAAAATACTGGATAAATTGACACCAAATCAGGACACAATACACATGTCAAACCAAGAAGTGACCATCACTCATAAAAACACTGAAAAATACAGCAGAAGAGACTTAAAAAGCAAAAAAATAATAATTAAAAATACATTACAACGCATTTGCAAAACAACATATATACACATATACACAAATATATACACACATATATACACACACAAAACACATATACACAGACTGGGCCACAGCAACGTGTGGCAGGGGATGGCAGGGGATGGCTAGTGAGTTTGTGTGTCTGTGTGTGGGTGCATGTGTATGTGTGTGGGTGCATGTGTTAAACAGAGGCTGGATGGCCATCTGTCAGGGGTGATTTGAATGCAATATTCCTGCTTCTTGGCAGGGGGTTGGACTGGATGGCCCATGAGGTCTCTTCCAACTCTTTGATTCTATGATTCTATGTGTGTATGTGTGTATACACACACACACGTTTGTGGTATTAACATAACCCAAAAACCACTGGATGAATTGACACCAAATTTGGACACAATACACAAATCAGGCCAACAAGTGATCATTACTCATAAAAACACTGAAAAACACAGCAGAAGAGACTTAAAAGGCAAAAAATAAAAAATTCATTACAATGCATTCGCAAAACAACATATATACACATATACACATATACACAAATATATACACACATATATACACACACAAAACACATATACACAGACTGGGCCACAGCAATGCGTGGCAGGGGATGGCTAGTGTATATATATACACAAACACACAAAACCATCACCCAAGTCAAGACCTGGCAGACCGTGCAAAAAGAATTTGCGAACTCCACCTCCTCAAGACAAACTGAACCACCTAAAATGGGATCTACAGGCCAATGGAGACTCCTCCACAGACATCAGAATAGCTGCAAGACCAAGAACAAGCCACAAGAGTAAAGACAGAGGAAAAGTGTTCTTGCCATACATCAAGGGAACCACTGATTGCACAGGGAAGCTGATGAGGAAAACAACCTACAAACTATCTACAGACCCAGTAAGAAAATCCAACAAATGCTACATTCAGCAAAGGGGAAGAGGGATCCTCTCACCTCTGCAGGGGTCTACCGTGTACCATGGACAAGTCTACATAGGGACCACCAAACGCAGCATTGCCCAGACACGAATCAAGGAACATGAAAGGCACTGCAGACTAACTCAACCTGAGAAGTCAGCCATAGCAGAGCACCTAATGAACCAACCTGGGCACAGCATATTATTTGAGAACACAGAAATGCTGGACCACACTAACAACTATCATGTCAAACTACATAGAGAAGCCATTGAAATCCACAAGCATGTGGACAATTTCAACAGAAAGGAAGAAACCGTGAAAATGAACAAAATCTGGCTACTAGTATTAAAAAACTCTAAAATCATAACAGTAAATAAAGAACAACACTAAAAAAACAGGGAAACAATCAGGGACAGCTAATCACCTCTCAACAAAGGATTCCCCCAGGCAGTAAGAAGCCACACCTTGAAACTGCTTGGCCATTAAATGCTAATCAAGGTGACCAGTTTGAAACATTCACATCTACTCCCAACAGGCAAGAGTTCTTTTTCCCATGATGGACATTCCACAGATATATGAACCCCATTTTTCTAGTTTCCAACAGACCTTGCAACCTCTGAGGATGCCTACCATAGATGCAAGCAAAACGTCAGGAGAAAGTGCTTCTGGAACATGACCATACAGCCCGAAAAACATACAATAGCCCAGTGATTCTGGCCATGAAAGCCTTCAACAATATATACATACAGACCCATCACCATAATCATCATCATTACATCATTATTTGCATCCTACTTTTTCTCTCTTAAAAAAGAGACTCAAAATGGCTGCAACATGGCAATGCTCACTGCAAGTTTGGCTTGTCGCTCCCGTTCTTTCTCAGTGCGAACCCGCTGTTGTTCAGCCCTTTCTGCCCGTCGGTGCTCCTGGAAGGGGACACAAATGAAGGAAAGTGGGTCAGGTCTTTTCATCTCTTACTTACTGAGACTGAAGTATCACTTACTTACTGAAATAGAAATCCACTTTCCCTTCTTCTACTGAATCCTGGAATTTCTTTATGTATATTGTTCAGAGTTTGGAAAGTTTCTTTTCTGGACTACAGTTCCCAGAAAAGATAAAAGTGAGATAATAATCATAGTGATACTAATACTAATACCATGGTGGGGGTGGGGAACTGGTTTGACTATGGCTCTGTAGAGCAGTGTCTGAATCTGCATTCAGCCAGGAAACTAGCTGTGTGACACTTCAGCCATCAGGAGAGGCAGGTAATAAATAAAATGTATTATCATCATCATCATCATCATCATCATCATCATCATCTCTCTGGCCTCATCTATACTGCCATATAATGCTATTCAATGCAACTAATCTCCATTCTGAAACTGCATTATAAGGCAGTATAGATGGAGCCTCAGAGGAAGGAATTGGCCAACCTCCTCTGGACAAATCTTGCTGAGAAAATACCATGATAGATTTGCCTAAGGATTGCCTAAGACAGTGTTTCTCAACCTTCCTAATGGTGCGACCCCTTAATACAGTTCCTCATGTTGTGGTGACCCCCAACCATAAAATTATTTTCATTGCTACTTCATAACTGAAATTTTGCTACTGTTATAAATCGTAATGTAAATGCCTGATATGCAGGATGTATTTTTATTCACTGGACCAAATCTGACACAAATACCCGATACACCCAAATTTGAATTCTGGTGGGGTTTGGGGAGATTGATTTTGTCATTTGGCAGTTGTAGTTGCTGGGATTTATAGGTCACCCACAACCAAAGAGCATTCTGAACTCCAGCAATGATGGAATTGAACCAAACTTGACACAGAGAACTCCCATGACCAACAGAAAATACTGGAAGGGTTTGGCAGACATTGACCTTGAGGTTTTGGAGCTGTAGTTCACTTAAATCTGGAGAGAACTGTGTACTCAAACAATGATGGATCTGGACCAAACTTGGCACAGATACTCAATATGCCCAAATGCAAACACTGGTGCAGTTTGGGGAAAACAGGCATTGACATTTGGGACTTGTAGTTGTTGAGATTTATAGTTCACCTACAATCAAAGAGCATTCTGAACCCCACCAATTATAGAATTGGGCCAGACTTCCCACACAGAACCCCCATGACCAACAGAAAATACTGTGTTTTCTGATGGTCTTTGGCAACCCCTGTGACACCTCCAGGGGTCCCAACCCCCAGGTTGAGAAACGCTGGCCAAAGAAATGACCTGAAGGCACACAACAACAAAGTGGAAAAAGGTGGCAGGTTTTCCAAGCCAGTTGTTGCCATTTTGATGGAACAGGTTTTTATTTTTAAAATTTTAATCATAAGCCATATCCACATGGAGTCATTTTCTGAGTGACCCACAATAGGCTAAAATACCCCAAAGGCGTTAGAACCCATCCAATCTTGGAAGCTACACAGAGTCCGCCCTTGTTAGCACTTGGATGGGGACAACCAAGTAATGCCAGGTGCCGGAGGCTATATTTCTAAGGAAGCTATTGGCAAAACCACCTCTGAGCCTGGCCTAAGAAAACCCTATGAAATCCATGGAAGTTGCCATAAGTTGACAAATGTTTGAGGGGAACATTCATATACATTATCTGAACTTTCCCCACAACTTTAATGTAACTAACCGACTAAACAACCACAAGATGGGAGTAAAGAGCAACCTTTGTCTTAACTGAGCCGTCAGGTTTTGTCATCTTTGAACTTTTAAACGTTTTATTTTATTTTAAATCATTGTTTAGTATGATGGGGAGCAAAAAAACAGTATGTATTTTTCATCAATGTAAGTATTGAGACCTCTGGGACAACTGTGCTGGGTTTGGCATCATAGGAGAGGCAGTTGAAGACATTTTGTTTGCCAGTATACAAGCAGATTGCAAGTGGAGACAGAGGATCTGCTTCACCAAAACCAGAAAGGATTGGGAAGAAGTGACATGAAGGGGAAGGCTTCTATTCGCCTTTTCCCAGTCTGGTTTGGCATTTTCACCTTTGCTGGTTAATCCTGCAGAGCTGTGCTGATGTTCACATCCCACTGCTAATTCATTGCATACATGGGTTGGGGAGGGAGAAGGGACCCACAGGGGCTAAACTGGGATAGGAAGCAAAGAAGCAAACTCATATATTGATGTGCTATAATGGTTTGAAGGTTGGACTAGGAGTGTATCTACAACACAGAATTGATTCAGTTTGGTGCCACTTTAACTGCTGTGGCTTAATGTTAAAGAATTCTGGGTTTGTCAGATCCAAAACTGGACTGGTTCAGAAAGGAACAAAAATTTGGACATTGCTATCTTGTCTGGGATTAAAATAAAAGGTAATAAAAAATCCTAGGAGTTGTAGTTTGGTGTGTTTTTGTGTGTGTGTCAGGAGCGACTTGAGAAACTGCACGTCGCTTCTGGTGTGAGAGATTTGGTCATCTGCAAAACCATCCTGTGGGAGGTTTCCCTCATGCCCCCTCATGAGAAGCTGGAGCTGACAGATGGGAGCTAATTCCACTCTCCGGATTCGAACCACCGACCTTTTGGTCAGCACTTTTTGGCAAAGAAGGCTAGAGACAGATCACACAATGGGAGAAACTCCAATACAAAGGCCAAACCAGACTTTACTTCCTGTCTGGAACTCACAATCCTTGACATGAGACCAACAAGTTCTTCCTCTTCCTTTTTCCTCTGCTCGAAGTGTACATCAATGAGGGTCTGCAACTCCAGCAGGTCCTTTTCCATACGCTTGCGGTGGATGTCCTGTCAGAGATAGTGAGAAAGGTGTTATCTTTCTGATTATTCCTAGGAACTGGGTTGTTGTAGATTTTTCAGGCTATATGGCCATGTTCTAGAAGCATTCTCTCCTGACGTTTCGCCTGCATCTGTGGCAGGCATCCTCAGAGGCTGTGACCTTACAACCTCTGAGGATGCCTGCCACAGATGCAGGCAAAACATCAGGAGAGAATGCTTCTAGAACATGGCCATACAGCCCGAAAAACCCACAACAACCCAGTGATTCCAGGTATGAAAGCCATCAACAATACATTCCTAGGAACCTTAAGGTAGGTCATGAGTGGAGTTAAAAATAGCAGAATGAATTTGATTTGTTGATACAGTGAATCCTCAGTATCTGCTGGGGTTTGGCTCCAGGACCCTGGTGGATAACAAAATCCAATGATGCTCAAGTCCCATTACATTCCATAAAATGGAGAAAAATCCAAAGAATGCAAGAGAGAGTCTGAGGATCTGTGAAGTGGCAGAAGGTTACATCAATACAGTGATATTTGGTTTGCTTTTTGGACTTTTGAGCTGTAGTTGGTTGGATCCGTGGTTCCAGAACCTTTGGATATGGAGGGCTGGCAGTACAATGGATAGGATACTACGGAGGTCTTAAAGGTTCAGGAGTGCTTATTGATGAACTCTGATCCCCTCACTATAGTTCTTCCCATTCAGTCCTTTGGTCTTTTAAAATTCAGAAACAACCATAAGAGTTAATGGAAGTATGGCATGAAGAAGGGCTGCTATAAACCCCTTCCCTTCTAGGCACTTTTCTACATAGACTTGCTTTCTTTCATCTATGTGATTCCATTCATCGGGAAGAAAGGAAAGAAGATAAAGATGCCCATCTTTTCTCCCCAAAGGTAGAAGAGCATGTGGCAGACACTTATAGTAAATAGAATACTGTCTTGAGTAACTTCCTTTCCATTGTATTGTCAAAGGCTTTCATGGCTGGAATAACTAGGTTCTTGTGGGGTTTTTTTTCGTGCTATAGGGCCATGTTCTAGAGGCATTTCTCCTGACGTTTCGCCTGCATCTATGGCAAGCATCCTCAGAGGTAGTGAGGTCTGTTGGAATTAGGACAATGGGTTTATATATCTGTGGAATGGCTGGGGTGGGGCAAAGAGCTCTTCCCTGCTGGAGCTAGGTGTGAATGTTTCAACTGACCACCTTCATTAGCATTTGAAGGCCTGGCTGAGCCTGGGAAAATCCCCTGTTGAGAGGTGTTAAGCTGTGCCTGGTTGTTTCCTCTCTGCTGTTTTGCTGTTGTAATTTTAGAGTTTTTTAATACTGGTAGCCAGAATACTGGTAGCCATATTCCTTTCCATTGCTCTGCTCTTCATGTTAGTAATCTCCTCTTGCTATTATTTATTTAAAGGTCTTATTGGGGCATTGTAACTCCTGTCCGCCATGACATTACAACCTTGTTTATTTATTTATTTATTAACTTACAGTATCTATAGTCTGCCCTTCACCCTGAAGGGGACTCAGAGCGGATCACAGAACACATATATGGAAAACATTCAATGCCGTTAAACACCGACATGACAGACAAGTATATGTGGTCAAAGTGAAACTTGTGGCTAATAAGCCAATTGATTTTATGTTAGTCTTTGTGAGAAGCAACAGCACACATATGGGAGTGTAACAAAAGTGATACACACCTCAAATATTCAACAATAATACTCACATCGAAATCTACTCTCTCTCCCTCTGGGATTTTCGGAGGAGCCAACTGTGGAACCACTGGCCTTTGTGTGGACAGACACAGACAAGGGGAAAAAGAACAGCGTCAATACCTGAAATAGCTTTGGACAAATACAAAATATTATAGGCCTCTTTTCTCTTGTCAAACCAGGGATAAAAAAGCAATTATAACTACTCTGAATTGCCCAGAGAGGAGTGGAAGGGAAGATCAGTTCCTTAAGAGTTTCTAACATTGCATGTCAACATCAAGATCTCCAAATGCAAGTTTTGAATTTTGTGTTGGGTTGCCACAGTTTTCCCCTCAATGGCTTTGCTGCCTTTTAGAACTGGGGTCCTTCATAGTTATGCCAGAGCTGCCACTTTGCTCCAGAATTGAAGTAAAATTTTGACTGATTAGTTGGGAACTGACATTTGTTCAAGCAGCTCATAAAGAAACAGGAGCCCTGAAAGAAAAATATGTTGGCAACTCAAATTGTCGGATATCTTGCCTCTCCCTCTCTACCTCCCAACCTGCAATGAAAACTACACCATTCAGTGTCCTGGTGCTCACAATCACCCTTGAGTTAAGCTCCTTCTTTCACTTACCTTGGTTTGGGTCGCTCTTCCTCTGTGAGAAAGAGAAGACAGAGAAAGGCCGTTAACAAATGCAGAGATGGAAAGAGCCTTCGGAAATGGTCAGCGAGCAATACTAAGGCACCCAGATCCATATGTTTGGAAGAGAAAAAGGTGCCATAGACCCATATGTTGATACGTGGCAAATGCTAGCATGGGAGTATTAAAATGCCTGAATAGAAGCCACAAAAGCAACTTCAAACTTTCAGATATAATTTCAGCCTTGAATGCATTACATTATGTTCTTTTTTCCTCTGGTGTTTTATGCCAATGTACTATTCCATCAGTTTCAATTGGTTTTTTCATCCTCCCCCCCCCCCCCCCCGACGTTAATTGACTTGATTATTAGCTCAGATTGCTTTGGTGTTCACTAGAGTTGGCCCTTCCATTAGAAAGGGAGAGATAGCTAACTTAGGAAGGATTTGGTGGCATCCCAAAATGGTAGCAACGCACAGGAAAATATGCTTTTCTACCCATTCTTCCATATATTTAGTATATGTCTCCTAAGTTTTCTCAGCCTAAGGCCTGAAAATGGCAGTATACAAATATAGTAAATAAATAAATAAATAAATATGTACCTTGATTGACAGTAAATAAGTGGCTTCCTATTTTTTTACTTATTTTTTCTCTGTCTCAGACAGCATAGTGCCTAAGACTATCCTGGATGTTTCTGATTTGACAGTGAGGATTGTCCATAGGTCTTCACCTCTCTTGTTCTAGACAGCAGTTTTAAGAGCAGACCCTTTAAAGCAGTGTTTCTCAACCTGGGGGTCAGGACCCCTGGGGGGTTGCAAGGGGTTGTCAGAGGGGTCACCAAAGACCATCAAAAAACACAGCATTTTCTAGTGGTCATGGGGGTTCTGTGTGGGAAGTTTGACCCAATTCTATCTTTGGTGGGGTTCAGAATGCTCTTTGATTATAGGTGAACTATAAATCCCAACAACTACAACTCCCAAATCTCAGGGTCTATTTTCCGAAAACTCCACCAGTGTTCACATCTGGGGATACTGAGTATTCATGCCAAGTTTGATCCAAAACGATCATTGTTTGAGTCCATAGTACTCGCTAGATGTAGGAGAACTACAGCTCCAAAACTCAAAGTCAATGCCCACCAAACCCTTCCAGTATTTTCTGTTGGTTGTGGGAGTTCTGTGTGCCAAGTTTGCTTCAATTCCATCAGTGGTGGAGTTAAGAATGCCCTTTGATTGTAGCTGAACTATAAATCCCAGCAACTACAACTCTAAAATGACAAAATCAATCCCCCCAACCCCACCAATATTCATATTTGGGTGTATCAGGTATTTGTGCCAAATTTGGTCCAGTCAATGAAAATACATCCTGCATATCAGATATTTACATTACAATTCATAACAGTCCCAAAGGATAAGTCCTAAACTGCAAAGGTTCCCATCAGACAAGGATTCTTCTAGTTTGTGTCTCTCCACATAAGAAACATGATTTTCAACTATGTTTTAAAATATTCTTTCACCCCTACTTCTTATGTTTTCTTTGTGAACCATAATTTAACCACTCCAGGGATTCACATACAAAATAAGATTTAACATTACAGTTATGAAGTAGTAACAAAAATAATGTTATGGTTGGGGGTCCCTACAACATGAGGAACTGTATTAAGGGGTCGAAGCATTAGGAAGGTTGAGAACCACTGCTTTAAAGATTTCTGCAGTGCGAATGCACTCAGCTATATGTCCCTCGTGATGCTTTCCAACTCTAGGATTGTATGAATATTCAAGATTTAGCCTGGAAAGGCAAGACTTTGCAATCCAGTATTAACCCAAGGTAATTGGTAGGTGAGTCTCTAGACAAATGGAAGGCAGGTTTTGTGACCTGAGATGACCTCAGTCACAGGCATGTCTATAGACTGGGAAATATCTATTATTGGGTTAGATGTATTGCTTGCCTTATAGACATGAGAGAGGTACGCATGTTCTTAACACAGATACATAGAGAGAACACACGACTGCACACTCTTCACTTGTATCCAGAACATGTGTAGCACACGGACATCATTGGGGCCTGTAGATATATTTACATTAAATATATCAAAAAGACCTTGTTTGTTAGGAACCTATGTACATCCTCCTGTTTTTGATTTTAAAAATCAATTCCAAATATAGTGCTCATTTTATAGTTAGTAAGGGTCCATTTTTTCAAATTAATTTTTAAAAATGCAGGAAAAAATATTAGGCAATGCATTTAAAAAGTTTCTTCCCTCTTCCCCCAGTCTGAAATGGTACATCCTATTCCCTTTTCTCTTTCTGTTATCTGTATGGACTAGGCATTATTGTTTTCCTATCTATGCCAGGGCTTAGGAAAGCTTCCATGATTTGGGGGGAGGGGGGTTGGTCAGGAGTGACTTGAGAAACTGCAAGTCGCTTTTGGTGTGAGATAATTGGCTGTCTGCAAGGATATTGCCCAGGGGACGCCCGGATGTTTTGATGTTTTACCATCCTTGTGGGAGGCTTCTCTCATGTCCCTGCATGGGGAGCTGGAGCTGACAGAGGGAGCTAATTCGCACTCTCCCCGGATACAAACCTCCGACCTGTCAGTCTTCAGTCCTGCAGGCACAAGGGTTTAACCCATTGCACCACCATATAGACAACAGTTCCCAGCAGTTAGCCCTGGCTAGTATAGTCAGGGCTGAGGAATGTTGAGAGTGATGCAATTCCCATCACTACTGTATTCTGTCTATTTCTTTGGCCATGCACCTGAGACTATGAGTCCTATTAAAATATATAACACTGTGATTCCACTTTAATTACCATGGCTCAAGACTATGGGATCATGGGAGCGGTAGTTTTACAAGGTCTGTAGCCTTCTCTGCCTAGGAGTTCTGGTGCCTCACCAAACTATATCTCCCAAGATTCAATAGCATTGAGCTATGGCAGTTAAAGTGATGTCAAAATACACTAAGTCCACAATATAGAGCCAGCCTTGGTCTGTGCTGGCATGCCAGGTTTTGTACAACTTCCAACTGTGCTGAGGAAGTGTACTGATTTCGTTTCTTTAGTTGCCTTTAATATGCCCCGATTTTTCACTCCTCCTCCCACTTTCTCCCTTCATCTTGGCTTATTTCAGTTGCTGCAAACTCAGTTCAAAGTGTTGTCGAGGGCTTTCATGGCCAGAATCACTTGATTGCTCTGGGTTTTCCAGGCTGTATGTCCTTGTTCCAGAAGCAGTCTCTCCTGACATTTCACCCACATCTATAGCAGGCATTCTCAGAGGTTATGAGGTCTGTTGGAAACTGACCTCAAGCTGGCCAATTACAACATTCACACCTACCTCAAATAGACAAGAGTTCTTTCTCCCACCCTGGACACTCTACAGATATAGAAACCCCACTTGCCTAGTTTCCAACAGACCTCACAACCTCTGAGGATACCTGCTATAGATGTGGGTGAAACGTCAGGAGAGAGTGCTTTTAGAACATGGCCATACAGCCAGGAAAACTCAGTCCAAAGTGCCAAAGTAGTTTGCACCAAAGAGATGAGGGGCAGAATATTGCCTTTTCCAGTAGGTCCAGGCTAAAGCAAATTCCTGTGTGCTTCATCAGTAAACATGTGCAGCACTTTGAAGCTATTTGGTCACATGCATTCTCTTTCTGTGTGGGAAATGTTGGAGGGTATGTCTTGTCTTGAGTCAAGGCAGAGCAATGTGATTTGTCTTCTTCGCTGCCTTCTTCTTCTACTTGTGTCTTCCTCCTGGGTTGGCCCCCCACCCCACGAAGGACGGAGCGAAGGAGAGTTATATACCTGGCTCAGGAGCTGGCTCAGGTTCTTCAGTCACTGCAACCAACACACATCACAGGGACAGGATGTGGGGGGAGGAACAGAGGCAAAGTCGGGAGAGGTAGGAGGAGAAGAGAGAAGGAGGTTGTAGGGGAAGGACCAAATCCAGGAAAGAAAGGAAAATGCAGTTAGAAAAAGGCATCTACAACAGCCATCCCCAACCCATTACCCTCCAGTTGTGTCTTTGGGCTACAAGTCCCATCGCCATGCTGTCTGTGGCTGATGGGACCTATAATCCAAAACATCTGATGGGTAGAAGAGTTGGGGAGACTGAGCTACAGGATGGGGGTAAAGGGGGACAGGGAAATTAAAAACACTTGTTAGCCAATGAGAAGGAAGCCCACCCACCACTTCAACCCTGGTTCTGGGGAGCAGAAGAATGGAAAGAAACCATAACAGGTCTTATCCTTGAAAAGAAGAATGCTCTGCTCAGCTTTTTCCCCTTTCTCCATTCATAGAGAGTGATTTGGTTGCATGCTTGTATGGTGTTATTATTCTTTTCCTTGCCTCCAAGAGGCACAACAAGTTTCATGCCTTTTATTCCTCATTCTCTTAATTTTTTGTGTGTCATGAGTGTCTTGAGAAACTACAAGTCGCTTCTGGTGTGAGAGAATTGGTTGTCTGCAAGGACATTGCCCAGGGAACGCCCGGTTGTTTGATGTATTACCATCCTAGTGTTAGGCTTCTCCCATGTCCCTGCATGGGCAGCTGGAGCTGACAGAAGGAGCTCAACCCACTCTCCTTAGATTTGAACTGCTGACTTATCAGTCAGCAGTCTTACCAGCACAAGGGTGTAACCCATTGTGCCACTGGGGGTTCTCTTCTCTTAAATGGTGGTAGTGAAGAATCACCCAATAGGGGCTGTGTTGGAGGGGGTTTAAAATTGGAAACCAATGCCACATTTGGACTGTGTTTTCAATAAAAAAATAATGCACATTACTCAGAATGGATATAAGACACACATCTGTTCTGTGGGTAGATATTGAGATTGGGGAAAAAAGGTCAAGAGAAGAAAAGCTTGGTTATGACTGAAAGGCGAAACAAACCACCATGACCATGGTGTGAAACCTGGTTAAAGGAAAAAAGGAAAAATGATGTTACATCGGTGAAGGACCTTCTTCAAGCACCTAAGAGATGGAATGCTGGTCATAAACATAAAAGAGTCTGAACACATATTGGACCAAGTTAATACACAGAATGGACCCTCTGGTGGTGCCACATGACCTTGGAAGTGTCTATGGACAATGCTGGCTCTTTGGCTTAGAAATGGAGCTCAGCACCACTCCACAGAGTCGGACACCACCAGACGTAATGTCAGGGGAGATCTTTATCTTTACCTTCATAACACAGTATACTCTTCCCCAACCTAGTCCCCTCTAGTTGTTTTGAGAAAACAACTCTCAACGTCCTTGTCCAATTCTAGGAGTTGTGGGAATTGTAGTACACCAAGTCAGACAATGTCAGTGATACTCGATCAGTTCAAAGGAAAATCCAGGAATATAAGAGCATGTGCATTTCTATGATTCTCCTCAAGCTGAAAACCAGAAGGGAGAAATTTGAGGAAATGAAAGAACTATAAAAGACCTGAAGAGTAAAGCCAGATCTAACCAGTTCCAACCAAAATGAATACACCTCCATGCCATAAATGTAAACCTGCTTTTTGCTCCCTTGGCCTCATTCTCTTTGGGGAGAAGAACTACAGTAGAGTCTTGCTTATCCAACCTTCGCTCCTCCAATGTTCTGTATTATCCAACGCAGTCTGCCCCCCCCCCTTCCCAGATCCACAGCTGTTTCAATACATTGCAAGGTTTTGGTGCTAAATTAGTAAATACAGTAATTATCACATAATGTTATCGTGTATTGAACTGCTTTTTCTGCCGATTTGTTGCAAAACACGATGTTTTGGTGCTTTGTAAAATCATGATGTAATTTGATGTTTAATTGGCTTTTCCTTAATCCCTCCTTATTATCCAACATTTTCACTTATCCAGTGCTCTGCTGGTCCATTTATGTTGGATAAGCGAGACTCTACTGTACTTAGAAACCAGGTTGTTTGGGGAGTAGGTATCCAGAGTTTCTTTCTTGCTACACTGTGATAGCCCACTGTCCATTTCTTGTATCCTAAGATTTCCCTTGTTATGAGAGAAGAGAGCTATAGTGCCTCACCAAACAACGAATCTTGTTCCTTAGGATTCAGGCACAGCAGTTAAGGTAATACCAGAATGCAATAACTATGAAGTGTGAAAGAGACCCTGGTTTTCTATGACGAAACCACTTCCTTAATCTATTTGATTCCAGCTGGATTTCTGTTTGCCACAAGCCTGGAAAAAAAGAAAGAAATGGAAATACTTGGGATAGAGGGATAAACAGATGAGGTCTTCTCACCTTCTTCTTCAGGTTGTTCCTCTTCTTTAAGAAACAGAGAGAAAGAGAGAAAGAGGGATTCTTAGTTTCATGTCAAAATGTAGCTCAAATGAATATGGATAAAAGTACAGGTTTTTTCCCAATCACTTAATGTTGCTGGCCGCCTCTGAGAACAAATCTAAATAGGAGGAATGTTCCCAAAGATAAGTTGGTCTTTAAGACTTTTATTTGCCTATCGTGCGGACAATAGCTCTTAAATTAAATCAGAAACAATGGAAAGTCCAGAAGAGCGAAGTAAGTTGAGCCTCCACTGTTGCTGGGCCTCCACGAAGATGGAGAAAACAATAATGATCACAGGTGTGAAAAAGAATACCATGGCTTTTTGTTTGATCAAGTTGATATTGTCATGTGCAAAAATACCTGGCAAAAAAATCTACACCATTAAAGCTTAAACAGAGGTAGATTAGGCTAAGTTTAGAGGAAAGAAGCAAATAACAATGACAACTTTCATTCAGACCTTTCAGAACGTCAACATGGGAAAATAACCAACTGATAATTGGTTACAACTATCAATCCACAGATAATACGGAGTGCACCAGCCTTCTTCAAATTGGCGACCGTCAGATGTGTTGGCCAATTTCTCCATCAGCTAAATGGCCATGCTGTCAGGGATTATGGGGGCTGTAGTTTTCCCCATTTCAGAAGGTGCCAGTTTGATGAAGTTTGGTGATGTTTAAATTTTTTAAAAATAAGCTGGAAACCAGCACCTGGAATTGATAATGAGCAAAAACAGATGGCTTAGATAGATATCCCTTACCTTCCTGCTGCTCCCTGGTGTGTGGAAAACGGGATTGGCAGGAGAAGAGAAAGAGAAAGTAAGAGAAAGAAATGGATATATACATTAGTGCATCCATCCTTCAGTGTTGACCCAAATATGTGGACATACTTATACTATATAATATAACCATGATATAGTATGAGTATGCCCACAGTCAATCAATGGCCATGGTTTGCTTACTCTAAAAGTCAGAGAATTGTTTTGGTAAATAAAACCCTTGATTCCATCATTGAAGTTTTATAGGATGGGAGCAATGGCAGTCAAACAGACTTGAATATTTCCAACATGCTGCATTTATGTCTCCTTTAAGGACCTGTTCCTAAGTAGATGACCCATGAACGGTACCTAGACCACTGAGGAACTGTTGTTGTTGTTGTTGTTGTTGTTGTTGTTGTTATGTTTATGTTTTTTTATACCTCACTTTTTCTCTCCACAATACTCAGAGCAGCATGGTTGTTGCATGTCTTCCCATCATTGCTACTCCTATGTTTTCTGCAAATTGAGACTATTTAACACTGTACAGATATAGAACTACACCCAAATACCTGGGATTCACTCTGGACCGTGCTCTGACCTACAAGAAGCACTGCCTGAATATCAAGCAAAAAGTGGGTGCTAGAAACAATATCATACGAAAGCTGACTGGCACAACCTGGGGATCACAACCAGACACAGTGAAGACATCTGCCCTTGCGCTATGCTACTCTGTTGCTGACTATGCATGCCCAGTGTGGAACACATCTCACCACGCTAAAACAGTGGATGTGGCTCTTAATGAGACATGCCGCATTATCATGGGGTGTCTGCGCCCTACACCACTGGAGAAATTACACTGTCTAGCCCAGGGGTCCTCAAACTTTTTAAACAGAGGGCCAGGTCACGGTCCCTCAAACTGTTGGAGGGCCGGATTATCATTTGAAAAAACACGAATGAATTCTTATGCACACTGCACATATCTTATTTGGAGTGCAAAAAACACTTAAAAACAATACAATAATTAAAATGAAGAATTTTTTTTAACAAATATAAACTTATTAGTATTTTAGTGGGAAGTGTGAGCCTGCTTTTGGCTGATGACATAGATAATTGTTGTTGTGTGCTTTCAAGTCATTTCAGTCTTAGTTTGACCCTGAGCGAGGGCCGGGTAAATGATCTTGGAGGGCCGTATCCGTCCCTCGGGCCTTAGTTTGAGGACCCCTGGTCTAGCCGGTATTGCACCACCTGACATCTCCCGGGAAGTAGCAGCCAATAGTGAAAGGACCAAGGCAGTGACATCCCCAGCTCATCCCTTGTTTGGGTATCAGCCAGCATGTCAACGACTTAAATCAAATAATAGTTTTCTAAGATCTACAGAGACACTTGCTGGGACACCCCAGCAAGCAAGAGTCCAAAAGTGGCAGGCTCAAACCCAGAACCTCAATCAATGGCTGATACCAAATGAGAGATTCCCCCCTGGGCACACAGAAGACTGGGTGACTTGGAAGGCGCTGAACAGACTGCGCTCTGGCACCACAAGATGCGGAGCCAATCTTAAGAAATGGGGCTACAAAGTGGAATCTATGACATGCAAGTGTGGAGAAGAGCAAACCACTGGCCACCTGCTGCAATGCAACCTGAGCCTGGCTATATGCACAATGGAGGACCTTCTTGCAGCAACACCAGAGGCACTCCAAGTGGCCAGATACTGGTTAAAGGACATTTAATCAATCAAGCTTGCAAACTTTGTGTTTTGTCTGTCTGTCTGTCTGTTTTGTTAAAAATGTAATACAACTGTCTGGTTGCTCCTGACACGAAAAATAAATAAATAGAACTACACATTCACTTTAACTGCCATGGCAACATCCTATGGATTTCTGGAATCCGCACTGTAGGGAGGGAATTTAGAATTATTCTGTAGAGAGCTCTAGTGGCTCACCAAACTACAGAGCCAATGGTTTCAGAGTGAGCTTGTTCCTGCATCTGGAATACAAACCAGTGGATTCAAATGACATATACATTAAGAAGAACTTCAAATACCTATACATTAAGAAGAACTTCTTTGCCATAAGGGCTTTCCAAATGTGAAATAGGACTCTTGAAGAATGGTGAACTCTCATGAAGGTCTTAAAACCAAGACTGGATGGGCACTTTTGTAGAGGGCTCTAGTTGTATATGGCAAGGTGTTGGGCTAGATTTGATCCATTCCAGTTCTATCATTTAATGATTCTATCAGTCATAATTAACACTGGAAAAACTTAATAAATTACAGAAATACTATAATTTAGTTGGAGCACTGTTACAGGGGGACAAAGGAATTGATAGCTAATAATGGGTTATGCCTAGCAAAAGTAATTTTCTTTTCTGCACAGTAAACACCGTGTAATTAGTGTCAATGCAAGTATGCTGAACATTCAGAAAAATGGGAGAAATGGAGAGGCCATGTCACTTCACCATCCCTGTTCAACTGTTTGGGTCAATTTCATACATTTTGGTTGAATTTCCCCAGATGTCCTTGAAACCATAACACTTAAAACTGGGCCCAGTTTCAAAATTCAAAGCTGCAGTTTCAAATGCCTCTACTTTCAAATGTGATTATTGGAATCTACATTGAAGGAGCCATTTGAATCTTATGTCTGGCAAGTCTGTGAATATGTAAAATATGACGTAGATGGAATAATTCACCCCATTATTCTAACCTCTCTGGATCTAATTGTATCTGTAAGTGGATTCTCAGAGAAAGCAAATTGATATTTCAGCTTGCTTGAATACCTCCCCCACCAAAAAATATGAAATATGTGTGGGTGCTTTCATTACCACACATTTGTGACCATGGTCCAGAGTTGGTGTTACTTACTCCTCATACTCAACTTCTTCCTCAGACATGATGACAGATTCTGTTTTTCACCTGGAAGAAAAGAAATGACAGTTCATGCTTTTGTGGAAAGGGCATACTGTTGCACTCTACATCAGGAACACCTTTTCACCCAGCATCAGAGTCCAGTATTGGCTAACTAGGTAAATGGTAAAGGTGTCCAAATCTGGGGGTTGGTGCTCATCTCCATTTCTAAGCTGAAGAGCCAGCCTTGTCCATAGACACCTCTAAGGTCATGTGGCCAGCATGACTGTATGGAGTGCCATTACCTTCCTGCCGGAGCCATACCTATTGATCTACACACATTTGCATTTTTTCAAACTGCAGAAGCTGGGGCTAACAACGGGAGCTCACCCTGCTCCCCAAATTCGAATCAGTGACCTTTCGCTCATCAAGTTCAGCAGCTCAGCAGTTTAACCCACTGCACCACCGGGGGCTTGTAGTGGTTAACTACAGAGGTTTATCTACAAGTTTATTTACAAAAGGCATATACAAAAAAGAAAAATGGCATTCCCAAAAAGGCAGTACAAAAGGTGCTATAAAATAGCAATAGTCCAAAGATATCAAGATCAATAGTCCAAGATTGTAATGTCCATGAAATCCAAGGTTGAAAGATACATGAAATCCATACAAGCAAGGTGCATAAAGTCCAAAATAACAAGGTACATGAAATCTAAAATCACAAGATACTTGAAATCCAAGAGTCAAAGCATAGGCCAAAAATCTATAGCATGAAAACAGGAACTTAAGCAAGGCAAATGCCTATTCAGGAATGTAGTCAACTTGACACTTATTTATGAACTTGATTATAAAACGAAGTTGTCTGCTCTAAAGAGCCCAGGAAACCGCATCTAATTTAAGCTCAACCCTGACCAAACAGACATTAGATCATCTTTTCTGCACCTGTGTTTCAAGGACTGTTTCTCACAAATTCTTTCTGACCTTCTAATTAACCTCTCCTTAGCTCATTCTCAGCAGAACTCTAATCTCATATCACAGAACAACTCCCCATCTTCTGAAGGCTGAGAAGACCGGGCAGGCTGATTCTCAAGAGAAACATCCTTTATCACTTCTGCAGCTGATGGCCCTAGACTGTTTCTGTGATCAACGGCCTGCATTTCTATCTGTGTTTCAACCAGAGGAACAGACACAGATTCAGTGAAAATCTTATCCTCTGAATCAGAATCCCCAACATCCCCAGCATCTTGCTGCTGAACCCCAACACATACTATGGAGTTACCCTATATACTCACGTACAGGTCTAGAAATTTTGCTCAAAAATTCAGCCCAAAAAACCTGGGTCCACTGATCCATGGACCAATGTGAGTACTATGGCTTTACTCTTATCAAAAAAGAGTAGCGGCAGTGGCCAGGGAGGTAGTATTGATGCTGTCCCCTGTTTGTGAAAAGACCCTCGACGTATCCATCAGTCATATCAAAATCCATAATTTTGGCCCCCTAATCTGCCCTCGATTTATACATGAGATTAATGTATACTTAAATATATATGGTAAATTTCAGGAACTCTTTGGCAGTGATTGCTTGTGAATTAACAGCTAAATATGGATGTCTTTTACCGGCTTAAGGAAGGGGCACTTTTTATTAAAGAAATGTCATATTGGCTTATCTTCAGGCTACCCAGTCAGGACAACAATTAAATAGGATATGACGGCATGCTTAAATCACAGGCCAAGGTCTCTCATTCCACACTTTCTAGCTGATGTTCCTGAAAGCTCCTGCTAATTCCACATGGAATCCCATTCCTTTTATGGTATGGGTCGCAGGAAGGGTGCCGTGAGCAGACAAGGAAGGATAATGATCAAACTCTGCAGGCGGGATCTGTAGGAACAAGGTTAGGAGGATAATAGTTCCCTATTGTCCATCATCGTTTATTTTTAACCTTTGTAATCCATAAAGCTCAAAGTGAAAAGGAATGCAAACCCCTTCCCTATGTAGGAAACGGTGGCTGGCTTCCATCTGGATATCCTGAGGGGGAACTACAGAGGCAAACAATATTCAAAAGTATTTGGCAAATTATTCCAACCCCCCCCCCCCCCTCCCATGTTTTTCGAGTATCGAGGGCCCATCCACACAGTCATATAACCAAGAATATCAAGGCAATATCTGCTTTGAACTGGGTTATCTGAGTCCACACTGCCCTATAACTCAGTTCAAAGCAGATAATGTGGGATTTTATACAACTGTGTGGAAGGGGCCTGAGAAACCCCAATGAAAAGAATCCCTTGATTGACAAGACATTTTGTAAATCAAGACAGATTCCGCACAAAATTCACATGTGGCTATTTTGCACAGCTTTTTCTAGGAAGGAGCCATTTTTTCTGCATGGAAAATAAAATTTCTGGATTGAAATATTAGGCTCTTCTCAGAAGGAGCCGTTTCCTGCCTGGAAAGCTGGGAACATTAAGATCGTCTGGGGAGGCCCTGCTCTCAATCCCGCCTGCGTCACAGGCGCGCTTGGCGGGGACGAGAGACAGGGCCTTCTCAGTGGTGGCCCCTCGGCTATGGAATGCCCTACCGGCAGACATCAGACAGGCACCTTCGCTGCTGACGTTTCGGAGAATGGTTAAGACCTGGCTTTATGAACAAGCGTTTGGTTAAGCAGTGCAACCAATCATAGGAAGACGGTAAATGGAACATAGGAATGGCACAAGGATTATGAGAATGGATCTGATTTCAACTGAGGCGTTATGTTATGTCTGTTTTGTTGATCTGTCTTGTTGATTGTTAACTGTTGTGGATTGATGCTGTTGATCCTGTTGTTGCATTGTTATGTTTTAATTGCACTGACACTGTTTGACAATTGTACCATGTAAACCGCATTGAGTCGCCTGTTAAGGGCTGAAAAATGCGGTATAGAAATAAAGCAAATAAATAAATAAACATGCCGTGCAAAATTTGTATGTGGTTGTTTTGCACTGAAAAATGCTTTTTCTGTGTAGGAGACAGTTTTTATCCAGAAATAATATTTTTATACAGAATGACTTTTCTGTCAGAAAAAAATACATCCTGCAAAGAAAATTCTGTGCTATTGAAGGCTTTCATTGCCTGAATCACTGGGTTGCTGTGAGTTTTTGGGGCTGTATGGGTATGTTCCAGAAGCATTCTCTCCTGACGTTTTGCCCAGATCTATGGCAGACATCATCAGAGGTTGTGAGGTCTGTTGGAAATGAGGCAAATGAGGTTTATATATCTGTAGAATATCCAGGTTGGGAGAAAGAACTCATGTCTGTTTGAGGCAAGTGTGAATGTTGCAATTGGCCACCGTAATTAGCATTGAATGACCTTGCAGCTTCACTGTGAACTGCCTTGAGTCCCCTTCATGGTTGAGAAGGGTGTTATACAAATACAGTGAATAAATAAATAAAGCCTGTTTGGTTGCTGCCTGAGGGGATCCTTTGTTGGGAGGTGTTAGCTGGCCCTGATTGATTCTTGACTAGAATTCCCCCCTTTTTTAGTGTTGCTTTGAAGACTCAAGGGCATTCAATGCTAATCAAGGTGGCCAATTGCAACATTCACACTTGCCTCAAGCAGACAAGAGTTCTTTCACCCACCCTGGACATTCCACAGATATATACATAGTTTCCATAGTTTCCAACAGATCTCACAACCTCTCAGGATGCCTGCCATAGATGTGGGCACAACGTCAGGAGAGAATGCTTCTGGAACATGACCATACAGTCCAGAAAACTCACAGCAACCCACAGAAAATTCTGTTTTCTATGAGAAACAACCATGTGTAGATTTTGCTCAGATAAGTCCCAAATTGTGAATAGGCCTTGAAAACCTACGGAAGTATGAACAGTTCCACCAATGGTTAGTTGCTTCCTTGTCAGTTATGACAGAATTAGTCACTCTGAGCTTTACTCCCAAAGGAGTTGTCCAAGTTACTTGACCCCATCTCAAACTACATTTGATACTTTAGTTTTTTTAAAAAAAAAAAAATCAGATTAAATCCAGCAATGGAGGCATCATTTCACAGACAACGAATAGTTTTCTTTCTTTATCCCCAAGAATTCTAGGCTATGAGATGGTAGGATGCTTGCAAGGTGCATCTACACTGTAGAATTGGTGCAGTTTGACACCACTTTAACTGTTGTGGCTCAGTGCTATGGAATCCTAGGAGTTGAAGTTTGATGAATACCAGCACTCTTTGGCAGAGAAGGTAAAATACCTCTCAAACCTCAACTCCCTTGATCCCATTGCATAGAGTCATGTCAATTAAAATGTGCCAAATGGCATTAATTCTATAAGTTCGATGCCCCCAAAGTCGCCATGTCATGTCATGGTGACATAGGGACTTGAACATGGTTGTTCCTGTTCCTAACCACTATAACCACATTGAGTATTTTATACATAAGGAAACTAGCTTGCTTTCAAGCTGAGAAGGAATTTGTTTACACTGAGATTAAATATTCTACCAACAGCCGTGCATCTGATAAGGTATCAGCATTCATGTATGCATGTCTGACAATACATACGGTTCTTAACTGTTTATTTTGTATGGCTAGTTTCCAAAGTAAATCTGCAGTGACTGGGGTTAAAGGAGTGTCGTAATTACAGGAACAGAATACTTTATTGGGGTCTCAAACAAATAATATCACCTACTGTGATTTGCTCAAAGACAAGTGAGGCTCAGCCTGAACTGATACCTGGCAAGAGGTTCTAGGAACTGAGCCATTCCTAGAGCTATAATGCCAAACCAGGAAGCAAAATGGGAAGTATCTGATCAAAATGTGAAACATAGGGGAATGGGAGAAGGATTTCTGGGAGAGTGCCATGATCACGAATATTTCCATTTGTATTCTGCAGGATGTTTAGTTATCAGGGAGAGTCAAGATGGTCACCAGAGCATAGCGCCTGCCTATTTTGTGGGTGGTTGTCATTCTGGAATCCTATGAAAAAGATTGCCAAGGGCTCTGGTCCTCTATTATCCTGCTCAGGTCTTACAAACTGAGCACCATGATTTTTATTGACATAGGTTTCCCCTTGACGTTAAGTCTACAATTCTGGGTAGTGGCGCTCATCTCCCTTTCTAAGCCAGCATTGTCCGTAGACACCTCCAAGGTCATGTGGCTGGCATGACTGCATGGAATGCCATTACCTTCCCACAGAAGCGGTACTTATTGACCTACTCACATTCACATGATTTCGAACTGCTAGGTTGGCAGAAGCTGGGGCTAACAGCAGGAGCTCACCCTGTCCATGGATTTAAACTGCTGACCTTCCAATCAAAAACCTCAGCCTGGCGGTTTAACCTGCTGCATCACCATGGCCGGTGACAACATCCATCTTGAATTTAACCTTCTCTTTTTCCTACTTTGGAAGTTTTTGAACAGAGGCTGGATGGCCATCTCTCAGGGGTGCTTTGAATGCAATATTCCTGCTTCTTGGCGGGGGTTGGACTGGATGGCCCACGAGGTCTCTTCCAATGATTCTATGATTCTACTAACTTCCTACTGATAGTGAACACTATCATCTTTTCCAGTGAATCACATCATCTCATGATACAGAATGACCAAGGGATGATTTAATTTATCTACTTCTGACAAAATTTGTCCTCTCTAGGCATTTTGTAGATCCTCTAGCACAGACATGGGCAAACTTCAGCCCTCCAGGTATTTTGGAGTTCAACCCCCACCGGCTGTTAGGAATTGTGGGAGTTAAAGTCCAAAACACCTGAAGGGCCGAAGTTTGCCCATGCCTTGTCTAGCACTACCCTATGGTGTTCTTGTGACAGAAGTTCTTCATTTCTGTAGGACACATTTTGTGTATCCATGTGAAATTTAGGCGCGTATTCCTTATAATACTGTACTGTATATCCAAAGGTTTGTCATTCATTTGTCTTGTAAAGTAACCAGCTCATTTGTCTTGTTAGGCAGCCCATAGTATCTGTGTATATCCAGCATCACATTTCAGATGAGTTGCTTTTTCTCTTGTTAGCTTTTTTCACCGCCTAGTTTTCATACCAGTACATTGATATCAGAAATACTACACCACAAATAAATCTGTTGTTGGCATCCAATATCTTTCCACTCGAGGATCTTATCTATTTTTTTCATTGATATTCTTCCAAGTCTTCTTTTTATTTCTTGACTACAGTCTCTATTTTGATTGGTTTTTGAGCCAAGGCATCGAAAAGCTGTATTATCATAGAATCATAGAGTTGTAAGAGACCTTGTGGGCCATCCAGTCCAATCTCCTGCCAAGAAGCAGGAAAATTGCATTCAAAGCACTCCAGACAGATGACCATCCAGTCTCTGTTTAAAAGTTTCCAAAGAAGGAGCCTTCACCACATTCTGGGGCAGAGAGTTCCACTGCTGAACAGCTCTCACAGCCACAGAACATTCTTCTTAATGTTCAGGTGGAATCTCCTTTCCTGTAGTTTGAAGATATTGTTCTGCATCCTAGACTCCAGGGCAGCAGAAAACAAGCTTGCTCCCTCCTCCCTATGACTCTCCCTCATATATTTATACATGGCCCTCATCATGTTGCCTCTCAGCCCTCTCTTCTTCAGGCTAAACATGCCCAGCTCTTTAAGCCGCTCCTTATAGGGCTTGTTCTCCAGACCCTTGATCATTTTAGTCGCCTTCCTCTGGACACATTTCAGCTTGCCAACATCTGCCTTAAATTCAGGTGCCCAGAATTGGACACAGTATTCCTGGCATCTTTGTTACCAAGTTCAAAGTTATGTAAATCATTTCTGATCATTGTGGCATAACACTACTTATTCACACTACAAAATTATAGTGGTATTATTCCCTTGAACAAATACAGTTCTATCTTATGGGATTCTGGGATTTGTAGTTTGGCGAAGTTCTGGTTAAGCATTCTAAATGTCCATGTCCAACTTCAGCTTCCAGGATTCAATAGTATGGAACCATGGCAGTTAAAGGGGAATAATAGTGCTCCAATTGTGCAAAGGGAACAGACTCCAGCTTAGTAGGCTGGTAAATCTGCTCTGGATTTGAACCAACCTTGAAGAGGACCTGTCCAAGGTGCTAGACCCAATCGAGTGGCCATCTCCTGAAAAACCTGGCACACAGTTTCCCTCTGTCCCAATTTGTTGCCTTTTGAGAGAAATTTACAGCCTCTGGACTCCTATACAGGAGCTTTTGGGGGCATTGCTTTTCTGTCCTTCCCATGTCCTTCAAAGCTTTGTTTGATGGAAGAGTGAATGTTTTGTATTCTCATTCTGAGCAGCAGCAGCTGTCCTTAAAGGTCACAGATATTGTTTCTCTGTGCCCCATTTGAATCCACTCCCTCTGTACCATTACTTTAAATAACTTTGACCCATCTAGGGTGGCATCTTTATACCATGCCAATCCCAGACCCATCAACTCCCTCTCTGCTACCCTCCAGTCTCCTCCAATGGGATTCCTTGCCACACAAAACAGATTTATTTAACTACAGGAGGTTTATGGAGACACTGAGTGTCTAGAGACTGAAATGTCCCAAATTTTGCACCTATTCTTTCTGATTGGGTGAAAGTATTCTGATCTGGGGAGCTGGTATAAAAAATGTCTAATTATACCAGGATCTGATAGAAAATGTTCTGGGATAAACAAACGATGCATGAATCTACAAAACAAGATTGGAAAGAATAGTAACAAATTCTGATACTTTATGGTCTTTTAATCAGTCTATATGGGTCCAAAGAGAGAGAGAGGGGTTGCTATGAGTTTTTTGGGCTGTATGGCCAAGTTCCAGAAGCATTGTCTCCTGACGTTTCACCCATATCTATGGCAGGATACCTTACGTTCCACCTAGGACCCTAAGATCATCCGGGGAGGCCCTGCTCATTGTTCCCCCATTGTCGCAATTGCGTCTAGTGCGAACAAGGGGCAGGGCCTTCTCTGTGGTGGCCCCCCCGGCTGTGGAACTCCCTCCCAAGTGAAATTAGATCCGCTGCATCCCTCTTGACCTTCCGGAAAAAAAGTAAAATCCTCTCGAGTAAAATTAGATCCGCTGCATCCCTCTTGACCTTCAGAAACAGGTAAAATCCTGGCTATAGGATCAGGCCTTCGTACATTAGGATTTTGTAGATTAGGCTGACCTGCTAACGTGATGACATATACAGAACTGATTGACTGCCCCTTGGATGATGATTTAAACCGGTGACCTCTGACTGCTTGATTGTTTTTATACTGTTTTATATTGTTTTATATTGCTATTATGATATTGCCGTTAAATTGTATATTTATGTTTTGATGTGGTGGCATGGGGTGCCAATTTGTTAGCCGTTCTGAGTCCCTCTGCCAAGGTTGAGATAGGACAGGATATAAAAGCCCGAAATACATAAATAAATAATTGTGAGGTCTGTTGGAAACTAGGCAAGTGGGGTTTATATATCTGTGGAATGTCCAGGGTAGGAGAAAGAACTCTAGGGACAGCTAACATTTCCCCAAAGGCTTTCATGGCCAGAATCTCAGGGTTGCTGGGATATATAAACCCCACTTGCCTAGTTTCCAACAGATTCCTAAACCTCTAAGGATGCCTGCCATAGATGTGTGAGAAACATCAGGAGAGAATGCTCTTGGAACATGGCCATACAGCCCGGAAAACTCACAGCAACCCAATCACATCACATTTGTATTCATCTGAAGAAGTGGGTTCCTATTCAGAAAGCTCATGCACAAATAAACACATTTAGTCTTAAAGGTGATGTTACATTTTTAGGGTTTGCATATATGTTATGAGTGCCATTTGGCCATTGGAAAGAATTGGGCTAGATGACCCCATCGAAATAGAATCTTTCCCAAGAAACTCAGGCACAAATAAAAACCATTTAGTCTTAAAGGTGATGTTGCAATTTTAGAAGCACTGATATGATTTTGAAGAATTCCCTCTCAGCATCCGGGAAGTTAATTGCATCCTTGTTTAGCTAAGGAACCTGAACTCTTTTATAATTTGTTTAACTATGCTCCTGACTGCACACTACCAACTGTATGCTGATATGATGTTATTTCTCTTGCCAACTTCCCTGTGAGTCCAACACAAAGTGTGATGTCTTCTTTAATCTCTCCTAGCAAATCAGAGCATACAAAGAAGATATCACACTTTGTGTTTGATACGTTTAACTCACAGGGAAGTGAGTTAAGAGAAATAATAGCGTATCAGCATGCAGCCAGAAGTGTGAAGTCAGGAATATAGTTTAACAAATTATAAAAAAAAGTTCAGGTTCCTTAGCCAAACAAGGATGCAATTAACTTCCCGGATGCTGACAGGGAATTCTTCGAAATTATATCTGTACTCTAAAAATGTAAAAAATTAAGACTAAATGGTTTTTATTTGTGCCTGAGCTTCTTGGGAAAGATTCTATCTAGATGGAGTCATCTAGCCCAATTCTTTCAAATGGCCAAATGGCACTCATAAGATATATGCAAACCTATAGTTCAGTCCTAAAGTAGGAGCTCCCGGTGATGCAATGAGTTAAACCCTTGTGCCGGCAGGACTGAAGACCTCAAACATAACCTCCAATATTTCATAGATGAGAACTAAGACATGTTTGCCCAAGCAACATCAACGTGGTCAAAATGGCAAAAGTTATTAGGGAGAAATAAGTTGCAAGTTAAGAGAAACTGCTGCATTTTGCTCTTGTCCTTTCAGCATACATAACTATGCTGAAACCCATTGTGCCCAGTGGCACAATGGGTTAAACCCTTGTGCTGGAAGGATTGAAGATCAACAGGTTGGAGATTCGAATTCGGGGAGAGCGTGGATGAGCTCCCTCTGTCAGTTCCAGCTCCCCACACAGAGACATGAGACAAGCCTCCCTCAAGGATGGTAAAACATCAAAACATCCAGGTGTCCCCTGGGCAACGTCCTTGCAGACAGCCAGTTCTCTTTCACCAGAAGCGACTTGCTGTTTCTCAAGTCGCTCCTGACATGAAAAAAGCATATGTAATAATTATAACACTTCGATACCACTTTAATTGCCATGGCTACATCCTCTGGCATCCTGGGATTTGTAAACCCAGGGAATTGTAAATTTAGAGCTCCACATGATGTTGGATTGCAATGGCAACAAGCTCTAGCCAACATCATCCAGAGTGAGAATATTGGGAGTTGCACTCCAGCAACATCTTCTGGGCTGCGTGATAACCACCCTGCACTAGAAAAATAATAGAAATTGGAAGAGACCAAAAGGGCCATCCAGTCGAAACCATTCTAAACTAGAAAGTTCTACACATCTAATGAAACTGAAAATCCCAAGATTCCCTAGGATGCAGTTTAAGTGGTATCAAAGTGCCATAACAGTGCACATATGAGTATCAAACATTTCAGCATCTCTGCCTTCTAAATCTGCTCATTTCTGTATGTAGACTATGAAAATCAAGCATTAATGCTCCCCCTGCCACCCCCCCCCCCCAACCTCATTACCAACTCCAATCCATGCAGATGTTGGCCTCACCTGAAGGTGGGAAATTCAGATATCTCTTGTTCCCTGAGCAAGGGCTGGCTGTGGCAAGAGCAGAGGGTGGGCAGGATAATGCGAGACCTTATAGCAAGGTAACTGGATACCCTCCTCTTCTCTCAGCCACCCTTCACATTTGTCCAATGCGAGAGGAAAGCGGTAGCAGTGTCAGTTCAGCATTGCATTCCTGGACGAATGTGTTCACAATCATGAACCAACCGAAGAAGCAAAAGAAGGGCTCTTCTCTCTTGTTGAAACCAGCTGCCAGTGACTTTCCTCTCTTCTTTTGGCAACCTTTTCAGAAGTGCCTTGAAAAGGACTGTATGTGTGTGTGGAGGAGAAAGGGAAGCGATGTGGGATGTATCATCCTAGAACAGAAGTGGAGGAAAGAACGGCCCACTTGGACCTTTTCTTTTGTAACACTCAAAACCCTTCACCAGTCTCCCAAAACCTAGTTTTTATGTTTTTCTTAATATTTTTGGAAGGGGCGGAAAAGGTGGCAATTGTATCCAAACGCATTTTTCTCCACAAAACCATGAAACTATCTCTCACCTCCCAGAACTCCTGAAATACCTTCTGCTTTCCTGCAATTCCTTCGGCTTTCCTCTATTTGCCCTCCAAAATGGCAATCAGAAGTAACAGGATGTCAGTTCCCTGGTTGCCATTTTGGAGAGAAAGCAGAGGAAAAAGAAGACATTTCTGCATGCTTTGACAGGTATGTGTGACACACTGAATGATTGGGGTAAAACTGGAAACTTGACCCCATACAGTGGCTCATCCCTGTCCTAAAGACAATTATGCTGCCAAATGATACGCTTTTTGTTGAATACATACCCATTGAACACATATGTCAGTTGCTGTTGTGGTTCAGTCTGTGATTGTGTTTGATGTCAATGGAGATGATGATAGTTTTCCTGGGCCTGTGTCTTATATTAATGGAACTGAGGGTTTTCCTGGGCCTAAGTCCAGGCCTTGCCGAGAGGCCCAAGGTTTCCCCGTGAATGGAGTGCTTCTCCTGTAGATTCCCAAGGTCAAATTCCCGAAAGGGGCCCACAGCAGTCTTTCTCTGAAAAACTGTCATCTGAGGATGATTTGTCAGGTGCAGAATTTAACAAGATTGAAGATAGAAGACAAGACTTTGTAAACTAAGACAAAGTTCTCAAGATCACCAAAGGTCAGCCCATCTGCTAGAAAAGAGAGATAAGAAATCCTTATCTGGTTGTAAAGGCAAATGGAATGCTTTCCTTTCATTTCATGAGACAGGAAAAACTTTAAAAGAGACGAGGAACGGATTTTAGCTCACTCTCGTCAATGTTGGATTTTCATGACAGTCTTGTTTCCAAGTGGATTTCTAGTTTCATATTTCAAGTTTTGCCAGGTTCCTGTTCTGGGTATTGGATCTCCATGATGTTTTATTATTTTGGACTCTGCATCTTCGGATCTTGTGTTTTTACCTTTGTACCTTGAAGCTCACAGACTATTTGTATCCTTGTGAAATACTGTTTTGGATTATATTGTTTCTATCATTTTTATTGCTTTGCTTGCATATATCCTTCAATAAATCGCTTGCCGATTTTACTATACTGGCGTGGCGTTTAAGGACAGAGGTGTTCCTGCTCTGGGATACAACAGTTGCACTCCTTCCTATAGTTGGAGGACCTAAACACTGTTGACCTGAAGACTGGATTTCAATTAGTTCAAAATATGACAGCCAGACATAACTACAAATGTGGAACCATACTGTCCCTTGACTTGACTCTACAAAACCACCTTAACAGCCACATTGAGCAATGGAGATCTATTCTGTTGTCAATCAGGGCTCTTCAGTGTGATGTTGTTTTGGCATCCCTTGTGCCAGAAAGCTGTGGTGTGATAATCAACAGCAGGGCACCTATCACATCTCGTAGTCATACGAGTTCACAGGCTCTGGAAACATCATTTTGGAGGTCCCCCATCACCAACAGAACATACTTCTATTTCTTGATAGAGGTGCCAGCATTTGTGATTTGGCAATAGTGCCATGACCATACACATCAATACTGAACTGTTAGACACCCATTCGTAATGTCTTGCCAGGAGACTGAGTAATATGTCCAAAGTGATTATATTGTCAAGTGGGTAAACGATTTCAATTCATTTAAGGATTAATTTATGACTAAAGTTTATAAGTAAAGATAAGGTCCATTTTCCCAGCAATTGTTAAAACAAAATGCATAATTGACTATTGACCAACCTATCACAGTCTTGAAGAACAAATAATCACAAAACTATATTGATTGCCCTGGCTGGAACAGCAGTGAACAAGCAATTAACTCTGCAGGAAGTCATATTTTGAAATTATTTATTCTTGCATGTAAAAATGAGGCAAGTTAACTTGTAGATCAGGACACAAGATCAGACTCACTTGGATCTATGGTCCCTTCTACACTGCTATATAATCCAAATTATCAAAGCAGATAATCCACTGGATTATATGAGGTCCCTTCTATACTGCCAAATAAAATCCAGATTATCTGCTTTGAACTGGATTTGATGGCAGTTTAGAAGGGGTCTGAGGCCCCTTCCACATAGCTGCATAAAAACCCACATTATCTGTTTTGAACTGGAATATATGGCAGTGTGGACTCAGATAACCCAGTTCAAAGCAGATATTGTGGGATTTTCTGCCTTGATATTCTGGGATATAAGGCTGTGTGGAAGGGCCCTGAGTCAACACTGCAATATAATCCAATTCAAAGCCGATAATCTAGATTTTATATGACAGTGTAGAAGGGGCCAAAGTTGCAAAAGGGGCCGGGGCTCCTGCATCATTAGCTGTGTGGATGAAGAAATGTCAACAGGTGTCATTGATCATCAGATTTGGAGCCCAACACATATTGAGGGGACAATGGCAATATAGAGAGCCCTATCTGTTTTTGTTTTTTTCTTCATGTCAGGAGCAGCTCAAGAAACTGCAAGTCGGTTCTGGTATGACAGAATTGGCCGTCTACAAGGACGTTGTCCAGGTGACGCCCAGATGTTTGATGTTTTACCATCCTTGTGGGAAGCTTCTCTCATGTCCCTGCATGGGGAGCTGGAGCTGACAGAGGGAGCTCACCTGTGTTCTCACCAGATTCGAACCTCTGACCTGTCGGTTTTCATGCTTGCTGACACCAGGGTTTAACCCACTGCACCATCAGAGGCTCTACTGTATCTGTTACCAGGCCCATTGAAGACTGCCTCAATGTAGTATGCCTTCAAGTAGCTTCTGACAAGGTAACCCTAAGGCAAACCTATCACAGGGTTTTCTGGGGCCAAGAGTGGCTTTTCATGGCCAAGTTGGGATTCACATGGTGGTCACTCAAACCATGACATCACTTTGGCTTGCAAACAGGACATACCCTCTGGCATATCACAATTGAAAACTGGTCAAGCAACATCAGAATGTGGTTAAGATGGCAGAAATTATCAATATGGAAGAGCACAAAGGTTAGGAAAGGCTGTAGCAGTTTCCTTTTGTCGGAGCCTATTAGGAAAGAAATGATCCCATGCTTTTTCTTCTCTCCCGTTTGCTGAGTTAATTTCCACTAGGGCTCCTTCCACACTGCCCTATATCCCAGGATCTGATCCCAGATTATCTACTTTAAACTAAATTATATGAGTCCCCACTGTCAGATAACCTGGGATAAATAGATAATCTGGGATCAGATCCTGGAATATAGGAGCAGTGTGGAAGGGGATTAAGGCTCCTTCTACACTGCCATATAAAATCCAGATTATCTGCTTTGAGCAGTGCAGGTTCATATAATATAGTTCAAAGCAGATAATGTGGGTTATCTACTTTGAAAATCTGTATTATATAGCAGTATATAAGAGGCCTCAATTTGCAGCAATTGGAGGACATTAAGGACAAAGGTGGAAGGAAGAGGGAGAAAATGGGACAGCAAAGGATTAAGCAGGACTGTCCAGAACAGTTGAAGGGCCCTTGCGGTCTCTTCCAGTTCCAATACCTGAGGACCCTTCCACATAGCCCTACATCCCAGAATATCAAGGCAGAAAATCCCACAATATCTGCTTTGAACTGGGTTATCTGAGTCCACATTCTGGAATATAGGACTGTGTGGAAGGGCCCTGAGTTCACTCATGTACTTGCTTTCAGCAACTCTGCAGAAATTGAAATCCAAACTACAACTGCCATGATCCCATAGCATTGAGCCATGGCAGTTAAAGTAATGTCAAACTGCATTTATTCTACAGTGTAGATGCACCCTGGGACTTTTTAGAAGCAGCGGAAGAAGTGGAATAACAGAAGCTTAATGGGAACTTTCCCTCTCAAATCAGCACAACTGGACAGTATGAGATTTGGGACTAGCACTAATGTGGGAGGATAGGCACCCTTCCAATATGGCACCTAGTCCCGATTATTGTGTCTTTGATTATGGACGTAGGTGCAGCTAATGTCCCTGTAGTACAAATGTCTTTGCACATAGCACCATACTATTACACAGAGATTTATATTTGGAGGCCCTTGCAAGTATGAGAAGAACTGGGCAGCATTGTCAGCCAAGCAGAGAATAGAAACAGCTAAGTGAGTGACGCTCTTCTCTGCCTTCCATTGTTCCCAGGGTGGAATGCCTATGTAATGGGAGATGGCATCCCAGCTGTTCAGGAGGAAGATAAACTTAGCCTGGTGGTTGGAGTTGAAAGGGAAAAGGCAGTGTGTCGGTGCCATCATGGGGAGGGAGGCGGATTTTGAGGCAAAGGAAACATGGGATGGAGGAGAACTACTCAATATCAGTGAAACAAACTTGGGGTAAAATAAGTTGCAAGGAAAGTGTGGAAGAGAAAATGACTTCAGCTCCATGGCAGCTATTTTTCAATGAAACTTAGCGCTCCTCTTGGTTAACATCATGGAGACATCTGTGTCAGCATTCCTTTGCCCGGTGCTCTCCAAATGGGTTGTGCAGCAACTCCCATTATCCTGACATTGGTGACATTGGTACTAATTCTATTTCCTAGCCTTTATATGGACAGGTAGTGCTGAATATAAGTTTTCAAATTATCTGGGAGGGAAGGTGCAGCTTTTTCTTACGTATATCTGGTGAGTTCTGTCATTATTTCCCAGATGATTCTGTCCACAAAGCTGATTTCCTTTGAATTTTGGATGTATTTTGAATTTTGCGCCCATACCTTGAAAAGCCCGATCTGGCCATGGTATGAGGGGACATTCATAAAATACTTCCCCTGACCCTCTTCCTGTGAACTGAGAGCAATGAAACTTGACATAGTTATTAGTCCTTCTCTCCATAGGTGCCTGTTGGAGGACAGGAAAAGAGATATAAAGATGGGCTCAAAGCCAACCTTAAAAACTGTGGCATAGACACCGAGAACTGGGAAGGCCTGGCCCTTGAGAGCTCTAGCTGGAGGTCAGCTGTGACCAGCAGTGCTGTAGAAATTGAAGAGACATGAGTGGAGGGCAAAAGAGAGAAATGTGTCAAGAGGAAGGCATGTCAAGCCAACCCCGATGGGGACCACCTTTTGCCTAGAAACTGATGTCCTCACTGAGGGAGAACATGCAGATCAAGAATATGGCTCCACAGTCAACTATGTACCCACTGCCAGGACACATACTTGGAGGACAATCTTACCCGGGCAATGAGGGATCACCTAAGTAAGTAGAAAGTAAGTAAGTATAGGTGCCACCTACGGACACACATTTCTCCCATCTTTTTCAGCAACTGTAAACACCTCACTTGCAGAAGCTGACAGGTTGCTGCAAAAGTCATGTTGTAACTTCAGAATTCAGAGTCTCATCATCTGAAAAATGCTTGCCTTTCAAAAATTACTTCATTGTTGAAAAGAGGTGAAAGTCTGATGGTGTGATGTCAGGTAAATAAGGGGAATGCAGTAGAATTTGTAAGCCAGAGGAGCATGCTTCCATTTGGGCAACATGTGAGTTGTGAACTGTTGCATTGTCTTGCAGAAGGCAGACACCTTTGGTGACCATGCCATGTCTTTTGGTTTTGATGGCCTCCCGCAATTTCCACAACAGAGGAAGCATAGTATGTCCCAATAGGCCTGGGTAACAACGGAAAAATTTGTTTCTAAAATCAATTCGTTTTTTGGGGTTTTTTGCATTTCGTTATTTAAAATAATTACAAAATTTTCCTTTTAAAAAGTTCAATATTTACGAAATTTTCTAAATGTGAAAAAAATTACAAAACATTAACGAATCGATTTCCGAAACAATAACGAATCGATTCATTAATGGCGGATGCGACCGCGAAATACGCTAAAAAACCTCCAAAAACTTCTGAAGCTTCCCTCTCCCTCTGTTGTTGACTGTTGGTGTGATATTATAATTTTTTTCACTAATTAAACAAAAAACAACCATAAAACTTGCCCCAGACATGCGGAAATAATAACGAAACGACCTCAAAACAATAACGAAACGAATACAATAACAAAATACGAAGCATTTACAAAACTATTTAAAAATTCGTTTTTAAAAAAAATTGCTCCAGAATGGTTCGTTATTGTTTTGTAATTGAAAAAATTAACAAATTATTAACGAATTACGAATTAACGAAACGAAACCGCCCAGCCCTATGTCCCAATGATCATGGTACCCTTTGCTAGGAAATTCATCAGTACTACTCTGTGCTGGTCCCAAAATACTGTGAGCATGATCTTGCCTGCTGAGAACTGGGCATGTACCTTCTTTGGAGGCGGTGAGTCAGGATGCTTCCATTGCATCAACTGGATTTTAGTCTCAGGATCATAGTGACGGACCCAGCTTTCATCCTGTGTGATCAGTCTGTCGAAAAAGTCTTCCTGGTTTCCAAGGCACATTGTGAATACAGCCTGAGAGCATTCAACTCGTTCCTGCTTCTGGAATGGTGTGACCAGCTGGGGGACACAGTGAGGGGTTACCTTATGTATGTGAAGATGGTCTTGGATGATTTTTTCCACAAACCCTACACTAATCTTGACATTTTGGGCTAGGTGGAGAATGGTTACATGACAATTTTCCAAAATGATGACCTCCACTTGCTGGAGCAAGATGGGCTCACCCTGGAATTGGAGCTGTTTGCACTGAAGTCCGACCACATTTCAATTGATGATGCCAGTTCTTGACTACATCATATAATGGGGAATCATCACCATAAACCTTTTTCAATTCATCGAATGTCTCCTCTAGTGTGTGGCCTTTCGAGTAAAGGAACTTGAGGACTGCTCTGTATTCCACTGGGTCCATTATCAAACCTCATACCACTTCAGCACCTATAAAATCAAGACTGTTATCAGTTCTGAGTTGTAAATCGGCACACAACCTATAGACTTTGGAACACCCTCCCCAAAGACATTAGACTAGCACCCACGCTGGCAGTCTTTAGGAAGAACTTGAAGACCTGGCTATTCCGATGTGCCTTTCCGGAATAGGATAACCTCCAGCACTATGTCCCAGAAGCACTTTACTAGAGCTTAAGACTCTCTGCACATTGCACTTGCCCAGAATACCAACATATCACCTCTTACACCCAGCACTTTTTAACCTGTACCCTTCATTGGCCCGGCCCTGGTTTTACTGCGTAATAGTGTAATTTTTTTGTTGTTGTTATTGCTTATGTTTTTAATTTGCTTGTATTATATTGTTGTTGCTGTGTTGAGGCCTTGGCCTTTGTAAGCTGCATCGAGTCCTTCGGGAGATGCTAGTGGGGTACAAATAAAGTTTAATAATAATAATAATAATAATAATAATAATAATAATAATAATAGACTTATATCATTACACATGTGCATTTTCAGCATCCTGTGATAAATAGAAGTGGGTCAGGGGAAATCTTTAATGAACGCCTCTCGTAGTACATGCCTTAGTCACATCCAAGTTAGATTACTGTAACGCGCTCTATGTGGGCTGCCCCAGAAGAGTGTCAGGAAACTTCAGCTGGTCCAAAGGTCAGTAGCCAGACTGCTGAAAGGGCCAGGATACAAGGAAAGAACTACTCTGCTCCTTAAGCAGTTACCATGGTGCTCAGTGTGTTTCCAGGTGCAATTCAAGGTGCTGGCTTTATCTTATAAAGCTCTAAACAGTTTGGGTGCAGCCTACCTGAGAGACCACATCTCCTCCTACAAACCTGCACGAGCCCTGAGATCATCGGTCCCATCACCATCACAGGTGCGCTTGGTGGGAATGAGAGAGAGGGCCTTCCCGGTGGTGGCCCTGCGGCTCTCCAGCTCCCTTCCTAGAGGGGTGTGATTGGCCCCCTTCTTACTGGCCTTTCAGTCACAAATTAAAACCTTTTCATGGGATCAGGCCTTTCCTGATAACCTTGAATAGGCAGCGGTCAGACAGCTCTGACAATGTACTTTCTCAGTTGTTACGTGAGATCTGGCAATATTTCCATCTAGCCGAAAGGATTTGAGCTATCTAAGCGCTCAATACAATTGTTTCACGAAGAATCCCAGTGGCCTGAGGTTTGGGAATTTTTGTTAATGATGTTTATTGTAATTTATTAATCTGTTTAATTTTTGATATGTATTGTGTGTTATTTGTTTCCTGTGGTTTATGAATGTTTTTGTCGAATTTTTATGCTGTTATTTTGCTGTTTTTAACCATGTATGTCGCTTTGAGACCCAGCCATGGAAAAAAGCAGGATAAAATTAATTAATTAATTAATTAATTAATTAATTTAAATATACATTATGTCATTAGAACTTAGCATTTAGGGAATTCTTGTATTTAGGTATACATGATTCAAACAACTACTCAATAACAGTTCTACTGGGATGAATTGTGCTAAGGACTCTTGAGGTTAGAAATCCAGGTGAAGAGCCCTGTATTGTCCCACCCGGTATCTAAATAAAATATTGGATACGTATAGCTGAAATGAGACTTTTTTATTCTCTATAAAAATTGGAAGTATTTGTAAAGTTGCAGAAATACTTGAAAACCATATGAAGTAAAGGCCAAACAACAGGAGAGTAGAGGGGAAAAAATCATGGATGCTATCCTTCCACTTCTTTGTTCCTCCAAAAAAGACAAGCGCTGGGTTGCTGTGAGTTTTCCAGGCTGCATGGCCATGTCCCAGAAGCATTCTCTCCTGACGTTTTGCCCACATCTATGACAGGCATCCTCAGAGGTTGAGGGGTCTGTTGGAAACTAGGCAAAGGTGGTTTATATATCTGTGGAATGTCCAGGGTGGGAGAAAGAACTCTTGTTTTCTTGAGGCAGGTGTGAATGTTGCAATTGGCTACCTTGATTAGCATTGAATGGCCTTGCAGCTTCAAAGCCTGGCTGCTTCCAGTCAGTGGAATCCTTTGTTGGGAGGTATTAACAGGCCCTTATTTATTCTTGTCTGGATTTCCCCTGCTTTTTTTAGTGTTGCTCTTTATCTACTGTCCTGATTTTAGTGTTTTTTTTAATACTGGTAGCCAGATTTTGTTCATTTTCATGGTTTTCTCCTTTCTGTTGAAATTGTCCATGGTGGTTGACATGGTGGTTGTTAGAGTGGTCCAGCACTTCTGTGTTCTCAGATAATATGCTGTGTCTAGGATGGTTCATCAGGTGCTCTTGAAGACAAGAACCACTGGAAAACAGTATCCTCAAGTCATAACATCCTAGAATCAGAGAACTAGAAGAGACAACAAAAGCCATGCAGTCCAGGCCCTTTCCGTGCAGGAACACATAATCAAAGCACTCCTGACAAAGGGCCAGCCTCAACTCACACACTTCCAGAAAAGGAGACTCCACTATCCTCCCATGTAGTTTCAGGACATTCTTCCTAATGCTTAGGTGGAATCATTTTCCTTCTCTGCTATTTCAGTCCATTGCTCCATTGTGTCCTAATCTCCAGAGCAGCAGGAAACATAGACTTGTATTTGAGAAACCCATGTTGATTTAAGATATCTTTCAGTATCTTAATATTGTTTCCAGCATCCATAAGGGGTTTGCTGCTACCTGTAAATACTATCAAGGGTGGCAGATCATTCAGAGAAACCTGCTGGATTGCATCACCTGAATGGCAGGTAAGCCAAGACTCTCTGTGAACAAGCTAATTCATTGATGGATGTCATAAGACATTCCAGGAGGCCTTGCCCTATTTTTCTGAATAGATATTATCAGGAACATATTTTCCTTGGCCCTGGTTTGTCCTGCCTTATTGTTGCTGTGGCTTAACTTCATTAAGCATTAAGAAACACTGAATGATTGAACACCAAACGGCCATGATGTTGAGGAAAAAAATACGACAGCCAGGGGAAAACCCAGACTCAGTTGCTTGGCGGATGTAGAGTGCTGGGTGGAGTGATACCTTGTCACCTGCTGATAAGAATCTTTTGATACGTATTGGTTTCAGTGGATAAGAACTCTTTGATACAATGCTGAGGAACATCTACTTAAGCAAAGAGTGGAGAGGTAATGCATGCATGTACTTTCCATTGGGAAGTCTCTGGTAAAGAAAGGGAGGTAGGTCCATATAATTTCCTATCTCCTCCAGCTTTGTAATGTAGTAATGGTTATTGGGAACTTCAAGTGGCATGTTCTTCCTGAACCATGAGACTCAGGGCCCTTCCACACAGCCCAATATCCCAGAATATCAAGGCAGAAAATCCCACAATATCTGAGAGAGGACTCAGGTAACCCAGTTCAAAGTAGCTATTGTGGGATTTTCTGCCTTGATGTTCTGGGATATAGGGCTGTGTGGAAGGGCCATCATTAGATGTTCTTGGGTTTCCTCAGCCTGATCTATTTTACATGCTTATTCTGAGGAAGACTATTTGTGCTCTGAAGCTTTATGTTGTTGATATTAGCAAATCAACCTGGTGAAGAATTACAGGGAGAAGGATTTAATATTCATTGGTACAGAAGGACATAAAATGGATCAGAAATTACATGATTTTGCCAAAATGCATACATTCTTGGTAAATATAGAGAGCAAAGAAGAAACAATCAAATACTATATAACACTATGTAACATGATTTTTGCTCCTGGGTTATAAATGTCATTACCTAATTGGTTCTATCATAGAAACATGGAAAAGGTTTATTAAACTGCAAAAGTGTTGTTTTTGTGAGATATCCTGCAGCACATTTTGCTATAGTTTTTCAATGAATGTCTCATAGAGTCTCAAGCAATTCAGCATAGCTTGCAGAAGCCACAAAAACAAACTTTCAAAGTAACTACTGTACAATTAAACAGGAAATAACACTTTCAAAACAGGAACAGATTTTTTTTTCAAATTTTGTTACAAAGTGTAATCTGGTGGGCACAATACTAAATTAGGGCAATTGGAAAGATGGTGGGGAAAACAGTTGAAATTTACATTAAGCGGCTAAGGGTGGAAAGGAAAGGGCCTGAGGCAATTGTGGGAGTTGAAGTCCAAAGCACCTGGAGGGCCGGAGTTTACCCATGCCTGCATTAGACGAATTCTTTTTAGATCTTCCTTTATTATCCAGAAAAAATATTCTAGTTTCCATTCTAATTTTTTATCCTCTTCTTCTAGCCAATCCAGCTTTCCTTGCTTTGCTAAATTTTCTACTATATACCTTACTAGCTGTCTCCTGCCACGTGTTGCTGTCGCCAGATCATCAGACTTTGTTTTCCAGTCTGATGATCTGGAAAATAAAGTAATGAGAAAGTGTTGGTTTCTAATATATGTAATTTCTTTATGCTTGTGAATGAACAGTATTTCTTGTTGTTTCTTTGTCAGTGTTGATGTGGAGATTGTCTGGTTTGCCTACTCTGGAATTTGCAATATATAATTGTCTTTCTTTAGGGGTCCTTTTCAAATCTATGATACTCTATCTCTCTCTGTGTGTGAGTCATATTTATCTATCTATATATATGGCTGGATGGTTCTTTTTCAGGAGGGCTTTGATTATGTTTTCTTGTTCTGGTGAAGGGAGTTGGATTAGATGGCCTTAAGTATTTTCTGTTGGTCATGGGGTTCTGTGTGGAAGTCTGGCTGAATTATGTCGTTGGTGGGGTTCCCAATGCTCTTTTATTGTAGATGAACTATAAATCCCAGTAACTACTACTCCCAAATGTCAAGATCTATTCCAAACTCCATCTGTGTTCATATTTAGGCATATGGAATATTTGTGCCAAGTATGATCCAGATCCATCATTGTTTGAGTCCACAGTGCTCTCTAGATGTAAGTGAACTCAAGGTCAATGGCCACCAAACCCTTCTAGTGTTTTCTGTTGGTCATGGGGTCCTGTGCGCCATGTTTGGTTCAATTCTATCATTGGTGGAGTTCAGAATGCTCTTTGATTGTAGGTGGACTATAAATCCCAGCAACTACAACTCCCAAATGACAAAATATTTTTTTAGTGATGGTGACTCCTCGGGTTAATAGATATCTTGTGTCCAAATTTGGTGTCAATCCATCCAGTGGTTTTTGAGTTATGTTAATCCCACAAACAAATATTACAGTTTTATTTATTAGATTTGGTTGGCATGATAGTATGATTTAATACAGCCTTCTTTTTGTGGTTTATACCATTTGCTTTTATTCATTCTGGTTTTTAAAATTTTCATTACAATATATGTTTATTATAATTTACCATTTTTTAAAGTTTTGTTTTCCCGTATTTTCACATCATGATAGAGAAGCAACAGAACACTGGGATCATATTTTAATCATTTTTCTGCTGCTGTATACCAACTTCTGCAACTTTTACCTGTTAGCTGCCTCAGTGATACTGGTGAACTTTTCCAAGACCATCTCCACTTTTTGAGAAGGCCCTGCTCTCGGTCCTAGTACGGCTGGTGGGAACGAGAGAGGGGGCCTTCTCTGTGATCGCCCCCACCTCTGGAACTCCCTCCCTAAAGAAATAAAATCAGCCCCCTCCTGTATTTCCTTCAATAAACAATTAAAAACTTATCTTTGCTCACCTGCATATGGAGGGGAGGAGGATTAGAAGTTTATATATAGTTAATATAATGGAAATCATATTTGGCTCTGTTGGTTCTTTTGGTTTTTTGGTCACTTAATAATTTTAGTAATTTTAATAACTATTAAATTAATTTTAATTGTGGTTTATATAAATTTATGTTTATGTTTTTATGTTAGATGTAAATTAATTGACAGATTATGTTATTATTAAATTTCTGGTTGTATAACATAATTTTTTCTTAGATATTGATTTATTTTGGGATCTGGTTGGTTCATTATTTTGTATTTGTATTTATGAAGGCACTATAGCATTGAATGTTTGCCATTTTTGTTGGAATCTGCCCTGAGTCCCCTCGGGGAGATAGGGTGGAATACAAAGAAAGATTATTATTATTATTATTATTATTATTATTATTATTATTAGCCATCCCCTGCCACGTGTTGCTGTGGACCACATGGGGGTTCTGTGTGGGAGGTTTGGCCCAATTCTATCGTTGGTGGGGTTCAGAATGCTCTGTGATTGTAGGTGAACTATAAATCCCAGCAACAATAACTTCCGAATGTCAAGATTCTATTTTCCCCAAACTCCACCAGTGTTCACATTTGGGCATATTGAGTATTTTTGTAGAGTTTGGTCCAGATCCATCATTGTTTGAGTCCACAGTGATCTCTGGATGTAGGTGAACTACAATTCCAAAACCAAAGGACACCAAACCCTTCCAGTATTTTCAGTTGGTCATGGGAGAACTGTGTGCCAAGTTTGTTTCAATTCCATTATTGGTGGGGTTCAGAATGTTCTTTGATTGTAGGTGAACTATAAATCCCAGCAACTACAACTCCCAAATGACAAAATCAATTTTTTTTAAGTAAAGGACATACATTGGGTTGTTAAGTGTCTTGTGTCAAAATTTGTGTCCAAATTGGTGTCAATTCGTCCAGTGGTTTTTGAGTTCTGTTAATCCCACAAACGAACATTACATTTTTATTTATATAGATTATTATTATTATTATTATTAATTCTAGCTGGAGATATTTTAAGCAATTCACCCAAAATGGGAAATGTGCACTATGTAATGCATTTAGGGGCTCTTTGCCCTATTTTTTCCTCTTTGAGAGTTCTTTGCTACTAAGATATGTTTTTGGATCACATGTTCCCCCAAGATTTCACTTGCTTTTCTTCCCCTGTTGGGACTATTTTAGACATTTCGCCTAGTAACACGGTACATAGGCTGGCAAGAAAACTTCATGAGCTATAGGGTCTCCATAATACAAACATGACTTGAATGCTCATGACAACAAGAGAGGCAAATGATTTTGTGGTCAAGCTCACTATAAAGCCTCTGGGTTTCTACACGATGAATTCTACTTGTTTTCTCACTGTATCCTGATTTTCCTTTTAGGTGCTCCATTGTGGAGATATGAATCTTCCAGAACGATGTGCCGAGAAACCTTCCTTCTTTTTCTTGTACTTCTTTGGCCTCCTCTCTCTTTCTGCATTCTTTCACCTGTATAACCAGACGTCTTTCCATCAATGGAAAAGCCACTTGAAAAACACCACCTATGTCCCCTTGATGGAAAACCCTCCTTTCCTCAACAGCACCAGTGCTACTCCTATTACAACTACTAAGCCAGTAGATTCTGGTATATGGACAGTGAACTCCATTGGACGTTTGGGGAACCAGATGGGGGAATACGCCACTCTTTATGCTTTAGCCAAACTCAATGGACACAAAGCCTTCATCCTCCCATCCATGCACCAATATCTCTCCCCAATCTTCCGGATTACTTTACCTGTGATTTCTTCTGAGGTGGTTAAAAATATCCGTTGGAGGAACTTCAATCTACATGACTGGATGTCAGAAGACTATCGTCATATTAAAGGCAAATATGTCCGCTTGACAGGCTACCCATGCTCTTTCACATTTTATCACCATATCCGTCAAGAGATACTTCAGGAGTTCACCTTCCATGATCACATCAAAGAGGAGGTCAATCAATACCTATGGACTCTGAGAAAGAAGGAAGAAGAGGTGACATATGTTGGTATCCATGTTCGGAGGGGGGATTACGTCTGGGTGATGCCACATACCTGGAAAGGTGTGGTGGCTGATAAAGGCTACCTGGAAAAAGCCATGCACTACTTCAGAGTGAAGTATGACAACCCCATCTTTGTGGTGACCAGCAATGGGATGGACTGGTGCAAGAAAAACATTAATGCTTCCAGGGGGGATGTTTACTTTGCTGGGGATGGGCGAGAGTCATCTCCAGGGAGAGATTTTGCTCTCCTTGCCCATTGCAACCATACAATAATGACCATTGGGACATTTGGGATCTGGGCTGGTTACTTGGCTGGTGGGGAGACAGTGTACTTAGCCAACTACACCCTACCAGACTCTCCCTTTCTCAAAGTCTTCAGGCCTTCAGCAGCCTTTTTGCCTGAATGGATAGGCATCCCAGCGGACTTGTCCCCTCTGCTGAACAAAACAAAAGTGACACGTTAGTTATGACTCAGTGATGTGACACAGTTTTTCTTGTCTGGGATCTGTTCCTCAGGGCGATGCAGGAGACTGATATCAGGAATTCATGTCAACCAAGTGCCAGAATAATGCAATTGCATTGAGGTATATAAGAGACAGTTCCAGTTACGGTATGTTTCCATTTTGCATAAACCACATCACTGCAGCAAGACAACATATGGTGTGATTCAGTTACAAGCCTTCACATCATTATGCCCTTAGAAAGATTCAAACCTAACATATGGACTTCTCTCTTTCACATCATGAATCTTAAATATTCATATACCTCACTTATAGGAATTGTGTTCCTGAGCATTTGGTACCAGAGGGACAAATAACGTGGTGAAAACAGACATGTTCCTGCATTGTGAAAAAAGAAAGTAAGAAAACAAATAATGTTTTAGCATACCATCTATTCAAATTGAATAAAATAAGTATGTAAAATGAAACAACCAGGTCAGATAAGCCTTACATGGGACTCTTCTAGAGATCTCTTGAAGGCTTCTTGCAAAATGCATCCAGGGGTAACTTTTCTATTCTATAGCCTCTATTTTATTTATGATGTCTATTTCCTTTAATTGCTGTAGTTCCATTCTGGGAAGTGTAGTTTAGCGAGGGATATTTAGCATACTCAGCCAGACAGTTCAATTTTCTTTCTAAACTACAACCCCCAAGATCCCATAGGATGCAGCTATGGTTGCTAAAGTGGAATACAACTGCAGTAATGGTGAAGTGTGGAAAGGTCCCAGCAAATTAAAACATTTCAGGAAAACAAAGGAAATGGGCTTTATTGAAAAAAATCATTCTAGGATAGCTAGGATGCTGTTCTGTGTTACTCTTGCTTTGTGTTTGGAAGGGGAATAAGGAGGCTGGAATTTAGCACAGCAGGTTAAACTTCCAGCTGCAGAAAATCTTGCCAATCAAAAGGTTGACAGTTCAAGTCCGGGTTGGGGTGAGCTCCCAACCATCAACTCAGCTCTGCTCATCTAGCAGCTCAAAAAAGTAATGTGAGCAGGTAAATAGGTACTGCTTTGGCAGAGAGGTAATAAAAGGCAGCAATTTGATTGGGAGAGCGTCTAAAGACAACAAAGCTCCTTGACATCGAAAATGGAGTGACAGCACACTGCCCCTTCCCTAGTGGCTGAAGCCAAGCACAACCTCCAGATGCCGGAGATGGAAAAAGATGGGAAGCCTTTACCTCTGTTTATGTACTGTCTGTCTTTGTTACTTTTATAATGGCATTGAATGTTTGCTGTATATGTGTACTGTAATCCACCCTGAGTCCTCTCGGAGAGATAAGACAGAATATAAATAAATTATTATTATTATTATTATTATTATTATTATTATTATTATGGGGGCATAAATTCACCACTGAATCACATCAACACACTTGATAAAACTATGTAACAATTTTTTTTTAAAAAAATTGTTCCTGGTTTGAAAGTGTTATTTAATTGTGTGGTACTTACTTTGAAAGTAGTTGTTCTAGTCCATAAACTTTGTTTTTGTGGTTGTTACAAACTGAGTTGAATTGGTTAAGACTCTAGGAGATATTCATTGAAAACCCATAGCAAAATGTGCTGCAGCTTGTCCATCCTGAAAAAACATTTATTTTTGCAGTTAAATAAACTTTTTTCATGTTTAATAATAGAGCCATTTAAAAATGACATCCATAACCCAGAACACAAATTGTGTTACATCGTGCAATAACAGGCGATATCAGAAAGGGAGACTGATCAGATAAACAAGAGGGAAGACTCCCAGATCATCCTAGCTGTCTGCTTGTATTACGACTGACCTCTCCATGTCTTCTCCAACTTCCAAAACAGTGATCATGTGTGGTCAGACTATGACTGGAATCCTGTTGATGTCTTATGCATGTGTCAGTTCCTCTCTGGCACTCTCTCTCTCCACCTTTCATATGGCTATCTACTCATCTTGCCTTTAGGCAACATCTTCCCTCTTGCCTTTGTCCCCCAATGATAATTACCATAATACTGAAGGTGTCACCACATCAACATACCCACAAATTTTGCATTTCTAAAGCTATTCACACATACAGTCTGCTTATAGAGGTCTATCCTTGGTGACATCAATCCATAAACTTTGTTTATGAAACCTTATGCTGCCAACTTCATTCTCTCAGTTAATCTCTAAGGTGCATCAGAATCCCTTTGCATTGCGGAACTGGTTGGTCATTTGTCTTCAATGATGAATGTCTGCATTCAGTTTAGTGGAATTGTGCATTCATTGGGATGCACATTTCTAGCCAATGTGTATCCCATCTGGGTTTATTTATTTATTTATTTCTGTTGCTTATACCCCGCCCTTCTCACCCCCAAGGGGGGACTCAGGGCGGCTTACAAAAAGAAGGCACAATTCGATGCCTTATCCAAATACATACAATTATAAAAACAATTACAATAGTTAGACAATTAACGAATTAAAAACATCAGTATATAACACAATAACACAACAATAAACAGTCTCATGGTCAGTGTCTCGAGTTCCATAGGTCCAATAGGTTTCGTCATTATTTGCCCATCATTATGGTCTTTCTTTTTTAGCTGCCAGAATTTCCAAAAGCCTGGTCCCACATCCAAGTTTTCAGCTTTTTCCTAAATGAGAGAAGAGAGGTTGCTGATCTAATCTCCCCGGGGAGTGAGTTCCACAGGTGGGGGGCCACCACTGAGAAGGCCCTGCTCCTCGTCCCCGCCAGTCTCACTTGTGATAAAGGCGGGGTCGAGAGCAGGGCCTCCCCAGAGGATCTTAAACTCCGAGGTGGGTTGCTGAGAGTTTTCGGGGTTGTATGGCCATGTTCCACTAGCAAGCTTCATCATACTCAAATTCAAGCTTACTAATAACATTCAAACTTTCTTTAAACAGACAAGGGTTCTTCTCCCATTCTGGACATCCCACAGGTGTAGATACACTCCACTTGCCTCACTGCCAACACAGCCTCTGAAGATGCCAGCCACAGATGCAGGGAAAATGTCAGAAGAGAATACTGCTGGAGATACAGCCCGAAAAACTCATAGTAACCCAATGATTCTGGCCATGAAAGCCTTTGACAATGCATCCCATCTCTTCCTGCTGAAATGGCCACCCATTTCATTTGCAATCTTCACTTGCAAATTTTGTTGTGTAATATTGCTCCCAAACATGGATTTCATACATAGTACAAGGCAGAGATTCATGTTTTGCAGCCTTGCTATAGCCTTTGGTTTACACCTCCAACAGATTTCCAATTTTGGTGGCTGTTCCTAGGTTTTGAACCTCCCTCCCATTGAAAGCTTCAGTTGGCTCCTTCTCTGATCTCTCATAGTTGTTGTGGGCTTTTGAGTTGTTCCTGACTTATGGTAACTCAAAGGCAAACCTATAACTGGGTTTTATTGGCAAAATTCCTTCAAAGATTGCACCCTTCTGAACCTGAGAGTGCGTGACATATCCAGGGTCACGTATTGGTTTCCATGACCGAGCAGGGATTTGAATCCTAGTCCCTAGAGTGGTAGTCCAGCACTCAAATCACTACTCTAGCTCCCAAATATCCAGCCTGTTTTAGTTAACACATTGCTGCAAAACGGACTTATTATCAAAAGTCCCTTCTATTAAGGTACATGGTTAAGTGTGCGTATTAAGAGGAAAAGAGTCCCCTAATTAACTGCAAGCCACAAGCTGAGTAATTAAGGCTGCTGTGAGTTTTCCCAGCTGTATAGCCATGTTCCAGAAGCATTCTCTCCTGACGTTTCACCCACATCTATGGCAGACATCCTAAGAGATTGTCAACCTCACAACCTCTGAGGATGCCTGCCATAGATGTGGGTGAAATGTCAAGAGAGAATGCTTCTGGAACATGGCAATACAGCCTGGAAAACTCACAGCAACACAATGATTCTGGCCATGAAAGCCTTCGACAACACATGGAGTAATTAGGATCAATCAGTTTTGGCCACTCCCAAAGGGGAGTGTTTGTTCTATGATTTGGGTTTACTTAACATTTGCTCCTGGTCTTGCTTAGGGGAATAAACTGAAGTAGACTCTTATTCACAGTATTGGGCCAACTAAGTTTTGCATTGCATGCAGGGAAGGAAATAATAAAATAAACAGTCCAGGGCAAATAGAAAGGCAGACTGTTGGAATTTACTGCTTGGTAAATTGTAAAATCTCTCATTTACCACCTGTTGTAGTAAAGTATCAAACATGTAATTCAGTGCAAAAAAAGTTGCACAGTCATCTAATTGAGGAACAAAATAATTTTGATTGCTGAAAGTGTTCCTGCCCAGCTGCTTCTTTAGCTTTTTTTGGGCAAAGCTGCCATTTCTTCCCACATAAGTTACTTTCTTTAAAAATGTAGAATAAATTAGATAGCTAATTTGCAACAAACTTTAGCTTTGGAAGTCCCAAATAGCTGTGACTGGCTTGACCCATCCCTGAAGAATTTTCCCATTCACTTCTGCAAAGATTGGAGGGAAACTTCACCCAAGCCTTTGAAATAGGCTCTATCACAGACACGGGCAAACTGTGACCCACCAGGTATTTTGGACTTCAACTTTCACAATTCCTAACAGACTCAGGTCCCTTCCTTTCCCCTCCTCAATCATGTAAGCAGCTGTGGGGGGAAAGGAAAGGGCCTGAAGCTAGGAATTGCCTGGAGAGCCAAAGTTTGCCCATGCCTGCTCTATTAGTTGCACCATACATTTTTTTGTAAGATTGGAGCTGAACACCAGAGGAATAATAGGCCAAGTACTGTCTGGCACATGTCTTTGTTATGCTATGTGTTGCCATGAGAGCTCAAATGGCCCAAGACAAGCCTAGTATTCTTGAGAATCATTCAACTCTTTAGCCAGAGGAAAGAATCAAAGTATGTCTTGCTTTAAAAAAGAATAATGGACTGAGGCAAAGACATGAAGGGAACTGAGTCTGGGAGACATGTGGGCATCTTAGATACTGGATAGAAATCTAGCATGGGAGTAGTGGATATCAGTTTTCCATTGGTGTTTACATTGTGTGCCCTCAGTTTGTATAATAATAAACTTTATAATAATAATAAAAAACTTATATATACCCTGCCACCATCTCCCCAAAGGGACTAGGGGTGACTCACAGAAGCACTACCAGTACTGAGCATAAAATGAACAATACACAAACATATAGACTATAACAACATAAATTACAACAGCAAACATGCATAAAATGACACATAATAAAAAATTTAAAATTCAGAAAATGCAGTGGTGCCTGCAGATAAAACTGGCAGTCTTAAATTAGCAACCCAAGTTCCAGACTGAAGCAGTCACTAAGTCCTCACGTATAACCATTAAAATCTACTCAAGGTCAAAGGCCTGTCTAAAAAGCCAAGTTTTTAGACTAGATGAAAAGCATGGAAAGTGGGGGCTAACCTAATCTCTCCAGGGGAGGCATTCTAGAGCTGGGGAGTCACCACTGAGAAGACCCTCTCTCTTGTCCCCACCAGCCAAATTTGAAATGGTGGTGGGACTGAGAGGAGGGCCTCCCCAGAAGATCTCAGTGCCTGCACTGGTTCATAGAAGGAGATGCGGTCTCGAATATAGGTTGGACCCAAAGCATATAGGGCTTTATAGGTAATAACTTGCACTTTGAATTGGGCCCGGAAATTTGTTGGCAGCCAGTGCAGCTGCTTTAATAGGGGCATGGTGTGATCCCTATAGCTAGCTCTGGTTAGTAACCTGGCTGCCGACCTTTGCACTAGCTGCAGTTTCCGAGCCGTCTTTAAAGGCAGCCCCACATGGAGTGCATTGCAGTAGTCCATTCTGGATGTATACAGTAAGACCCTCACATAACCACAGAGCACATGAGTGCCAACATTCATGACTTGCCTCTTTAAATCTGTGATAACTTTGCTTGCGAAATGAGGCTCTGGAAGTAACCAGGCTCTAGTGAAAAGCATAAAAACACACAGATATGAGAGAAAACACAAGTATTGTCTAGAATAGAAGTCATTAGAAGTCAATAGAAGTCATTTTAAGGGCACAATTCTGTACAGATTTACTTGAAAATGTGTGGGTCTTACTTTTGAGTAAAGTGGATCTTACTTTTGAGTAAGAATGTATAGACTTTTCTTCCTTTCCCGTGCAAAACAACCCACTCTTGAAGACTCAAGGTGAAAGGAGATTCAGCTGTTGATATGCTCAGAGGTGAAAGGAAAGTCTGAGGCTGCACAATACATGTTATAGGAATATGAGAAAAAAAGATATATAGACATAGTAAAATAAGAAATGGAACATATAAACATTGCAATAATTGTAGTGAGATAAAGCAGAAAGACGGGAAGAAGACGACAGGAAAGCTTAGAGAAGACAATGATGCTGGGGAAAATGGAAGGAAAAAGGAAGAGGGGCCAACCAAGGGCAAGATGGATGGATGGCATCCTTGAAGTGACTGGCTTGATTTGAAGGAGCTGGGGGTGGTGACGGCTAACAGGGAGCTCTGGCATGGGCTGGTCCATGAGGTCACGAAGAGTCGGAAGCGACTGAACGAATGAACAACAAAGCAGAAATGGGAAAGGAAGGAGTTTGTGGCTTGCTGCTGATCAGAGCTGTCCCAGGTCCTGAATTTCAGGAATCTGATCTTTGGTGCAAAAAGCTGGTTTAATTGGGTTCTTCTTTGGTGTAAGTCAGGACCAAGGGACCTGCTGCCCTCCAGATATTGTTAAACTAAGGGTAAAGGTTTCCTCTTGACATTAAGTCTAGTTATGTCGGACTGTGGGGGAGGGGGTGCTCATCTCAATTTCTAAACCAAAGAGCCAGCGTTGTCCGTAAACACCTCCAGGGTCATGTAGCCAGCATGACTGCATGGAGCACCATTATCTTCCTGCCAAGGTGGTAACTATTGATCTACTCACATTTGCATGTTTTTGAACTGCTAGTTTGGCAGAAGCTGGTGCTAACAGAGGGAGCTCACCTCGCTCCTTGGATTCAAACTGCTGACCTTTTGGTCAGCAAGTTCAGCAGCTCAGATGTTTAACCTGCTGTGCCACTGGGAGCTAGAGTAAAATCCCCAATATTCCAACTATTGACCATGCTGGTTGGGACTCATGGGGGAGGTAGTTCAGCAACATCTGGAGGGTGGTTTTAAGTGCAGTCTTCCATATCTTGACTTTTGGTTACTTTAATCAAAAGGCATATATGTGTGATTCCTCCTGTCGTTTCTTCATACATATATTAGAAGTTCAGGAGTTAGGCCATTTGGGATCACTTTATCTGGAATTACTGCTAATTTTAATATTTTGGGGGATTGGGTTTAATAGCCCATGAGCCTATAAATATTTTATCATGTTGAGAGTTTTTGCTGCCATGTGTGTGTGTGTATAAAATTCTCACTTCTGGAGAATTTTCATCCGTAAAGGCAGTTAAAACAACCTTTCAAATACATAACAACAGTGCTGAAGCCATCTAGTGGTTACCTGTAGAATTGATAAATATTGAAATTGTTGTGGTGCTCTCTACTCACACACAGAGCTGTTTTACAAAACAATAAGGAAATACAGATATATTTTTCCTTATTGCTTTCTCTTGGTATGGACGTGTATGGCTGGACTGTGTGGGTGGGTATAGGTATTCCAATGCACAAACACAACATCATAAATCCAATTTAAAATGTGCAGAAGAGGAGTTGTGCTGTCGTACCCAAGCTGCTTTTAAGGTCTCTTTGGCATTAATGTGTCTTATTTCTCTGTCAGTTTGAGATATGCTGTATTGCCTTCTTTTGGAACAAGGAACCCCACAGAATCAATGTCCATACCGTTGCTTTGAGGAAAAGGTAACAATTTATTAACAGATCTTGGGTCCAACTCCACCCAGGCACTAGCTTGATTTCCCCACAACAAAGTTCATATTTAAAACTTGAAAGGTAACTTAATGATTTTGAAGCTGCCCCGACATGGACATTTCTGAGGAGAACAGATGATAGTTTTCCTGAGAAGAGATGACAAGTTTTCCTTGCTCTCAGTCTCTGGTATAGGGGCCTCTGAGGTGCCCAATGCCCCAAGGCATTAACCAGTACTAATTGGCTGTAGTACTGGTTATAGGAGGTAACTGGTCTGAAGAAATTGGTTGTAGGTAATATAACTGGTTATAAGAACAACTGGTTATGAACTACAACTGGTTATATAGTATTGACTGGTTATATAGTACTCACTGGTTATGAAGTACAACTGGTTATATAGCATTGACTGGTTATGAAGTACAACCGATTACATAGTATTGACTGGTTATGAAGTACAACCAGTTATATAGTATTGACTGGTTATATAGCACAACTGGTTATGAAGTACAACTGATTATATAGTATTGAAAGGTTATATAGGACAACTGGTTATGAAGTACAACTGATTATATAGTATTGAAAGGTTATATAGCACAACTGGTTATAAAGTACAATTGGTTATATGGTACTAGCCATCCCCTGCCATGTGTTTCTGTGGCCCAGTCTGTGTATACGTGTTTTGTGTGTGTATATGTGTGTATATGTGTGTATATATTTGTGTATATGTGTATTTACGTGGTTATGCGCATGCGTTGTAATGTATTATTTATTTATTTATGGCTTTTAAAGTTTACTCTGCTGTGTTTTTCAATGTTTTTATGGGTGATGGTCACTTGTTGGCTTGATAGGTGTTACTGTGTCCAAATTGGTTGTCAATTTGTCCAGAGGTTTTTGGGTTATGTTAATCCCACAAACTAACATTACATTTTTATTTATATAGACCAGCCGTCCCCTGCCACGCGTTGCTGTGGCCCACATGGGGGTTCAGTGTGGGAGGTTTGGCCCAATTCTATCGTTGGTGGGGTTCAGAATGCTCTCTGATTGTAGGTGAACTATAAATCCCAGCAAGTACAACTCCCAAACGTCAAGATTCTATTTTCCCCAAACTCCACCAGTGTTCACATTTGGGCATATTGGGTATTTGTGTAGAGTTTGGTCCACATCCATCCTTGTTTGAGTCCACAGTGATCTCTGGATGTAGGTGAACTACAACTCCAAAACCAAAGGACACTGCCCACCAAACCCTTCCAGTTTTTTCTGTTGGTCATGAGAGAACTGTGTGCCAAGTTTGGTTCAATTCCATCGTTGGTGATTGTAGGTGAACTGCAAATCCCAGCAACTACATCTCCCAAATGACAAAATCAGGTTTTTTTAGTGAAGGACATACATTGGGTTGTCAATTAGGTGTCTTGTGTCCAAATTTGGTGTCAATTTGTCCAGTGGTTTTTGAGTTCCGTTAATCCCACAAATGAACATTACATTTTTATTTATATAGATTGATTGGTTCTGAAGTAAAACCAGCTATATTGTATTGACTGGTTATATAGCACAACTGGTTATGAAGTACAACTGGTTATATAGTATTGACTGGTTATATAGTACAACTGGTTATGAAGTATAACTGGTTACATAGTATTGACTTGAAATGGCTTGTCCAATCCTGAATCTCTGGGACCAACTGAAGACATATCCGGCCACAAGTATTCCTTGGTGGTCTTTGATCTAAAATGGCTCCTTTACCTCAGGAAAAGTGGCGTGGCCAACTAACTGACACAAAATGGCTCCTTTTCCTCAGGCAAAAGGGGCAAACAAAATGGCTGACACAAACCAGGAAGGGTTTTCCTAAACTCCACCTCATAAAAACCAACATAGAAGTAACTGCTATAAAACTATGGGTGAGGAAGCCAGATAAAGGGACCTGCAACTTGTGCAGTTTCAGCACAGGAGGAAAGGCTACGAATAAGGCAATACTGGAATTCACCCTGCTGGGAAGAACACAAAAGCTTGAGAAAGAAAGTGGGAGAAAAAGCCAAAATGTCCTGGAATTACAAAAAGCATTATCTGGATCTCAGAAATAGAAGTGGTACTTTCATGCAAGAGCTGAGCTGAAGATCTTAAGAGTGGGTTGATATAAGTGTAGATACAAACCCATTGGGGAGTTCACCACAAGAGATTTTTTCCTACAGATTGAGACAGCTCAGCACCCAGATGATGTGGTAGATGTTGCAGAGTTGTGAATTTCCTGTGACTTCAGATATAATCTGGATATCCACAGTGAGCAAGACTGTATGTAGTTGAGCTAGAGACAATGTGCCTTCAGAACTGACTATTAGAAGCCCACCAGCTTCATCATTCTCTTTTGTTGGTAAGGATCACCAAGCTAGGAAAGACCAAACAAGGAGCTGGTCTGTGTAGTGGTTGATAAAAGTATTAGTGTGTGTATGCGAGGTTGTGGAATTTAAGTTTGGAACCAGGAGTTCATCCCCACCTCTCTACTCCAGAGATCATTGCCTCTATGGCAGTAATAGGAAACAGGTAGAATTCAAGATGTTTCTGGACTTTTTTTCTCATCTTGAAGGTACAACCGATGCCTTTATTTCAATCCAATATCACCTGGAGAAGTACAGCTGTCCAACTTATTATTATTATTATTATAACTTTATTTGTACCCCACTAGCATCTCCCAAGGGATTCGATGCGGCTTACAACGGGCCAAAGCCCACACAGTACAACAATACAACAATACAGTACCTAGCAAATAAACAGTCCATCTTCATAGCAATACAACACTCATCTTCATAGCAATACAAGAATGTGGTTATTTAGGCAATAATGGATACAATATGCATATGTAGAGATAGATTTTTACTTCAGGCTAATGACATATTTGGAAAGATGAAAGGTTCAACCAGAGGCCTCATTATTCTAAAGGCACCAGGCCCCATCTAGTCTTGGAAGCTAAGCATGGTCAGATCTAGTTAATACTTGAAAACGACATCATCAATGAATACTGGGTATTGTAGGCTATATTTCAGAGGAAAGATCTGGAAAAGCTACCTCTGAGTATTTCTTGCCTAAGAAAACTCTACTGAAATTCATGGTTCTTCATAAGTAGACAGGTAACTTGGAGGCAACACACATATAAGACTGAACCAAGGGATGGAGTCATGTGGCTTCTCGGATGTTGTTGGGTTGCAATCCTAACATCCCTTACCATTGCTTGCAATATTTGGAGGGACACTTAATTTCCACCCCAGTCTAAGCCATGGAAAGATCATCAAGAATCTTACTAAAGCCCTCTTTGTGGATGTGGTATGGATTGTAGTGTTCTGTGTGTCTTCAAGTTGTTTCTAATTTCTGATGACCCTAAGGCAATGGTTCTCAATCTTTCTAATGCAGTGAGTACTTAATACAGTTCTTCATGTTGTGGTGACCCCCAACCCTAGCATGCCAGCCACGTGACCTTGGAGGTGTCTACGGACAATGCCAGCTCTTCGGCTTAGAAATGGAGGTGAGCACCAACCCCTGGAGTCAGACATGACTGGACTTAATGTCAGGGGAAAACCTTTACTTACCTTTACTACTTCATAACTGTCATTTTGCTACTGTTATGAATTGTAATGTATTTTCAAGATGTATTTTCGTTCATTGGATGAAATCGGGCACAACTACCCAATAAGACCAAATTTGAATACTAGTGGGATTGATTTTGTCATTTGGGAGTTGTAGTTGCTGGGATGTATAGTTACCCACCAATCAAAGAACATTCTGAACTCCACCAATAATGGAATTGAAGCAAACTTGGGACATGACCAACAGAAAATAATGGAAGTGTTTGGTAGGGATTGACCTTGAGTTTGGGAATTGTAGTTCACCTACATCCAGAGAGCACTGTCGACTCAAGCAATGATGGATCTGGACCAAACTTGGCACAAATACTCAATATACCCAAATATGAACACTGGTGGAGTTTGGGAAAAATAACCTTGACATTTGGAAGTTGTAGTTGCTGGGATTTATAGTTCACTTACAATCAACGAGCATTCCGAACCTCACCAATGATAGAATTGGGCCAAACTTCCCCCTCAGAACCCCCATGACCAACAGAAAATTGGTCATGAGATTTGGGAGGGATTTGGGAGGAATTGACAATGATTTAGAGGAGAGTGCGCCTGCTCTCCTCTCCCCCCTTGAAGTCAAAGAAACAGCCTTCCTATTGGCTTACAGGCCAGCTGAGAGGCCGGTCAATCACAGCAGGAGGAGGGATTTTGGTGGGAGGTTTCGCCTTCTGTTTCCAAAAAGGAAGAGAAGGACAGGTGGAGAGGTCTTCAGCCTTCTCTGCCAAAGGGGTTCCTGAGACCACCAGAAATATATGTTTTCTGGTGGTCTTTAGCAACCCCACTGAAACCCCCCTCGCAACCCTCCCAGGGGTCCCGACCTCCAGGTTGAGAAACAATGCCCTAAAGTGAGCCTATAATGGGATTTTCTTGGCAAGGTGTGTTCAGAGAGGGTTTGCCATTGCCTTCCTCTGAGGTTGAGAGAGTCTGACTTGCCCAAGGTCATCCAGTGGGTTTCCATAACTGAGCAGGGATTCAAATCCTGATTTTTGCTAGTCCAACACACAAAACACTACATGAAGAAAGATGTGACTCCTCTTTTGTGATGCCTTTTTCCTCTTTGCAGGTTGCTGGCCAGATCAGGCAGAAATTATTCAAAAAGGTAAGACTAGGTTATGATTGAGAGCAGTGGATGGCAATACCAGGCTGGTTCCTTTGAGCCCCCCCCCCCCCCCAGAGGTTTGAAATTATCTTTCCACAGGCAAGAGGAAGAATAGCATAAGGAATTTTGTAACTGTGAAGTGTGCGAGGTAAGTCAAGTTTCTTCTCAACATGCCTTATGATCCACTGATGTTTCCTCTATGATTAGGCAAAAGTGAAGTAGTTTGCAAGTCTCATGCAGCTTGAGAAAATGATCTCATCTTCATACAGTACTCACAAACAGAGGTCGTGGTTTTATGTCCAAGTCAAAGGATTGTTCATTCCTAGCATGTTAAGCATGAAAAAAAGATTAATGCAAACATATTCCACTAAAGAAATAAAAAATATATAAATCTGCATGGAAGAACTTTGAGAGGAGGGTTTTCTCTGAATTCCCCCATTATCACGGGTGCCAGTTTTGAGAGGATATGATAGATCAGGCATGGGCAAACTTTGGCCCTCCAGATGTTTTGGACTTCCACAAATCCTAACAGCCTCAGGCCCCTTCCTCCCCCCCCCCTTAACTGCTTCAGCTTTTAGGATTTGTGGGAGTTGAAGTCCAAAACACCAGGAAGGCTGAAGTTTGCCCATGTCTGTGATACAGCCTTCTTTGGGATTGCTTCCAAATTATGGAATCCACTCCAGTATCTTTGTGATTTGCATTATATTGGCAAGGGCTTCTAATTCACAGTGGGAACTCACTCTGATACATGACATCCTCATTTCTACTTTAGGGACATGCTTGGCTAGGCTTTGTTTACTTTTTACTTGTAGCAATCTACCTTTACATCCTTATTCTCTGAAGATGTCACAAAAAATTGATCTCAAATTTTCCTTCCAAGGCCAGGCTTAGTTCTAATTTTGAAAACATTGCAACTTGGACAAAATGATCAAACAAGTGCAGAAGACAGGACTGTTTTCCCAAATTTTGAACAACTACATGTATTATTCCCTTCCCATTTACCTGATTAGTTGGTGGTGCTGGATCTGGGTCTGCATCTAGGGCTGGTGACAAAGAGGTTTCACCTAAGGATTCCTGCTTTGAGCGTTGTTGGGGGCTGACTTCATATGCTTTTGTGCTGTGGCAATCCAAAGTCATGAGACAGCCAAGCAGAAGAAGAATCAGGGCTCCAATGACACAGTGAATTATGTTTGCCACAGTGTAATCTGGTTTCTCTAGAATGAGACAAGTTAAATCAGGATCTAGACCCATATGAATGTGGATAGGAAGATCATCATTCACAGTTTATGCCATCTCAACAACAGATGAAATATTTAAAAATTGAAGTGTGATCAAAATGTATGGCCAGGCAACAAGACAACAAAAGTTATTAAGAAGGAAGAAGGCATTAAAATACTGTTTTAAAAAGAACAATCCTGATATTTATGTATAAATATAAATAAGGCAAAATTCTGAAAGTGACTCCCTGGAGGCATATGCCCTGGAGATAGCCTCCTGATACAAGACCACAGTGTTTAAATTTTATATAAATTTAAATGAGGGAAATTATGCCATTTGAATATTCAAAATAAATAAATAATGATCTCTAGGGAAGTGAGAAAAGTAAATATGGAAGGAATTGCATTTCTTGACTGGCATCTTCCTAGTGATGTTGGCATATTTATGTTCTCCTAAACAAACGACTGGATTTTTTTGTCAGATGTGGAAGTTCACATTCAGTTGAAAGTTACAGAAGATTTGTCCTTGCACACAAACTGCCTTTGCACATACAATTGTGTACTGTGCACTGCAATCCACATTTCATATTTGTTTGCACATTCAATTGAAAACCTGGTTTGGGGTGAGTTAGGATTTCTTGTCAAACAACTCTTCCTGGAGGCTTCCATGTATGAAAAATTATGTTATGCTCAAATATTTTTACCCAGGTGAGGGGCACATTGAGGGGCAGAAGTCTCTAGAAATGACTTTGGGGCTGCATGGAGTCCATAGAATATGCTTTCCATACCCTTGATTTAATCCCACTGAGTAATTAGACCTCAAGGCTTTATTATTAACACACACTCTGAAATACCAAGATACCATCAAGAGACATGCTGCATTATCACCGGATGAGAAACTCCCTGCTGGACACACAGAAGACTGGGCAACCTGGAAGGTGCTGAACAGACTGTGCTCTGGCACCACGAGATGCAGAGCCAACCTTAAGAAATGGGGCCACAAAGTGGTGTCCATGACATGTCAATGTGGAGAAGAGCAAACCACAGACCACTTTCCACAATGCAGTTTTAGCCCTGCCACATGTGCAATGGAGGACCTTCTTATAGCAACACCAGAGGCACTCCAAGTGGTCAAAGGAAATTTAGTATAATGCCAGGTTTGTAACTTTGTTTGTAGTTTTTCTATACAATTTAACTATATTCTCAAGTCGTTTCTGACACAATAAATAAATAAAAATCAAGAGTGGGTACCATACCTGATACCAAAAGCTGCAAGATTTCACTGGGCTGTGAGTATACAAAACGGTTACCAACAGCTGTATAGCTGCAACTATAATTCCCACTGTGCTCCAAGCTGATATTGGGGATAAAAAATGTGCCCATGTCAAAATCAGTCTCCATTTCAAGGCCTGGAGTTGGGCTTCCATTCTTATGGAGATAGAACTTCATATTTGAACTGCTAATTGTACATGAGATGGTAACATTCTCCCCAATCATTGTATTCCCACGCTTGGAAATAGTTGGTTGCTCTAATTTGGGATCTGTGTGCAGAAAGAAAGAGGAGGAAAATGAAAGTAAGCTACCACCGTAAGAGAACTCTTGGGTAAAGGGCAGTGAGTTGGATGAAAGGTCTCAGATTTTGGTCCTAGTCTTTCCAATTTAACACTGGGCCAAAATAAACCAACCTGTGTATCTGGTAATGAAAACACATATGGATCTCCAAAATAAAAGTGGAAAAAATAGGAACAAAATCTGGGCTTCTTTGGTCTATTTAATTGGTCTGTATGCACGCTCAGATCTAAAGTCAACATGTGCTCCCACTGAACAAGAAGATATTCATTTTTTGAGCTACTGGCTTTTTACTTCAGTTCTAGCATAGCCATGGGAGATTCTGAAAGTTATAGTCCACATACATACATATATACATACATGCGTATCTATCGATCAATCAATAGAGACATTCAAAATCTGGTCCAGATTAAAGTAAATCTGGATGGTCTATACCACATTACATGTCAATCATTATTTTGAAAAATGCTGAATTAGGATCTTTACCCAATAGAAAAATTTCCAAAGAATCACTGGGTTCTGACATCAAGGACCCGGATGGAGGTTTGTAACTGCAGTGGTATTTTCCTCCTTGCTCTTTCTTCACAATGCTGATGAAGAATTCAGCTGTATGGTTGTCTGGTTGCATAATTTGTGGTTTGTGGTCCTCATCATCAGTATTTTTTATAGTATAAATCTTATAAAGGTAGAAAGTACTGTTCAGATGGAATGTATTGTTGAGATTATGGACTCTGCAGAGAATACTGATGTTGGATTGCAGACGGGTCATCCCACTTGGAGAAAGAGAAATGCTGGGCTTCATTAGAGTAGGATCTGCAAAGCAAATAAAGGCAGGAAGCAGCAAGGCTTTGAAGCTGCAAGACCATTCAATGCTTATCAAGCTGGCCAGTTGCAACATCCACACTTGCCTCAAACAGACAACAGTACTTTTCCCCACCCTGGATATTCCACAGATATTCCTCACTTGCCTAGTTTCCAACAGACCTCACAGCCTCTGAAGATGCTTGCCAGAGATGTGGGTGAAACATCAGGAGAGAATGCTTCTGGAACATGGCCATACAGCCTGAAAAACTCTGAGCAACCCAGTGATTCCGGCCATTAAAGCCTTTAACAACATAAAGGCAGCTTAATGCACACACTTTTACAGCACCACCCATCACCCCTCGACTAAGAGTGGGTCACAAATGTATGATTCAAGATAACAGTGAAATCAACCATAAAATACACTAGAACTGGGGTTTCCCTATGGAAATCCTTATTTGCATCATATTTTCCCAATCTGCATAGATCCTACTTTTGCACACACATTATGGCAAATGTATCTTAGACAGACCCCGGGTGAATTCACCTTAATATGAGTTTGTTTTCAAAAACTCCCTCCCTTTTTTGTACTATTGGTAGCCACATAACAGTGATTAAAAGTAAAGGTAAAGGTTTGCCCTTGACAATCAATATAGTTGTGTCTGACTGGGGGGGGGGGGGGGGGTCTCATCTCCATTTCTAAGCCAAAGAGCCAGCGTTGTCCATAGATGTCTGCATGGAGCACCATTACCTTTCCGTTGATAGTATAACTTTTGAAACTGATGTAAGTGTACCTTCTAGAATGAATGAATGAATATATATATATATATTCTCATCCACTAGTGTGAAAAATACGATATATTTGGAAAGATACCCTGACAGAATGGATAGTACCTGACCTTCAGAAGTGGATTGTGTTTGAGTTGTACATCACTATGTATGATGCTAATTCTTCTGACCTGGGACCCTTTCCACAGTGTGTAATTAAAGTGCTATGATAGGGGGTGCAGTTTAGGGAGGAGCATTAAGAGTTCTCTGCCAGAAGACTCCAGCATCTCACCAAACTACAAGTGCAGGAACTGAGTCTTTAATAATGCAGCACCCATTTGCTCTGTCCATCCCACTGTCCAACACAAAACAGACCTCCAAGACCTTCCTTCGAAACTGATACCAAGATGCCACAGGGAAACTCCTAATAATGCCCCAAATAAAGAGTAAAGTACAGAGTAGCTCTTTTACCTGTTATTTGGATTGTCACATTCTTGCTCTGCAATGAGATTACAAAAGGCTGTGAAGAGCTGCTATAACTACACGCATATTTCCCTCCGTGTGCTAAGGTTGCATTGCTGATAAAAAATGTGGTCTCATTAGCTTCTAGACTATGGTGAGAAATTACATGATCATCCTTTAGAAGAAAATAGTTTCCATTCAGGGCTGACTCTCCGCAATTGACACTGATATTGCTCTCAAGGACAACAAACTTCATATTCTCAGAGGAGATGTTGGGTTTGGGTAATGAGGGATCTGGGCAAAAGAAAAACTGAGTCAGCAACAGCATCACCATTACATCCATATTGTTCCAGTCCAGCTGGTATAGTTGGCCATTATAAGAAATTCGTTATTTTCTCCACATTTGGGATGGAAAGGGTTTAAGATATATTATTAAGGTTATCATTATTGGAAATTAGGAGGTTCTTTCAGCCAGATTCAGTGCACTGAGGACTATATTCTTTGATTGCATATTCAACTGTGATCTCCTTTAGATTGGCTAAAGGTCTCAGGATTTGATAGCAGTTGTAATTTTAAAAATGATCAAATCAAAGGACTATCTAGATTGGCATTTTTGTTCAAGGAGTACTCAAACAGTTACTCTCACCCTTTCACTATCCCAAAATCGGTAGAGACACTGTGCCTGAAATACTAGAGGGAATATGTTGTCATTGTAACAAGTAGGGCCTGATAGCCTCATCCTTCAGTAATTTATCTCCTGTATCTTTTTAAAACCATCCAAGATGGTGGCCATCACTACATCTCATGACAGCATACTCTGAAATTTAGACCACACATTTGGGCTGCAATCTGACATCCCCTCAGTATAGTACAGTCACACATTCACTGTAAAAATGGAAGAAAAGGTGAATAAACCAATGTTGTTTTTTTTAAAATCTGAGATAGCACATCTCTAGGAATCTCTAGGTCATTGTGTGTGCCTCTGTGCTCAATTCCCACTGAATGCTGACCATATAGTTGGGTATGAGTACCTAGAAAGGTGATCTTCAGATCCTCCAGCATGAGTCTATGATTCACATCTGGTAATTGCACTTGAGGACCTAAAAATTCCTAAATATTAGTCAAATCCACAAAAGTTAAACCTATAAATATGGAAGACTAGCTATATAAATATCCACATGTGGTAATTTACTAATCTAGCACTAGGCAACCCTAGAATAGGAACATTGAAAAATGACAAGATGCAATGCACAATGAACATTGCACAATAAGCAATGTGAGACAAACAACAAACCACATATAATGCATAATAATAATACAATGTGTAATGTTACTGTATGTGCAACTCTACCTCTTTCACTATCTGCATGTGCAACACTACCTCTGCCGATATCAGCCAAATATGTCTTACATGCCTTACATGAGTAGCATGATTTACACATGCACATGTCACTTACAGGCTTCCAGTCATGGTGTGATTGTGCATCTGGAAAAGCACCACACTATAGATGGCAAGATAAATCATGATGTTTCATTCCTATGTGCAAAGACAACTTTTCTGACACATGGAAAACCCTACTGGAAACTATAATAGACCTGCAAATATTTAAAAGTCCAGATTAGACCAATTAGCAAAGATAAAACCATGATGTGTCCCCTAAGCCATAATGTGTCTTTCCAACGCATGGTCATAGGGATTGGAAGCAATCTGCTATCACTTCCACTTTTCTTTCAAAATTGATTGTTTTCTAGTTGGAAGATGGCAAGGGGAAAACAGACCTATTCTGCTCCATTTGTATAGCAGTTCGTGCAACTCACCTACCCCATGAAGTCTCCAAAAAGGTTCAAAGTTTCATTTGGGGGCAACTGTCATCTACACTCACACAAATTTAAAACCTTTTTTTATGAGTTGGGACTTGAAACAGATTGACTCTCCTCGAATCTTGCTTTCATGTTTGCTAGTCTACAAAAACTGACTTAGAACCTGACCTGTGACCAACAACGTCACGTTGTCACTTGTTTCTGAAGTGGTGAAGAATTCCGATGGGTTCATGTAGCTACAGGAGAAGCTCCCAGCATCTTCTTTGTGCAAATTGTTAATAGGGAAGAGCACTCTGTTCCCCTCTGTGATCACAATTTGCTGCTGCTTTTTATCAATGCCTTTATAGAGGTAGAATCGGTTGCCTGAATGATTGGCTGTGCACTCAATGCGCATCCTGTCAGTAAGCATTACAATTCCATCAGGGATCAGGGAGATAGTGGGCTTAGGGAGATGAGAATCTGGAAAGAAAGGGGGGAAAAACAAATGATGCAGTCTGGATTATATCACTTCTGTGCTTTGAAGAATGGGCCTTTTCACCCAATGAAATGTGATACTAGAATAAGGACTTCCTTGAGACTCTCAATTTGACTACAGAATGACGATTGTGTAACCTTTATTTATTTATTTATTTGCAGTATTTATATTCTGCCCTTCTCATCCCGAAGGGGACTCAGAGCGGATCATAGAACACATATACGGCAAATATTCAATGCCATTATACACTGACAAGACAGACAACTGCACATAGATAGAGGTATATATAGGCTTTCCTATCTTCTGAGGTTATGCTCAGTTCCGGCCACAGGAGGTGCTGTTGCTCTACTTTCCCTGCCGAAGAGCTTTTTGTTCATAAAATTCCTCCTTGATCGAATAACAGGCATTTTTCTGGCATTTCCTTATGGGTGCCTTAAATGCCTTCCCGCTATTAATCTACTCACATTACTGTTTTTGAAACTGCTAGGTAGGCAAAAGCTGGGCTAAAGCCAGGAGCTCACCCTGACCTGGGCACAATAATCTTTCCAGTGTCCAGTTGAGACAAAGACAGAACAGGGAGGAACTGATCTGGAAGGGGAGGCAAAAGGCTTAAGAATTTGTTAATTTAAGATCACTTTTAGCCTTGATTATAGGTTCTTCCATAGGGGTGTATGCACACTTTGCAGTTGATGAAAGCCCACACATTATAATCCTTGCTGAAACACACTAGTTACAGGAAATGACCAGGAATTTTAGTCCCACAGTGGTACTTTTTAAAAATGAACTGAATGAAGTCATAGAAGGCCACTGGAGATATTAATGTACATCACCAAGGTCAAACCAAGTCCCAGTGAAGACTTGTGGGCTTTCATCTTAAAGAGCAGCGTACAACAGGTAGTGTAGCTGCAGACAAGGAGGAGATGTGGAATGGTGTGTGTGTGTATGTGTGCTGTAGGGATGTGAATCCTGTTTTCTCCCCTCCTGCGAGAGGAGAATAGCTCTTCTACCTCCTGGCTCATAATGAGTGACAGGCACAAAATTAATCTTTTTACCTGTTATGACCAGTCGAGTGAGGTTGCTCATTTTTGAGACGATGAAAGGTGCAGATTCAGTGCCGTATCTACAGCTATATTCTCCAGTGTGGTTCTTATTTGCATTCATAATGTGGAATTCGGCCACAGCTTCATTGGTCTCCAGGGACTGCTGAGGCATCTCATCACCAGACTTTTGAAGGTAGAAGAACCTCATGGATGGCTCGTTGCTTTTACACTGGATTGTGGCATTTCCTCCAGGAGGAACCAACATAATGGGACTTGGAGAGACGGCTGGCCTGGGAAATTTGCTGTCTGTGCAAACAAAGACATTGGACACTGAGAATCTCTTCTCCTTCCTTGCCAAGGATTGTAATTGTTGGAAATAGCAACATTCTCAAGTCTCCATTAGTTATTTGTTATGTATATAATTGTTTACTGTATTGTGTATTAACATTTGCACAGTTAAAACTTGTGCGCCAGCTGCGCCCGTACCTTGGGAAGTCTGACTTGGCCATGGTAGTCCACACTCTAGTTACATCCCGTATAGACTACTGCAATGCTCTCTATGTTGGGTTGCCTTTGAAGATGGTCTGGAAGCTTTAACTAGTCCAACAAACGGCAGCCAGATTGTTAACAGGAGCGGAGCTCAGGGAGCATACAGCCCCCTTGTTGCTCCAGCTCCACTGGCTGCCAGTTTGCTACCGGGCCCAATTCAAAGTGCTGGCTTGGCTATAAAGCCCTAAACAGTTCTGGCCCAACTTACCTGTCCGAACGTATCTCCCCTTACAAACCACTGAGGACTTTAAGATCATCTGGGGAGGCCCTGCTCTCGGTCCTGCCTTTGTCACAAGCACGTTTGGCGGGGACGAGAGACAGGGCCTTCTCAGTGGTGGCCCCTCGGCTATGGAATGCCCTCCCTAGGGAATTCAGATCTGCTCCCTCCCTCTTGACGTTTCGGAGGCAAACGTTTACAAATACAGAGTAGCTAATATAGGAAATCAAACGACCTGACAATGGAATTGGACAATGCTTGAGAATAATGAGATGCTGATGATGTTGCTTTTATTGTTTTTGTGATGTTCTTATACTGTTTAATATTTTTTATCTATTATGTTTTATGTATACTGATTTGTTGGAAACCGCTTTGAGTCACCAATTGGCTGAGAAAGGCGGTATACAAATACAGTAAATAAATACATAAATAAATAAATGTATATATTGCTTTCTGGTTTTTCTTTAGCTCTTTGTTGTGAGAGGGGCTGCAGATCATGTGATCACAACAGGGCTTGTTCAGGACTCAGACTCTATTTTTAGAACAGATTTGCTTTCAAACACCAGCAGAAAACTTTGTTTTGGACTTCAGTTAGAACAGCATGCTTAAAGACTTTATTGGACTTTAGGACTAGACAGGGACTCTATTAGACTCCCAGAACAGGGAGGTGCTTAGGACTTTGGACTATTGATTATAAGAAAGATGCCACACACAAAAAACTACTTCAAATTAACTGGACTGTAACTGGACTGAAAAGCAAAATACTTGTATTCTGAATACATTAAGTTTGTGAGTAAACCAACTATGTTACTTTTAAAGAAGTCTGCTTATGTTTGTCTCTTGAGAGCATGATTTAGAAGCAAATGTATTTTTAGGGAGAGTAGATGTTTTGGGGTAACTAAAAGAACACTTCTGAAACTCTGCTGCTGCTTCTCTCTCTCTCTCTCTCTCTCTCTCTATATATATATATATATATATATGGTGCATTAGCATATATTTGTTCCTAACAGTTCAAAGACATACCTAGGTACATCGGTTTGACAGCTGAGAAACCCAATTGCCTTGCATGAATGCCATTTTCCCAAAGGGTTATGACTCTAACAGGTCATGCTTTTACCAAGAGGTTATGCCATCATTTTTCAAAAGGTTATGACTTTGAGCAATATCAAGCCTTTCCAAAGATTATAAAATTTCCAAAAGGTTATGGAGATTTCCATTTTCTGAAAGTAATTCTGTTATTTCCTTGGTTCTAAGATGCATAAGGAAAGGATGCATAAGGAAATGCCTCTTATTGTCCCTTAGACCTAACAGCATCCAACCAACCATTCCCAAGCTCTAACACTGTCTTGATCAATACAGAAGCACATTAGATAAAACAGCTATGATGTTGCAACCCAGGAAGTGGAGAGTGATGTTTTTGGAAGAAGAAACTGTAAGGCTTTTCTTGCCAAATTTTGTGAAAGTATCTTGCTTTTCCAGTGGTGCATTAACCACAGTTGTCCTTAACAGTACTGCAAGAGTTTCACAAACAGAATATACTCAGGGGTAGCTGTGAACTATGGATTTTGTTTTGAGAAACAGTGTATATTCACTTCCTTTCTCATGCCCAGTAGATGTATCACAACATCTAAAGTCAGTACTGTCTGTTGTATAAAGGTACACTCCTGAGTTTTGAACTGTGGGGAGTGGTCCACTACTCCGTATTAAATATTGGTGGGGAGGGGGGGTGAGAAACTGAGGGAATGTGTCTAAAAAGTCAAATAATCCTACTGAAATTTCTTTGCGAATAATCAAATCAGTACCACCATGAGCAGTACTCTTACCCTTGCTTATGGAAACATCTGCATTTTTCAAATGAACAAACACAACAGGATAAAAACACTGCTAGCCAAATCATAAAGTTTGCTAGTCTGAGGAGATGAGGAATTTACTTACCTACAACAAACAGGTCCACTACATTGCTCGACTCTGAGATCAAAAGATATGAGGATGATGTGTAGCTAGTACATGAATATGTGCCTCCACAACCATGATTCACATTGCTAATGGAAAATGTAGCATTTTCTTTATGTGGTTCCACAGGCAGGTCTTTCCATTTACGTCCATCTTTATGAAGGTAGAACCCCCGGACTGGGCTTGCGGCTGAGCATTGAAAACTAACGTTGATTCCTTTGTGAATAATCTTTCTAGGAATAAGACGAATAGTTGACCTTGGTAGACCTGGATCTGTGAACAGCAGGAAAACAGCAAGGAAGAGTTATGCATTCACTCCTTCAAGTTTTTTTTTTTTAATCTCCCCATGTTATACATCCTGCGCCCAAACATTGAACTAAGCTTAATTTGAGGCTGGAAGTCCATATGTTTACTAGTTTACAATGAATAATGTGAAAGACAGAAAAAATGTGTCATCATACACCACACCCTTGGGATCTATACATAATGGGATTGAACATCCAAGAATTTTGATATCCACGGTTGGCCCTGGCACCGAATCCGGCAGATATATATCAACTATATGTACATAATATGTTGGATTTTTTTTGGAAGGAGTGGAGTTTGTATGGAAACAGAGCACAAATAAATTTGAACTTTTCTAAGCTCAAGATGGATCCACTTATCAATAGCAAGCTTATAATTTTGTAATGCAAAAGGGTGACTACAGTAAAATCTTTGCATTCATTGGACCGATAACCATAGTTTAAGTTACCCACATCTGACAAAATATGTCAGTGTTTTTCAATCAGGGGGTCAGGATCCCTAGGGGGATTGTGAAGGGGGTTTCAGAAGGGTCGCCAAAAGCCATCAGAAAACACAAATTTCTGATGGTCTTAGGAAACTTTTTGACAAAGAAGCCTGAAGATCTCTCCACCTGGCCTTCTCTTCTTTTTGGTGTTGGTGAACTACAACTCCCAGAATTCAAAAACAGCTCTCCTTCCCCCCAAGCCCACCAGTATTCAATGTTGGCCATGTAGGTGACAAGTTTTGTGCATAATGGATGTGACAAGTTTTGTGCAGATCCATTATGGTCTGGGTTCTGAGTGCTCTTTGAGGGTTAACTATGAAACCCAGCAACTACAACTCTCAAATGTCAATGTCTATTTTCCCCAAACTCCACCAGTGTTCACATTTGGGCATATTGTGTATTCATGTCAAGTTTGGTCCAGATCCCTCATTGTTTGAGTCCACAGTGCTCTTTGAATGTAGGTGATCTACAACTCCAAAACTCAAGGTCAATGCCCACCAAACTCTTCCAGTATTTTATCTTGGTCATTGGAGTTTTGTGTGCCATATTTAGTTCAGTTCCATCGTTGGTGGAGTGCAGAATGCTTTTTGATTGTAGGTGAACTATAATACATATCAGGTATTTCTGCCAATTTTGTCCAATGAATGAAAATACATCGTGCATATCAGATATTTACATTATGATTCATAACAGTAGTAAATTTATTTATTTATTTATTTATTTATTTACTATACTTGTATACCGCCTTTTTCAGCCTTATCGATGACTCAAGACAGTTTACAACAAGTCAGTACACTTAACAACAAAATACAAATTAAACATTAAAGCAGTATAAAACCAAAATAGAAGCAATAAAAACAATAAAAACCATAATTACAGTTATGAAGTACAGTAGCAACAGAAATAATGTTATGGTTGCAGGTCACCACAACATGAGGAACTGTATTAAGGGGTTGCAGCATTAGGAAGGTTGAGAACCACTGAAATATATTATTTCTAGGCATGTTTAAGTTCTCTTGCACCTTTGGGCAACATTTACATTTATTGCTGTGCTGCTGCAACATGAAATCATTGGTGGATGGAAACCTTCCCCATACTCTGTCTCTCATCTAGTGCAGGGCTTCTTAAACTTTTTCCACTTGTGACCCCTTTCCACCTGAGAATTTTTTTCACAACCCCTTTCCACATGAATAATTTTACATCTACCCAGGTGTACTGTATAGGTATACAAATTAAACATGTACTGAAATCAATATTTTCAAGGCTTGCTACGCAGGGTGATCTTTCTTTTTATGATGTACAGCTGAAGCATTTCTTGCAAAGTCCACTGTAAACACTGCATGTTAAAGAAACCCTTATTATTATTATTATTATTATTATTATTATTATTATTTATTGTCAAAATTTTGTGACCCCAATATTAAGCTAAGGGATCCAATTTGAGGTTGGGCTCTAGCAGGCCAAAACAGCATCTTCACCATAGAGCCAGGTTCAAGCGATTCTAGGATATTTTCCAAGATGTTGAAATAGTCACTGTTCTGTGACTATTCTGTGAAAGGTTTCTTACCTGTTATCAGAAGCTCTAGAGGCTCACTGCATGTTGCTGGGGAGAGACTTGAACTATTATAACAACACTTGTACACTCCACCTTGCTCTGGGCTCATATTAGTAATGGGGAAATAAGCAGTTCCATTGATTCCTTCAGTAGACATGGTTATGATCTGTGCATCTTTTTCCAAGTGAAAATTCAACCTTGAGGAGACAGATACATTGCAGACAATGGTGGCATTTCCTCTTAGCATGATTCTCCAGTTAGGAATCAAGGCGATGTTTGGAGCAGGAAGGCTCTCACTAAAGCAAGGAAACAAGGACACATTTATTTATTTATTTATTTATTTATTTATTTATTTAATATATTTATACCCTGTCCTTCTCACCCCGAGGGGGGACTCAGGACGGCCTCACAACAAGTTTGATGCTATCACCATCATAAACAATCAATAATACATTAAAACAATAGATTAAAACAATAGATTAAACACGCTAGTTAAAAAACCAAATCCAAGTCTGGGTTAATTAAGTGTCGCTGGTTCCTAAGTCTTCTTTCTTCTTGCTACTATTCACTAGTCGAATGCCTGGTCCCAAAGCCAAGTCCTCAGTTTTCTTCTAAAAGACAGGAGAGAGGTGGCTAGTCTGATGTCCCTGGGGAGAGAGTTTCACAGATGGGGGCCACTGCCGAGAAGGCCCTGTCTCTCGTCACCACCAATTGCATTTGCAGTGGTGCTGGGATCGAGAGCAGGGCCTCTCCTGATGAACTTCATGATGGTTCGTAACAGGAGATACGTTTAGACAGTTAGTCTGGGCCAGAACAAAGCCATATAACAATAGGTGCAACAGTCAAGTTACTGATTTGTCTATAGCATCAAACATTCATAAATGCTCAATAATTTCTATGTCACAATGTAAGTGTTTTGCACATAAACTTTTCAAGTCTGAAAAACACTCTTTCAGATGTAGATAACTCATTTCAAAAGTCTATGGTTTAGCTCAGTGGTTCTCAACCTTCCTAATGCTGCGACCCCTTAATACAGTTTCTCATGTGCTGACTCCCAATCATCAAATTATTTTTGTTGCTACTTCATAACTGTAATTTTGCTACTGTTATGAATTGTAATGTAAATATCTGATATGCAGGATGTATTTTAATTCACTGGACCAAATTTGGCACAAATACCTGATACGCCCAAATTTGAGTACTGGTGGGGTTGGGGCGGGGGATTGATTTTGTCATTTGGGAGTTATAGTTGTTGGGATTTATAGTTAACCTACCATCAAAGAGCATTCTGAGCTCCACCAACGATGGAATTCAACCAATATTGGCACACAGAACTCTCATGACCAACAGAAAATACTGGAAGGGTTTGGTGGGCATTGGTCTTGAGTTTTGGAGTTGTGGTTCACCTACTTCCAGAAGGGACTGTGGACTCAAACAATGAGGCTCTGAACCAAACTTGGCACAAATATTCAATATGCCCAAATATGAACACTGGTGAAGTTTGGGGAAAATAGACCTTGACATTTTGGAATTGTCATTGCTGGGATTTATATTTTACCTACAATCAAAGAGCATTCTGAACCCCCCCCAACGAAAGAATTGGGCTAAACTTCCCACACAAAACCTGCATGACCAACAGAAAATACTGTGTTTTCTGATGGTCTTTGGTGACCCCTCTGACACCCTCTTGCAACCCCCCCCCCCCCCGAAGTCCCGACCCCCAGGTTGAGAAATCCTGGTTTAGAGACATTGTAGCAATAAAACAGATTTGCCTGGGCATTTTCTTACCTAGTTTGATCATCTTCTGCTCCTGAGCTGGAGAGCAACCTGAAAATCAAAAACAACCACTTCTGAACAGTTCTCCATCACAATGAGATCCCAGTTGAAGGCCATATCTACTGTGTCTGCATGTGTCTCCTTATGGACACATATGAATGGGCATATGAATGCGAGACGTTCTATTCAACATTTTCACTGCCTAGAGCCACTCATTCTTGGATGAATTGAGTCATACAACAATATTAACATACCTCTGTAGCAACATGCTTTACAATTTAGCTACTGAAACTTCATCTCCAATTAATCCCGATGTTTAAGTCCTCAGAGAACTTAAACACCCCCATACGCTTTTATGTAAATATCCTTCCCTCCTAGTTCAAGTCACCCTCAGTCCTTGTCAGCTCAAGTTCTCACCAAAACAACAGGATGGCAACAGTGGGTGTCTTCTTCATAATGGGACAACGTTGGAGTTCATAAGCCTAGTTCCAGCTGTGGCATCTGTTGAGTGTCCTACATTGCATCAGCCCCCAAACTGGATCCCAAGATAACAGGAAACTGGTAAGAGCCCAATCTACCAACAAGGTCTTGGTTACGAGCCTCTCATGTGCTCCCCCCTGATGTGTAAGAAAGATCTTCTGTGATCAGATAATCAGTCAAGTCACTAAAATAGCAACTCAAGTCATTTCAAAGAATTTGCAATGGGGGATCTGTAGTGTTTAGAGGTGGAGTAAATACAAAATATAGATTAGATGGTTTCATGGGAAAAGATAATAAAATTGTGGTTATGTGCTAAAAGAAACACATGCACGCATATCCTCCAACATCTCACGTGGGCATTCACTTTGGGGCTCCTTTCCCCCTATGTTGCTGCCTTCTGAGCAGACAGACAAATGAATCAAGATTTTCCCTATCATCTACTGCTGTTCATCCTGCTGGACAGTTTGAGTATTCCTTATTCAGGAACCAGAAGTATTTTGGATTTTTAAATATTTTGGAACACCTCCATTTGTATATATGTGCATAATAGGGTATTTTGGTCAAAGAACCCAAGTTTAAATGCAAACTTCATTCTGTTTTATACATACTTATACATACTTAAAGGCCTCCTGGTGGTGCAGCAGGTTAAACCACTGAGCTGCTGACAGAGGCAGACCTAGGTAAATTTCAATGGTAAACAAACAGTATTTTGGCGCCCCCCCCCCCCCCAAAACCAATCACTAATATATATTTTCTGTTCGTCGTGGGAGTTCTGTGTGCCAAATTTGGTTCAATTCCATCATTGGTGGAGTTCAGAATGCTCTTTGATTGTAGGTGAACAATACATCCCAATAACTACAACTCAGATATGTCAAGGTCTATTTTTCCCCAAGAGCGCCTCAAGAGTGCTCCTGGGCAAAATCAACTATAATGCAAATGCTTACTTTGCATAATGGGTTGAGCCACCCCTGGCTGCTGAACTTGCTGACTGAAAGGTTGGTGGTTCAAATCCAGGGAGCAGGGTGAGTTCCCATTGTTAGCCTCAGCTTCTGTCAACCTAGCAGTTTGAAAACATGCAAGTGTGAGTAGATCAATAGGTATTGCTCCTGTGGGAAGGTAATGGCGCTGCATGCAGTCATGCTGGCCACATGACCTTGGAGGTGTCTACGGAAAATGCCGGCTCTTTGGCTTAGAGCACCACCCCCCAGAATTGGACAAAACTAGACTTAATGTCAGGGTGAACCTTTACCTTACGTACTTACTAAATTTTCTGGTCCCTACCAGAAGTGGTTCCACGTCAGGGAAAGTAAACAGGGGCTTAGCACTTCTTTTAGGCTCTCCTTACTTCTTTATCATAATAGCTTGACACTGAATGTACGCACACTCTATCACCATAATCTTGCAATCTGAAATTCAAATTGCCTTTAGCAGGAACTGAGATACTACTGCTTTGCAACTTCCACCCTGGTGTTCTTTTTCTTTAGGGTGGAAATGAGTTTGCTTTTTGTGTTTCAAACTTATCTGCAAATTTTGCTGTGTAAGAAACCATGTCAGGAATCCTGCAGGGCAGTTAAAATATGTATGTATGTATCTATGTATGTATGTATTTGCCATACTTGTACCCCGCCCTTCTCTCCCTCAACGGGGGGGGGGGGGGGGGGCGCAAGACGGATTACAATGGCACAAACATTATGCCTCAACAACAATTACCTAAACATTTCAAAAATTGCAACATATTAAACAGAGGTAAAACAGATTTAAGATTTTTAAAACTTAGAAAACATTTGCCATCCAAAGCTCATGGTCTGAGTCCGTTCCAAGGTCAAATTGCACAAAGTTTTGATTCAGAATACTGCATTGCCCTCATTACCAAAGGCCTGCTCACACAGCCAGGTTTTTACTTTTTTCCTAAAGGCTATTGGGGGGGGGGGGGGAAGCTGCTTTGATGTCACAAGGGAGGGAGTTCCACAACCAGGGGGCCACCACTGAGAAGGCCCTGTCTCTCATCCCTGCCAGCCGCTCTTGTGAAGCCGGTGGGACTGAGAGCAGGGCCTCTCCAGAAGATCTTAATGTATGTGCTGGTTCGTAGAGGATGATACATTCAGACAAGTAGCCTGGGCCAGAACCGTTTAGGGCTTTATAGGCTAAAACTAGCACTTTGAATTGTGTTCTGTAGTAAACTGGCAGTCAGTGGAGTTGACGCAACAGTGGGGTCATGTGCTCCCTGAGTGCCGCTCCATTGAGCAACTTGGCTTCCACTCGCTGGACCAGTTGGAGCTTCCGAACAGTCTTCAAAGGCAACCCCACGTAGAGCACGGGGTAATCTATACGGGATGTAACCTGAGCATGGGCCACTGTGGCCAAATCAGTGTACCCTCCAGTTATGCATTGTCACTGCTATCATGATCTCTATGTAGCCACTGCTTTATATATATGTAAGGGGCTATATAGGGACTGTGAAAGGTAAGTGGTAAGTGGGGACCTCACACCCCACTTACCAGCAAGCAACTGCTAGGATTGATGGAGATAGCAAATCACTAGAGATTGGCGGAACAGAGGTTTGTTGCATGACGTTCTCAATACTTCACTCAAGTTGACGGAGACGTAGCTCAGAGGTGTTATTTACTGCCATATTGGCCTGTTTCTGCATAGCTACACAAAGTATTATGTTATTGTTGTTGAAACTTCAAATATAATGTCATATGGCAGATTTATTAATTATAAACACAATAAAGATATTTTTGAAGGACTACACCCGGGATACCTTGCTGTAACCCGGTCACCGTGTAGAACTCTTCTCTGACACAACCTTGGATGCCACAAATAGTCCTTGAAAATATCTACAAGTGACTCTTTAAATCATCAGATGGATTGGACTATTATGTATATGTTTATCTAAATGAATATGGACATTTATCCATGACTAAGAGAAGTTGTTCCTCTTTATTGTGTTTATAAGTAATACATCTGTCATATGACATTATATTTGAAGTTTCAGCAACAGTTACATAATACTTTGTGTATCTTAGTAATAGATATCTGTGTTCTAGATATTGCTGTTTCTGCATAGGCCTTTGTTTACAGAAAATGCTTATTGTTTGAGAAAACGGTGCTCCAGAGAGGAAGTTACTTTCCAAGGATCACAGTACATCCGAACAAACTAGCTGGTGGCTAGTTAGCACTCCCAAGTTTCCCAGTTGCTCTGGAGTTATGTTTGAAACAGATTAACAGATAAAACTGATTCAATTAAGACAGTCATGTTCAGAGAACAATAGACTATAATTGTGCTATAGTTGTGCCATTGTTAGGATCGGATGTGTGCTGTAATGTCAATCAAAGTCATAAACAACCAATGAGTAACTGTATAGCTAGGTCAGACCAATGAAATGATTTGTCTTTGGAAACCAATGACAATGTATATTCAATTTACTGCCAAAAATGGTAAAAGCTCTGTAGCCCTGTTGGGAGTGGCGACAAACCCTTTGATTGCATTCCTGTATGTGTTGGAGTTCAGCCTGTGATTGTGTTTCAGGATCAGGGTGGGAAATGATGTAAATGAGGTTCAAAATGGCAATGGTTTGGTCAGTGATATTGATTCAGAAAATGACAGAGAGACACTTGTTCAAAATGTAGTTTCCCATGAGAATGTTCCTACAGGGATGATGGATTACTCCCTGAATTTCTCCCAGAGAGTTCCCAGGATTTGGGGCTTGAAAACAACTTGGCACCTGTGGAGACTAATGAGCATATAGATAGGCGGGCGGAAATTAGTCAAAACAGACAGACCGAGCAAGGCCTTCGGCATTCTGGCAGGCTTCAACACAAAAAGATAAGGGCTGTTAAAGGAAAGCGAAACCAGTTTCTGAGTGCTTGGAAAGGCTTAAAAGTTTCAAGCATGGAAAATATTGCCAGATGAAGCATGGTTTAGAATCCTGCTAAGTTCTTGTCCTCGTCTCATAGAAGCCTTGCTTGGAAGAATCATGCTTAAAGATTTCTTGTTTCCTGTTTGGGTTTTTGTCCCTTGTGATTACCTGCTCATGCCTTGGATCAACATTTCCTGGTTCTTTGGATTTTGTTAGAGACTTGTTGACTTTGCTTTTGGACATTGCAGAACTCTACCTTGGACTAATTTGTTCCTGATTATCTTTTTACCTAATTGGATTTATCTATCCCTTTAAAGTGCTTTTGTTTTGTTTTTTACTTTGCTGCTTTTACATATCTTCAATAAAAGAATTCTTTTCCCTACTCAGCGTGTGGTGTTTTAAAGTCAGAGCCACATTATTATTATTATTATTATTATTATTATTATTATTATTATCAGGCTTAATGCAAAAGCATCAACATATTATTATTATTATTATTATTATTATTATTATTATTTATAGTTTTTATATTCCGCCCTTCTCACCCCGCAGGGGACTCAGGGCGGATTACAGTATACACATATATGGCAAACATTCAATGCCAGTTGACAGACAACAAATACAGACAATACATAGAGGCTATTTAACTTTTTTCTGGTCGCCAGGGGAGCTGCTGCTTTCATCGTCCATCAGTGACACCAATGAAGTTCTTCTGCATTCCATATTCCCCGAGTTTTCTTTATGGCCTTATAAATTATTTAATTTAGCCTCCCACACAAGGTGGTACCTTATTTTCCTACTTGACAGATGCAACTGGTCTTTCGGGTTGCAAAGGTCGACAACAGGCTACACAATGGCTGGACACCCACTCTAGCCCGGGCTGGCTTCGAACTCATGACCTTTTAGTCAGAGTGATCTTAATGCAGCTGACACTCAGCCAGCTGCGCCACAATCCCGGTGTATACAATTTAAAAATACATACAAAATACATGCAAACATTAAAACAGATTTAAATATAAACAGTCTTTAAAAAATCCCAGTTAAAAACCATTTAAACTTATTCAAAGTTAAATAGTCTTTAAATACAATGCATCTGCAATTCAGTTTATGAGCAAAAAAGAAGTTTATTGAAATGGATAACAAAGCATTGTACATTTGCATTGAAGCTGATTAAATTTCGACTGCCTGAATGTCTACTGGAGAGTATGTTTTTATCACGAAGCCAGGAAAAGA